>NC_141693.1:1847823099-1849063376 GCF_964263255.1 Lissotriton vulgaris | reverse complement strand
GTAAATAAAATTACCGGGACTATTTTTCTATACATTAAATGATAATAAGGATAGCTCAATAAAATGAGAGGCAGAGTCCGTGGTATCTGAGTCATACGGGCTTTAATTAAGCATCTCGAGACGCTGGACATCGAGTTCCATCACCACTAAGGTTCAGGAAGGGATATTCAACATTTTATTAACATCACACATTATATATAGTAAAACTGTACAGTTGAAATGAATACAGTAGGCGTAACAAGTGAAAAGAGAAGAGATAAGAACACATGGGCGTGAAAACAGGCGTGCACAGGGGCGTACACGGAGGTGTGTACTGGAAACGTCACATAAGTGTCATAGGTGGGTGGATGCATAGAAAGATTCTGCAGGGTCAGCAGAAACCTTTACCCTGAGTGCGTGCGCAACTAGGCATGACGTGGTAAAGACGTGTAACTGGGGAGAGCTGGAGGACTTGACTTTAGCTCTAGTAGAAGAGTCTTGGTGTCTGGGATGTCAGAACGACCTGTACCTATAGCATATCTGGTATCTTATGTTTGGAGGATGTATTATCTGAAGGAAAAGGTCTCTCGGGCAGAGGCCGTTCAATACTGAATGCTAGTGGGTGCATACGTGTCTTGGTGCAGTGCGCAATGTACGGGGGCCATGGGCCTACCATGGTAACGGGTGCTGTAAATCACTTGCAAGGAGACAGGAAGGCAAGGCCCTTTGCTCTGCAGCCGGAAACATGTTTACCTATTTCACTAGACTGGAATGTGTTTTCGAGGAGGCCGAGCAGATAACTGTAGGCAAAATACTGTCTTGGCAGGCAGGTCAGGCCGAGCCGGGCACCGCTTTGCTGGGCAGGAAGTAAGGCAGAGGTCAGGGATGCATACCTAAACTGCAGCTTCAGAGACAGAAGAGACTCGGAGCCTCAATTAAGGGCCTGGCCCGACTGAGCCAGAAAAACGTGGAAAACGTGTGCTTCGCGTTATTTAAAAGTGCACCATGTAGAGACGTTGGCACCATAGGCTTAAAAGCCAAATTAACGTGGTTTTCTTGGAGGGCTGAATAACTGACATGTTAACGTTGGACGCAAATGCATATGCTCCTTCATGGCAGGCACGGGAAGGGAATTACATGACATACATGGAACATGGGTGCATGGATAGGGTGCGAGTGGGGGACACGCTGGATACCTGAAAATTTCTATTTCCTCATTCCCTCCTTGGCCCCTACTACACCCTTCAGGATATATCTATTTTCATGAGACCATCTATCTGTTCATATAACATCATTTGCTCATCTTTCTTCATTCGGGAACGGGAACGTGAACTTGGACGGGGAATACAAGCTGTGGCGCACAAGCCGCAAATCGCTGGCCCACATTGCAGACAGAGACAACAACTGAATACTTTAAGGAATACTAGTCCTAGAAACGACAGTACTTTCCATCCCCAGGTGGATATCACACTCCAGAGCCAGCCGGACCAAGTCCAGGTGCCTGGATTCTGATGTATCTGGTGAGCTATCTCATGAAGCCTTGTGATCGCTTTATACACAGACGGTGCGTTATTAGGAATGAAAATACAACAACTAGATCCGATCACTCTACAAGCCCTGCCCCTATCGGCCAGGATGACGTCAAGGACAAGGCGATTTTGAAGAACGACAAGTCTCATAGCAGACTGCTCTTCGGTCAGGTTACCCAAAGCAGAAGTAGTCTCATTCACTACTGCTTCCAAAGTTCGTGTTAACCTACGTATTAATTTACTATTTTGAATGGGGCCTATGAAGAAAAAGAATCCTTTATTGAAATCTGTATATTGCTCCAACGTTGTTTCAGTCTGATCGACAATCGGGGTCTTGATCTCCCTTCTATGTCTTATATGCACAAGATGTGAATTTCGATGATAATCAGGTGGGGCTAGAAAAACAGGTGGCAGTAGGAACGCAATGTAACACGTTCCATCCCAATCTAATGGCAGACGTACATAAGCTGCCTGACCACAAATAAAATAAGAATGGCGGGAAGCTTTGAAAGTAGACTTTCCTTTATCACTGAATTCAACCACAGTATTACAATCACTGTGTCCTAGGTGTACTGAACCATTCTTTCTGACGCATAATTCACCTTTAACTGGTAAAACTGTAATAGATGGCAAGTCCGAATTAGTCTCGGACTGAACGTTCAGAATCATGAGGTTAAGTGTAAAATTTCCTAGTCCATACACTTCATTTTCTAGATCGGTTCCTGTCCTTTGGGGAAAACCTTCCTTGTCTGGGAAACATACTTTATTCATAATTGTATTCAAGTTTCCCCATATCCAATTGCCTTGGGAAACTTTAGACTCACTGTCTAATGAGGACATTAAAGTAAACCATGCTCCACACGAACCATTATGTGTAAACGGGTAAGGAAAGAGAGGCAGAGCTCCCTTGTATTTCTGATAGGGAGGGAGTCGGCCACATACCCAGCAATTCGTGGCATTGCTGGTCTGGTGAGAATGGTGTAACATACGGATAAAAGTGTTGTTGCGCAGTGCTAGACGATAGGAGAGTTCGTGAGGGGGCAGGTCACGGAAAGTGTGCTCTATAGTGTCATTGAAAAAAGTATGTACATGTGAACTATGAGGAGGAAAGAAAACATGTAGCATTGAGCTTATGCATACAATCGATATACTCAGAACAAACATAAAAATTAAAGTAATGACGCATCTGCTGTGCAAGTTTTTGCAATATTTTTCTCTCTTTTCGATTCGCCTATCTCTCTGACTATTTGGGTCTATCTTATACATGTCAGAAACCTGTCTAACCGCTTCACCCGAGGGGGACTTAAACAATTAAACGCTGTCTGACTTACTAGACCTCAACTTTGTTTTATACTCCTGTTGCAGAGTTTTTTCTAACAGAGGGAGTTTAGAGTCTGTTTCAGAAACGGGGCAGTCCTTGGGAAAAGTCTTTGGACACAGTCCATGAAATCGTTTGATGTGGCTAGAGTGGAGCCACCCTTTTCTTCCTTCAATCTTCACAGCGGTCCGCGTCGTCATTAACACCAGTTTCGGTTCCTTCCACCTGGGCTCCAAAGGGCTTGAGCGGTCAAAGTTGCGGACCAATACCAGGTCTCCTGGAACGATTTCATGCGGTTTCACCTGGGTATTGTCCGGGAAGGCAGCCGCGACCTGTGAACGACAAGAGAGTAGTGCAGACATCAAGGAAGCCAGGTAATCTGTCAGCATATTACTGTCAACATCGGTTATTTTACGAGGCATAGGCGTACCCCACATATTGGGGGGACGACCGAAAACGATCTCATAAGGAGACAGTCCGGTTCTGGAATGGGCTACCATACGCATGTAAAAGAGGGCAACCGGCAGGGCTACCATCCAATCTACACCTTTTTCTGCACAGACCTTCGCTAACCTGGTTTTCAGAGTCTGATTGTGTCTCTCAACGAGACCAGCTGCTTCGGGGTGTCGTACACAGTGGAATTTCCACTGGTATCCTAACAGGAGTGATACCTGTTTCATGAGTTCGGACGAGAATGGCTGTCCATTATCTGAATATACGACACGGGGCAAACCATATCGCGGGAAAAATTCACGAACCAACTGTTTGGCAGTGGTCACGGCAGTGTAATCTGGGACTGGGTAAGCTTCTGTCCATCTGGAAAGGGCACATACAACTACGAGGACATACTTGAATCCTCGGCATCTGTCCATCTGGATATAATCCATCTGGAGGACTTCAAAAGGATGGTCAGGAGGATGAAATCCACCTTGTTCCACGGGAATGCCTTTGCCTGGATTGAACTGACAACAGATCATACAGGTACGTACTTTCTCTTTCGCTGCTGCACGTAAATGCTTGTTGAACCAGATATTCTGGATGCTGTCTAACATGGCTTTTTCTCCTAAGTGTGCTGGACTATGTGCTGTATTAATGATAACTTGAACCATTGAGTCGGGGAGAAACCATGTGGCTTTTCCCTTCGTCATCCATCCCTGATCTGTCTGGACCCCTCCTTGTTCCGTCCATTTCTTTATTTCGTCTGGAGTAGCATGTGACTGTATGTCGAGTTCATCTTGTGTGGGATCCCTGACTGTCATACAATGTGTCAGTGGAGTAACTTCAGTCTTTGTCGTGTCAGTCGGTATGTCTGTATGAGTCTGAGCTGTAAGCTTAGCTGTTCGATCTGCCAGGTCGTTACCCTGGGAAATGGTGTCAGTGACTTTAGTATGTGCTTTACACTTCATGATGGCTATGGCTGTAGGCAAGTGTATTGCTTCTAACAGAGCTTGAATGAGGGGACCATGCTGTATCTTGGCTCCGTGGGAGGTCAGAAAACCTCTCTCTTGCCAGAGAACGCCGAAGTCGTGAACGACTCCGAATGCGTACCGTGAATCCGTGTATATGTGTACTTTCATGTTCTTGGCTCGTATGCAGGCTTGGGTCAGAGCGATGAGCTCTGCTGCTTGAGCAGACAGTGTGTCAATACGATGTGTTTCTATGACTTCAGTTTCGGTAGTCACTGCATATGCGGCCACTAACTCTCCTGTACTTGTTCTCATACATGAACCATCCACATAAAGTGTCAGGTCTGGGCCAGGCAATGCAATGTCGGTCAAGTCTTGTCTTGGCTTTGTTACGGTATTAATGACGTCCACACAGTCATGTGGTACGGGATCTGCTGTGATTGAGGGTAACAGTGTAGCGGGGTTCAGTATGTTGCAACGTCTGATCTCTACGTGTGGCTGAAACAGTGTCAGTTCATATCCTGTCAATCGTGCTATGTTCAAGTGTTGAGTCTGTGTCCTGTTTAGGAGAACTTCCACGGAGTGTGGAACCTGTACTGTCAGAGGATGTCCTAATACTATGGAATCGCTTTGTCTGATTGCTAGAGCTGTTGCTGCAACTGATTTTAGGCACGCAGGCAGAGCCTGGGCTACTGGATCCAATGTACTAGAAAAATAAGCACAAGGCTTGTGTTTTCCTGCTTGATCTTGTGTGAGAACAGATAATGCTGTGCCATCGCGTTCAGTGACAAAAAGTGTAAAAGGTTTGCTGTAACATGGTGTCGCTAAAACAGGTGCTTGACATAGAGCTTTCTTTAGTTCATCAAAAGCATGTGTATGTTCCTGAGTCCAAGGGAGGACAGTCGAAGTCGCTGCCTCCTGTATTGTCAACTGTATGAGTGGCTTTGCTAGATATGCATACTGAGGAATCCATTGTCTGCAGTAAGAAGTGAGGCCAATGAAGGCCCGTACTTCCTTTTGTGTCTTGGGCTGTGGAAGATGTGCAATTAACTGAATACGATCTGGTGTCAACTGTCTACCCCTCTTGGACAGCAAGTGTCCTAAGTAAACCACTTGCTGGACACAGAATTGTAGCTTCGAAGGGGACACTTTATGCCCCTTTTCGGCCAGAAAATACAAGACTGTCAGTGATGCACGTTCGCAATCTCGTTCAGTTCGTGCTGTGATCAATAGATCATCAACATACTGGAGCAAGGCAGTGTCAGTTGGCATGTGAATACAGTCTAGTTGTCGTTTCAGTGCTTGGCTGTAAATACTAGGGCTTTCTGTGAACCCTTGAGGAGCACGTGCAAATTTGAAGCTTTGGCCATTTAAACAGAATCCGAAAAGATACTGGCTTTCCGGATGAATGGGGACACTAAAGAAGGCGTTCTTGAGATCGATTACAGTAAAGAACGCTGCGTCGGAATCAATGGCAGTCAATAAAGAGGAGATGTCTGGGACCACTGGGTACTGGGGTATAATGCATTTGTTTAATTCTCGAAGGTCGATCACCAGTCTGTAGACTGGAGGTGCATTCGGGTCAGTACGTTTAAGAATCGGGATAGTTGGAGAATTACATACATTGGAGTCAGTTTCTACAACCACTCCTTGAGCAATGAGCTCGTCAATAATTTTCAGTAAGGCCACTACAGCCTCAGGCGGTAACTTGTATTGTCGAATTCGGGGTAGTACAACTCCTTGTTTGAGAGTAACACGATATGGTGTAATATGCATGCAACCTACATCAGTTGGACCTTGTGCCCATAAGTGCTGTGGTACATTCTGTAATCGTGGATCAAAATCTCTTAACACATAATGGCCTTTAAAATCACGTAAGAACAATCTCACTCCTTCCGGAGAACAACAAATCACTGCTCCTAGTGCTTTCAATGTTTTAATACCAAGCAAGTTTTCTGGACATGATTTCGTAAGTAACAAGTCTGTAGTACGGGACAATGGACCAACTTCTAGGGAAACTGGCTTTGACACTTCGTTAACAATAGGCTTTCCTGAAAATCCCAGGGAAACATTCTGTGAGCCTGAGAGGGGTGCCCCTGGAACCTCGTCATGACTGATGGTAGTTCTGCTCGCCCCTGTGTCAATCAAAAAATTTCTGTCTTTCCCTAATACCTGACTATGTACATAGGGACCCTCTGGATCTACAGGAACCTCAATAAGGGGCAAGCCAACCTCCCTCTCTAGGCTGTTTCATGAGTACTGCTGATAATCGGGATAATCTGACTGTGCATACTGGTACATTTGCTGTGTGACATGTTGCGTGGCAGCAATGGGTTGGGGTTGGGGTACTGCTACTGTCTGTTGTGTGTGCTGAGGAGATCGCGTGTTCTGCGGAATATTTTGCGGAACTTGTTCTTGTCTAGGTGAACGCGGTCTTTCTTTCGTCCTGCCTGTAGCAATATTGTATTTTAGAACGGCACATTGGTTTATATAGTGACCTGGCTGCTTACAATAGTTGCAATTCCCTTTAACAGGAGCTGCAGTATGACTAGTCTGTGTCGTACCCCTCTTCTGACTGTCAGCTGGGACAGACTGGGCAACTAGTACTTTCATTTTCGTATCTTTAATACGTCTCTGTTCATGTTCGTGTTCTTCTCTAATTCGATTCTGGTGATACTGTAACATTTGTAACATCTGGGAAGGACTATTAGCTTGCCATGTACTCTCGACTTTCAGTACTCTATTTTTAACTTGAGGTAAGGAATTCTCTACTAATTTGGTCACAAAAAGATGTGGGTATGATTCACTACTTGTTTTCAGGCCGCTATTAATAATGAAACATTTCTCGAATCTGGAATAAAAATCACTAGTGTCTTCGTCTTGTTTCTGTTTGCAGGCTGAGATAGCATCCCAGTCTTCCTTTTTAGTTGTCAATAACCTTGGCAAGACTTGTACTAATAATTCTGGTAATCCTTTAGCTTTTTCTCCAAGACCAGTACCAGGGATTCGTGTATTTTCTTCGTTTTCTAATTCTGCCCAATCAATCTTTTTCTCTCCCACCTCCCATTCTTTTTCTTTAAGTTTCTCATAAATCCCTGCAGGTAACAGAACTTTTAACATTTTGAGGATATCGGGATATGTATACTCCCCCATGCGGAGCATGTCTTTTAATTCGCGGTGGAACCCTGCTGGATCTTTATCATGGCACGGTACTAATTTTTTCATTTCCAATAATTCCATTTTCGTTAAGGGGGTGTAAACAAACACTCGTTCAAGTGTACCGTCTGTTTTCCGGACGGGATGAACTTCTCGTAAAGGATTCTGTCTATCTATGTAAAATGTCTTCCTTACTGGGGGTGGAACGGGAACGAAATGTGGAGTCAGGAAAGTTCTGTACTTGTGTCGCTGTTCTAGAATGACATTAATTAAATCGGTACCTAGGCCTCTCCATCTCTGCAGGAGTAACTCTTCCAATACATTATATAGGGGACCTGGATCAGAATGCTGACTCTCATACGATATAATGAGATGTTGAATCATGTACATACCAACTAGTCGCTGTTCGTCTGGGGAGAGATTCAAAAACGTTTGCGCTACTGAGTCATCTTTATATACACTAGTATTGCCAGCCCATTGGACTGCTGACCGGGCCAGTTCTTGTTCATGCATGGTACTAAGTTCACTGTAACCTATTCGTTGTTTCAATACTTTATCGGTGGCTTGGAATAGATGTTCAAGAGAACACTGTTCCGGTATGGGAGAAAGAAAATGTTTCTTGCATTCTGGGCGTATGGGTCTGTCAAAAGGTTTATCAAAAGGTCTCGCCCTACCTACATACGCTATTCTATCTGCACTCGCAGTTTCTATACCTTCGTCTTCTGAGACGTCATCATCCGCTTTCTCGGCTTCTCTTGCCGCTTTTTCTCTTGCGTGTATGTCTAGAATTTCTTTATGAATCTTTCTGTACATGGATTCTATACAACCTTGTTTACTATGTTTACCATCAGCTATGTTGTCACTCCACTTTATCAGAATTTTCATCTCTTCTTTATCTTTACCTGGCTGGTCTTGTTCCCTTATCAAACAATTTATCAAAAACTGTAAGATCATATTTTGAATCTCCACCTTCCTGTGTGCCATGGCCTCGTGAATACTTTCTGGCCTCTCTCCTGTTCTAATAAAATGATATATGTTGTCTAGATGTTCCTTCATTTCTGGCAGAATAATCAGATAGTTCGTAACACGTTGTATACGTATTGAATATAGTATCATCTGGTCTTCGCCTGGTATTGGATCATATCTGCAATCAGTAAGGTACTGTTTAAGGGCTGCGTATGTAGTTACTTTCGGTGTGCGTTGTAATGCTGCTTCTCTGAGTGTAGTTCGTTTAACTTGAGGCGGGGTGATAGGGAGACCTCCTACTGCCCCCCCTGAAGTGTGATCGTCAACCATTACTGGCTGTGCTGTCGCTGGTGGTAATGTAGCTGGAAGAGTGGATGTAGGTAATGTTGGTTGGCCCTGGGTTGCAGGTGGAGTAAAAGGATTGCCAGGACCAGTGGCAGGAGCAGTGGCAGGGGAAACGGTGGGGGGAATCGTGTCTTGAACAGGGATGTGAGGATTAATATTTGGAATTCTGTTTGTATAATCTGGGACAGTGTCATCTAAGTAAGATGAAAGGAAAATATCAGCTGCGGTCTGTTTATGACGTAGTTTAGTTGGAACCAGTGGTGGCGGTAAATTACTGGGTACTTCCGGGGTCGCCTTGGGTAGGCCCTCGGCGAGAAGAGGATACATGCCTTGAATAAGGGCATTTCTCTGTCGGTCTAATTGTTCTGCTCTAACTCGTTCACCTTCTTCTAGTAGTTCTCTTTCTTGGGCTTTTTCTGATTCTTCTCTACTTTTCTCTGCTTTTCTAATTTCTTTCTCTGTTCTTCTATGCGCTTCTTTACGCCACAATTCTATGGCATCTTTCTGGGATTGTCTGGCTTTCTTTTTCCATAGTGCTTCCTCTACTCTCATGATGCATTCAGCGTCCCATGTCCCTGAGACAGGCCATCTATATTTCTCTTCCAGATCCTTTGTATAATCAACCCATAAGTCTAAGTACAGTATGGCATCTAAGCCATGTTTATGGTACATAAAATGTCCGGGAGTGTCCCTAGGCGGGACGGGAACTGCTTCTTCGAGTATCCCTTTCCTAGTTCCTATCTGACGTAATTTCGAAAACAGTGGCATATTCGAACTAACTTGGGCCTGAACACAATAAACACAGTAATGTATAGCAAACAATCATTCATACCACGACATAAAACACATTAAAACATTTCAGACTGATACTACCTGGTACATAGAAAAACACAATTCTGAAAATCTCGAGAAACAATACTAGAATACTGGATCACTAGATGCACTGCTAAAACAGTACAGACATACCGGTCCCATAAAGAGACACGTCAAACCGTATCCACCTAAGTGAACACGTCTGGACCGGGTCTGTGTACCCAGACCCGTCTTGACCGGGCACAAATTAATGAACCCGTCTAGATGCGTTCCCAACAACGGTACTCACCGGGAAGCAGAGCTGAAGGCCTCGGAAACTTGATACTGGACTGGACTGGACTGCTACGGCATCTGGCTGCTACTACGCATACTACGCATGCGCTTCGGAACAGGTGGGCCTCCGGATACCTCGGACCTTGCTCTCTGGGCTTGGGCTCTGGTCGGGACTCTCCGCATTCCTCACCGCCTCGTCTGGATGCCGGACCGCAGTCTCCGTCTCCTCCGTGGGCCTGAGGGAGATAGCAGGAAAACCCGCAGGTGTGCACAGGAATCCGTCACGGCTGTAGAAGGGGTCAGGGGCCTGCGTTACATCGCCGGCGCGTGATGAAGGGGAGGGGTCCCTGTTCGGGCGCCAGATTTTGTGGTAAATAAAATTACCGGGACTATTTTTCTATACATTAAATGATAATAAGGATAGCTCAATAAAATGAGAGGCAGAGTCCGTGGTATCTGAGTCATACAGGCTTTAATTAAGCATCTCGAGACGCTGGACATCGAGTTCCATCACCACTAAGGTTCAGGAAGGGATATTCAACATTTTATTAACATCACACATTATATATAGTAAAACTGTACAGTTGAAATGAATACAGTAGGCGTAACAAGTGAAAAGAGAAGAGATAAGAACACATGGGCGTGAAAACAGGCGTGCACAGGGGCGTACACGGAGGTGTGTACTGGAAACGTCACATAAGTGTCATAGGTGGGTGGATGCATAGAAAGATTCTGCAGGGTCAGCAGAAACCTTTACCCTGAGTGCGTGCGCAACTAGGCATGACGTGGTAAAGACGTGTAACTGGGGAGAGCTGGAGGACTTGACTTTAGCTCTAGTAGAAGAGTCTTGGTGTCTGGGATGTCAGAACGACCTGTACCTATAGCATATCTGGTATCTTATGTTTGGAGGATGTATTATCTGAAGGAAAAGGTCTCTCGGGCAGAGGCCGTTCAATACTGAATGCTAGTGGGTGCATACGTGTCTTGGTGCAATGCGCAATGTACGGGGGCCATGGGCCTACCATGGTAACGGGTGCTGTAAATCACTTGCAAGGAGACAGGAAGGCAAGGCCCTTTGCTCTGCAGCCGGAAACATGTTTACCTATTTCACTAGACTGGAATGTGTTTTCGAGGAGGCCGAGCAGATAACTGTAGGCAAAATACTGTCTTGGCAGGCAGGTCAGGCCGAGCCGGGCACCGCTTTGCTGGGCAGGAAGTAAGGCAGAGGTCAGGGATGCATACCTAAACTGCAGCTTCAGAGACAGAAGAGACTCGGAGCCTCAATTAAGGGCCTGGCCCGACTGAGCCAGAAAAACGTGGAAAACGTGTGCTTCGCGTTATTTAAAAGTGCACCATGTAGAGACGTTGGCACCATAGGCTTAAAAGCCAAAATAACGTGGTTTTCTTGGAGGGCTGAATAACTGACATGTTAACGTTGGACGCAAATGCATATGCGTCTTCATGGCAGGCACGGGAAGGGAATTACATGACATACATGGAACATGGGTGCATGGATAGGGTGCGAGTGGGGGACACGCTGGATACCTGAAAATTTCTAATTCCTCATGGCCTTAAACTTGCTGAGAAGACAGTGCAGGCCTTGAGGTACTTTCAGAACCACCCCTTGTGTTGCTGACCTTTCAGAGTCTGTGGGACCTCAGGTGCAGCAGACCGGCCAGCTTCTTTGCGGTGCCTGCAGATGCAGGGAAATTATTCCTTCACTCCAAGGGAGAATACTTCGGGTGTCTTTGATTCCCACAGGCCTGGAGAATAACCTGGATGAAGCACAGGCACAAAAGACGCAGAAGACTGGCAGGCCAACGAGACCAGGAGCAGCAGGAGTCTTTCTTGATGCAGTCTCGGTTCCAGGCGAAGTCTAATGAAGTTCAGTGTGTTCAGACAGTTAAAGTTGAAGTGGTTTCGGATTTGAATCTTGTCCCATGATGAATCTGAAGAGCCACCTACAGGTAAGCCCTTAAGTACCCTAGGGAAAGGGTTGTGACCATTCAAAGATCCCTCCCAGAGGAGGCGCTGGATAGAGGGGACTATACTCCCATGTCCTTTGTTAGTTTTGTGTCAGACCAGGTGCCAATGGCTCCCTGAACATGTTCAAACTGGAATATGCAAGAAGTGCACCAAATGAGCCAATCATAGCTGTCTGATGGCGCTGGTAAGCGCCTCCTACCCCAGCCCAATACACTAAATCCTGTCTGGGAGGTGGTCATACATCCCTATGACAGGAACCCTATTGTTCTACTTTCCCCTACTCAAGCTTAGCTCAGCAGCAGGAGGGCAGTATCGTGTCTACGGTCAGCAGCAGCACTAGCTTGCTGTTAGATCCTAGAAGGCTGGTACCGGGAATACAGGGGGGACTCTAGGAGAGCCCCCCAATAGATGGGATCCTACATCCATCACTGGAATCGGTGTTAGGGTAGGATTCCAGTATGTTTGATACCAAACATGACAGGATTTTGGTGCAGCCAATAAATAGTTAGACATCTCGTATTTGACTTGATGTCCACTATATGTATTAAATGGCTGACCGCACATACAAAGCCTGGAGAATTGACTCTGGGGTTTGTAGAGGGACCCTGCCCATGTAGAGACACTCTTCACACTTGCAACCAAGCACCCTGCCCTCAGGACGAAAGATCCTGCCATAGGGGAGACTTATAGGCTGTAAGTGCATTGACCTCAGATATAAGGAAAGTTATATCTGTTGTAAGTGGTGCTAGCACCAATTTACCTAGGCTGCAATGGCAGGCTTGTAGTCACGGTTTGAGTGGTCTCTCATGAGTGCCATAATACATGCTGCAGCCCATGGGAGACCTCTGGTGTACCTATGCCCCGGGTACCTCAGTACCATATACTAGGGACTTACTAAGATAAACCAGTAACCAACTGTGGAGGTATCAAAGTACTTACCATAACAAACTTAGGGAGGAAGCACAGGGTCCTGATTAGCAGGATCACAGTCAGACTCGTCAGAAAACAGAATAACACTAGCAAAAAGTGTGAGTAACCATGAAAACAGATCCTACTTTCCTTCATGTCCCCTCCGGCTGCTTACCATCAAGACAGCCTTTCTGGTGGCGATAACGTCTACCAGGAGGGTGAGTGAGTTGCAGGTGCTATCTTGTACACCTCCCTCCATGATGCCCTTTCCAGGTAAAGCGGTACTTCGCACCCGTGCTTCGTTCTTGCAGAAGGTGGTGACCCCATCCCATCTGGGTCAATCTAGCACGTTGCCCACCTTCTTTGCTCCACTGCATCCCTCTAAGGAAGACGAGCTCCTCCATCGCCTGAACCCATAAAGAGCGTTATCGTTCTACCTTAACCGCACAAAAGAGTTCCGGGTGGACGGCCAACTCTTTGTAGGGTATGTGGGCGCTAAGAAGGATCGGGCAGTGCAAAAAAACAGTTCTCGCTGGGTTGTTCTCTGCATTAAGATATGCTATGTCCTTGCCAAGCAGCAGCCTCCTGAGGGATTAGGATGCTCATTCCACCAGGGGAAAGACTATGGCCTTGGCTCGAGTTGTCCCAATCCTGGACATCTGTCAGGCAGCAACATGAGCATCTTTGCACTACTGCCTGGACATTCGGGTCTGCAGGGAAGGGCATTTTGCCCGTTCAGTCCTGCAGGACTTTCTAGTGTGAGGAATCGGTCCAAAGCCCAACGCCAGGAGGGTATGGCTTATGTATTTAATTCAAAGGTAAGGAATCTGCAGCTAGAAGTCTCTATCAGATGAACAAGTTACTTACTTGCCCAAATGCATTATCTGGTAGAGACAATATCTAGCTGCAGATTTCTACGGACCCACCCATGCTTCTCTTGTTTGCAGATTTATTTTGTTGTGGCTAGGGTTACTCCCTTTTTCAGGGCCCTAGTTTTGGCACAGGTTTCCATCAGACACTTCATGGCTCTGCGCTTCTGGCGTGGAAAATTGAAAAGTACTGACGACCGCGCACCTGAGTCGTGCCTATATAGGTGACCGCGAGGTCATAAACCAACGCTAACAATGTCCAGCAAAGCCGAATGAAGCTCCCCAACGGTGTGTTCAAGGGGTATTGCTCAAGCAAAAGTTTTTGCAACCAGCCTGATTCCTGGGGAATTCAAAGGTAAGGAACCTGCAACTAGAAATTGTCTCTACCAAATAATGAGTTAGCGAAGGTAAGCAACTTGTTCATCAGCAACAAGCGCAGGGACTGCCACAGGTGACAAAAGGTCCAGCTACGCCACTGACATCTCCTCAGATGTCCGGGCACGCCAGGAGCTCTCCAGGTGATCCAAGCTTCCATTATGCCTGTGTAAAATGTTTTGGCTTTGAGTGGTTAGGGGGAGATTGCAATAGTTGGAAAGGTTTTCCAGCGTTTCCTGCAGCTCTTCCACCATGTCTCTGGCAAGAAGTTTCCTTGAAGAGCCAGCAATCTCCAACTGCCTGTTTCTCCTGAAAGACAGGGCAACAAAGTAAGGGAAGCAAACGTATGATTTTAAATGTAACATCCAGAGCATAATGCCACATGGCAAGGTGGCGTTGTACATGTTCGGCATAGCTGGCAAGGTTTCTGACTGCTTATGTGTGACATTTTCATAATTTCAGTGAATTATGAGTGAAAATTTCTCGTGTGCAAAATCAAGCAATGAAGACGAGGGATACATATAAATATAAGAAATAACACCCATTGGAGCAACAAGAAACTCTAAGGCAATCTCAAAACTGCTGCAGGTCACCAGAAATGGAAGGGCACTAACCTAGTGCTCTTGTTACCTGATCGTATAGTTAAGGAAATGTGTAACAATGATATTAAACATTAAACAAGTCTTTCAGAGGCAGTACTTTATTAAAGTTCTGTGCACATATCGAGATACATACATGGTTAAATACAAAAGATAATACTTACAGGCACAGCTGCCAAGCTTTCAGATGCAATATATGGGACATTTCCATGGTTTCAATGCTTTTTTGAGTGACGCTAAACTGCCATATGTGTAACACTTAGAGTGACACTTTATTGCAAGTAAAACTAAGAAATAAAGTGCCTTGAAAAAAAAGGTTAAATATAAAAAATTACAACATTTTGAGCAATGAAAAGCTCTAAAAATATTTTGAACCCAACAAATAAAAAACTCCTGAAATGGAAGGTCAGTTACCTACAGCCTCTTTCTAAAATGACTGTACTGTGAAACAATTGAAGCACCATCATTCATTGCAATTAAGACACACCAGGAGGACATTCACAGTGGGCTTGTGGAGCCATATGCTTAGCCTGACAAGACATCAATCGTGGATTGACTCTATTCAATAGGCACAGGTACTTTGTAGAGACAAGAATGTCTCAAAATTCTATGAATACATTGGTGGAAAAAGGGGCAAAAAGTGTTTTTAATTGGTGGATTAGCAGTTGGGTCTACGACTTTGTGTTTGCTGATACCATTTGGTCATTGAGTGACTACATGAGTAAATCCAAAAATTGTCTTTTAGTTAAGATTGCATTTTTCTTGATTGATTGATTGCTTTATAGATTCTTTAAATTAACTGTTAGGGCCTTGGTTAATTCCCTGAAGTTTAAAACTGTTTAGAATTTAAAACTTTTAAAACTTGCTATAGTTGGGACTGAAAAACATATGTTAGGATTTCTTTTTTGCTCTAAAAAGCTCCCAATTTTGGTTTGATGATGATAAGGAGTTCAACCTTGCCCCTTACCTACAGCTACAATATGCTCTGTTAAGGATCCTTTGTAAAGGGCACTAAATAAAAACTGGCTCTCAGGGGCAGAGCTAGCTCTGGAGCATGATGGCTGCCTGAGCCCGGAGCTCCGTGGAGTCATCTGAAAATCCGTCATCTATCCTTCAGCTAAGGCAGAGTTTTTGTCGTTAAAACTGCCCCTACAGCATCGGGAGAGGTCCGGAGGCGGATGAGTGGTCAGGACTCTTGAATACCGACCTGCGGAGCGGGACAGCGAGGCTGAGCATCTCTCGGCGACCGGGCCGCTCATCCCTGACACACAATGATCTTCAGGGCCGGGCTGCGTCGCGGGACGTGCGGCTGGACGGAGCCCTCGGTGCCGCGGGGGGCGTGGCTCGGTCGGGTCGTCGCCTGCGGGAGCCTTTTTTTTTTTGTATGTTCTTATTTAGCGCTCGATCACCTGGGGAGGTATCTCGGCGCTTGCCTTGGGAACCCGTCCTGGCTTTTCCCTGTGAGATAGCCCCTACAGGGCATCCCCAGGGTGAAAGCCAGGCATCCCGCCGCGGGGGGCCGTTGTGGAGATTAAGCAAGCTTAATGCCCAGAGTTGCAGAGTGTGAACCCATGATTAGGTCAGGCACCGAAGCGAGAATTATCGAGTCCGTGGACATTTGAGCTCAATACCCTGCCGCGTCGGGAATTGAACCCTGGTCCCGGGTCTGACCTCTGCTTCAGGGTCTGCCTGCTCTAACCAGTGAACCACACTTCTCCTTGCCTGAAACTGCAGAGGGAGACGGAGCACGGGAAGAATGCGGTGCCAGCAGGGTGACCGCTGGAAGAAGACTAAAGGAGCCATAGAAGCAGTAGTGTTCAGAGAGGCCACCGCAGAGTGGTGCGGTGCCAGGCCCCTGGCGGAATCGGCTGGGTGCAGCCTTGTGGAACGGGAGACGGTCGGGAGAGTCAGATGCTTGTAGCCCCCTCGGAGAGACTGCTCGATATGCGCTGGGAGGCTGGGGCCTATTCTACATGCCCCCAGTTAAAGTTAGTGCGACCCAGGCGACATTGGAGACAATTGAGGCCTGTGGAAAGCACAGTGTGGCGGGCTGAACTGGGACATCCCTGCGACCTCATTCCCCCGTGGTTGGTCACCACTTGGACACCGTTTGGGTCGCTTCGCAGGGTGGAGTCTGCCGTGTGGTTGGATTGTGCTGATAGAGAACTGTGAGCGGTGACACTAGTCTGCGCCTCTGTCTTCAAGGCCTGTGGGGTGGCAGCGGTGACCGGGTGTGGTGGAGTACAGACTTGCAGCATTCGTACAGTGACTTTGGTCTGCTGGTCTGGATCACCAACCTGTTTGCAGCTTGAAGACGGTGGGTCACAATAATTGCTGTGCGCTGGTGGTGGCACGGGATTCAGTGGGGGCTGTGAGGAGTACTCCAAGCTGATGGTGGCTGCGAGCCGTGAGAGGCTATAACAGCGAGCACGCCTGGTCTGTTCTGGGGCAGCCCTTGGCCTACAACCGGACTGGGAAACGTGTGTGACAGTAAGCTGCCAGTCAAGAGTGGGCATCTACAGCGAACATGGGAAAAGGGGACAAGACCCAAACTAAGTTGGCCTTTGACCAAAAGCGATCCAAATCTCAAGACCCCGCCCCAGGTAGAGGTGCTGGGATGCCGGCGCCAACGCAAGATGATGCCAAAGAGGATATACGAACTATCCTAAAGTCCATGGAGCAATCTCCTCAGTGTGGCATCACATCCTTGGGCACTAAAATGGACGCTTTAACATATAAGATGGATAGACTGGTTGAACGACTAGATAAGCAGGCGGAACGGCTGGATATGTCTGAGAGGCGCCTCACGGAGGTTGAAGAGGTGCACACCACCCTGGACACTGACCATAAGCAACTGGGAAAGGTCATACGTGTCTTGCAGGAGAAGACAGAGGACATAGAAGCGCGCTCCTTGGGCTGTAATCTGTGACTTGTTGGCCTTCCGGAATCGACGGCCACAGGCTTCATGGAACAGTTCATCGAGAAATTGCTTGCTACACTGCTGGGAGATGATATCTTTTTGGCAATGTTTGTTGTGGAGAGAGCGCACAGGGCTTTGGGACCTCGACCGCCATCTGGTGCGGCACCGCGGCCGATCATAGCACAGCTACTTAACTACCGGGATCGGGATGTGGCCCTTCGTGTTGCTAGGGAGAAAAACATTTTTAGGTATGAGGGGTTGGAACTCTCACTGTACCCTGACTTTACTGCTAGAGTGCAAGAGGCTCGCAGACACTTCGTGCCACTCAAGAAATAGCTTTGGGAGATGGGTGTGGATTACGCAATGTTGTATCCGGCGAAGCTGCGAGTAAACAGACAAGGGGGATCGCATATTTTCACGGACCCTAAGGTTTTGCAGCAAGCCATCAAGAGCTGGACAAAAGAACGGAAGACTAGCCCGGAGCGATTGCAGCAGGAAGTGTCGGAGGAGGCTGTGCTGGATGAACAGGATTGATAACTGAAGTGGACGCTGTTGGGGTGCTGTAAGGTACTGGGGGCTGCATAGCGGAGTGGTCACCGTTTTCAGGTATGAGGAATGGGGGTGAACATCAATGGGATGCCTGGTTGTGGGGGGTGCACAGCTGTTCCGCATGCTGGTTGGTTGGGGTGGCTGCGTATACGAGAATTGGTTGCTGGGCATTGACTGAGACTGCCTCACACCAACAGAATTCATTCAGTGAATATGGGTCGGGTGTCTTGGGGAAGCCTCTAGGAGAGTTAGTTGTGATTAGTATATCGAAGTATATCACGGGGTCCTGTCCACTTCCTTGTGGGGGTTTGACGCCTAATGGCCTACGCTGAAAATGTGATTGCGATTTGCGATGACACACTGGGGCTAGGGCCAGTTCTAATAGTTGTTGGTAATTACTGCAGTTGGGCACAAGGGGCTACCTCCACTCACGTGTGCCTGGCACTGTTGTTGCTTTCTCACTGGGAGGAGTTCAGGGTAGGGAGGTATGGGGGGTTGGGGACAGGGGTTTGAATTACATGCGGCATGTTGGGGGAGGTCTGCTGTCGGAGAGGGGTAGCGGGGGGAGAGATAGGCTCACAGAGAGGGGTTGTTTCAGTTGTTGTGTGTTTATTACATGGATGCTGCACGACACGTCAATGCACAACTTTGCTCACTTCACAATATGTACTGTCTACTTAGTTAATGGTACGTGATACACAAGAGACGCGGGAGCGGGGGAGGGAAATACGAGCACTGCCATGGAATGTTAGAGGACTCAACTATTACCGTAAGCTCAGGAAGGTTCTGTGCTACCTCAATAGGCAGAATGTTGATCTAGCTCTCCTGCAGGAGACACATTTACCACAAACGAGCCCCATGTTGAGGTATAGGGGGCTGGAGGGTAACTTTAATTCGGCGGGTTTCACCACATATGCCAGGGGGGTACTAAACTGGGTCAATCCCAGGTCCTCTCTCAAACTTACACTGCTTAGAGAAGATCCTGATGGCAGATATGTTGTGTCTAAGTGCACGGTTCGGGGTCTGGACCTACTTGTAGTTAATATATACGGCTCCAACTTTGACAGCCCTGAGTTTTTCGGTGACATAGCTAGGATTGTTGGCCAACACGGGGACTCCAAGATCCTGTGGGGGGGACTTTAACTTGGTTAGGGATCCGGACATGGATAGATCAGCGGGCCCCGCCAGGAGCCCAGCGGCGGCTGCAAGAAAGCTGGAGGAAGTCATTGTATGTTTGGATGTGTGTGACGTGTGGCGAATGAGAAATGGAGAAAGAGGGGGTTATACACACTACTCGGCATACCGCAACATACATACGCGTATTGATTATTGGATGGTCTCTACTGTATTGATTAATCGGGAACGACATGGTTCGGCACTACTGAGAGGGTGAGAGGGTGAGAGGGTGTGAGGGGGCGTGAGGGGGTGTGAGAGTGTTTGAGGGGGAGGGTGTGAGGGTGTGTGAGGGTGAGAGGGAGTGAGGGGGTGTGAGGGTGTGCGAGGGTGAGGGTGTGTGAGGGGGTGTGAGGGTGAGGGGGTGTGAGGGTGAGTGAGGGGTGTGATTGTGAGAGGGTGAGGGGTGTGAGGGTGAGTGAGTGTGTGTGAGGGTGTGTGAGGGTGAGGGGGTGTGAGGGTGAGGGTGTGTGATGGTGTGAGGGTGTGTGAGGGTGAGGGGGTGTGAGGGTGTGTGGGGGGTGTGAGGGTGTGTGGGGGTGTGAGGGCGAAGGGGTGTGAGGGTGAGGGGTGTGTGAGGGTGTGGGGTGCAAGGGTGTGGGGGTGTGAGGGTGATGGTGTGTGAGGGTGTGTGAGGGGGAGGGTGTGGGGTGGTGAGGGTGTGGGGTTGTGAGGGTGAGGGTGAGGGTGTGAGCGGGTGTGAGGGTGAGGGGGTGTGAGGGGGTGAGGATGAGGAGGTGTGTGAGGGTGAGGGTGAGGGTGTGTGGGGGGTGAGGGGTGAGGGTGAGAGGGTTGTGGGGGTGAGGGGGGTGAGGGGGTTAGGGTGAAGGGGTGAGGATGAGGAGGTGTGTGAGGGTGAGGGGGTGTGAGGGTGAGGATGGGTGAGGATGAGTGAGGGTGTGTGAGGGTATGTGAAATGTTTGTTGAATTTTGTATTCATCAATGTGCCTTAGATAAATAACATGACGGTGATTCACCATCAGCAAAGCATGATGCAATAGTAAAGAAACAGAGGTAACACGCAACATAACCAAGAGATTTACAGAGAAATGCACATTAGCAGATCATTCCAGGGCAAAGAAGGGCTTGCAAAGAAAGGTTTACAATGTCCTGCTGAGAGAACTGGGGACAATCCGATAGATGCATGCTAACAGTTTCAAAGTCTTACGACTTTGCGGTGAAAGCTTCTTTTTTTTATTCCTTATTTTGAGTGATTAATCTAGCATTGCGAATTTACTTCTGGTGCTGTGAAAATCAGCTAGAATCACAAGTTTTACATGGAGACAACAGGGTTAGTAGCACAGAACTGTTTTTTGAGCGATTCACAGGATTTTCTTGTAGAGTTCTGACTTTATACAGGAGAAAATAAAGGCTAACGAGGTGTGGAGTCTTATTATTCATTTCCATAGTACACGAGGAGAATGGGGCGGATCTGCCAATCAGTATGAAGCATTTTAATTCAAATAGGGGTTAACAAGAGGACTTGGAGAGATGTTTTACTTTGCATCAAAATGCCACATTTCACAGCTAGAAAGCCATGGATTCAGTTTTAAAACTGTGGAGTGCCAAATGGGAACAAGCTCTCGGCATTGCTGTGGCTGGGGAGGGAGCGGGAGCGCATTCCTTTGAAGTCTGATGCGGGGCGGGGGAGCGGCAGCCTTTGAAGTCTGATGCGAGGGACAGAAAAATGGTGGTTTGTGACGTGGCTGATTTGTGCACGTCCATAGATCACATGAACTGTGTCTAATCCGCCGTTTTGGCAGACTTTTCGGACTGCTTACTTGTGTGTGTGGTTGTGTGTGTGTGTGTGTGGTGTTGTGTGTGTGTGATTATGTGTGGTTGTGTGTGTAGTTTGTGTGTGTGTGGTTGTGTGTGTGGTTTGTGTGTGTGCAGTGGTGTGTGTGTGGTTGTGTGTGTGTGGTTGTGTGTGTGTGGGTGTGTGTGTGTGGTTGTGTGTGTGTGGTGTTGTGCGTGTGTGTGTGGTTGTGTATGTGGTTGAGTGTGGTTGTGTGCGTGGTGTGTGTGTGGTTGTGTTTGTGGTTTGTGTGTGTGGGGTTGTGTGTGTGTGGTTGTGTGTGTGGTTGAGTGTGTGGATGTGGATGTGGTTGCAGGTGTGATTGTGGGTGTGGTTGTGGGTGTGATTGTGTGAGTGTGGTTGTGTGTGTGTGGTTGTGTGTGTGGGTGTGATTGTGGGTGTGGTTGTGGGTGTAGTTGTGTGTGGTTTTGTGTGTGTGGTTATGTGTGTGGTTGTGTGTGGTTGTGTGTGTGGTTGCGTGCATGATTGTGTGTGTGGTTGTGTGTGTGCATGTGGTTGTGGTTGTGTGTGTGGTTGTAGTTTTGTGTGTGGTTGTTTGTTATGTGTGTGTGTGTGGTTGTGTGTGTGGTTGTGTGTGATTGTGTGTGGTTGTGTGTGTTTGTGTGTGGCTGTGTGTGGTTGTGTGTGTGTATGATTGTGTGTTTGTGTGGTTGTGTGTGTGGTTGTGATTGTGTGTGTGGTTGTGTGTGTAGTTGTGTGTGTGGCTGTGTGTGTGGTTGCGTGTGTGATTGTGTGTGGTTGTGTGTGTGCATGTGGTTGTGTGTGGTTGTGTGTGGGGTTGCGGTTTTGTGTGTGGTTGTGTGTGGTTGTGTGGTTGTGTGTGTGTGTGTGTGGTTGTGTGTGTGGTTGTGTGTGTGATTGTGTGTGGTTGTGTGTGTGGTTGTGTGTGTGTTTGGTTGTGTGGTTGTGTGTGTGTGGTTGTGTGTGTGTGGGGGGGTTGTGGTTGTGTGTGTGTGGTTGTAGTTGTGTGTGGTGTGTGTGGTTGTGTGTGTGTGGTTGCGTGTGTGTGTGGTTTTGTGTGTGATTCTGTGTGTGTGGTTGTGTGTGTGTGTGGTTGTGTGTATGTGTGGTGTTTTGTGGTTGTGGTTTTGTGTGTGTGGTTGTGTGTGGTTATTTGTGTGGTGTAGTGTATGTGTGGTTGAGAGTGTGGTTGTGTGTGTGGTTGTGTGTGTGGTTGTGTGTGTGGTGTAGTGTGTGTGTGGTTGTGAGTGTGATTGTGTGTTTGGTGTGTGGTTGTGTGTGGTCTTGTGGGTGTGGTTGTGTGTGGTTGCATGTGTGTGCGGCTGTGTGTGTGTGGTTGGGTGTGTGTGGTTGTGTGTGTGGTTGTGTGTGTATGCGGTTGTGTGTGTGTGGTTGTGTGTGTGTGTGTGTGTGGTGTTGAGCGTGTGTGTGGTTGTGTATGCGGTTGGGTGTGGTTGTGTGTGTGGTTGTGTGAGTGGTTTGTGTCTGTGCGGTGGTGTGTGTGTGGTTGTGTGTGTGTGGTTGTGTGTAGTTGTGAGTATGGTTGTGTGTGCAGTTGTGTGTGTGGATGTGGGTGTGGTTGCGGGTGTGATTGTGGGTGTGGTTGTGGGTGTGGTTGTGTGTGTGTGTGTGTGTGTGTGGTGTTGAGCGTGTGTGTGGTTGTGTATGCGGTTGTTTGTGGTTGTGTGTGTGGTTGTGTGAGTGGTTTGTGTCTGTGCGGTGGTGTGTGTGTGGTTGTGTGTGTGTGGTTGTGTGTAGTTGTGAGTATGGTTGTGTGTGCGGTTGTGTGTGTGGATGTGGGTGTGGTTGCGGGTGTGATTGTGGGTGTGTTTGTGGGTGGTTTTGTGTGTGTGGTTGTGTGTGTGTGGTTGTGTGTGTGGTTGTGGTTGTGTTTGTGGTTGTGTGTGTGTGTGTGGTTGTGTGTGTGTGTGTGGTTGTGTGTGTGTGCATACTGTAATCCATGCAAGTTACGTTTTGGGAGCAATTATATTAGGCCCGATACCAATTTGTATAGTTCGTAGGCATTACCGAGTAAATACGTGGTCGTGCACGAAAGAGACTACAAAGTTTGAGACCAATACGTTTATTCATAAGTCTAATAATATATTTTGATGGAACTCGAAAAAGTTTGCACACTATGGTAATTTACATTTGGATTCAAACGAAAGTGAAAGTGATAGGACGGAGGCAGAGGGGAAAGCATGGGAAATAATAACAAGCAACTTAATGACCCGTGGCGGTAGCACTTTGAAAACTTACCTATTAAATGTCACATTTTCTTTTTTGTAGTAAATTGTGTGGCTAAAATAATGTTAATATGCCGTCACTGTGGAGTATTTTTTCTTATTATCGTAACGTATTCAGGTAATCCTAAAAATAACCAGAGTTGTCCCTTTCGCATGTTTATAGTTCCCGCTGTTTCCCGTGGGAGGCAGACCATATACAATACTTTTTTTATTTTCACAAAACTATTCACTGCCATGATAGATGTATCTTTATACTTTCTCACCCCACCTGCATCACTTGAAGGAACATCACTGCAATGAGACAAATCAAGTGCGGTTTCATGAACACGTTCTGCAGCTGCACACAAAAGTAGGACTCCATAGGCGACAGTTTTGTTTGTTTAACCATTGGTGCATAGATATATACTCTCATCTTTCACAATGCAATTAGGATGTAGCAAAATATTGATTCCAGTGCAGAGCACATGCCTTTCTCTCATGCTACTTATGCACTGAAGATTTCAAAGAATCATCACAGTCTGTGTCAATTTTACCATTATTCAGTTTCAAGGCTGAATTTGAAACTGGCAAATGTGAAACTGCCGTAGGCACTGCCACCAACTCTCCGTTGTTCCAAACATTTCCATCTGACAATGTAAACGTGTCCCTTGCCGCTCTGCTCACCTGCAACAGACCAGCAACCTGAGACTATCCCTTCAGGGGCTTACTACCCAACTTTCTCCTAACCCTCTCATCAGTCGTGAGATCACATGAAGCATACACACCACTTTGTCCATCATCAACCCCCTCTAACTCTTTTTGCACATCCAGTACAATTTCTGTGCAGTTCCAGCCCTTCTTCGGCACATTTTCTCAAAGGATGACTTCTTGCCAATGGCATTTCAGCGTAGTTTGGTATGCCCATAACATATTGTTTACACTTTTACTCCAGTGAGCTCCATTTCATAAGCTATCTGCAAACATTCCTTTAACCAAAATGTCCATCTTTTTATGATGCCATTACTTTAGAGGAAATGCAGATGTAGGCACATGCTTGATTCACTAACATTTCAAAAAGGACTCCATCTCATCGGACATAAGCCGATCCCCATTATCAGTCACAATACTTTTTGGCAACCCTTTTCTCTTAGAAACCTCACTCAAGAACCTGATCAATTCCACATTATTGACTCACGTGACAAACTTCACTGCTGGCCACTCACAAAGCTGATCTACTCCCACTATACCATATCTTGATACTTCTCCCAGTACTTAATACAGACCAGAAATATCAAGAACTATCTTTTGTGGAGCATCAGGCTTGCTTACAACGTCGCAGATATATTTTCTTGTATTCTATGATTTATCACTTCATGCACAAGACACACAGCTTCGTATCTTTTCCTACAGCCTTTGGTCAATACACAGCCATCAAAATCCATTCTTATCCAGTATTGGGGTATCAATCATAGATTCACAGGCATGAATCATTCCCCGTCGTCAAGATGGGAGTGCCACGGTAAAATATTCAAGCAGAGAACGGCAACGGCTCTAATTGTTCGATATGCAAGAGTGTATATGCAGCATCTTTCATGGACATAAATCTTTGTTTATCAGTTAAATTAAATGGTAAAAACAGAGCAATGGCATTCAAATAATCCCAAAGTTCTTTTCCCATTTTAAGAGTTTGCAATGTCCAAGCAAATTGCATAACAGATCTTAACTGATTTTGACCATGATATAACACAGATACATCACTATGAACAATATCAATAACAGATGAGACAATATTATCCAATGTATAAATGCGTGATGAAAGTGTATTGATGCTACTATCTACCATGGCAAGGACTTTTTCTAAATTGGCTTGATCAATTTGGCGCAGACAAAGGGCTGGTTCTATCTGCAAAAGTTTCCAAATTTCATTGTAAGCAGCAGAAATAAACTCTCCTAGGTCCTAAGATTAAATCAGCCAGATTGATGTAATTCAAGAAGAGTGTAAGGTGTTGTTTTGCTGATGTTAATGTGGAATGTTCCAACTATTGATGGCATAATTTACCCACCGAGTATGTGGTGACCGAATGCGTAAGTGGATAATGAGGATCCGGTCTAGTCAGAATGAAACCGGGTGTAACATTATAAAAACGCAATTGACATGCATTTATATTCATTTTCCACACCAACCACCCAGAAGAATCAATTTCAGAGTCTTGAAAGTGTCATTTCGAAGCAAGGCTTGCAATGCCTTAATAGTATAATTAGTTTTATTGCGTCAATCGTCATACTCCGCTAAGGTCGGAATGGATGGGGTACTTACATCTTTTACAGGTGCCAGGCCAAAACACGTGGTCTGGTACACTATATCATTCAAAAATAAAATTTGAGCTGGGATGAGGGAGGCACGATATAAAGTCTCAGTTCACTGAACCTGCCACGGCTTGGTGCCCCAGATTGATTTTAAATCAACGGTCTCTTTCCATTGATCATAAACCTCTGTAGCCAATTTAGTTCTAAACAAGCTGGCGTAAATCTATTTAGTGCGGGTCAACATAAATTTGGGTTGTGAAGACGATTGAAGTTTAAAAAAATAGGATTCCGTATTGGACATGTCATAATCTGTCAAATAAGTGAATTTATCTCTAAGAGTTTTAGAACTCCCCTCTAAGGGAGTAGGTCAATGTTACCATTGTGTGTAATAAAAAAACAAGTCTTAACGTGTTGGTTTTGTGCAAAAAATGATGCCCATAATGTTGATAGCAAAAGAGATCACCATAATTGGCAGAATTTAAAACAAATCTTCAGCATCAAAAGCAGCATATTTTAAATCTGAAAACAATGCATGTACTGCTTGCAAATCCCAATCGTTAGAATGTATGTTCGTGTTACCACACCTCCTAATGAGATGCGAAACACGTATGGCATCCTGAGTACCTTGATCGGACCGTGGATTTCAAAGGCTACTTGTCCCAAACAATGCCATCTGCAACCGGGAATGCTGAAATGTTCACAAGTGTCTGATCACGTTTCATGATATGGGACGACGTGTGCTGGGCCAGAATTCCATCGACCAAGTTGACATGAGAGCGTTCTGGCAAATAGTGACCATTGATGAGTAAAAAGAATACTGTCACAAATCCAATCGACATGAAAAGGAAAATCAGGATAAGCACCAACCAAATGTAGGTCCATGGAGGAACCAGGTACGTTTTTTTAATCAAGAGAAGAAACACTGAATTTAGTCAGTGGATCTGCCAAACTGGATGTCGAGGAGAACGCGTCAGAAGAGAGGCTGGCGTGATCTCCAAAGTAACCACTCGTTGGGCGATTAATCAGAGGTAAAAGTGCCAGGTCTGCATGATGTTGTTGAGGACTGTGTGGCACCTCACTCATAGACTCAGAGTAGTGGAAGATAGAGGTCGGATGGGTGAAAGGTCAATTACAGTGTCCATCACTTCCTTAGCCACACGAGGACCAGTGGAAGAGGATGAAGTCAGTGGATCCAATGAAATTGTGTTGCATGAAACAGCAGGCATGACACTATTCAGAATCAACCACACGGTGTAACTTGACATTGTCCACTGAAATGTATCTGTTGTCTTTGCAACCAGGTAAAGGTGGTAAAATGACTATGATTACCCTTCAGTCCAAGCACTGGAACGGGTGCATGATAAGAGGGACCAAATTCTTTTTTGTTTTCCAGCTTTTCTTGTACCAGATCTCCAACTTTAGGAAGTCAACCGGCAACTGGTATCAGTAGTACTGCATCAGTAGAGGAGGGTAAATGTTCAGTTTCATAGCTGTCATGTGTATTTTATAGATCCTGTAACACAGTAGAATGACTATCTACGTCAAAGGTTGCGGCAGCTGCCACAACGTCTAGACAATCAAGGTCTGTCACAAACATTTTAATGCCATAGAACATTTTGTATGGGGTCCGCCCACCCAGAGATCTTTTAGGGGGATTATTAAGTGCATGTTGAACCCCATACAAGTGGGCCAGCCAATACCAAATACTCTAGCTGTCAAGGATTGCTTTAAGTCACGGTTCATTCGCTCCACAACCGAATTGCCCTCAAGCCTGTATGGAGAGAAAACTGCACCAGCCCCTGCATCGACTTCATCGCATCCATGTACACCTTAGAGGTGAACGCTGGACCTTGGTCAGAATGGAAGATGCCACAGGCAAACATCCAGACCAAGACACACAAATCCCTGATGACATTTTGAGCGTCAGCACTGCGTTGTGGCCAAACCCATAGGAATCTAGTGCACGAATCAACTGCAACAAATATATATTTATACTCAGTATCAGAAGAGAGTGGACCGCAGTGATCAAGATACACACAGCCAAAAGGTTGATTAGAAATACACAGCTGTGTTTGAAGTGGACATGTGACCGTGGTTGGCTTGATTTGCTGACAAATGTCACATGAGAGTACATAATTACAGGTCTGTTTATATAAACCATGCCACCAGTAACTTTGCTGTAAAATACAGACTGTTGCCGACACACTGGCATGTGCAGATGCCACGCCTTTGTGTGCGGCATTGATCAAAGCAGAAATCTGCGGTAACGAGTTGGGAATCAGCCGATCCCCAACTGAAGTAATCATAGCAGAAGGAACTTGTTTGGGAGTTATATGATAAAAGTATTTCAAAGGGAAACCCTGTGAATAAGCAGTTCCCTCCATTGAAGCAGCTACCGCTGCCAGAATATCATTATCTATTTTAGTTATGCACCTTGTAACTGCTGCTACAGGACATATGGCTGCTGCAGATATGGCCGCTTCATCAGCCAAATAATTACTAAAAGCATGTGCTCCTACATGCTGATGGCCAAGAGTATGTATAACATGTATGAGGGGCAAACGTTGATTAAGGTCTGCCACTCTAACCCAAAGTGTTTTATGCTTAATTGCGCTACCTTTAGAGTCTCAATAGTCATTCCGAGACCAAAATAATAAGTTGTCATTAAAAGACTGGACCGACAGCAAGAACAAGAGTACATAGCTCTGATAATTGCGCCATACAGTCTCCAAGTGCCTGAGTGTGCACAATAGAACTTTTTCTTTTGAAACGGGGGTCGAAAACTAGGCAAATCCTCTTGTTTTCCTTTAACGTCAAACTGTCGAGGCTCATAATGTCCCTGTGTTGCAGGTTGACTTTTGCCGGGATCTTGACATTCTCCTCCACGGACTTGAGAGCCTGATGCGTCTTGTAAAAAACGAAGAGAACGCTGATCAGGGACTTGAAATCTATCAGGAGTACGCTCAGAAGACTCAGGTGTCGGTGAACCAGCCCGCGAACCTTGCTTCTGCTGTTGTTGCCCCTGTTTTTTATTCTTCCAGTTTTCTTTAGGAAAGAACGGATGCCCATCTTTATCAGTCTGGGCTTTTTGTTGAGTTTGAGATTGAGTTTGTGTTTGAGGAAAAGGCTTAACTCCCAGACTATTGTGGCCTATGTTCTAATAAGCCTTTCAATAATCTTTGGTAGTTCTGGTGGCTTGTCTGCATCTGGGACAGCCTCCAAGCGGTTTGCCACATGAAAGCTTACAGCATTGCCCTTGACATTGGCAAGGATCATATCAGCAACCACGTTGAACAACCCCACCAGTCTCATCCCCAACTAAACAGCCGCTTCAGCCCCGTGTCCATCTTGAACACGCTTAATCATGGAGGGGAGCAAGGTCATGGAGGGAGTGCCAAAACACTTTGAATATACTGCTGCAAACACCTAGCCCAGGTGCTACAATCAGCTAACTCAGGAAGTAAGTCTTTAGACAAACTAATAGTCAATATCCTGTGTTTCTCCACAGGAGAGGTATTTGGAAAAACAGCCTCTAGTTGTCCAAACTTTTCAGCAAGCCAATAAGGGAGCTCATCCTTATTCTGTGGAAGCTTGCACATCACTGAATTAACCATAAGGGGACTGATGGTCACACCACCAGGACCAGCAGGTTGCGCAGAAATGCCAGATGGTCCCGCCTGGAAGTTGCACGAAATGAATGTATAACAGCTCTATGCACGCGTATCAAAGACGCATATAACACACGGAGTTTCTGCAAGAATCGCTGTTTTCAGACGATGCTGGTGTGGGGTATACCCAGCCGAAACGGGCTACGTGTCCCGATCTATCGATAAAGGACCTAAACGTACCAGCATTATTGGGTGAGGAAGTGCGCCATTAAACCAAATTTGGTGTTGCCAATCTATAAAACATCAATCTAGGAGGTTACACTGTCACAGCTGTCTCCGGAAACAAGTGAGTGTTTTTTATGGGCAAGAACAAGCACTACTCTAGTGTCTCGCAGATAAGAAGCAGACCAAACGTTGGCGGAGCCATGCTGCAGAGATTCTGCACATGTACAGAATTATGCGCAGGAAACCAGGACCTCAGTGTAAAGGGGTGTACCAACCTACCACATTAGTACCCTGTTAAAGAAGGATCCATACATCCAGGTAAAAAAAAGTAATTTATTGTAAAGTAAGATAAGTCCAGCACAGCACGTCTGACAGCATGAAGAAAGCCCAGTAACTTTCAAACATGGAATCTGGAACCTGACATATAAGATGCAGGCAGGCAACATTCCATTCCATGTTCCAGTAAGTAAAGACAGTATCATGTGACAGAGAAATGAAAACAATTAGTAGAATGTAACACATCTTACCCCTAACAAATAAAACAATCAATATAAATATCTGCCAGGTAGTCTTCAAGGTATAATGTTACTTTTGACTCTGGAAGCTATAGATTGATCCGACTGGAAAACATTGTCACGAGTATTCTGTGACTTATGTACAACATTGTCACTAGTATTCTCTGACTTGTGTATATAATTAGGAACATTACATTTTGCAACACTTCGTACATTCCATATCCTTCCATCTTGAGTGACAACACTGTTTTTAAAGACTTTCACAACTTTGATAGGAGGATAACATTTTGAAAGTCCTTTTACCAAAAAAATTGTTTTTTAATCCTGACCCACTCCCCCACCACAAAATCAGGAAACTTAACATGCATTTTTGAATCAAAAAACATTTTCATCTTATGCTGTTTGTCTTCAACCTGTTTAGCAATGGTTTCAACATCAACAGTATCTTTGGTTTTGTTCAATTTTTTAATCCACCAAGGACAAATGTCTGAAGAAGGTTCCCTACCTTTGAGGAGCATAAAAGGACTCATACCAGTGACTTAATGGGGAGTGATACGGTATGTCCATAACCTTTTCCTCACAACATCCAACCAAAGGTCACCAGATGAGACAGCATATTGAATACTGTCTTTAAGAGCACGATTGAAACGCTCAACCTGATCATTTTCTCTAGGTTCATAAAGAGATGTGGGGACATGTTTAACATTACAACTTTTAAAAAATTGTCATATTTCACTGGAAATAAGTTGTACACCATTGTTAGTGACAAAAGTTTCTTGAGCTCCCTCCCGGGCAAAAATCTCCTTTAAAAAAGCAATAATCACTTGAGATGAAGCATTACTTACAAACTTAACTTCAGGCAATGATAATCTACCATGACCAGCGCATAGCGAGCATTAAGTGGAAGATGTTTAAAGGGGCCTGAAATATCAAAGGCTACTTTCTGCCAAGGAAAACCTGGCCAAGACACTGGTTTGAGAGGAGCTGAAGACACATGAAGCATTTTATCACTGTTTATACATTGTGGACATTCTCTCACCTTTCTGTCCACCATTTTATCAATACCGGCCACCAAAAATTTGCCCTAATGAGACGCTTCATAGAAGACATCCCTAAATGTCCTTGATGAGACAATGACAACATTTCTTTTTGCAAAGAAAAAGGTGGAATAATCTTACCTCCTTTAAACAGTAGACCACCAGACTCTTCAATTTCAGAATGTACGTAACAAAAAGGAGACAATTCCACAGAAGCGCACCTTTCCTTGGGCCATCCTTCTTTTACATATTCAAAAATCTGCTGGCCCAAAACATCATTGCACAATTCCTCGAACCACTCTTTTTCATATAAAACCATAAACTCCTGAGAGACACAATCATTTATAGTAGCAATGACATCATCATCTTGCTCAACAACTGAAATATTATCTTCTTCGTAAGGTAACCTCGAAAGAAAATCAGCTGTGACGTTACTTCTTCCAGGCACATATACAATTTCTAAATCATATTCTTGAAGTCGGTATGTCAACCGGGCTATCCGAGCAGTGGAATTCCATCCACCTCCAGGAGATAAAATTCCAACAAGTGACTTATGATCTGTCCTAAGTGTGAACCTATTTCCCCAAACATAATTACGAAAATACTCAACTGCCCAGACACAGGCTAATAATTCTCTCTCAATTACTGAATGCCTTCTTTCTGTGGATGACAAAGTTCTTGAAGCAAACGCAACGCACCACTCTTCTTTACCAGAACATTGACTGAGAACACCTCCAAGCCCATAAAGGCTGGTATCCACTGTAATGATGCATTTTTTGTTAATACAAAATGATTTAAGAGTGGGAGCACTAACAATCTAATTTTTAATCTGCTGAAATGCAAGTTATTGTCTCTCAGTCCAAACAAAATTTGCTGAATTCCTAGTCAATTCTCTAAGAGGTTCCATTTTAGTGGCGAAATTTTGTATAAACTTGCTAGAATATTCACATAAACCTGCAAAAGAAAGTAATTTTTCATTTTCATTAGGAGCAGGAGCATTGATAATAGCGTCAACTAGAGCCTTCTAAGGTACAACACCCTCACCTGAAAGAGTATGGCCCAAGTATTCCACTGATTTACAAAAAAACTTGCATTTACTACTCTTGAGTGTTAAGCCAAATTGCTCTAACCTAGAGCAAACTTCTTTAAGATGAATAAGATGTTCATTGTCATTTGTTTGAAAAAACAGGATGTCGTCCTGGAAACACTTGACATACATTCCCACATGTTTAAAAATGTGATACATAGCCCTCTGAAATACTGAAGTGGCCGAAGCCAAACCAAAAGGCATCCTCTTGAATTGGAATAAACCATGAGAGGTAATGAAGGCTGTAAAATGCTTAGAGTCTTCAGTAAGTTCGATCTGATGGTATGCAGACCTAAGATCCAAAGTGGAAAATACACATGCACCATCCAACATACATATCATTTTGTTAATATTGGGAAGTGGGTGACAATCTGTGACTAGATTAGTGATCAATGCTCTTAAATCCACACCTAATCTGATACTTTTATCCTGTTTAAGGACCAAAACAATGGGAGATACCCATTCTGAAGACTCTACCTCCTCAATTACATAATCCTTAATCATTGAATCTAACATGTCATTAAGTTCATTTCTAATGCTTATAGGAACTCCCCTTAATTTCTGTCTGACTGGAATAGAACTAGGCTTCACCTTAATTCTGTGGCTAAAACCTTTGAGTTTTCCTAACTTGTCCGAAAATACATTTGGAAAACATTGTGGAAAGTCAGTGGATGCTGGTAACGTATTGAGTTCAACGTTAGACATAGATACTGTAAGAACAGAAACAGGATCTTTCATCCTAGGATTCAAAATAATCCTTAATTTGGCTTGGTCCCCCCAACCCAACACATTCACACCCTTGTAAACTACATATAATTTGATGACAGCTGAACTGCTTTTGAAAGAAATAAGTACTTCTTTAAAACCAATGAAATCAATTTTTGAACCATCAAAATTGTAAGCAATAATATCTGGTTCTCATAGAGCATTGATATCCACCAAGTCTCCAAATGATTCCGTACAATATTCTTGCGTAATAATGGTCCACGGAGAACCAGAGTCAGCCATGAGTTCCAAAACTTTGCCCAAAATACTTACTAAATATTTGGGAGATGGAATTTTGTCAGTCTGTGATATATCAAATGAGTCTTGGACTGATACAACAATGCCAGACTATAAAGATTCTGAGGCACTCTTCACTTCATCAGAAACATAAGACACTTTACCATTAACAATTTTTGGAGAAGAAAATGATGGTTTCCTTGTATCATGAAAATATTTAACAATGTTTTTACACATTTTAGAAAAATGTCCCGAACGACCACACTTGTTGCATTGCTTACCTATAGCAGGACATTGTGGAAAAGAAGCAATATGGTCAGGATTACCACATCTGTAACAATAGTATTGCTTGTTTTTACCATCATTTTTGTAAACATAAGAATTTTTAGACTCTTGAGACTTACTAGTACTAACCTCACTACCAGAAGTAGAAGCAGTAGAAATAGTAGCTTTGTCAAGGGACTTAATCCATTTAAGCTGTACTAATCGATGTTTCCAAACTGGGATCACCTAAGATCCACAATTGTTCCTGAACTTTCTTGCTTTTTACGTGTACTATGATTTGATCCCTGATCATTTCATCAGTCATCAAACCAAAGTTACAATGCAAAGACAATGCACGGAGAGCAGTTAAGAATTCATCAAAACTTTCATTTTCATCTTGAATTCTAGTATAAAACTTAAACCTATTAAGTGCAACACTAGTATTAGGTTTGAATCTACCCTCAATCCTTAAAATAGCTTCATCATACACATTAGTATCACCACCTGATCTCACAGGTGGTAAAGTTCTTAAAACTAACTGTGCTTCTGATCCAAGACAATGTAAAAATATGTTCTTTTTCCTCTCAGCAGACATGCGTTCTCCATCCATTGCTTTGAGGTAAGTAAAAAACTCCTCCTCCCATCTTGTCCAAGGAATGGGTGGTTCACCTTTTGTTTGCAAAAACTTGGATGGAGGGTCAAATTGCATTGTATGATAATAGCAATAGTAATAGTGATAAAAGGAAAAGAATCAATACCAAAATGAAACACAACAACTGCCTAAATCACAATCTAACTTCGCTGCATAAACATGTTAGCTGAATGTAAAATAAGTACAAAATAAGTGCTGTCCATGAAAATAATATAAGTACCCCTAAAAATCCAAAATCCCAAAATACTTAATAGGAACATGCAGAAATGTTGTTCACCAACAAAAATATAAAGAGTAAAAGTTACCCACGGAGCTTCTGGAACATAAATATTGAATAATTCATGAAGTAACTTGCAGTAATGTCATTCATCCAAAGTTTTATGAGAAAATATGTAAAGTAAGGCAGTCAGTTCTTGAAAAAAAACAAGTTAAATATAATTGTAAAAGAATAATAAAAATTCAAAGTCATTTAATCCCAAAAATATTAGTACCAGTGAAAAATATGAGTTACCAGACGGAATAAAAGAAATCCTGTAGTTCTGCTACTGTTTAGTCCTTGCCTCGATAGTTCAAAGTTGCCAATAAATGATGTAATGAGCACTGATAATAGTTGTATTGCACCAAAGATAAAACGGGGCTCAGAGTTGCCGATTATGGGAAAATGCAAAATGGCCACTCGCGTGATGACGTACACATGCTCCGCGTAGCCAATGAAACATCGCTTTAGTGCAACAATATGAGCCAATGACAACCACTGTACAGGTTGTGGAGACACGTGTCACTGCCGGTGGCCAATCAGAAATGAGCGCAATACTTTACCGGGCATCTACATAACAAAACTGAAGAAAACGAAAAAAAAATCAATTTAAATGGCATGAAGTATCCTGCGAATTCCGGATTCTCGGCAAGACGATTGAAAACAAAAGCGGTATCCAGATATGTAGAACTAAACAAACAAACTAGAGCCTGTGAGTTCGAGAAGAAATTTTTTTTTCCCGCTCCTGTGCTGGAAATTATGTGGCTGGAAAATCTTCAGTCCCTCGTCGCCATTGTTAAAGAAGGATCCATACATCCAGATAAAAAAATAAGTCATTTATTGTAAAGTAAGATAAGTCCAGCACAGCACGTCTGACAGCATGAAGAAATCCCAGTAACTGTCAAACATGGAATTTGGAACCTGCCATGCAGGCATCATTACATTCCATGTTCCAGCAAGTAAAGACAGTATCATGTGACAGAGAAATGAAAACAATTAGGAGAATGTAACATACCCCAAATCCCAAAACCGACTATCTATAGTGACTCAATCGTTCTCCTCCAAATATCACGAAGCTACAAATGATTGGACAACCCAGAACACAACACTCCTGACTCTCTCAGTAATCGTGGGAGCAAGACATGCTCTTTCGCTCACTCACTCATACTTGTCCACAATAAGAATTGGCAGAGTCACTGAAATAGTTCAAAATGTTTATTTTAACTATTGTGCCCTACAATACAGTATACAAGCCACTACCAGCAGCAAAATGCATAAACTCAGCACAGTTAGCATTGTTACAATTCCATAGAGTACAAAGGGGGAAGGAAGTCATTATATAAAGACTGTGGAAAAAGTACAATAAGGCCTAACCACCCTCCCCTTGACTATAAGAAGTTTATTTTATATAAAGGAAGATCTCTGGGCTTTGACAGCAGACCCCATACCTTAAAGCCTGGATGTAAGACTTACATCATAGGAACAGCGGAGCTCTTCTCCATGGAACGGCTTTTCTCCAAGTGTGTTAAAACAACATGCAACCCAGTAATATCAAAGCATGAGTCTTCAGTTTTGTAGCTGTGTGTAGCATGTTATGTCTAGGTGATAGGGACTGACCAGAACAGAATAACAAGGGGCATTGTTTAGCGACCTTGCACATTGTGTTCAGACTAAACTCCAGGAAAGGCAGAGAACGTGAAAAGGAGCCCGTTCACATGTGAAAGGCACAAACAGATTCTTGCAAAAACAAAGTCATGTAGAAACGTGCGCAAAAGCAGCATCATAACAGCAAAGCTCATGCTAACTTAGCAATGTCAACAGTGTCCCTAAGGGCCATATAACACTATCTCGCCAGGCTTTCTTACCAAGGATAGCAGGCTCCTCCTTTCTAGTTCAGACGGACAACACGACCAGCATGTACTACGTCAACCAACAAGGGGGAACCAAATCCATCACGCTATCTCAAGAAGTGCAAGAGCTATGTGATTGGAGGACACAACATGAGATTTCACTCAAGGCAGAGCATGTCAGAGGTCTGCTCAATACTCTGGCGGATACGTTGAGCAGAATGGAATCCAGCTGTCACGAATGGGAGCTGGAGCAGTCCCAGCTCGACAAGGTGTTTTGGCTGTGGGGAAAGCCAATGTTAGACCGCTTTGCAACGACGGAGAATTGCAAATGCCAGTATTATGCCAGCAGCTTCCCTCTATGGGGGTCAAGGGGGAGTGCCCTTTTAATGCAATGGTCTGGGATATATATGCTTATGCTTTCCCCCCATCAAGTTAATTCCCAGGGTGTGAACCAGGATGAAGACGGAAGGCTGTTGTTTGATCCTGATAGCGCCACGATGGCCCAGGCAGTGCTGGTTCCCAGAACTTTTTTTGCTGTCTGAGCCTTGACCCATACAACTATCTCCATCTCTGCTGACCAGAGAGAAGGGCCAGGTGTGCCATCCAGACGCACAATATCTTCATTTGCACCCATGGCTCCTGGGTTCCTAGAATTCAGGGACTTGGATATCTCGCAGGAGTGCAGGTAAATTATTGTAAAATCTAGAGCGGACAGCACTATCAAAACATATTGCCTATAATGGAAACAATTCGGTTTCTGGTGCCAACAAAACCACTTGCACCCATTTCAAGGGCCTCCTGAACAGATTTTGCCATATCTCCTCTCCTTGGCAAAATCAGGTCTCACTTTCGCTTTGGTTAAAGTTAACCTGGCTGTGATTTCCTGTAATTGGAAAACTTCTCAAGTTTCCTCTCTCTGCTCTTCTGTTCTCATAAAACAATTCATGAGGGGCCTTGTCCATGCCTTTCCCCAGGTGCGTGCACCCCCTCCCAAATGGAAGCTCAACTTAGTCCTCTCACAGCTAATGAGGCAACCTTTTGAACCAATTCACAAATCAGAAGTTTCTCACCTGGAAGGTAGCCCCCCTACTGGCTCTCACTTCTACAAGGAGGGTTTGCGAGATCCAGGCTTGCACGATCAAAGAGCCTTTTTCTGTATTTCACTGATAACTATGTAGCTCTGAGAACAAATTCAACTTTGATCCCAAAAGTCCCGACGCAGTTCCATCTCAGTGAACCAGTGATACTTCAATCTTTTTATCTAAGCCCATCTGATCCAGCAGAATGGGCGTTACACAAGTTGGATGTTATACGGTGTTTAAAATTCTACCTGCATAAAACAAAAGACATAAGAAAGACTGATCAGTTGCTGTTGGCCATTGGACAAGGCAGAGAAGGGACAGCAGTAACTAAAGCAACTGTGGCTAGATTTGTCTCTTCTGCGATCCAATTTTGTCATGACAAGGCTAACAAGCCGTTAACTACAAGGACTAAGGCGCACTCCACCAGGGCTGTTTCTACATCGGCAGGTCTGTTCGCTGGAGTGACACTAGAAAAGATTCAACTTGTTGCAACATGGAAAACTGTCCACACTTTCATATAGCATTACTGTCTCCAATCTACGCAACGTGAGGATGCAGCTGTGGGTCAGGGAGTACTGCGTCATCTCTTCAACTGAGGTGGGCCTCTTTGTTGTATAAAGAGAAATTTTACGTATTCTACTTTACATACGTAACTTGGCTTGCTATCTGTCGATAATGGATGTTTTACAGTATTTTAAGTATGTTACTATGTTATTCTGCTAAACACTTAATTAGATACATTTTAAGTAATATAAGTATGTTAAGGTTGCATGTTTTGTTTCTAGGCATAATTTTAAAGCAGTCCAGAAGTTGAAATAGTATATGCATAGTTAAAAATGTCACTGTTAAATTTCAGTAAATTGTAAGGTTATGATTTGCATGTCTCCCTCTTTCCTCTATTTCCTCTATTTCCTCTATCATTTTTTTGGGTACTGCTTGCTATTCTGATTTAAGGATGTGAATCTATGAAAAATACCCCAATACTGGAAAAGAAAAACAGTTACTTACCTGTAACTACAGTTATCCAGAATTGGTGTCTTTCATAGATTCACATGCAACCCACCCTCCTCCCTGTAGAAGTAGTTCTCTTTCATTTTTGGGAATCTTACTTTCCACTTGTGCTTAGAAATTCTGCCTCTGCGGAGAGTGTTCTAGAGGGTGCAGACAGATGATTGGCTGGGTTCCAACATTAGGTCCTTTTTTAAAAAGGACATAGATAGGCTATTATTGATTTGGCTTAAGGCCATTACAGCCTATGAAAATGTTATAGCACTGCTTGAATATTTTACAATGGGACTCCCATCTCGACGACGGGGAATGATTCACGCATCTGAATCTTTGAAAAATACCAATACTGGATAACCGGTACAGGTAAGTAACTTGTTTTCTTACTCTTCTTTTCATTCCACTCATACTGGGGTGCTCCACATTAGTAAGAGTGCTTTGGCAATAAATGATGCATTTGTCACCCCGAGTGGGACTGGTATGCCCAGACGTGGGTCCCGTGCTCTCCATGTCACTGGAGTCAAGCTAGCCTGGGATGATTCTCCGAAACCGGTCCCAGATGCTTGTTTCTAGTCCCGGGAGGACCTGGCCCAGCAGTTCAGGCTGGACTGTTTCCATGGGGCGTAAGGCAGATATGCTTATGGCTGGGTTTAAACTGGAAGGGCACAGGGAGCCAAAAACAATGGATTTAGGCCCAAATCTCTGTACTGGGGTGAATGCTTGACATTGTTCAGCATTCTGGTCATCAGTTTTGCTATTGAGGAAAAGACATCACCCTTCCACTTAATCCACAAGGTGTAATTAACTGTTCTCTACAATGGCAGTGTTCATCTCTCCAAGAGATGAAATCCCTAAAACCATTACACAATAACTCCACCCCCTGTAGATATTTGTTATCTGTCCAACCAAATCTCATAATTGTATCAGCTGAAATAAAATCCTTGTCTCCCCTCACAGCGGCTTGACACTCCAGTTTTTAAACTCCATCTGCAGAAACACAACTTACTGAAGGCACAGTGCCTATTGCATCACCATCATCAGCATCTTTAGAAAAAAAAAGTTTTTATTGACGACATTGCATCACATTACATCATGTACCATTATCATAGGCAAATTTATATTGCAGCATCTACATGTCAATGTACTGCTTTATGCTCCACCTCTGTGGGGCATAATACATTTGCAATGTCCTTTAAGTTTTTCCTATTCTCAGACATAAACAATTAAAACATAAAAAAACATGAGGCGTTCGACAGGGTCTCCTGGGGGTACCTATGGGGTGTTCTACGCTGGAAGGGCTATGCACCAGAGTTCATTCAGGCTTTACAAGTATTGTATGTATCCCCAACTGCTAAAATCCGCATCTCTGGTAGTGAATCACAGTATTTTCCCATCAGCAGGGGCACCAGACAAGGATGCCCCTGTTCTCCCCTTCTTTTTGCTTTGTTTATTGACCTTTTTTTATGGTTATTAGAAAAATCTCAGACTATCACTCCTGTTGCTGTTCATGGAATTGAATATAAGGCATTGGCATATGCTGATGATATTATTGTCCTAACTGATAATGTTGCCCAATCTTTTCCTGCATTGGAGACTCTTGAAGCTCAATTTGGTTCAATTTCTGGATACAAACTAAATATCGCAAGACGCAAATTCTACAATCTACGGCTATGCCAATCTCTCATGTTTCTACAACCATGGAGGCAACATACCTTGGTGTTCAAATCTCCCCTGATGTAGATCAGATTTTGGATCTGAATTATTCCCCCATTATTGATTCACTCCATAATAAATTAGAGCGGCTGGATCATTTACATCTTTCATTATTTGGCCGACCTAACATTCTTAAAATGTTCGTCCTCCCTAAATTTCTATATCTTTTTAGATCTATTCCACTTTTAATCCCCACTTTAATTTTAACAAAAGCAGAAAGGCTATCGAGTCCGATCATCCAGGTGGAGGGTGTAGGAGACCAACTCATCTACGACCCATTTATTTGTTCAGCGAGAATGTTAATCACTATAGCGTGGCTCCTGGAAACCTGTTTGTTAGCTCCATTTTTCTGCATCCGCTGGCTTCGCCCACCAGTTCTCAGGAGCTTCCCAGCTGTGGTGTGTCCTCAATGATATCTCCCACGCTCATCTCAGAGCCCGTGGCGGTCAACACCTCTACCAGCGCTCTGGCAGCCTCCCGCTCCGCCTGTTGCATCACTTTGTTTATACTAGGAGACCGTCTGCCCTTGCTACCAGATCCAGGGATCCACCCTCTTGCCTCCATGGAACTCCAACCATCAGCATCTTTAACCTCATCTCAGCTATCAACCACAATAGGTAGTCAGGACAACCAAACAGGGAAAACGTTGGCAACACCAGGAACATGCGCTATTCTAAATTTGTACTCAGTATTGCCTCTTAGTAATTCTTGTAGTGGCCTTTGCACAACATTTAGTGGTTAAAACAAATCCATGTGTGACATATGATCTGTTCTTATTACAAAAGGCTCACTCCAAGGATTCGTTCCAAAATGAGTCACACCCCAGAGACAAGCTAGAGGTTCTTTCTAAACTGCAGAGTACAGCATTTATGGAATGTGTTGCCATAGTGTGTCACTTTTTTTACCATTCCAGGACAGGCAACTGATTTGGTTAGACTATTTACAACACCATTGCGAGATGGACACCTGCTGCTGCCCCAGCTTGTTAATCTTGTGGTTGTCTCTCCCATGGCATCGCTGCATGCAGTGCTTGCTTTTCAAGAACTACTTTTTTAAGGTTGTGCCTGCACATCGCTTGTGCTGTGCTTGTGAAATTTATTTTTTGTAAACTTAAAAAGGGCTTACATCCCGCCTCCTCTCTTTCTTGGCTTTTCATTGGTTCTGATGCGTGCCACTTACTTTTCCTCCATTTTTATTGGCTGTAGCATAGTTTCCTGCATTTACCGATTCTTGTTCATCATTTGCTTCTCTTATCAGTTTATCTTATCAGTGTCACATAGCCGAAATACTGTTAGCATCCTCTTTGGTGGAACAATGTTTCAATAAAGTTTAGCCTCTTTTTGCTTTTCCATCTTGCAGCAGATTTATATAGCAACTGTTAGATTTGGGGGTCTCTAGTTGGCACAGGTAGTTACTTGTGACAAATAGGGACCCTCTCCTCTAGTCAGGACAAGGGGATTACACTCCTAAAATAACCCCTGCTCACCCTCTAGGCTGCGTGACGCGAGCAGTCAAGGCTTATTTCAGAGGCAATGTAAGTTAAGCAGTTGTGACCACATACAGTAACCCAGTGACAACACTACAAATGGACACCACACAGGTTTTATATAAAAAATAAGTAGACTTTATATAGAGATACCACAAGACCATAAACGACAAAATTACACACTATGATTACTTTAAGATGGTAGATTTAAGCTTAGTTCAGTTCAGTTCTTAGATGCGACACTCTGCGTCAATGTACCTTAAGTTGCGTTGCGCTTCCACGCAATGTCGCAGCGATGGGAAATGTGGCAAAGTCAGGTGCAAAGAAATAAAGACTTGAAGATCTTGCAGATGCGGCACGCTTCTCGGGGATGCGGGAAGCTCTCGGTTCGATGCGTGGACTACAGCAGCGACATCCAAGATGCGACGGCAGCAGCTCCAGCGGCGATGCTCTTCTCCCACGATGCGTGAAGCTTCCGCTCGATGCGACAACTACAGCGGCGTCATCCAAGATGCGACGGCAGCAGCTTCGACGGCGGCGTGCTTCTCGAGGGATGCGAGGTGCTCTTGGTCGATGAGATGCAATGCAACAGTTCTAGCGGTGACACTCTCCTTCAGAGTTGCGACGGCAGGCACAGTGACGGCGACAAGTTCCGACCTCGTTCACAAGTTGAAAGCAAAGTACACAAATTTCCTTTCTCCTTCCTTTGGCAGTAAGGCAACCTCTGCAGGCCAATCCCCTAAGAAGCACTTCAGTTTGGGAATAGTCTCTCCTCAGTTTCTTCAGGGTCGTCTCCTCAGTAAAGGTTTCTTCTTTTAGTCCAAAGTGATCTTATTTCATGGGATCAGGGTCCCAATATTTATACCCCAAAATCTTTTGTTCTCTGAGGGGAGAGGGGCATGTGCCCAGTCCAAACCAGTTATGAAGCACTCTGTTTACCAGACTTCTACTTTTCTTTCCAAGTGCAGGGCATGCACATCATGCGCCCCACAGGAGGTGGAGCCAGCATTGTGAAAGGCAAGTACAGTCCTGGAGCACTTTGTTTACAGGACTCCATTTTCTTCTTTCAGTGTGCAGGGCAGAGACATCAGTCGCTCCCCAGGGGGTGGAGCCAGCATAATGGAGGGCAGGTACAGCCCTATTCAAGGTTCAGGTGCAACTCCTCCCTCTCATCTAGATGCAGATCTCTCTATTCACCACTGGGTGACTCAGCCTGTCTCCTAGAATTCCCCAGCCCTGTCACTCACAAAATCAGACATAGGAATACACAGACTAGCAGAGGCAGGTTTGAATGGTTAGACAAGCAAATACCTACTTTCTAAAAATGTTATTTGCAAACACAGTATATTAAAATAAACTTTACTAAAAGATGTATTCTATTATTCTGAGTTCAGGCATACTAAACTCGAATTTCTACCATGTTCTCTGAGACAGTTAGGATTATAAAATGTAATAACTCTAACAGCCCATTCTGGCCTATGGAGAACAGGTAGCCTTGCAATAGTGAAAAACGAAAATGGCTGTAAATCACTATTAGGACATGCCACACACACCAGGGCTTGTCCTACCTTATACTTACGATGCACCCTGCCCTTGGGCCTACAATAGGGGTGACTGATATGAAGAAAAGGGAAGGTTTAGGGACTGGGAAGTGGGTGCACTTGCCCAGTCAGCATGACAGTACCAGACTGCACGCAGGCTCTGCAATGGCAGACCGTAGACACATTTTATAAGGCTACTCCTGTGGGTGGCACAACCAGTGCTACAGGCCCACCAGCAGCATTTGGATTTACACGCCCTGGGCACACTCAGTGCACTAGACTAGTGTCTGACAAGTAAACCAAATAGCCAAACATGGAACCACTGATTAATACATGAATTTACAATAGGGAGCACTTGCACTGTGGCACTGGATAGCAATGGCACAGTGCCCAAAGCATCTAACGCCAGCAAAAATACATGAGGCAACAGCAAAAATGGAAGGGAGACCCACGCCAATGGTGCCAGGCTTATATAGCAACTTATGGAGAGATTAAGTGATTCCCAGAATCACAGGATGTTGCGCCGTCGAGACTTGAACCGGGGTCCCCAAGATCCCTAGCTCCAAGTCAGCAGCTCTGACTGCTGCGCCACATCCTCCCCACTAATGTGTTACTTGCAAGGGAGCTCTTTCCGTCATCCTGGGCGATGATTGAAAAAACACTTTTTATTCATCACATAGCAGAATCCAATGCTTGTTTTTAAAGTAAACATACTTTCAAAACAGCGTTTTAAAAGTGTCTTCTCAGAATCGTGGTGCCATTTTCAACCCACCCCACATTTGGCCTCACAGAGGATACCCTGGCCCTTGGTGGCATTACAGATCATCACTCACTATGCATGAGAGTCACATCTCCTCATCTGATCTCTTCCCAGCATGGCTTGCAAAAACTGCTCCTGGAGTAAACCCCACCCATACTATGTGGGTGCTCTAGCAGCTGCCAAAAAATCAGGTATAGTTCCCCTTTGACAAGCTAAGACAAGAAACTGGAGCTTTAAAGCCTGAGATCTTTCCTCAGTAGATAGACGCAGCGTTACAGTCATTTTTTGTTACTTTTCTTACAAAAAAGAGGAAACTTTTCTTCGCATAAGTCAATTTGCTCTTCAAATGTGGTTTTCTGCAACGAGATTCTCTATGGCTTACGCAGGCTTCATTTTAAACCTCTCTATTTGATTAAAAAGATATAATAAAGGGCGTTTTAATCCTCCCATGGATGTTCTCTCAATTTAATCAAGTTTGTAGGAATGCAGCTGAGGTAATTTGTTCTTTCTTACTCAACTTTCTGCTCTGCCTCATACTTTACAGACAATGGCGTCATACGTGGACTTTTGGTGCTATACTAGTACTCTTTGGGTGCTAAGCTTGTAGCATATAGGCTCCAAGCATGGCCAGAGATGAGCCAATGCAGAGATGTCTCGAGGTGTGTCAAGGCAGCACTTCACTGCTTTCCATACCTCTGGCAGTGCGGTAACTAAGTGCACAGCCATATCGAGGGGGTGCTTGCACTTCAGTGATAGGTTTGTGATGGAGTAGGCATTAAAATAGAAGAATTCACTTTAATCCAAAGCCACACAAGGTGAGCGCTTGTACTGCAAAGCAATAATTATTCCGCAGTGCACCAATACATACTAGGATATTCTCAGTCCCTCAACCTACGGAGACCAGGAACAGCGTCCCTGTTCAAGAAGGGTGCTATTCATCCAGTGCCTGTCTGGAAAGAGATCAGGGCAATTACTCGATCATCTTTCTGGTGATAAAGGCTTCAAGAGTATTCCATCTTGTGATAGATTTGAAACAGTTGACTCTCAATGTGGAGGGCATCAAATTTTAAGTGGAAACCTTGCAGAGGATAATTCCTTTGATTTCTCTCAATCACCTTTTGATCACATTGGATCTGAGGGGCGCCTAGGTGCATATCCCGATTACCAAGGCTCATTGGAAATATCTGAGGTTTGCAGTGGACAAGCAAGACTGACAATTCATGGTATTGCTCTTCATTCCGAAGTCAGCTCTACCAATTTTCACAATAATGATGGCGCCAGTTGTTGCTTATCTCCATCTTTTGGGAATTCCGGTCTTCCCTTATCTACATGACTGGTGATTACATGCTCTTACGGAGGAGATCTTGCTTCAGGTTCTAGAATGGACAAAGTATTAATATGCAGTCTGGGTCTGCTACTTAATGTCCTGAAGTGTCAACTTTTCCCTTACAGAGATAGAATTTTCCTCGGAGCAAGATTTCATACCTATTGGGGGGAGGCCTTTCTTTCAGAGACAAGGATTTCTCATCTGCAGAACCTGATCAGGCCATTATTTAGCGAGACTAAAAACACTGCCAGATAGAAAACCAGGGTCATATGGCAGCCTGTGTCTGTCAGTGGGCCTGTCCACACTTGCGTCCTCTTCTGTGGGATCTGTTCCAGTATTTCTACCCCAGATGTCAATTCTTGTACACCAAGGTACCTCTTTCTCCAGAGTTAAAGAGGAATTGGTTTGGTGGATGGACACTCAGGTTCTTAGCAAAGGGGTGGAGATGCATCCTCAGCTACCAGTGATCCTGACCACCGATGCCAGCTGTTAGAAATTGGGTCTCTATTTGGCAGAGGTATGCACCCTGTCCAAGTAGGGACCACAATCCTAGCGAGGGTAAGATAGATACACACGAAAATATAACCTGTGCTCACCCTCTGGTTGCTTGGCACAGAGCAGTCAGACTAATCTAAAGAGGCAATGTGTAAAATATTTGTGCAACACACACACACAGTAACACAATGAAAACACCACAAAATACTCCACACAGGTTTAGGAAAATATTGTGAGAAAATCAAGATCAAAATAACAAAAATCCAATAAGTAGAACGGGAGTTATGAATTTTGAAAGAATAAACCAAAAATAGTGCTCAAACATTAATAGCTCTAAAAGGTTGCTTGAGGTCGCGCTAGTCGAGGGTAAATCCATAGTTCCGGCTGACCGCAATGGAGGGCAGGCCGAGTACAGGACTCAGACAAGTCCTGCTGACAAAGTACCTTGGATGGAGAAAGTGTCGACGTCAAAGACTTAATGTGAGGAGTAGCCGTGTTGTCGATCCCATGAATGGAGGCGAAGCATCAATGCAGATGAGCGTAGTCGATAAATGCCTTGTGGACGAACCCCTTTATGATGCAATGTTAATTGGCTCCTGCGTTGAAGGAGATTGCGTTAGTTCGAATTGCCACAAAATCATCACCACATCTATTTTGAAGCAAAAACAACTGCAGAACCAACTTCTGAGACCCAACACTGGATTGGCACCTCAGACAAGGGAGGACTTTCAGATGGCAGAGTTCATCAGCAGCAGGGTTGTAGGAAGTGTTTGATGACCCTGAGACTTCAGAACACGGGGTAAGCCCTTGGAGTCACTCTGGGTTCAAGTGAGATGGATACAGTCCTTGTCCTCAGCAGGGTAGAGATCAGCAGGCACCATGCCAGCTTAGGAAAGCAGAGAAGCAGTTCATTCAGAACAGTCAAGCAAAGTGGCAATCCTTGTAACACAGCGGTCAGTACTTACACCCAGTTCTGCCTTTGAAGTGGGGGGGCTTAAAAGCAGGACCTTGTAATGCACAGGTCCCCTTTCATGCCAGCCCTGTCTGCCAGGATATCTGGGAAAGGATAATCAGCCCTTTGTGTGAGACACAAAGAGCTGCTTATTCAGTTGTAAGTGTCAGCTCCCCCTCTCTCTTCTTGCCCAAGAAGAGCTACCAGTATGTAGAATAATTCAGATGAGTTCTTCGTCACACCCACCCTTCTTGTGTTTGTGGCTGACTAGAGAGAATGCACAATGGTTAGCTGTCACCCATCCCAGACATGTATTGGAGATAGCTGCAAGGCACACGGAGCAGTAAGAGCAGAGAAATGTCCACTTTCTAAAAGAGGCATTTCTAAAACAGTAATGTTAATTCCAACTTTACCACTAAAGAGGATTTATCATTACCAATCCAAAGATATAAAACATGATACAGTTACTCTGTTCTTATCAGGAAATACATCTTAAAAGTGTTTTATGGAACTCCCAATGTTAATCTCTGAGAGGAGTAGGCCTCACAGTAGTGAAAAACGAATTTAGCTGTTTGTCTCTACCAGGACATGCAAAACATAAAAGCACATGTCCTACCTTTTACTTACAAAGCACCCTGCCCTTAGGGATATCTTTGGCCTACCTTAGGGATGACTATATGTAGTAAAAGGGGAGTTTAAGGCTTAGCAAGTGGTGATCCCTAGGCATCAATCGGTGTCCCAGGGCATGACCAAATTACATTGGCTCTCGGTTTCCAAAAGGATAAAATTTAAATTGCTATGCCTAGTCTACAAAGTACTGCAGAAGGCAGGTCCAGATTATTTCAGGAAGCAATTTGTCTGGTATATTCCAGATAGAAATGTACGATCCTCTGACAACAAACTTCTGGGGATCCCCAGAATAAAGAGAGCATACTGGGGAGGGAAGAGTTTCATTGCAGGAACAGCAAAACTCTGGAACACGCTCAACAGTCAAAACTGAATCACCTTTAGAAAATCTTTAAAAACTTGGCTTTTTTTACAACTGGTGGTATTATGCTCTTATTTTGTTTCATCTTCTACATAAAGCAGTGCCAAGACGCCTCCGGACATTTGAGTGCTTTAGAAAATTAAAAAATCAAATCAAATGCCAAGTTGAAGTGGCAGTAAACTGTACATACAGGCACTGCACTGGCAGGTCTGAGACAGATTTGAAAGTCTACTTGTGTGGGGGGCACAATCTGTGTTGTGGGCCTACTATTAGCATTTAGGTTATAGGCCCTGGGTATATGGGATACCACTTTACAAGGGACTTACAAGTAAACTAAATATGTCAATTGTGTATACACCAATGTTACCACGTTTAATGAAGAGAGCACATGCATCTTAGCACTGGTTAGCTATGGAACTCCTTGCCCCTCCACATTCGTCACCTCACCAACTTGTCTGCCTTTCGCAAAGCAGTAAAAACGCACCTCTTTTCTTCTCTGTAATCCCCCCTCCCTCTCCCCCCCTTTTCCTCAGTTGGTTATGCTTTGGTTCTTAGCGCCGGGACGCCTCATTGCTGGGGCAGCTGTCGCGCTCAACAAATTGCTAACATAACATAACATAGCAGTGGTAAAGTGCTCAGAGTCCAAAAGGCAACATAAACAAGGTCGGATAGAGAGAACGAAGATGGCAAAATGTTTGGGGGACCCTTCAGAGAGGGCCATTTTTGCAACATGACCGCCTTCCAGCACAAAACCAGGGTAGCCTAATCAATACCTTGATGGACTTCCCTGCTTTGGCAATAGAGCCCACTACTGCAGAGATGTATTTTGCAGATCTACACCTCTCTGAGTCCAGTGGATCTCTTTGACTGCACTTTCTGGGGCCACTGAGCTGATCCATGGGGAACCCTTCTCCTCACCTGTGGATGCCATCTGTAAAACACCCAACCTTAACTCACTTACAGGTGCATCCCAGTAGGCAGACAGTACCACCAAGGCCAACAAAGTGGTGTGACTTCTGTCCCCAACCCAAGGAAAACTCTGTCCACCGGGACAGCAACCAACATAGGCAACTGGCAGCTTTCAGGAGCCAGGCTACAGGCCGTTCAGGGATTTCTGACCTCTGAAGTTTCTCAGAGTATGGGGCAAAAGCCCCAGGTTACTAGCACCTTTTTTCCACTCTCCCTAGCACCAGTTAAGGGGTGATATCCTAAACCTGGTCCTTCAACCCAGGGTCTGTACCCTTAGGTTGAACATGTGCATGGCAAGCAAGGACTTCCAGGGGAGTACAACAACCTCTCTGCTCTGTTACCCCAAGGGAAACACAATCAGCATGTGTTGTGCGAGTCGGCCTGACGCAGGTCTGCCGCCCTCTGTTTCCGTGACAGTGCATGGAGCCCCCCAGACCTCACGTAGCCTCACCAGGGTCAGTCTTGGGGTGCTCAGATCTTAGAGCTGGCAACCCCTGACACAATGGTCCAACTACTGTGGGCTGTTTCCACCTCCAACCCCTACCTCTGGACCCCTGTACTCTCCACTGTGGAGATTCTTCTTACACTGGGCAGTAAGGTGTTAAAGGAGGCCTTGGAGCTAGGGATGTTGGGTAAAAGAGCCTCCAACCCCCGTGCAGCCACTGCAGGGCTCTGCTCCTCACAGCACAGCCACAGTACATGAATGCTTGCCTTCCTGACTGACCACGGCATGTGGCCAAGCGGCAACATACTGCAGCAGAACAGTCAGGACGATTTGCTGGCACAGAACCCGGTTCCCACATTAGAATAACCGCTATGTCTGAAATCTGTCTACTTCCCAGCACTGCATTCATGTTTCACTGTAAAGTGAAAGCCGTTTTTTCAAGCTTGGCTAATGCACTAAGAAGAGATTTGTTGTTGACAGCACAGGTGCAAGCTTCCTCAAACACAGAACATGTGACTATTTTACTTTTAATATGTTTGCAGCTTATTGAATGTGGAATAAAATGTAGAATCAGATCACTGAACATGCGCGGCAAACTAGTGACATATGCACAGAATTATGTTATATTTATGTGTAAAGGACTTATGCACAGCTTCCAGTCAAACACCCCCTGCCTTGCACCATATAGCAAATAAAAGCACAAAACTTCAGAAACAACTTATTTATAAGGCTACACCCACAGACCCAACAGGTCAAGGAGTAAACCTATAGAAGAGGGATACAAGGACTATCAGAATACTAAAAATGATCAAAACATCAAAACACGGGAAAAGGAAACTACACAGGAAGCAACACAATTACTCCATAAAAAGTAATGTTAATAACAGATTCCAAAATGTTAGAAACAGATTCAAAAATGTTAGCAGGCGCTTTTCTTCTCTCAAATGCAGAGGCACAGTTTTCCAAAAGGCAGGTGAAACGATCAAAAGAAGGACGCTCACCAAATATCAGTGTGAATATGTAACACAACCAGCCCCCACAGGTGAGCCGTGTGTGAATCCCACATGGGCTGGCACCCAGGGCCGGACTGGCTGTAGCAGGCATCGGGTGTTTTCCCGGGAGGCTGGAAAGGTGGGGGCGAGTTTTGGCTTCTGGGGGACGGATTTGCAGCAGTGCTGCAATATCAGACCCCAGTAACAAAAGCATCAGTGCTGGGGGCTGGTTTAGTTACTGGGGGGGGGAGGGGGAAGGAGGGGGGGGGGTTCAAGCAGTGCTGTAATATCGGCCCCCAGTAACAAAAGCAGCAGTGCTACAGACTTGCACCTCCCCCTCCCCCCAGGGGGCCAGTCCAACAAAATTGCCAGGGCTGCTTTGGGTTCCAGTCCGGCCCTGCTGGCACCATTATGATTTGGCAAAAACAACATTCAACGAGTCTGCTGGTCCATTTGTGATATCCATGTCCTAAGATAAGACCCTTTGTCAATTCAGGAAGGACCTCAAGACCTGGCTCTACGACTGAACAGCAGATCTACTGTCACCCCCACCCACCCCGTGCCTTGAGAGGTGAGTAGTCGCACTTTACAAGAAACCTGATTGATTGATTGATTGATTGTCTCATTGGCAGCCGGTGCAGCAGATAGTAGGACTGATGTGATCATGTTTAGATAGGCCAATTAATGTAGTTAGAGCATTCTGCACAAGCTGCATCCTCCCCAACAATTTAGAAGGGCTTCCTAGATAAAATGTATTCCGGAGTCCAGCCTAGATTTAATATGAGCATTGAAGATGATTATACGGTGGGACAAGTCTAGAAAAGAAAGGAGTCTTTTAAGCTGCTTTATTTGAAAATGGCAGATGCTTGCGACTTTGACCATCTGCCATTTCACAATCTGCGACTGTCTGAAAATATCCCCTAATTGCGCACATGATTTGCCAGCAGGGTGTGGGGAGCTGGGAAAACATCTTAATAAATTTCAGCTGGCAAGATTTTTTTCTGTTGGAAGGAATGTCGGTCTTTGAAGGATCCAGCTTATGGGAAATGGTTTGGCCTCTACCAATAGATGAAGACAGAATCTCTATCATGCCTGTTTCATTTTTCCCCTTTATTTCTCTCCTGTCTATAAGACGCTAAAGATGAAGTGTGTATCGTCTGCATATATGTAAAAATGTTACCCTGCCAGCAGTACTTAATTTGTGAAAACGTAAGATGCCCTTCATAGGAGGCCATTGACACCTGTGCCACTTATTTCTTCAGCCAGGGATGCCAAAAACATTACCAAAACAACTATTAACCATCACACTCCTTCAAGTGTCATAATTCAGACTATTGGAGCCCACCTTAAACTATAATAAGAATGGATTTGAATGGTCGGATTCGTCATTTTCAATATTTATTGAATTATTAAACACAGTTGTTGATGCTGTAGCCCTCATCTCAAAATTAAACAGACGACACCACCATGTGGAATATTCTTCTCTCCTATGCTGATTCAATTTGATGTAAAGGCATAAACTTGCCTTACCTGAACCTGGAAGTGTTTCAGCGTGAAGAAGAGGACACAATAGAGGCGCATATAGATATTAAATCATAAAGGGAAGAGTGCGGAACCCTGCAGGATGCCACACCTGATCGTTCTGGTCTTAGCAGAGAAGGACTGCCAAGAAAGATGACCAGTTCTTTGTGAGGCTGCTGCTACCATCCTAAGTAATGTGATGTGAACTTTGACTCACCTTAGAATTTTGCTTTTAGTTATTGCTTGAGATGATGCAGGATACCATCAGCGGTTGTAAGATGCATACAAACTGTTCAACAAGACATGTAGGGATTTCAGTCACTACCCTCACAGTGCAGCCCCATTTCACAAATACTGCAGGACCTGACCAGAATTATTAAAGGAGAAGATCAACACAGAACTTCTACAAGTCTCAACCCCTAACCCATTTATTGCACCGCACACAGAGGCTACCCAGCCAGCACAGCCCTGCTTTTCTTACATCCTGACTGTATTCTGTGCAGTGCATAGCACCTGCATGACCAAGACCTCACTCCGCTGAGGGCCTGCACCATTATAGCGCTTCTTATAGTCAAGTGGTGTACTACGCTTCTTGAATTCAGTGCTTTTTGGGTGGGCAGACCCAAAGTGCTCTGTCACAGATGACCACTAATGAAGTTCTAGCCGACGAGTGTATTGAGGAGGACAAGCAACACAGCACAGAAACTACCCAACCCTCTCATTCGTGCTTGGGATGGAGCCCCTGGGTGTTCCAAACAGCCAGGCGAGAATCAGGAAAGCTGGATGTTGTAAAGTAACAGGAGTAATATCCTACAATTGTATGCTGCTCAAATGGAACCCCAGGCCCTTCCAGGAGGCCTGCAGAGCATTTCCCAAAGTGAAAAAGAGGCTGCAATGGATGTAGAGGAAACCCAAACTTGGAAATATTACAGTTTTCCTGCCTTTTAATATCACTGTGACATTGTTCTGTACAATCTGTACAGTCCAGTTGTACCCAGCAAGCAACAACAAGCATTTGCAATGCAATAGGTCTCGCATTAGGAAAGTTTGAGCTATTAGTATTGTAAATGACAATTTTTTTATTTATGTGTTGGTTTTGAGAATAGCGAAATGAATAGCTTTGTCATTTATAATTCCAATAGTTTTAACTTTCGCAAATGTGACATCTTTAGCATTTGTAATGCAATATGTGTTGTATTTACATGACTTAGATGTATTGATATTACAAAGAACAATGGCTTTTACTTTTTTACAATAATTAATAGATAAATAAAAGTTATTGTAATTTATAATGGCACGAGCTTAAATTTTTGTAAATAACTTTTGGGAAGATTATGTTCTTGGATTTTCGTCACAATAAAATACAATGAACAGAAGTGAAATATTAAAAATTTTTGGGTGACATTTGTAATAAAGCGTGAAACATTGAGCTAACATATGTGAACCAGTTGTTGCGTACCAGACTTTAACATCAGCCAATCGCGCTGATGAAGAGGTTTTAATGCGCACGATTCCAACGATTGCAAGTTGTGTACGATCGAATTTTGAGCAATATGTTCCTGTGACGTGCAGCAAGTTTTCCCTGTTGCAAAACACGATAATGGATGCCTATATAATGCGACATGTAATATTGCTCCGAGCTCAAAACGGGATTTTGGGCCCAATCATAAAGAGAGCGTCGGGGTTCAATTTTTGGAAGCCTGATTCTTTTGGGGGGAAAAATGAACTTCACCCGTAGATGTATTGTTATTTTTGGGTATAAAACTAAAATGTTGGGATTATTTATGTGTGTAAACTGAAACCATACATACATACACACTTTACCACTGCCCACGTCCTGTAAACGGTGCCCCAACTCGAAAATTAATTTACTCGCCAATAGTCTCACGGGCATATTTGCTCTGTGACCGCGGCGGCTGGGACACGCTAGTAGCCAGAAGGAGGCATGCTCGCGACAGGCTGGGGAGTGCGCGCACAGGTTCCAGGCAGCGACGGAGGCCTGGCGCGCACCGCCTCCCTGTGCCGTGGGTTGTCCCCTTTTCCTCTTCCCAGTGTGCGCACCGCGGGGGCCTGTTTCCTACGCTGGGAGCCTGCAACCGCCGCTTCCTGCGATGTTGGCGGAGGCTGGCAGGGATGCGCCCGCCTGTCTGGGGGAAGCTGCTGGTTTTGCAGCCACTCTCGGTCCTTCCCCTGAAGCCGGGCCCGCCTTCCCACCACTTCCTCCTCCACCCGGAGCCTCCAGAGCTGCAGAGGAGCCTGACTCTAGACGGGCCGGAGTACGAGGAGGAAGAGGTGGTGATTCCGCTGACCGCTCCGGCGCCTAACTAGTAAGTACCGAGATTCGGGGGGATGGCAGATCTCCCGATGCATGGGGCGGGGGTGTGTGTCTGTGTGTGCGTGCAGGGGGGGTTAGGGGGCGGCAGCGTGTGTATGCGTGCGTGTGTGCCTGTGTGGTGTGTGTGCAGGGGTGTGGGGGCTGGCTGTGTGCGCACGGGAATATGAGGCACGAGATGGGCGCGGCGCCGCGCGCACCCACGAGGGCAAATCTGCGCTCGTGCCCCTCTCGTGTCTACATTCCCAGAAACGGGCAACAATAGGTCTCGAGCAGACGCTGCTCGACCTAAAAACGACAGGGTTTGGTTTAATTAAATAAATATTTTGTTTATTGTCTGCTTTTATAGTTTGATAAGTAGGCCTGAAAGTTATCAAAATAAAAACAAAATTTTTAAGTAGCAGTCAAATATAGAACTATTCAAAATATATGAGGTTGTAAATGTGTTTAACATTGTACAGTAAAGTAGAAAAAGAATGGCATTTTAACTACTCAAAGATAAAGTTATATTGTTAATGACACAACCAAGCAACTAAAGATTTGGTTTCTGGTCAAAGTGGCCTGTCACGGTAATATTATAACTTATCTTATATTTTCTTTATTTGACTTTGAATGTAGTAATGTATAAGGCACGCATGGGAATTTCTTTATAAACAATATAAGTGTAAATACATTTAATTGCAGATTTCCTAACATATTGCTGACATTTAAATTAATTTTGCCGCCTTGCACTTTCATGCATAGAGGCGTAAAGAAAGAAAGTAAGAGATAGCAAAGAGTGACATCTGTTATAGGGGGCCAGTTTACTCTTTCTGGTGCTCTCTGCTCCTATTAAAACAAGGTATGTCACGACTGCAGGATGCAACTGATGCTCTCTTATATATTGGTTTTCTTGGATTTTTGGTAAGGGCAATCCGTTTCAGTGGGTAAGTTGTCCTGTGCTCATCTTACTTACAGCGGTTGAGCAACCCCAATCTCAAAACATGTCGGCTAATTACAACAAAGAAGGAAAAAGGCAGAGGTAAAATACACTTAATATTAGGTAACAAATGAGCCAAAAATCATAAGGACAAAAATACTGGAGGGTCAAGTTCCAGCTGGCAAAATAGAACGGAGGTATTGTGAAGCAAAAACCACTGATTGCAAAGCCTTTCATACCTAAAAAACAAGAAACTGCCGAAACGTTCCCTGGAAGAATAAAGTCTTGGGATTAATAACATGAGAGGCCAACCACCCCAACATGGCGCCTGCACTTCTGTGTCAAACACCACCCTGATGCCTCTAGTGCCCCGGCTGACCTGGAAGAAATTCCAAGACCTCCTCCTTGCACCCAAGCGTCAACGACAGATGCTAACACACTGCCTGCACCATCAACACTTGAAAGCACCACAGCAGCCCGGCCGCCAATTGCAAGGAAAGGAAGCCTCGTCCCTGTACACCCTGCAAGGAAGTGCCCAGGTGTGGACCGCCTGGTCCAGACAGTATCTTGCAGCAAATCTGCTGCCATTAAAAGTTAAATCCACTGCTTTACAATGCAAGGCTTTCTTTGTCTTCAAATATGTTACTAATTCCAGAGTTTGAAATGTGAGAGGCGTAGAGTGACAACAGCAGTGATGTTTACAGAGTAGGAGAGGCAGTTGTGTGGAGGAACAAGTCAGTAATGACCAGGTTCAGCTCGATGGTCACCAAATATAGCTCAGTGACAGCTGGCATCTTTTTTACAGCAGGAGGTTCAAGCTCTTTACAGAACAGTAACTTCAAGGTGTGCTAATAGAGCAATTAATAATACTGTTCAGAGTCGTATTCTAAACCACAGGAGATCCAATATTTCCCTGGTGGATGGGAGCAGTTTCTGTAATGTCCATGACCAAGTGCTATTCAGTCACCGTCCTGGAACTGGAGAGCATCCACCAAAGGGTCATCAGAGCAACACTCACTCTACCATACCACTGAACTGGTATATGCAAAAGTCACGCATCCGTCCTGCCATACCTCTGAACTGGTATACGAAACAGCCACGCACCCACCCTGCCATACCTCTGAACTGGTATATGAAACAGTCCCAGCACCCACACTACCATACCTCTGAACTGGTAATCCATAGTAGCCACCGCACCCACCCTGCCATAACTCTGTACTGGTATATGCAACAGCCACAGCACCCGCCCTTCCATACCACTGAACTTGTATACACAGCAGCCACAGCACCCACCCTGCCATATCACTGAACTGGTATACGCAACAGCCACGGCACTGACCATATCCAACAGTCACAGCACTCACCCTTCCATACCTCTAAACTGGTATACGCAACAGTCCCAGACCTCATCCTGCCATACCTCTGAACTGGTATACGCAACAGTCCCAGCACTCACCCTGCCATACCTCTGACCTGGTATGCCCCGCAGTCCCAGCACTCACCCTGCCATACCTCCGTAATGGTATACACAACAGTCCCAGCACTCATCCCGCCATACCATTGAACTGGTTTACGCAACAGTCATGGCACTCACCCTGCCATACCACTGAACTGGTATACGCAACAGTCATGGGACTAACCCTGCCATACCTCGGAACTGGTGTACGCAACAGACACAGCACTCACCCTGCCATACCTCTAAACTAGTATACATAACAGTCTTGGCACTCATCCTGCCATACCTCTGAACTGGTATACGCAACAGTCCTGGCACTCACCCTACCATACCTCTGAACTAGTATACGGAACAGTCCCAGCACTCACCCTGCCATCCCTCCGAACTGGTAAATGCAACAGTCCAGGCAGTCACCCTGCCATGCCATTGAACTGGTATACGCAACAGTCATGGGACTCACCCTGCCATACCACTGAACTGGTATACGCAACAGTCATGGGACTAACCCTGCCATACCTCGGAACTGGTATACGCAACAGACACAGCACTCACCCTGCCATATCTCTAAACTAGTATACACAACAGTCCTGGCACTCATCCTGCCATACCTCTGAACTGGTATACGCAACAGTCCCGGCACTCACCCTGCCATACCTCTGAACTAGTATACAGAACAGTCCCAGCACTCACCCTGCCATCCCTCCGAACTGGTAAATGCAACAGTCCAGGCAGTCACCCTGCCATGCCATTGAACTGGTATACGCAACAGTCATGGCACTAACCCTGCCATTATAACAACAAAATGGTGGGGTAAGGTCCTAGGGAATTAAGTTTAGAGACCAGCGAGGAGAACTTCCCCTATACATAATCATAAACACTATCCTACCTCGGGTCTATATATTTGGCACGTGGATTCTGTGTGGTGAAAACTATTACGTTCCCTCTACAAGTAAAGTGTAAAAAATTGGGGGGAGTTATCCCTTGAGGACTAGAACCCTCACTCACCCGTAGGTGACATACTTCATCATATGGGTTCCTCCTCCAAACAGGAAATCCTAGTCCTGCTGAGGGCTACAACTCCCTCACTGTGAGGGAGGAGCTCAGGGATGTTTTCAAATGATGTTCCCTAGTGTAATTAGGATGCTAAAATCCCATATGAGAAAGTGTAGTGTGGTGAGGGCACAGCGCAAAAAAGAAGGTGAGACGGACTAATAGTGATCTAAAACTGCCTTGGAAGATGCAAAAATAATGTCTTTATTAGGTTGCTCTCACTGGCAGGGTTAGAAATGCAGTGCGTGGAACAGTTTAGATTTAAAACTGTTCACTAAATGAGGTCAACATGTTTCAGCCAAGTGATCACCAATGTGTATCGGTGGCTTTCTTCAAGACCAAATAGATATTAAGAAGCACTGCTGGCATTTATGGACTAGTGCACAAATTATAAAAAGCAATGAAAAGTATAAACGAAACCAGTAATCCTGCGAGGCTGTATCACGATTTACTGGGATTATCCTCAATTGTAGGATAAGATACCTCACCTCTACCTGACTACAGCTCAGGGGAGGAGGCCCGCTCTGTCAGTTGGTACCTTGTCTCAGTACTGAGCTGCCCACGCAGGTGCCATACCTTGGAACTGGTATACGCAACAGCCACAGCACTTGCCCTGCCATACTTCTGAACTGGTATATGCAAAAGCCACGGCACCCACCCTGCCAGACCTCCTTACTGGTATTTGAAGTAGCCACAGCACCCACCCTGCCATACCTCTGAAATGCAACAATCCCAGCACTCACCGTACCATACGTCTGAACTGGTATACACAACAGTATCAGCACTCACTCTGCCACACCACTGAACTGGTATACGCAACAGTCCTATCCCTCACCCTTCCATACCACGAAATTGGTATACGCAACAGTCCCACCAGTCACCTTGCCATACCTCTGAACTGGTATATACAGTCACCATTGAAAGCTAAGCCACAAAGTTTCATGAGAATATATGTATTGGTAGTTGGGGGTAGGAGGTAGGCACTCCTTATTCTTGGTTATGACTTGAAACCTCTGTTTTACTCGAATTAAGCCCCCTCGCCTGCCATTCTGAGTTGTGTTAATTAGAATAAAGTGGAAATACAGCACCCAATAAATATTCCACCTGGCGAGATCGGTATTTTACAGTGCTTAATTTGTAACATAATACGTTCCAGTTCCCAATTTGTTGTCCGTCACCTTCTCCACTGGACACCTCTAAAAGTCATCTGCCTTCCCATTTCTCCATTCAGCACGTATTTTGATTGGTTGTAGAGCGATCTGGGGATCTAGAGAGAGAGAGAGAGACAGAGAAAGAGAGAGAGGTTTTTTTTTAACTCACCCTGTGAAGACCGGATCGGTTCTAATCGCGTGGATAAAGTAGCTGAACTTATTGCCTATAGCAGAGCCTGCTGTACTTCGGAAAGCTCTAGAGTTACCATTTACACTCAACTCACAAAGAGCCCAAAGGTCCAGAGTATGAATCTGCTCAGGGATGTCTTTTCAATTCGAGCACATGGGTTGTACTAAAAACCCTATGTGAGCGTGGTGTGTGAATAAATGTGATGTGCAGTTAACAATGTAGCTGCCTTGAATTCTGACAGTCTCATTACCCAGATTATTGTTTTTAATCCTGTCACAGGGTAGCTGAATAAAGTTTCTGATAGCTAGCTCTGTAGGCAGTTTTAACTCACGTTCACATTCACGCTAGCACTGCACATCACATTTATTCACACACCACTCTAACACAGGGTTTTTAGTAAACATCCCTGAGCTCCCACCTTGTAGAGAGGGGGTTGTAGCCCGCGCCAATACCAGGTTCCTGACACGAGGAGGCATCCCTATGATGAAGCATGACACCTCAGGTGTGTGAGGGGAACCGTCCTTAAAAAGGGATACCTTCCCCGCTCCACTTCGTCCTTATCTGGTGTTTGGTATATTTGTTCCACATATTCAGCAGATTCATACTCTGAACCCGTGGGCTCTTTGTGAGTTAAATATGATTAGTGGGTCCTTAAACCTCCTCCAAGCCCTCTTTTGTGTGTGACATTACCATTTATACCGACAGCCAGTATGGTTTCAGAGTTGTGCAGGATTTGGCCAGGTATGGTCGCAGCCAGGATTCCGGACCTCTGCTGGTACCCCCCCATGTGGAATGGTCTGGATGTTTGAAATTTGTTAGATGCTTTGCAAACATCTAAGGAAATTGCTGTAGTGAAATGTGCTGATCATTTAAATGTAAATCTACATGTATTTATATAGCACAAATCACCAACCCGGTATCTAAGCGCTTGCTTAGGGAACCCGTCCTGGTATTCCCCTGTGAGATAACCCCAGCAGGGTATCCTCAAGGTGAAAGCCAGGCATCCCGCCGCGAGGGGCCGTTGTGGAGATTAAGCAAGCTATTGCCCAGAGTCACAGAGTGTGAACCCATGAATCGAGAAGGCACCGGAGCGGGAATTATCGAGTCCGTGGACATTTTAGGACTCAAGACCCCGCCGAGCCGGGAATTGAACCCTGGTCCCGGGCTGTCCTCTGCTTCCAGGTCTGCCTCCTCTAACCAGTGAGCCACACTTCTCCACACTTCTCATAAGAGTGTCAGTGATTTTGTTACCAGAGGCGACCGACCGTCATGCAGATGAAACTGATCAATACTGCCCTCTTGAGTCCAGCAACTTCCATTTAGATGAACAATTTAATGCAGAATGTGAAACTGTATCTAATATTTTACTGAATACTGTGTAAAACATCAATGAGCTGAGATAACTGCACCATACTACTACACAGCTAAAGAAGGCCAAATGGGAAAGGATGCGATGTGTAAGGGATGAAAGTGACATTTGGGTGTCCAGTGAGAGAAAGCCAGATCTCCATAATTCCCTCCAGAAAGGCGATGGTGTGACACATGCATGATCCAACACGTGACCAGGGGTGGAATGGTGTCCATCCTCCTATTATATTGGTACAATCCTCATTTCAGCTCAATGGCTGACAATCTGTTTCAGCGCTGCATCACATCCCTAAAACAAAATGTGGCCAAAAGAGCCGTGGCCACATCGGAAAGTATGATCATCCCTTCAGCTGTCTCCAAATTTATTTTGTGGAGAAGCCCAATGTAAACAACTCAGATATATCCTCATCAGCGTGTGTTTGTTCTCACAATGGATTGAGATATCCCACCTGAAGACATGACAGCCTAACAGTCACCAAACTGTTGCAGCTGGAATTATACCATGTTTTGGGATGCCAGTTCATCTTGATTTGCATCAAGGAAATCACATCTAGAGTGATGAGATGCTGTTGCTATGTATAGCCTTAGGGATTGGCCCGATTTGACTGTAGCTACAGGACTGAGGCTTCAGGTATTATAGAAAGACTGAACGGGATGATAGAAGCTAAACCGGATAAAGTCTGTGCCTCCACATAGCTCAAATGGCCTAACACTATTTCTTTGGTGTTAATTAGCATTCACAATACCACTGCTAATGAGCATTCAAAGTACCCCTGTAAAAGAACTGGATTGTCACCTCATGATGCTTATGGGGAGAGCTATGCAAATCCCCTCTGTCCCAGCAGCCGCTTTAATGAATATCACAGATGACTTGGTCCTCAAGTACTGCAAGGGATTTCCTGATGTGGTGCATTCTATCTCTCATGAGGTTGACGCTGCTACTCCAGCTGTCTGCAGTTCTCAAGTACATGACCTGAACCCTGGTGAATGGTTTCACATCAAGAAGCACATCTGCAAGTCTTGTTTGGAGGAGTGCTGGAGAGGGCCCTATCAGGTGATTCTGGTCAAGTGTGCTGGTCTGCCAAATTGGATACACGCCTCCCATACTAAGAGGGGAAGGAATGAAGCGGAAGAAGCGGAGCCAACATCCACTAATTCCTTGAGTCGCCCCAGGTTTGTGGTGTGTGAGGCTTCAGAAGAATAGGAAGACCATGCTGCAGGTCCACTGTCTCCATGGGACGAGCAATATCCAGAGCAAAAGACTGATGAGAGAGTTTTTGTTCCAGTGACCACTGATACTGACCGCTTGATTGAAATTCACATTCACAGTAACAGTGACTACATGGAAAGCTGAAACTAATCTAATGCAGCAAAGGTCACAAGATTTAGAGGTAGGTGCAAGAAAAGGAAGATCCCACTCAGAGAGTGTATCAGCCTCATCGAAAACTGAGATCTCAAGCATTTTCAGGTTTAGGCGTTAATCTGAGGAAAGCTGGCCTAAAACTACAGTTGCTCCAAAAAGACTGTTGTTAGTTAAGTACAGATCAGATGTTATTAGTCGAGTTAGAAGAACCAAAGCAAACCAACCAAAATGACATTGTGGATGAGGGCTTGGACTTACCAGTGCCAAAGAGGGAAAGAAAGATCAATCTGAAGTATACAGGCCCAGACTGTACATATCTTGCCAAAATCAGATTTGACTCCGATGACTGTCTGACCGACGTTGACGAGCGTCCCTGAAGACTGAGACAAGCCACAATGAGAGCCTATTCACATTGAGCTACCGACAAACATTGAAAGAATGGTGAGAAAGTTAGGGTAAAGGTCAGAGGACAATAGATCCTTTAGGCCTCCAGCTGACAATAAAAATTCTGGTAGCTTTCGAAATAGGGTAGCAATAATAAGGTAGTGACCAGAGGACTAACTAGTATCAGTTAAGTTATTGAAATTTACTTTATCTGATTTAAGTTAACATTGAGCAGCAATGCTGCAAAATTGTGCTTGTAAGCTTGTTAGTTGCCATATCTGAATCCAAGTTCGGATGGCTGCTGGATATTTGGATGTACGTTGTTACAACGCATGCTTTTAGCACGCATGCTGTAACAACTCAAGTTTTAAAACGCATTCCTTTACAACGCATTACACTAAGGGGTGTTGGATAGTGAATATTTTAATTTACTATTCCAACACCAGTCCCCGTGGACACTAGGGAAGGTGGTGGATAGTAAATTAAAAGTATTCCCTATCCTAGAGCACCCCCCAGTGTAATGCGATGTAATGGAATGCGTTTTAAAGTCTGCGTTGTAATAGCACTGCGTGCTAAAAGTTGCGTCGTAAACGACGTTTCCCGGATATTTATTTGTTTGGAGGAGATATCCCTCATGTTCCGACAAACTCCACTCTTGAACCTGTAGGTAAACCATACCAACATGACAGTAAAGTATCACCTGTTTCACAGTGTGTATAGTTATAATGTATATCATCAAATGTTAGCTGAATATGTGAAGATCATGGAAGTGGAGGACTGTTTTGTCTGTCTCTTTCTGTGTTTTTTTTCTTATATTTTCTCCTGCCTCTGCCTTTTTGCTTATGCCCTTTTGTATTTTTCCTTTTTTCTCCTGTTCTCATCCTTCGTCGCCCCTGCGATCCCCCCTGGCCCAGTCCTGCCCCCCCCTCCAGTGACCAATTCAGCTCCTGTGATTTCCCGCATCCCAGCTGTCCAGCAACCCCCGCAGTGTTACTTAATAATAATGGCGGCTGCGCCTCTGGTGCGTCAAAAGGCAAGTCCGTCCGTGCCTGGACCGCACCCAGCGCCAGGAACCATGGTTCCCGGACCTTCCACCACTACAACGCAAGCACCCTTCTTACTGTTAACCCAGGATGCCACACCGCTTGCCTCCTAGCGTTGCTGAAGGAGACCAATGGGCCTCTCACCTGCTTGAACTGCAGCCACACCTTCAACCACGGTGTGGCTGCTAGATCCTCTCGCCAACCAACAGCACACCCGACCGACTCAACCTCATTCTTCTCAACGTGAAATACCTCCACAAGCATGCTACAGAAATAGGGGACCACCTTGATGCCACCTCTCCTGCAGCACCTTCTTCACGGAAACTTTGATCAACCCCAGTTGTGGACAGGACATCCCATCCCCGATGACTACAAAATCACCCGCAAAAATCACACCAACGAAGGCCTCGCCATCGTCCTCAAGAACACCCTCCCACTAAAAATGTACTCAAACTTCTCAATGACAACCATGGAACATCTCCACTTTCAGATCCATACCAACCCCAAAACCTCCCTACGCTGCACCTTTGTCTACAGGCCTCCCGGCCCCCGCCCGCCCTTCACAGATGCCATTGTAGACCCATCGCACCCCAGGCTCTCGCATCCACCAAATGCATCCTACTCAGAGACATCAACTTCCATCAGGACAACCCAAATGACCAGAACACTGCCTCCCTCCTAGAGAACCGTGCCAACATCAGACTCAAGCAGCTAGTGACCGCACTAACCCACACATCCGGACACACCCTTCACCTTATTTTCTCCACCAGCGGGAACTTAACCTTCAGCCACACCACCGAACTCCTTTGGACCGACCACCATTGCGTACACCTCACTTTCACCATGCCCAACGCACACCACCGACCTCATCACCCCCCCAGTGCAGCTGGAACAAGGCCACTGAAGAACTTCTTGTTGACCTCCTTGGCACCACCACTCCACCAGCATCAAAAGACTCCAACACCGCAACTCGCAACCTTCACCAATAGATCTCCACCTGTGCCAACACTCTGGCACCCTTCAAGAAGACCCCAGGAAAGCAACACTCCAAGAAAGCCAGCTGGTTCACTCCTTCCTCCACGAGTCCAGACGCTCCTGCTGATGACTCAAAAAGAGGTGGAGGAACAACAAAACCCCGGAAACCCATGCAACCTTCAAATCCACCATCAACGCACACCACCTTCTCCTCAGAACAACAAAGAAAACAGCCCTCCAGCACAGAATAAATGCCAATGCACACAACAGCAAAGAACTATTTGCCATTGTTAAGGTGTTCGCCAGGCTCAACAGCAAGACCACAGACATCCAACCCTCCGAAGACCTCTGCAGCAAACTTGGCACCTTCTTCCACCACAAGATCAGGCAGATCTATGACAGCTACACCCCAGGGCCGGGCATTATGCCCACCACCACTGCTCGCAACTACGCCTCACCCCAACAGATCGTGCTCAACTGGACTCTGCTCACCACAAACAACCTGAACTCTTCAGAGAAGCCGGAGAGCTCATTCTGGGCCTACTCAGAGACATTACCAACTCGTCCTTCCTTACGGCCAACATCCCTACCACCTGGAAACAAGCATGGGTCTCACCAATTATAAAAAAAACCCTCACTTGACCCCAGCCTCCCAGAGAACTTCAGGCCCATTTCCCTGCTCCCCTGGCCTGCCAAAGTGGCAGAAGCCCATGTCAACTCCATCCTGACCAACTTCCTAGTGTCTAATTCCATTCTAGACAGGTCTCAACATGGATTCCGAGCTGGGCACAGTACCGAAACTGCACTCCTAAGCGTCATTGAACATCTTCGGACCATACTGGACGCAGGAGGAAAGGCAGCACTGATTCTTTTAGATCTCAGTGCTGCCTTCGATACAGTTTCACATAAGGTACTGTTGTCCAGACTTGAGGAAGTAGGAGTTGTTGACCAGGCCCTTAACTGGTTTAGGGCTTTCCTTGCCGACAGATCCTTCAGGGTCTCCACCCCACCCTTCATTTCGAAGGAATGTCCCATTGAACAAGGAGTTCCTCAAGGGTCGGCTCTTAGCCAGACCCTGTTCAATGTTTATGTCCTCCCGCTGGCAGAGGTAGCTAGGAAACATGGACTCACATTGGTGTCCTACGCTGACGACACCCAGCTGGTGGTGGCTCTAAAAGACGATAATGGCCTGAGTGCTATGAACTTCAGACAAATCCTCAGTGACATCACCAGCTGGATGTCGGCAAACTACCTCCAATTAAACGCCGGCAAAACGGAGGTTCTGCTTCTAAGCAAAGACACAACGGCCTGGGGCAATAACTGGTGGCCTGAAACCCTAGACCAGCCGCCTGTCCCCAAGAGTGTGGTAAAAAACCTAGGAGTCTGGGTGGACTCTGCTTTGAACTTTACCCACCACACAAAAAAAGTTGCTGCCACATGTTTCGGGATCCTTCGAAACCTTCGGCCCATTCTAAAATTTTTCGACCATCAAACCCGCCAAGTGATAATACAGTCGGCTATTTTTTCACGGCTGGACTACGCTAGCTCACTACTGCTGGGAACTAACGTAGCCAAGAAAGTTAGACTACAAAGAGTCCAAAACGCCGCTGCAAGAGCTCTTACAGGTCTACCCCGGCACAAAGCGGTTTCCTCCACCCTCAGGAACCTACACTGGCTACCTGTTGAAAAGAGGATCCATTTTAAATCTCTTTGTCTTGCTTTTAAAATTCTGAAACTCTCCTCCCCACCGATGTTATGTCCACTGCTCTCACCCTACGTCCCTCGGCGCTCCCTTCGGTCAGAAGGTCAGAACTTGGTCACTATCCCCCACATCAAGTTAAGCAGAATGGGCGGCCGCTCGTTTGGATACTTAGCCGCCAAACTTTGGAATGGACTCCCAGCTCAAATCCGCGCAATGAACGACCTTTTATCCTTTCGCAAAGCCATAAAAACCCACCTTTTTAACTAGTTATGTTATGTACACTTCTGGACCTCCCCATAATTCCATCTTGCTGTCCCCTGGACATTGGCAGCTAGCGCCGGGACGCCCCTTGGCTGGGGCAGCCGTGCACTATATAAACACCTCTAACATAACATAACATAACATAACAACACACTGAGGACCATGAAAAGCATCCACTCAGGAGCCCCATTGGACCCTTGCCTGTACCAAGTCTTCCACAGAGCAGTCGCCTCCATCGCCCCACAGCTTCGCCGCACTGTCAGTTGCTCTTTTGAAACCACCACCTTCCCCGTCGACTGGAAACATGCTGAGATCAACCCCCTGTTGAAGAAACCACCCGCAGACCGGAAAGACCTCAAGAACTTCAGACCCTTCTCGCGAATTCCCTTAGCAGCCAAGGTCATTGAGAAGGCCATCAACACTCAACTCTCCGTGTTTCTTAAGGAGAACTACGTCCTGGACACCTCCCAATCCAACTTCTGAAGAAACTACAGCACTGAGACCGCACTCCTCGCTGTCACTGAAGACATCCGCTCCCTCCTCGACCAGGGCAAAGGTACAGCCTCATCCTGCTGGACCACTTGGCCTCCTTCTACACCGTCTCCCACCGCATCCTAATCACAAGACTCCACAAAGCTGGCATCCACGCCAAGGCACTGGACTGGAGCCTCTCCTTTCTGACCGGCCAAACTCAGCGAATCAGACTACCCCTGTTCTTCTCTGAACCTACTGAGATCAGCTGCGGAGTACCCCAGGGCTCCTCCCTGAGCCTCACCATCTTCAATGTCTAGAGGGATCCCCTCACAGCCATCGTCAGAAGCCACAGACTTAACATTGTCTCCTACGCTGATGACACCCAGCTGATCATCTACATCACCAACGAACCCACAGCCACCAGAGCCAACTATCACAACAGAATGAAGGCAGTTGCCACCTGGATGCAAGACAGCTAAGCTCAAATCAGACAAGACCAAACTATAGATCCTGAGACCCACCCCCTCAGCATGGGACGACTCCTAGTGGCCCGCCACACTAGGAACCCCTCCCACCCCTGTGGACCACGCATGCAACCTCAGCATCATACTGGACTCCTCGCTCTCTATGAACCGCCAAATCAGCGCAGTATCCTCATCCTGTTTCCACCCGCTATGTCTGCTTCGAAAGACTTTCAGATGGCTCTCCACAGAATCCAGAAACAGGGTTACCCACGCCCTCATCACTAGTAGACTTTTTTTTTATTGATTGATTTTCAAAAGAGTGGTACAGTACAATACAAAGGACAATACAAAGGACATAACAGTTCGGTGGTGTGTAATCAATCAAATACAGAGCGGGAACATGTGACAATTGTCCAAGCGATGCGTGGCAGTGAAGATAGCGGCGACATTATCGACCTGCAGAGAGATCGACCAACTTTGTAGATATACACCATGCAGCATGACTCAACTTGACAGTTAGATAATGTATATATCCACTGGGAATATATTATTACATACACTTATTATTTTCTTGTAACACTCAATATTTTCTTGTAACCTCCACGTGACCTTGTTTTACATATTGCAGTCTGAAGATCACACAGGCATTTCTGCATCCCCGGCCTCCCCAGTATTAACAGAGTCAACAACATGTGTCCGAGCCCATTCAATAAATGGCGCCCATATCTCCCGAGGCCGGGAGGTCGGTGGCATGAGTTCCCAGTACGTCGCTAGTTGTGTTTGACCATATGTTGCTTTCCTCAGCCATTCTTTAATTGTGGGCTCCCTTCTTTTCCCCCAGACTATTGCTATCTGTCGCCTGGCAAATAACTAAAGCAGCACATGCAATTTGCGTTTTTTAATCTGTCTGTTTTTGACGTATCCTAATATGCCCACCAGAGGGGAAAGGGGAACCCTGAGGTCCAGGATTTGATTGATAGATTCAAAAATGCGAGACCAATATACACTAATGGCAGGACATTCCCAAGCCATATGGAGGAACGATGCAGCATCCGTACTGCACCGCCAACAACAGTTGTTTTCTCTTAAACCCATCCTGTGTAGGCTAATAGGTGTTCTGTAATAGCGGTGTTAAAATGTTAAATGGATTAGTCTGAGTTTATAGTTTATATTTAGGTGAGAGATCAGTAATTTGAGCACAACAGTATGTCCATTCATCGTCTGTCAAGGGGACAGGCAACTCCGTGTCCCATTTAAGACAAGCATTCAAAGTCACCCCAGGTGCATCTGTCTGCATATGTGTGTACAGTCTGGTGATCAATTTACGTGGGGACGGAGTGGTCAGTACGTTTTCCAGGGCATTTAGGGTAGGCGGTTGAGATGGGAAATCTGTATGCATTTATGTTATAGATATATAGAAATAATTCCCCAAAAGGAACCCTCTCTCCCTCCTCTGCTGTCGGATAGTCCCCGAGTTCCCTCCTGGGTATAAGTCCGCAAAAATATTAAGTGTCATTGCTTGTGCAATCTTGCTACTTATCTCGTCCTAGACGTTAAGTAACATAGGATTTTGTGCAAGGAGGATCGAGGGGGCATACAATATAGGCATCCCCGCAAGTCTTCGCAAACCTTCCCACGTCCATCTGAGCGTTTCGGCCATTTTGATCCCATCAGTGGACCGTTTATGTTCCTGATAGACTGATACTCACAGTGGAATAGACATCACTGCATCCTGTTCTACAGCTACATGTGGTTGAAACGGCGTTGGATGCAACCAATATTGTAGAAATTGTGCTTGCGCACAGAGTGCATATAGTTTCATGTCGGGGGCACCCAACACTCCCTACCTGATTGGTAACGACAACAGTTCCCATGACATCCTAGCTTGGCTGCCCGACCACACCAACGAAATCAGCAACAATCTCAAAGTCTTAAAAAAGGACTTAGTGAGTATGAGTGGCAAGTTTACAAACAAGTAAAAAAACTTAGGTAAAATTATCATTTTGGCTAACGCAATTTTTCCCGGCCAGGGACAATGGGAGTCTGCTCCACAAAGCCACCTTGTCCTCCAACCAGTTGATCATCCTGCCATATTGAGGTTCCAGAGTTCCTGTACATCTCGGCTAATCCATATACCTAGATATTTCACTGTGTCATTTTCCCACTTTAGCGGGAATTCCGAGGTTACTGCCTTGGTGTTGTATGTTAATGGAAATATCACCGGTTTGCTCCAATTTATGGATATTCCCGACAGGCCGCCAAATTTAATAAATTCCCTCAGCACTACATCTAAGTTGCGTTCCGGGTTCAAAATGTACAGGATAACGTCATCAGCGTATAGTGATATCAAAAGACTCGGAGCACTAAACCCAATACCTTTGTCAGTATGGTGCTGTTGAATGCGTGCGGCCAGGGGTTCCATCATTATGGCAAATAGTAATGGAGACAGCGGACAGCCCTGCCGCTATCGGAAACGGGTCTGGGATAAGATTATTTACTCGCCCCCTGGCAGTTTTATCCACCTGAGAAACAGTGGTCCAAATCCCATCCTCCTCAGAATTCTAAACAAGTAGGGCCATTCGAGCGAGTTGAAGGCCTTTGTGGCATCCAGGAACACCACCAAAGCCTGCACATCAGGGTGGAGTTAGTGTAGTACTGAAAAAAACCGTACAAAGGTAATGGGAGGTGGATCTACAGGGGATAAAGCCCGATCGGTCCGGTAGAGCAATCATAGGCTAAGCTATCAGCTTAGCCAATATCTTGACATTTACATTTATAAGTGATAATGGCCTATAGGAGTCTAGCTCATTTTCAGGTTTCCCGGGTTTTAATAGTGTAATAACAATAGCTACGTGTATAGATTGAGGCAATATTCCCGTTTCATGTGCCTCCCCAAACACTGCTAATAGCCTGGGCGCAAGCTCCTCAGCATATACCTTATAAAATGCAGGCATCAGCCTGTCCGACCCAGGGGCTTTATCTAGTGGCATACTCCTGATTACATCAGTGACGTCTTCAACGGTAACGGGCAGATGCATATATTCTCTGTGCCGATCGTTGAACCAAGCCAACGCTATGGAGTCTAAAAATACCTGCATACATTCTGGGCAGTCTGTTTGAGTTGCAGTATATAGGTTTGCATAGACGATGAGAATTTATCTAAAATAGCCAGGGGTCCTCTAATTGGGGTACACCATTCGTCAATAACTTCGGGAACAAAGGCCATGGAGCGCGGAGCTCTAAGCATACCGGCAAGCATAAGCCCTGGTCTATCCCCCTCTCCATATCTACGAGCCTCTGTATATTTCCGCTAAAAATTTGACTTCCCTTTGTGCTTCGTCCTCATATTCCAACAGTTTGTTCTTCAAATCCGCAATTAGGGCTGATTAACCCCCACTGTGTATGCACGTCCCTAGATCTTTTATTTGAGACTCTATGTTGGTCAGAGTGGTTCTAATCGCCTTTAGGACTCCAGCTTGCCTATGTATGCATTTCCACCTGATGACCGCTTTAAAAAAATCCCACAATGAGGCCTCAGTGTCTACGGACCCTGTGTTCAACGCAAAGGACTCCGATATATCATTACGGATTTCCTCCTTGAATGCCTCACCCAGAAGCTCATGCGCGGAGAGTCTCCAGGTGAACGCACGTGTAGTGTTTGGTAGAGAGAGAGTCAGTAGACATGGAAAGTGGTCAGATATGGTTCTAGCCAAGTGTTGCAACCCGACCACCCAACTGGTCATATCTCTGCACATCAGCCAGTAGTTATGTTATGTTATGTTATGTTACAGCGTTCTTTTATAGCGCACGGCTACTCGAAAAGAGTGTCCCGGCGCTTTCCACCTGCATCTCAGAATAAAAATAACACAACACAGCAAAAGAATGAGAAAAAGAACTGAAACTGAAGCAATAAGAACAGCCTAAAGATTAAAAAGCCAGGTCTTCAGGCTCTTCCTGAACTGGAACAAATTGACAGTGCTGCGCAGCGAAAGAGGAAGCGAGTTCCACAGCTGTGGGGCTTTGCAGCTGAAAGAGCGCCCTCCCGTGCGGGCCTTCCTCACCCGAGGGACCACCGCTTTGTAAAGGGATTCCGAGCGCAAGGAGCGGACTGGTCGATAGAAGGCTAGTCTCCGCCGCAGGTATCCAGCCCCTGATCCAAACAGGGCTTTGTGCATCAGAGTCAGGGATTTAAACTGGATCCGCTTCCGGACAGGCAGCCAATGTAGCGCCTGAAGCAGCCCGGAAGCTCGGGCTCGTCTACGCAGGCCAAAGATAGCCCGGGCGGCAGAGTTCTGTACCACCTGTAGGCGCTGAACTAGGTAATCAGGGAGGCCAAGGAAGAGGGCATTAGCATAATCAAGCCTCGAACCGACGAGAGCCTGCACAGTAATACGCCTGTGCTCCTCAGACAGCAGGGGCAGGAATTTACGGAGCATTTTCAAAATTCCATAACAGGTGCCAGCCAGACCCAGAATGTGTGTTCGCAGCGATAGCTGGTTGTCCAGCTTGACACCCAGGTTTTTAGCCACCAAGGAAGACTGTGCAGGAGGGCTCATGTCGGACGGCCACCAATGCTGCCACTCCGGATCGACACCGCAACCAAAAAACAGAACCTCGGACTTGCTCGAGTTGGCCCTTAGACTGTTCCGTTGGAACCAGTCAAAGACCAATGTAAGACAGTCCCGAATTCTCCCTCCATCAAACTCCTGGTCTTTCCCGCATGTGAAGAGGAGTTGCGTGTCGTCGGCGTAAGAGATGATCTGGGCCCCATATGCTTCCACCAAGGCCGCCAAAGGGGACATAAAGATGTTAAACAAAGTAGTCTAGACGAGACCAGGCATGGCGATGTTCTGAGAAACATGTACCCTCCTTAGTCAAAGGATTTTGCAGTCGCCAGATGTCCACCATTTCACCATCGTCCAGCAGAGCATTGAGAACTTTACTTTCCGCTGGATGGTGTGTTCGCGCTGTACCTTGTCTATCTAGGTCTTCATGGAGAATGGCGTTGAAGTCCCCCCCCAAAGGGTCGTGGTACATCCAGTAGCTCTCACCTTGGCCCAGTCTTCCTGAAAGAATTCAGGTGCATCTACATTGGGGCCGTATAACACCACCAGTGTCAACATAGTGCCACTCAGATATCCCACTAGAAGAATGTATTGTCTGGGTCTGTATAAACCTCTCGCTCTCTCCAGTCAAGTCCCCGTCGCACCAGCACAACCACCCCCCTGGAATAGTTGGAGTATACTGAGGTGTAGGATGATCCCCATCTATTATGTCTAAGTTTCACAGATGTCGGGAAGCGGAGATGGGTCTCCTGCAACATGCATATATCAATATTGTGTCGTGCATGATATGTATGTACCATACGGGTTTTTCTGCTGTCGTTGAGTCCCCGTATGTTCCAGGTCAAACAATTTATTTTAGTCTTGTGCGTGTCAGGGCATCACCACAAGTCTCAGCGTGCATCCCCACCACAATCACAAATGCCTTTGTCCCGCGCATCCTACCAACCATAGCATGGCCACACATTATCAACCCAATACGAAACTTTCTCAATACCACCCTCCCACAACACATCAACCCCCCAATTAGTTTGAAGTATACCCACACCCGTACAAAACAACAACAAAAAAAATCTGGGAAATTTCCCATGGGGACGTGTGAGTACCGAACAACACCCCGTACTGAAGTGGGGTGGTCAAGAAACTGCAGGGAGAATTACCATTTTGTCATAAATAGAACAAAGCCATGGCTTAAGCAGCATTAATTCCTCCCACCTTTCCTTGCTGTTACGAACATGTACGTCCCATTGTTTGTCGGATCTGCAAAACACAACTTACATTTTCAATAACGTAGCAACAGAGTACTTCAAATAAACAAATGTTGCCTTCGGCTAATCACAGCCGACGAAGGCAATACAATGCTACATGGTTATCAGAGTTTATATCAGTGCAGAGTCTTTTACCCACCATTGAAACCAAACTACAATAAAATTCCTGATAACATACAGAGGCAGGTAGAGCATAGTAAGTGGAGTGACATAGCATATACATCAGTCATTATCACTTAGCTGATTTTCAGTAGCATCTTCAGAGCGAGGGCCAGATTTATTCTGCTTGCCTCCTACATGTTTAGCAAATTTCAGAGTGGACTTGGCATCCCATAAGAAATGAGCGGATCCATCATAGGACACTTTAAGTTTGGCTGGGTAGAGCAAGTAATAAGGAATTTGAGCTTGCAATAGGATCCGTTTCGCTGCCAAAAATTCCCTCCTGGGCACCTGAACCGCCGGAGTGAAGTCCGGATAGAAAGCAACTTGATTTCCTTGGTGCGTCGTGGTCCCTTAATGCGAGCTTGACGTAGAACCACATCATGGTCTTGATAGTTTTCCAGAATAGGACGTGGCGGAGCCCCAACCGGTGGCCAATCTCACAAGGTACGATGTGCTCTTTCTACAGCAAACATAGGTAATAAGTGCTCAGCGAACAGGTCATTCAGAAGGTCAGCAACATAACTTTCCATCTTAGTGATCGCCGTGGTCTCCGGGATTCCCGAAATGCATAGGTTGTTGTGGCGCGATCTTGCCTCCAAATCCTCGTTCTTCGCTCGGATCACACCCAAGAGTCTATCCATTTGCGATAGCTGGTCCTTAGTCTCGACTTGGAAATCATGGAAGTTGGAATGCTTATTCCCGAGAACATCCAATCTGTGTTCCCGACGTGGGCCTTCACAGATTCCATCTGAGTTGTCAGCGTATCCAGTTTTGAGTCAATGGTGCGCAAGCTGGAGCGCATTTCTAGCAGAAGGGTGTGCATGTCTTCACCATGATCTTCTTGCTGCCTCTCCGCTGCCCCTCCAGATGCCAACTCTGCGTCTGGTTCCATTTGCCTAGTCGACCGTCGCTGCTCGAAGCTGATCTTGGGCTGCTTGGCATCCTGTTTCTCCATGATGATGCAACAACTCAGGGGCCCCCAGGTCGTAGCGTATGCCTGGCACTGTTCCTCTGCAGGCGTCGCGATTTGAGTTTCCCCAAGGGCGGTGTCCTCTTGAACTCACTGGAGTCAGCTCTCCCAATCCCCCATGGTGTGGGTATGTCACCTCTTACACTCTCCACCGCATGTTCTCCAGGGTTCCGCAGACAGACAGCACATACCTAAATCAGGGAGTCACCATCTGCCGCAGGGTCAGACAGACAGCCATCAGTCTTCTATCAATTGCACTGGTAGATTGTTGTACAGTGCCTCGCAGCCTCAGTCTATTTAATCAAATATGTGCATGCCTGAAACCACCTTTTCTGGGGGGAAGCACCATCCAATGTAATTCCAGGGCCTCTCAGTTCCACCCTACGTTAAGATGGTGGCCGGTCCGCATCCAGTGTCTTTTACCGCATGCCCATCTCAAATGTCTACTTGCATGCAATAACCTGCCCCTGGGCCCCCTCGCATGAGCGGCATATTCGCATCGCGGGCAGCCCCTTCAATCAGACCTCTCTCCTTCTCTGCTCCTGTTCAGGCTCGCCCTCCACGACACGGGGGCACTTCCTCACCTGGTAAATGGTGGCGGCAGCTTTCCTTGGCCGCGACAGTCCTCCAGGCCGAATTTGCCGCAATTCTGCCGGAACAGATCGTAGGCCTCTGCAGGCCCGAAATGCAGCCACGGCCTCAGGTGCTCCCAGCGGCCTTGACCCACAACAGCCTAGTATCCCGCCCCTTGCTCACAACTTTGCGAGCCTCGCAGGTGGTTGTAACAGCTTCAGATTCGCCCCAAACTAGCAACGCTTGTTGCCAAGGTTGCCCGGCACATTCAGAGGGCGTCGGGAACCAAACTTCTTCCCCGTAACATGTGCGGATTTATGCAGGATGTTTTCTCGGCCGGCGAAGCACACTCAAGGAGCAGCCATTCCGCTGCCTGGCAAGCTACACCCCATTATCACCAGTAGACTTGACTACAGCAATGCCCTCTATGCCGGCGTCACCCAGAAACAGCTCAGGAAACTACAGAACGTCCAAAACGCAACACAGCCAGACTGGTCTTCTACATCCCCCGGTACATTACACAACACCTCTGGAAACTCCACTGGCTCAACAAGAGAATCACTTTCAAACTCCTCACACATGCCTAAAAGTCCCTCCATGATGCAGGACCAGAATATCTGAACCACTGCCTCGCTTTCCACACACCTGCCATACAACTGCGCTCCATCCAACTCATCCTGGTCTCTGTCCCACAAATCCACAAGACCAGAACTGGAGGAAGATCCTTTGCTGATCTCACTGCCAAGACCTGGAACACTCTACTCCTCCACCTCAAGCAATTTGCGTTGTTGACCCAGTTCAGGAAATACCTCAAGGCCTGGCTCTTCGACTGTAGCTCCACACCTGGCGGATCAGTATCCCCTCCCCTCCAGCGGCTTGAGACCCTCTCAGGTGAGTAGCCGTGCTTTACAAACCCTTGATTGATTGATTAATTGTTTGCTCGTATCTTCCAGCCTCTGCAACCAAAGGTATTTTGGCTTACCCTATCCTACTCCTTTTTGTGTTCTTTCTTCTTGAATCTTTTCTATCAGGAGGATCTGATCAAACTGTTTCATTCTGATTTTGTTGGACCATTAGAAAATGTTATCAATAAAGGGGGAGCAATAGAGGGAAAATAACCAGGTTGCCCTCCACTCACTGAGCCATACAAAACATGACCCGATTATGAATGAGCACTTATAGAATACCAGGGGCAGTCTGGATCTATCCCTGCCAAAGGCTGGTTTCACCAGAATGCCAGTTGTACCAAGGTCCTAGTGTTCTACTTCTAATAAAGTTTGTCAATCCACTGGACATCATCTCATCTCATAGACAAAACCAGAAAAAAGGGTGTGAAAGGTCAGAAAGTACCTCACGAGAGCAAAACCAAAGGAGCTGCTCGTTGGTACTTACCAGTAATCACATTTTGTTTCTTCTTTACAGTTTCTTTTTCACCTCTTATAAAATTTGGGCACAATCTTTTTGTTTCCTTATGGTTATGAAAGTTACCAATGATGATACCGTGAGCAAACTGGTGAGTACCAACCATAAAATGTTTTACTGTCAGTGGTGAGAATCTATATTTGTGGGCTACTAAACATGCTTCTCGCTCTCACAAAGGGTTTAGATAGAGGATCAGTGTGAGTATAAGATGAAAGTATTTACCCCTGTGACCAACTTGAGCATTACTAACCGGAGCATGTATGATGTAACCTGCAAAAATGAGAGGGTATTTGTAGATTATTTGAATGAGTCGATAAGGATAGATGAAGAAAGAGGGGAGAGAAATACAAGTGTTGAATACACCATTGGGAACGCCAAAGAGATTCTAAAGGAACCACCCCTAAGGTTAAACCTGGATGTCATCAAGAAAGGATCTTTATGGAAGCCAGTCTGAGGGTAATGAGACTGTTGAGTAATTGGGATGGAGTAAATGTGATCACAGTTATTTAGTTAAGGGAAAACACTTTTCAAATTTAGGAGTAAGCATAAAGGGTATCTATATGTGTGTGGTAAGTCAGCTTATATTCAGTTATCATACAACTGGACAGGTAGTTGTTATGCAGCTTTTGTTTTCCATACGATTTATCACACTAACAAGCTAGATTCTCCTCTTGAGCAATAAATGAGGAAGAGTAAACGTAGCTTTAAACAGATCCTTAGCTACATATTTTGGAGCACTTATACCATCTATAGGGGTGAATTAAAAGATGTAAAGATCAGAAAAGTATCTACTTTAGCTGATCAGCTTGCCACTAACACAGCAGGTGCTTTAACCTTAATTAATAAAAAATTGCTTGCAATGAGAGCCATGATTATGCTAAATTGCCTTGCGTTGGATTTGGGAAACAACCTTTACAATACAAATTTTACAACGCACTACCATTACAATGCAGTCATTACAACGCAACATCCCTTACAACGCATGCCATTACAACGCAACCATTACCACGCATAACACTACAACGCATACAATTACAACTCATGTCATTACAACGCAGTCATTACAATGCATACCATTACAACACATACCATTACAACACATAGTACCCTTACACTATCCAACACTTACCCTACTGTTGCACCCCCTAGAGTTAGAATAGTAATTTTTACCCCAACACTATCCAACACTTACCCTACTGTTGCACCCCCTGGAGTTAGAATAGTAATTTTTACCCATACACTATCCAATACCTACCATACATGCAATGTAATGGTATGCGTTGTAATGGTATGCGTTGTAAAGGTAGTATGCATTGTAATGGAATGCGTTGTAGAGGTATTTTTTAAATATTCGTTGTAATGGCATGCGTTGTAATGGAATGCGTTGTAATGGATGTTGTGTTGTAAAAAATGTGTTGTAAAGGTAATAGATTTGCTAAGATAGGGGAGTGGCTTGGTAGTGTAGGTGGGGTCATTTTAAAATTCCTACTAACTGCTCTTTTGATCATATAATTTGGCATTGCATGTTTGCTTATCTTTTTTAAGCTATGCAAAGGAATTTCATCATGAACAGGTATGGATTGTCAGTATAAGAAGCTATCAGCAAGAAAAGGAAGAAAGAGAAAGAGACTTGATGTAAATGTTGAAGAAATTTAAAGCAAATTGTAAGACACTCTACTATCCTACACTGTCCTCCACCTTGCACCAATTTCACAATATATTGTGTATTTACTATTGGTGTACTTCTTGTTTTAAATAAAGAAATTGCAAGACTTAAAATACAATAATAACCACAGTATTCCCAGAAGACTTTCTCTCACTTACCAAATCAAGCTCATTTCAACTGTCCTATGCTATTGACAAACAAAGTATCAGTTGAGATGCTCAAACATACTGTGAGAAACCATTGTATTACTACCATCAGAGAATCAGCGAATGTATTCTGTAGAAAAGGGTTTATTCTTGCTTTTTCTCTATTGGCGCATATCCTGAGAATCATGTACTCGTGTAGAATGTGTGCATGTCTTTGTTAGACATCCTGTAAAAGGGCATGTGGATTTGTATGAAATAGAGACCCCCATTTTCACTCAACTTTAGATGGAGAATATTTGTTGATTTTCATTTACAACTGTATGATGTTCTCTATATGTATGATAAGTATACTCTGCTGATAACTTGCTAATGGCATGCTTAATGTAATTGCTTATTTATTAATTTTTTTATAAAACTTTGAAATCACGAACCTTATCATTCTTACCAGAACGGTTCAGAAACGGTTACTGGTATTGGGTTTTTTCTAATAGAGATGGATCCAATCAGGGAGATACAAGGTCTGCACAGGGACTGCACTGCTCTTGGCACTCTTGGTCCTAGCTGTTGGCATGCCCCGTCAGCTGCATTTCTGGATACGTTTAAGTGCTGACACGGTCATAAGAACATTTTGAGAAAAGACTATGGGTCAGATGTAGGTAATAGGAAAATACCGAATTCTAAATACCGAATTTTACCGATTCGGTGTTTAGAAATCTGTATTTCAGATGTAGGTAAGAATTCGGTAAAAAATACCGAATTCTTAATATTCGTTATTACCGAATCGGTAATTGAGATTCGGTATAACGAATACCTACCCATTCATTCCTATGGGCTTGGAGGCCCATAGGAATGAATGGGAATACATTCGGTATTACCGATTCGGTAATACCGAATCGGTAATACCGGGAGGTATTTCAAGGGTGCCAGGGTGTCCAAATGACACCCTATTGCACTCCTGAAATGTGCATGTGTTCACATGTGGCGCACATCCATGCCCTAAGGGCATGGATGTGTGCCACGTGGCACATTTTCAAAAGCAAAAAAGTGTTTTTTGAAAGGAAATTGCTACTTAGCACCAACTTGAAGTTGGTGGTAAACAGCGATTCCTTAAGGCTGAGGTGCACTGCTTTAAGTGCTACCTACAATGCGTTAAAGGAATCGGTATTACCTATTCCTTAAATGCTAGGCCAATAAGGAATCGGCATTAAGGAATCGGTATTTACCAATTCCTTAGTACCGATTTCTTCCCCTACATCCCACATGGCTAAATACTGGTCGGTAACGGTGAAATTTACCGAATTACTGTTACCGACTGGTATTTGCCCACCTACGTCTGGCCCCAAGTTACTTATCCTCAGTAATGATCTTTATGGTGGATATTCTATCTAATTGAAGATTGCTCACAATAGCATAACCCCTGGTGCTAGAGTGGATCTGGAGAACATTACTGCATTACTGCAATTCTCCTGCGAGCCGGTGGGTGGTATCGTGCGGCTCCGTGCTGACTTCTCTCTGCCCCAGAAGTGACAGAATGAAGCCACATATAAGCGTCACCCCTGGATACTAATGTCAGTTTTTTGTCTTTTGCATTTTTGCACCCTCAGGTGCAGAAAATGTGACAGTGTGGTGATCTCTGACCTGCGACGACTGTCGGTGTTAAAGAGAGGCCACTCCACACAATGGGGAGGTGGGAGGGCTGTAAGGAATCGGAGATAAGATACAGTATCCAGTGCAGAAAGAATGGTTCTTTGGATGGATACTCCTAACTGCAAATTCCTTACCTTAGAATAGATGCCAAAGCAGTACCTCACAATGGTGGAGTGCTTGTAAATGAAAAAGTATTGCAGGACCGAGCAGGTGCAGTGCCCTTTGCAGCGAACCTGGCTGTTAAGGCAGCAGTGTTTTGTGAATATACTAGCAGCCCGTCCCGACGTTGTCCGGGAGCAAACCGGCTTCAGGGCCCCCGCCCGCCCCAAAGTTGTCCGTGGGTCCCCCGGAGCCTTCCTCCATATATTGCAGTATTATACCTCTATGTTTCCTTTGTACGCTTTTGTAACCTGCACATGTCACTTGCTACCTCTTGTATTTGTTGGCTCACAATTCTCACTTTTGTAATGCACTCACTTTTGTAATGCACCGTTTGCTACCTCTTTTGCTTCATTTAATGCTCACCGCTCCTCCCCGCCTGTATTTCACCTAAGCTCACCGCTCCTCCCCGCCTGTATTTCACCTACGCTCACCGCTCCTCCCTGCCTGTATTTCACCTACGCTCACCGCTCCTCCCCGCCTGTATTTCACCTACGCTCACCGCTCCTCCTCGCCTGTATTTCACCTATGCTCACCGCTCCTCCCCGCCTGTATTTCACCTATGCTCACCGCTCCTCCCCGCCTGTATTTCACCTACGCTCACCGCTCCTGCCCGCCTGTAGCTTTTGTATTTCACCTACCTTATCCTCCGCTCACCGCTCCTGCTTTACTCAGTCTTTACAGCACCACTGCATTCTCCCGGTTTCCTCCTAACGTTTCGGCCTCCTGGCCTTGCTCACAGGTGGGAGACATGACGTTCAAGGCCCCATTGTGCTCCTGTGGTGCTTTTAAAGTTTGTAGAGTCACGTGGCTGCATGTAAATATTACAACTCCCAAAGTGCACCACTCATGTTGTTAATATGCAAACAGAAAGTTCCAATTTGAGTAAATATCGACCCTTTAAGTTCATACCTTTGAAGTGGTGCACTGTTGTTGGTGTGGAATAGTACATTCGGGGCAGCCAGGTGAGTATTCCTCGTAGCACATTGCTTCGTTTTTTTTTTTAAAGTCTGTTTAAAACTCCATTTCACCAGCACAATCAAAGAATGAAATAATCAATTTTTTAATTCCTTCCAAACGCACGCAGTTGATTTCACCCTTTGGCATCTCCTAAGTAGGCTGGGTGTGTTCGTGGGTGATGCTCCTCGAAAATTACAACACACAGCATCTCCAGTTACCGGAGCCCCGACCCTTCAGGGCAGCCTCTAAAAAATGAGCATGGAGCAGCCCATTATATTTATAACAACAAACAGAGGCCCAATACAGGTGAAGGTTTGCTTTATTCAGTCTTTACAGCACCACTGCATTCTCCCGGTTTCCTCCTAACGTTTCGGTGCACTCCAGACAGAGATGAGCTGCCTGCATAAGGAAGACACAACCGGTGATCAGAGACACAGCGCCTCCGTGGGACAGCGGAGCACTGTGTGGTAGCAGAGACAGACGCAGTGACGATCGCTGGAGACACGGTGTGTGGGGAAGTGTCTGCGTGTGAGGGAGGCTCTGGCTGAGGAACTTGTCACCGCCGGCCTCAGGCCTAAAATGGAAGAGTGAGGAGCCGGAGCCCTGTCCAGAGGGAGGCGGGGGAGTGTGGCCCGGCCAGGGCGAGAGGAGAAGGAGGAGGAAGCAGCAGCAGCAGCTCCCTGGCTCCTGATGTCAGCACGCACGTCGCGGCCGGCCGGCGCTACTTCCAAGGGACTACTTTTTTTTTAAAGTAAATATTTTAAATAACGTATATTTTTTCATTTTATTTAGCCTATGTCCGTCTACAGACCCTGCCAATTACAACGATGTATCGGGTGTTTGGATTGGCGCTGTGGTTCCCGAGTTTACCTTGCCAAAAGGGTTGAGTTCTCTCTTTATAATAGTAGTATAGATATACTAACACAGACGTCGCAGCATAGCAGGTATCAAGGACAGCCACCCCTTGTGCCAACGCAGTCATGGCAACCTTGGCCCTGGTGGGATGGGCCCTCAGACCCTCGTAGGCTGTTTCCGAGCCAAAGCATTACAGATCTCAATGTAGAAGATTAACCACCTCGACAGGGTCAGCCACAGTCTGTGCAGGTAACAGCAGTTAGGCCATGTGGGAGTGATTTCGAGGAACGATCAATTTTCCTTTGAATTATTCCCTCAAAATCACCCCCATGCGGCCCCACCACTGTTACCTGCATGGACCGCGGTTGGACAAGGTCCTCTTCTGAGTAGCCATCCCTTCCTAGCTTACAAAGAGCGAATTGTCCACTCATTGGACCTTAGAGAGCGATTTCAAGTCAAAGCCCTAATGGGGTCCAACCAAGGAGTCTCCCCTCCTCTATCGAGGGGTGAGGTAGAGCAAAGAAAGCTAGTGGAGTGATCAGCTACCCACATTGAAAGGGATTTCTACCTGTGATCTAAGACTTGTATCCCTGGTGGCGAGGCCATTCCAGTGAGGCATATTCTGCCATGCTGAAATAGCGGCAAAGATTGAGGAATGTGTTACGGACAGGGACAAATCCATTCTGGTCAGGATGGACCAGGGTGGGGATGCAGGGTGCAAGTCTATTAGCTAGAATCTTCGCCAGTATTTTATAGTCTGTGTTTAAAATCGCTAAGGGCCTGTTGGATCCCAGGGTCGTGGGGTCCTTGTCCACTTTCAATTAGGAGACTACGTTACCCATATATAAAGAAGGCGGCAGCGTGGAATTGTCTATTGCAGAATAATAGAGGGCATGTAAGTGTGGGATTAATGTATCAGTATATGTCTTAAAAAATTCAGCGGGGAGCCCATCCAGACCTGGAGCCTTCCCCGATGCCAACAACGTTAGGGCCTCCCACACCTCGCCAATTGTTACGGGGGAGTCCAACGCCAGGTGCTGGTCGAGGGATAGCGTGGGCACCTCAATTGAGTCCAAAAAGGCACTGAATTGCTGGGAGTTCCCATGCGTTTACGTCTTAGGATGTATAGAGAGTAGAATAGTGACAAGTCATGGCTGTGTGGATGTCTACTTGCATGTATCGTATACATCCCAAATCGTCACGTATGGCATGAATTGGATATTTGGGATGTTCCTGCCATATGAGATAAGCAAGTAGTCTACCTGCCCTGTCCGATGCAGTATGTATGCGTGCTGAGTGAGCTAAGAAGATATGACAGCGCAACCTCTCCAAGAGTTCAAGGCAGTCTGCTTGCATTGCATCGAGTTGCATTTTGGTTTCAGCTTGGGAAACCGAAATGGATTTCTGTCGAAGGAGTTTTCGTTCGAGACCATCTAGGGAAGCGTCGAGATGTTTGCAAATGTTACATGTTAGGCCCAAGCATACGTAGTTTGGTCTTTTTTTTTTTTTTTTTTTACAAAATAAAGCAGCATTTATTTAAACAAAGCTTCAAATAAAATTAGTCAATAGTTATCCATGAAAATATTTAACGGGGAAACAAATAATTGTTTTATGCCAAGCAGTAAGGAATCAAACGGGTCTCCGCATCGTCTAGCTTGCCCTTCTTGTTCTGCTGTGCAGTGGACCTGGATGACAAAGTTGACGCAAAAGGAGTCATCAAAATAGGTGAGCACGAACTAATCATCTGTCTTAAATTTGCCATTGATGTAAGGGACATAATCCAAAATAAGTCTCCAGTCTGTGGACCACACAAGACCCACTGCACCAACAGCACTCCATGTTCCTACTATGGGAGCCCAGTTCTTGGCCAGCTGCAGGTAGCGCGGCCCCAGCAGTTTGCCGATCATCGTCCCTGTACACGGTAACCCAGCGGCTCAAAGTGTTATTGGAATACATGAATAAGTAGCACAGACTTGGAGAGGGGCCTTAACGTTGACTGTAGCAAAGTTTGTGCCAACTATCAGATGTCACAGGAGCACAGGGATGGGAACCACATTTTATGAATCTGCTGCACAGTGCTGACAAATGTGATTTTAAACTGCAATGTTCTTTCTGTAATACGATTGGGTGGGTTTTCTAGGTCTTTGTACATTCACCCCAAATGTATGAACCTTATTATTAAAATGAGCCTTGGGTTCACTCTCCCCTGATCTTTAGAAGGCGACACGCTGTTGGTCTGATCTTTGATTTACGACCTATTTTACTTCACTTCGTTAGACTCTTCTGCTATTTTTTGATTTGCCCTTTTTCTGAGCTTTGCTTTTACATGATGAATGCCGACCCACTAACTCTATGCCACTTATCTGCTTCATGTAGTGTCTTTAAACTGTTAATAAATCTTCATGGATTCCATTATAATACTTGTCAGTGTTTATTGTGAAGCCTAGTGAGCTTTACATTCAACTCTGAAATGTTATTTTGATATTTGATGTATATGTTGACTAAATCCAGTTGTGGAGTGACACAATCTTTAGGGGATTAACACCGCTCCTGGTTCATCAGTAGCGCTTGAGATTGGAGACCAGGGTAAAAGCGCTGCATCACTTGCTTCAGGCTACTTATGTTGTGAAGAAGTTCAACAGACATCTTAAAGGTGCTTCGCTATCAGAATTAACAAGCAGGCTCTTTAAACCATTGGACTTTAAACAAATCCCCACATTAAACTAGAGGCAATCTTCATCTAAATTATCTGAAAGCACAACTACAATGAGTTTAGTCAGATACTTATTCATGTGAGGGCTAGCTCTGTTCTCAAACAACACTACTGCCATCTAGTGGCCATTTTGATGTACTGCATCAAAGCTACAGGACTAAAGCGTCATACTTAAAGGGGGCATGCTTATTCCTATACTAATGATTTTCCCCACATAACCTACCTGATAGGATTATTACTGGATAGCGTTGTTCTACCAGTGAATACCTACATCATTTCTATAACTGCTCCGCTGCATTATGGTATCCTGTAATTATGTGCCTACAAACTAAGTCCACACTGACACCCATTCTTAGGAAGGGCCCTCAAACGAAGACCTACCTCCCTCCTGATTGTCACCATGGTCCTTCCCCAACAATCTAAAAGTAGGCCACATCTCTCCCACTCTGAAAAAAACTAATATTAACCCTGAAGTATTTGAGATCTTCTGACCTATTACTAATCTTCATTGGCTTAGTAAATCCATTGAGAAACCCAATTAAACAACTATAATATTCCCAATGCTCTACTGTCGACTTCCCAATTGGACTTCAGAGAAGGACACAGTACTGAAACGCCAACACTAGTAGTAATAATGGACATTCACCTCATACTGGGTGATGGAGAAGCATGCCTTCAATTACTAGACCTGCTGGCAGCCACAATGGACCATGATTTACTTTTAAAGACCCTGCCACAAAGAATGGGGTTCAGAGACATTGTGCTAAAGTGATGCAAATCCTTCCTCAGAGGCAGACCGCTAATAACAAAGCTAGGACCATACACATCTCACCCAGGGAAGGTTACATGTGGTATGACTCAAGGAGCCATGCTATCATTGATCCTTTCCAAATGATTTGCGGAACCACTAGGCCTACTATTAGAGAATTCGGGCTTAAACCTGCACCAGCACACGGATGACATACAACAAACAGTACTTATAGCTATCATTTGTCAGCAATATCCAAACTCTACTAAATGGCCATAAGACAAAACACAACTGAATGAACAATCACTGCTCGAAACTGAATCACCCAAAATGTGAGTTCCGGCTTTTATCTCGTAAATCCATTAACAAAATAGCTTGGAACTATTTGAGTGTGGGTTTGTCTCAACAAGTGTTGAATATCTAGCATTTACCATTAACTCCTTGCTATGTTTCGCTGTTAAAGCAATCCGGTAACTTCCTCCTGCATCGGCTATAGAAAATATAACACCTACTCCCCTAAACTCAACTTCTGCCCGCACTTTCCTAATACCTAGCATAGATTCTGGAAATTCCATACAAGCTGGCCTACTAACTTCCACATTATCCTCGTTAAAAGCAGTTTTTCACTCGCAATAAATGGATTTTGTGGAAACATGTCTGGCATTAAGGATGCCATCAATTACTTCAGATGGCATCAAATGCAGTCAATTGCTGTTGTTCAATCTCCACCCTTGAAAGTATAAGTTGCTGAGGTTCAGATGGAGGAACATGCCCTGCTGCTGAAACAGAAGGTCCTTCTGAGTAGGTAGCCAGATAAAATGGGAGACGCACTTGCTCAGGGATTCCAGGTCTCGCATTCTCCTCATTCAATTCAGGGCAATTAGGATAAATCGAGTCTGGATGTCTTTCAATTTTTCTCAGAACTTAGAGTAGCAGGCGGAAAGGAGTAGAGGGTCCCTATGTCCATTCCAGTTGGAATACATTTTGTCGAAACTCTAACATGGAAAACTGTTTCAATTGTGTGTTCTTGGCAGGGGCAGATAGATCTAGCAAGAGCTCTCCGACTGATCCAATATGTCCTGCACCACTTTAGGATGCAGACAACACTCATGATCTGCAGGATCATGTCAATTCGTCCACTCTGGCATTCGGGGACCTCCTCAGGTGGTTGGCGACTGGAAAGATGTTCTGCTGCTCCAGCCAGCGCCAAAGATGCTAAGCCTCTTTGTACAGACCCCAGGACTCCACGCCGCCCTGTTTGTTGCAGTACCACATAGCTGCAGTGTTGTATGTGAGAAAAAACACAAGCCTCTTCTTGATGGAAAGCAGGAAAACGTTCAGGGAGCCCGTAGCTCTAGTATGTTGCTGTGGAGCTGGCCCTCTGCTATACCCCAGAGGCCTCTGATCTCTAGATCACCTAAATGACCACATCGACTAAGTACTAATGAATCCGTTACCATTGTGATCACTGGGCAGATAAGGGTTTGTGGCCTTCCATAAGACAAATTGTGATTGGTCAGCCACCATTGTAGATCTATGACCATTTTACCCAAGACCTGTAAGGGGTTTGAAGGTGGTCCTTGATGCTGGACTCAGGAGGATATCAGGTTCCATTGTGGGACTCACATGTGTGCCACCTGGTGCAGTTGACAAGGAGAATGCACAAGGTTAAGAGGCCAAGGAGCCTCAGAGCCACCCTCACTAGGGCCCAGAACTGAGCCTAGAGTATCCGGATCATAGTCAAATGTCATGGAATCACTATGAGGGAGGAAACACCTTAAACACAATTGTCCCGAATTGCCCTAATGCAGTGGTTCCCAAACTGTTTCGACCCGTGGCTCCCTTGACCCATTGGCCATTGCCCGTGGATCCCCACTGTTATTTTTTTTTTGGGTAGGTCGGATGTAAGCCCGGCCTCAGGAGTACTTGCATTTTTCTCCCTGAAAATAATTGGGATGAAGCTGATGAAGGTATTATTATCATATAATCAGGGTGTTTCGTATTACCAAGGCAGTGCCTTCAATAAAATATTCCTAGTTAAGCTTCTTTACCAATGCCTTTTTTAGAGTACCCTCTCAAACTTTTTATCCCACTTACAGTGCTAGATAGCACACCTATGCATGTAGGCCCCATTGCCAAAGTGTTTCTGTGCTTGAAGAATATTTGCATGCACTTCCATTTCTACCCATGTCATACGTGCCAACACACCTGTCTCAGCAGAGTGACTTACAATTTTTTTAACCCCCTTACAGCTTTGTTTTTGCTGTCTCCTCCCTAAAATTTCCTCCAAATCAATGCAAGTAAAATAAATTCCGCTGATATTTTTTAATGTCCCTCTTTCCTTAAATGTTGGCATTATGCCGTACTTGGTATTTTACTACCCTGTGCTCAAGGAGAGAGCAGGCCTGTCTGGAACTGTGTATCTACTTAAAAAATGTGTTCTGGAAGTACCTATGATTTAAGTACAAATGTCAATATATAATAATACTTAGTGTATTTAATAGACAGGACAAGTGTACTTTCCTGATAACTTGCATTGGTGTAAAATGCATTTGGAAAAAAGGAAACTATTAACAAGTCTAACAAAATAAAACCAGCATCTTCTGCTTACATTGAGAGTGTTGGAACGTGGGGATCCAGTGAAATATGGAGGTTATCTCCCTTGAAATGCCATCAATTAAGCACAACAATTACAGCTTTAGGCAGGTCACTGACAAATCATCGACATTATGCGTTTTAGTCTTGTAACTGAAGCCAACAGACCCTTAATTATTAAATGCATTAAAGTGCTTGGTGTGCGGCTCCCCTGGATAAGTTTCATGACTCCCCAGGGAGCCATGGCACAGTTTGGGAACCACTGGTCTAATGAATGGAACACTCTAAGAGGGAAGCACATGAGACTTCAGCTCATTTATGGTGAACTCCAACGATGTTAGGAGCTCAACGTCATCTGGAAGTGGTCTATGGTTCATTGCAACAAGTTCTCTTTCGGCAGTCAGTCATCGAAGTATGGGAGTGTTGAAACTCCCAAGGTGTTAAGACGGACAGGAACCACTGCCATCACTTTCATGAACACCCACTGTTGCAGATGGGAAGCATGGGAAATTGAAGGTGTTCTTGGCTCACTTTGAATCACAGGCAATGTCTGTGGGACTACAAGTGGGGCATATGAAAATATGCATCCTGCAAGTTAAAGGACACCATCTAATCTACTGAGACCACAGCAGATAGAATGCGACTAAATGTAAGCATTTTGAACTTCCACCATAAGGCATTCAGAGGTCAAAGTTCCAGGATAGGCCTAACAGTCCTGTCTTTTTTCGGGAAAAGGAAATAACATGAATAACAACCCTCCCACTCTCCAAATCCAGTACCCATTTGATGGCACCATTGGAGAGCAAGAGGTGCACTTCCTCAAGAAGGATGAACAGAAGCTCCTCTTAAATTCTAGTGGGGGAAGAATATGGGGTGGAAACTTTAATATCTTGCTGGTCATGTCCCATAGGTTATCAAAAAACAATGGTCCTTGACCAAAATAAATTTAGAGATTTAATCACACTTGTAGTCATTAATTACTTCGTTTGAGCCTTCATTCAATTGCTCCTAGTATATAATCCAAAATTCTTTATAAAACTGCAAGACCCAACACAATCACTTGGAGAATTAGTTCATGTAAATTCTACCAGACATGTATGTTCCTTTTATAATTCAAAGGTTCAAATACAGTTTTTTATTTTCAATATTTAAGTACGAAATTGAGAGTGCTCATAAGAACGTGCATAGAGGTAGTGCTCACTTTACTTGGATCTGTGGGTCTTTTACTTTTCTTCGGAAAAAACATCTCCAATGCACTACCCGATAGGTACTCACCAGATAAGCCCTGTTCTCATCATCGGCGGTCATCAAGCCAAAAGTAAATGTGTTCAAAACAAACAGTGAGTGCAGTGAAAAACATGTGAGAAAATAATCAGGTGTGTTTAAAAAGCATAGGTATACACGATTACTGACTCTTTATTTCAGCTTTGTGCAACCTATTAAGTTAAAAAGCAAGATTGGTTGCTAGACATGCATATCAATTACCACAAGCCTTGTGGTAACTTGAACACATTTACTTTTGGCTTGATGACCGCCGATGAGGAGAACAGGGCTTATCTGGTGAGTACCTATCAGGTATCCCGATGGTGTTTCGCCCGTGATTACCACAAGCCTTGTGGTAACTGGAACACATTTACTTTTGGCTTGATGACCGCCGATGATGAGAACTGGGCTTATCTGGCGAGTACCTATCAGGTATCCCGATGGTGGTTCGCCCGTGATTACCACAAGCCTTGTGGTAACTGGAACACATTTACTTTTGGCTTGATGACCGCCGATGATGAGAACTGGGCTTATCTGGCGAGTACCTATCAGGTATCCCGATGGTGGTTCGCCCGTGAGGGGTCATCTCGCCTTTGCACATTTTTTTCCACAGTAGCACGCACCGTTTGGTGTTGCTTGATAGACGGTCGTATTTGGGATGGAGGCTTTTTAAAAACGGTGGTAAACGTAGCACAGCCGGATGTCAGATATGACCATGCGCCTCGCTAGTCTCAGAGATGACAGTAAGAGGCACTTACATTTGCGCTGACGACCCTGAAAATGAGTTAGAGTTAAACTACTAGTCTTCCAAGGATCGTATTGTTTTTTACGAACCCCGTAGTCAACCTTTCCTCTCCTCGATTAGGAGAGTATTTGGACACGCTGCGTTTCTTCAAAATGATTTGCACCTTTGGCCTAATAGCCATTAATTTTTACATACCCCCCAGCATCTCTTCGAATTTGAATAAAAGCATGGGGAACGATTTGGTAGATAAGGAGTAAAAATAGATATAATTCACTCGATCCTTATACCTTTGATTAGCTGTTTGGACTCCTTGCTATGTTTTTAATAATTAAAAAAACGACACAAACTGCTAGGACTCCCTGCTATGCACAAATAATAACACTGCCCGTCGAGTTTCACTCCACTACCCTGGTGGTAATTTGTGGTGAAGGATTACCATTACTTACTATTAATGAGACACTGTAATAATGTTTTGCAGACAATAAAAAACATTTCTCTTACAAGTACAGACCCCAGCAAATTGCTGCATGGGTCAAAATCGGCTTTAAGCCGTAAGTATTTTGGATCAACTTATCCTTATTTTTTTACACATTCCTCACGGCAGGGTGCACCTTAGGGCGTGCATACCACCGGAGGATTACACTTCTTTGGTCCTGACGAAAGCTGAGCGACTCGGGCTCACCCATAGCAGAAATATGTCGACCATTTTTTCACCCTGTGGACTAGGTGTCTTTAATTACTGAGACCCACCCTATGCTTCCACTCTAAATTGTTTTTAACCAGTGCTGGTTGGACTCTGAATAAAATAGTTTACCGTCACAACTACGCACTTTAACTTTTCAAAATTATTTGCACTCACTTAGCACAATTTGGTTTTTTTGTTTGCACCCTCACTCACAACAACCAGCTCCGCTGCAAAACAGGCGTCGTAGCACACTGGAAAGACGCTAGGTCTTTCCAGTGGGAACCCAGTGATGAAGCAAGTCACCACTAGGTGGTGAGTGAGGGTTCTTACTTAACCTATTTTTGGTTTTCCTTCTTCACTTGTTGTCTCTTACCACGTCAAGAGTTTTCCCTTGTAAGTGGTATTCTGTTCTATCACTCTTCAGTTGTTTATTTAACTATTCCTTAGGGGTAAGAGAGTGAATTGTCATACCCTTACTCTCCTTTTGTTTATTTGTAGTAATGAACAGGAGCACAACAATCAAAACTTAAAAGAAATTTCTCTTTCGGGTAGCCGTGCGCTTTTTTTACATTTCATTCATCCATCCATCCATCCATCCTTGGGGCCTTCATTCAATGATACAGCTGAGAAGTAATCCAATGATACAGCTGAGAAGTAATCCAATGGCCGTGACAATGTAAAAGCTATCCTCATGGCTAAATACACCTGAACTATTATTTCGGTCTCTTTAAAGACTCTGCACCGATCAGTATTACTTATTTGACCCCATTGCTTATTTGTATTACTTGTATTTTTGATTTACATGATTGGCTTTGCCCCCACCTTTTGTACTGCTAGCTTTAATGACTTACCTGTTCGACTATACTCCCTCATGTACCCCTTCCTTTGTAAAGCACTCTGATATCTGCAAAGATCTTGTCCGCGCTATATAAAACTTTCAAAATAAAATAATAAATAAAATGTCAGATGCCATCAGAGAGATGTCCTTGTTTGGTCAGTACTCCTTTAGCATCGCAAAAAAAAAAAACCACAAAAAAAAAAAACACCAAGTCTAAGGAGTTGGTGGAACCACTTTTTATTTTTACAAGCAGGAAGGCAAAAGTTTATGCAATGCTGCCAGCGTTGGAGGCTATCCTCGGCCAAAGATCCGCACATTCCTTTGCAACAGGGCCCGTGATTGCAGAACCTGGAGGAGAAGAGGAGGTCAGTCTTGAATTTCCACAATAACAGACTTGACAACTCATATCAAAAATAAATCAGCGAGAGACTAGTACATCCAGTCAAAGCCCACAAGCTATGTTTTCAGCAATCGTATAACACTCTTTAACACGTGTAGAGCACTAATGGGCTCTTCCAATTAACTGGAGTCATTGTGGTTTATCACGACACTGGTTTAGAGAACATCGGACTACCCAGTGTGGTGTTAAGCAGTGGTTTGCATGTAAATTTAATAATGGCCCGGAAAGGACGGGACTGATTGTCAGACATTTCTGAATAATGTGTTTGTGTTAGCAAAGAACTTCGACCCTTGCCTCGATGCACTGGGGTCCGTGAGTGGTCTATCGCTTAGTCCAATGAAAGAAGACAGGCATCGTTCGATTATCTGGCATCAGTACAGAGTTGATACTGTGTGGGTTTAATGTGGAGATTTAAGAGATGCTAATTTACAGTAGCATAGATTAGCACACGATATACCCTGGAGCAGGGAGGAGCATGTGGTAGGTCCATGTTTCTTATTGTGCTGTGAGGCATATGTACGTGCGAGACGGAGTACGATGCAATGGCTGCCTGGTGACCCGTGGTATTTTAGTCTTCAGAGTACTACGATATAAAATAATCTGCACATTTGAATGAATTATACTCTGCTGATCCATGCAGCGCGTTATAGCCTCACTCCAACATGTGGAAGACAAACCCGCTTGAAGCAAATTAAAGCCTGATCTGTCACACTGCGGATTGAGGTCAACGGCACATGCAGCCGCCACCTCACCCAAGAGCAGGGTTATTTCTTTGTCCTTCCACGACAACTCACTGAGGCCACTGCAGAGGCCGAGCAAGTGCTTTTTAGAAGGGATCTGAGAAGATGGGATAATTTCCAAAGCTCGACATAGACCATGGTAAAGAGTTCATCCGCTATAACACTGGTTTAACGTGTATGTGCCATGTCAGTGATAGTTGAAGAAACCGGTTACATGCCAGTATTAGTACCCACTGAAGGAAACCGAATTAGAAGCACAGGCTTTAGTCAGAATAATCCTGGGCTTTTAAGCTTAGTTTCTAAAATATTAATTAACAAAATTGGCTTTTTAGCATCTTTACAGGACTTGAAACCCAAAACATAGTACCCCATAATAGAATACGTTCTCACTATACAGGGACTAGTTTGAACTGCACACTTACCCAGTGAAATGTGTAACTCCAACAGTGCAGCTGCCCCATACTAATGCAATGCATGCACGCCATTTCATAAGAAATCCCTCAACTAGAACAAGGGACAATATATAGGAAAACTTTGGGATTATAAACACAACTAAATTTAGCACTAAACAGGGTGCTTTTTGTCTACTTTATAAAGTCCATGGTTCTACAAACCACTTTCAGATACCAGAAGCACCACCCCAGGGTTTACTACTCTGCTCATACATAAACAGGCAGCATACCTTTCATTTCTCCTTTGTTATTTACTATCACCCCTGCATTGTCTTCAAAATATAGGAATATGCCATCTTTCCTCCGATAGGATTTCCGCTGCCGTATCACCACCGCCGGATGCACTGAGAAAGGAAACAATGTGAATTGTAAATATTATGCATTGAGGACAATGGAGGGGAATAGCTAACAATACTGACTAGGGTACTCTCACCTCCAATTACAGCTATTCCCTAAAACTGCACAAAAGATCGCACTGGGAAACCCCTCTCTCAATAGTTGTTAATCTAAAATTGCTAAAAAGAGTGCCTTCGATAAGTAAAATCAATAAATTAAAATGTAAAACCCAAAACACTAATATGAAGTACCTGCAAAGCTTTTGCTGCTAATGCAAATGGGATGTGAAAAATATAAATACAAATAAACACAAAATCTATAATCTCCAGTATAGAGAATATGCTAACTTTTGGTAAGTGATCCAATGCACAGGTGGTCATGAATACTTCGGTCTGATCGCAGGCCAGCTCATTTTCATATACATTTTAAGTTAATGCATCACAGATTTGCAGCTTTCCCAGCAAAAGACCGGGCACCAGCATGGGCTATGCCTTTTGACATTTCAACATGCAGCCAAGGGCTAATTTACTGCCTGAATGGCGAACACCCAAAATTAAATTGCAGATGTGTGAAAGCTTTTTACCTCGCTGAACAAAAGCTTTGAGGAAAGACAGCAGCGACGGCTACTCCACAATGGCAAGGGAGTGTCGCCCATCTGTCTGGCGCAGAGCCAGCAGAAAAAATAAAGATGCTCTAGCAGTTTTATTTTTCATTTGCCAGCTTTTGCATGGAGGGACGGGGCATTGGAGGAGGAGTGCATGAGCACTTCCTAGTCCTCAAGTGCGTTTGGCCAACTGTCTCAGGGTGACCAAAACACACATGCGCACTTAGGTTTCAGAAGCCAGGTTGGATAAACCCGCACGGACTCCCTAGACTGAGCAGGGTGTCTTTTCCGCCCGCTCAGACCAATCCTTGTGCTGCTTTGCAGCACAGGGATTGGCTGGGAGTCTGTTCCAGGGGCTGCTGGGACCCAGGAAACAGCCACAAACACTGGAGGTAGCGTCAAGTACGCTTTTAAAATTATTAATGCCCCTGCAGTCCCTCACCCGCCCCACCACCACCCTTTGTTACTGGGGGCCGCTACTTAAAGACAGCAAATTGATGGTTCATTAAAGACTCTTAGCGTTGTGGCACAAAAATAGAGCATTTTTACATATGCAGGTAACGGTCTTTATTTTCTGAAACCCCCATGCACGTTAATGTTCAACGTTTGAATTGTTGTAGCGGTTTTAATTAAGTTGCATTAAATTACAGATCTTTGAAGAGAAAATATATACATCACAAAAATAAACCTAGCCTCCACATCAGCTTTTTTTGTTAAGCGCTTGTTAAACAAGGAGTATTTCTTCCATGGCATTGGCATCAATACAGCTACCTCTCAGTCAGAATGATACTGGAGGCATTTGTTGGGCACAGCTTGCGCTGAAATTAAGAGGCCTTTCATATACTGCTGGTTGCTCCTCTGCACACAAACTGCAGCAGAAACTACCGACACGACCGGGTATCTTCAGATTGTGCCCACAGTCAACATAAAACCCAGATCCCACAGAATAGCAGCTGTTGAGTCCGCCTTGAGTCCCCATCTTTCCAAAGACGATACACAGGTACACCTAAACCCAATCAACTGCTCCCACGAATATCCAGCATGTAACGCTACAATTTCAAGCACTTAGTCCATGTGTCTTATTTTAAAATTATGAACGAGTGCATTAAACACCCACAAAGATATCCTTAGTCTCTTTACTGCAATATAACCAGGGCCACAGGATTTAAGCTGCAGGGTTGACTAAAGTATGCAACACATCTTTTACAGCATTATTTTTTTTTTACAACTATTAATACTGCCTGGGTAAATATGTCACTTCATTAGTACCAGTTTAACAACTAAATAGAGAAGTAAGTAACTGAAAGATGACAAGTTAACATTGTATTGTATTGTATATTGGATTTATATAGCGCTTATCACCCAGGGGTCTCTAAGCGCTTGCCTTGGGAACCCGTCCTAGCTTTTTCCTGTGAGATAGCCCCTACAGGGCATCCCCAAGGTGAAAGCCAGGCATCCCAACGCGGGGGTCCGATGTGGAGATTAAGCAAGCTTAATGCCCAGAGTTGCAGAGTGTGAACTCATGATTAGGTCAGGCACCGAAGCGAGAATTATCGAGTCCGTGGACATTTGAGCTCAAGACCCTGCCGCGTCGGGAATTGAAACCTGGTCCCGGGTCTGACCTCTGCTTCAGGGTCTGCCTGCTCTAACCAGTGAGCCACACTTCTCCACATTTGCAAAGGGCCTTCCACTGTGTGCCAACAGGTCACCATGTTTTCAGTAACTTTTGATCCATTTGAGCTGCAAACAATTTTGTTTAAGCCTGCCGATTATGCAGCAGATAGGTCATGTGACAAATGCAGCAAATCTGTAATTATGCAGAAAAAGAGCTGTGACCGCAATTCCAGTGGCACTGAATATAAAGAACAAGCTGATTAGCCACTAAATTTCAGGGCAAATGTAGCAAATAAAAATGAATACATTTATCAAGCGCCAAGACACCCATGGGTATACGTGCGCTAAAGAAATTTAAAACATATCAAGCAGCTTTCTTTTAGTACTATTTGATTGAGGCACCAAGCAGTCCGAGATTTAGGCTGGTTGTGTGCTTCCCCTCCCCAATTTCAGAAAATTTAAGACAGAATGTAATATTGTTTGGCATCACTAATTAGTTAAGAGTATCAAGTGCGAAGGCGCCCCAAGTATAATTAAGATACTACTGCTTATCCAGAACGTTGCAATACATAAAAATTATCTATTGACTGTTCCAAGTAAATGGAATCAACATAACACTTCCAACCTGCAGATTGAGCTTAACAAAATCACACAACCCCATCCCGCCCCAAAACAGTATTTGTAGGCATTGCCTAGGCAGTGCTTGCGGTCTCTTCAAGACATGCTGTATTCAGGATATGGGTATGAAGCTCTGCCCATTTTTTTTATTGGCCAGTCACTGTCCTTTATAAAAGGTGGCGGGTTTTCATTGGTCAATAGGCTTGGTAGTCCCTCCTTAGTACCGCCTTTTCTCTTCTTTTAACCTCCCATGAGTTCACTCCCAGTTACATGTGTTGCTACTCAATACCCTTTTAATTGTAGCCTTGAGGCAATATTTTCTTAAATGCCTTTCTCCTGCCTGCGACCGGTTCCTCCAGCAGCCCCTTTTTTATTTAACCAGTGCGGCATACCTTATTGGCAGCCACACCTTTTTTTTTATAATTGCCATCGATGAAGCGCCTGTATGCATTTTTTAGTTACATCACCACCCACCCAAAATAACCAACCCTATATTCAGCTTTAGGATAGCGTAATGACTGTTTTTACTGCTTTATGACAGTTAAAACTTCTGTTAATAGAGAAAACAAAAAATAAATAAATAGTTGGTAAACATTGATAAATGTCTTTGCACCTCCGAGAATCTCAAGTTGTGTGAAAGATCAGCAGGGTTATTCTCTCCATAATGCCAATTGTCAATAGAAAAGTTCTTAAAAAGCCCCCTGTAAGACCCTGGTTATATTTCTGATTCCAGTGATTCCAATGGCTTTGCAAGAAATTCCTAAATTAGGTGACAACTAGCGTGATTAGAACACCAGATAGTAATAGGAATGTAATTTTGCATTTTTACCATTTCCTTACTTTTGAAGCGATCTCGGCAGCCTCGCTTTAGCTGAAGATGCTTAAAGCTAAAGCATGGGTGCTGCAATGTATCGGGAATGCATTCGCTCTCACATTTCTGAAGCCTTAAGCTATTTGCACTGCATTACTATTAGCAACGCCAATAGCTCAAACTTTCAGGATTGCACGACCTATTGCATTGCTTATGTTTTTGTTAACAAGTCACTAGGTTACTGAAGAGAAACCAAGGCAAGTGTTTTAACAGAAGGGGCGAGAGCAAGGTCTGACACTTGACACACTACTGTGTACTCACCCTTTTTTCTGAGTTCTGGTTTTCCTTTCTTCACTGTGGCCATCACCATGTCACCAACACCCGCAGCTGGCAATCTGTTCAGGCGACCCTTTATTCCTTTAACAGAGATGATGTACAGGTTCTTCGCCCCTGGAAAAGATCATGTGCCAGATAAGCAACATTAAAAACTCTCTAAACTCTATCGACCATAAAAAGTACACAGCACATCAGTAGACAGATTATGTGTACAATCTATAAAGAAACAAATTTATGGGCACATCCAAAAGAACAGTAGAAAACGTATCCCGTCACTGATTGAGGTCAACAGCACATGTAGCTACCACCTCACCCAAAAGCAACGTTGTTTCTTTGCCCTTCCACGACAACTCACTGGAGCCACAGGAGAGACTGAGCAAGTGCTTTTTAGAAGGGGTGTTTATGATCATCAACAAACGCAAGTTCATTTAAAACCACACAATGCAAAATCCAAACGCATAACAATTTGAACAATAATGAAGCTACTGCACATTCGTAAAGCTTCTGGCTGCTATCTACAATTCAGACTACATCATCTCAATCTTCTTCTTAATCTACAGAGCTATCCTACTGACAACCCCCAACTTCTTCTCTGGACCAACTCTCGCCCCAAACCCCTATTAACTATCCAAGACATTAACATGGCAATAGCAGTTATGTAGTTCATATTCCTAGAAAGTAAGACGCCGATACATCGAATGGCTAGCATGCTGCACTGTAGATTCAAAACCTAAAGCGAAGATTCACAAAGACTATTATGGACCATGACTGCCTCAATATTTTTTTTAAATGCCACTGCAGGAGCCATACAATACTGTTTTGCAAAGAGCCGGCTCCACAATGTGATGCTGAATACCTTCGTAGGCACCCCCTTTCATAATCACACCTGGAAAAGATCATGTGCTATACAAGCAGCATTACAAACTGATGAGTATTTCTAAAGTTGTAAACACGGATGCAACTGTTTTTGCACATTAGCACCCATTGCACCCAGCTAAAGCTGCTGTTGCTACGAGCATTGCCGATTTTAAAAAAGAGCATAACATGTAGGAGTAACTCATTACACGTACCAAATGAGCACAAAAACAAAGTTGTTCCTCTGTAGATTGTGCACCAAATAATATTCCGCACAGAATAAACTCACACTTTCTCTTCTGGAATTAGACAACGCGTCTTAACAGCGCTTTAACAGTTGCTTTTAATCATTCACAGGGACTTACCTGTGTTATCTGCACAGTTGATCACGGCTCCCACAGGGAGCCCAAGTGAGATGCGAAACTTCGCACCCGACGAACCACCACGTCCTAAAGAAAAATAAGAATACAAATAAAAAATTAGGCCACAGCGGTAATTTTACACTGAAAACATCACTCCGATCTCCATGTAAGGTTTACAGCACAACTGCCTTCAGGCACTTTCACTGGATTTGCAATAAAACATCGAAGAATTCACACTCATGCAAGGCTGGCGCAATGGGCATGTCACGCAACGGATTGAGGTAAACTGCACTCAGCAGCCACCTCACCCAAACGCCGCGTTGTTCCTTTCCCCTTCAACGACAACTCACTGAGCCACAAGAGTCCCAGCAAGTGCTTTTTAGAAGGGGGCATTCAAAGTACCAGTTGTCCCTTTCTATTGGGGTCAATATCTCGAACAAGTTAATGTGAGGGATTAAGCACACATCAGATTTAACACCGCTTCCGCGCTCGAAACAGAAAATGAGCTAGACATGACAAATGGGGTGCAACAACTGGTCGAACTCCACAAAACTAAGTACTACTAAAAGGTTTGCACACAGACGCAACGTGTTTCGAAGCGCAAAGCATTTTAAACATTTCTGGTGCTGATAACCAGTGTTATGGGAGAATAAAGCATGTATGAACGAGTGACTTAATACCAGGGTAAGTCCAGTGTGGCAGACGTTGCTACATTATCTTTCTAATTGTGGAGTAGAAGTTACTAAGTTAAAGAATAACGTTGGATTGCAATTCAACTAACCTGTCCGACATAACCCTATAACAGTTTCTAAAACACAGAGAAAGCCTCACTAGAAAAGGTATCGACGCCCAATGAATGGTCAGAGAAGTATACGGGATCTAGGTAGTAAATTAAACGCTACTCATTGCTCGCACAAAACATTGAGACTTACTTATCACTTCCCCTCAAAGTCTAACCTGCCATTAGGACAGTGACATTCCCCAAAACATTTCCAGTAGGTTTAGCCCTAACCAATCAAATCATTCATTAAAGTTCTGTCATAAATCAGTTCCTAACAAGTTAGGAGTAAACGCCCCTGCATTGCTAGCTGGCCCCTAGCAGTTCATCAAAACGGCACAATCAGTAACTAGTCCTGACATTTCTAATAATAACACAGACATGCAACACGTTTCGGTCAATTCCAGAGTCATTAGACTGCCACCACACAAGCGCTTGCATTAAGGCAGGTATCTTCCCAAAACTGTCAACCGATAACGAGGGTACACAGACTATTCAGCTAACCCCATCCACGCTGTACCCCAAAACTGAACGCCCCCCATATTGTGGAAACACCACCTCAAACACACGCACATTTTTAAAAATCAAACCTAACCCGTCCCCCCTTCCGGATCCCCATGGGTTAAACATGGCTGCACGGAGCCCAGCACAAGAGCTTACATCGGTTAGCTGCTTTTCATCTCTGGCTGCAGCGTTCCGTAAACATATGGGCTCGTGGAGATGGCAGATGCCCTTCCCTAGCAGCTCACGCCATTACTTGCGACATTCGTGTCCCTCCCGCAAGAGATGGCAGTAGATAGCACAGCGCAGAATAAAGTTTCCCTTACCTCTCTTAGACATTTTGGTTCCCGGAAAGAGAAATCGAAGCGCAAAGGACGCTGGGATATAGAAGCGGTCGTGTTGCAGCCCGCGGCAGTCGCATGTTTGATGACGTCAGTGGTTGGAAGGCACTTCGTAATGACTGCCAAATTGCCAATCTTCCGGACGGAGGAGTGTTTATCACGGTGACGATGGACATGGCTATTTTTCCCCAGCATTAATAGCGCGAAATCGACCCGAAGCTATCAGAGCTCTTTTCAGGAGCACCAGTTGCATTACAGAGGGACACATTCATTTTTTTGCACAGGAAGATTAAGGGATTTGAGCTGAATCACAGGATGTTTGATTCTGTGTCAGGACCGGAGGCTCCGATTATGCCTCTCATTTTAAAAACCAAAATATTCTGTACGTTTTTTCTGTCTTTCTCCTTCAGGTACACGCATATAAAATAACCTGCAGCAAAAATACAAGTGACGTTAATCAGTAGAAAATGCATAATATTACATTATAAAACCTTTAATATTTAATACACTGCAAAGGTTTGTGTGTGTGTAACCAGATAGCCACAATATTGAGACAACTTGCACCTCTTCCGCATTAAACAAAGAGTGCAGGAATGCACCATGTTTACTAACATATGGCGCATACCTGCTCTCTTCCTGCACCAGCGCACTACGTGCTGCTTAGCACCAACACTAAAACCCTTGCGTCATTGTACAAGGGTGCCTGCGTTGCTGGCAGGGTTGTATTTGTGCGAGAAGGGACAGCTTTGTGCACAAAAATAACCCTTACATGCATTTTCCTCTTTCTAAGTGTGGTGCAGAATTCAGCATACGTAAAAAGAGGAACAATAAGTATATTTCTCCTAGTTGCACCTCTGTCAGGAAGGCGTACTATTTTTACACAGTCCCAGGTTTACTACTCTTGGTAAATCAGGGAACGCAGCAAAAAGCATGGGTGGTGTAGTGTTGCACTAGGTGGGCGCAACCACTATGGCCCACACCTAGTATTCCCGTGATGTTCTTTCCTCCCCTCAGGCGTGAGTTTAATGGTTCAGCCCGACGTAGATACGGAGGGCACGTTCTAGAGCTAATAAAGAGCCCAGGGCCCTGGGCGTGGCGGGCAGTGTACTGACCACCAATGCAACGACGTGTGGTCTCTAATTTGTTAGCCTGTAGGCCCGACCAGTACACTACACTGGCGACGAGGTGGTCTCGCCACCCCATCGCGTGCCACACTCCGCCCCTCTGCACCTTGCGAGCCTGCTCCCGTGGCCCCTGCAGTGTGCCCCGCTCTGCGTGCTCTGCACACCCCGCCGGCGGAGTGTTCCCGGCCGCCCTGCCACCAGCCTCGTCGAGCGGCGGCCCAGCCGCGCCGCTCCAACACCCTGCCTCCAAGACTCACCGCTGGTTCCTGGCACTCTAGGCGGGTGGGTCCAAACATACGAAGCCTGCCTGCGAGCGGCCCTGCCGCTTACGACCAGCGGAATCGGCCTTGCGGCCTCAGGTGCGTGTCCACCGCCTCAGTGCCCCAGCCGCGCTCCTGCACACGCCTGCTCCCGGCCCCAGCATCGTGCCAGCCCGCGGGGCCTGCCGCGCACCTCCGGCGTGCGTTTCCTCACGCATCCCGCGTGCACCGCTGCAGCCCCTGCCGTTTCCCGCGCATCTCGCATGCGGAGACCCTGCTATTTCCCACGCATCTCGCGTGCAACGCTGCCAGAACCCTCCACTGCTGCCTGAAGTCGCCTGAAGGTGCCCCCAGCGTGCTCCTGGACTCCTGGCCCTATGGTGACAGGGCACTTCTAGCTGACGAGCCCCCCGCCCTCCCCAATGGCCATGGACGCCATGCCACCGCTAGAGCCCTTTGCGGTCACGGGCACGCCTCCGTTTTAAGCTGCTCGGTGGAGGAAATGGGTGGAACTCCTGGAGAACTACTTTGTGGCAGCGGACATCGCAGTCGAGCGGCGGCGAGCAATGCTCTTGCACCTAGGAGGGGAAGCTATACACGACATCTCGAAGGACGTGGTGGAAGGAGGCCCGCCCCGGAACTACACCACGCTACGCGACGCCATAACAGAATACTTCGAACCATTCGCCAGTGCGGATTACGAGAGGTTCCTACTCCGCCAGGCCCGACAGCTCCCAGAAGAGTCAGTAGACGTATTCTATGCGAGGCACAATTGCTCAAGTTACAGTTTAAAGACATTGAAATGCTTTCGTGCCGGACAAAAGCATGCATTAAATTCTGATTTTCCATTGTTCGCCAGCCTCACCTGTGTGCTTCTCCCCATTGCCTCACTCCTGTTGCCCTCTCCACGTTGCTTTCCCATTCGTGGTCCCCGTTGCTTCAGGATCTGCTCCCTGCTGCTTTCATTTCTCCCCCCAGTCTCGGCTTACTTTCATGACTTAAAAAAACGCTTTCACACTTCAGCCCCCCAGCCGATTCCATCGGCTCTTCCTTGTCTATGGGCTTCCTCATAGTCTCTTGCTTGACCTCTCCCCAACCCGCGTTCTTTTCTTTCCTTGTTGCCTCATCTCACCCAACCCTCTCTCCCATTTTCTGTGTTAAAGAATAAAGGAGCATTGGTCATGGCCGTCATAGTGCTGCTAAACATGGCTTCAAAGCATTGCCAAAGCCAACAGTGCTCAAAGGCGAAACCTATTGGCTTTGCCAATTCATGTTTTAGTGTGCATCCTTTTAACAGAACTATTTACTTGTCACTTGTTGATATTTATATTACCCAGAGTTTATAACTTACTTCACTTCCTATAAAGCAAGCCTTGAGTGCATATCCTTGATAAGCACTTGGAATGCATCGGTATTGCAGCCATGTAATTGGTAAATGTGAAGGTCCTCAGCTGCTCCACTTTGCTGCATAGTAACCACTGACTGACTCTGTAACCCAACTATTTAGAAAATAGAACACTTATCACAGTGAATACCAATTCAAGTAAAGATCTAATTTGAGTCTAGATCCCTGTATAAAGCTTTGCTTCCATTATTTGTAGCTGTTGGGAGAAGATCTCACCTGACTGCAATATGATCTGGATAAGACTCAGCTAAGCAAAATCGGCACGAAGAAAGCTTCAATGAACTCAGATTTGTCAGTGCCCATAATATTTTGAAGACAAGATAGAAAAGCCTAGTATTAAACTGACACCTCAAAAATCACAGTAGTGGTGTTTGATGCTGGATGTGGCAGAACAGGAATTATCTTTCTAGCCAAACAATACAGTAGTCACAGATGGATTGCATCTATAAAGTCAAGCTCCCAGATTAAATACAGCCATGGAATCCAGTGAGTGCTTTGGAATAAGTTCTTGTCCCCTCCAGGAGAAAATTTTGACTGCCTCCCTGTTCACAAGACATGCCGCTTTAAGAGCAGAGAAGACCATATTCATCTGCTTCTAAAGCCCATAAAAGCGTGGGCAAATACGGGGACCATTTAGTTTCCCATGGTTCCCATATGTGCCTCTTAAATGGATGAGCCTGCAATGTAATAATATGGACATGATCCTCTGCACACTTGCCTGTGCCAGAAGAAGCCAGAACTAGAAATTAACAGTGCATTACGTGAAATCAAAACATTTTAAGACGGATGTACTAACAGATACAAAACTAGATTCAGACCAAAGCAAGTCTGTGTGTGCGCTCCTGTTAACTGCAAGTTGCTATATCATAGATAACCTGAACTAAAAAAAGAAAACATATCCCGCATATTACTATTTTTCAATTAGATATACACTTTTACCTCCTCGAAAGCTGCCGCCTCTGCCACCTTCACCGCCACTTCCTGCTTCACCCCCACCTCTTCCACCACTACGACATGGTAGGCCACCACGGTTTCCTTCTTGGGCACCATGATTAAGTCCCCCACCACCTCGACCACGGAAGAGGCATTCCGATTGTTCCACACTTGATTCTACTGCAGTGTAGGAGGATTCTGCTCTTCACCTTCAAGATAGTTCAGACTATGTTTATCTTGTGACATGGATCAAGTGTGAGTGATCTGGGTAGCCCATTGACTAGTGTCGCGGCCCTCCCCGGCTCTAGTGGCACTTTCTGGGTATGAAAGAGGAACTTCTAACCCAGAGAACTCCGGTTTGTTGGTCCGGAGAAGAGACCGAAGGAGGACTCCCCTGCTGCTCTAGGGACCCAGCGAAGAGAGGCTGCACCGATGTGCACTGCATCTGCTGTATGTGGTGGCTAGAGAGACTGTGCCTACTGTGTCCTGCTCGTGGATAAGAAAACTCCTAAGTCCCGCCGAAGCAAGAGACTGACCTGTTCACAGCACAGGGCCACAACAGCTGAAGAAGCCTGCTGGGCCAAGTTGGTAGCCCAGTTCACAAGCGGCCTCCCTATGTCCAACGTGGTCCTTTCCTGTTGTGGAATCCTTTCCTGTTGTGGAATCCACAACAGGAAAGGACCACGTTGGACGCAGGGAGGCCGCTTTACATTTTAGAGATTCCTTCAATCCTGAAGAACTAAACTCAAGGCGATGTCCTAAGCCCAGTCGATATCCAGTTGCGACTGCAAGCTGTCCTAAAAACAGGCTCCTTGACAGGCTTCTTAGCTTATTACATTTGATTTTAAATAAGACGGTGACTCCAACGAAGGTTCTTGTATCTTGAGTATTTCTCCCATTGGCATACATCCGGGGAGATTTTAAGAAAACGCTACCTCCACCTTATGTGCCCTCATCTATTCTAAATTCAAAGTGGGAGTAGCGATAGCCTTGTGACAATAAAACAAAACTGTCCTGAAGAAGGTGTACATCCTTTGAATCACCGAAACGCAGCGTCAACTTTGTTTTTTCTGTGAATACCAATGTTTTTATGTGATAAAATGTTTTTTTTTTTTTTTTAAATATTTGAAAACCTTTATTTGTGTAGATGGTTGCATACAAATACGGGCCTACAACCCAGAGGCCGGCCACGGAACAGACTGAAAAGCACCAATGTCAATAAAAAGTACGGAGTGGTTACGCAATACTACACAATGCTGCGAGTCCATAATGCTAACTGAGTGTAACCCCCCGGCACAGGATCACAGAAGGTTAATTTTATGTTAAAGAATAAAGGATCGGTTGTATAATAAGCGTCCTGGTGCACATGGCGGGGAACAGAACCAATAACATTATAATAGGGAATCCATAGATCTGTCATCAGAATAGTCCAAAGCGTTCAAGCCATAGATGCCCTTGCAATTCTTCTGCAGTCAGTGTCCACCCGCAACCTCATGTGCCCAAAGACAAGCAAAACATCACTCTCATGAAAATCAAATTAGCAGTGAGACGGATAAAGTTGCAATCATTATACAACCCAACCCGGAGAGTAAAAGAAAACGAAAATACTAGAAAAAAGGAAAAGGGGACTCCACGTTACTGTACCCGCCTCACGGCGATAAAGGCGATCAACAATCCAGACAGCAAACATTCTTAGGGGCGGAGAGGCTAAGTGAGGATAAGCAGAACCTGAAAGTACCATATTATATAGGAATACCCAAACCTCCCCCCCAGGCACTCACCCCGCGGGAATCACGCACAGTCATGGAGACCCAAGAAAAGGACACAAAAGAGCCATAGAAACAATTAACTATCTAATAGACCCCAATCCACCCGCCCCACCCTGCACCCCTGCAGAAGGCTATGGCCTACCCCTCCCAGCAGCGTGCCTGTCGCCCTAAACATGAACCCGAAATATAGAAGGAGATAATATAGGGAAAGGGAAGAAAACAGATAAAAAGGAAAAAAGGAAAGCCAGGGGGGAGGATACCATGTAACACGGCGCACGGCTCCCACCCCCCGCCCATACAAACAATTAGTGCAGCCCAAAACGAAACTGGCATGTTTTTCAGGTAGCCATACATAGTAAGGATTCGACAAATTATATTAATTTGTGGCAGTCCATAACTCCGTGTACCGAACAGCAGTCCTCCGGATTAAAAACCGGGCTCACCCCAATCCTTTCTTAGCTATCGCCACGATGTATGTCGAAGTAGCGGGCATAAAACAAAGCGGAGAGAAAAGGCCTTGAAGCAGCCGCTGAACGGCCAATGGAAGCAACCCATAAGATCTCCTCCGCCGACGGTAAAGCAAAAGCTGTTTACGGCAGTCATGTACATCAGTGTCAATGATCCCCAGCAAATCTTCCCGCAGGGGAACCAAGACATCCCTGCCCCCACCAAAATGCGAGAAACAAATAGCAACCACCTCGGGCCCATCCGCATCTCTGAGGGACGGCCCGGGAGCAATAGCGGTTACCACATTGTCTTGCACACAAGGATCCCGGGCCAAGGTCACTTGCCAAATCTTCAGCGCTCGTAGGACATCGCCAATCGTGGGTTCACGCTCCCCAGTGCAGGCCCCATCACAGTACAGAGGTACAGCATCGACATCCCGGGGCGTTCCACAGCACACGGCATCAGTCGCCATTTTGCGATTACCGCGCCGTCTTTTTGGAACCAACTCCTGGGGCGGGCTCACAAACAGTGCCCCCGCGGGATCCCCCTCAAGCATCCAAACAGCAACCTCGATGCAAAAATGAGGGCCACCAAAAGAGGGGGACCCGCCGGCGCCACCGCTCCGCTGGAGCCACTCTCCGCCACCGAGCGATGAAATTCGGAATGGCCGGGCAGGGCAACAAGAGGGGGAGCCACCAACACGGCGTCCCCCACACACAACTTGCCGCACCTCACCTCTGGACCATCGGACGGTAGTCCCAGGCGCGTTCAGTTGCCTCCGGCTTTTTCCCACAACGGCCTCCTCCGGCCGGTCTCCATCCTCCACCCGAGGCAGCCACCGACACCGTCTCGCCGGCTACTCGCTGAAGGCAAGGCCCCGGTCTCCACACCACGGAGGCCGCACTTCCTGGGAGGACGCCGCTGCGGACCCACTGAACGCCGAAGCCACCAGGACGGGTGGTAAGTATCAGTAGACCTTCATCTATAAAATGTTATCGTTGTTGGGCAGGATGGGCGGCAGGATAGATGATTTTGGGCAGGGAGGCCGGCGGAGCCGAGCTACCGTGCGGCCATCACGATGTCGAGCTTGGCTCCTCCCCCCGATAAAATGTTTTTAACTCTGATTTGTAATAAATTGAGAACTTATTTTTTATACATTATGATTTTTTATGGTTTTTATTAATGTGTGGTTGCTGACGGACTGACTCTCTGGCAATATAATGTCAACTGAATAACGTAGTGGAATTTGTGTTTGCCCAAGACACATGCACATATGTGCTTGGAATCTGGGACTTTTTTTGCTCTTGCTCATTATACCTACCTTGTCCCTATTTTCAATAGAAGTAGGGTATCTCCCTTACTTTTTAGGTCTCGGACCGTAGGCTGCGCTTGCGCAGTCTCGCTCCGAGATTTAATGTTTCTTAGTATGGGGCTTTAATCCGCCCCTCTTCTCCATTGGCTGGCTTCCTAAACGGAGGCCAGCAATTGGAGGAGAGGGGCGTCGCTCCGTTCAAGCAGCAGCGGTGCGTCCATTGGGGCGTAGGGGCGTAGCCCCACTAAGCCTGGTGGACGCACCTGCTGACAACGAGCTTTCCGAATCCGTCCTAATAATATATAATATATAAAAGCTTTCAGCGGGGGTTCCGGCCGGGACACACCCGCTGAAATAGGGAGTGCGTAGGGGGTGGGGCCGGGTTGGCAACTTGGCTGGTGGCATTTAAACTAAGGGCTGTACTAGGAAACGGGAGTTGCGCATTAAGGGCAGAAACTTACCCGAGCATGCGCGTCAGCGTCATGTAGAGGTGAGAAAGACAGAAGGGGCCAGGGGGGGCGCGTTTAGCCAGCCCTTCGTTTAGAAGGCGAGAGGGCGAGTGCTGTGTGGGCCCCCTAGCCAATCCTGGCGCTGTATAAGCACCAGGATTGGCTGGTGAACAGCGCAAAGGACAGGCAAATCGATCATTGGATGCCGCGTGGGTGGCTCTGCTCAGGCAGGCCGCTCAGCATTGACTGTATGCTGGCCAATCACTGTGACTTCACATATGAAGCCATTCAGTGATTGGCCATGCGCACAGTTAGAAGTTCAAGTTGTTCTGGAATCATCCCTCTCTCTGCGACTGTCTGTGAGACGAGAGTCACACTCATCCGCCGTCTGAAGAAGAAGGAAGACTCAAGAGATCGTCGATTTTAGTAGGTACGTACTACTGCCAGGCAGCAACGCCGGTGAATTAATTTGTGCATTTAATTTAAATTAAAGACGCTAAACGCTACATGTGGTGCCGGTTATTTGAACTTATTTCTGAGATCTGAATCGTCGGGCACTCTCGTTTAAGATTCCAGCCAAGTCGTAAACGTCACAGTAACAAAAACAAGAAGATTTGCATCAGGACGTTTTAATTTTAAGTGCCTGACTGACTGCTGACTCCCGACTCCCATAAGCAATGACGGGAATTCTTAACAAGGATAGGTCTAGTCTATTCCGTTAGGATTCGAACCCATTACTGCGGGTGCCTGCTCCAGCGTCTTGGTTTCACTCCGGTTTCAGGTCTCTATGTGAGAAGTAGGTGCAAACGAGTGAAAAACAAACAAACATACCTTATAGCCCATTTGAAGATCTCTTGGCACTGGCAGGCAGTTTCGGTTCCCAGTCCGGGCCTCTCTCTGGCTCCACGTGCGAGTGGGCAGCTGGGATCACGCTAGCTGCGGTCTACACCGGCCGGCGGCCCGCACCTGTCTTCGGGGCCTGGCTGCGAGGTGGGAATGCGGCCCCTCGTCCATAAAACAGGGTAAGAGTAGAGACGCTAATATCTGACGGTTGGTGAGGGTGCTGTATTCTTATAAAATAAATGTCTCTTTTTCCAGGAGCTTTGATCACCCTGAAATACTACTACTGCCCGTGCTTTATATTCGTTTTTAAGGAGGCCTGACTACATAAAAAAAATACAAGATTCCAATACGTAGCAGGTGGTAAGCACACGCTGTGATTTTAGGGTACTACTACTGTTGTGTCTTGGGCCCTAGGCCCACATCTACGCAGACACTGTAGTATTGCTCCCACTTCAGTCCCCTTGCTCTCTGTGTGCTGCTCCCCTTCACCATCCCGCTCTCCACAACTTTCACTCATTAAAAAAAATGATTTTAAAACCACCACCTACCATGCCCCTTTGTTTATCCCCCTGTTGATCCCTCTGTAGCCCCCTTCCGTTCATGTGCTTGCTGTCCTCTTGGAGTGGCTTCTGCCCGCTGTCTTGGAATCATTTGAAGACCTGGTGTGGTTTGGAGCCAGTTGTCACTTTCCTTATTATGAGTGAGTCTCTCTGGAATGACAGTGTCTGTCTTGGGCTCCAGCCTTCCCGTCTGCCTTGAGATTCCTGATGCTTTCTTTGCCGGTGTGTGGGGGGGTGTATCCCGGTATCCAGGGCTCTTACAGAATGACCCGACTGCATGTTCTTTCCTTACGCAGTTCGAGCAGGTGGATAGTTTCACACTCTGGGAAGGGGCGCGCAGACATCGCTGTTATGTGGCTGTAATGTAAGATGGCTCTGGGCCGCACGGAAGTAAGATGGTAGGTGAAGACCCGAGCATGGCTAATGCTTTGGAGGGTGTTTGTGGACAGGGTGTCGTCATATGTTCGCTCTCGGCCCCAGGCTTTGCATGACCACCCCCACCCACGAAGAATGGGGCTACAAATAACAACCCCTGAAGCTTACGTGTGGCAAATCATAACCATTGCTTTTTTTTAATTACTAGAATCACGCAGAATTTTTGTTTCTGGGCTGTCAATGCCAGAATTGCTTTCAGTGGCTCAAGTTATGCACCTTTCTTCTCCTTGATCTCTTTCGTGTGTCCTGGACCCCCATAGTGTGCAATGATGAAGTGGACTGCACTGTGTATTTCATTGAATCTGCGAAGAGCCCTGCTTGGTATGTAGTTGGCCCCGAGGGAGGGCCCCTTGCGATCCTTGGGAAATGTGAGCCAAGTGAGGTGTTCTGTAGTGGTTGGCGCACCGCAAAGAGGGTCTCCTGCGAGCTTCTCTTGAGAAGGTGACTGGTCAGGGCCCGATCCTCATACCCCTCCAACACTCCCCCCTATACCCACAATGCCTTCCCAGCAACAACAAAAAATCGGAAGGCACAGCAGCTGCGTTTTGTTTCTGGGTCGCTCCTTTCTATGAAGAATAAGCTTCAGTGCACTTTTGTTATCTACCATTTCAAGCTGTTGCGTCGTGACGTGTGTGATGTGTTCAATTCAAATTGAGATACCTCTGTGGGTTAATGCACCTACTGGCGGGGTCTGTTAAAATGTTGAAGCATACAGCTCAAACCCCTCCCCTCAGACCTGACCTATATGCATCCGAGTTGTGTGCGCGGGCGCCTGGGGGGGGGGAGGGGGGTGGTGGTGGTGGGGCAGGGGCTGGGGAGAGGGGGACGAGGGGTATCTGAGTGTTGTGTAGAGCCAGCGGCTCTCATGTGTGTGTTTCTGATGTCTGTGCACTGGCGTGCTTCAGAACAGTAGCTCCATGGTTTCTGTGTGAAGCTCCGTGTTTTCTGTGTGTAACGCCTGTTGCACTTAGACCTGGTTGTGTCACTTTCATACGCGTCCTTTTTTTTAGAGAAATGTTTGGTAACTTAGGCGTTTTGAAGCTTATGAAACCAGTAGGATTGGTGAACTCTAGAAGCACTGCATTTTTTCTGGGCATGTGAGGTGAAATGAAATGGCTCAAGGGCCACGACATCTGATCTGGCTAGGGTAGCCACCTGCCGGTTTTTAAATCACCCAAAAACAGACAATATTTCCTCTGATCAGTATCTATTTTAAACAGAAATGTAAGGCAAAAGCACTTTCACGTGTGTTCTAAAGCTTCCTTATTGATCAGTGACTTGTAGTTAAACTGAACAAAGGCAGAAAAGTCATGTTAAAAAAGAATATATATGTTTTTATATATAAAGGGTCCTCTTTAACTATTGTGCGCTTCTTTGTAGAATCTTAAACCATGAACAAATGGCAGTTTAAAAAAATAAAATGGCAACTTTATATAGGGCGAACCTTATTTCACTAAGCTCATCCCTTGAATGTTCCAGTAACGTATTATTATGAATTCAGCGGGCATAACGTTGATAGTGGGGTGAACCTAATCCATTATTACGCATTATTTTTGTTTTGTTTACACTAAGTTAACAAACATGAGCCATGTAAGAATATAGCTTAACAGTAATGTTTTAAATTTGTGGATAACCCCTGACGATGGGTCATGAAGGGCTCGAAATGGATTGGGTGATGAAAACTATCGATTGAGGGAAAACTTGTGTGAAACTCCGTGCTCTAGCATAAGGCCTGGAAGGCATGTCTACAGCATTAAGGATGTAATGTGAACACAAGAGTCTTTCATGTGACTGGATTAAAAGGAAAAATGTATGACAAGAAGTGGATAAAATGAAAAATAAAATACGGATGAAATTGTATTAATGGTGGCATCTTTGTTATGCACTAAGGAATGCTGTGCGTCCAGTGTGGGGTGTGATCTCACCCCACCTCTTCCAGGGATTCATGTATACGTGGTTGGGCAGTCCACGGTTCTGGGCTTGCATGCAAACAGAGTAAAAGAAATAACTAACAGGCGAAATTTGAAATGAATAATGAATGTGAATGTGTCACTTTCTCTTGTGATGTTTGGCTGAGGTGCCTGCCTTGCTCAGGTCTCTGTGGTATCTCTGAGGTGGCATCTCTTTGAGGAAGGGACCTCAAACCGTTTCTATTTACTGCATTCCAGAGAAAACGCTGATGCATTATTGACCCGCTGAAAAATAACACGGTGCTTGTGTGTGGTGGTGCTTACTGTCGCCGCGTGTGCTGTGAGGAGATATAAGTAACACGTTATTGTTACCAAACTTAACGGCAATAATGTGAAAGAACTTGCAAGGGTGAGCGTTTGATCCACCCCTCCGTGACCAAACCTGAGAACTGCGGAATGTTACACAAGTCTCAGCCCGAGCAGGCGCCTTATCCTGCGGAACTATATTACCAGCATTGGGGGCGGGAGGGGGCAGCAGGGAGACCCGGTGTAGTGCAGATGGTTAACATGCCAGCTGCAAAGAACGTGTACCAATCAAATCACAAAGTGCATATAATGTAAATAGGGCAGTGGATTACTGCTTTTGTCAAAGAGATTCTTTTGTTATTTGCAGTTTCTAAGTTAAAATTCTAATGTAGAATAGTGAGCTATTAACCGTCATCAAAGAGCTGCATACACACTTCAAGGCATAGATTAGAGGGTTATGATTTTTTCCCCCAGCCTTTGATTATCATAATGTTGCAAAAACAGTTCATTTGGGAAGAAATCAATTCTTAATATTTTAGTGAACCACCAACCATGGTGTTACGTTTTTAAATTCTGAGTTTATTCTTCTCCAGACCAAGCGCTCTTAAACTATCCTGCCTACCAGTAGGTATGAAACGTGATTACTACACCTTGTAGTCCTCTGTCTTATGTAACATTTCCTATAAACTGATTTATACACTTATGATTCATTGTCTCTGTGTAATATGTGTGTGCTGTAATGTGCTCTGACATCCCACACTGCCATGGGCGACGCTATAACATGAATCAAATGCATGAGGCAGTACGGCTGTATTTTAGCAGTCATTTTGTGGGTAGGGGAGCTGTTGGAGATGTATTTGTACTGAAATTTCATATTATTGCACTCCACCTTATACGTTGTACTTTGATTATTGACAGGTTTATCAGCAAACAAGAAGAGGACCCCAACCTCCTCCTTTGCTGCTCTCTCACCTGACCCCAGCTACAACCCAGCAAACACCAGTGACCAGTGTTAAAGGTAAGGAAACTGATGCTATATATTCTTTTTACATGGGAGTTAGGGCTATGTATCGGGTCACTCTCCAGGCCCTGAAGCAGTGTCTCTTTCAGTGCCTCCAGCAACCACTATGGCACAGAGAGGCAGGAGCGAGTGCGGCTCTATTTTAGCAGTCATTTTGTGGGAAGGGGAGCTGTTGGAGATGTATTTGTACTGAAATTTCATATTATTGCACTCCACCTTATACGTTGTACTTTGATTATTGACAGGTTTATCAGCAAACAACAAGAGGACCCCAACCTCCTCCTTTGCTGCTCTCTCACCTGACCCCAGCTACAACCCAGCAAACACCAGTGACCAGTGTTAAAGGTAAGGAAACTGATGCTATATATTATTTTTACATGGGAGTTAGGGCTATGTATCTGGTCACTCTCCAGGCCCTGAAGCAGTGTCTCTTTCAGTGCCTCCAGCAACCACTATGGCACAGAGAGGCAGGAGCGAGTGCGGCTCTATTTTAGCAGTCATTTTGTGGGAAGGGGTGCTGTTGGAGATGTATTTGTATTTGAACTGAAATTTCATATTATTGCACTCCACCTTATACGTTGTACTTTGATTATTGACAGGTTTATCAGCAAACAACAAGAGGACCCCAACCTCCTCCTTTGCTGCTCTCTCACCTGACCCAAGCTACAACCCAGCAAACACCAGTGACCAGTGTTAAAGGTAAGGAAACTGATGCTATATATTCTTTTTACATGGGAGTTAGGGCTATGTATCTGGTCACTCTCCAGGCCCTGAAGCAGTGTCTCTTTCAGTGCCTCCAGCAACCACTATGGCACAGAGAGGCAGGAGCGTGTGCGGCTCTATTTTAGCAGCCATTTTGTGGGAAGGGGAGCTGTTGGAGATGTATTTGTACTGAAATTTCATATTATTGCACTCCACCTTATACGTTGTACTTTGATTATTGACAGGTTTATCAGCAAACAACAAGAGGACCCCAACCTCCTCCTTTGCTGCTCTCTCACCTGACCCCAGCTACAACCCAGCAAACACCAGTGACCAGTGTTAAAGGTAAGGAAACTGATGCTATATATTCTTTTTACATGGGAGTTAGGGCTATGTATCTGGTCACTCTCCAGGCCCTGAAGCAGTGTCTCTTTCAGTGCCTCCAGCAACCACTATGGCACAGAGAGGCAGGAGCGAGTGCAGCTCTATTTTAGCAGTCATTTTGTGGGAAGGGGTGCTGTTGGAGATGTATTTGTATTTGTACTGAAATTTCATATTATTGCACTCCACCTTATACGTTGTACTTTGATTATTGACAGGTTTATCAGCAAACAACAAGAGGACCCCAACCTCCTTTGCTGCTCTCTCACCTGACCCCAGCTACAACCCAGCAAACACCAGTGACCAGTGTTAAAGGTAAGGAAACTGATGCTATATATTCTTTTTACATGGGAGTTAGGGCTATGTATCTGGTCACTCTCCAGGCCCTGAAGCAGTGTCTCTTTCAGTGCCTCCAGCAACCACTATGGCACAGAGAGGCAGGAGCGAGTGCGGCTCTATTTTAGCAGTCATTTTGTGGGAAGGGGAGCTGTTGGAGATGTATTTGTACTGAAATTTCATATTATTGCACTCCACCTTATACGTTGTACTTTGATTATTGACAGGTTTATCAGCAAACAACAAGAGGACCCCAACCTCCTCCTTTGCTGCTCTCTCACCTGACCCCAGCTACAACCCAGCAAACACCAGTGACCAGTGTTAAAGGTAAGGAAACTGATGCTATATATTCTTTTTACATGGGAGTTAGGGCTATGTATCTGGTCACTCTCCAGGCCCTGAAGCAGTGTCTCTTTCAGTGCCTCCAGCAACCACTATGGCACAGAGAGGCAGGAGCGAGTGCGACTCTATTTTAGCAGTCATTTTGTGGGAAGGGGAGCTGTTGGAGATGTATTTGTATTTGAACTGAAATTTCATATTATTGCACTCCACCTTATACGTTGTGCTTTGATTATTGACAGGTTTATCAGCAACAGCAAGAGGACCCCAACCTCCTTTGCTGCTCTCTCACCTGACCCCAGCTACAACCCAGCAAACACCAGTGACCAGTGTTAAAGGTAAGGAAACTGATGCTATATATTTTTTTTACATGGGAGTTAGGGCTATGTATCGAGTCACTCTCCAGGCCCTGTAGCAGTGTCCCTTTCAGTGCCTCCAGGAACCACTATGGCACAGAGAGGCAGGAGCGAGTACGGCTCTATTTTTAGCAGTCATTTGAGATGTATTAGGATAATCCACAAGATATATGTATAATGTATTTATACTGAAATTTGATATTATTGCACTGCACCTTATACGTTGTACTTTGATTATTGACAGGTTTCTTTAATATATATATATTGGTAAGGCCAGCAACACACCATCATGAATACAGTACAAGAGCTGATTACAAAGTCATTCCAGTCACGGCCACTTGAACAAAAACTACAGATAAAACAATTAGGACCTCATCAGCCTGAAATAAACCTACAATTCAAAACAAAAGGTGCTACAAGGGATTTGTTTATAAATTGTTTGGTCTAAGCTCTGAGTTGTACCATAGTAACACACTCAACAGTATCCACAGGATAACGAAATTGCTTTAAATGGATAAATAAATTAATGGAAGGTCCGAAGAAAAACAGAGCAGGGGAATGTTATATTTCAAAAAAATCTTTACTGAAAACAAGTTGTGGGAGATAAATGTACAAATTAATTATAGCAAAAAATCATGAACAAAGATTGACAACAATTTATCTACAGTTCATGACTTAACACATCAGCTCCTTATTGATAAAGAAAAAACAACCCAAAATGATCAATTAAATGTGGTTGTGAATTCGTGTTATGAAACAACATTAGAGGAGTTGATGGAGTGTCGACGATTCGGTCTCGGTTGCAGATGTCAAGAAGACCATCATCAGGACGATGATTATTAAATTGTACATTTATCTCCCACAACTTGTTTTCAGTAAAGATTTTTTTGAAATATAACATTCCCCTGCTCTGTTTTTCTTCTGACCTTCCATTAATTTATTTATCCATTTAAAGCAATTTCGTTATCCTGTGGATACTGTTGAGTGTGTTACTATGGTACAACTCAGAGCTTAGACCAAACAATTTATAAACAAATCCCTTGTAGCACCTTTTGTTTTGAATTGCACTTTGCCCAAGCCTACAAGGGTTTATTGTATTGGGTTTTCCCCTGCCTACAACTGAAATAAACCTACAGCAAACTACCCAGGACAGAGGAAAAATGTCAAAACGTACATTCTCAAATGCCTGGTACAAAAAAGCTGATTGGCTTACAGGGTGCCCTATAAGAAATTCTCTGTTCTGCTTCCCCTGCTTGCTGTTTGGCGGTGACTTTTCTTGGACACGGCAAGGAATGGTCGACCTGAAGCACATCGCTGAAAAAATAAAGAAGCATGCGCTCACAAGAAATCATCTGGAAAACCTGACAAGACTGGGAATGTTGGGGGAAGACGCACCAATTGAGCAGCAGATAAATGATGCGTATCGCAAATCCATTCAAAAACACAATGAAGCTGTTGATAAGAACAGACAAAATCTATCCAGGATCATTGATTGCATTCGTTTCTGTGGTGCTTTCGAACTGGCATTGCGAGGCCATGACGAATCAGAAACTTCCTCAAAACCTGGGATCTTCCGAGGCCTAGTGGATTTAATGTCAACCATAGACCAGGATTTGGAAAGACATTTAGCACGGGCTACAGTCTTTAAGGGCACCTCTAATACAATACAAAATGAACTCCTTGACTGTATGCTCGAAGTTATAAGAAGCCATATTGTGGAAGAGTTGCAAAACACAGACTTTGTGGCTATTCAGGCTGATGACACCACTGATGTGTCCACTCAAACACAGTCCGTGTTAGTGTTTCGGTACCTTGACAGTGACAGAAACGTTGTGGAAAGATTTTATGGCTTCACACATTTAAGTGACTCTAGTGCAGCAACCATCACTAAAGCAATACTGGATCAACTGGACTTAATTTTCCCGGACCTGCCTCAAAAACAAAAACTTATCGCACAAAGCTATGATGGTGCGTCCGTAATGAGTGGAAGCCTTAGTGGAGTACAGAAACGAATTCGAGATGTGTACCCTAATGCTCATTTTGTGCACTGTTACGCCCACCAACTCAATCTTATTATGCAACAGGCGGTATCAAAGATCAGAGAGACACGAGTTTTCTTTCAGGATATCGGAGGCATAGCAGCATTCTTCACACGTTCCCCAAAAAGAACAGAAGCCCTTCATGAGATTGTGGACAAAAGTGTACCAAGGGGATCCTCAACTCGTTGGAACTTTCACACTCGTACAGTCAACTTAATCTTTGAACAGAGGGAGGGCCTTCATAAATGTTTTCTCGCCATAGCATCCAGAGCAGACTTTGATCACACAAGTCAGGGTGAAGCCCATGGCTTTATTAGAACACTAGAAGACAAAGAGTTTCAGTTCTTACTGTTTTTATTTCATCAAATAATGACTCCTGTTGAGGTGTTATACGATCAGTTGCAAAAAAAAGACCTAGATACTGTCTCTGTGAAAGCCAATACATCTGCATTTGTACAACAGATTATGAAAGTGAGAGATGGGGTTGACGATTTAGAGAGCAAACTGCCGGAGGATTCTATTTTTGCAAACCGCAGACAAAACATCACCTCTCTGGTTCGAATTGGAAAGGAGGTATGTGACATTGTAATTGTGCAGGCAAAATAACGTTTTTCATTCACAAAACATTTGGTGAGTGCAACTTTATTGCAAAGTAAAGACTTTGCACAATATGATGAATCCTTCCCTGAGCGTGCTCTGAATCAGGCTGTGGAAGCATATCCTATGCTCATAAAAGAGCAGCTGAGAACTGAGCTATCTGTACTCTACAGAATGCCTGTGTACCGGAAGGCCAAAAGCGCCTTGACTTTGCTGAGTTTAATTCATAAACTGCATATGGAAAACTCATTTACAGAGATAGTGACTTTACTAAAAATTGTGATTACGACTCCAATGACAACAGTAGAAGCTGAATGATGTTTTTCAGCCTTAAAGCGCATAAAGACATTCCTCAGGAACACCATGCTAGAGGAAAGACTAAATGCTTTGGCGATGCTATCTGTAGAGAGCAAGCTAGTCCAAAAGATACCGGACTTCAACATGAAAGTAATTGACAAGTTTGCTACACTGAAAGAAAGACGTGCGGATTTCATTTACAAAAAGTGAATGCTGCTACTTGTTTGTTGAATACAAAAAATTCTGATTGAGGTAAGAAATGCATTGTTATCTCTGTTTTTAAAAGTTTTGTAGTGTTTGTTCTATTTGGAGACTACACAGATTGGCTCACCTTTGTTCACTGGCCGGACCTGTCTCCCGCAGGGTGAACGATTTGTTGCTTGTGTTGCCTATCAAAACTTTCCCCATGGCAAATTACGAAAACCTTTATACCATTTATATTTGGGGTACTTGCGTGGACCTATGTGAAGTGTGTGTACAAAGCTCAGCTCAACCAGAATCACGGTAACAGCGCATTGCGCTGCCTCTTTTATATTCAGTATATTGTAAGACTGTTTTTCTTCCCCCGCCTTTCCTTGATTTGTTTCCCTGTTTTCCCCTTGCTTGCCATTCGTTACTCTAGAGTCTAATCAGTATGTTGCAAGACTGTTTTTCTTTCCCCGCCTTTCCTTGTTTTGTTTCCCTGTTTTCCCCTTGCGTGCCATTCGTTACTCTAGAGTCTAATAGAGTCGGAAGGCCGTAGGGGAAGACTGTGGACTTTTCTTCAAGTTCCTGACGCTCCTGCGGAACGAGCCTGGCAACCATTACACTGCTGTGCAACTTCTTCTACTCTTAGAGCTGAGATTTCCATGAAAGTCTTATAGTCTGAATCAGCACCTGAGCATAATAGGACAGAATGTATGAAGCTCTGTGGTAATACTGAATAAGCAGCTACCTATGTTATGCCATCTATTAATGTAATAACTGCACTTTCACAATTGCTTTATTGACCTTCCTGCTTTATCAAATTTGCTTGAAAATGCACGATTTTTGTTCTTTTTTTTCAAAATTTTCTGGGGGGGGTAATCCCCCCAAACTCCCCTTTTGGGGTTCGGGCTCGCTCGCTGCGCTCGCTCGCTACGGTGCAGTATGCTAATTAGTTTGCGCCCACCACTTTAAAATCTCACCCACCGCTACTGCGTTCAAGCCCCGTCTTTTTCGGATTTGGGGGCGTCTTTTTTGCAGTTTTCTCGCCGTGACGTCATCCGTCACTCAACAGCAAAAACCACGCCCCCGAATGCGAAAATGTTGGCGCTTTTCTGCCGCCATTTCTGCCCGACCGCTGCCGCAAGAAGTCGAGAAGCTGCCGAGTCCTCCGGTGAGTGCTTTCTGTCCTGCCCCCTTGTTGCTCGTGCTTGCTATCCTGCACCCTCGTTGCTTGTGCTTGCTGTCCTGCCCCCCCTCGTTGCTTGTGCTTGCTGTCCTGCCCCCCCTCGTTGCTTGTGCTTGCTGTCCTGCGCCCCTTTGTTGCTCGTGCTTGCTGTCCTGCCCCCTCGTTACTCGTGCTTGCTGTCCTGCCCCCTTGTTGCTTGTGCTTGCTGTCCTGCCCCCTCGTTGCTTGTGATTGCTCTCCTGCCCCCCCCTCGTTGCGTGTGCTTGCTGTCCTGTCCCTTCATTGCTTGTGCTTGCTGTCCTGCCCCCTCGTTGCTCGTGCTTGCTCTCCTGCCCCCCCTCGTTGCTTGTGCTTTATGTCCTGCCACCTCGTGCTTACTGTCCTGCCCCCTCGTTGCTTGTGCTTGCTGTCTTGCCCCCTTGTTGCTTGTGCTTGCTGTCCTTCCCCCTCATCGCTTGTGCTTGCTCCCCTACCCCCCTCGTTGCTTGTGCTTGCTCTCCTGCCCCCCCTCATTGCTTGTGCTTGCTGTCCTGCCCCCTCGTTGCCTGTGTTTGTTCCCCTGCCCCCTCGTTGGTTGTGCTTGCTCTCCTGCCCCCCCTCGCTGGTTGTGCTTGCTCTTCTGCCCCCCCCTCATTGCTTGTGCTTGCTCTCCTGCCACCTCGTGCTTGCTGTCTTGCCCCCTCGTTGCTTGTACTTGCTGTCTTGCCCCCTCGTTGCTTGTGCTTGCTGTCTTGCCCCCTCGTTGCTTGTGCTTGCTGTTCTGCCCCCTCGTCGCTTGTGCTTGCTGTCCTGCCATCTTGTGCTTGCTGCCCTGCGCCCTCGTTGCTTTTGCTTGCTGTCTTGCCCCCTCATTGCTTGTGCTTGCTGTTCTGCCCCCTCGTCGCTTGTGTTTGCTGTCCTGCCCCCTCGTGCTTGCTTTCCTGCCCCCTCGTTGCTTGTGCTTGCTGTCCTGCCCCCTTGTTGCTTGTACTTGCTCTCCTGCCCCCTCGTTGCTTGTGCTTGCTGTCCTGCCCCCTCGTTGCTTGTACTTGCTCTCCTGTCCCCCTCGTTGCTTGTGCTTGCTGTCTTGCCCCCTCTTTGCTTGTGCTTGCAGTCCTGCCCCCTCGTTGCTTGTGCTTGCTGTCCTGCCACCTTGTGCTTGCTGTCTTGCCCCCTCGTTGCTTGTGCTTTGTCCTGCCCCCTCGTGCTTGCTTTTCTGCCCCCTCGTTGCTTGTGCTTGCTGTCTTGCCCCCTTGTTCCTTGTGCTTGCTCTCCTGCCCCCTCGTTGCTTGTACTTGCTCTCCTGCCCTCCTCGTTGCTTGTACTTGCTCTCCTGCCCCACCCGTTGCTTGTGCTTGCTGTCCTGCCCCCTCATTGCTCGTGCTTGCTGTCTTGCCCCCTCGTTGCTCGTGCTTGCTATCCTGCCCCCTTGTTGCTTGTGCTTGCTCTCCTGCCCCCTCGTTGCTTGTGCTTGCTGTCCTGCCTCCCCTCGTTGCTTGTGCTTGCTGTCCTGCCCCCTCGTTGCTTGTGCTTGCTCTCCTGCCCCCCCTCGTTGCTTGTGCTTGCTGTCTTGCCCATCGTTTCTTGTGCTTGCTGTCTTGCCCCCTCGTTGCTTGTGCTTGCTCGTGCTTGCTCTCCTGCCCCTCGTTGCTTGTGCTTGCTCTCCTGCCCCCCCTCGTTGCTTGTGCTTGCTGTCTTGCCCCCTCGTTGCTTGTGCTTGCTGTCTTGCCCCCTCATTTCTTGTGCTTGCTCGTGCTTGCTCTCCTGCCCCCTCGTTGCTTGTGCTTGCTCTCCTACCCCCCTCGTTGCTTGTGCTTGCTGTCCTGCCCCCTCGTTGCTTGTGCTTGCTCGTGCTTGCTGTCCTGCCCCCTCGTTGCTTGTGCTTGCTCTCCTGCCCCCCTCGTTGCTTGTGCATGCTCTCCTGCCCCCTCGTTGCTTGTGCTTGCTCTCCTGCCCCCTCATTGCTTGTGCTTGCTCTCCTGCCCCCACCCTCGTTGGTTGTGCTTGCTCTCCTGCCCCCCCTCGCTGGTTGTGTTTGCTCTCCTGCCCCCCCCCTCGTTGCTTGTGCTTGCTCTCCTGCCACCTCGTGCTTGCTGTCCTGCCCCCTCGTTGCTTGTGCTTGGTGTCTTGCTCCCTCATTGCTTGTGCTTGCTGTCTTGCCCCCTCGTTGCTTGTGCTTGCTGTCTTGCCCCCTCGTTGCTTGTGCTTGCTGTCTTGCCCCCTTGTTGCTTGTGCTTGCTGTCCTGCCACCTCGTGCTTGCTGTTCTGCCCACTCGTTGCTTGTGCTTGCTGTCCTGCCACTTCTTGCTTGCCCCTCGTTGCTTGTGCTTGCTGTCCTGCCCCCTCGTTGCTTGTGCTTGCTGTCCTGCCCCCTCGTTGCTCGTGCTTGCTGTCCTGCCCCCTCGTTGCTCGTGCTTGCTGTCCTGCCCCCTCGTGCTTGCTGTCCTGCCCCTCATTGCTTGTGCTTGCTGTCTTGCCTCCTCGTTGCTTGTGCTTGCTGTCCTGCCCCCTCGTTGCTTGTGCTTGCTGTCCTGCCCCCCCTCGTTGCTTGTGCTTGCTGTCCTGACTCTTCGTTGCTTGTGCTGGCTGTCCTGCCCCCTCGTTGCTTGTGCTTGCTCTCCTGACCCTGCCCCCTCGTTGCTTGTGCTTGCTCTCCTGACCCCTATTTGCTTGTGCTTGCTGTCCTGCCCCCTCGTTTCTTGTGCTTGCTGGCCTGCCCCCTCGTTGCTTGGGCTTGCTGGCCTGCCCCCTCGTTGCTTGTGCTTGCTGGCCTGCCCCCTCGTTGCTTGTGCTTGCTGTCTTGCCCCCTCGTTGCTTGTGCTTGCTGTCCTGCCCCCTCGTTGCTCGTGCTTGCTGTCCTGCCCCTCATTGCTTGTGCTTGCTGTCTTGCCCCCTCGATGCTTGTGCTTGCTGTCCTGCCCCCCCCCTCGTTGCTTGTGCTTGCTGTCCTGCCCCCCCCCCCCTCGTTGCTTGTGCTTGCTGTCCTGCCCCCCTCGTTGATTGTGCTTGCTGTCCTGACCCTTCGTTGCTTGTGCTGGCTGTCCTGCCCCCTCATTGCTTGTGCTTGCTCTCCTGACCCTGCCCCCTCATTGCTTGTGCTTGCTCTCCTGCTCCCTCGTTGCTTGTGCTTGCTGTCCTGCCCCCTCGTTTCTTGTGCTTGCTGGCCTGCCCACTCGTTGCTTGTGCATGCTGGCCTGCCCCCTCGTTGCTTGTGCTTGCTGGCCTGCCCCCTCGTTGCTTGTGCTTGCTGTCTTGCCCCCTCGTTGCTTGTGCTTGCTGTCCTGCCCCCTCGTTGCTTGTACTTGCTCTCCTGCCCCCTCGTTGCTCGTTCTTGCTCTCCTGCCCCCCCCTCATTGCTTGTGCTTGCTCTCCTGCCCCCCTCGTTGCTTGTGCTTGCTGTCCTGCCCCCTCGTTGCTTGTGCTTGCTGTCCTGCCCCCTCGTTGCTTGTGTTTGCTGTCCTGCCCCCTCGTTGCTTGTGCTTGCTGTCCTGCCCCCTCGTTCGTTGTGCTTGTTCTCCTGCCCTGCTATTGGCATTGTAAATGACAATGCCATTTATTTATGTTTTAAAAACAAAAACATAAATAAAAATAATGTCATGAGCAATGCCAATAGCTCTAACTTTAAGAATGCCGAGACCATTGCATTGTAAATGCTTGTTGTACATTAACTTGGGGTGACAAAGCTACAATCTGACAAGACTCCTGGGTCCAGCAGACTCCGAGTAAAATTTTGAACGTCCGGTCCGGGTCCTTGGTGCTGCACGGCAGTGAGGAGTGGTGATCTTGTGAACTGGGCTACCAACTTGGCCCAGCAGGCTTCTTCAGCTGTTGTGGCACTGTGCTGTGAACAGGTCAGTCTCTTGCTTCGGTGGGGCTTAGGAGTTGACTTATGCACGAGCAGGACACAGTAGGCACGGTCTCTCTAGCCACCATGTACAGCAGATGCAGTGCACATCGGTGCAGCCTCTCTTCGCTGGGTCCCTAGAGCAGCAGGGGAGTCCTCCTTCGGTCCTCTTCTCCGTACCAACAAATTGGAGTTCTCTGGGTTAGAAGTTCCTCTTTCATACCCAGAAAGTGCCACTAGAATCGGGGAGGGCCACGACACTAGTCAATGGGCTACCCAGATCACTCATGCTTGATGACAACTTTCATTGAAGGTGGCATCTAGCTATTCAAGAGTGCTCTATTCTGCCCACTCTCAAGATGGCAGAACGCCTCTCTGTTTCAAGAGCTTGGTAGCCCGCCCCTGGTGTGTGGCTACCTCTGGGCTACATGCCCATGGAAAAACCAGTTGGACAACTGGTTTTCTCACTCTGTACCCACTTCCAGCCTGCCTCCCTACACAATAAGGCCACCCCTCCCACATGTGCTTGCTTCTTGCCATTCAAGAGTGGCTTTATTATTATGGAAGTTTGTAAAGCGCCTGGTTACGCACACCGGCGTGTCCCCCCGCGGAGAAGTGTGGCTCAGGGGTTAGAGGCGGCAGACCCGGAAGCTGAGATCGGCCCTGGACCAGGGTTCAATTCCCCGCCTCGGCGGGTCTTGGGCTAAAAATTCCACGGTCTCGATAATTCTCGCTCCGGTGCCTTCTCGACTCACGGGTTCACGCTCTGCGACTCTGGGCAATAGCTTGCTTAATCTCCACAATGGCCCCTCGCGGCGGGATGCCTGGCTTTCACCTTGTGGATACCCTGCCGGGGCCTCTCACAGGGGAATACCAGGACGGGTTCCCTAGGCAAGCGCCAGGATGCCCTTTGTGGTGACAGGTCGCGCTATATAAGTATACCTACATTTACATTTACATTTACAAGGTGAGAGAAAATGAGGAGGCCTGACTGGATTCAGTTACACAAGTATTGAACGAAACAAGTGGGTTATGAGAGCTCTTCGGAACTTAACCTCAGAGGGTTACAGACGCAGCTCTAACGGAAGCGTGTTCCAACTCTTGGCTGCAAGGTGCCTGAAAGATCTGCCCCCCATGCGCGCTTTGTTCATTTTGGGGATAGCTACCAAGCCAGTACCAGTGGATCTAAGCATCTGCTTAGGTTTGTACGGTGTGATAAGGCTCAGTAAGGGACTGGACGTCTTTCCCCCGATGATGACACGTGCATAACGCCTTAAAAGTGATCCTTTCCCTAACTGGGAGCCAGTGGAGAGCCTCCAAGGCTGCTTTCGAGGCCGATCTCGGGAGCCTCAGCACCAGTCGGGCTGCGGCGTTCTGTAGTACCTGGAGGCGATTCAGACTTCTGCCCGTGGCCCCAGATAGAGGAGGTAGGCGTAATCTACTCGCGAGGTCACAAGGGCGTGCACCAGCGTCCGCCTAGCACCAACGGGGAGCAGGTCCAAAATCTTCAGCAGGCTCTTAAGGATTCCAAAGCACACCCCAACCACTCGACCAATCTGGGAAGTGAATAATAGGTCAGAGTCAAACATCACCCCAAGGTTTTTGGCCTGCTGACAGGGCACGGGAGTGGTGCCTAGGCATACTGGCCACTATGCCGAGGACTACACACCCGGACCACCCCCCACCCTGAGCACCTCAGTTTTGGCACCATTCAGCTTCAGGCAGTTGTTAGACATCCAGGAGGCAAGCTCCTGCATGCAGGCACTGAAGCTAGATGCCGCAACATCGGGTGCCCGTGACAGCGAGATGACCAGCTGTGTGTCATCGGCATATGACACTATTTGCATGCCATGGCTTTCCACAATATTGGCTACGGGGGACACATACAGATTAAACACCCACTTGTGGGACACCCCCGCGCCGCACGGCCACCAGCTGCTGCGTGTGCCCCTTTGCCTGCCCTCTGCCTCGCTGCCGGCTGACTCCGCTGTCGGTTGTTTTGGCCTTCTTTTGACCTTAATTTGTGCCTGTTTTTATTTTCTCTTTTTCTGTGCCCGTGTTAGCGTCTCATTTTGTATTGTATTTGTTATTGCTATTCTGTTGCCGTGTCAGCGTTTTCCTTCCTGTTTGCCGCCTACCTCGCCGCCCTCCGTCTTCCCTCCACGCTCCCCGCTTCCCGCCACCACCGCAGACCCCGCCCCTTTTTTCCTTCTGTTCCCTCCCCGCTCCCACCTCCCAGCTGCTCCGCCCACCCGCGCACTTGGCCTTATATGGCGACCGTGCGACGCAGGTGAGTGTGACCCACTTGTGGGACACCCCTGCGCCGCACGGCCACCAGCTGCTGCGTGTGCCCCTTTGCCTGCCCTCTGCCTCGCTGCCGGCTGCCGGCTGACTCCGCTGTCGGTTGTTTTGGCCTTCTTTTGACCTTAATTTGTGCCTGTTTTTATTTTCTCTTTTTCTGTGCCCGTGTTAGCGTCTCATTTTGTATTGTATTTGTTATTGCTATTCTGTTGCCGTGTCAGCGTTTTCCTTCCTGTTTGCCCGCCTACCTCGCCGCCCTCCGTCTTCCCTCCCCGCTCCCCGCTTCCCGCCACCACCGCAGACCCCGCCCCTTTTTTCCTTCTGTTCCCTCCCCGCTCCCGCCTCCCAGCTACTCCGCCCACCCGCGCACTTGGCCTTATATGGCGACCGTGCGACGCAGGTGAGTGTGACCCACTTGTGGGACACCCCCGCGCCGCACGGCCACCAGCTGCTGCGTGTGCCCCTTTGCCTGCCCTCTGCCTCGCTGCCGGCTGCCGGCTGACTCCGCTGTCGGTTGTTTTGGCCTTCTTTTGACCTTAATTTGTGCCTGTTTTTATTTTCTCTTTTTCTGTGCCCATGTTAGCGTCTCATTTTGTATTGTATTTGTTATTGCTATTCTGTTGCCGTGTCAGCGTTTTCCTTCCTGTTTGCCCGCCTACCTCGCCGCCCTCCGTCTTCCCTCCCCGCTCCCCGCTTCCCGTCACCACCGCAGACCCCGCCCCTTTTTTCCTTCTGTTCCCTCCCCGCTCCCGCCTCCCAGCTGCTCCGCCCACCCGCGCACTTCGCCTTATATGGCGACCGTGCGAACGCGCAGCGGTCACGCGCAGCGGGCGTGCCGATTGTGCGCCGAAGGCGCGCCAAAGGTAAGCCCGTCTGCGCCCGTCCGCGACCGGATCGCGACCAGCGCCAGGACCCCTGGCCCCCGAAGACCCCGATCGACCCGCCTGACGTACTCCGCCGCCACCCTCATCGCACTCAACACCGGCCGACTCCCAGAATGCCACCAAGCCACACCACGACGCACCCACGGACCCTTCAGCTGCCACGCCTGCAAATTCACCTGCATCCGGACCTGCCTCGCACCAGCACCCGCCAAGTCGAACACCAGCAGCACCCACCTCAAGTGCATCCTGCTCAACACCCGCTCCATCCACAGACACGCCATCGAACTCTGGAACCTTCTAGACGCCACAGCCCCTGACGTTGCCTTCCTCACGGAGACCTGGATGAACGCCTCTTCAGCTCCCGACATCGCCATCGCTATCCCAGAGGGCTACAAGATCGTCCGGAGGGACCGCAACGCCAACCAGATGGGAGGAGGCATCGCCATCATCCACAGGAACACCATCCGTCTCACGACCAGCACCGACAACACCCTGACCAGCGCCGAACACCTGCATTTCCAGATCCACACCAACCCGAACACCACCCTCAGAGGCACCCTGATCTACCGACCCCCTGGACCACGCACACAATTCAGCGAGGACATCGCCGACTTCGTCAGCCCGCATGCCCTCCCCTCCGCTGACTACATCCTCCTGGGGGACCTCAACTTCCATCTGGAGAACAACAACGACCGCAACACCAGCACCCTGCTCGACAACCTCGCCAATCTTGGACTCAAGCAGCTGGTGTCCACCCCCACCCACCTCGCCGGACACACACTCGACGCAGTCTTCTCTTCCAGCACAGACATCGACTTCAGCCACGCCACAGAGCTTCAATGGACAGACCACAGCTGCGTCCACTTCACCTTCAAGAGAACGACGACCCACCACCACCAGCAACAGGCCGCCCGCAGAAGCTGGAACAAGATCACAGCAGACCAGCTCGCCACCTCCCTGAGCCAGCACCCTCCTGCCAGCTCAGCGAACCCCAGCCAGGCCGCCGACAACCTCACGAAGTGGATCAGCATCTGCGCGGACGAGCTCGCCCCGCTGAGGACCCCGCCCAGCAGACCCGGCAGCAAGAAAGCCCCGTGGTTCACCGACGAACTCAAGAGCTCCAAGAAGAACTGCCGAGCCCTCGAGAAAGCCTGGAGAAGGGAACCTACACCGGACAACAGGACCTCCTTCAAGCTTGCCACCCGGAAGCACCACCAGCTGATCCGCGCCGCCAAGAAAACAGCATTCAAGGACCGGTTGGACAACAACGCACACAACTGCAAGGAACTCTTCAACATCGTTAAAGAGCTTTCCAACCCCAGCGCAGGAAACAACGACATCACCCCATCGCAAGACCTCTGCAACTCCCTCGCTTCATACTTCCACAACAAGATCGCGGACATACACAACAGCTTCAACAACCAGCCAACGCACACCATGACCAAACAACCACCCCCCACCACCACCCTCCACGCCTGGACCCCGATCAGCACCGAAGACACCATCGGCACGATGAACTCCATCCACTCCGGATCACCGACCGACCCCTGCCCTCACCACGTCTTCAACAAGGCCGACGCTGTCATCGCACCCTACCTGCGAGACATCATCAACACATCCTTCGACACCGCCACCTTCCCTGAGAGCTGGAAACACGCCGAACTCAGCGCTCTACTCAAGAAACCAACAGCGGACCCCACCGAACTCAAGAACTACCGCCCCATCTCGCTCCTCCCGTTTCCAGCCAAAGTCATCGAGAAGACCGTCAACAAGCAGATGGCCGCCTTCCTCGAGACGAACGGATCCCTCGACCCCTCACAGTCCGGCTTCCGAGCCAATCACAGCACCGAGACCGCCCTCATTGCCGCCACCGATGACATCCGAGCCCTGATGGACAATGGAGAAACAGCGGCCCTCATCCTCCTAGACCTCTCCGCGGCATTCGACACGGTCTGCCACCGCACCCTGGTACAGCGCCTCAGCAACATCGGAATCCAGGACAAGGCGCTGGAATGGATCATCTCCTTCCTCGACGGAAGAACACAGAGACTCCGCCTACCACCGTACAAGTCAGAGGCCTCTGAAGTCATCTGCGGCGTCCCTCAAGGATCATCTCTGAGCCCCACCCTCTTCAACGTCTACATGAGCCCCCTCGCGGCCATTGTACGCAAACACAACCTCAGCATAATCTCCTACGCCGACGACACCCAGCTGATCCTCTCCCTGACCAACGACCCCGCCTCCGCCAGTGCCAACCTGCACGAAGGGATGAAAGAGGTAGCCGAGTGGATGACGACCAGCCGCCTGAAACTGAACTCTGATAAGACGGAGGTCCTCATCCTGGGCTCTTCACCCTCCGCCTGGGACGACTCCTGGTGGCCTCCCGCCCTGGGCACCGCACCCAAACCGACAGACCATGCACGCAACCTGGGCTTCATCCTGGACTCCTCCCTCTCCATGACCAGGCAAGTCAACAACGTCTCCTCGGCGTGCTTCAACATCCTACGCATGCTACGGAAGATCTTCTGGTGGATCCCCACCGAGACCAGGAAGACCGTCACCCAGGCCCTCATCACCAGCCGACTGGACTACGGCAACGCCCGCTACGCCGGTACCACCGCCAAGCTCCAGAAGAGACTCCAGCGGATCCAGAACGCCTCAGCCAGACTCATCCTCGACATCCCACGAACCAGCCACATCACCGGACATCTGAGAGACCTTCACTGGCTCCCCGTCAACAAAAGAATCACCTTCCGCCTCCTCACCCACGCACACAAAGCCCTACACGACCAAGGCCCGAGCTACCTCAACAGCCGGATCAACTTCTACGCTCCCAAACGCCACCTCCGATCAGCCAACCACGCCCTCGCCGCCGTCCCCCGCATCCGAAGAGCGACTACAGGAGGAAGGTCCTTCTCCTACCTGGCCGCCAAGACCTGGAACTCCCTCCCGACCGACCTGCGCCTGACCCAAGACCACCTCTCCTTCAGGAAGAAGCTGATGACCTGGCTGTTCGAGCAGTAGCGGCACCCCCCCCACCCCCCAGCGCCTTGAGACCCTACGGGTATGTAGCGCGCTCTATAAGTGTCACTGATTGATTGATTGATTAAACAGGGTTGGGCTCAGGGCAGACCCCTGTGGTACCGCTCGGTCCAAATTGAACATACAAGAGTAATATTCCCCCTGTCTAACCTGAAAGCCCCTATTGGACAGAAAGGATTGGATCCACTTCAACGCTGCCCCTGTAACTCCGCCCTTGTTCAGACACTGTAGCAAGGTGAAATGTGCTACAGTGTCGAACGCTGCGCTTAGGTCGAGTAGAATGAGGGCCATTGTCTGCCCCTCATCTACCCCTTGCCTGATGGTCTCGGTGGCCATAAGCAGCGCTGACTCAGTGGAGTGCCGTGAGCGAAAGCCAAACTGAGTTGGATGGAGCAGATTGGCCTTCTCCACATAAGCCATCAGCTGAAGATTGGCCACCTTTTCCGCCACTTTGGCCAGGTAGGGAAGGAGTGAAATAGGGCGAAGATTATCTAACCTTTCCCAACTTAGATTAGGCTTTTTTTGGAGCGGGAGTACCACTGCTTGCTTCCATCTTTCAGGTACAGTATGGGTCTTGAACGATAGATCCAGAACATCCCTAATATAAGGCTCTAGGATCTCAATTCTCCCCGCGAGCAGTTTTGGCGAGACCGGGTTGTGAGGGGATCCTGACTTGATGGAGCAGCATATCTGCCGTAGGCCATCAGGGGGTGGAGTGAAAAAGTTCTCCAGCCTATTTTCACCCACAACATCCTGTTCAATCTCTGTAAAATGCGTTCCCCTTCTGTTTCCTCCTGAAAAAGAGGAGTAGATGGTGGCCACTTTTTCTGAGAAAAAAGCTGCAACGCGGTCACATGATTCTTCTGAGACACTAGACCGGTCAACAGATGAACCACAGAGAGAGATTTCTTTATAAATCTTAAATAACTCCTTCGTGGAGTTTTCAGCTTCCCCTATTCTGCCTGAGAAATAAGTAGCTTTGGAACGCCTGATTAAGCTATGATAATCTCTACGTTTAGCTCTATACTCCTGTTTAGCTTGATCAAGATAGGCAACCCTCCACCGCCTTTCAAGTTGTTTACACTCCGCCTAGCTCGGCAGAGCTCATCGCTGAACCAGGGGGCGGATTTCTGGGGTCTGCTGCAGGGATTCTTGAGACACAGGGGAGCTATGTCGTCCAAGGCATCGTTAATGCGACCTTCCAGTCTTTCGGATGCGGAATCAGCATCCTGACCTCCCGGTCTGCCACCTTTAACCAGTGCAGTATCAAACTTGGCTTTAGAAAAAGCAGCCTATTTACGACTAGGGTATTTCGGATTAGCTCGTTCTTGAGTGTTACCTGCCGGGACACTTATAACAAAAGGCACTAAAAAGTGATCGGACCAGGGAATTGGTATAGGGGTATTTACTTCAATTTCATCCCAGTTGGCAAAAATAGGGTCCAATAGGTGGCCCTTTTGATGGGTAAGGGCCTGAGATCTAATGTGGAGTTGGAGAGAGTGTAGTTCCTGGCAGAAGTCAGTGGCTCCCTTATCCAATGAGTCATCCAAATGAATGTTAAGGTCACCTAATAGCAAAAACTTATCCCTACGTAGGGCCGCTTCCGTTATACCTTCTATCAAGCTGGTAGTAAAGCGAGTGAATAGCCCCGAAAAGCAATAGACCAGGAAGCCCTTCACCGTATTACCTGCATTAACCTTAATAGAAAAGGCTCCTGTCTCACTGTCAGCAGTAGTGAGCGGTTCGAGTTGACAGCATAGTGGTAGCTTAGATATTATCGCTTTCCCACCACCTGTACCCGAGGCTCTATCCAACCTCACCATGGTATATCCTGCTGGGAGGGAAGCAACTACATCTGGCTCTGAGTTGGAATCAAGCCACGTTTCCGTGAGGAATAGGAGATCTAATTTCATATCAGTGAGAAGATCATATATGTCCAGCTTATGCTTACGCATGGATCTGGTATTCAGTAACCCACATATGAGCCTAATATCTTCAACCTTCTGTGTATCTCTAATGTGCCAATTATACTGGCACTCTTTGCAGCTGCTATTCTCTTCAGCCTTTAGGCTATGAAGGCAGGCCTTAGCGGTGTTGGGACAAGGGGCGCGGAGTTGTTGCTCGCTCCACCGTATTACTGCTCCATTTTGTCCAGGGGTTGTGGCCCCTGTCCCCGGCCGGCCGCGTACGGGCGCAGACGGGCTTGCCTTTGGTGTGCCTTTGGCGCGCCCGCTGCGCGGTCGAGTTACCATCTCCTTATGTAGGGAGTCCAGGAAGTGACGCAGCAAGTGGGAGGAGTCGCGTCCCTCCGTTCAAGCAGCACAGAATCGCCGTGACGGACCGGGGACCGATCAGGTGGGTACCGAGGGGAAGCAAGTGCAGACCAAAATGTTAAAATCAGCACACAAATTCACCCCCCAGTTGTTTAAAAGTTAAAATAGCACCGAAGCGCTACACAAGATTTAAAAAGATTTATGCGCTAGACTGTTTTTAAATCAACCACACTAGCACCAGACTCTCGTTTGAATACACCACTCGCTGCCAGCGCCGGCTCACACTGCTCACACCAGCGCGGCGATTACAACAGGCACCTATGTAGGCAGCAAGGGGGAGGAGTCGCGTCCCTCCGTTCAAGCGGCACAGAATCGCCGTGACGGACAGGGGACCGATCAGGTGGGTACCGAGGGGAAACAAGTGCAGACCAAAATGTTAAAATCACACACAACTTTACACCCCCAGTTGTTTAAAAGTAAAAATAGCACCGAAGCGCTACACAAGATTTAAAAAGATTTTTGCGCTACAAGGCGGCTTCCCCATTGAAGCTCGCCTTTTGGGCTAATACCCCTGTGGCTTCCTGTTGGGAGGAGGTAACACCTCCTCCAGTGGCATGCCTCTATTGTTACCTTTTTGGGAGTTGCTTGCATGTCTCCACAGGAGGGCAGAAAGCTGTCTCATGGTCCGCCTCAACAAATGGCTACTGGAAGACTGGGCAACAGAGTAGCAACTTCCTAAAAGTTGCATGTGGCAGTAAATTACATTAATTTCGACTTGAGCATCAAATTGGGCTTAATCTCACAAGTGGTTTGATACCTTGAATTACCAAGTTTGGTAGTCCCATTCAGAAGTTACCACAGCTGAGGTGTTCAGCGTGTAACTCTGTACTCGCTTATGGGGCTAAAAATCTCCCAGTAAAAACGACAATTGCAGGCTTTTAATGCTAGAATATGTTAAACATGTTCGACTATACTAATATGCTGCAGCCTGACATAAGACTATATAGGCTTAATACATAAGACTGCTGTAGGGGTGAGTTACACACATTAGAAGGGGAGTTTGGTCTTTGCCATTGCTTAGAATAACAAGGTCGAGTTAGCAGTTTAAAACACCCTTTCCAGTCTGCAGTGGCAGACTGGGAGTTACGTTTTACCTTATCCCACTCAGGGTGGCACAACAAGAGCTGCAGTCCCGAGGGTACACTTTAACTTACAGGCCCCAGGTACTTCCTGGTACCATATAATAGGAACATACAAGGAAATTTGGCTTTTCCAATTTTGTTTAAGCCAATCAACCATACACTATTTTAAGGGTCAGACCATATGCAATAAATCTTGATTAAAGCATTTCCGGCCCAGTAGAAAAAATGGGGGAAATAGTGGGGGTGAAACCTGCAAAAGCCTGATTCCTCACAAAGCAAAACTGAAATGATGGTAATTAGGTTTTGAAAATATTGACTGGTGGTATTTGCGTTGGACATTTGAGGTATATAAGTCAGTTATGTTGCAGTTTCTATGTAGCATACGTTCAATTACTTGGCTTCTTATGTATCTCACATAGGCTTGTAAACCACTAGTGTTGCATTGTGGTCTCTTTTGAGTGACGTTAATCGTGGCTGGGTAAATTATAGAGTTGTACAACAGTAAATTAAGGCATACAGCGGGGGCGGAACTTTCTCGGGAACGCGATGGCCACCTAGACCCGGAGCTCCGCCGAATTCCTGCAAATATCCGATTAATTATCCTGCAGCTGAGGTGCATGTGCGATAGAAAATAGCAGCAGGACTGCCGGAGATATTTTGGAGACCCTGGGGAGTGCTGGTCCCGCGGTAAAGTGCTTAATTGCAGCAGGAGGAGACGGACTAGGCCGCGAATCCCCGGCCCACAGTTGTTCAAGGGGCTGGGCGGCGTGACGCGATGTGCGGCGGCTGGGGAGGCCCTGTCCCGGTATGTGTGAGGTGGCGGAGGCTTGGCGCTGGAGTTCGCTGCTTCCGTTCGGCCAGAGACGGGAGGATATTGTGACCAAGGCGGCTGGAGAGCGGGGACGCAGCGTGAAGCCTAGGTGGTGGCCTGCACCCCGTGAAGAGATATCGTGTGTGACCCGGGAGCGGTGGTGAAGACATAGGAGCCTAAGGAGGCGAGCGCTGTCCTGGTCTGATCCTGTATTGCTCACAGTCCAGCCCCAGGCTTTGAGGAGAGATTGCTGTGTATATCTTGCATGGCCTCAACTGTTCGTAGACGTGCCCTGGATATTTAAGAGACCACACTCGATAACCATTGACAAGTGCAGGGAAGGAAGTGCCGGGAGCGCTTGTGGTCAAGTGTACCCCTCCGGTCTGCTGTCGCTGGCGCACTCTGTGCCTACACCCGCTTGGCTGGCGGTGGACCTACCCCTAGACAGTGAGGCATTGTTGGTTCCTTATTTGGCTGGCCCCTTTGAAAATCGGAGTCCTTAAGTAGTGGCAGTGGAGGACGGAGCAGTGTCTGGTGATGTGAGCACCTGCGTAGTGATATGGGCTTATTGACGCGGCCTTGTTCCATTTCTGTTGCGGGCGCATGAAGAGGTGGACCCCGCGACTAAGTGTGGCGACTGCCCTGTAGCGTGACGGAGCCAGGCTGGAGTTTCACAGACCGGCGGAGGCAGTATAGCCGGGGTGGCTGGGTCTACTAATGGTCCGTTCCTCTTTCAAAGAACTTGCTGGCTGGACACTTGCCTCAACTCTGCTGGTCTTGCGTCACGGGTCTCCAGAGACTCTCGATTACCCCAGACATGGGCAAGGAAGACAAAAGCCAATCCAAGTTGTCTTTTGAACAACGAAAATCTAAGTCACAGGACCCTGGTCCTGGCAGGAGTTTGGGGGAGACCGCGCCGGTACAGGAAGACGCTAAAGATGACATACGTACTATCCTGAAGTCTATGGAACATTCTTTGCAGAACGGGATCTCTCCGTTGGGATCTAAAATGGACGCCATGTCGTCTAGGATGGACAGAATGGTGGAGCACTTAGATAAACATGCTGAGCGTCTTGATATGAATGAGAGGCGCCTCACAGAAGTGGAGGAGTCCCACAATATGCTAGATGCGGATCATAAGCAACTGGGAAAGGTTATCTGCATCCTGCAAACCAAAACGGAAGCTTTGGAAGCGCGTTCCTGACGCTGCAACCTGAGATTTGTAGGTCTACCGGAAACGACAGCTACTGGCAATATGGAACACTTTATGAAAAAATTGCTTGTCACACTGCTAGGGGAAGGTGTCTCCTCTGCCATGTTTGTTGTGGAGAGGGCGCACAGGGCCCTGGGGCCCCGCCCGCCGCCGGGCTCTCCCCCGCGCCCCATTATCGCGAAACTACTCAACTACCGCGATCGGGACGCTGCTTTGAGAATTGCCCTGGAAAAGAAGGTCCTGTAATACGAAGGCTCGGAACAATCCCTATTCCCCAATTTTACTGCCAGAGTCCAGGAAGCCCGCAGACATTTTGTGCCCCTCAAGAAGCAACTTCGTGAGCTAGGAGCAGACTACGCCATGTTGTACCCTGCAAAGCTTTACGTATCCCAAAGTTTTACAGCAGGCAATCAAGAAATAGTCCAAAGACCAAAGAATCAGTCCGACGAGAGCGCAACAGGACGAAATGGCGGACTCGGTGCTGGATGAACAAGACTGACCTACATGGTAACAGCTCTCTGAACATTACGTGGACAGGTAGTTGTAATGTGGGGTGTTATGTGCGACTGAACATTTACCTTTATATGCTACTGAGGGGTCTCAGTATATGGCGGTAACCACTGGTGGACAAGGTTGGCTTGATATGGTTGCCGCCACTCTGGGTGATGTTGTTAAGCCAATGGTTGGACAAATGTATACAATTAGGATACATGAGAAAACTCGGAATTAGACTTATTGGTGGCAGCCCTTACAGTGCTAGCTGTGACTTACTAACTGAGACGAGCTGGGGAAACCTGACCCTTGGCCTTGGGGGTCAACAGCACTATGACCTCAACTGCAACTGTTCTCATGTGACGGGCGGAGCTGGGGCTGAGGCTAGATTGTGGTTATCATTTATCTAAAGTTTCTTAGTGAGGAGCTTCTTCCGCCCTCGTGTGCCTCGCACTGTAGTTGTTCTTTTTGTGGCATTGCAGAGTTGATGGGGGGTGGGGAATGAGACTGCATGCGACCATGTTGGGGGAGGTCTGCTGTGGGTGGGGGATAGGTGGGGGGGTTGATGTGTTTCAGGTGAGTTTTGGTAGTATATTTTATTTCTGCAGATGATACACGCACTTTTAGCCCGCATACAGTTTTGCTACACACTTTGGCCCGCGCAGGTACTTTATGGCACGTGTAGTATTAGATCCCAGGGAAAGTTTGGGCGGGTTGCGAGTTCTTTCCTGGAACGTCAGGGGACTTTATGACCATCGTAAGATCCGTAAAGTCATAAGTTACCTCAATAGACATGGGATAGACCTTGCTCTCTTACAAGAGACGCATCTTCCCAAAGTGAACCCTATGCTTAAAATTAGAGCTTTGGTGGGTAATATTAATGCTGCAGGGTTCACCATGCATGCCAGGGGGGTCCTGACTTGGGTTAACCCCAGATCTCCATTCACACTTATGCTACTACAAGAGGATGTCGGAGGCCGCTACGTTATTTCCAGGGCTTGGACATCCTTATAGTTAATGTATATGGGCCTAACTTTGACTGCCCTGAGTTTTTCAGGGAGCTTGTAGCAAATTGTGTGAAAGTTAGCCTTAACTTTCACTCACTGTGCGCTGAGTTTAACATGAAACTTGAAACATGCGCTACCACAAAAAAAAACAAAAAAAAAAAACTATCTATAGCGAACACACACTTTGGAACAAGTGAGTGCACAGAGATCAAAAACTTTATTCATTTTTCGGGGAGCTTGCCAGGCTTACTTCACAATATGATTGCGCTAAGATTCTCTGGGGGGGTGATTTCAATTTGGTCAGGGATCCTGAATTGGATAGATCTGCGGGCCCCCCCAGGGGTCCAGCTGCTGCTGCGAGAAAGCTTGAAGAAGTCATGGTATGTTTGGATTTGCGCGACGTATGGCGGATGAGAAGTGGAGTGAGAGGGGGTTATACATTACTCTGCATTCCATAATCTTCACACACGGATTGACTATTGGTTAGCTTCTTATTCTCTGTGTAGCCTGGTTAAGCAGTGCACGGTGTTATCGCGCACGCTCTCGGATCATTCGCTGCTGCTGTTGGTTCTGGATTTGCCCGGTAGAAGAATCCCGCCATTCACTTGGAGGTTCCCCCCCTTTTCCCTACTTGATCCGTTATTTTGCAAAGAGATGGCTGTAGCAATAAGCACCTTCTTCACTACTAACATTGGCTCTGTTGATAATTTTCAAACGATCTGGGAAGCTTTTAAAGTGTATATCAGGGGGGTTGCAATGTCGAAACACTGGGTGTGCTTAATGGGATTAGGAAAACTCTGACTGACTTGGAGGGTAGCCTGAAAGGCCTGGAGCAGCGGCGTGTCCAAGGGGATGCTGAAGCAGTAGAGGGTGAGATCAAGGCGGTACTTGAGGAATATCAGGAAGCGGCGGATCGCGAGGTGCAGCATATGGGAAAGTGTGCCTCGGCGCGCTCTTATGGTGAGGACGAGAGGCCGGGATCTGTCTTGGCTCGATTGATGAAGGCTAGACGGGGTAAGACTCAGATTTCGGAGATCAAGTCAGAAAGTGGTGAACTTTTGACAGCTGAAGCGGATGTTGCTGATCGTTTCAGGCAGTATTACGCTGAACTATACAGATCTAGACTAGTTTATACAACTACCCTTCCTCCCGGATGCCCACAGGGAACTTCTGAGTCATCCGATAGAAAAGGATGAAATTGTTGAGGCCTTGGGTGGCATGAAAGCTCGTAGCGCGCATGTGACAAATGGGCTAACGGTTGACTTCTATAAGGCATTTTCGGAGCAGCTACTCCCACATCCTGCTGCTTTGTTTGCAGATGTGTATGAGTCGGGAATGATGCCCCCTACAATGAGAGAGGCCATGTTGGTCGCCATTCCCAAGCCGGGTAAAGCTCTAGATGAGTGCAGCTCGTTGACACAAAAATATTTGCTAAAATTTTGGCTACTAGGTTGGCATTGGCGTCGCACATCCTTGTTGCTCCTGAACATACGGGATTCATCACTTCCAGAAATTTAACTTATAATATCCGGACTGTGTTTGGTGTGATACAGCATGTTCGCCAGGAAAACAAAGCAGTGGCTGTATTTTTAGATATGAAAAAAGCATTTGATTCGGTTGAATGTGTCGTTCTTGTGCTTTGTTGTCTCAGGAGTGTCACTGAGCTTGAAGCATAGTACCCCACTTAACCCCTATCACCCCGCGGTGTCAGGTTGTAACACTGACACACAAGTGGGAAAAGGGGGAAACACAACAAAGAAAGGAGGGGAAGACACAGCAACCAGCAATCTTCACTCGGACCTGGTATTGCTCACCAGATGTAGTTAAACAGAAAGCAGAATGTTAATACAGTTCCCTCCCTAATCCTTCTAACTGGGTGTTTAAAGGAGACAGAAGGGGAGGTATATGTACCTAGAGAATGCAAGACGTTAACTGTTCCCCCTTGGAATAAATCATAAAGGTAGAACTGGATATGAGGAAGTAGGAACCCTGAAAACAAGAAATATATATTAATGTTTGTAAGGTTTGGAGAATATTGTATATTAGGCTTTTCTATCTCTGAATGCACCTCATGCAGGTAACATACAAGAAACACTGTGATTCTATTCCGGTATCTCTGAACCCCTTGTTGATAATCACAAGGTAAACCAGATAGAAGTATAAAACAATAGTAATAATAATAATCTTTATTTAGATATAAAACAATATCTTTAAAAGTTTTACCCAAATCACATTGTGTACGGTTTTGTGAGAAAAATGGTTTAAAAGAGAAACCCATACGGGCGCAAAAAGCATAAAAAGTAGGAATTTAAACTGTTTTGTAAAACATGACCTGGTGTGTCTCAAGCATCTCCCATCGTATTCAATGATAAAATCAAACCATAAAGATACATGCTACAGAATTTCAATTTGTGTTGCGTCCCTCCTGATCGTTGGAAATTCTGTTACAGTACATTATTTAATCTAAAAGGTGGGTGGCAAAGCCATGACAGTTTTCTTTGTATTAAGATTGCGATACGCTTGCTGAATACATTTAGCAAATTTTATATTTAAAACAGTATTGTCCGTGGACAAAGCAGCAATGATGGCATGCCTACAGGTCCGAAACCCCAACCTGTTCCATTCTGACCTTAGCATGCACCTAAGTTGAGAATTGAAGGTAGGGCAGATGCAAACCACGTGCAAAATTGTTTCTATCGCTAACCCACATCCTCTACAGGTTGTATCCTCCTCCATACGACGCCAAATGGGTAGATTTTGAAGAAAGCGCCAGTCCCCCATTCTTAGGGCTATAAAACTGCGCTTTAAATAGAGTGAAAATGTGGTGGAAAAATACATAGCTGCGGATACTCGTTTATAGGAGTTAACTACTGCCCAAGAATGGCTGCGTTTCGTGAGGAGAGCTTTGTCAGTAGCGAGAGATATCGATCTCACACATTTTTTGATTGCGTTTTTAAAGGCAGACTGACTAGGATTGAGGGCCCAGAGGTCAGCAGCTGACATCTGGTGGATGTAATCCTTCAAAAGACAGCCAAATGATCCTCCTGGGTTGCTCTCGTTAATTTCTTTCCAAACTAGAGATTCTAGTGTACCAGGTTTAGCCTGTCTTAATTTGTGGCAGAGCTTGAGGTATGTTCCAAGGTTAGAGGCTTCATAATTAGTTAACCCCAACTCTAATCTGATCTGTGCAGGGGATGCGGAACTTGGCAGATGGAGTACCTTTTTGTAAATTTTTGTTGTATATTTATTTAAGGTGGTGTTCATTTTACCTTTAAAGGTCTCTATACCGTATGATAGTGTGGGGCCAATCTTTGCTCTTAAGACTTCTAATAGGGGAGAGAGGGTTGGGCCTGAAAGTTTCTTCGACAGCTTGGACAATGATACCACTAGTGCCGTGGCTTTGGCTGCGATCACATTACTCTGCTTTAAAAAATTGCCCCTGAAGTCCAAATGAACACCTAGGTATTTATATGATTGGCCAGTGGTGAGGCTTATTTTGTTTAGTGACCAGCCACCACTGCCATAACGTTTCTTGCCAAACGGAACAATCAGGGTCTTTTTCATATTGACTTCTAGTTGGTTAATAGTCGTATATTGCATCAGTGAGTCAAGAAGCCTTTGTAACCCTACCCTTGTGAGGCTAAACAGGGCCAGGTCATCGACATATAAAAAATTACATAGTGCCGTGCCTCCTACTTTGGGCGGGTGACTGTTTACTTTGTCCAGGGTGCTTGACAAGTCTGCTATGAAAAGATTGAAGAGAAGGGGGGCCAGCACGCATCCCTGCTTAACTCCTCTTGAGGTCATGATTTTTCGCGAGAGATGCGTGCCGGACTCTAACTTCACTCGGACCCAGGTACTAGTGTGCAGTTGGATAACAGGGTTCAGGATTTTGTCTGGAATTCCCCACTGCCTCAGTTTTTCCCAGATTACCGCCCTGGGAACCCTGTCAAATGCAGCTTTGAAGTCGACAAAGCAGCAAAATGCTGTCCTAGATGTGAAAGGGCTTTGTCGACGATGGTAGAAACTGCTAATAAATTTGTCGTGGTTCCTGAGTTGGCAACAAACCCTGTTTGATTCAGTGGTATCAAGTTATGGTCCTTTACCCATTGCCAAGGTCCTCCTGAATAAGCCCCGCATAATGTTTCACCTCTATATCCAACAGGGCAATTAATCTGTAGTTTTTAGGGGCAGCGCGTGATCCAGATTTGTAAATGGGGTGGATAATTGCACCACACCATGAGTCCAAAATTGTTGCTGTCCTCGGAGTGTAGTTGAAAAGGTTTGTTAGCTCCGTGGACCAGAAATAAATGTCCGAATTAAACAACCTCTGTGGGAGGCCGTTCGGACCCAGTGCTCCGTCTTGTCTCCCTTTTGTCACTACTTTGATGACTCTTTCTTCGGGTAATACATATTCCGCGGCGGACCCTTGTGTTAGATCGAAAGGAGTGCTCAGTGATACACCAGCGCCAGTGCCATATGCACTGGCTGGTCCAATAAGGCCCGAATGATCTTGTACCTGGAAGTGGACCATTAGGTATGTTGCCCATTCCGCTTCCTGAATGTTTGCTGAGCCAGAATTTGTCAGGTTCGAATTGGTGCGGTTCACGAGAGCCCAGAATTTCCTCGAGTTTTTTTCCTGCTCTCCCACACCAGTTAGACCCAGTATTGGGATTCCTGCGCCTTTTTCTCTTGGATAATTGCCCTCTTGAATACTTTTTGAGCTTGTTGGTATATATTAAGGTAGGCGCTATTCCCCGGGAATTTTAAAAGTGACCTTAGAGCATTATTTCTCGTTCTCTTTAGAGACTTTGTGTCAGTGGAAACTGTGAGCCCAGCTGGTAGGGTGCGGCTTGAAGCCTGCACTGTCGCTGAAAAGCGGCTGATCAGGTGAGAGCAAAGCAGCGACCATTTCGCTATCGGGGAGGCGTCTTGATCGAATCTGCCTTTGATAAAGTCCTTGCTTACTGTTGAGATATTCTTACTGTTATTCTCGCTCCTTTTTAAGACGCTTTAAATTTTCAGAATATATTCCCTTGTAGGTTGCAGGCGCCATTTTGTGAAATTCTATCTTTGCGTTAAGAGAAATAACCTGCGGCCTGTGATCACTTTCAGACCGTGAATGGATGCAAAAACTGTATAGATTGAATAATAATTCTGAATAACAGATGGTGAAGTCTAGGTAAGAGTTTTTGCTTCCATTGGACCAGGTCCAATTTGGGGGAGTGTCACCGGTTGACCTGCCATTCATTACCAAATAGCCTGCATTGTAGAATCTCATCACGGAGAGCTCACCCAATTTATGGGAGAGCTTGATTCGAAGGTTTAGTTTGGGTCATGGCCTCTATGATGTTTGTCAGGGCGGGCCCTTTCATGTCTGCAGCTTTCCCCTGGAATAAATTTGTATTGAAGTCCCCCGTGACAATGCAGTCCGAATTGGGATGTTCTGTGGCAATGTCATTCATGATTTCACTAAGGCGGGCCAGGTGGTCTTTTTTGGTAAGGGTGCTGGGGTTAATATACACGTTTATGAGGAAGAGTGAGCGCTGCTTCCTCCAAGGGTTAATTTTGAAAAGTTGGTTGAATAAACCTTTTAGGTTGTTAGAAATATATGTAGACAGACCGCCTTTAGAGTGACCGTAGTGGCTGCCCCTAAGTGCTGGCTTCCAAAATTCAATGTAACCTGCGATGGGGCGGCCCTCTGTGGTCCAAGTTTCCTGTAATGTAATTGCTTCGTGTTTGCATAGGAAGGCCAGAGTGTCATCATTGGAGTTTTTTTGGTGGAGCCCGCTGATGTTCCATGAGCACAGTGAGAAGGGCAACGACCCATGCCTGTTATCTGTTTTTAGCTGTAATTCTACTGCCGAGTATGGTTTTCCGGGGGGTTTATGTTTTTCTGCGTGCATCTCGGCCACGAACGGTCAGGAGTTTTTAGAGGACAGGAGCCCTGGCAGCCACCCCCAGCCTTGGCTTGGATCTACATTGACACCATCTTTTTCAAAAGATTTGATTTGAACTTCTGGTCCTGACGCGTTTTTTAGAATGGAGTAGGGCCTCGCATGTACTATTAATTTGGTGGTAGCCGGTTGTCTGGGTGAAGTCGATCTGGTTAGCAGGGAAGTTGGATACCCTGGCGTGAAATATGGGTACACTCTAATTCCCCAGTTTCGCAGGATGGACTTATGTTCCAAAAACGCTCCTACTCAGCTGGCCGATTTAAAGGTCGCCACAGTGACCTCTGATGGTTGGTTACCTCTGGGGGGGAGGAATTTGATGGAATCTATGCTGTCCGTAGACAGCCCTGCGAGCCCTGGGATACCTTCCACAAGTTTTATCAGGTTCGATCTGTTAAGATGTCGTGCCGACCCTTGGATTCGTATTCAGGAGCCAATAGGATCTGATGGCGCGATGGATCGTTTTTGCTCCCGTCCGGTACACTTAGAGGCAGGTTGTCAGATTTGTCGGGTAACATAACTGGTTTAGTTTTGTGTGTCTGTTGTGTCAATCTTTGAAGGACCGTCTTCAACGGTGGGCTGTGGCTGGTCAAGGTTGTTAGATTATTACAAATGGTTTTGGAGTAGTTTGATCTTAACATTACATTGTCCGTACCGGATGGGATTGAAGCCGTCGGTACTTTAGGTTTTCCTGTTACCGTTTTAGGCCCAGTTGCACTTATCTTATCTGAGCTCGTCATTATGTTTTCTATGGGTACGCCAGGGTCGTCCATTTCTGGGTCCATGATTGCATTGCTTTGATCCTGGTGACTCCTCGCTAGTTGTTGAGTGGATGTTCCTAGGAGTTCTCCATTGTAATTTGTCGTAGGCGATAATGCACTAGTTTTGGTGGGGGATTTTTTATTTTCTACTTTTGCAAAAAGAGGGAACAGTTTCTGATGGACCACATTGGTGCTTGCCCTGAGTTTGTTTCTAGTTTTACGCTGGCGTTTGCGCTCTCTCTTACTGCATAATGGGGGGAGCGCTGGGGGAACTTCCACTGTTGGAGCGGTCTGGGGCACTGGGCTAACCTTTGACCCGGTCACAAGTTGGTCTGGGCTGATTGTAGGCCCGGTTGAAGTCGATGATGGACCGTTGTCGTCTGTCAACTTTGGTTGTAATTGACCATGGTGGCTCTGCCCGTCCGACTCAGTTGGACCGGTGGTTGTTCCTGCTCTTGGCGCCACCCCTTTGTTCATATTTGCGCTCTGCTAGACAAGGTCTTAAGTCACCAACCGGAACCCACACAAAGGGGCCGGACACAAAGACAATGGAAAGAGCTCTCACAAACCAATGTACAGAATGAGAGCGATCACAATCATGTATCAATGCAAAGAAAAAGGCTTCCAAATAACAGAATCCAAAACGCGAAGGAACAGGCTTGATCCTTAAACCAAGGCTTCCCACGGAAGAGATACTAGAACAAAAGAAAGCCGTGAGGCCAGCGAAGACCGTACTCACGGATGCGCCGTAAACGCCGAAAACGGGACGCCAACCACTAGCTCCTCGGACGAATCCCCACCAGTGACCCGGAACGAAACACTACTCTGGCTAAACGCGAAGCACTTCCTGGAGCGCTAGACAGGCCTAAATATGTAACTGATTTAAGTGTGCATGCGCTGGTGCGCGCGCATACGCCTGTGAAGTGTTTTTGCCAACTATTGTTTTGCCAACCCCACATTCGAACTCAGACTGCGAGTGGGCGTGTAGCGAGCAGGCATGACAGAATGGCTGTTTTTGAGGCAGGTGCTGACGAGAATGAGGCTTGGGGGAATTATTTTACAATTAATTGGCACTTTGTATTATAGGCCATCGGCCCGAGTACGAATCGGAGATCTAGTCACCGCCCCCCTTTGTAGATCTAGAGGCACCAGGCAGGGCTGCCCCCTATCTCCGCTACTTTATGCCTTGGTGGCGAAGCCTTTGGCCTGCACCCTGAGGGAGTATCACGGGAATGAAGTTAAAGGGTTTCCTACATATAGAATAATAGTGTCCACTTACGTGGATGACACGCTTCTTTATGTCCGTAGGCCTGAGGAAAACCTATCGGCAGTTATCAGGGGGGTGGTGAGATTTGGGGCATTGTCAGGCATTCAGGTCAATAGGGAGAAATCTTTAGTATTTCCTCTTACCCCTGACACCACCGAATTTGAAATGGAATACCCTTTGGTGTGGACTGAGGATTCAGTACGTTAATTGGGCATACGACTACATACGAATGCGGATATTGTATTTCTTGAAAACTATGGCGCGGCTATCTCGAAACTTGAGGATGATGTGAAGTTATGGTGCTGTCTTCCCCTGTCTTTGATGGGGCGCATATCGATTATGAAAATGGTGGTCCTGCCTAGATTTCTTTTTCTTTTCACGAATATCCCCCCGTCCTACGGCTAACTTTCTTCCATAGATTAAGGCAGCTCTTGTAAAAATTGGCCTGGGCTGGTAGGCAAGCTAGAGTTAATTGGGGGGTGCTCACGCTCCTGTGTCATTGAAACGGAACTAACAGTGGACCCGCTGGTTGCTCTTCTAGGTTACACTAAAGCGGTTCCAAGAGCAACCCGTAGATTGGTGGACATGGGATTGCTTATGGCCAGGAGGAGAGTAGCAATGTGTTGGTTGAGGGGCCCTACCCCATCTTTACAGCAGTGGTCCAGAGATATGCTCTACTGCTCCACGCAATCTGAGCTCTATAGCGAGCTGCTGCCGCCCAGGAGCAGACCCAAAACATTTTGGGGCCTGTATACTGATTATTTGACTGGCTGGAGGAGTGAATGTGTGGACAAGGTAGGGAATGGGGATGTTTTGGATGCTTCAGGTGTTAATGAGCCAGCTGGAATTGGTTGAAGTGTTTGCTGGGACTGAAATAAAGGGCTGGATGACAGGGAGGATGAGTATTGACCGACAAAGCTAGTCTTGGAGCGAAATAGTAGGGTAACGTGCCACAATACACTCTCGCCATGGGTCTGGTACAAGCTCTCCCCTAAGGCCCCTTCTGCAATGTGCATCAAGTATAAAAAGAATATTGCCGCCTGCCCTTTATGGGATGTTGGCATTATGGCTGTGTTAGTTTTATAGTGTCATTGATGAGTACTGTAAGTGATTTTGTACGAGGCTACTGTAATGGTGGGTGTTTTTCATCTGCAGTTGTATTTCAACTTACTTAATGAAAAATGTTTAATAAAAAAAAAATTAAGGCATACAGAAAGAGAAAAGAATAAAAGAAAATGTACAGGGGTAGCAAATACACGAGGTACTCACCAGCATTTGTCTAAAAAATACAGCGTGTAGATTAGGGATCATATCTATAAAATAAATGACACCAAATGAAAATGACATAGCAACGGGGAAAAATGCAACAGCAATGAGAAGCCAGCAGCAGGCAAGTTGCCCCATTTGGAAGGACATGGCGAAGGTATTGCCAGAGGGTCAAGAAAATGAATGCTTGCATGTTTACAGTCACACAGGACCCTGTAGTGTGAGCATCAGCCTCGTCCGGGCCCCTCTCCATCTTCAGGATAAAGCAACAAGTAGTCAAGCAATGGCTGCCATATATTTTTAGGTCTGGAGGTTGGTGGTTGTAGTCTAACATATGTATTGCTCGTGATATCGCAGTACATTAAGTCCCGGATCCATGCAGTCACTGTTGGGACAGTGGTGCCGCCCCAATGCAAAGATGCCTGGCGTTTGGCCAATAATAAAGCAATGGCGGCAAAATGCCAAACTCCTGCAGGTAATGGCTTAACGTAGCCCAACAACGCCAGCAGTGGGCTTGGGCTGTTTGGATTCAATCATCTGTGATAGCAGTAGAAAAACTTCCTCCCAATATGCTAGTATTGGGGCACAGTTCCACGCCAGATGTGAAAAGTTGGCATGCTCCGTTGCGCATCTTGAGCAACAATGTGATTTGGTGGGGTCGATTTTTGCGATGAGGTGAGGAGTAGTGTATTCCATGTCTAGTATTTAAAGTAGACGTGGGCGGAGAACTCAGCTCCGCCAGCGGATTGTGCAGAGATTTCCCTGCTCTGCTGAGAAAGCGGAGTAGGGAAAAAAACTCTGACTCCACAGCGGAGTGGAGTTAGCCAGCCCCCCCCCCCACTAATTGTCGCCGTACATCTTGCATGCACTGCTCATGCGCAGTTCGTGCAAGATGTTCGCGAAGAGGAGGCAGGCAGCCTGGGGACACTGCAATACATGTTAGTGACTTTTTATTTCTTTTAAATTACCTTGTCATAATTATTTTATATGCAGGGTTGGAGGCGGGTGGTGGACCGGAGTTGCACTCTGCCAGCTCCGCCCGGGATTAATTTATAGTGCAGTAATTTATCCCGGTGATTGTTGTACTCGAAATGTATCTGTTCACAACAGTAGAGTTAGGTGGCAACAGGCAATCCAGATCCCTCTCCCGTGCCGCCCAGGCCCTCCCTCCCACCGCAGACCAACAGCGACAAGTGATATAGCCGATAAATTAAACAAGCACTACTTGGGGTCATAATGACCATAGTGAGCGGTAGGAAGTCCAACAACTCCGCGGAAAAAGTTGGGAGTGTGGTGCGAATGGTATTGTGAAGTCTGTGTAAAAAGAATCTGTCCATATGTTACACATCATGCCAGGCCCGGTCCTAGCCATGGGCGGTATGGGCAGCTGCCCAGGGCCTCGCGCTCAGGGGGGCCCCGCTGCCGGCCCCGCAGTTGCGGGCAGCGCCAGCGGGAATAAATAATGCACTCTCGTAGTGCTCGCGCAGGGGCCGGGCCGCAGCAGGCAGTAAAAGTAAGGCAGGGGAGGAGGCCGGGAAAAACACTGTCTGCGACTGCGCAAGCACCGCACGCACCGTGACGCATGCACCCCACCACCTAGCTTGGTGGTGGTGGTGCCTTAGTGGTGGTGACGTGACGCCGGTCGGCCTTGCTCATGATGAGGGTGAGTGACTGACAGTGGGTCCCAGGGTCGTCAATCTGGTAGCGCGCGAAAGCGCTACCAATGACAGCCCTGGACATGATTTTATGGCCAGACTCCGCCCAGTGCGACGCACTCAGCATGCGCACACGCCATTCGTGAGCAGTCAGTCACTCCTCGGATCGGGCCGCGTGGGCAGTGCTGCAGGCAGGAGGAGTCGGTCGTGCCCCGGCCTCCTCGTTGAGCAGTTAAGGTAAGAGACCTGTTCTGCTTCGTATATATTATAATACTTAGAATGTTTCACGTACGTTCATCACTACAATAAGCCCCACAGAGCTCGCAGGTTTCCCCAGCCCATGCTTACATAGGTTATCCAACCATATTTATTCTTTGCACTCTGAATATTAGTCAGGATTTTATAATGGGATCACGATTCATAAGGACTTCACATTCCAGAAGGCAAAAAATGAATAAAGCCGGCACTTGTTAAACTACTTAGGTACAGAATTGAGAAACCGGAGAGGTCTGACCCCATTCGCCTGTGGAGTCTCAGACATCCGATTCAAAAAAATGAATTATTTATCATAATGATCACAGTGCATGTTAGTTGTATATTTTAATGTACACTGTGACTAGCAAGCCATTTCATCATGACTAGCATCTTTTGACTCGGTGACCGGTAAAATAAGTGACATGGTAAAAGCTAAAATGATTCGTATAGGAGGAAATTGTTCTTATGGGTTGAATACTAAATGTGATATGTTGCATATTTTGTTGGACTGCTTAAAAATCAAAAAACTGCGGAGACAGTGGTTACGCCGAATATTCCTTAAATATGAGATAATGACTCGTTGGAACGCTGCAGAAATATCAACTGACATGGCTCTTTAGACATAGCATGTGCTATTGGAAAATTCATGAGCGCAGCAAGTGCAGTGTTTATTGAGATTTAGTATCTAGAAGGGTTGATGTATTTTATGGGATTATCTGCAGATTTTATTGGAAAATGTATTTTACATGGGTAGTTGTTTATGGTCTTATTAGATGGAATTTACCATTATATATGTATTTGTTCTCTTCTTATAAAAAATAATGTTTTATAAGGTATTTATATAGTGTAATGGATATAAATGTTGTGTTGTTTTAAAGGCCAATGATCTAAAAAAATATATGTTTTATTGATTTGATTGATATGCAGATTTAGGAATTAATTCACGACAAGCAGACATGAATTCTGTTCAGAAAAAGTAGTGAAGAGAGCACAAACAGAATGCTTTGGTTATCGTACTGTATTGCAAGTGCATTCATGTAGTGCTTTCTTCCCCTGAAGAGGTGTTGAAGCATTTTAATTGGGAAAAAACTCTGTTCTGGAATCCAAGCGCAGTGGTTAGTCTAGTGCTATTGATTATTGTTGATTATTTGGGTTAGCAATGTGCTCGCCAGGGCACCATTCCATGATTTATACCAGTATCTTTGTTGGAGATTAAATGAATATATTAATGTGTGACCATTAGTAGAGGGACAGACGGGAGTCTGCTCTTTCATTTTTCTTGGACCGCAAAAAGCTCTCAGTTCGCTAAATTGAAGTCAGTAAACCAGAAACCTCCATGGATTATGCCTTGGTTTAAAAGTATAATTTTGAGTGTGAACCCTTAAGAGTATATTGAACTTCCACAACAATATTTTTCCAAGAGCTGGTTACAGTGTCCCACAGAGGGAAGCCACATGTGGGTTGTCACATCCACCAGGATGGAAACAACCTGAAGAAGAACCTACCTCCTGTACTACAATCTCTCGCTTCTGACAGAATACACTACTGGCTGAGCACCTGGACTGTCAATGCCCAAAAACCAGCTGTATGGATCTGTGAGCTAAATGCTTGCTGCTCCCAAATGCGGTGTTCTAAAGATCATGACTCATTTCCAGCGTGGAAGATTCAGCCTTTCACCTGTCTGAGGTGGGGAAATTGTTGGTTTCTCTTTTTTTTTTTTTTAATTTGTTTTTATTGCAGAATTAGAAACCACAGGATACAAGTAGTCAACCAGTCCACTCGTGACATCCCCCCCGATCAACAGTAAAGCGTATAACATACACAGCCATTCAGCCCGCATCCCGGGGGCCGGGCGGCATAATACTCTACTCAGTAGGAAAACATCACGGTGAGCGTCCCATAGGGACCATGGTCGAAAGATCGTTTTACGTATCTTCATTTTACCCCCCCACCCTCAACAATACCTTCGTCAGCCATTCCGCTTGCGTGATCAATGCTACTGTCCGGTCCAGGGCCCACCCCGAGCGCTATAGAGCCTAACATGTCAGGCCGCTCCCCCCCACCATTTCTAGCTCCGCGCGGAGCCTAACTGGCCTGCTTAACTCGAAGTCGCCCTTGCAGACAACCAGCTTCTCGGCTGCCGACCTACCCCAAACTCCCACTGAACAACCCCCCTATGTCCCCACCCCGGCAACTGCTAATGGTGTGTGCTTCGTGCTGATGTGTTGGATGGATCCACTACAGTGTCAATGACAACTCTGTGTTCGTTTGCCCCGCAGTGTCCACTGGCCCTATTCCCTCAGTCCTCATCCTCCACCAAAGAGTCACGCAAAGCCTGCACCACCAACTCCCACGCACGCGCTGCATCCAAAGCCTTCTCATTACCAAGCTTGACAGCCTGCTTCATCCGGAGCACACTCTCGCATTCAGACCACCGCAGCAATTCATTCTTCCATCTCCGCAGTGACGGCCCGCCCTTGGACTTCCAATGCCATGTTATTTCTCTTTGCGCCAGTATCAGACCCAGATCAATAAATTTGCTCGTCACCTTGGTGTGTTTGGTGTGCGGGAACCAGAGCAGCAAGCACGCCGCCATATCAAATTCCACCTCCCTGTCGGTCACATCGTTTAAGAGGTCCCCTACCTCTGCCCAGTAGGCCTCCAAATGCGAGCACCCCCAGAGCAAATGATCCATGTCCGCTCCTAGAGACGAACACCGCGGGCACCGGGCATCTTGTATCTGGAAATACCGCCGTATTTTTTCGGGGGTCAGGTAGGCCCTATGGAGCACATAGAAATGCACTTGCTGGAAGCGCGCATTTCTCGTGCCCTTCCACGTGCGCCGCAAGATGTGACTCCACGCCGTGTCTGGAATGGGTCTGCCCACACTTTCCTCCCATTTAGCCTTGAGCCCCTGGAGCGGTTCTAGTCCCTCGTTCAGCATCCTATTATGGAGGCATGTCACAGCCTTAAACGTGCCCGCTGCCATCACCACATACTGGCACGCCATAGTCGTGGTCGGTTCCATGAGCCCCCCTTTCCAGTGCTTCTGTATAGCCGCCACCACCGCCGCGTGTAGGAGAAACCCCCCATCAGGCAGCCCGAACTGTTCCCGAAGCACCTCAAAGGGTACCAGGGCCCCATCAATGTACAGGTCTCCTACCACCTGCAGGCCCGCTTCCTCCCAATCCAGCAATGGGGACCAGTCGCCCCGTGCAAATTGTTGGTTTCTCTTAACCATAAATTGGAAAATTGCACCATATGTAAAAAAAAAGTCGCATTTATTGCTTTATAAAAATGAGTGATTATTATTTATTTAGCAAATGCACCCCACATGCTTAACTTGCGGCTCTGTCCACACCTATAAACGGAAGAAGCCAAGGAGCCCACATACTAGAGACTAAGGGGCAGATTTACAAGCCCCTTGTGCCTCTTTTACGCCGCTGTTGCGTCACTTTCTGTGATGTCACTTAGAGGGGCCTCACATCTTCCCTTTCGCCCGGGGCCTCAGAAGGTCTAGGGCCGGCACTGCATCATGCCCATCCGACAGAGAGGCTACAGTTCACAGCTTAGCGTCCACGAAGAGGTTGCCCTATCTGTGGAGCTGAAATGTGGCAAAGTCCGCTCAGCCAGTGCTGCATTGTCATTGGATGCCAGGAATTGTCAGAGTACAGGAGGTCTAAGCCCAGGTAGCGTTGTAGTGTGCTCCAGGCCCAGTATGTGGTTGGAAGCATCTGTATACCTGAGGGAGTCCTGGAGGCATGATAGTGGAAAGGGGATATGACCGGGCCTGAGTCTACTCCGGTTTCAGTTATTGTAATCGAGCATCAGGATGGTACTAATAGTTTGCAAAATGTGCCTGTATAGCAAGGTAGTAAAGATAAAAATCAGGGACTCCGAACCTCCACGTGAGCTAAAAAACGGTGATGGATTAAACCCAGATCTCTTGACTGGGTGTGAGTGTTTGATTGGTTCAGATGCTCCGTCCAACACCACCCCCTTTTGTACCGCTTTGTTCGCCATAAGTTGGCAGGGTATGCTCAGACGTGAGTCCCTTGCTCACTTTGCCACTGGATTCAAGCAAGCCTGGCTGGAGACAGCTGTAATGCCAGAAACCGGTACGAGGAAGCTTGTTTCCGGTCCAGTGAAGGCATGGCTTGGCAATTCGGGCTGGACTGTTCCCATGAGGCACAGGGTCAGACTGATTTGCATATGGCCATGTCTGAACTGGGGTGGCAGAGTGGGCTAAAGAACGGTGATGGATTAAACCCAGATCTGTTGACTGGGTGTGAGTGTCTGATTGGTTCAGATGCTCCATCCATCACCACCCCCTTTTGTACTGCTTTGGATCCAGCCATTAGTTCCAGGAAACAAATATTTGGTTCCAGTAAGCACTGCCTACCTGTCTAGCTCGAAAGCAAGTCTGACATTTTACCTTAAAATGTTCCGATGAGCCTGCACAACCATACCATGTGAAAGAAAGTTGCTTCAGGGTTGGAACATCTAGAACATGTGGTGGAGACTGTTTAATAAAACCTGAATGTTCCCTACAAATATTAGAAGGTAATATTGGGTCCAATCAAAGTGCAAGAACTTTAGCAAATGATTTATAGTCCAAATTAACTAAGGAGATTGGTCTATAATTCTTACAAAAATGAGGGTCTTTTCCATCTTTGCGGATTAGACAAATGAGGGCTTCTTGAAAAGTGTTGCTAGAAGAATTAGATAAAGTATGAAAATAGGAATGGAGATGGGGAAGAAGAGATTTAGAAAAACTGGAGTAAAATTATACAAGAAATCGTTCAGGAACAGGAGCTTTCCCAATCTTAAGAAACTTTAATATATTGGAAATGTCTTTTATAGAGATATCGTTTTCCATTGATGAAAAGTCTATCTCATTTGGAAACTCTTTTTGTAAGGAAGAAAGATATTGTTGAGCATCAGTATACTCTGGACTGATATCAGGGGTATAAAGAGTAGTATAATATTTTTTTAATTCTTCTAAAATATCTGCATCTTTAACAATTGGGGTTGAGTCAGAATGTAAAATAATAATCAATGTTCATGCGCTCTTCCTTGATTTTAAGATATATGTGGCTAGATGTTTGCTTGCTTTGTTTTGGCCTCCGTAATAACGAGCACTACCTCTAAGAAGATAAGAATTAGCATTTTCTGTAGATAATTTATTATATTTGATTTTTTCTATAATGATATTATTAAGGTTTACTTTAGAGTTTGTGGTAGTATAGAGAGATTCTAACAATTTGATGTGTTTAACAATATCAAGTGCTTTTTACGTTTTTTCTTTTGAGCAACACAAAATATAATAAAGTCTCTGGCTGAGGCTTTAATTGCATCCCATATAACAGGGAAGGATAGATCTGAAGAAATATTATGATAAAAAAATTCAGTAATAAGAAGTTGAAAAGAGGAGGTAAAGTTCTGATCAATTAACAAAGAAGTTTTAAAGCGCCATCTTTTGTTGGTCATAGTAATAGGAAGCAATTCTAAATCTAAAATTACTGGTGCATAGTCAGAAATTAATATGAAACCAATCTCTGCATGTATTATATGTTGTGTGAGTGGGTTAGAAGTAAATAAATAAATAATCTAAACGAGACTGGGATAAATGAGTAAAAGAAAAACATTATCTTCTCCTAACTGGGATAATCTCCAGGAATCAACAAGAGATCTGTGAGTAATTAGTGTGGTAAAGTGTTGATGCATTAGAGAAGGGACAAAAGGCACTTTGGAGGTACGATCTATGTAGGGATCAACAACTAAATTGCAGTCGCCACCAAAAACAACATATTGTGTAGAGATAGACATCAATTAAGTAGATATGGTAGGCCAGAAATTGTTGTCTATTTTAGTGGGTGCATAAATGTTAAACAAAGAAAAAGGACTATTAGCAACTTTAAGATGAACAATCAACAAACGACCTTCATTGTCTGAATTGAGATCAGGGAAACCTTATGTTTTTAAATTCTGAACCCAAGCACACGAAAAAATATACAACTGGTAGTTTCAGTAATTACTCAAACATAACACACAATAAATCAATCAGTTTTCCTCTTTTTCTTGTTTTCTTTAATAGATCTTCATGTTTTCAGTAAGTGAACAGTTCCCAAGCCAACACGTGTTTCGTCGCCTCAGTATGCTTGTACATGTGACTTGTTCACGGCTGAACAGATTCACTCTATTGTATTCTTAAGTGCGGCGATAATTCCAGTCAGAGAGACACGCCGCCCGCCACTTCCAAATTCAACAGCGCGATGAAACTGCTTACCGGGCTGAAAAAAACATATGTTCTCATGCCAGACGTCTTTCCCGACTCGGCATTCGTTTCCGTTCTGTAGTAAGGGTTCAACAGGAAATATAATCCAGACAATCCAGATTGTAGATAAGCAGTATTTATTTGAGCATCCACCTTCTTGAAGATCAGCAGTACAACTGCTCTCAACTGATATTTACAGATGTGACATTACAAACCCTATTTTAAAGGTATACAAACCAAACAGAGAACATTACACATAGAACATTCCAAAGAGAATGAACTATGAGAATTCCTCAAGGAATTCTCCAGTACTAGATATTCTGCTATAAACACAATACTACACGTTCTGGTGCAGAGACACTGCCACCAAATAATAAACAAGCTCCTCACGGCGCCCGGCACGGAGCAGAATCAATCTGCCGCCATCCTCTTCGGTGTCAAGCCACGCCTTACCCTTAGTCAATAGTTTAACCTGACCAAATCACCAATGTTGATATGGGTAGTTTTGCAAGAATTAATTTTGTCTTAGTAAGTCTTACATTTGTATGATGTGTCCTAATATTTTATGCAACCACTCTGCGCCTTTCTTGCTGGTTTAGGGAAAAATGTGTTTGCTCATTACATATTTGACTTCACTCAGGACATATCATAATAGAGGCCTGGCAACCTCCCAGCCAACAATGGTGTATTTGAAGTTAGGCTGTGAGTTGTTGTGACCTGAGTAAACTGAACGGCTACGCGAAGTATTCAAAAGGAGCAAGTAAAATCTCACCTTTTGTATGATTGCGATACGGGCGGTGGTGGAGCAAGTTACTCGGAGGACGCACGCGGACTGCTGGGCGTCTCTCTGGCAGCATCTGAACCGGCTACTGATTCAGCGCACCTGGACCGCGCGGCGCCTGCGAGTGAAGCAAGGCGGGTTAGAGGTTGGAGGCAAGCCGCTTTGTCAGCAGACGGCGTTGGTTCCGAAGATGGGGCCAAAGGGAAGGAGAGCCCGGGGAAAGGGGGCTGCCACTGAAAATGCAGACGGAGCTGAGATAGCTCTGCCACTCGCACCATCGGTTCCAGTCACACTCTCCATACCTCCTGCGCCTGCCGTGAGTAATAATACAGAGCATGCTGCGGTATCTACCAAGGAGGGGGAGGCTGCTAGTTTACAAATGAAAATACCGGAGATGTTTTCATCAACTAAACCAAAGGATACTGGGAAGTTAAAGTTTAAAAAACAGGTCGAGGGGTCAGGAGCAGAGGGAGTACAGAAGACGGTGCCTGTTCAAGTGATTACAACTTTAACCCCTGCTCCCGCTCCTGACTCAGGACGGGCTGTGAATAAAGAGGCGATGATTACAGCTGAGAGTTCAAGCGGGGAGAGTTTGAGCAGCGCCCTCACCCCAGATGCTATAACACTGGTTTCACTTAGATCTAGCAGCTGCACCCGGTCGGATACTACTGTTTTGACTATTTCTACCACGGAGAAGGGAGAATTACGTGGTTACCCCATTAGATATCAGGTCGGATTTTCAAAATAGCGATGAGTTAGCGATACCTATTGGGGGCGAGACTGATTCGGCGGATTTTTTCTCCATGTCAGAACAATCTATGTCATCCTCTGAGGACCTAGCAGAACTTTACGCTACTCGTATGAGTATGGAGGATGGATGCTTAGAGGAAGAAAGTGGCCACAGTAGCTTGAATGATTTAATGGAGAAAGATGGGATAGAGCATGGAACTGTTCGGAGGCTGCGATTAGATACAAGAGATAAAGAGAAGCCAGAAGAGACTTTAAACACAGAAGCTGTGGCGACTGATTTAGATTCAGAAATGGATGATATCTCCCTGGGGTTGATCTATCAAACCATGGTGCAGCATAGGGAGGAGACGCGGGAGGATAGTTTGAGAGTTCAGAATTCCTGCAAAAAGTTGCAGAACTCTGTGAGGCGGTTGGTGAAATCGCATTCAGAATAGTTGACCAGGGCTACGGAGGCAGAAACACGTATTTCTTCACTAGAGGATGAGGTAGCTCAACAAAGAAAAACTATAGAAGTGCATATGGCTACTAAGGAAGACTTTAATTGGAAACTTGTTGATATTGAGAATCGATCCCGAAGAAATAATTTGAGATTTTTGCAGATTTCGGAGGGGAAAGAGGGGTCTGATACTCGAGGCTTCCTAGTGTCACTCTTGAAAGAAACAATGCCAGAGGTTAACAAATGGGATTGGGACCGGGAGGTGGAAAGGGCCCATAGATTTCCTTTTAGAGTTAATTCACGGGATCAGAAACCCAGAGCTATATTGGTGGCCTTTAATAGTTTCCAAGCGCGCGAGGAATTATTTACGAGAGCTCGCCCTGATAAAAAATGTAAGGCTCTCGGGTGCAAATTTTTTGTAAGACCAGATCTCTGCAAACAATCTGTAGAAGTGCGATGGCAGCTAAAAGAGCTTATATCTAAATTTCAAGAAAAAGAAGCGCAGGCATACTTAATGTTTCCTGCTAAGCTTAAGGTTATTTACAAGGAACGCACAAGATTTTTTATGACTGACATTGCAGCTAAAGAATTTTTTATGACATTGTAAATGCAGAGAGATATTGAGTATGAATTGATGTAAGTTTATTTGAGATTTGCATAAAGAGAGCAAAGAAGTTGATAGTTTTTGCACATGTATAAGGTTGATCAGGAGGTTTCATCAGAACAGGGGGATTAAGTACGGTGAGAATTGAGTAGACAAAACTCTGTGGGGGGACGGCAGGGGGTTTGGGGGCAAACTCGCATCACAGGACCATAAGTCCTAAAGCCTCTGTTAAGGGAGAAGGGCAGGGTGGGAGAGGGTGGGTGAGTCTGAAGAGGGGGGTTGGGTGGGGAAAGGGGACATGTAACTATGTCATGGCTTATAATGCTTCTGTTACCTTGTGTTTCTTGCTAAAGCCCAGTGCATGCACTCTTCAATTATGAATGTCACTCTCTCAGCTAACCTATCGGTTTGTGGTTGATGTAATGCAGTGCAATGGTGTTGGATTCCTGCATTTTGTATGAATTTGTATATCTCTTAAGATGTGAGCTTGCACTTATCCGTTTGGCTGGGAAACCTCCTTGTGTGCATTAAGTGTTTTTTTTTAATGACATCACGGCAGCAGTACTGGGTTGCTACAAAAATTTAACTCTTGTGTTTGTACACGTGCAGCAGTTTTAAATAATATCCATTCTTGTCCACTATAAGGCTAGATGTAAACATCATTTGGTTAGTTTTAAACCTAAATGACACAGACTCATTAATTATTGTTTAATACAGGTGCTAACTTGTATCCTCTACATAAGAATCCATCTTCTAGTGACAGGTCATTCTAATGGAAACAGTTTAGAACATAAACTGAAATGTATTATAACTGAGAAACGGTGTGTCGGCCAAACTGTATAAAGAGGAGAGATGCAGTAACTGTCTCCCTCCGACAGGCAATCTGTATTTATATGATGTCACACACACACAACATGCTAAATCTTTTTCGCTCTAATTATAGGACTTGAATTAGGAACTACAAAGAGTGTAGATGAAGCTGAGCTAAGTTTAGGACCAGGACTATATTTAAAGAATTTTCAATTCATAATTAGTGGTGGTCAGAAAAAGGATCATGTGAAACATGCACAACATTTTTAAAATGTAACTCCTTTTTAAGGTCAACCAATGCAGATTTTAATTCTTCCAGGAATAGATTTAAATTTGCACTGTCCAAAAATAGATCTAGCTGCCACAATTTTGTATCTGATCAAGAATGTGCATATTTTTTTAAACAAATCTCTAAACGCCACATTACAATAGTCAATGTGAGAATAAAAGAAAAAATGTGTCATCATAATCTTATTTGCTAAGGGCAAAAAGTGGAAACTTCTGAGCAAAACTCTTAGGTGATAGAAACAGCTATTGCAAACAGATGCCAAATGAAAATCTAAAGATAGGTCAAAATCATTTAAGAAATAGCTGGTTTAGGGTCTTCCCCCACGGATGTACGCCAAAGTTTGTGATCCCACTTATTGGGAGAGTAAGTGGAAGTAAATCCACAGGGGCATAACTAAAACGAAGGTTGGACTGCGTAAAAAGTCACAAGCATGGGGTAGACAGAGCATGGACTACTTAACCACACGAGAAGGATGCTAACAGCTGTTCGTAATGTATGCTTTACCCAATTGCACAGTAGTGGGATTTATAAACCCAACTTCCTTGGCAAACATGGCACCCAAACTACAGAGGATCACACATTGGGTCCCATAAGTATTCAAGTTCGACAAGGGGTTGATTATCCAAAGTGCAATGTTCCAGAAATATCTTCAGAGCCTAAATATTAGGCACAAGTGGATCCCACCCAGATAGGTGCAGGCTTCAAGGAGGTTTAGCGCTGCACATGAGCACTGAAAAAAATAACTCCAATTGCGGTGTAACAACATGCAGACATAAAATGGACAGTGTACAATTGTCGGCGGACATATCACCACACATACTACTGTGCATCCCAGAATATGTGTTCTGTATCCATGTTGTTTGAGTGAGAAGTTACAGAGGGATACCATCCTCATGGTGCTGGAGCAGGCCCTTAGCACCGACCCAGAGGCACAAAATGAGAATGCAGGTGAGGGAATAACAAGGGTCTACTTCAGACCCTCTCCCATTAGGTTTGGTGATCAAGTTCTGGTGCAGAACCGTCATCGAGGGGGAAAAGCAGGGTACCATGCCTGTGCTCTCTCTTGACCATAGTTGTCTGCAAGAGTACCATGGAAACAGCGGAAAGGGGTGTAAAGAAGCGGAGTCTTCAGGTAAGTTGAAATAACTTAATTAAAATCAGCGGGACAGAAACAGGCGCTCCTGTGCGCAGGATCCCACCAACCGTTATCCTCCCGATCCCGTATCCCGCTGCCCTAAGGTTCTGTGCATTCTCTCGGCACGTGGAGACTCCAGACCCCCAGAGAATGTACAGAGGACCCAACTTATCTTTCCCCTTTACACAAATAAAAGATGCTGGCAAACATTCTAACACCTAAGAACAATAACAGAAAAGTCTAAATCACATGAAGCTAAAAGAAATCATATTACCTTCGAATAACAGAGGTACGCAAGAACGATATCATCGTAAAACGTAATCTTGGAATTTAGAAGGCAATTTGATGGATCTGGATGACAGGGAAAAAGCTGTGAGATTGGTCTCCTTATGATCCTCAACCTGAATAGGGTTTTTAGATTGGACATTCAAACCCATATTAGACACGGCAATCTTCCCCTTGTTCCACCACCTGCCATCATCCAGTTTAACCGCAACTCTGTTTATTTTCACAACCTACCTCAGGACTGAGAATTTGTACTCCCCTTTGGGTAAAATCCTGGAACACTTCACTCTAACCATGTCACCCACACTGACATTCAACTGTTTGGGGCCCAGTTCGACCTACGTTTGATAATATCTTTTTGTTTTTGTGCCTTGACAAACCTTTTACCAACCTCATCAATTTTCTTCCTAGGCAACATGAACCCGCTATCCCCATCCATCTTCTCAACAGCTTGGAAGCTGGCACACCCTCTTAGCAGAACGAATGGGGACACACCAGTGTCAGAATTTACCAGTCGTGCAAACAGCCCACAGTAGTTTTCCAAATTCTGCCTTACAATTCAGACCATTCGCTCTTGCCAACTGCACATTCTGTTTAATGAACATGTTAAAGCGCTCAACTAGGCCATCACTTCTAGGATGGAAAGAGAAGTTCCTAAATGCTTAATGCCCAGAAAACATATAGATTCTTTAAATGGATAGAAATGAATTGGGGGGCATTGCCGGTGAGTAGTTCCTCGCAAACAGTGATTCAAGAAACTTAATAACAGAGGTGGAATCAGATGTTTTTACCCATTTGATTTCTGGCCAGCAACTATGATAATCCATGAGGGCTATGCCATACTCAGGTACACGGGCGGACAAAGACATGGGACCAATTATGTCAATAGCTAATTTAACCCAAGGTTTGTCAGCAACTTCAATGACCTCTATGGGACAGGGAGTAGTTACTTGTGACTTGTCGCTAACCGCACATTCCATACAATCCCTTACAAAATACTCCACCTGCCTGTCCAAAGCCGGCCACCAGAAATTCTCTCTTACCCTCCTTTTCATAGCATGCATACCCATATGGCCCTCGGGTGCTAGGGTAAGTACCTTGTTTCTTATAGCATCAGGCACCACTAACAGCGATGACCTATACAACAGTCTGATCACCACTGATAATTCGTCGAAGGCATGTTTGTATTTGCTGACACAACTCTGCTCATTGATCTCATGTGACCATCCTTTGCTCAACATCTTTAAAACTTCCTTAAACTCATGGTCACACTCAGAAGCTTCTCTCCACTCCAACTCAGATATAACATCTTCAGATTGACCTATTATTTTGCATAACAGTTCAAAGCCATCACACTCATCTTTCACCTCCAAGTTATCACTGCAACGAGGAGTTAAGCGAGACAGACAATCTGCTAAGAGATTTCTTTTGCCTGGCACATACTCAGCGCTGAAATTGTGGTCTATGAGTCTATACTGCCATCTTGCAATTCTGGGTTTCGCTTTTCCCCCAGCCCTTGTGATGAATAAGTCTACCAAAGGTTTGTGGTCAACACGTACCACAAATTTTTAATCATAGAGATAGTGTTTAAAATGAGTGATACTCCACTGACAAGCAAGAGCTTCGCGCTCAGTCATGGATTACGAGACCTCACCGCCATGCAAACTTCTAGAAGCGAATGCAGTTACCTCGTCCTTGCCATCTCTATGCTGCAAGAGCACAGCATCCAAACCCTTTTGACTGGCATCCGTCATTATTATGGTTTTATCTTCCGTACTGAACACCTTAAGGGGAATGGGATGAGCTACTTTCTGTTTAATCAATTAAAACTCCTTAGTCATATGTCATTCCAACAAAACCAGACATTTTTCTTGAAAAGACATCTGATATTGTAAGTCTTGGATGTGCAATGGGTATAAACCGGGCATAAAACTCAATGAGGCCCAATAATGATGTTAACTGATCCTTGTCACTAGGAGTGCTGAAATCTTCACTAGTCTTAACCAGACTGTGTCTAGGTTGCACCCCTTCAGAAGACTACATATAACCCAAATAGTCTCCAGTCGTTACATTCAATCTACATTTGTCTATACTTAGAGTTACGCCTTTCTGTCTTAACACTTGGCACAATCTTTCATTGTGATGATTCTGATCCTCCCTATACACCAAAACGTCATCCTGAAAGGGCATTACTCCAGGCATACCTTTGAACATATTTCTACCACTCACAGCAGAGGCGAGGCCAAAGGGCATGCGCTTAAATTGGAAGAGACCCTTTGAAATAATTAATGCAGTAAGATGCCTTGACTCTATGTGCAATTCGATTTGATGATACGCAGATGACATTTCCAACAAACTGACCCACTTAGGTCCCTTGAGGGTGGATGTCTTCTGAGTAATGTTGGGCAGGGGATGCTGGTCTATCCATATGTTTTTGTTAAGGTCGCGCAAGTCCATGCACATACGTAGGTTTCCGTTGGCTTTGTTGGCCAGAACCACCCGGGACACCCAATCAGAAGACTCAATAGGCTCTATAACGTCACTTGAGCACAATATCTCTAATTCTTTTTTTTTTATCAGACTGCAACGCGAGAGGTACTCTCCTGACCTTGTGCACCAGAAGCTGAGCCCCTGCTGTTAATTTGATCATATGCTTAAAACCTTTAAAGAGACCTAATTTCTTTTTAATACTTCTGGGTACAACAATTCCCATACATTTGTTTTGATGGCTTGCACTTGGAAGAAATCTTACTTCAAAATTACTTGTTGAGCATTATTGGGATCAAGTATGACACCACGGTTGCCTTGGTCTTTCCATCCAAGAAGGCACACCTCATCCCTAGTTACATATATGATGCCTTTAGACCTGCTGTCTTTGAATTCAAAATCGGCATTGAATTCACCCACAACATCAATGGCCTTTCCGCCATAACCAATGGGATGTATATTAGATTGATTTAAAACTTGTTTCGGAAATGACTACCTCCAAACAGATTCACTTATCAGAGTGAAAGGAGAACCAGAATCGGCTAACACCTTGACACATACACCATTCACATTTATAGAACATAGGGGTCTTCTCAGTCCTTGAGAATTGACACCCCAAATAACCTTAGAACAATATATGTCCAAAATTGTGAAAATGTGATCTTCCTTGTTGGATGAAGATGCTTCTTCTGCAGTTGATTGTACATTGTGCACCCTTCTAGATGGTCCGCTTCCACTGGACCTGCAAACCTTGGCGAAATGCCCTTTCTTTGAACACTTGGCGCATATTTTGTCAACAGCTGGGCACGATTTGGCATGAGCTAGATGTCTAGTAGTGCCACATCTGTAGCACTCTAGTTTTTTCCTTGTTGTATGGTTATTGTCTCTTTTATCTGACTTTTCCTTGAACTCATTCATTTTTTTATGTTTGAATTTGACTGCTAGCACGCTCTGACTTTTGCTTTCAGTTAAAGACATTTGCTCCATGTACGTACTAGTGCTTTCTATTCTTGTGGCAATGTCTAATGCTTATTGCAGAGTGAGATCCGGTTTGGATAAAATCGCTTCCTGAACTTTTTTGTTGTTCGTTTTTTCGACTATCTGGTCCTTTATCATTTCCTCTTCAAATACTTTATATTCATAACAGGCTGCGAGAGTGCGCAAGGCGTCAACGTAACTTGAGGCAGATTAACCTTGCAATTGGACTCCTTTGTAGAATTTGTGTCTTTCCAGGGTTACAATTTTACAAGCTTTGATACGAGTGTTCAGAGCTTTGATGGCTGTAGCATACTCGTCCTCTACTCCATCACCTTCACCATCACCTATAATGAGTAGTTGTTTAGGAATGTGTTTCAGAATGTTGCGCCTTCATTACCTAAACAATGTCTAAGAATGGTGTCTTTCTTCTTGCAAGTGAATGACTCTCCGGCAAGAGCCTCAAGATATGCTTCAAACCCTTTCTTCCATTTTTCCCAATCAATTTCCGGAGAAGCTTATAGTGCTTTCTATTCTTGTGGCAATGTCTAATGCTTATTGCAGAGTGAGATCCGGTTTGGATAAAATCGCTTCCTGAACTTTTTTGTTGTTCGTTTTTTCGACTATCTGGTCCTTTATCATTTCCTCTTCAAATACTTTATATTCATAACAGGCTGCGAGAGTGCGCAAGGCGTCAACGTAACTTGAGGCAGATTAACCTTGCAATTGGACTCCCTTGTAGAATTTGTGTCTTTCCAGGGTTACAATTTTACAAGCTTTGATATGAGTGTTCAGAGCTTTGATGGCTGTAGCATACTCGTCCTCTACGCCATCACCTTCACCATCACCTATAATGAGTAGTTGTTTAGGAATGTGTTTCAGAATGTTGCGCCTTCATTACCTAAACAATGTCTAAGAATGGTGTCTTTCTTCTTGCAAGTGAATGACTCTCCGGCAAGAGCCTCAAGATATGCTTCAAACCCTTTCTTCCATTTTTCCCAATCAATTTCCGGAGAAGCTGGATTAAGTATAAAAGATGTAGGTGGGGCAATTGCTTGGTGCATGATGGAATGGTGATGTGGTAACGCGCTTGAAAACTGTGAAGAGAAAACTATGCACACAGTGCACAATAAATTAATACAGCTACGGTATGATGAGCAGAACAAATGAGCGTAGCGTGGAGGTAGTTAGCGTGTCATCGCAAAAGATACACACAAGGATATTCCACAGTATTAATTCCAGCTGCACATGTCACCGTAGGAAATGCACGCATGAAACGCAAAATGTGTGTGCCACTCACTTGTAGAATGATGAGAAAAAGAAAATGCAGAATAACCGCACGTTAAGTCTGCTGTGCTGATCACCAAATTCAACACTTGTAATGTAGGTGATGAGTAATATATAACGGTGTGCAGTTCACCAAGATCGGCCCTTCACAAATGATATGCTAATACTTGTAATGTCGGTGATAAGTAATATATACCGGTATGCAGATCAGCGAGATCTACACTTCACAAATGATTTGCAAAAGATAAGAAGTGGTCTGCAGATCAGCGAGATAGGCACTGTTGAAAACAAGCATTTACAATGCAACGGTCTCGCCTTTGCAAAAGTTAGAGCTATTGGCATTGTATGTGGTGGTGGCTGTGGTGGATGTGGTGATGGATGTGGTGGTGTTGGATGTAGTGGATGTGGTGGTGGATGTGGTGGTGGTGGTGGATGTGGTGGTGGTGGTGGATGTGGTGGTGCTTTTAATTACTTAAAGTCCTGCCATACATTGACAACAATGTGCGTGTCGAGTGGGATGTCCGCTGAAAGTTTACTTCCCAGACTATTAACAATAACAGAGCCTGTCGCCCTCATTGAAATAGGCACGTGCTGGTGGCAGTAACAAAGCCACCTGTCCGTAAACACTTGAAAGCCACTGGTTTTAAACCCAACACATATTTAACCTCCCAGACACCTACAGCCATTAACCATGCAATATTTACAGCAGCCTATTTTTCCATGATCTCAAGGGAGGGTTTGCCACAGAAAAGATTGTTTATTTTCCCTATTGGTTTTTACCGTGTTGAGCAGTGAGCTAAGATGGGCCAAACAAAAAATACAAACGTTTGACCCAAGCAGCCATTAGGAACAGCTGGTTGTTGAAAAATAACTTCGCTCTGCAAAAAAAACACAAGACTTTTAATTTTCACCGCTGCCAACAAGTATGTAGCACTAAACCAGAGCAAGAAGGTGTGAGCTGGTGGGGAGTCAAGGCATGGTTTTCTTCTGAATATGAGAAAACCTACCAACTTGTGACTTAGGTGACTATCTCAACCTCTTCTCAGACCCCTTTCCACCTTGGAAACATTCAAACCCGGATTCCGGATTAGAGTAACTGTCCATAGAGTGGGAAGGGAAATTGAACATTGTAGACATGCAGGGAAAGTGATTTTCCCAGGGGGAAGGTAGGTGAAAAAGTATTTCCAAATTTAGCTCCATTGCCGTAATGTGGGGTTATTTCAAAGGATGGAAGTGGTATGAAAAAATGTTGGGGTAAGAGGATGGGAGTCTCTTAAAGGGATGTGGTCTAGGAAGGGTAACTAGGAATCATTTCCAAGAGCATTGGGCTATGGAATTAAGACTGTGGCTTAACAAATGTAAACTAGACTCTGATGCTTCCCATGGAGAGCCACAATACCAGTATTGTGATGCCTCTGAGCTTCCATCTTTTGCAACCAAGCATATCTCAAAGTAACAGTCTGCCAGATAAAGCAAGCCAGACCCATTGGCATTGCCAATGTTTTCTTGCAGTTTGGAGATAAATGAGTAACAACAAAACCTCAGACACTCCCTATCAGCCCTTCACTCCCATTCATGCCACTTTCTCTACAGCCTCTGTTAGAGGCACCTTTTCTTCCTTGCATCTTTTTTAAATCCTCCACACCTCGGCTCTTTCCTCTTCACTCACTCCTCCTTATTGTACTTCCATTCACCTCCTCCTCTTCAGCATCCGCCCACACCACAACGCATCCACTCACCTCTGAGCACTGAATTTTCTTTTAAAGTTCTCTGTCAATATTTTAACAGAAATGTGTACCTCCTTCAAACACTTTTGCATAGAATCACAATTACAGCTGGCACACACAGCCATTGCCCAGTGTTACCTAAGAGAGGCCATAGCATGTGTTCTGAACACCTTTATTACCCAATGATAGCCACTGTGAGAAACTGGCACTGCCTTTAGCCTCAATTCCAGCGCTCTAAATTGGGGATTACTGTAACATTTTTTTTTACAATCACAAGAAATTGATTTGCGTTTTGCCTCGTAAGTTTAGAAAATGGACTCGGGCCCAGGTGGTACCTGTTACAAGCTCACTATTTAATTTCTGGTGGGTCTGTGACCCAGAGTGACCGGACTCACTAAAAGTCCGTGCTATACCCAGGGCTCGAGTCGGGGTACCACGCGGGTGGATGGCGTCCCCCTACTTATTTTACCAGGGGGACGCCATCCCCCCTGCTAAACAGCTGGACTTCACTATTTGGCCTCTCTGGGACATGGAGCTCAGCACCTTTCGTGACGTCACTTCCTGTTGTGACGTCACTTCCGGTGACAGCGTCCCCCCACTTCTTTTTTGACGACTTGTGCCCTGGCTATACCCACGGTATAACACTGCATTAAGGAAACAGCAAATGTCACAATACATTCCCCGTTATATGCGTGGAAAACTGGCCCACTTTTCCAGGTGCACTGCTGGGAATGTGCGTGAATTCCCAAAATTCATACGTTTATACCCATGAGCGGAAATACTCCAGACGCAAAGCTCAGGTGTGGTGCATTAGAGTCACCCAGTCAATCCATTTCCCTGCATACCGCTAAACAACAATTCTAGGCCTGTCTCAAAAACAGACGTACATCTGCCATTTGGCATGGGTAGAGTTTACATCGGTATCGGTTCAGACTTTTCAAAATGTTTGCAACTTGAGCCTTGAAACCTACTTCAGTCGCAACCACCTTGGTGCATCTTCAAAAGGTTTTCTGAATTCCCTTATTCCCGACGATAATATACACGTACATTTACTAGCATGAGGAGAAAAAAAACACAGAACAACTGGAAACACAACAGCTAGCGTTTATCTCCCCCCTCTCCAAGGGATATATTTTCCACTGTAAAGAAACTTCACCGAACACATTTTTGGAGGTGCTCATATGTCACTCTGTAAAGGGATTTTCTCCTGCCCATAAGAGGAGTAAATGCCAATCTTGCAGGGCATGAAAAGTTCTTTATGTGGCTTGTGAATAGCCACAAGTGAGTACGTTTGTGGCTGTGACAACCATTCAACTCCCACAGCCAGATATTTACGCACATGGAAAGCTCTATGTAAGTACATGGTTCCTAAACATTATTTAATAAGTTCTCAGGAAACGAACAGCTACCACAATCAAAACTCATTCGGTGCAACCAGATTTGATAACTAAATCAAAAAAAAAAAAAAAAAAATCACATAGGCAATTCGTGACTAAAATAATCAAATGATGGCACGACTACACCCGTTTTGTCTGTAGTGTCGACAGCGAGCATCCCTAAATGCTACTTTTTGCCACAACACCCAATACAACAGACTTCTGCGACCACAAAATATAAAAGTGTATGCGCAAAGTCTGGCAGCTGGCTACTGGAAGAAAACATTTAAGGGCAACCAGTAATAGACACCACCAGGGGGTCGGGTGGATTGAAAAGGTGAGAAAAAGAGCGTTCTAGGAGAAGAATGCGGGCGGGAGGTTCAGGGAGGGTAAGGCGCGCTCGGCTAGTGGTACCCCCTCGCCCTCACAAGGACATCCCGTTTCAATCACGAACAATGGTGTCGAATCAACAACGTATTAGCGTCGAGACTTACACCATGCAGGATAGACCATAAAGCAGCTTGTAATCACGAAATCAGACACGGGGAGATGAGGTGAGGTGCCCAAAATCACAGGCTGTTGAGGCAATGCCAGTACTCGAACCTGGTTCCCAGTTGCAAAGTCGGCAGCTGTGGCTCTATCTAACACCAAGATCTCTCCCTATCTAAAGAAAAAGTCACACCGATGACCAAGTGGGATAAAATAAGTAGAAGGCCTCTAAAACGGGTATGACCTAAGAGGTTTAGCCATTTTCATTTAATGCATTTTTATATAGCGCGGACTTTACCCAAAGGTGTCACAGCGCTTCACAATAGAACCAAGTACGTTACATGGGAAGAATATACAAAATTTACACATTGCAGAAACAAGAACAGGTAAAATAAAATAATACATGGCAGTCACTCAAAAACACAAAAAAAGCCATGAGCTAAAAGGTTTAGCTATGAATCATTTTCAAAAGACGTGTCTTATGTAATGAAGGGCATGGCCTAAAAAGTATACTTAAATCACAAATTCAATTGAAGCGCGTGACCACTGTTCTTTAGAGTCCAGTGTTTGACGAGCACGTGTTCTGCGCACTTTTATGACCCAATGTGACTGACTGACACCTTCAGACAAACGCTGTCTACAGCCTCCGCTCCAGCGCTTGCAATTATGCAAGTGATTAACAGCCACTCACAAAGAGAACTCGGAGATACAGAGACTCGGCTCCATACAAGAGCAACATGCTGCACGAGAAAAACTATAAAACAATATCCTGGAAAAAGCAAACAATCAAAGAATGCACAACCAAATAAAACAATTTAAACGTAAACAGGTCCTGCATCCTTGAGATGGAATTCCTTAACGTTTGTACAGTTATTGTTAAAAATAAATATCATGGGGTCTGCCTGTAGCATAAAGCTCACGAGGACCAGACAGGCGCCTGTTACAATGTTAGTTTTTAATGACTGGCGGGCTAAGAACCAGGGAGACCCACTCCACTTAAAGCCGTAGTCCCAACATTTCCTTTGAATTGACCTTTGATTCTCAAAGAAGGGTAATGTGGAGTGATTCTGAATTGGAACCCGAATGAAATCCGTGGGGATTAAACATTATCAGAAAAGAACGGGTAATGGCACTATGACCACTCGCTGACTGTGTTTTACTTTTTACACACATTTTTGCGGAGGCTCCTTCCTTGTTCATGATTCTGGATGTGGGGAGTGTGTTTTTTCTCGAGGAAGGAGTAGCAGAAAGAGGTAAGGTATGAAAATATTCTTGATGCATGGCTCCGGCAGGTCAGGTTTAGAGTTGCACAACTCTTACTGCGTTCACTCGTGATACTTTGACAGGGCTTGCTGGGCTTGCTGGTGTGCTTCCCAGAGAGACAGGAGATTGGGAAACGCGCGCGGCCGGCGCCGATCGCTTTCCAGAGCGTGCGCGTGACATCTCCTGTCTCCTGGGAAGCAGACCCGGCAGCATTAGTATCGCGCCTGCGCGATGGCATATGGCTTTGCCATATGCATCGCAGGCGCGAGACCTAAAAAGGCCTGACTCCAAAATGGCCGCCTCGTATTAAACGTATGTGCGCTGCCGTAAGATAAGAAAGGGTGTGCAGGTCACTGAGATCGGCACAGCTTTGGAAAATGTGCCTGGTTCCAAGATGGTTACCATGCTCAGCACGTATGCGTTGTGACGAAGTAGAACGCGGTGTGCATGTCACTGTGAACTGCACAGGCGAAAGCGAAAGGTGGTAACCAGGGTGATGCTGCAATGACGTGACAGGAGCAGTGGAGAGGCTTGTGCAGGTAAGAGCCGCCGGAAAACGAAAAAAGCAAAGTACCTTGGAGGTGGTGCTAAGACAGCACTGATACCCTTAAAGTGTTGTCAGGGAAGGATTCTTGAATCTTGACCCGTCCAGAAGACCGGAAAGCTGTTTAAATGAGGAGCCCCGTTGAGAAGACCGCTCCTTGGCCGCATGCGTTGAGGTACTGCTGACTGGCAACTCGTTGCCAGTGAAAAGAAACGGAGTCTTCCTGCAAGTTGAAATAACTTTATTAAAGTCAGCGGGACAGAAACAGGCGCTCCTGTCTGTAGGACCCACCAACTGTTATCCGCCTGATTCTGAAAACCGCTGCTTTAAGATTCTGTGCATTCTCTCAGTGCACGGAGACTCCAGACGCTCAGAGAATGTACAGAAGTCCCAACAAGGGGTAATGAATGAGAGACAAGAAACCTATCAAGGTTCAAATGAATGAGGAAACAACTGATACCAACACCTGGTTTCATCTGGCAAACACACCAGATACTACAGAGAACAGTACAGAAATCTGGGTCCATCCTGACCTTTGACATTTTGACCCAGACAAAATGTTGGAATACCCCCAGCGGAGAGGTGTCCTGAGTGAGTGGCAAGGGCACTGTGCGGTGAGTGAAGCAGGACTGTCAGGACTAGGGTGGTTTGCGGTCTAGGGCCCGCCCCACGTCATGTACCATGTCCTAGGCATTTGTGTGGAAAGGTACATTGTTTTCCTTCTAAGGGGCGTTGGTGGTTCAATTGTGCAACTCTATGATGTAGATGTTGTACTGTGGTGAAATGTACTTTTTCTGTATTATAATGTGCACTTTGTATGGAGTTTATCCTCCCCAGTCCGCCTAATGCGTTATATTTGGCACCCTGAATGCGTCCGCGAGATGCGTGAAGTTTGGTAGCCTCACGCGAGATGCGGGGGATTTGGCAAGCGGCTTTAACGCGTCCGTGAGATGCGTGAGAAATGGCAAGCGGTCACTTAAAACACCGGGCGTAGTCACGTCAACGTACGCGACCACGCCCAAACCCCTTTGCTCACTATTCCTGGGATTTTTAAGGTGTGGCAGCTTCCTCCTGATGCTCTTAGTTGGAATCAGAGCTTGGGAAGCATTTTTTGATTCTTGTTGCAGTCAGCGAGTGGTATCCAGCAGAAGGTCCTTTGGAGAAGGCGAATCCAGTAGTAAGATTGCTGTGGAGAACTTGTCAGATCCTGTAAGTTACTTCTCCGAGGCTTTGGTCTCCTGCAGCCACGCCCTTCTATTGAGTAGAGTAGGTCGTACTCTACAGGTAGGACCATTTTAGGTTATTTAAAAGGCTAAAATTTGGCGCAATCTTTGCAAATGTGCTTTTAGAATGTTTCTTTGGGTAAATTAAAACATTCTTTGTTTCCTTTGATATAATTCACTGAGAGTTTCGACTCAATCTTCTTGAGTTCTTCTTTGAATGGTTTTTGGTCGCTATTCTTAACTGGCGCAATTCATTTTGCAGTTTACAGCAAAAGGATTTATTTTGCTAAAAGAAATATATTCATGTGCAGTTTTTGGGTTTGAAGATTATTGATGTAAAGTGAATATTTATAAGGTAAAGAGACATTTGAGGTTACCAATGTAAAGCAGATATTTACAAGGCAAAGAGACATTTGTGGCTATCATTGTAAAGAGGTTACTTACAAGGAAAGAGTCATTAAGTCTTTGGTAACCCTGAGATTCTAATGTGTTTTTCAATGCGCAATTCAAGATATTGTTACATTTGATGACTTTGGAGTTTAGGCTGAATTTAGAGTCAAAAGCCTTTTAATTTAAGAAGCAATTTTAGTTATTAAAGTTGTTGCAGAGTTTTCGAAAATATTAGAAAAAACTTGCAGCATTAACTTTTCCTTTTCAGATCTCCCTCCCTGCTGTTCCCTTCCCAACACCCTTTTCCCCCGCTTTATCACTTCAATATTCTGTGTATTTACTACAATCAGAATTGGAGGTATCGAGAGGTGGGCCCTTATATCAACTCGACAGATCCTGAGGAAGACCTCGTCTGACAGAATAGTGAGCCCACGAATTCTTTTCCTCCCGATCTGTCTGAGTTGCCATAATGGCCACCATTGATGATTTGATGGCAGTTATTGTAAAGATAACAGACGAAAAAATGGTCAGTGTCTTTACTGTGGTCGAAAAGGACATTTTGTGAAAGATTGCATGATGAAACCCAAAAATAAATCTCCTAATAGCAATAAAGCAGCAGTCATTGAAAGAACCGATCAAACGTCGGAAAACTAACTTGCCCAAGATGTTTAGAAGGGGATCTCTTGGGTACCTTCGCTTACCCTCTCATAAACTCTTGTGTAACGAACTACAAAGCTCATATTAGATTAGCAGTTCAAATACAAATAACTCTAAAAATCTGGCAAATGGCAGTTTTAATTGATTCTGGAGCCACTGGAAATTTCGTCGATCTGGAAACTGCTCAACGGCTAAGTATCATCTGTGAAAAAAAAGATACACCAGAAATAGTGCAAGCAGTGGATGGGAAACTTTTGTCTGGAGGGCCAATCACGATGCAAACTTCCAGGGTCATAATGGTTTGTGAAGATTCAAAGAAACAAAGACATAGAGAAGAAGTACAATTAAATGTAATACAAGCTCCCCAATATGGATTTATTTTAGGAATGCCCTGGCTTTGTTTACATAATCCGTTGATTGATTGGCAAAAAAGAGAACTTGTATTTCTTTCTGATTTTTGTCAGTCATCTTGTTTAAAATTTTGGAACCAACTGTGAGTCAAATAGCAACTGCGGAAGAAAAGGAGACAATATTACCCATAGTCTACAAAGAATATCAAGAGGTATTCAGTGAAGAAAAGGCTGCAAAACTCCCACCACATCGTAGTTATGACTGCCAGATTGACCTCATACCAGGATCTTGTGTACCAAATTGTAGAATTTATGCTTTATCAGAAAAGGAAAATCAACATCTGAGAGACTATTTAGATCAATATTTGGAAAATTGTTTTATCCGCCCCTCTAAATCTCCAGCCGCCTCCCCTTTGTTTTTTATCCCAAAAGCCAATGGGGAATTAAGAACTTGCATTGACTATAGGGCGTTGAACAAGATAACGATTAAGAACAAATATCCCTTGCCTTTGATTCCGGTCCTTTTAGATCAAGTTAAGACAGCAGTGATTTACACTAAACTTGATCTTAGAGGGGCCTATCATTTGGTACGAATAAGACAAGGAGATGAGTGGAAGACCGCTTTTAAAACTCGTTATGGCTTTGGACCTGTTTGTAATCGTTTATATAGACGATATTTTAATCTATTCGGACTCAGTGGAAAAACATGAAGGTCATGTTAAACAAGTTTTGAAAACCCTGCAAGCACATAACCTGTATTGTAAATTAACTAAATGTGACTTCCATGTTTTTGAAGTAGAGTTCTTAGGAGTGCTCCTCACACCAACTGGCATGAAAATGACTGATAGAAAGATTCAAGCAGTAGCTGAATGGCCCATTCCAAAGTCTGTTTGAGATGTACAATGCTTTTTGGGATTTGCGAATTTCTATCGCCGTTTTATTGATCACTTTTCAGCAGTGGTTGCTCCTATCACTCCATTACTAAGGAAAAAGGTGAAATTTGAATGGACTCCAGAAGCTAATGATGCATTCCAGAATTTAAAGAAGGCATTTACAGCAGCTCCAATTTTGATGCATCCAGATGTAAATGAACCTTTCATTATTGAAGCCGATGCCTCAGATGTAGCTATAGCAGCCATTCTTTCTCAAAGACACCCCAAAACAGGTCAAATGCACCCAGTTGCATACATGTCCCGGAAATTGAACTCAGCAGAGCAAAACTATGTTATCGCAGAAAAAGAATTGCTTGCTATTTTAGAAGCATTCAAAGAATGGAGACACTAAATAATGGGAGCAAAATTCACAGTAACAGTATATACAGATCACAGAAATCTGCAATTCATGAGTTCAGCCAGAATGTTAACACCAAGGCAGTTAAGATGGATGATGTTTTTTGCAGAATATGATTTTATTGTAACTTATCGTCCAGGACAAGATAATAAGAAGGCAGATGCTCTTTCCAGAAAAGACTCCTCTTCGCAAAGATTTGAAGGAGCTCCACAGGCAATCATAGATCCAGATAAAGTACTTTGTTTGTTGTCTGCAGACCAATTCCTAGAAAATATTTATGAAAACTTTCCTCTTTCTCAATGGAAAAAATGGGAAAAGGAAGGGGAGAATCAAACAGTCAAAGAAGGAATACCATTCCATGGAAAACAAGTTTATCTCCCTACCAAAGAACTACAAAAAACTGTATTCAATTGGTTACACTCTCATCCGATGGCAGGGCATCCTGGTCCTAAAAAGACTATAGAAAAGATACAAAAAATATTCTGGTGGCCAACTCTTCAAAAGGATATAATTCAAATGGCTCAGAATTGTGAGACTTGTGCAAGGTTTAAAACGGATCACAGTAAACCGAAAGGACTATTACAAGTTTTACCTACACCAACCAAACCGTGGGAACATATTTCTCTAGACTTTATTACAAATCTCCCACAAGTCAATCAGCATTCAGTTATCTTAGTTGTTGTAGACAGTTTGACTAAGTATGCACATTTCATTGCTTGTAAACGATTGCCTACAGCAGGACAATTAGCGCAAATCTTTCTGGAGAATGTAGTACGATTACATGGTTTGCCGTCAGTGTTGTTATCAGATCGAGGTTCAAAGTTTTCCTCAAGATTTTGGCAGCAATTGTGTCAATGTTTACAGATCACTTCAAATATGTCTACCAGTTATCATCCACAAACGGATGGTCAAACCGAGCGTTTAAATCAATCATTAAAACAATATTTGAGATGCTATGTAACAGATTCCAAACGATCTTGGTTAGAATTGTGGATTGCAGAAATAGCTTATAATTCATCACCTCACTCATCCACTGGATCATCCCCTTTTGAAGCTCTTTATGGATATTTACCAAAGACAATCCCTTTAACACTGCCTAAAGAGGAGAGTAATGCACCAGCAGTACAAGACACAGTACAACTTATGCAGACTGTTCACCAGAAAATTCACAAAAGATTATTGCAAAGTAAAGAAGAGTACAAGAGACAATATGATAAACATCATCGATCAGGACCAACATATGAATCAGGAGACAAAGTGTGGTTGTCCACAAAGAACTTACATTTCAAACATAAAAACATATTTCACCCCAAGTTCATCGGTCCATATCCAGTGATTCGTCAGGTCAATCCAGTAACATATAAGCTACGACTTCCCAAGACCTTACGAATTAATCCTGTGTTTCATACATCTTTGCTAAAACCAGCTAGACAAAATATAACACCCAAACCAGCACTGATCTTAGTTCATGGCAATTGGGAGTATGAAGTACGAAAAATACTAGACTCTAAGCGCAGGGGTACAAAGCTATGGTATCTGGTATCCTGGAAAGGTTATGGATCTGAGAATGATTATTGGGAACCAGCTGAAAACATACATGCCCCTCGTTTGTTACACAGCTTCCACCTCCTCCATCCTACAAAGCCGGGCCCTAGACCGCTCTTGGGAGGGGGGAGTACTGTCAGGACTAGGGTGGTTTGCGGTCTAGGGCCCGCCCCACGTCATGTACCATGTCCTAGGCATTTGTGTAGAAAGTTACATTGTTTTCCTTCTAAGGGGCGTTGGTGGTTCAATTGTGCAACTCTATGATGTAGATGATGTACTGTGGTGAAATGTACTTTTTCTGTATTATAATGTGCACTTTGTATGTAGTTTATCCTCCCCAGTCCGCCTAATGCGTTAGATTTGGCACCCTGAACACGTCCGCGAGATGCGTGAGGTTTGGTAGCCTCACACGAGATGAGTGGGATTCGGCAAGAGGCTTTAACGCGTCCGCGAGATGCGTGAGAAATGGCAAGCGGTCGCTTAAAACACCGGGCGTAGTCACGCCAACGTACGCGACCACGCCCAAACCCCTTTTCTCACTATTCCTGGGATTTTGAAGGTGTGGCAGCTTCCTCCTGATGCTCTGAGTTGGAATCAGAGCTTGGGAAGCATTTTTTGATTCTTTTTTTTTTTTTTGAAAACCTTTATTTGGAAAATCAGGAGATACATGCGCAAGCCCACAACCATCATGGCCGGCTGCAAAGACAGTCAATAAAAACAGGAGAGTAGCATGCGATAGGTCAATATACAAGCAGGATACTTCAAAGTACATTAGAAGGACTGCGGGGCGCGCGACATAGGATATGAGGTTTTCTTTTTTAAATTTAGAAGAAGAGAGGGGGCTGCAACAACAAGGACTACACACCTTACATAAAGGACAAAGAAGAAGCAGGGGGGATACACCCCAGTGACAATCGGTGGTGGGCTATAAGTAAAGCAACTCTACCATCAAAGCAACCACAGCGCAAAAACCTAGACAATAGCAACGATACAGAAGGCAACTTTACTAAGTCCGATCCCCGAAAGCCCACCCCTGAAAAAGGCGAGGGATAGAGGAATATCGAGACGCCAATAATAGAGAAAGGACAAAGGTGTGAGACCCAGTGACAGTCAGCCCCACTAAAGAGGAAGACCCTCCCAAAGCCGGAAAAGAGCGATAGGGACCATAGAACAAAACAAACTAAAACAACAAACCCCCCCCGCACCCGCCACCCTGCACCCCTGTAATGGCTACGGCCTAACCCACTAACAGCGTGCCTGTCGCCCCGGAACTGCCCCACAGTAGGGAAATTATAAAGAGTGGAGGAGGAGAGGAGCAAACCCGCTCCCGGGCACCCAGTGCCCCCTCGCCGGCGAGTGAAACATATCAGTACAAGGGGTAAACATTGAGCAATGTATAAACAGTAGGGAAAACTACGAGCGGAGTGTGAGAATGAACACACCGAAAACAGGATTAATCACAAGGCGGTACAGTTCGCATTCCCAAAGCATTCACACCCACTGTAGTAACAACGCCGTGAAAGCAATACCCCTTGCAACCAAAATCACAAGCAAGAATGAAAGCCAGCCTATAGCAGTCCCTCGGCCCTTCTCGTGCGTAAAATTATTTGAGCACAGTACATGAACCAGAGCAGCAAGAATCAGGTCAAAGTAACATATCCAGGAACAGAGTCCACGCAGCGCAGCATCAAGGAGGACAACGTGTCAAGCAGCCCTCACGATATCAGCACAAAGGACGATGACCCAGAGGGGGAAAAATTATCCTTGTCCAGTCTTGCTTAAAGTACCAGAATCAGCGACAGTAGCAATCTCCAGCAAGTGTGGCGTGCAAAACCAGTCAGTGAAACAGACCTTCCAAACTCCATGCCACGTAGCAACACAGGAGAACCCCAGTCCAATGTTAAAGTACAGTAGGAACAGCGCCAGAATATAAAGCAACAGGTCGTTGGGGAAGGATATTGCAGTCAGATCCAAACTAGCATGTTCAAAACGCCCGGTGCATCCAACAGTACACATATGGAAAGTCCCAGGACGCCGTGTTTCCGACCATCCAGCTGCGGTGAAAGGCGCCATCTTGAAGCCTCCTGGCGCTGAAGACGGCGTCTCACTGTACACGAGCGGGCCAGCCGATATCATTGGCTCCACCGCTAGGATCATGGTATCCAACTTGCCCCCCAACAATAGGGCGCCCTGCACCAAGGTTTCACGAAGGGCAGCCAAAGAAGCCAGCAATGCGTCGAGGCGCAAACCAGTTCTGTGTACCCCGTGTGTTGTGGTCTCCTTCACCATAGTAGCGCGGGTCAGATCAGGGCCGGGGCGCGGGCTGGAAGGCGGCGAACAATGTAGCCCCCCCGGCAGGGTCACCGAGATCAAGCAAAAGGCACCGCTGGAATTAGTGCAGGTGAAGGGCGGCTCGTAAGAAATTAGGGAGCCTCCCGCCAGAAGCGGGATGTTTAGGAGAATACCTTTCGGCGGGGAGCGAGTGGATACAATGTTGCACTGTCCGATTACGCGGGGGCACAGGGAGAGTATCGGTCTTCACTTGCAGTCAGGAGAATCGCCGCCACACGCCCCATCAGAGCTGAGCGGTCCCTCCAGGTCAGCGGCGGCCGTTGTTGTTTACTCGGGGTCCAGCCTCGCAAGATGGCCGAGTCCCCGGTCTTAGAGCTGCTGCGGGCCGCTGGAATCGCCGGCGTTTTCTCGCCTCCAGAGGCAGGCACGGACCTCGGGATTGCACCCTCGATGATCGGATGCTTTCATGTCCCCGTACCCTCCGTCTTGCCGCGGTGGTTCGCGCAGGATGCAGTCTCGACAGGAGACGACGATCGGAGCCAAGGGACTAGGCGGCCATTGCGGTCGCCGGCTTGGCTCCTCCCCTCCATTTTTTTTGATTCTTGTTGCAGCCAGCGAGTGGTATCCAGCAGAAGGTCCTTTGGAGAAGGCGAATCCAGTAGTAAGATTGCTGTGGAGAACTTGTCAGATCCTGTAAGTTACTTCTCCGAGGCTTTGGTCTCCTGCAGCCACGCCATTCTATTGAGTAGGGTAAGTCGTACTCTACAGGTAGGACCATTTTAGGTTATTTAAAAGGCTAAAATTTGGCGCAATCTTTGTAAATGTGCTTTTAGAATGTTTCTTTGGGTAAATTAAAACATTATTTGTTTCCTTTGATATAATTCACTGAGAGTTTCGACTCAATCTTCTTGAGTTCTTCTTTGAATGGTTTTTGGTCGCTATTCTTAACTGGCGCAATTCATTTTGCAGTTTACAGCAAAAGGATTTATTTTGCTAAAAGAAATATATTCATGTGCAGTTTTTGGGTTTGAAGATTATTGATGTAAAGTGAATATTTATAAGGTAAAGAGACATTTGAGGTTACCAATGTAAAGCAGATATTTACAAGGCAAAGAGACATTTGTGGCTATCATTGTAAAGAGGTTATTTACAAGGAAAGAGTCATTAAGTCTTTGGTAACCCTGAGATTCTAATGTGTTTTTCAATGCGCAATTCAAGATATTGTTACATTTGATGACTTTGGAGTTTAGGCTGAATTTAAAGTCAAAAGCCTTTTAATTTAAGAAGCAATTTTAGTTATTAAAGTTGTTGCAGAGTTTTCGAAAATATTAGAAAAAACTTGCAGCATTAACTTTTCCTTTTCAGATCTCCCTCCCTGCTGTTCCCTTCCCAACACCCTTTCCCCCCCGCTTTATCACTTCAATATTCTGTGTATTTACTACAATCAGAATTGGAGGTATCGAGAGGTGGGCCCTTATATCAACTCAACAGATCCTGAGGAAGACCTCGTCTGACAGTGAAGCAGGAAAACAGAGAGAAACGCTCTGCTTGCACACATGGCCAGCTCAAAAACTAGTGGATTATGAGTGATACAGATGCAACACAATCAATCTGACATGTCACACATTTTATTTAGGTTTTTCTTCCTCATATTTTAACGTTGCTCAGTGTTGTATCTTGTTTTGCTGCAATACATTCTTCTCCAGTGCTCTGTTCCTTGCTGCTCGGCCAGTGTGAGCGAGATGTCACGGAATGTTGATGTGTGCCTGGTTGAGTGAGTGTCAGTTAGTGATATTGGGTTGAGCAACAGGGAAGCTGCTTCTGGTGGGGAGTACTTTCCATCTTACCAGTTACTTGGAACCAGCTGTAACTGTGACTTAAACCTTTGTCATAACCTACTTTACTGAGTACTGGATTATCTACATGCAAGGTTGTTGATGCCTATAACACTCAGATTTTGAAACAGAAAAGAGGTGGATTTAGAAATATAAATATGAAGATTTACTTTTCCTATTAGTTAGCATTTGATTGCATGTTTAAAGCAGGAGAAAGCTCAAATAAAGCCATTTGTTTGTTAAACAAGCATTGGTAATGCATCCTTTCTCCTATGTAATTAATAAAGAGCTGTTTTCATCAATCATCATCTGGGAGAAGGAAAGAGCTCGCTGACAGATAATATGGGGGGTTGGGGAGGATGTGGCGCAGCGGCCAGAGCTGCTGATTGGAGAGCTGGACGCTGCTGACTGGAGAGCTGGGGGACTGGGGGTGCCATGCAAGATCCTGTGGTTATATGCAAATCACTTAATCTCTCGGGGTGATAAACCGTTATATAAATATGCTGCAAGAGTAAAAGGCAAAACTTTATGGCAATCTAGTTTCACCAAAGCGGATGTTAGCAGTGGGAAACTGATAAGAGAAGCAGATGAGGAACAAGCATTGGTAAATGCAGGAAAATATGATACAGCCCATAGAAATTGAGGAAAGGTAAGTGGCACACACAGGAACCAATATAAGTCCCTTTTAAGTTTATATTTAAAGCAATAGATTTCTCAAGCACAGGGCAAGCGCTGTGCAGGCGAAACCTAAGAAAAAAAAGAGTCTATCACGTCTAAATCGGGATTGTTGGCATGTGCACAATTTGGGAAGGATTTTACATACCACATCAGGGGCTGACATCTGATGCAAGTCAACACCAAGGTAGCACAAACCAATTGTGCCATATTCTACAATATACATCTGACTTGTTGTGTACTGAGCAGATAGCTGCCTGCTCTTAAGACAGTACAGTAGCTTTGTTATTATTGTAAATATAGCACTACGATTACTTGAGTACACAAATTAGGATTGGAGACCTTGGCATGTGTTTTCTTGGTAAACTGCTTGCGATAAAGTTTCATGTATGAGGCATGCACTCAGATCGTCTGATGTTGGCGTTTGGCCCTTACAGATAATTTAGTGGGGCTTGGTCACATTAGGATGTTGTGCGCGGGGTTTCCAGGGAGCTGAAGCTCCGGGCAGCTATGTTGGAATTCTCGCCGCGATCCTCTGGTCTGGCTGGTCCTCTTGCTATTCAGCAAAAGAAACTGGACCGGAAACTGGTCCACTGTAATTACTACTGGCTAAAATGTATTGAAGATTTCTCTCCTCATATTTGTGCTTTCCAAACTTCAATACGTCTTTGTCCCACAATTACCTGTAGGGTGTAAGCAGAGACTGTCTGGCATATGAGGAAGTTGTGAGGTTTCTGGGCAGGCCTAAAGGGCCGGAGCAGAGTGAATCACTCACATAACAGTATCGCTTATTGCAGTAGTATACCTCTACTTGTACTTTGTACGCATTTGTAACTTGCACACATGCCACTCTTTCCTCTTGTAATGTTCTGTTTGCTTCCTCTTGTATTTTGTTTGCTCACAATTGTCACTTTTGCCTCATGTAACTTAAAGTTTGATTTTGTAATTTGTTCTCATGTAATTTTCTCCTCATGTATCATTACTGTTACTATTGTGAAGCGCTCTGACACCTTCGGGTAAAGTCCGCGCTATATAAAAAACGTAACATAAAAATACAAATGAATACAAAAATCGCTCTCAGGATCACTTTAAACAGAAATATGAAGCTCCAAACTCATTACCTTACTTCTATAAAAGTTCCACTGCCACTAGCCTGAAAATATTTTGTAGCCAGTTCTCGTCGTTTTATACATTTGGCTTTTTTTCTCAGGCTTTTAGGCTTTTTTTGTGTTTGCAGCTGGACCTGTCGGCGCCTCCTTTGTGTTCATTGAAGGCTAGGCGCGCGGTGATTGCGCAGTATCCGGAAGTATTTGGGCTACTGAAGGACTAAACATCGGAGAGCTAAGATACCGGAGGCATGGGCGGGGGGGACTTGGTGAGATGGAGCGGTTATGACGGGTCGATGCTAGTTGCGATCGTGTTGACCTAAGTAGTCCACAGATCTAGGGACTTGCTTGATCTGGTGGTTTCTTTCAGCGGGAGGAGCGTTGTAATAGTTGTTGTCGGGAGGGGATCTGTTATGAGATGGAAGGCTTGTGTGTGACCAGACCTCTTAATGTTCTTAGATTCCTATACTTTGCCTTTTTGAGACTAGTTCTGATTTTTTTTGTTGTGAACAGCAGCACAGATCGCATAACGCACAGAAAAAAATGGACTGAATTAACTCCTTATACATAAGAATGGGACACCTGCGAGCTCGGTGTTACTCAGTTAGCCTAAGTAACTGTCACGTCAAATGACTTAACGTCATCCGGTTCAACGACCCTGTTAAATTCTGCTAGATTTTTAGCCACAACTATTTGTGGCTTATGATTTTTGTATATCATTGTCTGAACGGGCCTGCTAGTATCAGTTTGCAAAGTGCGGTTAAGAAAACACGAATGGCTGAGGGTGTCACGCATTACAGACAATGTGGATAAAGCCATTTGTAATGTGGGGCAGGTGTTTGCATGTCCTGCGTAGGGGCATCTAACACCCTGGATTCCGATGGGCATTGTTACGATGAATATGTACAAATAGGTTCGTTCTTTTTCAAATCCCTTCACTGTCTCTCTAACCGTCCCCTGTAGATTGTACCACACTCGTCATACATTCTTTAATACATCATCTCACATTCTGCTATTCCATCCTACTACTCCAAAGTATCCAGGCCATAACACATCCCCTTTTCATTTTTTTAAACAGGCTAATGAACCCTACCATACACCCCCAAAAACAAATATCTTCCAATTTCTGTATTTTTTTCCACCCAAAAAGATATAAAAATAAACGCACCCAAATAATTACAAAGGAAAACTATCCGATATATAATCTTTCAACCATACTGGTGGTCTTTTCTCTTTTTTGTTTTTGTTTAATTCTTTCCCTTAAGAAAAGTTACACATTTGAGAAAAAGATTCTTCGTATTTACCCTCTCGAGAGAAAAACTCATTGCCTACAACTTATCTGTCTACAAAGGTAGGCACATCTAATCAATCAGCACCATTATATACAGTATCTCCATAACATTTTTGACATCCATGTTCTCATGCAACACCCTATCCATCACAAACCCATTATCTGGAATATTATTTCTTGTGGAAGAGGGAACAAAGCATTTAGCTATTCCATACTCTTCCATCACCTAGCCGTACAGCATTGCTCAGTACTTCTACAACTTACATTGGTTTATAGAACTTGTTTTCCTCTTTTGAGATCTTACTAGGGTTCTTTACTCTTACCCATTGTCCTACTACTATTTAAAAAAATGTGTTGCATACTTGTTACCATACCAATCTTTTCTCTTGGATTCTATCAATTCCAACCTTCCTTTTACTGACACTTCTTACCACTGTACAATACTGGATCTGAACAGCCATCTTGGTGTGTACTTGGGTTTCCCCCTCTCATTAAAACAAAGAATACGCTGTAGTTTCGCACACCGATACTCTATATGCCCAAACCATTTTCTTGAGCTTAACCTCCATCCTTTTTGTTTTTTACAGCCCACTGGATGGTGTTCTTTATGACACGGTTAAAGCACTCAACCATCCCATTACTGCTGGAATTGTACAGTGCAGCTGTCCTTTGTTTAATACCTAATCTTTTAAAATATTCTCTAGTCTTAACAGATGTAAATTGCACCCCATTATCAGTAAGTAAATTCGCGGAATACCTTCTAGCAAAAATTTCTAATCCAGGAATTGCAAAACTTCCCTAGTGTCCAGTTTCTCCACTTTTTTCACTTTTTTAAGGATAGGTCATCTGGAATACATATCTATGAATGCTATGATATACTTGTGTTCTGTGCCGATAGGTCCCATTATATCAATAGCTACGCACTCCCTTGGGAAATTAGGCACATGACTTACTCATATTGATGGCCTCAACGTTACTAAGGACTTATCAGCTGTTTTACAAATTTCACAGTCACAATCCTATTTCTCTATTCCAGCGTCCATACCAGGCCACCAAAATGATGCTTTGACACTCTGTTTAGTTCTAACAATGTTAAAATGTGCTTCATGACATAAGTTCACCTCTGATTTCCTCAAACGTTTTGGTGTATTTTCTCTTTTTTCTCTCCAAATACTCTCCCTGCATACCCAGATCGTATCTCGCCTCCCAAAATGGTTTTATCAAATTTCCCTTTCCTACTTTACTTGGCCATCCTTTGTCAAGATGATTCCTTTTTTCTTAAAGAAATCTTTTTATTGAACAGGTAACGCTTGCAGTATACAGTTCAATATTTCGGGCAGTTGATGATACAAACATCAAAGCATACATTTGCAGTATCTTGGTCTATTAGAGCATCAGACATATCAAACCTTGCAATTCTGACATCTGATATTGTAATATCACATTCACAATCTGGTATCATGACCGATTTGTCAAGATGATTCTTAATCTTAGCCAACTCCTCGTCCTTTAGGTACTCACCATTCCACATGTCTCTGTTAATACAAGTGTATCCATGGTCGTGTAATTATGCAATTTGATAAGAATTCCATAGTTAATCTTCACACTATTGCAGTTGTTTGGGCATTCTTGATAAGAAATCAGCCATCACATTTTCCTTGCCAGGAACAAATTCTACTTTGTAATTGTAGCCTTGCTCTGGTCGACAATCTTGCAACCCTGGCTGGTGTATTAATTGTGCTTTCAGTAGTAACCACTTTCGCTGTTTGTGCTCACACCTCCATGTGAAACATTTTCCCCACACAAACGCTGTAAAATGATCTGTCGCCCAAACACAGTCTCCTTTTCTATCACAAAATATTTTTTGTCTGTAGGCGATAGTGATATGGCGGCATACGCAATCACATGCTTCTTCCCATCACTCTCCACCTGGGTTAGGACTGCTCCAACCCCTTGCACCTGTGGTTATTACACTGTGCATCCGGGTCAAAACTTTTCTATGAGGCACATTCGCAATGCAGTCTTTCAAACTACTAAAATCTGACTCACACTTTGCGGAACATTCAAGCTTACTCTTATTGTTTAACAATTTTCTTACGTTGTATATTCTTGCAGCAAAGTTTTGAATGTACTCAGAGCAGAATTCTGCTAAACCTATGAACGACCGGACTTCGTCGTTGCAGCTGGGAGCTGGTACCTCTGAATGACATCAATTTGAGTAGGTTTAGATTTAATTCCATCACTATTAATTACATTCCCTTGGTAGGTAATGCTGTTCTCCGCAAATTTATATTTAGAATATTTTATGTTCAAGGCATTTTAACTCTGAATTCTCAACACTTCCACCAAAATTCTATCATGGTTTAATCTGTTTTTTCTGTACACCAGTATGTCTTCCTGGAAAAAAATGTTGCACCTTTGATTTTACCAAATAACTGGTGCATTAACTGTTCAAAAACTGTAGCCGCCACTGCCAACCCAAATGGCATCATCCTGCATTGGTAACAGCCCTGTGGCTTGTTGAATGCAGTATACTGTTTACTATCACTTGACAATGGTATCTGATGATCAGACAAATCAATCTTAGAAAACCATTTGGCCCCTTTTAGCAATAATAGAATTTAGTTTATCGTAAGCAGGGGAAATTGGTCAACTATGATATTGATGTTGGGGGCGTGGTTTGGCCAGCTGCAAAATGGCCGCACTCTGAGTGGGCTCTGCCGGCCAAGCTCAACATCCTACACGATCCTGCAGGCACTTTACTAATCGCCATCTTGAACTTGCAACGTCGCAGCTCAGCTGCTTAGACGGCATGTTTTCTACACTTTTCCTGCCTCTCTGGGCTGCTGCTGAGCCGGGGTCTGCCATTGTGCGTGACCTGGGCCTGGGCCCTGTCGCGCGCGCAGATTTCTTGGCCTTCCTGGAGCTGACTGCAGGACCCGGACCGGGATGGATCACTGTTCAAAGCAGCACCTCCTCCCTGCGGATGCCGGAGCTGGTAGGTTCACTGATGCGGGGGCGTTTTTCGGCAGTGCCAGGGGCGCACTCGCGGTACCGCTGGGCCTACGCACTACCGGGTGCCTTCATTCCTCCCGTTGCGCCCGGGCTCTAGGCCTCTGTTTCCGGGCCTGGTGAGGTGAGCAGCGTGCTCCCCTTGCCCCCCTCACTCCACCCTGCCGCGTGCAGCCCTCCGTGACCGCCGGCTCCACAGCGACCAACAGCTCCTGACTTTCCCCCTGAGGCCGTTAGTACCTTCACTGCAGTTGTCTCGCGGGGCTCCCCTGACGTCTGCTTCATACTGCTGCCCCGTCTGCTGCCTCTCGCCCCGGCCCCTGCTGGCCCACGTGGACACCTGTGAAGACTCTGCGGTCTGCTGCCTTGTCCAGCGCAGCTCGGCCGATACTCCTAGCGGCTTCTGACCGAGACGCGGCTGCCTGCACCACGTCAACTGGACCCTGCTGCGGACTTGTGACACACCTCTGGACCCCGCGCTGGTGATACTCCCCGGCTCACTTCTAGCCTACAGTCTGCCTGACCTAGCCACCTCTCCCCCTGTTGGCCCAACTGCCCTTTTTGTGGTACACACCCCCGCCGTGCTGTGGATCACTGGTAAAACCTGGGCCACACTCACGTTTGATTCAGTGCTTGATTTCCTCGCTGTACCTGCTGCCTGGGGCGAACTTTTGCGTCCAGCCCACCCTGAGCCCGCCACAGACACTGCGCCCTCACTTTGGCTGATCGGTCGCTTGACTGCGGCGGCAGCCTGGTACTGGATCGTCAGCCCATCGGCTCCCTCCTATCTCCTCGAGCGGCCCATCTGTGAACTGGGCCTCCGCCAGCTGGCTGCACCCTGGTCTGCTCCTTCTCCTTGCGGCCTCCTCTCCGTTAGCTATCTCCAATTGCCTACCTCCACCTGCCATGCGCAGGACTGACCCTAAGCAGCCCAAGATTGCATTTGACCAGCGCCGCAAGACACGTCAGGAGGGTGCTGGTGCGGACGAGGTGACCCACTGGCTACAACCGAAATGGCCCAATCCTGTAAGGATTATCTATAAGCCATTATGCTATAGGTTAAATCTACGTTCACCACCATTGCGACACAGCTGGATCAATTGTCGGCCTGCTTGGACTCGGTGAAGGCCCGGGTTGATTCCCACGATGCCCGACTCCTTCATGTTGAGACCAGGGTGTCTGTCGCAGAGGATGCCTCTACCCAGGACTGTTCAAAACTGCTACAGATGGACAAGTTGCTAGCCATTATCCGCGATAAGAACGAGGATTTGGAGGCGCGCTCACGTCGAAGTAACCTTCGCATCACGGGAGTGCCTGAGTCCACCAACATTTCTCGCATGGAGGACTATGTGGAACAGCTGGCTCCGGAGCTCTTCGGTGACGTCCTCTCACCGGTTTTTCTCGTTGAGCACGCCCATCATTCCCTTAGCCCCAGCCCGGCTCCCGGTTCGCCGGCACGTCCCATCATTGCCAAAATATTGAACTTCAGGGACAGCAATGCCATTCTCCGGGCGGCCAGGGAAAAAGGGGAAATCCGCCACCAAGGTAACAACCTCTTGTTTTACCAGGGCTTCAACATTACGGTTCAGGCGTCTCGCCGTGAGTTCTTACCAGCCAAATGGATCCTACAGAAACATGAGATCCCCTACTCACTAGCGTACCTGGCCAAACTTCGTGTCAAACAGGGCGCGAAGAATCTTACCTTTCCGGATCTTAGAGAGGCACTGGCATTTGCTAAAAAACACGACAAACCTCACCGCTCCGCACTTGCAAATTCCCAGCCTGCTACTGCTGCTGAAAACCTCAGTGACAATGACTGACATATTATTGGCCCTCTGCTGTTGTATCCTTAGGCTTGCTTGTTCTCCTGGTCTGTAATACCGATATGGACCTTTTGTTCCTGCACCACTCCGAGCCACCTCTCTTAGTCTGTTTATCCTCGATGTGCAGTTCTGTTGCTCTTTAAAGGTTGTTCCTAATGTCTGCATATTCTTGCGGCTTGGCCACCCTGTCTCCCTGGCAGGGGTGTATGCTGGGCTCCGCCATGCCCTCACAGGATAATTCCCATCATGGCCACAGACTCTTCCTTTCCAAGTTGTGGGACCCTGGGGTGGGTTTGGGTGGTACCTTAACCTTATTAGGGGGTTGGTATGGGTGCAGGGTTGAGGGTGTTCCTGGGGTTTTTTGGGCGGGCTCTAGGGGTTGGGATCTTGGGGTTTGGGGTTCATGGCTTCTACATGATGCCTTATTGTTTATTTTTGCACAGTAAATTGCCTATGACCCGTCTTTCATCAGGTTTATTCTTCATGTTAAGCATTTTCTGGCCAAAAGGGCCGGTATTGATTGTATTGTTGGTTCAAGTCAGAAATTGCAAGATATGTATGTTTCTATTGTGCCGAAATGCTTTCTTGATTATTGTAATGCTCCTCTCGCACACATCCCATTGCATTGCCCACCGTACATCCATGCAGCTTCTGTCCACCATACCCCTAGTACCGGACATTCCTCCCTTAATTATTGCACCATGACTAACACAACACTTTGGACTTGGAATGTCCGTGGGTTAAATGACTACCGCAAGGCATGCTTGGTACATACCCATCTTACTCGACACAAGGTAGACATATACTTTCTACAAGAGACCCATCTTATGCAGCCTACTGCTAACAGACTCCTCTCCCAACACTGGGGCGAGATCCACTCCTCCTTTTATTCCAATTATTCCTGGGGGGTGTCCATACTATTGCGCAGGGTGCTCCCATGGCAGACTTCCCAGGTGTGCACTGACCCGGACGGGTGTTTTGTAATAATTTGCGCCTCCTTGTGGCAATATATGGTGCCAATTGCGACGACCCAGACTTTTTTGTTCACGTCTGGCATCGCATATCATCTCTTGGCCCTGTAGTTCTTCTTTGGGGGGCGATTTTAATGTGACCTTGTCCGGCGCCTTGGACCTGTCCGGTTTCCATTTCTCTCACCCACGCGCTGCCTCACTTCTAAACTCCATCCTCCTGGACAACTCACTATATGATGCATGGCGCCATTCTCAGCCTGTGGCACGCAAGGGCACGTGTCACTGGCTAGCCGGGCTGTTGGTCCTGGCTGGACTTATGGATCACCTCAACTGACGCACTGGTGTGGATGACCTCAGTAGACCATATGGCACACACTCTTTCTGACCACGCTCCCGTCTGCTTATCACTTCGTTTCCCCCACTTTCCCTGCAGTGCTATCACATGGCGGTTCTCTTCAAACGCACTTTGCGACTCCGTATTCTGTGTTGAGATACAGACTGTCATTGTGAATTATTTTTTAGCTCAACAAGGGGTCGGTGGACTCCCCATCCACGCTCTGGGAAGGCTTCAAGGCAGTCATTAGCGGGGAATGCATTTCCAAGCAATCTGGCGTCTTGCGTTCCATCTGTGGTACTCTTGATAAGATTGAAAGGGAGATCGAATTGTTGGTTGCCTCTCATGCCCAGCGCCAGAGCGCTGACACACTTGCCCGAAAGCTTACAGAATTCTCTGACGAGGCAAATAGGGAACTGGTGTTTCTCGGAAGAGAGGCAAGGGCTTGTCGGTTTGGTGAGGGCGACCACCCCGGTAAAACTTTGGATAATCTCTGTCGGCCTCGTGCAGCATCGTATATCACCGCCCTGCAAGATGATGGACCATCCCGCACTACCTCCCCCAAAAACATCAAATCGCGCTGCTTGACCAATACTTTGATACTCTTGAACTTCTCTGGCTTGGAAATGCGCACCGGGAATACTTGGACGAGCCCTTCTCTAAGGAGGAGATATTAGCTGCCATTAACAGTATGCCAGGTGACCAGGCCACTGGCTCAGATTTCCTACTGCTGTCATTCTACAAGGCATTTGCCCCTCTACTGGTCCCGCATCATTCGGCTATGTATAATGAAACCTTTGAATTTGGTCAATTCCCCCATCGCTGTGCGAGGCACTTTTACATTACTTCTCAAGCCGGACAAGCCCCCGAGTTGAGAGATTCTTATTGCCCCCTTTCACTTATTAACACGGACAATAAAATATTTGCCAAGTTGCTTGCCTCCCACTCATTGCCCGCCCAGACCAATCCGTTTTCATTCCCGGTCGCGCCACCTCTCATAACCTTCGGACCATCTACTCCGTCCTCCCTCAGATCAACCAGTCACTTCCGGCAGTGGCTGCTTTACTCAATGCTACCAAGGCTTTCGGTACTCTGTACTGGGCTTTCCTTTTCTATCTCCTTCCTTGTTTGGGCTTCAGTCAGATCTTCATACGTAAAGTGCTACTTCTATACACTCTCCCCACCGCTCGCCTTCGTATCAACGGCCAGATCTCTGAGCCCATTCCCGTCGGGCGTGGCACCCAACAGGGTTGTTCACTTTCCCCCATGCTCTTTGCTGTCGCTATGAAGCCCCTTGCATCTTGTCTCCGGCAGCATCATAATCAGAGGGGCATTTGGCTTCGCGGCGCGGGCTTTACTAGTCTCCATGTATGCGGACGATATCACCCTTTATGTCCGTCACCCCCAGGAGAACCTAAGTCCTCTTGTCCGGGAGGTGATACGCTTTGGTGGCTATTCCGGTATCCAGGTTAACTGGAACAAATCCGTATTATTCCCTCTCACAGGTGCCACGCCCCCTTTGATTCTGACTACCCTTTCGTGTGGTCCTCGGAGCCCACTAGGTATCTGGGCGTTTGGTTGAGCAGGGACGTGGATGAACTCTGGAGGGCAAACTTTGGCTGTGCTCTTGATTGGTTAGAGTCCAAGATCCCTATTTGGAACCGACTGCCTCTCTTCCTAGCCGGGCGCGTAGTGATCGCAAAGATGGTGGTGCTCCCAAAATTCTTATATCTTTTCGTCAACATCCCCATTCCTCTCACTGCTCATTTCTTTCGTAAGGTCCGCTCATTGCTTATCACCTTGATTTGGGCGGGACGACAACCCAGGATTGCTTATAATATCTTGACCCTTCCGATGTCGCGTGGCGGGCTCGGAGCCCCAGACTTTAAGCTCTATACCCATAGCGCTCAGGCCAGCTTTCTTCATTTCTGGCTCCACCCCACTCCGTTCCAACCTCATGTGGCAGTGGAGGCTGACCGTGCTAATACGTGGCAGCTTACAACTGCACTTTTCGCCCTGGCGAAGCTTCTACGCACTGAGATCGACACGGTCGAGACCTTGCGCTGGGTCTGGGATGGCATTTGCAGGATCTCCGTCTCGGATTTACTTTTGGCAAACGCTATGCCCATCACACATCACCCTGCCTTCCCTCCACTCCAGTCGTCGGGACATGGTTAAACATGCTGCTCGCCTCTGCCTCTCCACAATCTCAGATCTGTACCCTTGGGAGGCCTTTTTCTCCCTTGCCGCTGATGCTGGCCCCATGGACACTTTGTTATTCTATCTGCTTTGGGCGACCTGCAGGAAGCTTAACCCTACTTTTTCCCAAACCCCCCCCCCCCCGGTCATTGGCCTCTGTTTATAACCTCTACGCCTCTTCTCCAAAGAAATTGCTCACTAAGATCTATGCTTACACACTAGCGTCTTTCTCCATTTCCACAGATCGGGCGCGTTGCATGAGGCGAGGACCTGGGAATTGAGATGTCCAGGTGGACTGGCTGTACTGTTGCACTCAGATTAAAAGCCTCTCCCACCAATTACCGTTTGCGTCTGATACACTTCAAATATTTACACAGACCATATATCACTGGTCCCCCCCCCTGAAATTTTTCTTCTGCCCCTCTTAATGAATCTCTGATAACGCCATACTAACATTGTCTCCATTGCCACATGAACGTGTTATTATTTCTGCTGTGCTGCAATGTATTGATGTGCCTTATCTTTTGCATTTGAGTAATTATGTAATTGTACTGTGCATATTTCTCAAATAAAAGGTTTTGAAAATAAAAAAGTTATAAATAAACATATCCCAAGATGTATTGCTACCTTTTCCCCATAAAAAACCCCCCAAAAAACTATGATATTGTTGTTTATGTGGCGTAAATCAACACATAACATCAATTTGGCATTACCCTTACATGCCACCACCAAGGGTGAAACCCATGCGGATGCCTCAATAGGTTCTATAATTGCAGCATTCACGTTTGTCCAGTTCTTTCGCAACCTGTCCTCTTGATGATATGGGAACATTTCTGACTTTATGTAGTTTCAGTACATCCTCTTTCTTGAGTCTGATTTTATGTTCGAATCCACCCAGTTTGACATTGTTTTTCTCAAACACTTGGGGAATAAAAAAAACAGTTTGTCTCCAACTTTCACACCTTTGTTCATAACTAACACTTGTTCTTTAGCATTTGTATCAATGATAATGTGCAATTCCTTCTGATCTATCCAAACAAGTACCGATAGACTCTTCATAGAAAGATACAGATTTCCCATATACACTACGAATTTTTTATTCAAATTTGACCCAGCCGCACCCTGTCACCTCATTTTTTTTCTCCTCCATAACCCTCTTCTTCGATATCAGGAGAAAACTGTTTCAGACCCCCCTTATCCACAAATTGCTTCTTCCACACATCCTCATTCATAATAGTATAAGTCGAGCTTGAATCAGCACTGATTTTGATACCGGACCCCCCGAATCCCCCCCACCCTCCCAGCCTCCAATCTTCATTCAACACCATGGTTTGTTTTGCTCTACCATCCATCTGTAACATTCAATACCAGTTTTGTCCCGAACTCAGAACAACAACAATCCGACTTTTCTTTTTTTTAATAAATTTTTTTTTATTTTTCTTCACTACAACAAAGCATTATGAGCTTTACATATATCACAATTTTATCCATTACAATATTTTTTGCATTATTTAAACTCCAACCTTAAGTACTAACATACACATTATACAATACAGCTACACAAAGAAAGCATACACAGTATGCAATTCAGCTACAATAAGAAAGCAAATCCGAAATCTACAAAAAACCGAAAACAGTAGAGACAACATCTTCCCACCCCCTCACCTAGTTATTCCTTCTTTGCCTCTCTTTCCATTTACATAGTGGCTCCCAAATTCTTCTCCCCAATCGTCTTCCACTCTTCCCCTTTCGAGCATAAATTTTTTCCTCTATATTATATGCATACAGGGTATTTGCCAGCCAGCATTGCAATTTCGGAGGGCTTTTATCTAGCCAAGCCCTAGCTATTGTTAGCCTATAGACAGCCATTATTACAAACAGAAATTCAGCATATTGAACCTGCTCTTCATCGTTCACACCTAGCATAATCCAAGCTGGTGTAAGGGATATCTCAATACCCAGTGATCTTGCCAAGAACCCCTCAATCTCACTAATCAATGTTCGTAATTGGGGGCATGTTGCGAAAATATGTACGCTATCTGCTTCCAGCTCATTACATCTAGGACAGTTGATTCCTATATTCCCCCCCCATTTTGCAATCTTTGCAGGTGTAAAGTACAAAAAATAAAGTGTTTTATAATGCTGAGATTGCAGCGGGGCAGCACATAGTATCGTACATCCTAAATTCAAAGAATCAAAAAACAAGTTACTTTCAACTCCCAATTTATCCTCCCATTTCTTACTAAATTTAGCTAAATCATCCTGCTTATCTTTCACCAATGCTGCATAAAAGGATTTGATAGAACAATCCCCCATCAGTTTTATTTTCTCCATTATTTCTATTTTATTAAAACCTGCTGGACCTCCGACTTTGTTATTAAGGAAACTTCTAACCTGTAAATATTTGAAAAATCCCCTATTGTCTAAGCCATATGTGTCTCTTAGCTCTGAAAATTGCTTAAAACCATCCTGTGAGAATAAATCTCCTATTTGCGTAACCCCCCTTAGAGCCCACTCTGCCATAGTGTGATCTGCAAAGATTTCCTTAGGGAGTGACCTATTGTTAATTAATGAGACATACCTATTATACCTCCCCATCTTTACTTTCTTTAAAAATGCATTCCAGATCGTGACTGCCGCTTTGACAGTTTTAAACTTAGTCCTCTTAAAATAACTATAGTCAATACATTTTAGGAAACAGTTCTCAGCATTTACCCCAAGTGCGACAGCATAAACCTCTGTAGACATCTTCTGCAGTCTTACATCATCAGAGTTTCCTCCAATAAGACCTTGAATATATTGCAGCACAGTAGCCATATAATATAAACGAAAGTCTGGTGCCCCCCATCCCCCTTTTTCTCTGGGGAGTGTCATATACCTATAAGCTCTCCGGGTTTTACCTTGAGCCCATATAAACCTGTTACATATAGCCTCTATACCGTTAAACCAGCTGGCTTCAATCAACAAAGGTACAGCCCTGAACACATACAAAAATTTGGGTAAAATCATCATTTTGATGATGTTTGTACATCCAACTAGTGACAGGTGTAAATTGTTCATTCTTTCCAGATCTTTTTTCATTTGAGCTATCAAGGGATCCATATTCTTTTCCACAATTTTACCTACTTCTGCTGTCATTTGTACCCCTAGATAGGTTGCCATATTCGTCACTCTATCATCATTACAAATTACCCATTGATTTTTAACTATCTGTGTTTTAGTGATGTTCAAACTATATCCAGAAAACTGACCAAACCTCTCAGCTTCTGCTTCAATTGCCCTGATGGCAACTGAGGGTTCTGGAGTCAGGATGGCGACGTCATCCGCATAGGCTAATGATTTAAGTCTACAACCATTTAGCACTAAAGGTGATATCTGTTGATTATTTTCCAATTTTCGTATATAGGGGTCAAGGTATAAAGCAAAAAGCAGGGGAGAAGAGGGGCAACCCTGCCTTGTGCCTCTCTGGATATTAACTGCAGCCGAATAACCTCTATTGATTCTTATCTTGGCCGTCGGATTTATATATAATGTCTGCAGAGCCTTTATAAATCCTGGTCCTATACCGTGCCACCTCAAAACATCCCATAAATATCTCCATGAGACCCTATCGAATGCTTTTTCAGCGTCGAGAAACACCGCTGCCATTGGGTCTTCCAGGGTGTCTGCTACATCAAATGCCGTAATTACTTGCCTAGTATGCTGGGTTGTTCCCTTACCTGGAATAAATCCATGCTGAGAGGGAATAACCATGGATTCAATTATCCTAGATAATCTTTTTGCCAACATTTTGGAGAACACCTTGACATCGGCGTTCATTAAAGTAATGGGTCGGTAGGAGCCCGGGACGTCTACCGGTTTGCCTTTTTTTGGAATAACAATGATGTCTGCGCCTCCCCAGGAATGTGGAGCAGACTCACCCACAATCCGACTTTTCTTAATCATTACTGCTAGCATCATCATCTGATTCTTCATACTCTCTTACACAGTTAACCAATTTTGTTCTCCTTCTCCTGACTGTAGCATAATTTCCTTTGCTTTTTAGCAGGGCATGGTTTTTCATACGCCTAAGGCTCTGTACTTCCACACCTAAAATACTTAAATGACTTTTTGTATACTTTCACAGTTCTAGGTGTATTCCCTGCATATTTCTGTTTTGCATTTGCTTTTATTTTAGCAACCATGTCATACGGTTCCATTACCTCTATCCGTAAATCAGTAGCAAATCTGCTAGACGTCTCTGCTTTAAGCACAATTGCAAGCACATTGTCTAGACACGCATCCCCATTCATCCATAGTCTTTCCTGAAATGTAGGATTTAAGGCATGCATGACCATTTGATCACGGTTCAAATCTTCTAGCAAACCACCAAACGCACAGTTGCCAACTTTTATAATTCACTGACATAGTGCTCAATCGACTCCGACTTAGGATGTTTCCTTTGAAAAGATTTGAACCAGGTTATACCAATGCAGACATTTGGGGCAAAGTGTTTTCCAAATTAGCCAAAACAATACTGAAAGCATTATTTTCACCTCCACCTAAAACAGTTTTGTTTATCTGGTTATAGGTTTGTAGTCCTTTCGGCCCAAATGAATGCAACAGAATGCGTTTTTTGTTTCCCGGAGACATTTTCCCATCAGAAGCCACAGTTTCAATGTAATTAAGGAAGTATTCTTTCCATTCAGTCCTTCTCAAAACTAGTTCTGACCCTGCAGTTGACACGATGAAAATGTTTGTTGGTTCATTCTGACCAATAATACGGGAAACCCAAAACAATACTTGTATGTCTTGTGGAATTGTTCAGTGTATTCCAATAAACAGTAACCACAGTCCCTTCTTCGCCACATAATAAATGATCTTATTTTCTGATTTGTATCTCTATCTCAAGGGATTCTCCCTGACTGCTTGAAAACAGGACAAGTGGTTCCCATAATCAAAAAGCCTACAGCGGACGCAACAGATCCGAATAACTTTCGCCCAGTGACTAACATCCCTCTTCTGGCCAAACTAATCGAGAAATGTGTGCAGGGGCAACTAAGCCAACACATCACCAAATTCTCCCTACTAGACGACTGCCAATCAGGATTCAGAGCAGGACATAGCACGGAAACGGCTATACTACATATTGTGGACGACGCGCTACAAGCCCTAGACCAAAATCGAGCATGCCTACTGATTCTCCTGGACCTGTCATCTGCATTTGACACGGTAAACCACGAAGCCTTACTGACCAGACTTCGAGATAGGATGGGACTCACTGGAAATGTGCTGAATTGGTTCGACTCCTTCTTACGGAACAGGACACAAAGATTCCTGGTCAATCATTCTACCTCAACTCCATGTCCTAACACAATAGGAGTCCCACAAGGATCGACACTTTCTCCAGACCTGTTTAACCTATATGTTAAACCACTTACAGAAATTCTCCGCGAATCACAGATATCCTACCACATGTACGCGGATGATACGCAAATTTACATAAAGGTAGCCTCCATTGAAGACATTGATCGGATGAACGAGTCCTTAGGAAGAGCGCTGCAATGGTTATCCACCAACCACCTGAAGCTAAATGCTCACAAAACAGAGTTCCTACTAATTTCGCCACCAAGGTGCCAGTCGGAAATAAGGGAATGGACCAAACTAGTGACTGCACTAAACTGCACCCCAACATTAGTAGAATCAGCTAAATCGCTTGGAATCACCCTAGACGAGAACCTCGACATGAAAGTTCACATTAATGCAATGGCTAAAAGTGCCCACTTCCACCTTAACTACTTAAGGAAAATGAAACCCTACATCTCTGAAATGGATCTAAAGTTAGCTATCCAATCTCTTGTTATCTCTAGGATTGAATACGGCGGCTCCACCTTAGCAGGTCTACCAAAAATGTCAACAGCTCCGCTAAAAGCCTGCCTCAATGCAGCGGCAAGACTGATCACAGGATCAAGGAAATTTGATCATATATCCCCTCACTTGAAAGCATGAAACTGGCTACCTTATGAAGCCAGAATCCAAATGAAGTTAGCATGTATAACCCATAAAGCGCTTCACTTCAACACTCCTAGATATCTAGCCAAGAAAATTAAGATATCTGGAGGTGACAGACCAGCTCGGAGTGCCGTTGGTCTACTATTGCGGCCAGCCAGATTCCGAAAGAAAAAGACTTACGACAGAGCATTCTCGGGAGCGGCACCTAGAATCTGGAACTCTCTTCCTCCAAGCATCAGGAAGATTTGCAATATTGCATCATTTAAGCGGGAAGTGAAGAGCCTCATGATGAGTAAATACCTTGCTTAGATAAGCTGCCCTGACCTAGAGCTGCTCTCAGAAGGAGAGGCTCCAACTGGAATATTTTCAAAGCTATTTGGTGACTCAAGACTTGAGATTTATATAAGACGCAGAGATACTCTTACCTAATGACCTGAAGGGCAATGGGATAACATATCTTGTCTGGGTATATGGCATATGATATAAGCTTAGCCTTACCCCACATCTTAATACGAATTGCATGGGATCTGTGCTTCGCATATATACTATCTCTCATAATCATGTCCACACTATTATCTACCTCATAACGGCTTTGTTTTTAGAAAGGTTAACACTTGTTAAGCCAAAACCTTACCATCGCCTACCTCACCTTGGCTAGGAATATGGGCATATGATATAAGCTTAGCCTTATCACACCTATTAATGCGATTTGCACATGTGTTTTGTTTGCATATATACTGTTCACATAATTGTATTCATTCTATTATATACCTCATATCTGTTTGTTTCCTATAATGTCAACACTTGTGTTAGTTATCTATTCTGATGTTAAGCGCTCTGATACCCACGGGTCTTGTTCGCGCTATATAAAACTCTACAATAAATAAATAAATAAATAAATAAATAAATAATAGTACAATTTGTTTTGTCTCCGTACGTTCAATTGAGCTTATTCATTTGAAAAGTTTTATATAGCGTTGGCTGACCTAAAGGAATCAGAGCGCTTTACATGAGGAAGAACATAGTATCAGAACATAGTTATAAAGTTACATCAGTTGCTGGAGCATAGTTACGTGAGTTCCAAAAGCAAGCATAAACATAGGATGGAGGGGGTAGGAAATACAACGGGGAGACGAGGAAAAACAGTGTCCGACATCCGGCTGGGTAGGTGACGGCCGAGGGGTGAACCAGAGCTAAACTCCTCAAAAGCGGAATAGGACAGCTCCACCAGTCATCTGCCAAAGGTTGCTCGGGTACCGCAGTACATACAGAAGGTTCTTGATTCTGCCTAAGGGGGGCATCCTCAAAAAGCGCCGGGCACGTGTGCGGCGCTGGGCTCCGAGCGGGAGTAGGATAAATCCCAATCCTCTGCTGGGTGTGACTCCCTTGTCGCTGTCGTCTCTCTCAGAGGGGTGTCTGAAACTCCAGAGCACAGATGCTGGATCCCTCCCCAACAAGGGAAGAAGGGGAACTTTGGTGAAGGTACTGTCAAAATGAGGCAACTGAATTTGCACATTAAAATCATAACGCTGCACCTCCTACTCCTCAACTGGTGTGTAAACAATGGCGAGCGTTGTTTACTCTTAAACATAGTAATTCACTTAAGATGGGCGCCTGCTTGCATCATCAAGCTGTGTTTAGGGCGCCATTCTCAGCATGTGATTACGTCTTCAGTGCCGGCTCAGTCTCGCTCACAGACTCTGCCTCGCGCACTCACATCCGATACGCTGCTTGGGCAGCAGCTCACAGACTAACATTTCCGTGGCCAGGACAATGGAACTATGTGTGTGAGCCAAAGCCAGCTCACACAGACTGTACCAGCAGATACACCATAAGTCGGTAGAAGCCACTCACAGAAGATTTTGTCAGATGGTGATTCCGCCCAAAGGTTTATAAGCTTGATTCGTTTTCCTAAAGCAATGCTTTTCAATCGCTTTTGTATGTTGATACCGCAACCTATTCTCTGCCTGTTCCTTTCCTCCTTACGATGTCCTCAAACTCATCTCCAGTTTTGTCTCCAGTTTTGTTCGGAGGAATACACCACATAGGATTAGTCTGAATGCAGATTTATTTGTACAAGGAGCAAACGGGTACAAATATGTACGGCCTCCACCAAGTCCCTTCACAATTTCTTTAGCCTTACCCTGTAGATTCTACCACACTTGTCATACATTCTTTAATGCATCATTTCACATTTTACTATTCCAGCCCACCGTTATAAAATATTCTAGAAATGATGGGCATAAGTTTGTGTGACAAGGGCTCTGTGGGAAATTGCTTGCCTGAAGGATGGGACACAGTGGTGGATGAGTGAGGGGGGCTAATGGCAACTAATAGTCAAGTGACAATACAGCGTCATAGAGAATACGCTTCTTCGGTCCTGGGCCTTCTGTTTACTGATGGTTAAATGCTGACAGCTTAGTTGGTCTCCTTGATAGGAATAACATGTATAATTAGCAGAATCCATAATATCTAAATAAAGTTCTCCCAGTGTGTCGTATTCATATTGGCACATAGTTTTCTAGTAATGTAAGGTAAATGTATCTTTATTTCAAAGAGTAATAAGCATCTTGCTTAAAAACAAGGCAGGTGTAGTATTTGTCCAAGGTTATATTGTGGGTCATGTTAAAAAAGTATGATGAGAGTTTAACCAGGTTGTTATTGATTTTGAAGGAAAGTGTCATGACTAATAAATAGTAGCTTATTTAGACCACCATGTCCTGGAACTTAAAAAGAAGTTACTGGGAGCAACTCTCCACCAAACTAATAAGGACTAGTTTAGTTTTTTCTTTGGGTTATTGGAGTACTATGTCAAATTTGTACCACATTTTGCTTGTAAGCCGACACGTTTTACACAAATAGAACAAGAATGAGGAATATATGTGTACAGAAGGCTGTGTAATGGTGTGCCATAACATAAGAGTAATTAAACAACAGGGGGTGGTGATGGACAGAGTTTCTGAATTAAGCAGAATACTCTCACCCAGTCAAGAGATCAGGGCTTAATCCAACACCGTTTTTTAGCTCACTGCACCATCCCAGCTCAGAACCTGGCTATATGCAAATTAGTCTGTCCCTGGCCCAGTGTATCATGGGAACAGGGCAAACCAAACTACCAAGCCAATTCTTTCACTGGGAAGGAAACAAGCTACCGGGGACCGGTTTCTGGCATTTCAGCCGTCTTCGGCCCGGCTTGCTTGAATCCTGATGGTGCAATGAGCTAGGGACTCACGTCTGAGTATACCCTTCCACGCTTATGGTGGACAAAATAATTAAACAACAGGGGGTGGTGATGGACAGAGTTTCTGAATTAAGCAGAATACTCTCACCCAGTCAAGAGATCAGGGCTTAATCCAACACAGTTTTTTAGCTCACTGCACCATCCCAGCTCAGAACCTGGCTATATACAAATTAGTCTGTCCCTGGACCAGTGTATCATGGGAACAGGGCAAACCAAACTACCAAGCCAATTCTTTCACTGGGAAGGAAACAAGCTACCGTATAACATAAGAGTAGCAGGCTAGGGTGAATGCACCCCACCCCCTTTCCAAAGTATTGATTGATTCTCCCTTACCCAGTGAATACCATTGCTTTAGTTTAAACTGTCGCTCCCTACCTAAACATCAGCCCCACTTATTTAACTTCCTTGTTGATGTAGACCCAGATGTGGGTTTCTAACAGAAACCTGGCTTCACGAAGGGTCCCTACCAGATGTTATATTGGCACTTCCTGACAATTTTTCCTTGTTGGGAATTAAGACCCCTTAAAGTAGATGGAGGTATCGACCATTATTTAAAAAAAAAATGTAGAACTGTAAATTTGTGGACCTCTAGATTCCTAACTATGAAGCCTTGCTCTTCTCTATTCATCCCCCCGCCTAAATTTACCTTTTCGGTGCTATTATCTATGCCCTCCCCCCGGGCCTTCTTACTTCTGGTGCTTACATCTTTCTGACTTTTTTGACCCCATATCCTATAGGTAGCCATTTTTTCTGTGCTTGCTGATCTCAACCTCTACCTTGAGAACTCCAATGATGAATCAACATCTGCACTTATAGAGGTTTTGACTATTCTTCATCTTTTGCTCCTCAACTCTTTACGGACTCAGTTTGCAGGGCACCTTCTGGACCCTATTTTTCTAATCTTCCAACCTTATCTGTTGCTCCACCCATGCAATTTTGCTAGACCGATCATTTTGCAGTATCTCTTACCATTAAGCTTCTCTCCACTGCTTCTACCAGGCCGGCTTCACTGCCTAAAACCAGGAAATGGTCTAAACTTATATGCTAGTGCTTAACAAACTGGTCCTTGGAAAAAAACCCTTCCCTTGTATCCCTACCTGACTGAGACCAACTCTGCATCAGTGGCTTACAGAGGCAATCAATTCGGCCCTACTACTTTCAGTTAAACCACTGCACAGAATACATCCTCCTACCCCCTGGTTTACTGACTCTAAAACAGGAAAAAATTGCTGCAAAGCCGTAGAAAGATAATGAAGAAAACACTATTTATCTAGTGCGAAGTCTAAATACTTGTACCATTAAAGAAATGCTATGCCCTTTGCAGATTGGCTTGCACAACCTTCTTCACTGAGATCTCGATCTCCCAAAACTGCCAGAAAACCTTGTTTAAAGTTTTGAATAAACTCTCGGCAGCCAGTACTTTTCTGCCTCCTCCTTCGCTTTCTCAACATCAGTGCGTTGAGTTAGCGATGTTCTTCTACAATAAAGTCAAGTCCATCCACTGCCAACTCTATAATGGCACCTACCAACAAGGGTTCCCCATAATTCACACTGAGGGTCACCTTGATATTTCTCCCCAGGTTCCTGAGACAAGGTCATGGCTCCCTTTGGACATGACTACATTGCAGTTCTTACTGGGATCTATCAAGTCCGGTTCATCGCTTGATCCCCTTCCTTCCTCTAAACTTAGACTTTTAGACAAGGCTGTCCTTACTGTGATTCCCGACCTTCTCAACACAGGACTTGTACCTCCAGAGTTGGAAACATGCTCTTGTTCTTCCTCCTCTAAAAAGGGAAGGTCTTGATCCTCTCTGTTGGTCAAATTTCTGCCCGATATCTCAATGTCCAACTCTCCTCTTTTGTCGTAATCCGTTGCATCCTTCACAGTCTGTTTTTAGACCAGACCATGGCACCAAATCCTTCTCGGAGTCTCTGAATATCTCAGGTAACAGCTCGACTCGCGTGGTACTGCTGCCCTTATTTTGTTAGACTTAAGTGCAGGTTTTGAAACGTCCAGTCTGGACAACGACAATGTGTTTTACCTTGGTGCAGATAAAGCCTCAGTCCATCGATATTCAGAATATGGCTGCGCGTCTTTTTCGTCTACCTAGATGCGCCTCTGCTTTACCTCTGCTTCACCTCTGCTTCATCAATTACATTGGCTCATGGTGAACAAACGCATCGACCTTAAGGCTTTATGTTACATGTTTCGGGCCAAACTCTGCTTGGCGCCCTCTTACATCAAAAGACTGGTAACACCTTACGTGGCTGCTCGACAACTGATATCTTCCAGCCTCTCACTGTTCTTAGTTCCCAGGTTCAGTCTTCCCCACATGAGTGGCCACTCTTTTTCTTACTTGGGCCCCAAACTCTGAAACTCTCTCCCAATCGAGCTTAGGAACTGTCACTATCTGCTAGCATTCAGCAAGAACTTAAAGACTTTTCTCTTTAGCCTCCAAGCTTGATTCTCTATCTCGGCTTTGTTTGCCTAGCACTCATGTGGCTCTGCCTCTGCCTTGTCCAGCCCCAGGAGACCCTGTTAAGTTGCTGCTCGCTCTATAAATCAGCCAAATAAATAATTAAATAGCATCAGGATGGATGTAATTAGTTATGGATTGTGTTACTGTAGCAAATGAGAACGCTTGAGTGAGAAGAAATTTAACGTTTATATCGCATGTGAAACTATTGGGTCTGTTGCTTGACCCAGTAGATATACATGAGAAAGTACTTTGAGTGGCCCAAATGGAGGATATAGTTATATAGGTAATGAAGAGAAAGGTAGGTGAAGAGGTTTGGAACCCTGGGTTAGACAAAGCTGTAAAGCGCCCTTTAGGGGATTCCTTCATGTGCGTGTTTAGCGTCAAGTTGCAGGCTAGATCTCACTCGTCAATCAAATCTATTGAAGGGCCTGTGTTCCCACAGAATAAGTTTGCCTTTGATATTTCTGGCCTCTGTTTTGAGAGGCATAACCTAATATGCAATGTTGCTAGCTGATTATGGGCCTTGCTTAGAGTGGCCTGTCAAAATGTGGTTATCTCGTCCGCCTTATTTAAAGTGTCATTGAGTATAATGCACTTCTAATATGGCGAAATGTGCATCCGCCGCTTTTTTGCTTAAGTCCACTGTCCGCCAAACTCTGAATGCAATGCTTTTTTTCTATTAGCATTATCGCATATTGGGCTATATCTCCCAAAACCCCAAATGGGCTGGAAATATCCAAGGCAAACTTATTCCAAGGAAACACAAGTTTGACTGCCTAGGGATTCATAATCTGCAACTTGTTGTTAAGCACACACAAATACCACAGCCTTGTACATTGTGCTCAACTGTTCAGACCAGGCCACTATAAAAAAGTCTTTACTGCATCCAAAAGGTTTGAAGTGAGATTTGTGCTCCTTGTTTAGACCATGAATGTAATAGAATTTATGTGGGACATTTTTAATAGAGATGGATATTCTGAAGAAATCGTGACAGATTTTGAACCGGCAAGAATTAAGCATATGAGGACCTCACTTTGTGTTTCTAAGAGTCTGATGGAATATTTAAATCTGATAATCAAGGACAATGTGGAGCTCGGCGCTATAGGCCGTGTAGACTGTACTCCATGTTAGTACCATGTTGTCACCATTCCTCATTTTGAAGTGTTGCAAATGGATGGGATATAAGGACATGGCAAAGTTTGGAGAAAGGACAGGTTGTTTGTAAAACAGTGTTGTGTGAGAGGCTTGATGTTTATCTTGCATTACGGAAGGCTGCGTAAAGTAACTATAAGATAACATAAGGTGTTGGATAGAGTGGCTTCCCATGCAAATGCTACACCACAAGTTCCAGAGACTTCAGGAATGATCAGAATACCAGCATATTTGAACAATAATATGCCCGGTTAAATCTGTGTAAATTAATACATGTATCTAAGTATGGGATTGTGAATAGAAGGACGGACGGCATATTTAGCAGCCGGTCTTAATTTTAATATTGCATATCGAGATTCTTTGCATAGCTAATTTCTTTTCTTATGGAATTGTGATCCACTGCATTATTTCAGTGCACTGTTCTCTGGTTAGACACTTGTTGTGTATCAACGAGAGCCGATGGTAATAACCTACTTTTTCTACAACATACTTGTTCTGACCACACTTTGAGACTCTTTTTCTTTTCACTAATGCTGGTTGTCTCAGACGTAAAGCAGCGTTTAGGGAAAGGCAGCCTAGGGTTGCGAGGACTGGCGTGATGTGCAGAGAATTTTTTGCATTAGGTTGCTGCATTAAGGGCTGCTTAAGGAGAGGTTGAAATTTAAGCAGGACAGTTGCTAGCACATTACAGATTATAGGTCTCGCATTTGCGAGAGTTTGAGCTATTGACATTGTGAATGACAATGCCTTTAATTTATGTGTTTTAAAACCTGCAAGCTGTGCGTATACATGCACTTTGTACTTATAGTCCTTGCTTATGAGAAGAAAGGCAGGCAGTGTTTTCAAAACACATAAGTAAAAGGCACTGTCATTTACAATGACAATAGCTCAAACGCTCGCAAATGTGAGACTATTGCATTGCAAATGCTTGTTTAAATAGTGATCACCCCCGTCTTAGATTAAATGGGTATTGGAGGGTACTCTAGCCCTCCCTTGCTTGTCATTCACTGCTCTCTTGTTTTAACATGTTTTGTTAACGTCTAGCCGTTTTCTAGTGACATTTTCAATAGACTTATTTGAGTAAGCAGTTTTTATGGCATAGTTCTGCTGCTGTGGTCGAAGCATTCTGGAGTGGGTGTAAAACCTCCATGTTACCTTGATAATAATGTCTTCTGTTGTCTTTTCTTCAGAACCTCAAGAAAAGCTGGCACCCCCAGACTTTGCGCAATGTTGAGAAAGTTTGGAAGGCAGAGCAGAAACATGAGGCTGAACGCAAGAAGATTGAAGAGCTGCAGCGCGAGCTGCGGGATGAACGTGCCAGGGAGGAGATGCAGCGCTATGCAGAGGATGTTGGTGCAGTCAAGTATGTTTGTACTCCCTGGATCTCTTACAGTTTTGCTGCTCTTCTGGAGTGCAGTCCCGTCTCTGTATTAAAATTGTATGATAATTCCTTAATCATTCTGCCTGTAGCATAAAAAAGAATCTTCACAACTACTGGCTTCCTCTGTTTTAATTTCAAGTACAGTTAGCTTAATGTCACCTACTATATCAGACTGATGGGACTAGGCACGGAATGCCTCCTACTTACTTCTGCTGACGGGTCAGAAATGTTTTCTTTAATATTTTTTGTGGTACTAGTTTTCTTATTTTATGCCATTTTTCCATGGTAGAAAATGTTCTAAGTAGACATACGGGTAAATATCATCTCCATGCTAAATTCACTCACTTATGTTGGGTGCAAGTTTATTCTACTATTGGTAGGATTCCTTTGTAAATAAGATCTAGAGCTATTGGTTCATTCAACTATTATTCATACTTCTTCCTTACAACACTTTGGTGGTCAAAATTGTACACTTTGGTGGTCAATACTCTACACGTCCTTATTTTTGATTTTTATCAGGAAAAAAGAGGAAAAGCTGGATTGGATGTACCATGGCCCTGGTGGAATGGTGAACAGAGAAGAGTACCTGCTAGGACGTCCCGTTGATAAATATGTTTTGGATAAGATTGATGACAAGGAGGCTGGCCCTTCGTCTGAGACAGGACTTCTTCCCGGCTCCATCTTTGCTCCTGTTGGAGCCAACTCTGCTCTGGATATGGCAAGCAAAATCCGTGAGGATCCGCTCTTCATGATCAGGTGAGGCAGGAACTTAATTATGGCCCTTCAAGCCAGATGTACTGGTGCATTCTATCACATAAACCAGTTATGGTCCTTCTTTCATCATGAACTAGGTTAGCTTTGGTTTAGGTTTCTGGTTCTGTGCTGGTATTGTAAATGACATGCGAGTGAGGACTTCACTATTTGGGTTTTATGCGGAAGACCTTTGTTTTGTGAGTCCTGCACCATAGCTGAACATAAGGTTAATTGCTCCTGATTAGCGATCTTGCGAACTCAGAACTTTTTTTATGTAATGATTGCAAATATTTCTTGTCTTTTCCTATTGTTGTAAAATAGACTACTAATACTCAAAAGTAATGTAAATTCTTTTAATGAGCATTCATGTTCAGTCAAATCCAATAATGCATGGTCCCATCCTCATAAGGCTGTAACCTTCGGAATATCATTCCGAAGATGATCCGCTGGCCAGCGGGCCTCAGGTTTGTGACATGTGCCCCTTCGTAGTGAAGGCATGTTACATTAATTTGTGTAATTTGTTCAAGTTTTCAGACCCAGTTTATGAGAGGTAATACATTATTTTCATAGCCTGGTGTACATCTGGTGAAGGAGGCCATAGTTCATGAAAATTTGTTTAACACTACTTTCCTTTCTTACCAGGAAAAGGGAAGAGGAGAAGAAGAAAGAGGTTCTGAAAAACCCAGTGAAAATGAAGAAGATCAGAGAGTTGGTATGAAACCTCACTTAAAGTAAAAATGAAGGGCTATAACGAGTAGGACCAGGAAGTTGGGCTGGTAGATTGTTTTCCATACCATTTTGCAAGATGTGTAAACAAACTCTTGAAAGAGATATGGTAATTGTTAAGCCTATGTGCACTGTAGTGGTATCTCACAGGTCTTTCATTTGGGCTCTTATAAATAAAGTAACCTGGGTGTAGGACTAGGCCTGTTATGTGTAACTTGAGGGGTAGCTGTACTCTAAGTCCTGAATCTGTAACGTTTGCTATCCGATAGATACCTCTGCTTTCCACACCTGAATTCGACTGATTGACTAGTGGGCATAAATTACTAGAAGTATTAATTAGATAGATTTCCCTGCCTTACTTGTAGTTAAGCTATGAAGGATAGGGCAGTCCAGGTAAGCTGTGCTCCCTCTAGGTTTAATCCTCCAAACTATTACATCTTCATGCATTTCATAATAGGAAAGGACATCTGGTGGGACCAGTAGAAGAAAAGGTCTGATTATGGATGTCTCTATATAGAGCCTCACAGGGGCAGTGGCGGCCCCTCCCATGAGGCGGAAGAGTGTCGCCACACTGCTTGCGGAGCAGTGTAAGATTTTTTTTTTATAATACCAGAAGGAAATTCTGTTACTATAATTTTGTTCGGTCTCACATAGGCAGCGCTTGCATTGTCTCTTTGAGACATGCTGTATTCAGTTTATGGGCATGAAGCTCCACCCACTTTCTGCCCATCGTTTTAATTGGCTCCTATTACCGTCCTTTGTAAATGGTGGCTTTTTATTGGTCAATAGGCTTAGTAGTCCCTCCTTTGTACCACCTTTTCTCTTCTTGTAACCTCCCATGAGGACACACTGTTACATTTGTTGTTCCTTGGTAGGTTTTAATTACTGGCTTCTGAGTACTATTTTCTTAAATGCCTTTGTCTTGCCTGCTGTTGCAGGCAGGGCGCACACTCCCGCAACGTTTAAAAAAAATTATTTTATGCAACTTCAACAATGGTGGAATAATGTTCCTCGATAGGCGCCTCTTAAAGGTGAGTATTCTACTTTCCACTTACAACCTTCACTCATCAGTACAAAGCTCTGGGAATCTGAGGAAAAATCAAGATAAACTTGATAACATATTCTGTTTTTCCCGATCTACAGAGCTCTCTTCCTCTTTGCGCACCCCATGCCTGTCAGTGCCAATGTCTTACCCTCGTCCTGTTTCTTGCAGTTCATCAGCACGTACCTCTGTTTTCTACTAAAGCCTCACCTGTTCTTTTTCCCTCAGTAGTACAGTAGCCACTTTTCTTCCCCAGTCCCCCGAACTGCTCTCTTGTTCTGTTAATTTCTGTCTCATCTTAAATTAAGAACTCAGACCAACTCCACCTTCCCTAACTCTTGCTCAACTGCCGCACCCATCTGGATTCCCTTTCCAGTGGCTCCTGCTCGTCGCCAATAAAAAGATGTCTGGTGCAAGCAGGCCCAGTTCTAGCGGGTGGGCCGGGTGGGCCAGGCCCACCCAAAGATGAGCCTGGCCCACCCAAACAGGAGCCTTGGCCCTCGCAGTGAGGGCTTGAAGGCAGGCGTGCAATCGTGTGTGTCAGCCCGGGGAGACAGCTTCCCGGGCGCACACACACACAGACAGTTTAAGATGATCGCAGCCGCACCAAAGTACTTAACAGGTCTTTAAAAGACCATTTACATGTTAAGGAGGCTTTGCTTAGTTTTTTTTCCCCTTCATCTCTGCATGGTGAAAGGGGACAAATCCTTTCTTTGACAAAGGTAACCTTTGCCTACTGCCCTGTTGCGTTGATATTTCTTTTTCTGTGCAGCGCCGGGAATAGTGGTCTGTTTATTCCTAGTCACCCCCTGACCCCTGCAGCTGCTTATCACATAAGGCTGTGACACAAAGTATGACTAATGGAGTAGGTAAGAGAATGTGTTACAAAAAAATTTCTTTTTAAAATCTGACAGCCCCTGCAGGACACGTACTTCGTATGTGCTTCATCTGAACAGTTTTTTATCATTTCATCATAGCCGATGCTGGTCAACAATAAAACAATACAAAATGCACAGATAAAGCTGGTGATTAATGATCCTGCTTTAGAGCAATCGTTTGTTAGTATTTTTTAAATGCAGATGCACTGTATTTTATGTGGATAGCTCAGTGGGTTACTGCCTTTGTCACAGAGATCCTTGTGTTACTTCAGAAATTACAATCCTAACAAAAGGCAGTGAACAATGAACTGCCACCAAAGAGCTGCAAACAAACATGAATGGTATAATTAGAACTTCGCTTTGTTTGCTTTGTGATATAGTTAGAACTTCCCAAGGCTTTTCATTATTCTAATGTTGCTACAATGAGTATGTTTGGGCAGATATACATTTTTATCAGTAAAGCTGACCCCCATGGAATACTCTTTAAATCCTAAGGTTGTGTTTCCCCAGATCAAACCCTCTTAAAATATACTGCCCACCAGAATTGATGACATATGATTCCTACACCTTGTAATCCTCATTGGCTTATGTGACATTCCCTGTAGACTGATTTACATACTTGTATGATCCATTGTCTCTGTAAGTGTGTGCGTGGAGTAAAGTACTGACACACACTACATTGATATGAGCAGCGCTATACAACAAATTAAATGCATATGAGAGAGGGGATACGTAAACATGAGGGGCGCTGGTGGAGGGTGGCAGTGAGAGAATCTGAGGAGGTGGTAGTGGGAGGGGCTATGGAGCGATGAGGGGCACTGTTGAAGGGTGGCAGTGAGGGAATCCGAGGAAGTGGTCATGGGGTGGAGGGAGGAGCTAGGGAGAGATGAGGGGCACTGATGGAGGGTGGTAGTGAGGGAGTCTGAGGAGGAGGTCACGAGGGGATGGGCTACAGAGAGATAAGGGGCACTGGTGGAGTGTGGCAGTGAGGGAGTCTGATGAGGAGGTCATGAGGGGGAGGGGCTACAGAGAGACTGGGGCACTGGGGGAGGGTGGCAGTGAGGGAATCCGAGGAGGAGGTCATAAAGGGGAGGGGCTATGGGGAGATGAGGGGCACTTGTGGCGTGTGGCAGTGAGGGAATCCGAGGAAGAGGTCAATAGGGGGGGGGCATGGATGGATGAGGTACACTGTTGGAAGGTGGTAGTAAAGGTATTTACGGTGAAAGAGGTTTTTGGTGCAGCGCCAAAAAAGACTTTTGCATCAGCGCTGAAGCCTGCCCTGTCATGGCCTTTCTGTTTTTGTTTATTTAATTAGCAGTCGGGCCATAAGGGCCACTGTGGAACATACTTTAAGTGTGTGCTAATTATATTTATTGCTCTATTCAATGTTTTAAGTATGAAGGTGATTTTACTAATGTTTTTACCGGGAGATGGTGCCTGATATGGGGCGGGGCCCAAGGTCATCTGTGAGAAAAGGGGCACTGGAGAGGGATAGTGACTAATCAAGCTTGTAAGGGAGTGCGTTGAAGAGTCCATGGTCAAGTGGAGGTAGTAATGAAGAGGGTTTCTCCCTGAAGGCTCGCACAAAGGGAGCCAGAGAAGTGTCTCTTGCCTGATACTCCCACCTCAGAAACCTCCTCTTCCCATCAAAGGAACATTACATGGAAAAAACACTTTTTGTGAGTGATAATATTAAAAAGAGATTTGGAAAAGAGTGAGTTTTACTGGGCCTTGTAAGACTAAGAAGAGATAAAGGAGGGCCTTTAAGCAGGCCAGCCTAGACATATATGCAACAAATCGAGCCTGCAGTGGCCCACCCAAATCCGTCCTTGGCCCACCCAATTAAAAATTCCTGGAGCCGGGCCTGGGTGCAAGTAAGATATTTATTAACTCAGTTGCCAGGTAAAATTGCGGGTACATCACGTAGCCCTATACACCCCAGTCCTCATCTTCCCAGCTGTCCGCCCCGGAATCCTCTCCCCAACCTCCGTATTTCACTAACTACACGTTAAGACTAGTAGCTTCCTAATTCCCACCCTCCTGTGGATGTCCCTCCTGCTCCCCATTTGCTCTAATAGTGCCCTATGGAGGATCCCAGCCATGCCTTTCCACTCACCCACACCTTCCGTCTGATCCTCCCCTTCCAGCCTGTTCTCAAGTCCAGTACTTATCATTAACCCTATTTAGTGCCCCTCTTCCTTTCTAGCCCTCTTTGTAACCATGTCCCCTTCCAAGCTCCTCTGCACCCCCTATTTTTACCCTCCTCTTAGCCCAGTCTAGCTCTGATACCCCATTCCTTTACAATGCCTGCTTGTCCCTTCTCTCTGTCCTCTACCCATCCGACCCCTGGTTATCAGCCTCTTCTCCCTATCTTGCTCACTCGATAACTCAACCCTCCTCCCACCCCCTAACCGATCCCTTCACCCCCCTTCTACTCCTCTTTGGACCCTCTCCCTTCAAGCCCCACGTTCTCTCCTTTCACTGCCCCTCCCTGAATTCCCTTCACCATTATTACTCCCCATAGCCCCCTCCTTACTCCAGCCCTTCCCCCACCCCTACATATCTCCATACACTCTTTCTAACCCCCATCTGGGTCCACTTCTTTCTAGCCCTTCTTCTGTCTGGGTCGATTTTCTTTCTAACCCCCTGCCCAACCCATGCAAAGGAATAACTGTTCTACATTTTACCACAAATTGGAAATTCGACAGGCATCCATTCAGTGCAGTTTTGTCTCTCCTGATGCTGAACCCCTGTTAGTAGAGGAACAGGGACTGACTAATGCCCTTAGCAGTCTGATGCAATTGAAAGGCAGAGTTAACATGGTAGACAACCAACAAGTAAATGCATAACTAAACATTAACTACAATATGTCATGTTATATTCATTCTTTACGGCCAGTGGCACAATTAGATGAAAGCCTTAACATTCTCCATCAAAAATATTTTGATCAAATTTCTTGTTTTGTTGCACCACTTTGTAGCCTACATATTAATAGATTGCACCGTTGATAATATAGGTTTAAAGCTAAACGGGATTGACCAAACACCATTAAAACAGATTACATGTGCCTTGGATTGGTGATGTTTTACCACCGTGACGAATGGAAAGAGAGTGCGTTCCTTGCGATGGGCATGCAGATTTTTTTTTTACTAAAGGGGAAAATGAACCGAGTTACAAATGCAATGCAAAGGAGAGATTGCAACTCTCAAGTCGTATTGTCAGTTAATGAATAAATTAGCCACGACTTCAAAGGTGGTAGTTTTGTTTTGTTTGGGGGTGGGGGGAGGTGAAATGAACCACCTGCAGCTATGGCAGAGGTTTTCACCTAGTGATTTCGAATACCAGGAATGATTTTAGACCGGTATCACAACCCTTTGAGATACATTGGGATCTGTGTCTATGCAGCATGAAAGAATACTGGGGAAACATTGTTAATGCATCTACTGCAGTGATTTATGTTTAATCCGCTGGTTGCATATTTGAGAAATACCCCTGATCAGAGGTCTTCTTTTTATGCCAGCCCCCTGGAGGGCCAAATAACAAACAAGCATTTACAATGCAATGGTCTCGGCATTATTAAAGGTAGAGCTATTGGTATTGCTCATGACTTTTTTTTTTAAAATCATAAATAAATGGCATAGTCATTTACAATGCCAATAGCTTAATCGCTCGCAAATGCATGACCGATTGCATTTACACCCACACAGAGCCACACACACAAAGCCACCCACACACACACAGAGCCACACACACAGAGCCCCTCCCCGACACAAACACAGAGCCCCACACGCACACACACAGAGCCCCACACGCACACACACAGAACCCCTCACACACACACAGAGCCCTACACACACACAGAGCCCCACACACACACACAGAGCCCCCCCCCACACACACAGAGCCCCACACACACACACACCCAGAGCCACACACACCCAGAGCCACACACACACCCAGAGCCACACACACACCCAGAGCCACACACACACCCAGAGCCACACACACCCAGAGCCACACACACCGAGAGCCACACACACACACACCGGGAGCCACACACACACACACCCAGAGCCACACACACACACACTTAGAGCCACACACACACCCAGAGCCACACACACACACACACCCAGAGCCACACACACACCCAGAGCCACACACACACCCAGAGCCACACACACACCCAGAGCCACACACACACCCAGAGCCACACACACACCCAGAGCCACACACACACACACCCAGAGCCACACACAACCAGAGCCACACACACACCCAGAGCCACACACACCCAGGGCCACACACACACAGAGCCACACACACACACAGCCACACACACACACACACCCAGAGCCACACACACACACCCAGAGCCACACACACACACCCAGAGCCACACACACACACCCAGAGCCACACACACACACACCCAGAGCCACACACACACACACCCAGAGCCACACACACACACCCAGAGCCACACACACACCCCCAGAGCCACACACACACCCAGAGCCACACACACACCCAGAGCCACACACACACCCAGAGCCACACACACACCCAGAGCAACACACACACACCCAGAGCCACACACACACCCAGAGCCACACACACACCCAGAGCCACACACACACCCAGAGCCACACACACACCCAGAGCCACACACACACCCAGAGCCACACACACACACACACCCAGAGCCACACACACACACACCCAGAGCCACACACACACCCAGAGCCACACACACACCCAGAGCCGCACACACACCCAGAGCCACACACACACACCCAGAGCCACACACACACACACACCCAGAGCCACACACACACAAACCCAGAGACACACACACACACAGACCCAGAGACACACACACACACCCAGAGCCACACACACACACACCCAGAGCCACACACACAAACACCCAGAGCCACACACACACACCCACACACACACACAGAACCACACACACACACCCAGAGCCACACACACACACACGCCCAGAGCCACACACACACGCCCAGAGCCACACACACACACACACACACCCAGAGCCACACACACACACACCCAGAGCCACACACACACACACCCAGAGCCACACACACACACACCCAGAGCCACACACACACACACCCAGAGCCACACACACACACCCAGAGCCACACACACACACACCCAGAGCCACACACACCGAGAGCCACACACACACCCAGAGCCACACACACACACACACACACACACACAGAGCCACACACACACACACACACAGAGCCCCACACACACACCCAGAGCCACACACACACACACACACCCAGAGCCACACACACACACCCAGAGCCACACACACACCCAGAGCCACACACACACCCAGAGCCACACACACCCAGAGCCACACACACACACACCCAGAGCCACACACACCCACCCAGAGCCACACACACCCACCCAGAGCCACACACCCAGAGCCACACACACACACACCCAGAGCCACACACACACACCCAGAGCCACACACACCCAGAGCCACACACACCCAGAGCCACACACACCCCCAGAGCCACACACACACACCCAGAGCCACACACACACACACACCCAGAGCCACACACACACACACACCCAGAGCCACACACACACACACACACACACCCAGAGCCACACACACACACCCAGAGCCACACACACACCCAGAGCCACACACACACCCAGAGCCACACACACCCAGAGCCACACACACACACCCAGAGCCACACACACCCACCCAGAGCCACACACCCAGAGCCACACACACACACCCAGAGCCACACACACCCAGAGCCACACACACCCAGAGCCACACACACCCCCAGAGCCACACACACACACCCAGAGCCACACACACACACACCCAGAGCCACACCCACCCACCCAGAGCCACACCCACCCAGAGCCACACACACACAGAGCCACACACACAGAGCCACACACACCCAGAGCCACACACACACATACCCAGAGCCACACACACACGCACACCCAGAGCCACACACACACCCAGAGCCACACACACCGAGAGCCACACACACAGCCACACACACACACCCAGAGCCACACACACACCCAGAGCCACACACACACCCAGAGCCACACACACCCAGAGCCACACACACACACCCAGAGCCACACACACACACACCCAGAGCCACACACACACACACACCCAGAGCCACACACACACCCAGAGCCACACACACACACACACCCAGAGCCACACACACACACACACCCAGAGCCACACACACACACCCAGAGCCACACACACACACACCCAAAGCCACACACACACATCCAGAGCCACACACACACACCCAGAGCCACACACACACCCAGAGCCACACACACACCCAGAGCCACACACACACAGCCACACACACACACAGAGCCACACACACACAGAGCCACACACACACACAGCCACACACCCCCAGAGCCACACACACACCCAGAGCCACACACACACCCAGAGACACACACCCAGAGCCACACACACACACACCCAGAGCCACACACACACACACCCAGAGCCACACACACACACACCCAGAGCCACACACACACCCAGAGCCACACACACACCCAGAGCCACACACACACACACAGCCACACACACACACACAGAGCCACACACACACCCAGAGTCACACACACCCAGAGCCACACACACACACAACCAGAGCCACACACACACACCCAGAGCCACACACACACCCAGAGCCACACACACACACCCAGAGCCACACACACACCCAGAGCCACACACACACACACACACACACCCAGAGCCACACACACACACCCAGAGCCACACACACACACACCCAGAGCCACACACACACACACACACACACCCAGAGCCACACACACACACCCAGAGCCACACACACACACCCAGAGCCACACACACACACACCCAGAGCCACACACACACACACACCCAGAGCGCAACACACCCAGAGCCACACACACACACACCCAGAGCCACACACACACACACACCCAGAGCCACACACACACACAGCCACACACACCCAGAGCCACACACACACCCAGAGCCACACACACACACCCAGAGCCACACACACACACACACACCCAGAGCCACACACACACCCCCAGAGCCACACACACACACAGAGCCACACACACACACACCCAGAGCCACACACCCAGAGCCACACATCCAGAGCCACACATCCAGAGCCACACACCCAGAGCCACACACCCAGAGCCACACACACACACACACACCCAGAGCCACACACACACACTGGAGACCAAGCACAGCGAGTGGGCAGGGAAGCAAGCACAGCCAGGGAAGCAAACACAGCCAGGGGGCAGGGAAGCAAGCACAGCCAGGGGGCAGGGGAGCAAGCACAGCCAGGGGAGCAAGCACAGCCAGTGCTGTCCCTCCTTACCTCCCTGCTGTACCTCCTTACCTCCCTGCTGTGCCTCCTTACCTCCCCGCTGTCCCTCCTTACCTCCCCGCTGTCCCTCCTTACCTCTCTGCTGTCCCTCTTTACCTCTCTGCTGTCCCTCCTTACCTCTCTGCTGTCCCTCCTTACCTCTCTGTTGTCCCTCCTTACCTCCCTGTTGTCCCTCCTTACCTCCCTGTTGTCTCTCCTTACCTCCGTGCTGTCCCTCCTTACCTCTGTGCTGTCCCTCCCTGCTGTCCCTCCTTACCTCCGTGCTGTCCCTCCTTACCTCTGTGCTGTCCCTCCTTACCTCCGTGCTGTCCCTCCCTGCTGTCCCTCCTTACCTCCGTGCTGTCCCTCCTTACCTCCGTGCTGTCCCTCCTTACCTCCGTGCTGTACCTCCCTGCTGTCCCTCCTTACCTCCGTGCTGTCCCTCCTTACCTCCGTGCTGTCCCTCCTTACCTCCGTGCTGTCCCTCCTTACCTCCGTGCTGTACCTCCCTGCTGTCCCTCCTTAACTCCGTGCTGTCCCTCCTTACCTCCCTGCTGTCCCTCCTTACCTCCGTGCTGTCCCTCCCTACCTCCGTGCTGTCCCTCCTTACCTCCGTGCTGTACCTCCTTACCTCCATGTTATACCTCGGTGCTGTACCTTCTTACCTCCGTGCTGTCCCTCCTTACCTCCGTGCTGTCCCTCCTTACCTCCGTGCTGTCCCTCCTTACCTCCGTGCTGTACCTCTGTGCTGTCCCTCCTTACCTCCGTGCTGTCCCTCCTTACCTCCGTGCTGTCCCTCCTTACCTCCGTGCTGTCCCTCCTTACCTCCGTGCTGTCCCTCCTTATCTCTGTGCTGTCCCTCCTTATCTCTGTGCTGTCCCTCCTTATCTCCATGCTGTCCCTCCACACACACACACACCCAGAGCCACACACCCAGAGCCACACACACACACCCAGAGCCACACATCCAGAGCCACACATCCAGAGCCACACACCCAGAGCCACACACCCAGAGCCACACACCCAGAGCCACACACACACACACACACACCCAGAGCCACACACTGGAGACCAAGCACAGCGAGTGGGCAGGGAAGCAGGGAAGCAAGCACAGCCAGGGGGCAGGGAAGCAAGCACAGCCAGGGGACAGGGAAGCAAGCACAGCCAGGGGGCAGGGGAGCAAGCACAGCCAGGGGGCAGGGGAGCAAGCACAGCCAGGGGGCAGGGGAGCAAGCACAGCCAGGGGGCAGGGGAGCAAGCACAGCCAGGGGGCAGGGGAGCAAGCACAGCCAGGGGGCAGGGGAGCAAGCACAGCCAGGGGCAGGGGAACCAGGGGGCAGGGGAGCAAGCACAGCCAGGGAGCAGGGGAGCAAGCACAGCTAGGGGGCAGGGGAGCAAGCACAGCCAGGGGGCAGGGGAGCAAGCACTGCCAGGGGAGCAAGCACAGCCAGTGCTGTCCCTCCTTACCTCCCCGCTGTCCCTCCTTACCTCCCCGCTGTCCCTCCTTACCTCCCTGCTGTCCCTCCTTACCTCCTGCTGTCCCTCCTTACCTCCCTGCTGTCTCTCCTTACCTCCATGCTGTCTCTCCTTACCTCCGTGCTGTCCCTCCTTACCTCTGTGCTGTCCCTCCTTACCTCTGTGCTGTCCCTCCGTGCTGTCCCTCCTTACCTCCGTGCTGTCCCTCCTTACCTCCGTGCTGTCCCTCCTTACCTCCGTGCTGTCCCTCCTTACCTCCGTGCTGTCCCTCCCTGCTGTCCCTCCTTACCTCCGTGCTGTCCCTCCTTACCTCCGTGCTGTACCTCCCTGCTGTCCCTCCTTACCTCCGTGCTGTCCCTCCTTACCTCCGTGCTGTCCCTCCTTACCTCCGTGCTGTCCCTCCTTACCTCCGTGCTGAACCTCCCTGCTGTCCCTCCTTAACTCCGTGCTGTCCCTCCTTAACTCCGTGCTGTCCCTCCTTACCTCCGTGCTGTACCTCCTTACCTCCGTGCTGTCCCTCCTTATCTCTGTGCTGTCCCTCCTTACTGTACATCCCTGCTGTCCCTCCTTACCTCCGTGCTGTCCCTCCTTATCTGTGCTGTCCCTCCTTATCTCTGTGCTGTCCCTCCTTATCTCCATGCTGTCCCTCCATACCTCCGTGCTGTCCCTCCTTACCTCCTTGCTGTCCCTCCTTACCTCCGTGTTGTAACTCCGTGCTGTCCCTCCTTACCTCCGTGCTGTCCCTCCCTGCTGTCCCTCCTTACCTCCATGCTGTCCCTCCTTACCTCCGTGCTGTACCTCCGTGCTGTACCTCCTTACCTCCGTGCTGTACCTCCTTACCTCCGTGCTGTACCTCCTTACCTCCGTGCTGTACCACCCTGCTGTCCCTCCTTACCTCCGTGCTGTCCCTACTTACCTCCGTGCTGTCCCTCCTTATCTCCGTGCTGTCCCTCCATACCTCCGTGCTGTCCCTCCTTACCTCCTTGCTGTCCCTCCTTACCTCCGTGTTGTACCTCCGTGCTGTCCCTCCTTACCTCCGTGCTGTCCCTCCTCGCACCCTTCGCCTGCACTTGCTCCGGGATGCTCCTCTCCTTTCGCTGCCTCCTGACCCTCCTCTGCACTCCCCGCCCCCGGGAGAGCAGCAGTCACAGCATCGGGCGGTGCAGGGAGGAGCCCCTGGCCGCCGCTGCCCTGGGACCGCCAGCTCACCCTTGCACATGGATTCTCGCACAGAGTTCTAATATAGTTCCTTATGGAAACACACCTGTACATGGTCTCTACTCGCTCACGTACAGCACTATGCTAAGCTACTGAAGGGTGCAATCAGCACTCTGACTCCTTTGTGAAAGGAATCACCTTGACAAATGGGCCTGTTCTAGATCACACGTCACTCTCTTGCTTCTGACACAGTTTGCACGCATGTGGCCCCCTCTCAGTTGTAATGGGCTCCACATCACTCATCACAGTACTCAGTCAATCAATATCCATTCTCACCTGCTCACAGCATCCTCTGTCTCATGACTGTGCCTACTCACACGTGGGCCTCTTCTCACTTACACCTCACCCCGTTGCTCACAACATCGTTTACTCGCAGATCGCGCCAGGATAGATATTAATAAGATACGGTAGAAAAGCTACAGACTCCAGGCGAAACAAGTTAGAAAATAAATCTAACTGCCTGAAAGCTATGAGGGGACAACGAAACTGTGTGTTTTTTAAACTGAAAAAAATAGATCACCAATGTTTAAAAAAAGATGTAGAAATACAGACTACAGTAGGCACCAGCAAAGTCCATTTTCGGACAGATCGATGTGTGTCCAGCAGACCCTTCAATTTCCGCTCAGTGCAGAAAGGGCTCCTTTGTGACCCGCGTGCGCGCGCAGAATTCCGAGGTTTTGTTTACAGGGGGTTACAGAATGGGAAATTTGCATTTTGGGACACCCACCTCATTTTCTTGGCTCCTGCTTGATGTACCACATCGTAACGTTACAGAAAGGAGCCGAGGTGGATGAACTTTATTTTTAGAAAGTTTTGTGAAGATTCATAAAACGCGCTGTTCTCTAATATGGTGGCGCTCTGAAACTCACCAGAGCGCCAGGGAGGGTGGCGCTGGAACACACGTGTGTGCGCCCCGCAGCGCCAGGATGCCCCAGTGATGGAGTTGCCGGCACTCCCGGGCCCGCGCCACCCAGGGCCCCATATCTCGCTGTAGGGAAAGGAGGGAGGGGGGGCAGGGGGTGGTGGTATGGCAAGTTGGTGTGGGCATGAGCAATCTCACTTTCAACTCCGGCCCAGCGCTATGGGGGACCGGAGAAATATGAAGGCCGGCTCACAGGTAAGGACCACCCCATATCACCCGCCCTAAACCACCAAACCGCCTGCGTGCATCCACTGCCCCGAAACTAATGCGCCCCGCTGCGCCAGGATGCCCCAGTGATGGAGTTGCCGCCTTCTGCCCCCACATTGACAAACGGGCGGATGCCTTGCCAGAGGAGAGAGCATGGCTCCCAAACCAGGCAAACTCCCTGCTATCGCCGTCGTCTAAGTGTGCCGCCGGATTAGGAGCGATAGTTAATTTAGCTGCTCTGAGCCGGACCGCGGGGAGCAGCAAGACCAATGTGTGGAAATGGGAGCGGTGGGAGGAGTGAACTAAACAGCTGAATCCCGCCGTCCCCAACCAGTGTGCCAAGCAGTGGCTCGTGAGCCGGCCGGCACTCCCGGGCTCGCGCCACCCAGGGGGAGGGGAGCGGGGGGAGGAGGGGGGGGGGTGGTGGAGGCCGTACTGGGGAGATCGTCGGGGCACTAGGCAGTGAAAACACTGGATGTTTCCCCAGGCCAACAGCAAAGGTGTCGGCAGAACGGGTTATTAGAACACGATTCCTCGTCCCATTAATTCCCACAGAAACTTTATGAAGGACCATATTTTAGGGGACCCTAAACAGAACAGTGAGAAGATGAGAGCTTGGTGAATATATTTGAAGGTGCTAAATATCTTTCCAAAGCTTACCCCGAAAATATGGGTTCTCGCTGGGGACCTGATGTCACCAACAAGAATAAAACTACTTTTTTTATACACCAATTTCTGGTGCGACGAGCAATTCCACTGAAGTCCGAGTCCTGTTCAAGTTGAAACGTATTTTGTTAGTAACAGAGGAAATCAGAGGTTACACCTCAACCTATTTTTTGTCATGACGAACTTAACAATCAAGTCTGTTATTAAACATTGTAGATAAGGCATCTCATGGGATAAAGTGATTTACCCTTGATAACTAAATGTGACTATGAAAATACACTTGGGATGAGACCAAAGACCAGAGGGTTCTAATTTCAGAAAGGTGTGCCAAGCAGTGGCTCGTGAGCCGGGAGCCGGCCGGCACTCCCGGGCCCGCGCCACACAGGGCCCCATATCTCGCTGTAGGGAAGGGAGGGAGGGAGGAAAGGGGGGTGGGTGGAGGCCGTACTGGGGAGATCGTCGGGGCACTAGGTAGTGAAAACACTGGATGTTTCCCCAGGCCAACAGCAAAGGTGTCGGCAGAACAGGTTATTAGAACACGATTTGAAAAATGCTAAGTCTGGAACCGAACCCTGCTATGCAAAGCGCCGGAGCGCATCGTCCCAGACCCCGAGGCTACCCCAGAGCGCTCCGATGCGGAAGTCGGAAGGGGACTTTGCCAGGGGGTGGTTGGAAGAGTTAGACAAAACTGGCTTTGCGGACAATGCAGTGAGATGAAACGGCTCTATGGGCTTTATATAGAGGACGCGAGGGTTGGCTTCGGGGTGTGGTGAGGCTGCTGCTTGTGCTCCGTACCTCCTGTCTGGGCCGGGCTGCCTCCGCCTAACTCCCCGGCCATCGCAAGCTCCCTTGCAGTAATGCAGCAGCAAGGGCGAGGACTCGGCGACTTCTTGGGGCGGCCGTCGGCGCGAAATGGCACAATAAAAGCGCTGCCATTTTCGGATTGGGGGGCGTGTTTTGCTGTCCTGAGTGACGGACGACGTCACTGCCCAAAGAACAGCAAAACTTACGCCCCCAAATCCGAAAAAGACGGAGCTTCTTTAGAGGGACGGGGATCTCCTCCAATGGCTGGCCTCCGTTTAGGAAGCCAGCCAATGGAGGAGTGAGGAGGGTTAAACAACCCTACTAAGAAACATAAGATCTCCTACCGGAAGCTGGCAAGCCAGCATTTCCGGTCCGAGACCTAAAAAGGATGCTCTCCTCTCCACCGCTTTAAAAACAAAACCTGCTAAAACGTTTAAAGGCAGTCCAGGCTGGTGACTTTTTCAAATGATGGGGCGTATAGGTTAGGGGTGAGTTTTTCTCCGCAAGCAAACAAACCCGACTGACTTACAGACTGAAGATTCAGCCTAAATAATTTTACTTGTGCTTTGGAATTTGTGATGATGCATCAGAACTGCATAAGTACAAAGTGAACGGAAACATCTGAAGTACTCCAATTTTCGCAGGTTTTCTCTTTCTGGGGCACAAATAGTCCAAAAGCTCTGTTCGTGTCAAAGGTTATGCATTCAAATAGTCTCGCCGTTATTTCTGTAGTTTTCAATATTTAATAGAATACATAATTTCAAGTACCATAAATACCAGGAGTGTGTGAGCACTGCCAGGAAAAGTAACTTTCCTGTTAGAGGGAACATCTCCATCGCTGTAATCTGGCATAACTTGATGCCCAGTACAAACATTGCATTCTTTATATGTACTTCAATAATTTATGAAGGATTTATTTCTTAAAAATACTTTGGTGATCAAAAAGCACACTATTCCATATAGTGTTGGGCTGAATAAATTTTGGAAAGATATATTCAACCCCTTCTTATGTTGTGCTGACAAAAGTAAATTAATTATCTTTAATATCCCCTGTAAACTCCACGGTTGCCACCTCACTATGGCCTAGATGTAGGTAATAGCAAATTACCGAATGGTAAATACCGAATTTTACCGATTCGGTATTTACTATTCGGTAATTTCTATGTAGGTAAAAAATTCGGTAAAAATACCGAATCGGTAAGATTCGGTAATTACCGAATCGGTATTTGCCATTGATTCCTATGGGCCTTGAAGCCCATAGGATTCAATAGAAAATACCGATTCGGTAATAACCGAATCGGTAAAATTACCGATTTTACAAGGGGGACAGGGTGTCACTTTGACACCCTGTTGCACCCCTGATTTTACCTTGTGTGCCATGTGACACAGGTGTACATGCACAGATGTGCATGTACACTGGAATTCGTTATTTACCATGTAATAGTATTTCATGGTAAATAACGAATCAGTAATGGCCTGTGGCACTGTTTCCAGTGCCACCTACATCTGTATTTTACAGAATCGGTAAATTTACCGAATCGGTAAATATACCGATTCTGTAAATTAAATGCCACCTGCATGTCAATTCCCAAATACCGGTCGGTAACGGCCGAATTCGGCCTTTACCGACCGGTAATTGGCGACCTACATCGGGCCCCTAGTCAGTCCCACCTTCTCAATGACGAGTTTCTTTTTAATTTGAGGTCAGTTCGTTTCTGTTTCTCCGGTTTCCAGTCACTTAGTTGGTGCTCTTTTTGAAGATGCATTTTTTTTTGTTTCCAGTCACAGTCTTTTGATGTTGGAGTGCATCCTTTTGCCATTTATGCCTACCTGCTAAAAGTGCTTTTTAGGTCTCTGAAAAGCAGCACATGCACTGTCTCTTCAAGACATGTTGTCTTCCGAGTAGTATAGCGTACACTTTAAAAAATAAATAATGAATCCAATGCAAATAAAAAAAACATTTAGCACATCTCTCTACACATCTTTTCTAGTCGGCGACATTGGAGTCATAGCTGTCTTTAAACAGAGCATACTTGTGTTTTTGCTCCACTGTTGCAGCTGTGTGAAATATATACATCATCAGCAAAAGCTTCCTGCATACAGTGCATGCCTGCAGTTCACCACTGTTGTCCATAAGTGGGCTCTAAGTAGCGTTTACCATGGTTGTGTGTAATTTGGCAAGTTAACATGGCCATAGCTGTTCGAGGCATGTGGGCTGCTGAATTCATATCTGTGCATAGATCGCCGCCTAGTGTTGGGTCCGGATGATTGCACATTGTTGTTCTGGAAGAGTCTTCGAAGTATCACGAGATAGGTGGCTCCTCCCCTGGACTACAGTGTGCATGGGCATCGACTCCATCCCCAGATTGTTTTTTTCCGCCATTGGGTTCGGATGTCTTTGGTTCCCTCTTGTCGGAATCAATCAGTATTAGCCCAACTTGACTTTGAGACCAAAAGGTCTTTGGGACTTGCGTCGGTATTGTCTTGCGTTCGGCTTCGCAACTTTCCTCGGCTCCGAGCCGAGCTCTGTACTTCCGCGTGCTTTCGGCGCGGAGGGCCTAGTTGACGCTCAAGACTCATCGACCATCATGGACCGAAGTCCATTCAAGAGATGTCCGGTGTGTTACTCGAAATACCCACACATCGACCTCCATCCGGTGTGCAACAAGTGCCTGTCGCCGGACCACGGCGAGCTTTTAATATGGTATAGCGTGCACTTTGTTCTTTAAATAATCACTCCACTGCAAACCAAAAACCATAAATAAAAAACCTTGCCATTTACAATGCCAATAGCTTCGACAAAAGTGATACCTATTGCATTGCAAATGCTTATTTTCTTTTCCTGGCCAGGTTGGGCAGGGATAGGACTCCCGTGACGTCCGGGAGGAGGAGTTGCTGCACTTCAAAGTGCACAGGACTGCTTGGCCGGCACTCTCTGGCATTACACAGCCTGGTGAGGAACATGCCCATCCTCCCATTTCCAATCTGACCGCCGAGCCACTACATTCAGACCAATCACAATTCTGAATTGCAACGTTGTGATTGGCTATGGGGAGGGAGCCTGTGGGCTTCCTGGTTCTGGGAGAGAGACGACGCAGGACAACGTAGGAGAGATGATTTAAGAGAGACGCGGCGAGGAGGTTAAATAATTTGTAATTCCCACTCCCATCCCTCCTGCGACCCGCCCCTCCACTCCCGTTCCCTGCCAGCTACTACTGTAAAGGCGGAACTTCAGATCGGCATCCGGGATGCTTCAGAATCTCCTGCGTTAATGCATACTGTCTGCTAATGCCATGTGATATCAGGTAATCTATCCCACTCAGAAGTCCATCTTTTAGTTTCATAAAAAATAGGGTATTGGGGTTTCCAACTTTTTGAAGTATAGTGCAGTGCACCGTGATTTTTTTTAAAATCCCCTTCATTTATTATGCTCTCACTAGTTGAAAGTCATGTGGACGAGCACAACATCATTCACTAGTCTGGCATGAATCATATGGTGCCTTGAGCCCAAAAATTGTATTGTTTGCTTGCTTAGCAGAGGTGCATTTGAGAGTTTCCTCACTATGCTGATGGGGATTTGTGGTGTGCATTTACTCTGCAGGCTGCTAATGCTGTTACTGGAGTGATTGGTGCCAGATTCAGGATAGTATTGGAAACATTATGTTGCGACTGGGAAATTCAGAGTTCAGAGACTAAAGCACAAAGACCATTGTGCAGATTTAAAGGGGTGCTCTGCCAGTAATTGACCAAGTGTACTACACAGTAACATCTATTAAGGTTTTCACTGGGCTCCACGCGCTCACTTGAATGTTAATATAGTCATCCTGAATACAGTAGGTGCCCAATATAATAAGCAATACAGCTTCAAAAGAAGACAAAAGTTATACAGCCCTGACGAGTAGCAGACACTGCCTCCTACATGCAATAGAGTGTAGCGCCCAATCCAATATGCAAGGCAGCTTCAAAATGAGAGAAAATGTCTGTTGCTGCCTTGTCCACTGGTCCTGTTGCAGCAGGGCACAGACGTCAGTTGCATTAATATGACAGCGAAGTGGCGCAACATATGCCCCTCGCACCCCCTGCTGTGCGGGGGGCACGAGCTCCAGGGGCCCCTCTCAGCATAGAACCTTGGCCTGAGAGCTCCTGATTGAGTCCAGAGGCAGGCCCCCTCAAGTTTCGTTAGGCCACTTTACAGAGAGCTTCTTTTGCTGTGGGAAGACTCGAGTAAGTGGCCAGACAGGACCACTGAAGTTAAGCTTGACTGTAGAGGATAAATGAGATTTACTTCTGCAACTCTGAAAGAGCTTAAAAGCAACAGTGAGGCAGCTCTCTCTGTTGGTCACTGACTTACCGGACGAACAATGGAATAATAATTATTGTATGTAGGAGAAGGAGCACATAAAAATGATCCCTATATCTACAAATTGTTTCCTGAAGAGTATATTCACTGACAGTTGTTTGCTGACATTGCTCATAAATCTCCTGATCAGCCACTAACTCATGGATCCCGTCATGCTTGATTTATGATATGCTTTTTAGGGATAAAATCCAGTTGCTGGCAGTGGTACAAAATGCACAGTCGTAACATGAATGCAACTAGGTTTATTTTGTCTGATTACTCAACTTAGGCATGCTAGTCCAGAAAGAAATATGAGGTTTAGGGCAGATGTGAAAGAGGGGCATTTAATACGTCTCGCAGGACTTTTTTTCTGACAGCTCTTCTAGGTGCATTTTCTCATGGATGCTAAAATCACATGGTGAATATTGTTTAACAATGTATTTTTTTCTTATTTAAGTTTTTTGGTACATAGCCATCTACAGATGTGATGCTAGAGGTTACTGCTCATACAGAAGCACCACAGACAGCCACAGCATCATAATTTCATGCTTCAAGAAATTACCCATACGATAATTATCAAGAGCAATAGTTACAAACTTATTTGTTGCCCCACTTCCATGATTTAAATAACATGCAGTCGTATCCTCGAGCAGCGTATAACTTAAGAGTCCGTTTGTTATTCGTTGTATTAGATGGGAACGTATTGCCCTTTTAACGAACAGTAGTGTGAGTGGTAGCAGCATATTTATTCATCCAAGTGCAATAAGTCTTTAAGCCACGTTTCTTACTTAAGCAATTCTGAACTCATCCAATGCATAGCCACACTCCTCATAGCTAATAATATCAGAGATACAAGATTGCAAACTCTTTAGGGGTGCAGCTTTTGTATGTCCCAAAATAGGCATAATGGATGTTGGGTCAAGAACGCTCTTGATCATTTCCCCAATCGTTTCAGCCCTTAGTGCCAAAACTCTATGACCGTTGGACACAACCATGCCATGTGTAAATACATTGTATTAGTTGCTCTACATTTTTCACATTCAACAATTCCCTTGGGGAGAATTTTGCCATGCATTCAATGTATAGATGTGAACAAAGTTAAACTGTTTCAATTTGTGCTTGTAGTTAAACAGATTTTCTTTAACTTGAGCACAGCCGTACCTCCTTAAAGCATCACCCAGCGATTGTCCGAGTTCATTCTCCATGACTGCCTGGCTATGTATTCTGGTGCCACTTCACAATTCACCATTTTGGTACACATGAAAGAGATGGTCTTTCCCATATCACCTTGCAGAATCATGTTGAGTAAGACCGATTCTACAGGTGGCTAAGGGACATCAGGATGTGTCGATTTAGCTGCCATTAGCAGTCTTTAGTAGAGCATAATTGCTAAGGGGACTACCTCCCCTAGTCTTGTACTCCTGCGAACCCATGAACGCACCATCCGGAAAAAGATCACTTACCACTGTGAAGCCCCTGTCCCTTAATGCATTTCTAGTAGATTTTTACGAGTGCTTTGAACAGAAGGTTACAAACTATGTCCAACAGAGGGAAATATGGTATTTCATCTCCTGCTTTTGTGACTATTTTTTCCACCAGGCCAATCTGGTTGTCCCATGTGAAAAGTAGGTTTCTTGCAAATTGACGATGCCAGCAATTTTGCTTTAGCCCCCCCCCCCTGTATTTTAGCCTCACTTGTATGATTGAGGGCTGCTTACCAAATCGGTATTTGACATCATGTGCCTGCGCTACTAAACAATATAAAATTGTTTTTTTACTGATAACCCACTTATTATCATCAGTTGTGTAAGCAACTCCCAATAGCCACACTTTTACCACCCTATATTAATCTCAGTAGTACCTGCGTAAGTTTTCTGAAAAATTTGGCAGTTGTGCAGATTGGGAAATTTTTGTGATGAGAGATAAACATTTCGGCATCACAACCATCTTAATCAACAATATACTTCCTAACACCAATATAAGAAGCAGTAGTTAAGGCTGAACCTGTGTTTCAAATTTCTATCACCAGCTAAAACTGCCCAAAAACTCGCAGCTGCACTGGCAGCACCGCTTTGTGCCATTCTGAATAGTTCAATTAAAGAAGGTAGGCTTCATGAAGAATAGAAAGCCGCCCAGATTATGCCCATCAGTAAAAACACCAAATTGCCTCCCGATGTAATCGCAAACTATCGACCCATTTCACTCCTTCCCCTTTACAGAAAATTGTTGGAAAAACATATTAACACACATCTATCTGCATTTATTGAATCCTCCAACTGTCTTGATCACTCACAGTCAGGATTCCGTCCCAGGTACAGCACTGATAGATAGATGACATTCGAATGCAGGCGGCCGCCGGCCGAGCAGTAATTCTCATACTGCTCGACCTGTCTGCCGCATTCGTCACCATTTGACACAAGATTCTGCTGGAAAGACTAAGATCTATAGGCCTCCAGGATACAGCACTAGACTGGATGAGGGACTGTCTCAAAGGCAGAACCCAAACGGTGAACCTTGGACCCTTCAGATCCAAGACCACTTAAGTAACCAAAGGGGTACAACAGGGCTCCTGCCTTAGCCCCTCACTATTCAATGTATATGTAGCACCACTTGCTGCACTCCTCAGGAAAATCGGGTTTACCCCCATTTCCTACGCAGATGACACTCAGCTCCTCCTTTCCTTTGATAAAGACATCCCCAACATTAAAAACATATTCGCAGAAGGCATGAGAACCATAACATCATGGATGAGCAGCAATTTCCTGCCGCTAAATGCAGGAAAAACAGAAATAATGCTCTTCAAAGACGCAGTCACCAGCTGGTCACCTAGCTTGTGGCCAGAGGAACTGGGCTCGGCACCATCCCCTAAACTAGTGGTTAAAAACCTGGGGGTCTTAATAGACTGTAAACTCAATCTTGATGATCACATGGCTACAACCAAACGAGCTTGCTTCTATGCACTCAGCCTGCTCCGCAAGGTCTTTCACTTCCTTCCTGCTTCTACACGTAATACTCTGGTACATGCCTTAGTAGTAAGTCGCCTGGATTTCAGTAATGCTTTGCTGATCTCTGCCAAAGAATCTGCCATGAACAGTTTACAGGTGGTGCAGAACACAGCAGCACGACTGGTATCCAGTGCAACCTATTGCGCCCCGTCACTTCCCCTGCTACGCAAACTTCACTGGTTACCCATACGTAAAAGAATCCAATTCAAAATCTGCTGTATGGTGTTTAAAGCGTTACAAAAGGGGATTATGGATGGAGCATTTGAGCAAATCAAACACTCACCCCCAGTCAACTGATCTGGGTGTAATCCATCACCATTCTTTAACTCACTCAGCCACCCCAGTTCAGACATGTACATGTATTTATATAGCGCAAATCGCCCACATCGCAGGCATCTATGCGCTTGCTTAGGGAACCTGTCCTGGTATTCCCCTGTGAGATAACCCGGAAGGGTATCCACAAGGTGAAAGCCAGGCATCCCGCCGCGAGGGGCCGTTGTGGAGATTAAGCAAGCTATTGCCCAGAGTCGCAGAGTGTGAACCCGTGAGTCGAGTAGGCACCGGAGTGAGAATTATCGAGCCCGTGGAATTATTGAGCCCAACCCCCGTCGGGGCGGGGAATTGAACCCTGGTCCAGGGCCGATCTTAGCTTCCGGGTCTGCCGCCTCTAACCCCTGAGCCACACTTCTCCACCATGGCCATATGCAAATCATTCTGACCCTGTGCCTCATGGGAACCGTCCAGCCCGAACTGCCAAGCCATGTCTTCCCTGGACCGGAAACAAGCATCCTGGGACCGGTTTCGGATTCATAACCCTCATCAGCCAGGCTATCTTGAATTCAGTGGCCATGTGAGCAAGGGACTCACGTCTTAGCATACCCTGCCAACTTAGGGCGAACAAAGCGATACAAAAGGGGATCACCACCCCCTTTTGTACTGTTTTTGGCCGCCATAAGTGTGGCAGGGTATGCTCAGACGTGAGCCCCTTGCTCACTTTGCCACTGGATTCAAGCAAGCCGGGCTGAAGACAGCTGGAATGCCAGAAACAGGTCCTCGGAAGCTTGTTTCCGGTCCAGGGAAGACATGGCTTGGCAGTTCGGGCTGGACTATTGCCATGAGGCACAGGGTCAGACTGATTTGCATATAGCCATGTCTGAACTGGGGTGGCAGAGTGGGCTAAAGAACGGTGATGGATTAAACCCAGATCTTTTGACTGGGTATGAGTTTTTGATTGATCCAGATGCTCCGTCCATCACAACCCCCTTTTGTACTGTATGGTGTTTAAAGGCATAAACCAGCTGAGTCCTACATATCTGGCAGACAAACTGGTCAGACACACACCATCACGTACCCTTCGCTCCAATGGGAAAGGCCTTCTGGTCATCCCACGCATTAAGCAAACCAGATTGGGAGGCAGATCGTTTTCCTATCTAGCCCACCAACTCTGGAACCAACTACCCTTGGACATACACCTCTGCACTAATTATCTGAGCTTCAGGAAAAAACTCAAAACCTCACTCTTTTAACACCTAGTGCTTTGCCTGTATACGTCCTCAGCGTGGACATACCCCATCTGGGGTGAATCAGGCGCTTTACAAATTATATAAATAAATAAATGTTCCAGTGAACTCCCAAAATTCCTTTTGAGTAGTTCAGTTGTATCTCTAGTCATATACATCCTTAAATATGTCACTCCTGCCCATTTGAAATTCTCCCTCAAATGTTTATCCCAAATAATCAACAACCCGGTTTAACTGCCACATTTGAGTGTATCTGTAATAATGTGAGTCATATTGATTTCTGGATTCTGTTATGGAGTTTTTTATCATTAGCATATAAAGATACCAACAATGATTTTCCCCATATATAGATAGCATGATGGAGGTGAGCCTCACGCAACAAACACACCACGGGTTCAATAGCTAAAGCAAATACTAGGAGTGATAACGGACATCCTTGGCATTCGCCCCCACCATATCTGCACAGAAACCATTAACCCTCACACTAGCCACGGGTCCCGTATCAAGTCTAAAAAAATAAATACTTGTATTGCCACTTGTATCTCCTTTTAAGCGGCCATTCCAGTGAATTAAACACTTTTTCCAGCCTCTAGTAGGATGGTTGCAGTAGGGAGATTTTGTTCCACCCTTTGTAAAACAACTATCAAAGTGTGTATGTTAAAAGCTATTCTCCTTTGGGGTATAAATACATATGGCTCAGAAAGCACCAGCAGTCGCAATGAAGGCTGCTGTCCTCGGCTCCAGTATCTTGGCCAGAATCTTATTGTTAGTAGTCTGAAGAGAAGGTGGTCTATGCCAGGAGCATTGATGGCAGTCCTGCCCAATTTATTGTTGGAGGCAATCTAACTACACACTTTCAGCAATCTAGTTATTTGGATATCAGAATATTCTTTATAATAGTACACCGGAAGACCATGGCCTCCTGGGGTCTTCCCACCGGCTTAACTAGCAATTGTTTCTTTAATTTCTGCAACTATAAGACTGGAGTTGAGGAGCTCATGCCTCTCACCTTTCACTCCGGCAAGACCAACATTATCCAGATTCTCAGTAATTTGGTCAGCAGTGAAAATTGGTCCAAATATAGTACACCGTTGCATAGTATACTTAAATATTGACAAAAACATCCAGAATTATTAATTAGATCTGAAATTCTTTATTTCAGGCTCTCATAATCCTTGATAACTTCCTGCCTAGACAACCCCTCTTCCCAAAAATTGTAGCCTGGGAATGCTCTCCAAGATGGAACATCTCCCGATCTGCACCCTCCTTAAAAGCGTTCAGGGTGGCCTGGTTTTGATCATTAAAGTGTCTATCTTTATTTGTCTCATGAGACATTTCAATTCGCTATAGCTCCCTTTCCAGTGTTTCTAATTGTGAACGCAATAATCGAAGGATACCTGCTCCTTGAGAAATTATTATCCCATGTATGTATACATTAAATGCTTCCCACAATGTTTCTACCTCACCACAAACCCTTTGTCAAAAGCAAAAATATTCTATAATGCCCTATTTAGTTTCAGATCAGAATTAACCAGCAATTCTGTTCCTTTCATCCTCCAGTATTTGACCTTCTGAGAAGGAGTTACATCATCTGTCTGCAGCATGATAGCCAGATGATCTAACAGAGCAAGTGGTAAAATTCTTATCTTGCCTGTTGTCATGACTGTTTAAGTATTATGTGTATTCCGACACTGCATGGTTCATTAGTTTGAATTCAAACCATATTGGATGACCAGCCTTGCTGTGGCAATAACACTAAATTGAAGTCCCCTACCCACAACATTGGAATATCTGAAACATTTAAGCTAAGCATAACATTTTTTTTGGGTCATCAACATTTACACCATCAGACCAAGCGGCACTGAATCAACTATCCTCACTCGCAACCCTTCCATGTGGGACCTCCACCCACTCTTGCAATATAAAATGATCCGACTTGCGTATAAGAATTGCCACTCCTCTGGAATGAGAAATAACGTTGTAAACCCCATTAGGTGTCAAAGGGGGATCGTCAGCGAACTGTCTATTAAAGTAAAGCAATATCAATTTTATGATAATCAAGATAAGGTAAAGCGTGGTAGGCCTTGCTGGGGATTGTTAATCCCACACATATGCCAACTGATTACTTTCAACGTAGTGTGAATCATGTGCTGTATTCAGTATGTCTTTATAGCTGCTGACCTGTCCATCCAGTGCCATCTTGGTGTGAAAGCAAAATAGGTCCCCACAAACTCAGATCTCCACCCCTCCCTCACCTACACCATACCTCATTGTCTGGGAAAACCAACCCCCAGAACCAACAAAGTCAAATTAACAAACTGTTCCACATAGTCTACTTGGTTGTGCTCTATGCTTGGGGGTGCCTAGGAGCGTGCACCTGGACCAGGGTGGATACTATCACCCATTACTGTTATGAAAACATATCCTAAACAGCTGATCCAGCATTCAACATTAGCATAAATAAACTTTTCAAAGACTGCCACCAAGGTAGGCAAACATTGAATAAGAAAAATCAGTAGGCATCAAATATTACCAATATCTGGTTGACCTATTACTATTAACACTCTCACATAAAACCAACCATTGAGTATCAAATTTATGAATTAAGTTATAGTCTTATTTATTGTTTCTGGGTGGACATAAGAACATGATGGCAAGACACAATGACATTCAAACATGAGTCATTGTCACTCAAATAATTTGTGCCATTTATCCTTCTATCGTGAGTGGAGCGTGGGTCAGTTACAGATTTTAATATTTCTTTAGAATTCGGAGACCTCTCAATAAATTCAAGTTCCATCTCTGGCTGAGGAAAAGAATGTGCTATCCATTATAATCAATTCTCCGCTCAGCCAAATACATAATTGAATATTTGTCTGACTTCAACCTCAATATTTTCTTGACTTCAAAGATTTTTCATTTGCCTTTTTGTACCACTAATTTTGAAGTCGGGTTAAAAAGCAATGGGTAAGTCATTATGCTGAAGGTCTGGGTTAGCCTTTTTCAAATGTAAGACCACATCTCTAAAGTTAAGGATGAGTCTGCAATTATAGTTACTAGACTTTGACTCGAGCATAGCATGACGTCGTGGATCTATGTGCCTTCTCAACAATAAACGCTAAGGAAAATGTGTGTCATCCAAATGGGGATTCCAGCAGTTACAGAATTCTCCATATTACTTGCACATTACAATTCTGCTACTCCTAAGATAGGGTCGTTATTGTAACGTGGATTCTCTTTCAAATCTTCATTCCTCAGTTCAGTTTCCTGATGCAGTCTGGGTAATATGTCCATAGTTTCATGTGTGAAATCTTCCTTTAACAATGTGGTTGACTGCCTGTTTTTCCATTTCTAGTTACGTTGTGTGATCATTTTTGATATACATACATGTGGCAGCTGTGACTTTTTCTGGTTTCCTTGTATTAAGCCATCTATGTAGGAAGCTAGCACCGGCACTCTTTCAGTAACCACCTGTGTCAATGTAGAACCAAAATCTACAAGTTCAGAGAGAGCCATGTTAACTGATGGAATTTATTAGTCGGTTGGGATCTGGGCATTTAGTACCTGTGGTTAGGGCTGGAGAGGATATTTGCCCAAGCAACTTGGATACCTGAGTACACAAGATTTGACTAAGAAGTTCTGGATCTTTTGGAAGTCATTGAAAACACTCTTGTTTAGGGAAGCTTTCTGTTCCATTTGAGTAATGTTGTTATACCTGTACCTCCTGTTTACCTACTCAGGTGTTGTTACTGCTTCTGTCATGAGCGCCTAGAGACCTGACGATTTGGCGCTATATAAACCTCAGATAACAATAACAATAAACAGAAATGGGTCAGTGTTGCACAATTGTGGCCTCTTTCTTTCGGATTAGTCATGTTCTACTCACATTGTTACTAACTGTTGTGGCAATTGAGACATCTCTTATGTGGTTGGTAATTGACTAAAACTAGTGAGGTATCTTGGAGTCAGACTGTAGCAGTATGTACTCCAGCTTGCTCACAATGGATCTTCTTGCATTAGTGTTTGTCTTTTGAGATTTTAATGAGAAACGGGTTGAAAATTGAGCTGATAGTGATTTTTATTGCATCCACTATGGAAATATGTTGCTTCAGTCTAGCATGTTCCTGTATCCTTTTGCTCGGTCACTGGCTAACTTTCTTGTGTGTGAAAATTTTTCAAGCTCTTTTTTAGCTTGTGTCTGGTCACATGTACTAATCAAATGTAAACTGAAGAAACAGTAATGTGTGGAACTACAGATAAACATTTTGAAGTGTTTTACATCTGTCATTTGGAAAGTGCAAGTAGTATTTAAATATTTGTTTTTGAATATATGATATGTTTGTTAATATCTATACATTTGTTGTATTCAGCAGCTTGAAGGTGTATTCCTGACATCATGAGCTCATTCTGATCAGACAGTAGCAATAGTGGATATTCTTCTTGTGGCACCATGATGCATATGGTGTACATCTGAAGGTATCAGTGGAACAGTGGACCATTACGAGTGAGAAAGGGCCTAATGCTGCATACACAATACTCAACACTGCTTTCAATATTGAGTCTCCCATTTTTTGTTGTTTAGGTTATCATCTTGATTTAAAGGAGTGGAACAAGCTGGTCTGACGCGCACCTGAGTCCCTATCTTACTATTCTGACCTCTTGTGGTGTAATGTGTCTTTTCTTTGTTATTGATTCAGTAACCCCAGTCACTCTCTGAATTTTTGCTTATTTGCCATTGGTCCGTGTAGACTGTGAGGATTGATTTGGGATCCCGTCAAGCCTCCATGCACTCAGTTTTCTTTGAAAGGCTTTGAGGCTGAATTTGATCAATGATAGAGAGAGTGCTCTAAGAAAGTGTGACGAGTAGGCAACTTCTGCTTCCCTTTTACTGTGCCCAGCAGCACATATTGACTTTTCATGAATTGTTAACTTACGTTTTGAGAGCTTATCGTCTTTGGTTTTCCTTAAAAAATGTGATTTCATCTAGCAGTCAGACAATGATCCTTGCTTTAGTCCCTTTGTTCCTTGGAACTCTGATTTCATAGGTTTTTTTGTTGTCTACCTTGATAGTGAAATTTTTTTTTTATCCAGTGAATATTGACTCCATATTTGGCCAAGGAACAGAACAGGGGGTGTGGAGGTGGGTTTTGAATTGTTTGGGTTAGGCATGGCACTAGTGTATCTGTGGTTTAGTGTGTTGGGGTAGGCGAGGAAGCAGTGCACTAAGTCAAAACCCTAACCTATGGTACGTTTTCTGAATTCAAAATTTTTATAAGCTTATTAATGCCATCTCCTACTTATTACAGCTGGCTTATTTTATTTGTTGATATGCCAACGTAGGGTCGGTAGATTTACCCTCTGGCTGTAGAAATATAGCCACAAAATTTAAGGCTGTCCTTTTTTTGCTGAACATTGGGCTTTAAGGAACCTGGCACAAATAATATGACCGTGGGTGGATACTACAAGCTTTAACGAGTCTTTCACAAATGTGTCCTGGAAAGATGTTGCCCTCTCGGTCAGGTTTTGGCCTTCCACAGATCATGAAGCCTCAGAAACGTGCAGGCAGATGTGAGTGCAGATACGTATTTCAGATCTTCGAAAGGCATAAATCCTAATGAAAACACTCGATCACTAACTCAATTTAGGAGTTAAATATTGTACTTTTCAGTATTTGGAATTGGATGGCTTGGCTTGAAGTTGCTATTCTGGGATAAATATAATTTCCCGTATGCATGTAAATAATATGAAATTGAGGGATTGTTTGGATAGACGGCCCATAGTAATCATGTCTTTTTTTTTCTCTGTAATGCATCTAATATCTTAACTCCCTGTAAATTATGTACAATTAAGTAATTGTGTTTTTATGCTTCTGTCATTGGATACATTGATTTTGTTGAACTACAGAAAAGGTGCAATTGAGTGATCATGTCTTGATCGTTCTATTTTGATGCAAATTGTCCATATTGTGAGTTGTTAGTACTGCTCGCATTGTTATTGTAGGAGAGCTAGTGAACTATTAATTTCTCTCTGACAAGGAATTACTGTTAAGGCTGCTACTCATTTTCTAAACATTTCAGTTGCAGAATAGTTTGGAAAAGTCTGATAAGAAGAAAAAGAAGAAGAAAAAGAAGCACAAGAAACACAAGCAGCAGAGCTCTAGCAGCTCTAGCAGTGAGGATGAGCGGGAATATAGAAAGTGAGAAATATTACTATATTTTATCTTCACATTTGATTTAGTGTAACACTGCAAAAGGTATCTTTTTTAGGTCCTTTTAAAGGGAATTCAATAAAAAAGTATGTTAGCGACACATGACATTAATCTATCATCTCATTTGATTGGTTATTTTATATGTGTTTGAAAGGCAAGGAACTGTAGCAGAATTTGAGGTGCGTTGGTAGTGTGATTGTTCGAGGTGACCCTTTCACGGACAACTGACTGCATCTTTGGACAGTTAGGCTTGCTTTGGAAAATTTACTATGCCCTGGGAGCTGTTGCAGAACTCGCGGTTTGGATTATGTCATTCATTTTGACTGGTCTGTTAAATGAGATGCATGTATGGGGGAAGCATAGTATCACAAACTTGATGTGTGATTTCGGAGGTAGCTTCTCACATTGATTTGTGTGTTGGTGGTATGTACTGCCGTTTCTCTTGTGACTTATAATTGTACTGTATAGTTGTGAAAAAACGTAGATTTGTTCTTATCATAATAATGGTGGAGAGGGGTTAGGTGTATGGTCTGTTTTTTAATTTTTGTATTCTTTGCGGTCGATCTTACTGATGTCAAGAGACCCAAATATACTTGTGCAATCTAGATATCTTTATTTAAGAGTTTTATATATGAATAACCAAGTTAATTCCATTTGGTATCTGACTTCATGGCGGTACCAAAGTTGAGCAATCAAGACTACCTATAAGAGGCGGTAATAACTCAGAAAATCGGGTAAAGCAGATTTGGTCACAAGGAAATGTACATTGTACACCACTTTAAGTGAATAGGAGCAAATTACATGGCCTTATTATCTCACTGTTTTGACATCAAAATGCTAATTGAAATAAAGCTAACCTAAGTGCTAACAATATATTGTTTTAGAGAAAAATACATATTCCATAGATCACTTCGATCCTGTTCATCTTGTTATTCACCTACAATTATTGATTTCTTGTTTTGCATTGAAACAAACGTTCTCAATTTGTATTAACACTATTCTTCTCACTTCCCAAAGTGAAAAAGATGGTGTGAAATATATACATTTATGCATTTGACACTAGATGATTATAGCATTGGTTTTCTCTGCTGCCTCTATAAGTCTTTGTGTTTACTATTGTATGTTTATTTCCTACCACTCAGTAGGGTAACGTTCCAGTCACCTTGTATGAAGCTGGATTTTGTGTCTGGCTTTTGCTTTACTTTCTTAGTAACTCTATGAGTACAGTGGGTCACCTCGGGATCGAGCCTGTGTAGTATTAGTAGCCAAAAAATAATTAAAATAAAACAATCAATAACCTCAACTAGAACATGTCCCACACAAGCCCTAAAAATAGTTTAAAGTGGTAAAGGTAATTTCTCAACTCTTGTTGTCTACTAGTAAGGCATTTCTTATTCACTGGGCATGGTCTCTTGAAGAGTACTTGTTAGGGTCCTAGTTCTTTCAGGGTGACTGATTGTTAGCATCTGCAAGGCCATTGTGGAGGTGGCTTCTCATGTAGTGTCGACTTGTGTCATCATCACTTAGGAATGAGTTGTGGTAGCTGCTTGTGGCATATAACTTAATTGCTGCATTGATCATTATCACATACTAGCCTTGCAAGGTAGTGTATCTTCCATATCATGACTGACGATTGCTTTCAGAATTCTAGCCACTGATAACTCAGACCAAGCTTACGTTCTTTTACATAAAAAAGTAATGTTAGAAGCACACAGTTTTGCACAATAAAATTAAAAAGCAATGTTGTTCATAGCTCTTCTAGATTTTACTCCCCATTTTATGAGGAAATGATTTAGGACCAACCTGAAGGCTGGCTGACATAACATTAATACACAAGATCTACACTTTTTTTAGGTCTCGCACTGCGAACCGGATCGCGAAAGCGATCCGTCGGTGCGAGACTTATTGTGATCATTTCATCTTTCAAGGGCTCAAGGGGAACAGACAGCGGACAAGCAATGTGAACGCGCAGCTCCTTGACGACTGGGATTAGGTCGCGCGCGTCAACTGTGTACAGCAGTTTTACACGCGACCCTCTACAGTTTGTGCCTCATGCACTTCTCGCATACACACACACAGCCACAGCTTTTCGCACAAGCACGCACACACACACACGAGCACACACACAGAGAGACACACGAGCGCACATGCACGCAGACACACACACACACACACGCACACATACCGCCCGCCTGCCTGCCGCCACCCCCACCCGCCCAGGGGTGAGATGTCCCCCCCCCCTCTTTCCTCACACTCACCGGAGAGGTCGGCGCGGGCCCCGCCGAGCAGCAGGAGGCAGGCGGTGAGCAGCAGCGGCGGCTCCATGGCGCTCGGTCCGTCCGTCAGTCTGTCTGACTGACTGCCGGCGCGTGCCCCCTCTCGGCCTCCTATACAGCTGCGAAAGCTCCTACGCACTGAGTGAGCGCGCGCGTGCCCGCCCGCCGCGGAAAGAGAGACCCGGGTCTAATATCAGCTGCGCCTGCGCCCGACCGAGCCCGAGGACAGCGGGCAGACCAGGGCCATGGAAGTACAAGGTACAAGTGCCGCGGGCCCGCCTGCGCTCGTTTGAATCTGTGGTTGGTTACCTTGTTTCTTAGCTATTTGATTCGCTAACTGGTCCCACTTATATTTTGATTCTCGGGGCCTCTTTTCTGTCCAAGTCCTACTACCCCTAGCCGCAGTGCGCAGCAGGGTTAGAAGTCGAAGCAGCTTTGCTCACCCCGAATCCGGCCTCCCCCCTCGGTCTCCGACCAGTGCAAAAGGTGAAAATGCAAGTGGTTTAAACCGCCTCGCTTTGATGTTGGCTGTGGGATGGGGCGCGGGGCATTGTTTATATAATTCAATGCCCTTGCTATTCTTCATTTCACATTTTGCTTACACAAACATTTACAGGTAAAAATGTAAATGCAAAATGCTTATATCACTATTTTGCTAGCATAGCAAACATGTCCTATTCATGAAAAGCATGAACGGAAGTGTCTGTTATATTTACTTACGGTGCATGCCTTTTAGCCTTCACTACTCGAAATGTTATTTAATTTGGGAGGTTGCTGTATTGCACCAATAATAATAAGCAGACAGGTTGTGGCGTGATTTGATATAGGTACACCTTTAGAATGTTACTATATTTTACCGTTAGTTAATGTAGCTAAAGGGTGACATCTGCTGACTGGTTCGAGGCTTCAATCGGCTTTACATCGTGTGGGTATAGGCAAATTATTTAATCACCCTCTGCCTACTAGCAAAAATGTTCTTTTATCCCTCTCTAAAGTAACTCGTGCTCATTCAAATAAACAGCTGCAGTGCGCTTGGGCACAGTTTGTGCTCTTTAAAACTCCTAAAAAATGTAACATTTCTTTTGGAAAATTGCTTAAATTCACAATGGAAAAAAATGTTAATTAAATTAATGCATACATAGGGAAATCACATACAAAACAGCATTATCCATATAGCCAATAGGCTTTTTGATACTTTCCAACACAGCGTTATAGTTGAAACAGTTACTAATAGGAGCATATCATCCATGGGGGCCTCCTCATGTTTTCTGATGCACCCTACTGTTGTCACATTATCAGCACCTGTCCTACAGCAATGCACAAGCTAGCCCCACACGCTACCCTGCAGCACCAGACCAGTGAAGGCAGTACTGTGCTTCCTCGTGTACATCATGCTAGGGTCATAGGCAAACTTCTAATTTGCTGCCATTAATACTAGGCACAGTACAGCAACCACGTGCTAGCACGAGCCATAATAACCATACATTCAATTCAGACGTCACATGCATCTGAAAAGCCATATTTCTATATTATGCACATTCCTTATGTACCGTGCCTGACGCTTGCTTCAGCTTCAGTTTATCTACAAAAAATATGTAATTCATCCTGTTCACTGCCATAGAGCAGCTTTGCATGTTTGGCTGCCCTTAGCTACTGGCATGTTCCAACAGTCCCTAGCCCATTTAGTGTAGCAGTTACACGTTGTTGGTGTTGCACTAGTAATTGTGTTCCCATATAATCTATGCAGACTGCTACATTTGTGTACGGTGCACTCCACAGGTGTCAGTTTACCACACAAGGTCTCATTTATGTTCCTTCCTCTCCTCGCTCTCTCTCCTCAATATAGAGGCTCCTACTCCTTAACCTGATCTCTTCTTCCCCATCTCCAGCATCCTTCCAGCCCATCCTTTCTTCCTTCCATTCTCAACTCATCCAGCCACCCAACTCCATTCCATGCACACTTCCAGCAGTCTTCCAGTCCTCTTTTCATTCATCCATCCTTTCACTCGTCCTTCCATCTTTCCAAACCTTCTTTCACCATTCTTTGTTTTCGTCTTTTCCTCCAACCCCCTTTCCTTCTGTCCCTATTTTATTTCTTCCTTCCACACTTCCTTCTTTGCACCCTTCTTTTGTTTCACACTTCCTTCCACTCTTCCCTTCACATTTCTTTCTTTTATCCTTCCATTCATACTTGTATCCTTCCTCGTTCATTCCTTTTTTCCCTTCATCATATCACCATTTATATTTAGAAATCGTTTTATTTTCTTCCCTCTTTGATTTTTACTTTCTTATCTTTTTCTGTACCTCTATCTGTTTGTTGCCTCTACTTTTCTGTTTTTCCACATTTTATTAATTCAATCCTCTGTCTCCTTCAAGCAAGTGGGTCAGTTATCAGCCGTAGGCCTACACACCTCAGCTCTTTCTGTTCTGCAAACCAGAAGGCAGACGAAGCCCACAAAAGAGCCAACATTTTAGTGCCTTATCAGCCAATTGTCTCAGTGCAACACCCACCACACCGCTAGCTGCTATAGTAGAGGGTTTAGGCATAGCCAATAGGTCTCGCCTTTGGGACCTTATAAGTGTTTAGTTATCCAGCATAATATCTTTGGTGCAACAACATCAACTTATGCATGGCTAAACACTTATAAGGTCCCAAAGGCGAGACCTATTGGCTATGCCAATGCTTGTTGTCAAATCTGTTTATTGTCATTTATATATTTCAACATTACAGTAGGTGCGCCATTGCAAACTTTACAGCTCTTCAACTGCGCCAGGTTATCAGTACACAAGCAGGTTAACATGTCCGTGAGGCGCTGCAACGTTACACAGAGATATCATGTTTAATCGTGGGCGCCTGGGCACATCCATATCATAAAAGAGCCTATGCGCTCGAGCCCTGTGTACAGAGATGAGTCTTATATATATATATATATATATATATATATATATATATAGAACAACTGCAAAAAGTCATTTGCAACAAATCAGGACCAACAAACTGCGGCATTGTCGCAGAGATAAATTAAATTTCGACCCCGTCCCATCCCCCACCACCCCCTCTCTCTCCTCCCGAGCGCGCATGCCTCCAGCTTCTACTGCTCTCTCGCCGCATCTTTGTGTTGTGCACCAGTCTAAGCGTCAGGTCTGTTGCCCGCGTTGCACCCCGCCAGTCGCCCAATATGCCTGTCTAGTCCCCTGTTACCCCCTCTCCCACGGTGCTTCTTGCTGCCTGTAGGGCGGTAAGCATGTGTTCTAGGTGCTCTGCCATAGGCTCTCTACGGAGCCCTACTATTTTCTCCCGGCTTATGGCAGTCCATTCCGCCCGCGCCCACGACTGGAGGGACAGAACCCATGCCCGTACACTAGGTGAGTCGCTCGCCTTCCACCTCCTTGTGAGGAGGCGTGCTGCCACTATCATCCCCAGATCCAGGAAGCGGGACGATATCTTGTCTTTGGACGACTGCTTAAAATGATGTAAGAGGTATTCCGGCCAGTTCCAGGGAATGGTGCGGCCGGTGCACCGTGCAAGTAGCGTGCCTATATCTCTCCAGTAAGTGTCGAGCCCTGGGCTTTGCCACAAAAGATGGACAAGGTCTGCATTCACCTCACCACATCTAGGACAGGAAGCGTCGGCCCTGTGGAAGTATTTATTTATTTATTAAGTCGGGGGTAAGATAGGCCCTGTGAAATATGTAGACTTGGATTTGGCGGAAGCGCATATTTCTGGGGATACGCACCGGACTTTTAAGGATTTTCTCCCACTCTTTATCAGCTAGCGCTCGCCCCAGATCCCGCTCCCATTTTCCACGAAGTGGGGCCAGATCCAGTTCTGTGTGCGCCCTCAAGGATGCAGCAAACCACTTAATTAGATGCCTGCCCCTACCCATGACATGTAGATATTGCACGGTAAAGTGCTGCGTAGGCTCCTCTGCAATATCCCCCCCAGAGCCGCCTTGCGAGCCGTGAGGGAGCGGTGCATTAGGAACCCCCAGGGGGAAGCCCAACTTCAGCGACCAGTGTCTCGTAGGGTATTAGTGCTCCATCTCGATATGTCGCCTAGCGTCTGGACGTCCACTTCCTGCCATTGCTCCAGCATGTGACGCGTGAGGACCCCCTCACCTCCCGGCAAACAATCCAGCGGCACCGCAGGTGCGTAGGGGAGCACCGTTCTCGTAAGTAGTAGTGCCCTGCGGAAGCATTTGAATGGCACCGCCAACAATAAAGGGGTGGGGAGCACCGGCGCCTCTAGTGGATGGAATAGAGCAGTGATCCGCTCCAAGGTGTAGGGCGGCTCACTCGTAGCAGTGTCCTCTCTTCCCCCGTCCGCTAACCAGCGGGCTATCCATTGGAGCTGCACCGCCAGATAATAATACTCAAAGCAGGGAGTGGCTAATCCACTTCTGTCTGTGGGTTGGAATAGTTTCCCAAGCGCCAGGCGATGCCGGGGCGCGCCCCAGATGAAGTCGCGCAGGGCCTTATTAAGCTTGGAAAAAAAGGAAGTAGGTATAAACAAGGGGAGATATGCGAAATGGTACAAAAGGCGAGGTAGCATGACCATTTTGGCAAGGGCCACTCAGCCTGTGGGTGTCAGGGGGAGCGTGGACCAAAAGCCGATCTGGGTCTTGAGCGCTGTTACCGCTCTTCCCAGGTTTCCGACGGCTGACGGTAGATCTGAATCCCCAGATACTTAAACGTGTCTGCTCTCCATTGGACTTGTGTGCCATGAAGGAGATATTCTGGATCGGCTACCTCGCTGCTGAATGCGTAGAGGTAGGACTTGCCCGCGTTTACTCAGAGCCCCGATAGGCCGGCAAAGCGGCTCAACAGGTGGGCCAGCAGCTCCGGTATGCGGCCCAAGTCCCTGAACAATACCAATAGGTCGTCACCGTATAATGACACCTGGTGAACGCCATCGCATAGGGGGATACATCTTCCAGGGTCTGTCTCATGGCGCAGCCAGGGGCTCCATGGCCAGCGCGAAGAGCAGCGGGGACAGGGGGCCCCCCTGTCGGGTGCCCCTGCCCACCGCCACTGCCTCTGAAATATATGGCCCCAGCCGGACGCGGACCACGGGGTTCTGGTACAAGAGGTCTACCATCTGCAGGAAGTTTACGTCCAGCTCGTACTTCTCTAGTACTGACGACAGGTAGCCCAACTCGAGGCAGTCAATGGCCTTTTCCAGGTCCAGCACCAGACACCCCGCTCTGGGCCAGGCCTTTGTCGCTTCCGCTGCTACCCTGAAATATCTCCTGAGGTTCAGGGACGTGGACCGTGCCGTTACAAACCTGTTTTGATCCGGGTGGACTAAGTGCGAGACCCCCGGCGCCAGGCGCTCTGCAAGGATTTTGGCGAATATCTTGTAGACGGTGTTAAGCATTGCCAGTGGGCGGTAGGAGCCCAAGGCCATGGGGTCTCTGTCGGGCTTAGGCAGGGACACTAGAAATGCTTCCTGCAGAGATGGTGGGAACTGACCCGCGTCGATCGCCGCCATGTACACCTGAAGGAGCTGGGGCGCTAGGATTTTTCTGTTCGCTTTGTTGTATTCGGCTGGCAGGCCGTCAGGCCCCGGGGATTTCCCGGTCGCTAGTGCCTGGATTGCATCTCCCACTTCTTCTAGAGTAAGCAGGGCATTTAGCACTGCTTTCTGGCTCTCAGTGACTGTGGGCAGCGCAACCGACTCCAGGAACTTAGCCAGTATATGTCCATGGCTAGTGTCTCGGGCCCTATAAAGTTCCCGGTAGTGGTCAGTCAGCGCCCGGTGTATCTCACGCTGTTTATATACCACTGCCCCATCCATTGTGCGGATGGCACCGATAGGTGTACTGCGTCCCGACTTTTGCATCAGCCAGGCGCGCCGATTAATTGTGGCATCTCAGCCTTTCAATAAGTACCGTGTGCTCTCCGCGGAGGTCCCCAAGCTTGGTCGAGTGCCTATCAGTCCCCTCTCCTTCCCTCTCATAGCGCAGGAGCTAGGTCTCTATTCGGGTTAAGGAAGCGGACACTGTTGCACGGATGTTCCACGTGGCGCCTATGCAATGCCCACGGATAGTCGCTTTGGGTGCATCCCATTCCACCATGGGGTCGCTTGCCATTTCTGTGTTTTCCTCAAAATAGACTAGGATGGCCGTGCCCAGCGAGGATACGAGATCTACCCTCTTATTAAAATAAACCTAGAATAGGGGCTATAAAGTCAATTATTATGAGTTATGTTCAACCTCTGAGAGCAGCTGAAGTTTGCTTTATAAATTGACTGTGCACGTAACAAAATGTTGTTTAAATCAGTTGATTGTGTTTGGGAAGCTATAGAGCAAACTAAATGGTCTGAACTCACACATGCAAAGTACTCTAAAGGTTTGTTAAAATCACACAGCTGATCTGGGACAGCTCCTCTCGTGAACAACTAAAACACAAACGGAGGGGGTATTGTGAGGAAGCAGCACAGGAGTGATAGTGCAAGAAAACACATGCACTTGCAAGGAGAATTGAAAGAAAATGTAAAACGTAGTTCCTCAGTGCAAGCAGTAGAAAGATGCAAGTAATCCAATCAAAAGGATTGTAATGAAGCAATGCTCCAGGGGAGGGACAAATGCAAGAAGAGTAAAGAGCCATTGAATAAGAAGCAAGCAAATGAGTGACAAGAAAGCAAACCAGTGGTAAGCAGTGGCTAGCTCTTATCCAACTGTAAGTTTAGGTATGGTCATCATGAGGTCCTTTAATGCTGTCTCTAGGCAAGACTTAAAATGGACATTAGAAAAAGGAAATAGATTCCCCCAATACTCGAAATCAGCAGATTAAAACAATGCTTTTCGCCCCATGATAAGTGAAAAATAGTTGCACAAAGTCCGTGAGATTCATCTTGAGTTAATTAATGGTCTTGAAATAAACACATAGAACCGGAGAAATTCAATCCTGTTACCTCATCTCCCCCTCTGCTGCCTGGGATCTGCTGCTTGACATCGTAGCGCCATACTGATCATTGCCGCCTGGTATCGTTACGCTACACTGCTCATTGCTGCCTGCGATCGTAGCGCTATACTGCTCACTGGTTTTATTTCCTTTTGGGTACTGCTCGCATTGCCTGTTGCTGCATTTTTGCCTGATTCGCCTGATTACCACTGCCCATTCCACAGCGTCACTCCGACTGTGCCCCAATATCGTACTGTTTGTCTTTGTTTAGGTTTCCATTTTGTTGTTGAGCCAGTCCCTCCACCCTGCCCCCGCCTCCCATGTGAGAGCCCCTCCCACTGACTCCAAAGATCTGGCCCGTTTGGTCAAGCGCTGTGACCACCCTACCTTCCTCGGAAGCGGTCGTCGCTCCTAACGCTCCCTGATCCTCCCGACTTACTGCTCTGCTCTCTGCTGCCTGGGATCTGCTGCTTGACATCGTAGCGCCATACTGATCATTGCTGCCTGGTATCGTTACGCTACACTGCTCATTGCTGCCTGTGATCGTAGCGCTATACTGCTCACTGGTTTTATTTCCTTTTGGGTACTGCTCGCATTGCCTGTTGCTGCATTTTTGCCTGATTCGCCTGATTACCACTGCCCATTCCACAGCGTCACTCCGACTGTGCCCCAATATCGTACTGTTTGTCTTTGTTTAGGTTTCCATTTTGTTGTTGAGCCAGTCCCTCCACCCCGCCCCCGCCTCCCATGTGAGAGCCCCTCCCTCCGCCCCCTCTTCTATCCACATATGTCAGATGTCTTCTCGCGCAGCGTTCACGCGATGCGATCGTGCCCCATGCGCGCCAAAGGTACGCCAAAGGTAAGCCCGTCTGCGCCCGTCCGCGCCAAGCCCGCGCCCAGCGCCAGACCCCCTGGCCCCCGTCCCATCCACCCCACCCGCATTACATACGCCGCCTCCACCCTCTTAGCCCTTAACCCCGGTCGACTCCCCAACTGCGCCCAAGCTGCCCCTGGACACACCCATGGACCCTTCACATGCAACTCCTGCAAGTTTGACGGCACCAAGACCAACTCCTCATCCACTAACACCAAACAGAGACCTGACACCAACCACCTAAAATGCATCCTGCTCAACACCCGCTCGGTCCACAGACACGCCATCGACCTCTGGAATCTACTAGACACCATCTCTCCGGACGTCTCCTTCCTAACAGAAACATGGATGAACGCCTCCTCTGCCCCAGACATCACCATTGCCATCCCGGAAGGCTACAAGATCATCCGAAAAGACCGCACCAAGCAAACAGGAGGAGGCATCGCTATCGTCCATAAGAATTCCATCCGCATCTCAACCAGCTCAGACGTCAACCTCGCTAGCGCCGAACACCTTCACTTCCAGATCCACACCGACCCCAAGACCACACTCAGAGGCACCCTCCTCTACAGGCCACCAGGACCCCGTGCACAATTCTGTGAAGACATCACTGACTTTATCACCCCACACGCCCTCCCCTCCGAGGACTACATTCTATTGGGAAACCTCAATTTTCACCTGGAAAAAAGCAACGACAGCAACACCACCACCCTTCTGGACAATCTCGCCAACCTCGGACTCAAACAACTTGTTAATACCCCCACCCACGAAGCAGGTCACACACTCAACCCTATCTTCACCTCCAGCAAACATATCTCCTTCAGTCACACCACAGCTCTCCATTGGACGGACCACAGCTGTGTTCACTTTATCTACAAAAAGACCACAACCCACAACCACCCTCAACCTACTCTGCGAAGAAACTGGAACAAAATCACCATCGACCAGATCTCCTCATCGCTTCTTCAAAACCCCCCTGCCCACTCTTCGAACCCCAACCAAGCAGCCATTAACCTCACTCAATGGCTAACCAACAGCGCTGACAACCTAGCACCCCTGAAAAAACGTCAAATCAAACTAGGCAACAAAAACGCCCCCTGGTTCAACGGCGATCTTAAGAAATCCAAGAAACTCTGTCGCTCCCTTGAGAAGGCATGGAAAAAAGACCCAAACACCAGCACCAGGGACGCCTTCAAAAACGCCACCCGCATACACCACCAACTGATCCGGACTGCCAAGAAAGCCGCATTCAAAGACCGACTAGACAACAACGCCCACAACAGCAAGGAATTATTCAACATCGTCAAAGAGTTTACCAACCCCACTGCCAACTCACTCCCTCTCAAGCCCTCTGCGACTCCCTAGCTTCGTTCTTCCACGACAAAATCGCAGACATCCACAACAGCTTCGTCAACCAACCCGGAGACCAACCCACCCAACCTTCTGCCGTACCTTCACCCCCCTTGAACATCCTTAATGACTGGAACCCAATCTCCACTGAGGACACCATCCGCCTGATGAACTCCATCCACTCATGATCCCCCACAGACCCATGCCCTCACCACATCTTCAACAAAGCAGATTCCATCATAGCACCACATCTCCGAGACGTCATCAACTGCTCCCTCAACTCCGCCACCTTCCCGGAAAGCTGGAAACACGCCGAACTCAGTGCCCTTCTGAAAAAACCCACAGCGGACCCCACCGAACTCAAAAACTACCGCCCCATCTCGCTCCTTCCATTTCCGGCCAAAGTCATCGAGGAAAGCTGTGAACAACCAGCTCGCCGCCTTCCTCGAAACCAACAAATCCCTCGACTCCTCACAGTCCGGCTTCCGAGCCAAACACAGCACTGAGACCGCACTCATCGCAGCAACAGACGACATTCGAACTCTACTGGACAATGGAGACACAGTCGCCCTCATCCTCCTCGACCTCTCCGCAGCCTTCGACACAGTCTGTCATAGCACCCTGTTACAACACCTCAGAAACATCGGAATCCAAGGAAAAGCACTGGAATGGATCACCTCGTTCCTTGCCGGACGAACCCAGAGAGTCCGCCTCCCACCATTCAAGTCAGAGGCCTCTGAAGTCATTTGCGGCGTGCCACAAGGATCCTCACTCAGTCCCACCCTCTTCAACGTATACATGAGCCCCCTCGCGGCCATCGCACGCCAACACAACCTCAACATCATCTCCTACGCTGATGACACTCAACTGATCCTCTCACTCACCAAAGACCCTAACACCGCCAAAATCAACCTACATGAAGGAATGAAAGAAATAGCCGAGTGGATGAAGCACAGCCGTCTGAAACTGAATTCCGACGAAACAGAAGTCCTTATCTTAGGTACCTCCCCCTCTGCCTGGGACGACTCTTGGTGGCCAGAGTCCCTTGGAAAAGCACCCATTCCGACAGACCACGCACGGAACCTGGGCGTCATTCTGGACTCCTCACTCTCGATGACCAGACAAGTCAACGCCGTTTCTTCATCTTGCTTCAACGTTCTTCGCATGCTCAAAAAAACATTTCGCTGGATCCCCACAGAAACTAGAAAAACGGTCACCCACGCACTGGCTACAAGCCGACTCGACTACGGAAACACCCTATACGCCGGTACCACCGCAAAACTTCAGAAAAAACTCCAACGCATCCAGAACGCTTCAGCCAGACTCATACTAGACATCCCGCGTAATGACCACATTTCTGGTCACCTGAAAAACCCCCACTGGCTTCCCGTCAATAAGAGGATAACATTCCGCCTCCTAACCCACGCACACAAAGCACTTTACGAACTTGGACCCGAATGCCTCAACACACGACTCTCCTTCTACACCCCCTCCCGCCAGCTACGCCCCTCCAACCAAGCCCTTGCTGCTGTACCTCGCATCAACAAAACCACCATGGGAGGAAGATCCTTCTCCTACCTGGCGGCTAAAACCTGGAATTCACTGCCCATTCACCTTCGCCTCACTCAGAACCACATAGCATTCAGAAAGCAACTTAAAACCTGGATATTCGACAAGTAATTCCCCACCCTTCTCCAAGCGCCTTGAGACCCTCTGGGTATGTAGCGCGCTATATAAATTAATTGAATTGAATTTTTGTTTAGGCACTAGGGATGGATAGAGAGGGCCGAGTAGAGAACCATGTATGCTGAACAGACAGACAAAAGGCCTGGCTGCCTAGAGCAAAGCTCTTTACAAGATCACATATATCTGTCCTTCCCTTTCTTACCACCACTTGTAACAGCACAGTAAATATGGCCTCTGGCCAACAAATCTGATCTATTAGGAAAAGCACCAACAAGGTACTTTGAACTATTCCGAAGTCTTCGGTGGCCAATTAGCAAGAGAAGCAAATGGATTAGAGTGAGCAAGAGGACTGTTTCTGAGAATCCTGTGTGATGTAGTCGAGTTTCATGGACTCTTTGTGCCTTCCTTCATCACCCATTTTAAATGTTTGTTTGTAGGGAATTTCTGATTATTAAACAGTCCCCTTGTTGATCTACCCTCAAAGTAGGGGCATCTGTCCTTTATTGGAATTGGCACCATTGTTACAACTCTGTATTAAGCCAAACACATGCTTTTTTTTGGTAAGCAATAAGCCTGATGCACTATTGCAGTTAGTTAATCTAGTGGTCTTTAGTCACACCCCTCCCCCAGACCTCTCTTTGCATATGTCAAGATCCGTAAAAAAAACGAAGAGTGTGTCACCGTATATATTTATCCCTGTTATTTCACCTGCTGGTCTAAAGCCAGTGACTAGTTACATGTTTTTAGGCAGTCCCTGAAACCCACAGTTCATATGCTTTTTGAAATGATTGGTTAACGAAGACCAGCATTAGCAAAGCCAGTGGGACTCACCTAGGCAAGAGCTATTGGCTTGGCCAAGATGTTGTAGCCATATTGTACACCAGAGTGGCTGCTGTTCAGCGTGGCTAAAAGTTAGTGGGGTAATGTAGAGTGGTGTTGAGTGTCATAAAATGGAGTAGAGTGGGGTGTTGTAGAGTGTTGTGCAATGTCATGGAGGGAGTAGAGTGTTATAGAGTAGAGTGTCAGAGTGTAGGAGAGTCATGTAGTGGCATAGTGTCGTGGAGTGGTGTAGAACAAAGTGGAGTGGCGTAGACGATGTTGTGCTGAGTGGAGTAGAGTGACGAAGAGCGGAGTAGTTTGTTGGAGAGTGGAGTAAAGTGTCATAGAGTGGTATACAGGGAGTTGCTTAGAGCATCATAGAGTGGAGTAGTGTCTTAGAATGCCATTGAGTCGGGTAGAATATTGTAGAGGGGTGTAGCATAGAGTGGAGTAGAGCATCATGGAGTAGCCTAGAGCAAAATGGCATTAAGAACAGTGATGCAGAGTAGATTGATGTAGAGTGCGGTGATGTAGAGTAGACTGCAGTGGCGTAAAGTTCAATGGCAAAGAGTGGAGTGGCGCAGAGTAGAGTGGCTTAGAGTGCAGTGGTGTAGTCTGCAGTGGCTTAGAATAGATTGTTTCAGAGTAGAGTGAGGTGGCCTACAGTGGAGTGATGTAGGATAGAGTGCAGAGGTGTCAAGTAACTTAGAGTGCAGTGGCGTAGTATAGAGTGGTGCAGAGTGCAGTGACGTGGTGCAAAATAGAATACGGTGACATAGAGTGGAGTGATGTACAGTGTAGTGGCGTAGAGCGATTTGGGGTAAAGTACAGTAGTGTAGAGTAGAGTGCAGTTGCCCAGAGTAATTAGTATAGAGTGCATTGGTTTTGAGTAAAGTGGTGTAGAGTGCCTTGGTGTAGGGCCCAGTGGCATAGAGTGATGCTGAGTAGAGTGCAGTGCTGCAGAATAATTGGTATAGAGTGCATTGGTTTTGAGTAAAGTAGTGGAGAGTGCATTGGTGTAGGGCACAGTGGCGTAGAGTAGTGCTGAGTAGAGTGCAGTTCTGTAGTGTGTGGTCACCTAGAGTGCAGTGGCTTGGAGTGCAGTGGCATAGAGTAGATTGTTTCAGAGTAGAGTGGAGTGGTGCAGCATAGAGTGCATTGGCATAGAATGCAGTGTTGTAGAGTGGCGTAGAGCGCATTTGCATAGAGTGATGTAGAGTGCAGTGTCATAGAGTGCAGTCATGCACAGTAAATTAGAGTGGCGTAGCCTGTATTGGAGTAGAATTTACTGGCTTAGAGTTTAGTGACGTAGAGTGCAGTAGAGTTGCAGAGTAGAGTGAGGTGGCATAGAGTGCAGTGGCACACAGTAGAAGTGTGTAGAGTTCAGTTTCAGAGAGTGCAGTGTTGCAGCATAGAGTCCAGCGCCATAGAGTGTTGTAGAGTATGGTAGCATACAGGGCAATGGTACAGAGTAGATAGGTGTAAAGTGCAGTGGCATATACTGCATTGATTTTGAGTAAAGTGGCGTAGAGTACAGAGGTGTAGAACAGAGTGGTCTAGAGTGGATTACAGTGGCGCAGAATAGATTGAAGTGGCATAGAGTGGAGTGGAATGACGCAGATGGTGTATCTTACTGTGCAGTGGTGCAGAGTAGATTAGAGTGGAGCAGTGTAGACTGCAGTGGCGTAGAGAGTAGTGGTGCACAGGACATTGGCGTTGAATGGTGCCGTGTAGAGTATAGTGGTATAGAATGCAGAGTCTTAGATTAGAGTGCCAGAGTGCAGTGGTGCACAGTAAATTAGAGTGGCATAGACTGGATTGGTGTAGAATGTAGTGGCGTAGAGTTTAGTGACGTATAGTGCATTGGTGGTAGAATGTATAGGCGTAGAGATCAGTAGAGTTGCAGAGTTTGAGTGAGGTGGCAAAAAGTGCAGTGGAGCAGAGTAGATTAGAGTTAGGTGGCAGAGAGTGCAGTGTTATGGAGTGGAGTGGAATGGTGGAGAGGTGCAGATTGGAGTGGTGCAGGGTAGAGACCAGTGGCTTAGAGTGGAGTGGCATAGAGTGCATTAGTGTGGCTCACTGGTTAGAGGCGGCAGACCCGAGAGCAGAGGACGACCCGGGACCAGGGTTCGATTCCCGGCGCGGCAGGTTTCTGGACCAGGGTCAGCGGACTCGATAATTCTCTCGCCTCGGTGCCCACTCTGATCAGCGATCACACTCGGCAACTCTGGGCATTAGCTTGCCTCATCTTCACTAACGGCCCCCCAGACCGCCGGGGATGCCTGGTCTCACCCTGGAGATACCCATTAAGGGACCATCTCTCAGGGAAGCCAGGAAGGGTTTCGCGGCGGTCGAAGCGCCAGGACGCCTACGGGTAGCAGTGCGCTATATAAATGCCTACACATTTACATTGGTGGAGAGTAGGGCAATGGCGCCGAATGCAGTGGCGATTATTGCAGTTGCGTAGTATACATTGTTTCAAAATAGAATAGAGTGGAGTGGTGCTAGGTAGAGTACAGTGGCGTGGAGTAGACTAGAGTGACGTAGAGTGGATTGGCATAGAGTGTACGGGTGTGAAGGGTTACAAATAAGAGTGCATTTGCATAGGGTGCTGTGTTGCTGAGGAGAGTGACATAGAGTGGAGAGGCATGGAGTGGTGTAGAGTGCAGTGGTGCATAGTAGAGTAGTGTGGGATAGAGTGCAGTGGTATAGAGTAGAGTGCTGCAGAGTAGAGTGCAATGGCGTGGAGCGGTGCAGAGTAGAGTGGAGTATGCATGTATTGCCATTACAGACAACACATCTTCAATTGAAATGACCATTACATTTGCACAGACCTACAGTTTAACTGATGAAAGTGTACAGCGTACATGCGATAATGTGTGGAAATGTCATCACCTAGTGTATTGATTTGTTTTGGTAGTATTAAAGTATTTGTTCCCACCACACTTCAGAATTACCCAAAAATGTGCTTCAACTTCCCCTGACGAGGCACCAAAGTGCTTTTCGGCGAGTAGCACGCTACTCTGGAACCCAAAAAGAATTAGTAGTGAATCAGTATAGGGAACTATGAAATTAATTTGAGCTTTGGACATGTGAGTTTATTATTTTGTTTGAAAAAGGATAGTGGAGGGATAGAAGATGGAATAGTTTGTATTTATATAGCGCTTGTTACCCCTGATGAGGCGTCAAAGCATATTTTGGGGAGTAGCACGCTACTCCGGAACCCAAAAGTAGGATTAGTGGTGAGTTATTATAGGGAAATTTGAAATTAATTGGAGCGGTGGACATGTGAGTTTATTATTTGGATTGAAAAAGGATAGTGGAGGGATAGGAGAGGTAAGGGTCTTGAAAGTGTTTATTTGGAGATCATGGCAGTAGGAATAGGTTTGGAATAAGCAAATGGGAGGTAGAGGGGGAAGAGTCAGAGAGAAGGGTTTAGAAAGGCTTGTTTGGGAGACCTCAATAGTAAAAGAGTTTGAGATTATGCATGCAAGGGTAGAAGAGGGAAGAGTCTAGAAAGGGTTATTTGGGGGATCATAGTAGAAGAATGGGAGTTGGGATGAGTCAGAGTGGAGGTTGAGGATATATTGAGAGAGGAATAGGGTAAGAAATAGGGTAGTGCATTGGAGAGAGTAGTAGAATGAGGTTTGGGATGAGTCTGAGAGTGAAGGTGAAAGATATATTGAGAGAGGTATAGGGTAAGCATTGGAGATGCTGAATTAGGAGTAAAGTAATACACACTAAGATACATTGAAGGTATATATGTATAACTGAAGGACTGGGTTTTTCTAAGACCCAGCGGTGCCAGGGGTAACACCTAAAACCTTCGTGGGTAACCTGTTCCGGCGTACAAATGACAGAGACATGGGACACTTCCTTCAGCGTCAAAGATTCGAGGTTTATTACTGCAGGGAACACAGAAGTCACAGGAAGTACAACACGTGTAGGTTCGAGGAGACTGCTTCAAATTGTATCTGTGGATCGCTCTTCTTATACAGTTTTTGAGCATAGGATAACATGGTGCACAAAGGATTACAACCTGGTTCCCATCGTAAAGATCATAGGGGGTCGCTTTCATGTATTCAGAGCCCGGAACATAATTACAGTAACATTTGGCAGTTCCCAACTGTAAAAGTACATCTTCCCACCATTAGTACATTCCATTCAACAGTAAACGAATCGAGGAAAGGACAGACACCGGTGCAGAGGAAGACGAGGACAGTGAACAGAACGAAAAGGGTGTAAAAGGGGTGGTACCAGGAAACACGAGTTGCAGGCATCAAAGGGGACATGCCTAATGAATGCACAACTGAGACAATAGACCGGCACGGCAAGATGAGCCTCGAGCGGGGCCATCTGCCTTACAGTGTCATCCCCCTCATCATAAAGACACCTTCAAAGGAAACATGTCTTCCGCAAGAGTTTGGGAATCCCAGGGTCGCGAAGCGGACAGCGTCCGCTCGCTGGCTACTTGAGGGCAAGAAACAAAATGGATGCCGTATCTAAGATGGAACCCGTGGGTTCAGATGAAGAAACCCACGAAACAAACGAACGGTTTAGGCTAGCACAGCGAAAACGCGTACACTCACTAAACACGTCATTTGCGGTTCATAGATACCAGACTCGACCATATTCGTGCGAGTCAAAAACACCACTTACAATTGTCACGGAACCTCAGACGCTCCTTTTGCCCTCATGTAGGCAAGCACTAGTCGGAATCATAGTCGATCTCGATATTCATCAGACCATCTAGATGCTGTTGCAACATAATTCTATCCATCAGTGTTCCTTTGGCAACAGGCGGCTGCCTTATACACGTCGTAGCACAGAGGCCACATAAGGCAGGACCACACTGCACACAAAGGCAACACGTGAACAGAAATGCTACAACAACCCCGATGATCATCAGAATCTTCCAACCCCAAGTCGACATTAGGCCCCAAAACCACCCGAGAAGCGTCCAATCCCCTACGTCCACGTGTATGGACTCAGAGATCTTATGCAACTTCGAGATGGCTTGATAGACAGTCGGAGCGTTGTCTGGAATGAATATACAACAACTCGAATGGATCACCTTACATACTCCACCTCGATCTTCTAAGACAACGTCTAAAACCATACGATTTTGCAACGTCATCAACCTATCCGCCTGAAGCTCTGCTGTAATATTACCAAGGGCACTGGCAGTGATATTAGCAGTCGATTCCACCACTCGAGTCAACTGTCTCAAGTTCCTACTATTAACCATAGGTCCCCAAAACGGAAAGAAACCCTTGAAAAAGTCTCCTGCCTCTTGACCGGCAGTGTCCTCTTTGCTAATCACGCCCCTCACAACTCTAGTCTTGTGGTAATCTGAGGCAACTGTAAAAGTCGGTGGCAACAAGTTTGCAATATAACAGGTGCCCGCGAAGTCCAGGGGCAACCATGTATATGCACGGTCGTAACAGACAAAGTACGTACCCTTGGCAGTCAGGAGAACAGGGGAAGAGAGCATTGGTAAGACATACGTCTCAGAGCAAGCACTCTCCCCAAGGTGAGCTCTCGGGCTTCGGACACGACCTTTCAGACAGAAATTACCAAGGTGGGGTACGATCCATATTGGAGACGAGCTTCTAAGCTGTCTTTCGCCCACGAGCGCACTATACTCAACCTCACTCAGATCCCTATAGGCTCGCACCTCTTCCTCTGGGATGAGCGACGGCTCATAGATATCCCTATCTAAATCAGCAATCGCTATCACCAAAGGCTTATGGTACGGACCGGGACCAAAGTGGGGAGGACGTGGCTCTCTATTGGGGTAGGAATCTAGTGCGCTTCGAAACATTGTTTGAAATGCTCGAGCTGAACCCTGGGAACTGTAAGGAAGGACCAAGTACGGAATTCCCATATCGGCGGTATGTGGCATTAACCCACACACCCAACAATTGGTAGTGTTCACCACTAACTGATGCTGATGAAGGAGCTGAACGAAGGAATTGTTCATGAATTCCGCACGTCTAACCTGCTCGTGTTGAGGTAAGATGTGGAAGGAATGAGGAGAAACAGTGGAGGTAGTTTTAGGTTCAGAAGAAGGGGTAGGTGAGGCAGTAGGCAACAATAACTGTATCATGTAATACACCCCACTCACCAATAGCGAAGAAACAGTTAAGAACAGAAGGAACACCTGAAACATGAAGCATTTTGTATGTGCAATTCTGTGCAACTCGAATCTATGGGCCTGAGCCTTTTCCAATTCCGACAACTTCGAGAAAGCCATCCTCTAAAACCGTCCGCAACGTTCTTGACGCACTTCGTTCTGTGTAGCAGTAGTCAATCCCCAGGAGTTCCCAGGAATCGACGGTCTTCGGCCTAGTGTCAAGACCTACTAACCAGAAGGAAGTACCCGCGCGGCCCTACGGTCCACCCGGATGTGAGGTACTTTAATCAACAATATATACAAAATCTGCTAGCTGTGGAAACAAAACACATATGCGGAAAAAGACTCAAATTTACAAAAATCACAATTATAGAAGTGTGTTCAAACTGGACAGTGATAATGGGGTAACATGGATGTCCGGGGAGAGAGCAAAAATATTTTTATTAGTCTCTAGTACTGGATCGAAGAAAATATCGGCTTCTCCCAGGACGTGTCTGTTCGTCAAACAATTGGTCCGATGATGAGACAGAGTTCTGTTGACCAGTCAATTGTTCAGATGTTGAATTTTTCGGTGACAAATGTTCAACAATGTCGTTCTGCTGCACTGAGGTCTCTCCGACAGGCTGGGCGTCGCTGAAAGGAACGAAAGTCGGTACAGTTTCAACTTCAGACGAGGCGATGCCCTTCCTCACCCACGAGTCTGCTGGTAAAGGTATAGGTACCTTTTTGGGATGGGTGGCATGCACCCAGTTCTTACGCCCTTCCAAACGAACAGCAGTTCTCGTGGCAAGGAGCACTTGGTAGGGTCCGGTAAAACGAGGCTCAAGGTTACGCTTCCGGGTGAAATTCCTCGTCACCACCCAGTCTCCGGGCTGGAGCTGGTGGCCTGGACCCTCCGTCTGCGTCGGCAGTGCTTCAAAGACCTGTTGGTGAATTAACTTCAGTTTAGCAGTCAGATCATGAAGATAATCGATCAACATCGGGTATTCAAGATCAGAGAACACACTGGGTCTAGGGACCCCCCAAACATTGGCAGGGCGGCCGAACATTATCTCATAGGGACTGAGCCCTACTCGGGAGTGTACAGTCGCCCTTGTTGACAGAAGAGCTAAAGGCAAAGCGTCAGGCCACGAGAGACCAGTCGTAGCCTGAATCTTCGCTAGTTTCAGTTTAAGGGTGCCATTATACCCTTCAACCAAACCTGCTGACTGAGGATGATTGGCGCTGTGGAATTTCTGTGTAATTCCAAGGCCCTTACACACATTTTTCATCACACTCCCTACAAATTCACTTCCGTTATCAGACCATACAATCCGTGGCATTCCATACCGAAGAAAGTATTCCTTCAGTAGGATTTTTGCAGTGGACAGAGCAGTGTTGTCTTTAAGAGGGTAGGCTTCAATCCATCGGGAGAATGCGCAAACCACAACTAAAACGTACTTCAAAGTTATTGCGTCATTAGATAAGATAAAACAAGATATCGGGAATTTTTTCCGGAATGCCTTAGACACAACAATAGAGTTGGACTCAGCAACTATTTTGTTGGGAATATCCCCCAACGGACAAATTAATTGTAAATATTTTCTGTTTGTAGCAATGTCGATTTTTAGACTGCTTGTGGCCTCAACTTGGTTAGATCCAAATCCTCCCACGTATCATCAATGGCTAGGAAAAACTTTGTCAATACAAAAATTGGAAACAGCTATTTACTCTAGGAAAGGGAGAAAGGGTAAAAAGCTGGGTATACAAATCTGGGGTCCTTTGATTCAATGGAAGGCTGGAACTGAATAAGGTATTTTGAGGAATGTATGTATTATGGAATGTTAACATATATTATTTGTATCCGTATATATTATGATAGGATCTGTATGTAGTATGTATATTGTAATATTTCACTTTCCCTTTTTCTTTTGAATATGTAGTTGAGTATGTGGCTGCCTTATGAAACTTATTGTGCCTTGTCCATGTAATGGGGGAGGGGGGGGGGTTGGGGGGGGGGGGGAATAAAATGTGGGGAAAAAAATTATCAATAAAAATATTAAAAAAAAAAAAAAAAAAAAAGTTATTGCATCGCTCCATATGGATGAAGTCTAGCTGAATCACTTCAAAGGGACATGAAGGGGGAGCAAAATGGCCAGGAGGTGTAGGGGTTCCCTTACCAGGATTATACATCATACATATCATACAATTCTTGACCAATCTCTCAGCACACTTAGTGATACCATCATTCTTCCATACAGGGGACAACAACTTGCAAATACCTTTCGCACTAATATGTGCCAAGCCGTGTGCCATCGTCACAACAGCTAGCACATACGCATCCGGCAACATCCACCTCTTATGCTCCGACAAATCAATCCAGCAGCCATTTGCATCCAACTTTCCCGTACTCTCTTTCCACTTCATCTTTTCAGTCTCGGTGGCCTCATTCTGAATCGCTTTCACACTCTCGATGGTATCTTCACACATACCCGTTTCTGTAGGCCACCTTACCGAACTCGTCACATACATTCTAGTGTTAAGATTTCGGGCAGTCTCCTTAGCAACTTCATCCGCAAACGCATTGCCACGACCAACATCATCCGTCACCTTACGGTGTGCACTACATTTAATAATCGCCACCTGCTCGGGCAATGTAAGTGCATCCAAAAGATCATTCACAAGCTGTCCATGCTGAATCTTCGTACCATGCGACGTCATGAAACCTCTCTCCACAATCGTCCGAAACTATGGGCAACGCCAAATGCGTATTGGCTGTCCGTAAACACATTCACCCGTTTCCCTTTCGACAACACACGCTCTAGTCAAGGCAATCGGCTCTGCCGCCTGTGCAGAATTCTGATTCAGTCTCGCAGTCTCCACAACCGTACTCAACGTCACTACAGCATAAGTAGTCGTCACATCACCATTCGGCAACTTAAAACACGACCCATCCACATACAAGGTACCATCGGGTCTTCCAATGGAGTATTTTTCAAGTCAACACAACCTTTTGTTTCCTCCTCAGTTCGTAAGTAGCAGTCATGAGGTGCTACTTCGTCTGATTCCATACTGATTGGCAACAAAGTCGCCGGGTTCAGGACATTACAACGTTTTATTTTAATGTGACTTGCCAGAAGCGTCAACTCATACCCAGACAACCTTGCACTCGTCAAATGTTGGGTTTTCGACGATTCAAGAGAGTGTCAACTGCATGCGGTACCATCACCGTAAGCATATTATCCATGACCAATCCTGCAGATTGTCGGATGGACACCGCAGCTGCCGCTGTTGCTCTCAAACAACTCGGCAATGCTCTAGCTACCGGGTCCAAGGTCGAAGAAAAATCTGCACATGGACGTTGTTTACCACCGAACTGTTGCGTTAAGACACTCAACGCACAACCTTCCCTCTCGTGAACGTATAGTGTAAACGGCTTACTGTAGTCAGGGGTACCCAACACAAGAGCCGAACACAACGCATCACGCAGTTCAGAAAAACTTTTCTGACATTCGTCCGTCCATGTTAAAGGAGTTGGAACATCCTTGCACGTAAGAGCCACCAATGGTTTCGCTAGCATAGCAATGAAAAATTTGGAATCCATTGCCTGCAGTATGACGTGATACCTAAAAAGGCACGCACATCTCTCTGAGTTGTTGGCACAGTCATTCGAGCAATCGCTGCAATTCTCTCCGGGGTCAACCTTCTTCCCTCCTTTGACAATAAGTGACCTAGATAGGTTACTTCTTGGCAACAATATTGCAGTTTAGAAGGTGACACCTTGTGATGTAAGTCACAGAGATGCTGCAACAACGACACCGTAGCAATTTTGCAAATGTCCTGAGTATCTGCAGCCACCAATAAGTCGTCAACATATTGGATCAAGGCCGCACCAGCCGGCAACACAAACGCATCAAGTTGGCTCTTCAAGGCTTGACTGTATATCGATGGGCTCTCACAGTAGCCCTGAGGAGCACGTTTAAACCTAAAGCTGCGGCCACCAAGTGAGAAACCGAAAAGGTCTCTACTCTCCTCAGCAATCGGAATGCTGAAGAACGCATTCTTCAGATCGATCACTGAGAACCAAGATGCAGAGGCTGGAATCAGAGTCAGTAGAGCCGTAATGTCAGGCACCACAGGGAACTGAGGAATCACAATTTTATTCACCTCCCGTAAATCGATAACAAAACGATAAACAGGAGGCTTTGATGGATCAGTACGCTTCAAAATGGGTAGCACAGGACTATTGCACACGTTTCCCCGAGTCTCCTCGATAACATCTTTCTCAATCAAATCGTAGATGATTGCTAACAGCGCTCGCTCACCATCAAGGGAGATACGATACTGGGGAATACGTGGCAAACGCACATTAGATTTCACGTGAACAACATAAGGGGAGATATCAAGCAGGCCCACGTCATTGGGACCTGTTGACAACAAAGTTGTAGGAAGAGAACTCAATTCCGGTGGGAGCTTATCGAGAGACAAGTACATAGGAGAGATAACTCTCTCACCCAACGTAAGCTTCACTCCCGCAGGAGAACAATACAAAGTCGCATATAGTCGTTTCAGCAAATCCAAGCCCAAAAGATTTTCACCACAACCAGTAGTCAAAATCAAGGGAGCTTTCAGCTCACGAGGCCCAATTGCAAGGGGCAAAGGGCGTGAAACCGGATTGCTAACAGGGGCGCCAGAGAATCCAACGGAAACATTTGTTAAGCCAGACAAAGGTGCGCCAGGGAGTTTCGAATGCATGATGGAACTTTTCGCTGCACCAGTGTCCAACAGAAAAGGCTCAACGACGCCCGAAGTGGCAACTGCGACGTAAGGCCCTCTCTGATCAACCGGAACTGATACCACTCCCTCTCCTTGTCTATGGCTGTCCTAGTAATTACTGTCGTCAGTGCCCTGATCGACGTAATAGTCATCCACATTATACTGGGCAGATCTGCCTTGCGACGATCCACGCTGATCAAAACAATTATTAGAATCAGAAGAATTAACAGAACGATCATTTTGAGCACCGCGGCCTCGACCACGTGATGCTTGTTGAGGACCACTACGACCTCCTCTAGATGAATTACCACTATTTCGATCACGCAATACTGGACAATCGAATTTCAAATGACCCTCTCCCCTACAGTAGGCACACTGATTGTATTCCAACGTAGATCTCTGCGAAGAGGAGTCATTTCGTGATTGCGACCTATTCGACTGAGACTGCGATCGATTCCGCTGTTGTGAATCATTCTGATTCAAACGTGGAGGATACGCTTGTTGCAACAACACTTTAGTTTTGAGCTCTTTTGTCTTTTTATCGGCACGATCATTTTCCTCTTTCTCCCTATTTTCATAATATTGGGCCGTAGCCAATATCTGAGCAGAAGTGGAGACAGCCCACGCACTCTCTGAATTCCTTAATTTATTGCTTAAATCCGGCAGCAAATTAGACACAAATTTGTCCACAAACAACCTTTGACCTCCCTCAGTGCCCATATCCTGACCACTATGATCGATGAATGCCTCCTCAAATCTCGTAAAGAAATCAGAGACACTCTCGTCCTTCTTTTGTTTGCAAGCGGACAATTTGTCCCAATTCACCTTCATAGCTGGCATAAGCGTCTTCATAAGAGTGATTATTCTCTGAGGGAGATTAGCAATCAGCTGTTCGGGTTTAGCCCCACCAACTTGCAAGGCATCCGCAGCAAGTAGTGCAGCCCAGTCACCACCTAATTCTGCCACATGATTTTCTTGACTAATTTTCGCCCAAACCGGTTGCGGAACTACGTTACCGAACAACATATCGATGTCAGCAAGGTTCATAACCGTAGCATCCACTAGCTGCGACAATTCTTTATAGTACCCTGCGGGATTTTTGCGAGGGTCAGGCAAAGATTGCTTTACCTGCAAAACTTCCGATCGTTTCCACAGAAGATGTATCCACACTCTCTGAAAATATGGCGGAATAATGAGATTAGCATTAGGATCGCCAGGCATCCACAGCGGTGGAACCTCGCGCATGGGATACTGACCAGGCGCTGCTGGCGGTCCCTCAATGTCCTCTACAAACAATGCCCGAGGCACTATAGAAGGACGAAAAGATAGCAACTGCTCGACAGCACGTCGAACATTGCTACCTACCATTATACCACTCGCAAACTGAAGCTGAAGATTAGTTAGGGCAGCCAATACCTCATCAGACGCATCAGCCGATATTTGATCACGTAAAAGTTTGCACATTTCCTCAAACACAAACCTCTGTGTCGGTATGTTGAATTGAGAAAACGTATCAAGTACTACACGTGGAGGATTCCTAAGAGGGTACCTAATCCAACCCATCGCCATATTATATAGTGAGTCACGTTCCCTACTACCAGGAAGCTGACTTCGTCTTTGGGGACCTTCGGAACCAGCGGACTCAAGAACTGGTCCAAGAGAATCGAAAAAGTTAGCAGCAACAGAAGGAACACGACGTCGAGCAGATGGGGTAGTAGAGTAACACACCGGGGTAACAAGAGAAGTGTCGGGAACAGAAGGGACAGCAGGAGTAACCAGAACAGTAGGAGCAGCGGGAGCAGGAGTATGAGGAAGTACAAGCGGAGGAGCAGTAGGGACGGGAGCAGGCAAGGGAGCAGGAACAAGCGGAGGAACGGGAACAGGTTGGGGAACAGGAACAGGAGCAGAAGGAGGGACAGGGGGAACCACAGGTACTGCGGTACCATGTGCATACGGAGGTGTTGATTTCATAAGATAAGACAATAAAGGGTCCTCTACTATGTCCTCCTTCTTATCCGTACCCGTCGGTAAAACGGGGTAACACTTATCAACATTCATGCGCTGCAATCTATCGAAAACTTCCTTTTCCTTTTCCTCCTTATCTCGTTGAAACTGCTCTGCGTTTCTTACCGTGGTGACAATCCCTTCTCTCTTATTACGTTTAATCTGCTTGATTTCTTTCTGCTTGGCTTCTTTACGCCACAACCGAAAGGAATCAAACATGGCCGGCCTTGCTTTTCTTTGAAACAATTTAGCTTCAAGATTATCTAAAATCGGGGCCTCAAAACTACCATGAGGTGGCCAACTAAGGACACCGTCTTTTTTAGTGTAACAAACCCAACACTCATTGAATGCGATTGGACCTAATCCGTGTCGACTGTACAATTCGTAAGTTGGAGTTCCAACCGGAGGTATCGGACACGAGTCCTCCAGTCGGGAATCCGTACCACAACCTCTAAAGCAACTGAACAAAGTACTACGGCCAGGCATCATGCACACTAACCGAGTTTCACAAACTTCAAGGGTTATAGGAGTACAATGTCCCTGCAAAGAGCAAAAACCCTCGGTTTTTGGCGACTGCAGACGTCAAATATCACAACAAAGAACGAAATACCAAGAACCACAAATGCAATGGAACCATGCAACAACTAAGCACCCACAACAAAGGACTCTGGGAGCGACCCACAAATACTTAACTCAAAGATCAATGGCGTCACCAGGAAGGCCCGTCAATCGTCTCGCTGTACCAAGGTCTACGCCAGGCGCCAAAACAGGTCTACAGTCAGGGCAGCAGTCCGTCGCAGCCGTCAGGAGGCGAGGATCTTCGCGGGAAAAGTCGTCGGGCCACTTGTTTCGACAACAGGATCGATGAAGCGGGGTGCACCTTCCCTCGGAGATTTCACACGAAGTTCCTCACGATCGTCGGGCTTGGACCGGTACCGCTGATGCAGCCCTACGTGGGGCGCCAACTGAAGGACTGGGTTTTTCTAAGACCCAGCGGTGCCAGGGATAACACCTAAAACCTTCGTGGGTAACCTGTTCCGGCGTACAAATGACAGAGACACGGGACACGTCCTTCGGCGTCAAAGATTCAAGGTTTATTACTGCAGGGAACACAGAAGTCACAGGAAGTACAACACGTGTAGGTTCGAGGAGACTGCTTCAAATTGTATCTGTGGATCGCTCTTCTTATACAGTTTTTGAGCATAGGATAACATGGTGCACAAAGGATTACAACCTGGTTCCCATCGTAAAGATCATAGGGGGTCGCTTTCATGTATTCAGAGCCCGGAACATAATTACAGTAACATTTGGCAGTTCCCAACTGTAAAAGTACATCTTCCCACCATTAGTACATTCCATTCAACAGTAAACGAATCGAGGAAAGGACAGACACAGGTGCAGAGGAAGACGAGGACAGTGAACAGAACGAAAAGGGTGTAAAAGGGGTGGTACCAGGAAACACGAGTTGCAGGCATCAAAGGGGACGTGCCTAATGAATGCACAACTGAGACAATAGACCGGCACGGCAAGATGAGCCTCGAGCTGGGCCATCTGCCTTACAGTGTCATCCCCCTCATCATAAAGACACCTTCAAAGGAAACATGTCTTCTGCAAGAGTTTGGGAATCCCAGGGTCGCGAAGCGGGCAGCGTCCGTTCGCTGGCTACTTGAGGGCAAGAAACAAAATGGATGCCGTATCTAAGATGGAACCCGTGGGTTCAGATGAAGAAACCCACGAAACAAACGAACGGTTTAGGCTAGCACAGCGAAAACGCGTACACCCACTAAACACGTCATTTGCGGTTCATAGATACCAGACTCGACCATATTCGTGCGAGTCAAAAACACCACTTACAATTGTCACGGAACCTTAGAAGGAAGGTAATCTATCCAGATTTAAGTTGTATTTGCTAAACTCAGACTTTCAAGTGTTGCTTTTCTTAAGAAAATTCATTTGTTTACATAATTTATAAAACATTTTTTAATTCCTTAGTGAAGCAATTGTAGATGCATAGTGATGATAAAAATTTACTTATTTATGCAGTGACCTATATGCATGTTAAACATAGAATGATATAACCATAAGTAGTCTGTACATTTCTTAAGCAGAACTAACAAATATCTCTATATTTATAGACATTAATATTAAACACATTAATACAAAGGAATGTACACATCTAGGTACATATATAATCCAAATAAATGCTCATATACACAGGGATATGCTGTATATTTATGATTTAGTATGGTGGTTATATGGGGAAGATCTAACTCTTGAGTAGTCTTCTGAAGGTTAGGTAAGGTAGTTATTCGTGGTTCTTATGTTGGGGGGTATAGAGTTCTATAGTTTGGTTGCTTGGACAGAGTAGGATGTGCCCCCTTTGGGTTTTTCTCTTGTATGGTGAGATTTTGAGGCTCGGCGCCAATCTAGAGCAGAGGTTCCTTTGTTGAATGTATGTCATTCCTATTCCTGATGGAGTGGCCCTGTTCTTTGTATCGCTTTGCAGGTGAAAACAAAGCAGATAGAATGTTGAGCTTCTGGCAGCCAATATAGGTCCTTCAAGGCAAGGGAGATGTGGGCTTGTTGCTTTATCTGTAAGAGTAGTCTGGCAGCTGACTTTAACTTTTGTTGTGTGCTGGAAAAAAAATAACTTCTTACAGCCTTCTGACCAGCACCCCCTCAGTAGCCAGCTTGATTGTCACATAAATTCTCTCACTTTGAATTCGGAGAAAGAAAAGTAAACACAAAGCACCCTGGAAGACTGAGCCTGACATTGGACCCCTGCCTTTGATTGCACATCAATGTGACAATATGAGAACAAGATCTAAAGGCCTAATTACAAAACTCCAGTACTAGTGGAAGAATACAGTAAATCATGTTTGGGCAAGAGAAGGGACGAATTCAAGCTGGACAACCTAAAACTAATAAAACCAGCAAATCTGACTTACAAATCACAAAGCCAATGGTGAACAATGGCGAAATGTATTCCCAGAGAAGCTTTTAGAATGTCCACAAGATGTCGTTAGCAAACCAGACAACTGCGCTGTCTGATGAGCTTAGACCTAAAAAGGTATAATACAAATGTACTGCAAATAATGTCCACAGATTAAGTAACACTGGCTGGTTGTAATGCGGGATAAAGTCAAACTTTATCCCGCATTACAACCAGCCAGCGTTATCTAATCTGTGGACATTATTTGCAGTACATTTGGCATGGTTCTATGAGACTTATCGAACATTGGGTGTTCTTGAAGCCAGGATGAATTTAATACTGTGATTTTATTGATTTTGCTTCTATTGTCACAATTTTGAGAACGTTGCACTAACCTTACTTTCACTTACACGCTATTCCTCGTTCACTTTTAGGGGCACTATTGTTATTTGATGAAAATTGTAAATAATATGCTTAACACAGTGTGATTGGATAACAGTGTGTTCCTATTTTGCTGTATGTATTCTTATCTTTCATTTATTGTGTCCTACCTTTCTATATAATTGCTCCTGGGACCCCCCTTTTCTGTATCATAGACCTAAAAAGGGGCAGTTAAAGTGATCAAAGCTGGAGGAATGAATGAGTTTTTTTAAATGCAACAAATAGAGATGATCAGTGATAGTCTCCAGCGCTAGCTGCCGATGCAGTGGCTTTGTGTGTGACATATTGCCCTTCTTAATTAAAGAGTAGGCTGTGTTGCTTCTAAGTAACAGTTGTATATTTTTGTGCCACTTGTGGATCTACATAATCTATACATTTGATGTACCTGTCCTTATTCTTATTGGATCCATTTTTACTGGCATCACTCTCTTGCAAAGGTAAGGTGTTGCTGAATATATAAACTAAACCCTGAATTACAGCTACAGCTGATGCCCACAACAAAGTTCCCAAGAGGTACCAAATATTGTGGAGCCATATCTTAGAAATTCCTCTTGGCTACTAAGAATTTCACTTAGTGTTGGCCCCCAACGTGACAGAGGATGGTACCATCATTCTAACTGGGAACTAAGATTTATGGTTATAGACTAACTGCGACTTTAAGAACCGATACCTGGGTTTTACGTTGGGACTAAGAAGACAGTTTTGGGTTTAGGAAGACTGACCTCAATGGAATACTACCCAAAGATGAAAGCATGAGCATCCTGCGGCTCAATTTGATCAGGTATAGGCTCAGCTGGTGTACCAAGTAGATCATAACCAGTGTATGCTCATCACACTTGTCCTGCAGTGTTTCACTACAGCTTTTGCTGTTTCTTTTATTAGCCATCTGGGCTGCAAGGTCCCTGCAGCTACTGGGCAACTAATTTCCTCCGTTAGGTTCTGTATAAAACGCAAGGTCCATAGATCCTTAACCTGGATGGTATTGCCAATTTGTTATAGGTAAGGGGAGGAGGTTGACTCAAGGCACTGGATCTTTCTGATCTCTTTTTATAATAGTAGGGAAACAAGTGAGTGCATACTCCTGCTTAATTAATGTTGAAATTATTTTGATCAAGAAACTGTATAGTTCCAATTTGACAGTCTTTGTATTTATAATGTTTTATTCTTTTATCTTCTGCTTTTAATCTCCATCCCTATTTCATGATACATAGGTTGTCATGATTTTCCAAGGTATTACAGAAAGTTGTTGCATCAGCCGACACGTGTTTCGCCCTTTGGTGGTCAGTTTGACCAGGGCTTTCTCAAGGCTTATATAATCTGAACAGGCAGAGTTTGTCTTTTGGCATAATATTTGGCAAAATGTTTTACATCAAACAACACAAGCCGAAACAGATATATTTTACAATCAACATGCAACAGGTCCTGGGAAAAATCCCTTGTTAGGATGAACAAAGTGACATGTTCTTTTCCTCATCTTCTCTGTGTGCCTTTCAATGCATGCTTAATCAGCTAGGCCTTTGTGTGTCATTTAGGTCAGGGACTTGTGCTTTCCCTATCTGGGCAGTTCCTCTTTCTCTTCTGTCAGGGCTGAAAGACGATGCCTTATTGTCTGCCCTTATGGCAGAAAACGGCAAACTGCACCCTGTTCTTTGAAAGGTATCTTTGTACAGGTACTGACAGAACGGTCTACGCAGGGCAAAAGGCTAAATGTTAGTGGCTTGAGGAGGGCATCCTGTTTTGGCATCAAATGGTGGGAAGCTTCATTGGAAAAAAAAACTAAAGACTACTCTAAACGGGAATGCTAGTCTTTCCATCCCTTTCCTGCTGCACGAAGAGCCACACCTAATTTAAGTCAGTTGGGATAATCTGTAGACTGGGGTCAGACAGCGTTCTATTGGCTCCCCTGATTAGGCTGGGCTCAGCATAAAACAAGGAGGAGAGAGGTAGGTTTTAGGTACAATGAAGGAAACTCTGATTTAGTTGGGAGCAGCTACTTTTTCTGGGTCGGAAGCCAATGATCAAAGTGCCTTGAAGATCATCATGCAGAGGGGTAATAGGGAGTCTTCAGAAGAACCCATACACTGTGTCCTCCATATGGTTCTATACACACGCATACTTATTGCCGGGAAGGGCGCCAGTGAAGGGGGACTGAGCAAACTTTACATAGGTGTGGGGGCGGAGGGGTGCTAGTAGGCTGCTTCTCTAAAAACTGTTGTGAAAGAGCATGTACCTTTAAATTAACTTTCAGCTACCGAGAGCCAGGCACCATATAGCTTGGTATGATGGGCTTTAATATGAGTGAGGGAACTCTTTGATTGCAGCATCTCACAAGTAGTGCCTAGGCTCTATTGTTGAATGATGTCCCTGACTATGAAGGGCCTCCAGTGGGCTCACAGGTTGTTTATTTCAGTCGTGATTGAAGGTAGGGTCAGTGCCCCTAATATTGAGTACTACATTAATGCTGGTACCAGCTCCAATTTTTGACAAAATCCTTTAAAAGCTTACCATTGGGAAAAAATGTGTTTGGTACGATTACGAAAGCATGTTATGGCTACCCTTGAATTGCAGTTCTGGGTTTAAAGATATGCCACGCAACCATCATTTTGATATTCCAATAGAGCAATCAGATTGTTCTGTGAATTCTCTTGTCTGGGTCCACTTGCAGCAATATTTAGAAGCACTTGGTTTTCACTGTCTTGATAATGATGCAAATATCACCTAAAAAATGGTATTCTAAATGCTTCATCAACTTTGCAAAGGCAATCTGATTAAACGCTTTTAAGCAATCTAAAATACACTTTGAATTAGACGAAACACATGGATTTCAGTGTATTCAGGTTAAGCTTGAGATGCCAATACTAGGGTCAAAAAAGGGAATCTAACATAGTTGTGAACTAGTACATTTAATACAGAGGGTTAAAAACATGTCATATTATAGTGGTATAAGGAATTTTAACGAAACAAAAAAGCGGAGGTGGCTTACGTGAAAGCTTGGGATAAGTGTCTACACATATATCTGACTTATATTGGATGCAGAGTTGTAAGAAATGTAGAGTTGTAAATTCCTTTATTCAGTTCGGTAAGAAAGCATGAATGCAAAGCATGTAATAGATTATATTTTAGCCAGACAGGGTAGCATACATCCCGAGATTCCTTGACACTTCATTGCAAAGATTGCCTGGAAAGAGGGACAATACTTCACATATGGTGAAGTTGCCTCATGTCAGCCTAATACTGAAAGGGACTGCTATCTTCAATTATAAGATGTGACTGAACTCAGGGGAAATACTACCCTTTAATATGTTTTTAAAGTGATGTTGCCAAAACAAAATTTGCTTTCTCAAGCCATATATGTGTAAACTGATTGCTGGAAGATCAACGATCGTTCAATGTTTTAATAACCATATCCCACTTTCTCTTGAATTATGGTGGAATACCATTAGGAATTTGTGTATAAAGAAGAAAATCTCAGCTTCGTTCTACATAGACACTTAAAATGTGATGCATTTTGAGAGCAACAAATAGAGCAGGCTGGGATCCGCACTTACAAGATGGCATTACCGAAATATGTGCATTCAGTGTGAAAATAAATACAGTCTTTATAAAAATGTTAGTGATTATTCTTGGGTTCTTTATATGTGGGGTTCCCTATTATATGTTAAGATATCCAGATGTATTACGTTTAAAGTGCTCTAAGGCCTGACACACATTTTGCTGAACTATATATTAAGTATTCAAAGAAGAGTAATGTGGAGACTAAAGTTTAACAAAAAATGCATGGAGGAAAGAAAGTAGGATAGACCCATATTCAAGGAATATCAGTTTCTGATGAAAATAAGAAGGGGGTAATAAGAGGAAGGGTGTCTGCCTGATCTAATGGTTGGGGAACAGAGGCAAGTTGGAAAGAGGAGAGCAGGCATGAGGTTTTAGACAGGGTGGCGTCAATAATTTAGTCTTTAGAGTCTAGCTGCACTTACGGCAGTTAAAGATTAATGTGGAGTTAAATTCTGTTTCATTCTAATACAGTGTTTGTAATTGTATACGTCCATTGCCTTTTGATATTCCAAGTATCTGAAAGTGATTAAGTTCTAAAAAGTGGAATTGATGCCTGTTGATGTATTGCATCTATTTGTTAACTGTGAGGAGTGTTCAAATAAACATTACAGTGCCAATATGTGTGGCAGCCATGTGATAGATTTAAGTGGAAGTTTTGGTATTTTGTGTCGATAAATGTATTACTGAGGGCCATGGTATTAAAATGAATTCTTTGCAACAGCAGCCACTGATATTCCTTTATTTCTCTTAGAGCCCAGAAAAAAATGGAGACATCATCTTCATCACTGATTCGTCCGAAGATCACTGGATACGGTTTACTGGTATGAATGTTGTGTATATATGTGATATTTGTGTAGCACAGATTTAGCAGAAAGGCAGTAGAACACTGTAAAGGGTCTGCGTAGTGCCTGTATATTTTTGTGTCCCAGATTGTTTCATTACCACAGTTTTATTAGTAACTCACCTCATTTGCTTTTTTTTCTTGTCGATCCCTTTTGCCCCTTAAAGATTTATTTTATTCTTATAAGCTGAAAGTACATACTTTCAGTGACCTGTAAGAAAAGAAAATCAACCCCTTTTTTGGCACAGGAAAAGAATTAGTGTCCACATGGCCTGAGAACTTTGGGCTCAGGAGATCGTGCCTCAGCCAGTAAAACCTATTGTACATTGATTTTTTTTTTAACATCTGGGAAAAGGTGCCTCTCACAGACAGTGAAAAATCCTGTGTTGTGAGCAGAGTTATTTATATATATTGTATTTTATAAAACTTTTAACAAAGTCAAGTTCTCCAATTTATACCTAGTTCTGGTGCACCATTCCAAATGTTTCTTGAAAGGTGCATTATGTGTAGGTTGGCCTTTGAGACGCGTTGAGTGAGGTGTATTGTTTCTTTAATGTGATGGGAATACGGTGGTGTGCCTAATGTTGCTGCGCATAAGCGTGTTGTGTAGTAAAAAGTGTTAGAATAGACACTGTCACACATGTAAGTACATACCAATTTTAAACAGGACAGTATCAAATGTAGAATCTTCCATTGATATGCAAAAATTGAGTCCACTTGGTAGCATCAGAATTCCCAAACCACTGGGGAAGCAGGTAAGCCACCAAACGTAACAGTGGGCCAACTTATTGGTGGTACTCAAGACCACCAAGATGGTACTATATGGAGTATCTGTCAAGTAGAGACAATAGAGCGAGAGAGAAGAAGGAAAACCATTGGGAAGGGTGGATGAGCAATGAGGACTGATACCAATAGTAAGTCTTGGTGGGGGACTAGAGTCAGAAACTAAAGGTAGTGCAAACATGCGGTTGATAAGGACCCCCTATAACAACGTTTATCAAGTCTAAGATATTGAAATCTGGGAATCATTATTTCAGACTCCATGCTCCAGACTCCATGTTCCATCAATCCATGCTAACGCCATGCATGGATCGATTCCCCCCTTTCCAAGTGTTCTTGCCTGGTACTGTTTTAAAAAATACAACGCCTCTCGATCAATCCGTAACCTCCCTGAAAGATATTAAGGGATCCTATGCTTTGATCAGTATATCTGTATCTTTAGTTGTCTCATGAGACTCAAGCTTAACTCCCTTTCCAATGTGATTTTGTGCGCAATGACCGAAGGATAGCTGCCCCTTTAGAAATGCATATCTCCCATATGCAAACTTTGAATGCGTCCCACTACCTTTCTAACTTGGACACCACCAATTTGTTAAAATCAAAATGTTCCAGAACGCCCAATTTAATTTCAGATCTGATTATGGGTTGGAAAAATTCTGTCCATTTCAATCATGAGGTGTCTAACTTTCAGACAACAGGTAAGATCGCTGAACTGCAGCTCGATTGGCAAATGATCTTACAGTGTTCTGGGCAAAATACACAGCTTTCAAGTGTATTCCAAAATGGACCGCAATGCTAGCCAAAAGTCTATATGGGAGCTGGTGTCATGCATCTTTGAGTAGAATGTGTATTCTGACAGAAGGTTCATTACTCTCCATACATCAACCAAAGTGTATCACTTCATAACGTGGGACACCTCGAGACTACCTATACCGGATGGCCTATCTTGCTATGGTGATAACACTAAATTGAAGTACCCTACCACAACATCAGGATATCCAAAAAGCTATGACATCTAAGCATATCAGCATCTCAAAATTCAGGGGACATCAGCATTCAGGCCATAGACATTTGCCAGAGCAAGTGGTGCTGAGTCATCTGGTCCATCACTATCACATAGTCCCTGCAGGTCCTCCACACACTCTTTCAAAATAACATGTACCAATGTATGTATACGAATAGCAAATCCCCTGAAATATGTGGCATATGATGAAAAACGTTGTCCTAATTCAGACGCAAAGGTGGATCGAACAGTCAGTGAAATGTCTTTCCTGAAGTAAAGCAATATCAATTTTATGACAATCCAGGCTTGGCTTTAACGGTTGTGGGTGGCCTTAAGGGGATTAATCCCATATATATTCCAACTGAATACTTTTAATATATTGTAAATCATGTTGTTTATTCCTGTCCATAGTTGCCTGAGATCGTCACCATATATAAAAGCTTACAGCACAAAAGCTCTGGCATAGCTGTCACCACCTCAGTTTGAAAGCAAAAAAATGTTTAAGGACCCCACAGACAGAAATCTTTATCCCCCTCCCTTGCCATCTCAAGTCGTCGGAAAAGACTCTTCTCTTGAAGCAACTCAGCAAAATTTACTTCGTGATCCTCATTGTCACCCTGGTTGCACTCTATGCTAGGGAGGAGGGAAGGGCTTGGGGAGGGGGTCCCTGGCACCCTTGTGCACTTGGCCCAGGACAAATAATACAAAAATATACCCTGAAAAGCCCACCCAGCTTTCATCATTAGCATAAATGAACTTACAAATGCATTCACTGAAGCATACAAACCTTTAAACAGATAAATAGGCAGCAACTAATATTATCAAAACACAGTTAACATATGCTCCCAGGACACCCCCGCACCGCACAGCCACCAGCTGCTGCGTGTGCCCCCCTGCCCGAATACCGCTCTCAGCCTCGCTGAGCCTGCCGCCTCTTCCCCGCCCCCGCTGCCCCAGCGGGATCGCTCTCCCTGCCTGTGGGCTACTGCGCTCAATCTGCTATTTTTCGCCACTGTTTCTGCATTTGTCCGTATTTTTCTCCCACTGAGCCTGTTTTTATTCTGTCGTATTCTTGTTTCCCCGTGTTCCCCTGTGCCCCCCGCCCCGCTTCCCGCCGCCGTGCCAGCGGCCACACCCCCTTTCCTTTGTGCACCCTCCCCGCCTCCCAGCTCCTCCTTCCCTGACACTTGGCCATATATGGCGACCGTGCAGTGCAGGTGAGTGTGACCTGCTCCCAGGACACCCCCGCACCGCACGGCCACCAGCTGCTGCGTGTGCCCGACTGCCGCTCTCAGCCTCGCTGAGCCTGCCGCCTCTTCCCCGCCACCGCTGCCCCAGCGGGATCGCTCTCCCTGCCTGTGGGCTACTGCGCTCAATCTGCTATTTTTCGCCACTGTTTCTGCATTTGTCCGTATTTTTCTCCCACTGAGCCTGTGTTTTTATTCTGTCGTATTCTTGTTTCCCCGTGTTCCCCTGTGCCCCCCGCCCCGCTTCCCGCCGCCGTGCCAGCGGCCACGCCCCCTTTCCTTTGTGCACCCTCCCTGCCTCCCAGCTCCTCCCTCCCTGACACTTGGCCATATATGGCGACCGTGCAGTCCAGGTGAGTGTGACCTGCTCCCAGGACACCCCGCACCGCACGGCCACCAGCTGCTGCGTGTGCCCCCCTGCCCGACTGCCGCTCTCAGCCTCGCTGATACTGCCGCCTCTTCCCCGCCACCGCTGCCCCAGCGGGATCGCTCTCCCTGCCTGTGGGCTACCGCGCTCAATCTGCTATTTTTCGCCACTGTTTCTGCATTTGTCCGTATTTTTCTCCCACTGAGCCTGTGTTTTTATTCTGTCGTATTCTTGTTTGCCCGTGTTCCCCTGTGCGCCCCGCTTCCCGCCGCCGTGCCAGCGGCCACGCCCCCTTTCCTTTGTGCACCCTCCCCGCTCCCCGCCTCCCAGCTCCTCCCTCCCTGACACTTCGCCATATATGGCGACCGTGCAGACGCGCAGCGTTCACGCGCAGCGAGCGCGCCGATTGTGCGCCCGTCCGCGCCTGGACCGCGCCCAGTGCCAGGACCCCTGGCCCTCGCAGACCCCAGCCCACACGCCGGACGTACGACGCCGCCACCCTCAACGCACTCAACACCGGCCGATTCCCGGGATGCTACCGAGCCACCCCGAGACGCACCCACGGACCCTTCGGCTGCCGCTTCTGCGAGTTCACCTGCACCCACCAAGACCAAGACGAGCAACAACAGCAGCCACCTGAAGTGCATCCTACTCAACACCCACTCCGTCCACAGACACGCCATCGAGCTCTGGAACCTGCTCGACACCACTTCACCAGATGTCGCCTTCCTCACGGAAACCTGGATGAACGCCTCTTCAGCGCCCGACATCGCCATCCCAGACGGCTACAAGATCATCCGAAGGGACCGCATCAACCAGACCGGAGGAGGCATCGCCATCATCCACAGGAACACCATCCGCATCACGACCAACACCGACGACATCCTGACAACCGCCGAACACCTTCACTTCCAGGTCCACATCAACCCCAAGACCACCCTCAGATGCACCCTCATCTACAGACCCCCGGGACAACGCACACAATTCAGCGAAGACATCGCCGACTTCATCAGCCCGCACGCACTCCTCTCCGCTGACTATATCCTACTCGGGGACCTCAACTTCCACCTGGAGAACAACGACCGCAACACCACCACCCTGGACAACCTCGCTAACCTCGGACTCAAGCAACTGGTGAACACCCCCACCCACTACGCCGGACACACACTCGACCCCGTCTTCTCATCCAGCAAGGACATCGCCTTCAGCCACGCCACCGGACTCCACTGGACGGACCACAGCTGCGTCCACTTCAGCTTCAGAAGGACCACGATCCACCAACACCAACAACAGGTTGCACGCAGAAGCTGGAACAAGATCACAGCCGACCAGCTCGCGACTTCCCTGAGCAAGAACCCACCAACCAGCGAAACGAACCCCAGCCACGCGGCGACCAACCTCACAAAGTGGATCAGCGACTGCGCTGACGACCTCGCCCCCCTGAGGACCCCGCCCAGCAGACCCGGCAGCAAGAAAGCCCCATGGTTCACCGAAGAACTCAAGAGCTCCAAGAAGAACTGCCGAGCCCTCGAGAGAACCTGGCGCAGAGACCCAACACCGTACAACATGACTGCCCTCAAGCTCGCCACCCGAAAACACCACCAACTCATTCACGCAACCAAGAAAACAGCATTTAAGGAACGACTCGACAACAACGCACACAACAGCAAGGAACGCTTCAACATCGTTAAAGAGCTCTCCAACCCCAACTCCGGAAACAACGACATCACCCCTTCGCAAGACCTCTGCAACTCCCTCGCCTCCTACTTCCACAACAAGATCGCGGACATACACAACAGCTTCAGCACTCAACCGACGCACGCCACGACCGAACCACCGCCCCCCACCACCACCCTCCGCGCCTGGACCCAGATCAGCACCGAAGACACCGTCCGCACGATGAACTCCATCCACTCCGGATCTCCGACCGACCCCTGCCCTCACCACGTCTTCAACAAGGCTGATGCTGTCATCGCACCCCACCTGCGGGACATCAACAACACCTCCTTCGACACCGCTACCTTCCCGGAGAGCTGGAAGCACGCCGAACTCAGCGCTCTACTGAAGAAGCCATCAGCCGACCCCACCGACCTCAAGAACTACCGCCCCATCTCGCTGCTCCCGTTCCCTGCAAAAGTCATCGAGAAGACCGTCAACAAGCAGCTGGCCGCCTTCCTCGAGACGAACGGATCCCTCGACCTCTCACAGTCTGGCTTCCGGGCCAACCACAGCACCGAGACCGCCCTGATCGCAGCCACCAATGATATCCGAGCCCTGCTTGACAACGGAGAAACAGCAGCCCTCATCCTCCTAGACCTCTCCGCGGCCTTCGACACGGTCTGCCACCGCACACTAGTGAAGCGACTCAGCAACGTCGGAATCCAGGAGAAGGCACTGGAGTGGATCATCTCCTTCCTCGCCGGAAGGACACAGAGAGTTTTCCTCCCCCCGTTCACTCTGAAGCCACCGAAGTCATCTGCGGCGTTCCTCAAGGCTCCTCGCTCAGTCCAACCCTCTTCAACGTCTACATGAGCCCCCTCGCAGACATCGCACGCCAGCACAACCTCAACATCATCTCCTACGCCGACGACACCCAGCTGATCCTCTCCCTCACCAACGACCCCGCCACCGCCAGAGCCAACCTCCACGAAGGGATGAAAGAGGTAGCCGAATGGATGCAGAACAGTCGCCTGAAACTGAACTCGGACAAGACGGAAGTCCTCATCCTGGGATCCTCACCCTCCGCCTGGGACGACTCCTGGTGGCCCCCCGCCCTAGGCAGCGCACCCAAACCAACAGACCACGCACGCAACCTAGGCTTCATCCTGGACTCCTCCCTCTCCATGACCAGACAAGTCAACGCCGTCTCCTCATCGTGCTTCAACATCCTGCGCATGCTACGTAAGATCTTCCGGTGGATCGTACCCGAGACCAGGAAGCCGGTCACCCAGGCCCTCGTCACCAGCCGGCTGGACAACGGCAACTCCCTCTACGCAGGAACCACCGCCAAACTCCAGAAGAGACTTCAGCGGATCCAGAACGCCTCAGCACGACTCATCCTGGACATCCCCCGTCGCAGCCACATCTCCGAACACCTGAGAGACCTGCACTGGCTCCCGGTCAACAAGAGAATCACCTTCCGTCTCCTCACCCACGCTCACAAAGCCCTACACAACCAAGGACCAGGATACCTCAACAGCCGCCTCAACTTCTACGCTCCCAAACGCCAGCTTCGATCGACCGGCCACGCCCTCGCCGCCATCCCCCGAATCCGAAGAGCCACCACAGGGGGACGGTCCTTCTCCTACCTCGCCGCCAAGACATGGAACTCCCTCCCGACCCACCTCCGCCTGACCCAGGACCACCTCGCCTTCAGAAAGCAGCTCAAGACCTGGCTGTTCGAGCAGTAGCGGATCCCCCTCCCCTAGCGCCTTGAGACCCTCCTGGTGAGTAGTGCGCTATATAAATGCTTTGATTGATTGATTGATGATTATTATTGATCGCACATCAAACCAACCATTGAGTATCATGCTTGTGTGTTAAGTTCTAGTATTATTCAAATCTGGGTGCATGTAAGAACACAATGGCAAGACTTACATTCAGACATCAGTAATTGTCACTCGTTTAAGTTTTGCTATTTTTTCGTTTGTCTTCATTGGAGACCAGGCTGCCAGATGCAGACTTTAGTTTTTCTGTAGAACTCGGGGACATCACAATAAATTCAAGCACCAGTCTGGCTGAGTTTAAAAAAAAGAAAAAAAAAAAAAAAAAAGAAAGTGCTTTACTATTTCATTCAATTCTCAACTTAGCTGGATACATCATTGACTCTTTGCCCGACTTCTTCCTCAATAATTTCTTGACTTCCAAAAATGATCTCCTGGCTTCCTACACACATAATGTGAAGATCGGATAAAAAGCAGTGGGGAGCCATTCCGCTGAAGGTCTTGGTTAATCCTACTGAAATGTAAGACTACATTTTTCTACTTTTAACTGAGAAAGTGTGCAGTTTTAGGTCTCTGGCTTTGATCTTGGCGTGTCATGTGCGCCATGCAGGCCTTCAACAATAAACAATGAAGTAAATTCTCCTCGTCCAAAAGGGATTCCTTATTACCTGTGTGTTCCTTTTCATCTACTTCTAAGATAATGCACATTATTGTGGCATTAACGCCTTTTTAAGTTCACATTACTCAGTTTCATCCGTTCAGTTTCCCGATGCAGTGTGGACAATATATCCATAGTTTCACCAGTGAAGGATTCCACATCTGTTATTTGTGTATTGTAAATAGTCAGTTGGTGTCCTGCTTGGCAATTCGTTCATGTGATCTAGTCTCAGTCAGGTTATCAATCTTCCCATCAGTAGTCACATAAGGTGCGGTTCCTCCCTTAGGGCGAAAGAGTGTCGCCCCTGCCTGCTGCGCATGCAGCTGTAAACCACAGTGAATACATTAGTAAAATGGTGTCGATCATCTACGAGGTGCTTGCTGGCGAGTGTGTGGGCGTAGGTGATTTTGCAGCAGTAATGACATGACCAGTGCGAGTGCGCATGTCGGATTGGCCGGCTGGCTTTCTACAGCCAGCCCGACATATGCACTTCTGCCTCACCAATCCAGCTGCTGTGTAACAGCTATGGGATTGGCGACACAGGCCCCCTGTCGCAAAAGGAGCATGCTGGCTTCGCCTGCTCCATCCAATCCTGTAGCTTCTCTCATGGTGAAAACAAACAGCATTGAGAAGCGACATGATTGGTTATAGGTTTGCGTTAGCGTGATCAGCACGCAGGACGCAGCCTCGAAGGTAGAGCAGCGTATAGGCTCTTGGGATGGACCTCGCCTTTGTGGAGGAGTTCTACTATTTGTAGCCACACCTTAGAAATACGTGGATGTGGTTAGAGCCCCGTCCCACACCTCCCCCGGGACAGGACTGCATATTCTCGTCAAGCAAAGCAGAATGCAGTGCTTTGATCTTTGTGACAGCATGCTGTAAGGATAACATTTCACGATGTTTATCTGCTCTATGTGTAAAGGGGTCTATATATATAATTTTTTTAAACAAGCTTAATTAGGTTTTTCAATCATGACATTAACAGTCTACAAAACATAAATTTAGTTGCCCTCCCCTCTGAAAGTGCACAATCATACGAGCATAGGATCTTTGGTACATTTCTTAAGTCATTTTTCTGCTGTAACCCTAAGTTATAAGAACGTAACAAGAGAAGGAATCTCTCATATGCAATGGGGCCCATACAAAAGTGCAGCACTATCCCTAATAAACCTGACCTAATTCTAATTCCCCCTCCTCCGTCCAGGCATGTCGCATCCCTTAGCACTCTCTACTGATCAATAGCCATTAACAGTGCACAATTGGTGGTCTCCAATGCCCAAACAGTACAGGCTTGTATAGGCTACCACTATAGACTCCCTCATTGTGTATATATATTTAATGCGGTCTCATGATTACATCTATTCTGTGTAAAGGGTCTACTCTGTTTCCGGCGCTCCCAGAGCAGTATCGTCATCCCTCGTAGCGTCCAGACCTTTCAATATTCCCACCAAGTGTTCCCACGCTCTAGCCGCCTCAAGCGCCCTCTCATTCCCCATCCTCTTTGCTAGCTGTAGTCTAATTATTCCATCACATTCCGCCCATTTAATAAACTTTCTCTTCCATCGGTCTAAGCTCGGGCCCCGCTCGCCTTCCAGTGCATCGTAATTTTCCTCTTGGCCAACACCAATCCCATATCTATGAACTTGCTAGTGATCTTAGTCTTAGCCATGTGGGGGAACCAATGCAGTATGTAAGTCCCCAATGCTAGATCTAGATCTCTTTCCGGCACCTCCTTCAATATTGCAATTACTTGAATCCAATAACAGTCTAGAAGCGACACCTCCAAATCATGTGGGGGAAGTCCGCCCCTTCTCCTCGACACCTTGGACATTCGTCTGAGTCTGTGTTGAAATATGTTTTGAATTTCACCGGTGTGAGTTAGGCTCGTTGCAAAATATGGAAATGAAGCAATTGAAAGCGGGCGTTCCTGGTACTTTTCCACGCTCGCTGTACCACTCCAGCTGAAGCCTTTTCCGACATCTCTCCTCCCACATCCGCTTCCCACTTTCGCTTAAGTACGTCCAGAGGGGGCAACTTCTCAAGAGTCATACGCTTGTACAGACATGTGATCGCCTTAACCTTTCCTGCTGCTGTCACTAAATATTGACACCCTAAAGTTCCGTTTGGCCCTCTTTCCAGTGCCACGAATAGCTGCAGTGAGCGCTGCATGGAGCAAGAAGTCCCTTCATCGTAGATCGAATCGCTCCTGTAAAACACCAAAGGTCAGCATAATCCCGTCCTCTTATAAAGCCCCTATAGTAGTCAGCCCCCCTCTCATCCCAGTCATTTAGCTCCCGCCAAGAACCCCCGTGGGGAAGCGCCTCGCACATAGAGAGCGGTATATCAGGGGCATACAGCACTTTCAAACCTGCCCTCTGGAGGCTTCGCCTCCAACATTGTCGTGCTGTTTTAAGGTCCTCAGGTAGGGCACTCAGTTGTACATGAAGGTCCAACACTATTTGAGAGAGCTGCTGCAGCTCTGGACTCCCCCCACCTCCCCCGCTCCTCGCAGTCTCATCGCCACTCGCTGCGTAAACCACTGCAACTGTGCAGCTAAATAATAAGTTTCGAAGTCAGGCACGGCCCATCCACCCTCTGACCGTGGGCACATCAGTACTTTCAGGGCAACCCTCCGTCTCCCAGCTCCCCATAAAAACCCAGTGGTCATGGACGTGAGTTGTTTGAATGTCCGCGCAGGTATCCAAACCGGCAGGGTTCCAAAATAGTACAACAGTCAGGGAAGCGCCACCATTTTAAGTAAAGAGACCGCCCAGCTACTAACAATGGCAGTTTCCACAAAAATCAAAGCTGCTTACTGCTCGAACGATGTTGCCCTCCAGTATATCTGATCTAGAGTGATATATCTGGAACCCCAGATAGGGGAGGCACCTACATTCCCATCTCACTTCTGCTATATCCTGCAAGTCACTTCTATTGCTATCTGTGGGGAAGAAGCATGACTTAGCTCAATTAACTTTAAGGCCAGACATCTCCCCTAGTTCATGCAGTACCGCCTTTGCTCCCAATATTTCCCTCTCCGTGTCTTCTAGGAACATAAGCAGGTCATCCGCATATAGGGCTATATGATGAATTTGATCCTGTACCCGTAGACCCTTATAAAATATCTCCCAGTTCTAACTTTCGCTGTCAATGGCTCCATAGCCAATGTGGACAAAAGAGGGGAAAGGGGCATCCCTTTCTTGTGCCCCATGTCACCTCGCAAGCTTCAGATATCACCCTTCCCGTCCGGACCCGCAGTGTAGAGGATTTATAAAGTAAAGCCGTCCATGCTATGAAGCCTATCCCCAACCCAAATCTGGCCATGATATGAAGGAGATAAGGCCATTCCAAACTGTCGAAAGCCTTCTCTATATCAACGGCAAATATTGCAGCTGTGGCTTTGGGGTAAGAGTCCGCTTCGAGTATTTGCAGCAATCTCCGAATGTTTAGGGCCGTATTCAGAGTAGGAATAAAGCCGGACTGATCGCGATGGATTATGGGTGACACGTAGGGAACAGACGGGTGGTTAGGATATGGCTTAATATCTTATAGTACGTGTTAAGCATGGATAGCGGAGGATATGTCGTCCTATCCCATGTCGGCTTACCAGGTTTCAGGAGCGGGATAATAACTGCCTCTCTGGTGGACACGGGGAGATGGCCCAGGTGTCTCGCCCTATTATACACAGCCACCAGCCTTGGCGCCAACTGCTCAGAGAAAGTAGCATAAAACTCAATCGGGAGCCTGTCTGTTCCCGTTGTTTTGTTCCACGCCATGTGCTTAATAGCCGCCCACACTTCTCTTAATTCAATATCCCTTCCGATCGCCTCAGCTTGATCAGCCTCCATTTGTGGGAGCTGGAGCTTGTGCGTAAATCCCTCTGATTCGTCCCCGGTCTTGACTGTCTTGCTCCTGTACAATTCCTTATAGAAGTCATAAAATAACTTGCTTATTCCTCCCTGAGTGAAGCAGGCGCCTCCCTGGGTGTTTCGGATCTCCAATATTGGCAATCCCCTGCGCAATGGATTGGCCAACCAGGCCAGCAAGGCTCCCGACTTATCTCCCTCGACATGAGTCCGTGTAATATACACCTTGTGATCAAAGCATCATAAGCGCTTCACCTGTCCTGCAACTACCTCTCTTGCCTCTACCAAATCCTGCTGTCTATCAGGTCTTTCGGGGCGTATCTTCTCAACGTCGCGAAGCGTTTTTCAGCCTCATCTACCTCCTCCAGCAACACTTTGTGCACTCCCACCATTTCAGATATGCAGCGCCCTCGAAGCACCACCTTAAAGGTGTTCCATTCCACTAGCGGCGTGAAGGCAGTTCCCTCATTTTCCCCGAAATATTGGGCGATGGGCATATTCACCTCGTTCCTAAACACTTGGTCCTCCAATGCCCCCGGGCGGAGCCGCCAGGTAGGTATCCGGGCCCAGGTTTGCGACCAGTGCATCCGGAGGAATGCAGCTTTGTGATCTGATAACGTTCTGGCAAGATATTCACTACTTTGCACGCCAGCATGTACGTCCGGAGTACATACCAATGCGTCCAAGCGCACGTGAAGGTCGTGCAATGCAGAGAAATGGGAATAATCCTGATCATCTGGATTTTGAGTCCTCCATGTATCCACCAGGCCCCATCCGGCCTGCCAGTTCCGCCTGGCTTCCGCAACCTTATGAGTGGGAGCATTAGGGAGGGGGGGGGGTGGGAGCGATCCAAAGTCACATTGGTTATACAATTAAAATCCCCACCCAGTAACACCGAGCCGGTAACATATGGTGCCAACTTCTCTCAGCTCGCATGTCCAGGTTGGCGTAGTCTCCCCACCTGCCCCTGCGGAGAGTTTTCGAAACCGTTGCCTCCGTCTTTGACATCGTCCTTCTACCTTGCCGCAAGAACGTCGCTCGCCTGTCGGTAGGTGTTGCAGCTTGTACCCGAGGGCTGGTTCCCGGCCTGTCGGGGCATGGGCTCTCCGTAGGTGGTGCGGCCCCGCGTGTCGTCCCCCTATCCTCAGTTTCCCAGCGTGGGGGCGTCTAGAGCCCAGATGGAGACTTATGCGGCGGCTTTGCAGGCCTCGCTGGCTTCTCCTCCTTCCCCTCCTGGGACGTCAGCGGATCCCTTTCAGTGTGCAGGGCCCTCCGCAGCGTCGCCGGTGGCCCAGGCCCCGACTGGTTCGGATCAAGGTTTGGAAGATGTGGTGCCGTTCGGGTGCTGCCCTTCGGGGGTCCCTCCTTCGCCGCAAACTCCAGCGGGAGTCCCTGTGGTGTCGCGGAAGGTCGACGGGGCTCAGGTCTCATCCTCGAGTTGGCCCTTGGGACAGGCGGCGCCCGAGGTGATGCCGCTTCGGCGTCATTTGGGCCTGGCGGCGCAACAGGGGCGCAGGAGACCCCTCGTCCCTCCCCCGGTCCCTCTCATCCCTCCACGCAAGCGGCTGCCTCGTCGGAGGTCAAGTCGGCACCTTTCCGGCGCTGTTCACTCGACGCTCCGACCCAGCCCCGGTCTCCTGCGCCATGGCGGAGGTCGTTCCGGCGTCTCCCCTGCCGCCGGACGACGACTATGTCCTGCTTCAGATTGCGGACTCTACGGTGCCAGGCCGACGTCAGGTCGTGGACTCATCTTCGGACACCTCCTCTTCTCCAGAGGTTCGGCGGAGACGGGCCAACACATCGTGGCTTTTTCCCTGACGTCGCCTAAAGACGGCTCCTCGCCGTCACCGAGGCCGCGGTCTTTGCCTGAGGCGCTGCAGGTCCCCCACTCCTCGGTCCCTCTTCCTCCTTTTCGGATCTGGCCCTTCCTTCCTCCGGTTGGCTTGGGGGCCGGCCGCCTTAGCTTGCAGCCGTCAGCTACTGAGGAGCTGCTTTCCTCACCGCAGGACCCAACGGAGGCGGGTGCGGCTTTTGGTTGTGGGGATTTTTGCACATGGGTGATCCAGCTGCCCATTTCCCCGCGGATCATCTTCTGGAGGTTCTCCATCAGGGCTCTGGTGGTAGGGAGCTGCTGCTTCCCTTCGAGGGTTCGCTCCATTCTTCTCTTTTGGAGACTTGGGGCCGTCCCGCCATGGGGGACCCGGTGCCCCAACATCTTCTGCACCGCCATCATCCGGCGCCGCGTGATCCCGTATGTCTTTCCCTCCACCCCTCTATCAGAGGCCCTCTTTTGCAGAATGCTTTTCCCTCCCTGCCCCCGCTGTTGTCTCCCCCGTCATGGGAGGCCCACTGGCTTGACTTCTGGGGGAGCAATATATTCTCCTCAACCAGTGGGGCTCTGCAGGCCCTTAACAATATGTGTGTATTGGCGAAAACCACTTCTTGCTTGTGGGACTCAGCAGAGTCCCTTATGTCTGCCGCTTCTCAGGAGGGTGCCGGTGTTGATCTGCGGCACCATGTATTGGATGGCCGGGAGCTGGCGGCGGTTATTCCTCGCTCCGCTCTGGACATCTCGGAGGTGCTTGGTTGTGCCATGGCTTTGTCGGTCGCACTTCGTCGACATGCCTGGCTTCGGGACAGTGTGTTCCCAGAGATTGTTCGAGAACGGCTGGCGATGGCGCTCTTTTGTTCCACACCCCTGCGGACTCGGCCATTCAGAGGTTCTTGGCGGGGCTTCGGCCTCCTCTTCCTCCTTCTCCCCCCTCAGTGACCTGTGAGTTGCTCTGGTTTTTGGGAAGTGTTCTTCCGTAGGGGCGGGTCGCCCCAGTTGTGTGTTCTGTGTGCTTTAAGTGCATTCAAACCCTCCTTGTTCAGGCAGTGGTTCTGTTGGCTGCTGTCCGGCCCTTCTTGACTGTGTGTTTTTGCTTTGGGTTTTCTAACCCATGCTGGCCCTGAGACTAGGCCTTTGGTTTCTTTCTCTTTGGCTGCTTGAGCAGCCTTCTGTGGATTTTGTTGTCCTCTGCTGCGTATGTTTTTTCCTAAGAGGGTTCTCATGTCTTGGGACATAACATGCCCAATGTGGGGTAGTGGTAGCTGTTATATAGCTCGGTTATGTGCTGGGGAGAGGTGGCAGCCTTCGGGCCTCTGCTCTCTGGCATTACGGTATGTTGCAGGTGCAATCCTCTTGCTGTTGGCTTGGAATGTCTTGGGTCGTGCCCCGGGGTATCCTTCTCCGGGGTCGCTGCGCTATTAAGCCTGGTCTGCGGCCTGTCGTCATGGCTCTGTCTGGTTCTACTTCTTTTTGGGCTGTGTATGTGTCTCCCCTCTGGGGCGTCTCCGGGCCCTTCTTCACCTTCCTACTCGCTGTCTTCTGCTGGCGTCTGACTTGCCATGAGTGCATCGTTCTGTGGTGTTCTCTGCGTCTGGCTGTGCTTGCTGGTGCCGACCTACTGTTTTTCTGCACCGTGTGCCTTCTTGGCGCCTAGTGGGACAGTCATCCTTGCCTTGTCTGCTCTTTCAGTGGGCCCTGCCCTCTGTTCTCCCTCTCCTCCCTGGGGGGATGTGATGGTTCTTGAGTTCCTTGCCTCTCTTTTGGGCGCAGTCTGTCCCTGCGGAGCGTTGGACAGTTCTTCCGGGGTGGCCTCGGGCTACCCTTTCTGCTTCTGACTGCTTCTTGCTGACGGTGCCGTTCTGTCTGGTCTATTGCCTTCTGGCTGTGATAGGCTCGTCTCCCCTCCCCTTTTCACCGGGTGTGTTCCTGGTGGGAGGGCTTGCCTTTGTTCTACCTCTTCTCCTTGGAGTCTCTAGGTTGCTCTTCTTCCTTGCTGCGACTCTTTGTTGCATGGGCCTTGGGTGGAGCTTCTTTTTGCCCTGTGTGGGCGTGGGGTGCTCTAGCCTCCTTTCGCCTTGCCCTTCTTTCTCCTGCTGAGTGAGGACGGGCTTCCTCTTTCTTGTTTTCCCGATTCCCCTTTAGGGTCGTGGTCTTTTGGATGAGGGGGTTCCCCCTTGCCTGGGGAGATGGGGCTCTTCGCCCTGCTTGACTCGTCCCCTGTGGACCCTCTGTTGCGTCCAGGTCGGTGAAGTGCCTTCGCAGACCCTCCTCCCCTCAGGGTATGGCTAGGGTATCTATTCTACGTTAAGGAATCTGCGGCTAGTAGTCTCTATCAGATGTACGAGTTACTTACCTTAGGTAACAATGTATCTAGTAGAGACGATTCTAACCGCAGATTCCTTCATGGCCCACCCTGGTGGGCCATGAAGGAATCCACTCTCTGGGTCTGGGAGTCCCTCAGGGCTCTGCCTTAAGCCTCACACTATTCAACCTGTATGTGAAACCGCTGGCTGCTGTCGTCAGGCAATGTGGCCTTACCATGACATCGTATGCCGACGACACGCAGCTGGCGGTGACACTTAGTGGGGACCCTGAGGTGAATGCGCCCAGATTCCGTGCAGGACTTATAGCTGTGGCCAACTGGATGCGTAGCAATTGCCTACAGCTTAATGCTAAGAAAACCGAGGTCCTGATTTTAGGGAAGCAGGCGGAACTTTGGGGAGACCAGTGGTGGCCTCCCGAATTGGGGGTGTCTCCCATTCCAGCGGCCGAAGTTAAAAATCTGGGGGTCTGGCTGGACTCTAACCTCTCTTTCACCAGTCATACAAAGAAGACAGCAGCTACCTGTTTTGGTATTCTGCGAGGACTGAGACCTATCCTCAAGTTCTTCGACCCTCCCACGCGGCAATTGGTGGTTCAGGCCTCTATCCTTTCTCGGCTGGACTACGGGAGTGCTCTGCTACTTGGAGTTAATCAGGCTGAGGCTACCAGGCTTCAGAGGGTGCAGAATGCTGCTGCACGGGCCATTGTGGGTCGTTGTTCCTCCGATTATGTCCTTCTGCATCTTCAGCTCTGTGTTCTAGTGTCATCATCCTGTCCGTTAAGGCTTGGACTTGCTGCGCAACATCTTTGTGCGCTGGCGCTATTACTGCGATGTTGAGTTCTGTTTTCTTGACCCTCTCAGGGAGTTTCTTGTGCTCGTCCCGCAATAGGCCAAGCCCCAACGCAACTGTGCTAATGTCCTGGTGAAGGGTCGCCTTTGTGTATGCTATGGCAGCCAGGATCTGCTGTAGCTGTCTCTGCACTGGGTCGTCTGAGGTTCCACTCGCCGGGCCCTGCGACTCTTACTCCTGGTCCTGGGGCACCCCAGCATGGCAGCATCTTGGTTTGCCCATAGCTGCTCTCGACGTCACACTCCTCGCCTTATGTTGAGTCCTCTGCAGGGTCTGTATTAGTTCTCTCCTCTATCCAATGGGGGCTACCGTCTTGTTACCTGTGGCAAGGGCTCAAGCGTGATAGTCTTGGGCCTGTATTAGGGGTTATAGGACAGATTGTGGGGCAGTCCGCTCTCCAATCACCTCTCAGCCACAGTTCATCAGCCAGAGGGACCTGCTCCTCTCACTGCTGCCACTGGGGTACCAGCATGTCCCCACGCCCCCCAAGCGCTCAGTGCCCACACTGTTGCCGGGGCGGCCGCTCTGCGAGCAATTCTACTCATCTCTTCGGGTTGCAGTGCAGCGCGCCAGGCAGTACATAGAGCCCTGATTGATCCTGGGGTTCACCTGCACCCAGGGACCCCTCCAGGGGGTCGAGCAATCTCTTCTGGGCCTTCGCTAATCTTTGCAGCGGCTCCTCGCTCCCAGCGGGCCATCTAGCCTCTTCGTCCCCTATGCCTTCCTTTGGGGATTGTTATGTGGCGGAGGAGAGTCCACTGCCAATTCCGGTGAGGAGGGCACTGCCGCTACTCTGAGCCGGGCTCAAGGGGTCCCAGCCCAGTTCTCAGACCTCCTTGCCCGCGTACCTTCGGCTAGCCGGCTGCTCGCTCTTGGCCACCAACACACCAGGCCAGTAATCACTGAAACAAGGCAACTCCAGTGCTTCTTTCAGAAGTCCAGGAGGCTCCCCCAGCCGTGCGATTTACTTGTTGGTGTTCAGCGCGCTCCTCTCGCCGCCGACAACAAACCGCTCTTCGATCCCCTCCAGTCGGCAGGGAGTCCTCTGCGGTGTGCCAGGGTAAACGAGCTGGGCCGCGGTTGCCCGCTGCTCTCCAACAGTCCCTCACTCTGCCATTTTTAGTAACGCCACCCTTCCCGCCACTGATAAAGGCAGAGTCCCCCAGAATTCAAGATTACTCCTGGTAGTTCTCAATGCCCGCCCCACATTGCCCTCAAATAAGTCAGCAGGCTCACGATAAATTCTGACCCCTAAGTAAGGCAAGCAGCTGCTATCCCATCTCACAACTAGCTCCTCGGGGGGAGGGGTTCATCTCTACTCCCTCGTACCGAGAAGAGACATGTCTTGTTCCAGTTGACTTTAAGCCCCGCCACACGTTCCAATCTCGCTAGCAATTCCCGGGCACCCCTCAACTTCTCAGCGGCATTGGCGAGGAACATTAACAAATCATCAGCATATAGTTCAATGTAGTGAACCTGACCCATCCCTTCCAACCCCCTGTAGTACCACCCCATTCGCGCATCGATTGCTAAATGTTCTATTGCCAGGGCGAACAGGAGGGGAGACAGCGGGTAGCGTTGTCTCGTCCCCCTACCCACATTGCAGGCTACAGAGATTGCCCCACCCGTTCTAACCCTGGCCGTCGAGTGGTGATAAAGAATCTTCGTCCAGGCTACAAACCCCTCTCCCAGGCCGAACGCCCTCAAAACCCTGAACAGATATGCCCATTCCAAACTATCGAAAGCTTTTTCAATGTCAATAGATAGTACGCATGCCTCTCCCCTCCCCCCCCCCCCCCCCCCGCCCCCCCTTCCTTGGCCGTCCCGTGCCGAAGTTGACACAGACTCCGTATGTTCATTGCCGTGTTCCGGGTAGGGATGAAGCCAGCCTGGTCCCCATGCACCAGAGTTGTCATGTGTACCATCAGACGGTTGGCCAGAACACTGCTCAAAATCTTGTACTCCAGGTTTAGCATTTCAAGAGGGCGATAGGCCGTGCAGTCCCATGCCGGCTTATCCGGCTTAAGGAGGGGTATGATAACTGCTTCCCTTGTTGAACCAGGGAGACAGCCATCATGCTTCGACTGGTTGTATAGGGTGACCAGCTGAGGAGCCAGCAGGTCTACATAAGTGGCATAAAATTCAGATGGTAACCCATCAGTACCTGGTGTTTTAGTCTAGGCCATTCTCTTAATGGCTCCCCTGACCTCACTCAGCTCTACTGGTCGCCCCAAGCCATCTGCGTCCTCGGCCTCAATCTGCGGAAGCTCTATATCCAGAAGGTCTCCCTCATCCAGTTCCCTGGGATCTAACCGACTTTACAGAGTAGTGTAGTATTCCAAGAACTGCTCGTTAATAGTGTGCTGCCCATAGTGTACTACCCCCTACCCCCCATGTTGCGTAGCTCTAGAATCGGCGTCCCCCTGCGCGCTGGATTTGCCAACCAAGCTAGTAGTGCTCCAGATTGATCCCTTTCTACGTGCGCCCTCGCTGCATATACCCTGTAATCAAAGCACCTCAGCCTCTCTACTTGTGCCGCCACCTCCTCTTTCGCCCTCATCAGTTCCTCTTGTTTATCCTCTCATCCGGGTCTTTCCCTTTACCTCTCCCTGAGCCGTACTTCCGCCCTCTGTACCTCACTCAAAGTTTTTCGCACTCCCATAGCCTCTCCAGTGCAGCGACCCCTTATTACTACTTTGAATGTGTCCCATTGGTTCTGTAGGGAAGCCGATGCCAGTGTTGTATTGAAAGTATTCTTCAATGGCAGTACATATGGTGGTTCGGAAGACCTGGTCTTCCAGTGTTTCCGCTCAGAGGCGCCAACTAGGGATCGCCGTCTGAAGTCGGACCCAGTTCAAGGTCAACAGCAGCGGATTGTGATCAGAAATCGTCCTGGCTAAGTACTCACTCAGTGTGACCGTCAACTGAACCTCAGGGGAGCAAAGTATAGCGTCCAACCTGACGTGCAGCTCATGCATAGCCGAGAAATAAGAGTAGTCCCGCTCCCCAGGGTGGTGGGCCTGCCAAATGTCTGTTAAACTCTAGCGCTGTTGCCAGTCACGTCTGGCTTCTGCCACCCTATGAGTAGGGGCGTCAGGGAGAGGAGGATGAGAACGGTCCAAGTCAATGCCAGTAATGCAATTGTAGTCCCCATCCAGCAGTACAGGACCCATTTGCTCCTCCGCTAGCTTCTGCGATAACTGTGCAAAAAAGATAGGTTGCTCAACATTAGGGGCATAGATGCTCCCTAACGTAATGTCTCTGCCATCAAGCCGCCCTGTTACTATCGTAAATCGGCCTTCTGTGTCCACCACCTGCCTAACACATTGAAATGGTATTCCTACCCGCACCCATACTAAGGTGCCCCTTGCATATGCCGAATATGTGGTGTGAAATACCTGCCCTCTCCAGCGCCTCTGCAGTGTTGCTCCCTCCGACTTTGTCAAGTGCGTTTCTTGCAGCAGTGCTATTTGCACTCCTCTCCCAACTAGGTAGGCGTGTATTTTGTGTCTTCGACCCATAGTATGCATCCCCCTGACATTTCAAGACAGAACCTTAATTCCTACGGAGGTACCCATGGTTCCCGAGCTAATCCGCGCCCCCTCTTAAGGACCCCCCAGTGACATGTCTGCCCACTCCCACCTCCACCCCCCCTCCCCAACTTCAAACTCTACCCAACTCTCCAACCCCAGGACAGGTACACAAGAACAGGCCCCCATCCAAACCAAGGTAATCATGCAAAGAATCATAAACATAATACGGCGTTTGACTTTTGCCCCCGACAATAACAACAACTGTAGTCAACCAGGCCCCCGAAGTTCAGGCAGGGCCCCCCTTCATCCCGCTATTTTGTAGCAAGTGAGCCCTCGGTCCCTAGGATCGGAGCAGGCATTTAACTACCTTCTCCATTAAGTATCCCCCTCCCCATCACCCAAAAATACCATCCGCTGTCTGCGGAGTGACGTCCGGAAAGTCAACGTCTGAAAGCCCCTGGGCACTACTCGATCTCTGGCTCACCTCTCCGATCTTCTCGTTATCCGTGTCGAGGCTAACTGTACTGGCCACGCCCTGACTGATGGCCGCCACCGCTAGAACTGCACTGTGCCGTTCCTGGCGCCGGTCCCTTGAAGAGATGGTCTCTGTACTGGGGACGATGCTGGCAGCCGCTCTCGGGGTGAGGACGCCTGTGGCGTGTGTGCGCCAGCGTTACCACGGGTTTCCAGCCAGTCCCAGGCGGCTTGCAGCGTGACAAAGAAGTGTTTTTCCTCGTCTGCAATCACCCTCAAGCATGCCGGGAACAGCATAGCGTATGGGAGACGGAGCTGACGCAGCTTTCGTTTAACAGTAAGGAAGGGGGTTCTCTGGCGCTGTACCTCCCTTGTGTAGTCTGGGAAAATCATCACCTTGCTATTCCCAATCTGCAAATTCTGTTGCTCCCGGGCCCTCTGCAGTATAAAGTTGCGGTCTCTGTAATGTAACAGTCTCACCACCATTGGACGGGGTGGAGCCCCAGGTTTAGGTGGGCGAGCCGGGACCCTGTGTGCGCGTTCCAGCGCGTAAAATGGGGACAGTCCTTCCGGCGCCACCTCTGTTTTCAGCCAAGTCTCCAGGAACTGGACCGCGTCTGCCCCCTCCCCATGCTCCGGAACTCCCACTATGCGCAAGTTGTTGCGCCTCGAGCGCCCTTCACTGTCCTCTGTTCTCACTTCCAGCACTTTGATTCTGTGCACTTTCGCAAGGCAGACACCGTGTCCGGGATTTCCTTTATATTGGTGTCGGTGGTCGCCACTCTCTCCTTAAGTTTCCGATGGTCGTCCTTCAATAAGGTAAGGTCTGAGCCGATGTCATCCATTCTCTTCTCTATCGCCTCCCGCGAGGCCACAATGGCCTGCATGATTTCTCCTAGCTTGGGGTCCCCGGTCCGTCCAGGCCCTCATCTCTCCGTAGCATCGCCATCGCCCTCAATGTGGTGCTCTCCCCTCTCCGAGTCTCACCGCAGTTCGTGTTCAAGTGTGTCCGAGCCCAGCCACGCTCCCATGTCCAGGCAGGCTCCACACTCCAGCCAGAGTCTCCTCGCGTTCAGCTTCCAGGATCCTCAGTCAACCACCCCTGAGCCCCCTCCAGTCCCCGGGCGGCAGTCTATGGACTCTGTACACAGGCAGGGACAATCCAGGCTCCAGCTCCCGCCAAGGTGTGTTCACCAGTATGGGCCAGACGGGGAGTCAACGCCCGCCTCGTAATCCGGCTCCCGTCGCCCCCTCTGCCATCTTAGGGTCAGGCTGCTACCTCCTCCCGGTGGAGTTCTCTCAGCCCCTCTCGTCTCCTCCGCCACCTCCCCGCCTGGGAGTCTGCTCAGGGGAGCTCCGGGCGGCTCTTCGCCACTTCGTCGTGATCCAGGCGATCTCCAAGGGGGCCCGCTCACCTCATTAGCAGCGGACTTCGCCTCCGTACTCCGCCGCCATTTTACCTCCCGTTTCGGCGGGCCGCCTCTGGGAGGTCAAGTGCCGAATTCTCCAAGCTGCAGCGTGTTTAGCCTCCCACAACTGCTCCCAGGGAAGCACCCGGTGTTCCGCTCTGAGTTGTGGTGCTGTGGGCCTTTGTAGTGCTTCAGGATAGTTTACTTGGAGGGGCAGCTACATAGAAGCTCTGAGGTCTTCTGGTGCCTACATCGTCGCCAAGCCATGCCCCCCTTTGGTTCGGAATTTAATATATTTAGCACCCATTGGTAGGCTGCTGGTTGTACCATCGCTGTATCTCATGCCTTGTGTCACAGGCTGGTGGGTCCTGGGTTCACTCTATCCATATTGTAGCACACCATAGAATAAAGAAACAGATGGGCCCTGGTCATATTTAAATGCAGTTACTTTCAATTAATATTTAATTTAGTTGATTGCTTAGTTTGTAGGAAATTGTTATAGAAATGTATCCTTAAAATCCATTTTCTCTTTGCAGCTACGGGGGTCTGAGCAGAGCGGCAGGGCTATAGGTAGAGAGGTTGCCGACCAAGGGAAGGTGTCTCACAAACAAAGACATCTCTCTCGTTCTAGGAGCCGGAGTCATTCCCCTCGAAGGTATCCTGGTAACAGTACTCCTCACGGAGCGCCCCGAGGCAGACGGGAGAAGTCCAGGTCCCAGACTCCTCCAAGGTACGACAAATCGTGAGTTTAACAGTGAGCTACTAAAAACCCGGACTTGAAAATACTGTTTTATGGCCCCATAATGCCTCTTGCGCTAAACTTCTTACTGCAGTGCACCTCAGTAAGAAAGTGTGGCATTTGTATTGTACAATGGCATATTTATAGGTTCGAGGCATGTGGGCTGCTGAATTCATATCTGTGCATAGATCGCCGCCTAGTGTTGGGTCCGGATGATTGCACATTGTTGTCCTGGAAGAGTCTTCGAAGTATCACGAGATAGGTGGCTCCTCCCCCGGACTACAGTGCGCATGGGCATCCTCTCCATCCTCAGATTGTTTTTTTCCGCCATTGGGTTCGGATGTACTTTTGTTTACTCAAGTTCGGAAACTTTCTAAAGGCTAAAAGGCCTTCGGGGTCGTCGGTATTGTTTTCTCGATCGGTGCTGAATTCTTTGTTCCAGTTCTTTTCGAGCAGGACGTCGAAGAGAGCTGCGTGGCCTTTTCGACACCAGTGGCCCGATCGTCGATGGAACGGAGCCCGTTCAAACGATGCCCCCTTTGTAATTCTAAGTACCCGCACATCGATGTACACCCGGTGTGCAACAAGTGCTTATCACCAGAGCACAATGAGGACAACTGTCTAGCTTGTGCTCGATTCAGGTCAAAGAAGACGCTTCGGCTCCGACGCGCCGCAAGGCAAACAATGACGAAGCCAGCGCCCGACCCGGTGAATATCTTCGATGAAGAAGATGATGAGGTCGTCGAGACTGAGGATCCAGAACAACAGTCGGATCCAGGTTCGGAGCATTACTCCAACTATTATGAAGACGACGAAGAGAATGTCGAGGATGAAAACGTCGTCTAGGTAAGGGACAACGTATCCCCCATCGGAGCCGTCGATGACTACTTGAGCGATGAACCAGGCCCAACAGTGGGTACTGGGCCCGAAACAGACACTGAAAGACTTCCAAGGGCTCAGGTCGAGGCATCGCCAAAAGGCCTTAGCCAAGATCATGTTGAACATTCTATAGCCCCGCGTCTCGGCCCGGCTAAGAATATATCACACGAGCCGTCGGTCGAACTACCTAAAGCGAAACCGAAAGCCATCGAGTCAAAAACGAAACCGAAACTGCTGAAGACAGACTTCGGATCAAAGAGTTCGAACCCATCGGATCCGACTAAAAAAAAGTGTCGACGACCCCGCGGGGTCGAAACTAAAGGGTGTCGAACCGAAGAACGGTGCGCTGAAGTCCATCACTAAAGCCAAGCACGTCGAGGTCGACATCGACGGACAGCGACACAAACAAGGGACTCTAGTCTCGGAAGGTTCTCGACCCGAAGCAACGAGTCGACAGGCCACAGCTCGTCAAAGGCCTCGAGCCGAAATCAAAAAGCGCCTCGAAGGAGCACGTCGAATCGAGGCAGAAGAGTGCGCCTCCAACGCAACCAGCACCTAAGTCGACGCAAGGCCAAAAACATGTTGGCGAAAAAGCAAAGTCGGTCGGACCTATATCGACGCCTGCCCCGAGAAAGGTCAGTCTGTCGAAAGACACTATGCCACAGATAAAATTCGGACTGCCCCCGAATGCACACCCTAAGGCGCTTGATCCAAAAACCGTGGTCGAAACACCCAAGAAGGTGTTGATGGGAAAAAGGAGTCATCCTCTAGAAAAGGACATTGTGTACCAAGAGCCCTCCTATGATGACCAGTCAAAACTACATATCGACTCCGAATCTGGCAGACTTACTATTTATCAAAGGAAGATCAGGTCAGAAAATCCTCTTGAATCATATAAAATTCCACTCAAAAAGAAAAGGGATTCTTCCACATCGCCTGTCCTTTTTGAGACTGTGAGGTACCATGACCAGGACACTTCTACATACTCACCCACACGCACTAATGAGGATATGGAGTATGACTATGATGAACAATATGATTACCCTGCGAACACGGATCAGGATGACCAGACTCAAGCCTGGACAGATCCTGTTGACCCGGGGGAGTCACAGACTATTCCTGACACTCCTTCTTATCCTGTCAAAACTTCGCCAACAGAAGATACAGCTGCGTTTAACACATTAATAGAAAGGGCAGCACAGAATCATGATGTAGAAATGCATGCTGACCCAATTGAAGAGGGCTTCTGTTTGACACTTTCTCCACTTCAGAGAAGTCAGTAAAGACATTGCCAATGTTGAAAGGTGTCCTTAAACACGCAGGAGACATTTTCAAGGAAACCACAAGAGCAAGGGTTGTTCACCCCAGAATTGAAAGGAAATACAGACCGGCGCCTGTGGACCCTACATATATTAAGGGACAGCTGCCATTGGACTCGTTGGTGGTATCCAATGCTCGTAAGCGTGCCAACTCACAGACTACTGGTGATGCTCCTCCTCCAGAAAAGGAGTCTAAGATATTAGAAGCTTCTGGGAAAAGGGAGAATTTCTAATACACAGGCCCTATTAGCGAGATACGATAGGGCGCATTATGACACACTAGAGTAACTGCTACAACATTTGCCTGATGTCTATAAGGAGGGAGCAGAAACACTGATACAAGAGGGAAAACTCATCCATTAAGTGTGCGCTAGACGCAGCAGACACCGCATCCAGGGCCATTAGCACAAGTGTCATGCTCAGGAGACATGCTTGGTTGCGTATCTCTGGGTTCAAACCTGAGATTCAAACCACATTATTAAATCAGCCTGTGAACCCTGATTTTTTATTTGGTCCTGATGTGGACACAATCTTAGAGAAAATTAAAAAAGACACAGACAGCCAAGTCTATGGGGGCCTTGCAGTCACGACAATTCAGAGGAGGCTCCTTTTGTCGCTCCGGTAACAGAGGAGCTACGCTACGCGAGGCCAGGCGTCCCAGCAGACTCCATACAATAAAGGGAGCACACAGACCACCTATAATAAGAACAATAGAGGTGGATACCGTGGCAACAGCAGCAAGGGCAGAGGATGGGGGAATAACAACACCAGATCCTCCGCCAACACTAAACAGTGACGCCTTGTCACTGCCCCCGGACCATATAACACAGGTCGGGGGGCGATTACAACAGTTCCTGCCAGTCTGGGAAAGCATTACCACAGACAGGTGGGTGAGACAAATTATTCAGTACGGCTATTGTCTAGAGCTAACCTCCACTCCACCCAACATACCCCCAAAACACCGTCCTATGTCCGCAGATCACATACACTTATTGCAGCAAGAAGTCCTCAGCATGCTGCAAAAAGGGGCCATAGAACCCGTCCCTATACAGCAACAGGGTACAGGGGTGTACTCGCTGTACTTCTTAATCCCCAAAAAGGACGGGTCTCTCAGGCCAATACTGGACCTCAGGCCCCTAAACCATTAAATCTTGTCAGAACATTTCACATGCTCACTCTGGCTCTTTTCCCAGAATAACTAAACACTCTCTCCCCTTTCTCCGCCCATTCTTACCTGGAAAATGATCACTCAGCGCCGGGACACCTCCTTGTGAGGTAGCTGTTCGCGCTTTATAAATATCGGTATTATTATTATTATTATTATTACAGCAGGTTCTACCATTGCTCAGTCAGGGAGATTTCCTCGCAACACTAGACCTAAAGGACACATGTTTCCACATACCGATACATCCAGCACACAGGAAGTATCTCGGGTTTACCATACGAAATCAGCACCACCAGTTCAAGTTCCTGCCTTTCGGGGTGACAACAGCCCCCAGGGTGTTTACCAAGTGCCTAGCGACAGTAGCTGCGCACCTACGGAGAAACCATATTCACGTCTACCCCCATCTGGACGACTGGCTTGTCCAAGCAAAGTCAGCCCAGCAATGTGCCAGCCACATGTCCCGCACTATTCACCTCCTACACAGCCTCGGATTCTCATTAAACTACACAAAGTCTCATCTCCAACCCGCCCACGTACAACAGTACCTGGGGGCGACAATAAACACTCTGACAGCAAAGGCACAGCCAAACTCAGCAAGAATCAACAACATTCAATTGCTGATTCAGAGATTCAGACCCCAACACTCGATCCCAGCACGGGTGTTTATGCAGTTGATGGGCATGATGGCCTCCTGCATCTTCATAGTCCCTCACGCGAGACTACACATGCGTCCGCTTCAGGAGTGCTTAGCACGGCAGTGGAACCAGGCTCAAGGACAGTTAAAAGACCTAGTGTTGGTGACCGGTCGTGCATATAACTCTCTGCATTGGTGGAACCCACAAAATCTTTGCAGGGGACGACCGTTCCAAGAGCCTGTACCACAAATAGTGCTTACGACTGACGCATCTCTCCTGGGATGGGGAGCGCATGCTCTCCATTACACAGTGTAGGGGCTATGGACATCACAGCAAAAGAAGATGCACATCAACCTGCTGGAACTGATGGCAATCTTTATGGCGATGAAAGCATTCAAGGTACATTTGTGCACCAAAGTCGTGTTGATACGGACGGACAACATGACTGCCATGTACTACATACAGAAGCAGGAAGGGACACACTCTCCACAGTTGTCACATCTAGTGCAAAGCATGTGAAAGTGGGCCATTCAGAGAAAAATATTCCTGATGGCGGAACACCTCCCAGGCAAGGACAACCAGATGGCGGATCTGCTCAGCAGACACAGCCACCAGATGCACGAGTTCAACCGTACTTCCAGCAGTGGGGTCGCCCAGATATAGACCTGTTCGCCACAAGGGAAAACGCAAAATGCCAAAGCTTCGCCGCCAGGTTTCCACATCAGCAGTCTCAGGGCAATGCGATATGGATGAACTGGTCAGGCAGGTTTGCGTACGCTTTTCCCCCAGCCCCGCTCATACCACTAGTGGCACGCAAACTGCGACAACACTCAATGACACTCATCCTAGTTGCTCCAACGTGGGCGAGGCAACCATGGTACACCACGTTCCTAGAACTTTCCGTGGTGCCTCATGAAAGGCTGCGATTAACACCCAATCTCTTAACGCACAGCCATGGCGACATTCAGCACCCAGATCCGCAACAGTTGAACCTTGCCATCTGGCTCCTGAAGTCATGGAGTTTGGTAATATTCATACAGTCAGGAGGCAAGTTCAGGTAACCAAAGAGGCAAGAAAACCTACGACAAGAGCATGCTATGTGGGGAAGTGGAAACAATTTGTCATCTATTGTACCAATAATTACATAAATCCGCTAGATGCATCGACTCAGAACATCATATGTTACCTGTTACATTTACACAGATGCAATCTAGCCTACAGTTCCATACGTATACATTTAGCTGCGGTGGCAGCTTATCTTCAGAACAGGCAGCACCTTTCACTCTTCAGAGTACCTGCTATTAAGGCTTTCATGGAGGGACTCAAACGAGTCATTCCTCCAAGACCCCCACCTTCACCTGTCTGGAACCTGAACGTGGTTCTAACCAGACGGATGGGACCACCTTTTGAACCTCTACACTCGTGTGAGATACAATTCCTAACGTGGAAAGTGTCTTTTTTAGTGGCGATTACATCACTTAGAAGAGTTAGTGAGCTGCAAGCCCTAACTATTCAGGAGCCATTCATACAAATACACGCAACTAGGGTAGTGCTACGTACAAACCCAAAATTTATGCCAAAGGTAGTATCCCAGTTTCACATCAATCAAGCTATAGAACTGCCAGTGTTCTTCCCAAATCCAGATTCAGTGGCAGAAAGAGCTCTACATACCCTAGACGTTAAAAGAGCTCTCCTGTACTATATAGACAGGACAAAACTTTTCAGGAAAACTAAGCAACTGTTTGTTGCCTTTTCACCACAGCACAAAGGCAACCCCATTTTCAAATCGGGTATAGCCAGATGGATCGTTAAGTGCATACAAATTTGTTATCAGAAAGCTAAACGCACATTAACAGTTCCCCCAAGAGCGCATTCTACACGCAAGTTAGGGGCATCCATGGCTTTCCTGGGAAACATCCCTGTTGAAGACATATGTAGAGCAGCCACATGGACTACCATACATACATTTACCAAACACTACTGCGTAGATGTACACTCCAAACAGCAAGCAGCTGTAGGACAGGCTGTACTCAAGACTCTTTTTCAGACTGCTGCAGCTGGCACGGGCAACCACCGCTAAGGGGGAAACTGCTATACATTCTATGCACAGATATGAATTCAGCAGCCCACATGCCTCGAACGGAATATGCTACTTACCAGTATGCATCTGTTCTTGGCATGTAGGGCTGCTGACATTCATATCGCCCTCCCTCCTCCCTGGTGCCTGTCGCAGCTGTAGCACTCAGAATTAATCTCTAGCATGGACATCACTTACTGTATCATACTCCATCCCTGCCACAATGGCGAAAAACAATCTGAGGATGGAGAGGATGCCCATGCGCACTGTAGTCCGGGGGAGGAGCCACCTATCTCGTGATACTTCGAAGACTCTTCCAGGACAACAATGTGCAATCATCCGGACCCAACACTAGGCGGCGATCTATGCACAGATATGAATGTCAGCAGCCCTACTTGCCAAGAACAGATGCATACTGGTAAGTAGCATATTCCTTCTGAAGCGCTTACCCACATGGGTTGCACACTTCTCTGTGTGGGGTTGTGTTGTTGGAAGGGTGTTTTCTTTGCTTTGATCCAATGTAGGAAGTGTTTTGATGTGTGTGACAGCCACTGAGGTGCAGTTATCGTGCTATGGGAAGCAGCGCTTGGTGTGATGGATGAAGATGTGTGGGAGATAGATGAGAATTTTATACTTTGTTGTATACAGGCTGCTCCAAATAGCTCTGCAGATCTCCTAATTGTGTTTTTACTTCTCATTTAATGTTCTTAATCCGATTCCTATCTTGGCTGTGGAGTTGCAGAGGTGGGTAGAAATACACCCATTGATTACACCATAATTCTAGTTCAGCCACTGTGGAACATTTTGGTTTACTGAAAATATAAAAATTATTTTCCTTAAACAAGCTGCCTGTGTTACTGTACGGCTCCCAGAAGCTGTCCAATTTTTAGCACTAAAACCATTTTACACCCTTTTTATGTAGCGTTTTAACAGATATATTTTTCATTAATATTTTGCTGCATTGAGAATTCAGTATTTTGAGTATTTGTAATTGAGGCATAATGCAAAACGGGCCTTTATCTCGGTTTTTCTTGCCCCTGATTCAATAATGCTCTTTCAGGGTCAGACACCAACAATTTGAAGGTGCAGTATGTTTGGTCTCCTGTGAATTATTTTTTCCCACTTATGTATTATAAAGTTTGGGTAACTTTTAGTTGTGTGTTTCTCTTTCTTCTTTCTTTTAAGGGCATTCTGAATGAACAGAAGTGTATAAAATGTACTCTGCTTTTTGTCATGCAGGCACAGCTCTAAATCTGACTGGAAGGAGAAGAGTCGTCCCCGGAGCCCATCTCCAAAAAAACAGGATTCTTACCAACGACGGCATATTTCTGGCTTTACCAAGTAAGGAAAACTCAGAGGAGGAACAGTGTGACACAATCCTGTGTAATACTTAAGTAGGGTGCCATTGAGTACTTCCCAGAGTAAATTACACTAAAGCTAGTGTAGGTAGCTGGCCCTTTTATATGATGTATTAAAATGAGAAATATTGTGTAAACGGTCCAGGGTTTCGCTTATGATTGGACCGGAGTTTGATCTAGCAGTCCCAAGGTGCTTTTCTGGGGGCTAGTGTGGTCGAGCAGCCTTAGGTTTATCAGAGAGGACTGCAAGACATCTCGAAATATGCACAATAGTAACTAAATAAGACGCACGACTCGCCAATTTATAAAAATAACGAGCATCTTTATATAGATTTAGGCACAAGAACCAGTATCATCAGGTAAGTATGTTTATCAATAAAAATTTGTTTGTATTTATAAAAGTTGAGACAGTGCAATCTTTTGAGGCAGCAATGTTATCCTATAGGAGGAAAACAAATACGGGATGCCAGTTCTCTGCTGGAACTTATGGGACCAGTCTCTTGGATTGAAGATGAGTAAGGGGCAAGGTAGCACCAGCAGGTCCCCTTCAGCGGCACTAGGATGGCCGGGTGCAGTGGTGCAAACAGCATAGGGTGCCCAATACAATCCAATGGGGAACATTCCGAACCCAAAGATGCTGTAGGGAGAGACCGGGTTGTCAGTCCAGGGAAACCAACGATTGGCTTCAGATCTTGCAATGTTGGGTGACTTAGGGACAGCTGTGGTCCTCTTCTCCTCGGGCCTGGACGACCGAGTGCGGAGGATCTTTGGGGTGTTGGGTTTCTTCATCCAGCAACACTCGCATTTGAGGGGGCCTGCACAAAAAGGCTGCTGTGGCATCTGAGAGTCCACGAGGGACAAATCCACAGTGGACTATGTCTCTTGAGGGCTTGGGGACTACTTTGACATAGTTGGCCCACTTCAGCACTGGGTGGGGGCACAGTGCAGTTGTGCTTGGGGGTGTCTGATTTAGCAGTTCCGGAGTTTTCGTGGTTCTTCTTTGAGAGTCTGCAGGGAGCTGTTCCGCTGTCCCAGAGGAGGTGTTGGTTCCTGGGTGAAGTGCTGACAGGTCTCTCTGGCTTTTGAGGCCCAGCAGCTGCAGGTTAAGTCTTCTTTTGGCATAATTGTTGAAGTCAGCAGGGTTGGCGCCAAGTCAGTAGCCGGGTCTTCTATTATTGCATTTGCGATTCGTCACGCCTGTCTTCTTATCTGGTGCCAGGGGCTTCCCTAAATACTGAATTTAGGGGTATTAGGAAAGTGTAGGGTAGTAGCCAATGGGCTACTGACACTTGGGGTCACTATGCTCCCTATGTGAACACTTCCTGTGTAAAGTGGGCATAACCCTGTCGCAGAATTCCCAAGTTTGCCAGCACAAAAATGTCTAACTCTGAAAAGTCATGTCCACCTCAGATTAGGCCACCTTAGGAGTGGTACTAGCTTGAGGGTGGGCACGCTTACCTGACTAGTCAAGTTTCCCACCTGTCCATATGCCAAAGGGACCTGGGAAAAGGGGGCAGCTTCCTCTCCTGTGAAGGACTCACATTTCGAAGACAGTATCTTCTTTGAAGCTCCCCTGCCTTGGAATGCTAATCAGCAGGTCATCCGTTGGGAGGGGGTGTTATCACCCTCTTCCTGAGCAGGCTTTGTTTCTGACTTACTGATAGCAAAAGCTATCACCCTTGGGGACCAAACACTCATCTCTGTGGGCAGTCTGGGAGAAACCTGTCAGCCAACACACCCGCGCTGGTAGGTTTTCTGAGGGCAACTCTAAAGTGCCCTTTGGGTGGCATAATTCATGCTGCTGCCCTTAGGGACCCTCTCCCCAGACCTTAGGAACCAGGGGTACTATTTACTAGGCACTTACTGATGGTGCTAAAGGTTTTGCCAGTTGGGGGAAACCCTTTTACAGTTTTGGGAAAGAGTTCTGGCACTGATGACCTGGTTGGCAGGAACACAGGGAACTTCCAGATCAAATCAGTTACCAGGCAAAAAGTGAGTGTTACCATGTCAAAAGGGCTACTTTTCCTCATAAAGCAACCCAAGGAAGGGACTATTGCCTAGATAACCAGAACAAGAGTCCACAAGTCCCCGCATAGTTAAAAGCGTGTGGGTTCCAATCAGAAGAGACTCAGTTGACTCCAATCCACCAACTACTAACAATTTATGTGGTGTAGTCAAGAGCAGTAACAGATGCACATCACTGTAAGGTACAGCTTTCCATGAGCCACTTTGATAGTACAAGTGGCTGGCTACAGGTAGACGGCACTGGAATTCGCTGTTTCTCACCTAGGCGAGACCTATGCGAATGCTTATTTATTTAGTATCTGACCTTTCTTTGAGATGAACTGACATAAAGTGCACTAATTCATTGGGAAATGTTTTAAAGGATGTGTGGGACTGGCTGGTATCAACTGGTCAGTTCACAAGGCCTAGGCTCATTTGCAGAGGCACTAAGCGTGTAGCTGATTGGAACAATTCCGAGAGACAAGGGCGTCTGCGGAAGCCGCAGATGTTGCACCTATCGACGGTCCCCAATCTGGAACAGAGATCAAAGAACTGCAGCAAGCACTACAAGAAGCAGAGACTTGGACAGAGAACCTTTATCTCCTCATGCTTTCCTCGTTGGAGACTCTTCGATACTTGGCACTTCTGACACTAATTCCTTGAGTTTACCAGATGTCACCCCGTAGACTTCAGATGGAATCATATAGAACTTTGGTGTTGCCTTTCCATGTAGTTGAGCAGGAATTATCTTGCGACACCTGTGGTCACTCTGGTACAAAAAGGCCAGTAGGTGACAGATAAGTAGAGAGACTGGGGCGGGGCGGGGGAGTGGTACGAAACAAGCTCAATGCAGGAGATGTATTATTGGTTAGATTGCGATTTCAGATCAAATGCGCTATGGGAAGGAGTAAGGGAAAAGCATTTATGTAGTAACCGGGTGGGCAGGTCCTGATTGGCGAGATGTTGACGTCCACGTTTTCTTGTTCAACCACAGCCCCGGGGTTGGTACACTGAACTAGTATTTATGTTATATTTGGGTAGACCTACACTGTTTCAGGATCTGCTCTTTTGGTATTACATGTTCGGAACATTTTTACATTGTTGTGCAAACAGGTTACTCAGGTTCTATAATGCTCATTTGCAGGCACCCCTTAGTGTCACTGAACTCCCGGTTCCTGGCCAGGTACCCCACTATTCCCAAAGTCTATGCATGCATGCCGCTAGACCATGCAGTCACAATGAATTATCAAATGGAACGAAAGAGGCTTACACACGCCATCCTGTAAATACCCATTCTACGAATACCTTAAGAGACAAAACACTTACTAAACGTTATTACAGGAATCTCACTTGAACCACCTAGAAACCACTAGATTTCAGCATAGATGGAGGGGCTGGGTTATCGCTACTAACTACTCAGCATTTGCGCGACGAGTGCTGGTGTGTGTGCGACCAAGGGTGCCTCTTTTAATAGAAGAAACATAGATAGATGCAGAGGGAATGTATATATTTATAAAGGAAAAGCTAGACGGGAGGAGTCTGATAATCTGGAACATATATGCCCCTAACACGGAGCTGGGCCCCTTCTGGAATAAGTTAAACACAGCACTCTCCAGATGGTGTCACATAACCTGGCTGCTAGGAGGTGACTTAAATGGTGTACTTGATGTCCCGCTCTCCTTTTCGCCCCTCAGGGGAACTGCTTCAGCTAATGGGGTGTACTTATTTAGGAAATGGGCGAACAGCTGGGTAATAGAATATGTATGGAGGCACCACAACCCTGTCACACGAGTATATTCATTCTGTTCTGCTCTGCTCCGCACGCTCTTCATGGTCGTCTTGATAGATTTTTATGCACCACTAATGTGCAGCCGTACGTGAAACAGGTGGAATACATGGGCAGGACTCATTCGGATCATAATCCTCATTATGTTGATATAGCCTGGGACATGCCGGGACCCACCCCTTTGTCTTGGCGGCTGCAGCCCTCCTTGCTTGAGGATCCTCCCTTCCGGAACTCTCTCTGCACCTCTAAAGAAAATTACTTTACACTGTACACTGGCACGGTTAGATCAGTACTTTTAAAATGGGACGCTTTTAAGGCAACGCTCATGGGTTACTACATGGGGCTGGTAGGTGGTATGCTGAAACAAGAACTCTGTGATCTGGAGAGAACACTGCTGTCACTAGAGACAAAGTTAGCTTTGGACCCTGCTTGCACACCAAATATATTAGCGTTGAGGGAACAACACACCACGCTATTAGAGAGACTGCGCAGTATCAATTGCGTGGCTCATTCTGCCATGACACTGGCAAAGGCAGATAAGTCGTGATCCATGCTTGTGTGGCTTATAAAGCAGGATCAGGTGCGCTGCCCTATCATTTCACTATATTCCGCTGAGGGGGAAATACACTACACCCAACATGAGATACATAATGGCTTTGTCTTCCACTTCACCTTGCTGAATCAATCCACCACGGTAGCAAAAGAGGAAGATATGGCCCCTTTCCTGGGTGCGCTCCCTTTCCCACAGCTCACTCCCGATCCGCGAGCCAAACATAATGTGCCCGTAACAGTTGAGGAGATCCCTGGCGCAATTAAAGCCCTGGCATCAGGGAAAGTACTGGGTCCAGATGGTTTTCCAACAGAGATGTATAAAACCTGAGCAGACCTATGAGCCCCAACCTTCTGCAGGTGTTTGAGGAAGCACTAGAGGGGTCTCAGTTGCCAAACACATCGTGTGAAACCACCTTGATCACCCTTTTGAAACCAGACAGAGATTCCACTAGTTTAAGCTCATATTGCCCATTGAATCTGTTGAACGTATATCTGTTGAACGTATATTATAAAGTTTTGGCAAATATATTAGCCGGGTAGACTGATGGAAGAACTGCTCCATTTGATCCATGAGGACCAGAATGGATGTATCCCGGATCGGTCCACTTCCCTAAATGTACGGCGCTTGTTTGGCATCATAAGATATGCTCCACTTACTAGGCCCAGATCTGGCTGTATGGTGCTGGATCTGGAAAAAGCATTTGACACAGTGGAATGGCCATACACGTTTAATGTGTTGCCTCGATATGGCCTGTGGCCATATTTTATTTCACTGACAAAACTCCTTTAACAGTGGGCGGTGGTTAGAGTGAGAACGGGCCAGTTACTATCGCGTCCCATATCAGTGTGCAGGGGTACTCTGCAGGGCTGCCCCTTCTCCCCTCTTCTGTTTGCCCTGGCTGTGGAACGCTGACTTTAGCTATGTGTGCATCCGCGGTACACTGGGTTATCCTAATGTGTGACGTGACCCATGCAATATCTCTGTATGCGGATGATCTCCTGCTATATATATATATATGGGACTTGGGTGAGATTCCTGAATCTCTACCCGACTTACTTGATCAATTTGCTCATCTCTTGGGCTTGTGGGTTTACTGGGACAAGTCTTGTCTGTTTCTGTTCGAACCTACTACTTCTGACCCGAGGTCCCCTGTCGGTGACACTTTCGTCATGTAGCAGCCCGTATATATCATAATGACCGAGATCTCTTGGACGGCAACCTCACTAGAGCTCTCGCATCTTTGACAGCACAGGTGACCTTCTGGAAATCCCTTGTTATCTCTCTGGCTGGTAGGGTCTACCTGGTTAAAATGTTGGTGCTTTCCCACCTTCTATATTATTTAGCAAATCTGCTGATGTATCTACAACCCTCCTTCTTGAAGCCAATAGAGCACATTATACGGGGACTCATATGGAATACTTCTCGTTGCAGAGTGTCTCTTACAAAGTTGTATCTCCCCTACCGGTCAGGGAGGGTTAGCAGTGCCGAACCTGGAACACTATTACATAGCATCCCAACTACAATAGGTGGCCCGGTGGGTAGAGAGCAGACAATTATCGGACACTGGGGGAGTAGGGGCTCCTATGGCAGTATCCACTATTGTATCTATCTTTCATCCATTCAACAGGAACAATAAACCACTTCCACTTTTGCCACAATTAGCTTACAGATGCTACCGCAGGGCATTGTTCCTTACTAGACATGTGAAACTGTATGCGCAGGCGCTTCCCCTGCTCAGGATGCCAAATGGTTAAAGTTACACCACCCCATCTGATTTGATGAATTGGCACACGGTGGGCATACATACACTTGACGATTTTATATAATGACAACAGTCTGATACCGTTCAATGTATTGGTACAATAGAAAGGCATACACCCTGGACACTTTCTTTAACATACTTCCTGGATCAGGTTATTACACAGAAAATGGGGAGACATTATGTAAGAACTTCAAACAAACATGGTAATTCAATATATTCCTGTAATGGGGAACGGTAGCCACTTGATTCGATGGTTTGTAGACGCCCTTCGGCAGCATACAGTGATAGGTCTGACCTCACTGCGTGATAAATGGGAGCAGGACATGGACCGCTCATTTACAGAGGTAGAATGGAACATGGTATTAGAAAGCCCTACATGTCCCGCGGAACGCAAGGTTACAATTGATACAGTATTATATAATGCATCACCCATATCTCACCCTGGAAAAAATTAATTGATATTTCCATAGATCAGACCAGCACTGTCCCCATTGCACTCTCTTAAATGCAGACATTGTAAATATGCTCTGGACCGGTCAGAAACTTCAGCAATTCTTGGATAAGGTGATTGAGCAACTGGCGGATTGCACAGATAGGCAACTTCCACATTCTTGGGAATCCTGTTTATCTAGACAGTTTCCTCGGGGCAGAGCACATAGGGCCACATGTAGGTTTATAGAACTGGGCCTTGCAGTGGCTAAAAGACTCATTACAAGATGTTGGAAGTCAGGGGAGCCTCTCGTGTTCCTGGCCTGGGCCCACTCTATGCTAAACTGGGCATCGGCAGAGGGTGTGTCCCTCAGGAGGGAGGACATACTGGGATTGTGTCAGTCCCACTTTCGGATAGTTGGGGCACAATCCTCACTACGCTGTGGCTCAGGTTCCATCTCGATTTAAGATATATCATCCTTGCAACAAGGAGAGCCAGGGGCTTGGCAGAGTTAGGGATGGGTGGTGGTTGATGCTCTGCTGGGGTGGCTACTGAGAATCTACTGACAATCCATTGGAATGTGATAAGGCCCTGACCAGGAAGATATAATGTGCATGATATTTAGTGTTTGCACAATGTGTATATATGGGTGATACTCTTGAGTACTGTTGTAGCCGAGAAAGTTTAAGTTGTTTAAACGTATATATTGATCTATGAATTACTCTTGAGGAAATGAAATGACACAATGGTAAACTGCGAAAAAGAACAGATGACATCGTAGACTTGATGCAGTGTGGAAAGACTAGTGAAATTGTTCATTCCCACCTTATCTGTGTTTTTTTTCCTTTTCTAGTGTTCTTGCTGGTGGATTGTGTTATATAATTGTTAGTATTTGCTTTTATCTTTGATAATTGGTCAATGTACACAGCAAAATGCACTGCTGTACTACGTAAGTATGTTACGGAACAGACAAAATGTAAATAAACAGATCAAATAAAAAAAAGACACAGATTCAAAGTTCAGTATAGAATGGATACAATCCTTTATTGGAGAGATTCCACAAATAGTCTTGCTGCTCTCACTCAGTTGTTCGCACTGCATCAGTTCAGCAGGGTCTACTTTCCAACCTGATTTAGTCTCCGCTAAATACACCTTTACTCTTCACAATTTGCCAAAACTCTCTTCTTGAACTGGTAAATGTTTTTTAACCTCAACTGCTACAACTACGCTTTTGACACTAATCATTTTAAAATTTCAACAAACCCTAGAATTTACTACTCAGCAGGTTCTTCTTAGTCGTAGACCAATGGATGCTGGTGGATCTTCTCAAACTCCTCAAAACCAGAAATACTCACCTGTGGCTGTATATAATGTTGTCCGCAGCAGTTGCGACAGCCACCTGCCATTTTGATTGGAGTGAAAAATCTTGGCGTGATTAAAGACTGCAAACTGTCACTACGTTCAACAGTCAGTAAGGGACTCTTTTTATACAGTGAGAATGCCCCAAGGTATCCTCACATTGGATACAGGCTTCGCTGGCACTAGAGAGATCAAGACTGCATTTTGCATATAGATTTTACATTTGACACGCTAGAAAATCAATTGCCAGGCTGCAGAGAGTATAGAACTCTGCAGCTGTGCCCTTCCACCATCTAAACAGATGAAATCATGCTACTCCTGGCCTAAAAGCACTGCCCTCACCAGTGGCCAGAAGAGTATCCGTCAGTATTGCTGCACTGACAGTCCACAAGCAGAAACCTTGCTTTTTTAATAATCCCAGCTCAGACTAGGTAAATTAAAGAAAAAAACTCAGATCTAGAATGACACCATTATTGATAATTTCTACTTGTTATAAAACCTGCATAAGAGATGGATGCTACAGACACCACATATAAATTACTGCCAAAGATTATCGGCTCAATCAAACATCATTTGCAATTCAGAAGAGCCATAAAGTCCTGGCTTTTGTCATAACCAAGAGTTCAGTATCTAATGCCGCAAACCTTACTGGTTCATATACCCTACTTGAAATCCTATCCTCACACTTCATTGCTTCCCGCCGCAAGCCTAACGCACCCTCATACGCGGATGAGTAAAGTATGAAGTACACACTGTGGGCATCACACATGGTAGTAAGCATGGTAATAATACTCAGCACCAATAGATGACAACGCTACCAACCCCGTTCTCTCATCCCTATACCTCACCTCTGAGCCCTGGTCTGCAAAGCACTTACCCCTAGATGCATCAACGTTGTCATTTGCGATTCCTTAATTGCGAAAAATAAGGAATCGCAATTAAGGATTCGCAAATGGCAATGCATCATTAATTTCGCTATTTTATTGAGATTCGGTAAAAATCGCAATTTTTACCGAATTCCAATAAAATTGCGAGTTCCAAATAGCGAATCCGATATTCCCATTCATTCCTATGGGCTGAAATGCCCATAGGAATGAATGGGAATTGCGAATTCGCAATTTCTAATCGGAATGCATCAAAGCCTTTCAAGGGTGGAGAGGGGGGTCCAAAGGACCCCCCCTGCACCCATGAAATGCACTTTTACATGTGAGTTACATACACACATGTCCTAAGGACATGTGTGCCTGTAACGTACACGTTTAAAAAATGCATTTTTATGCGTTTTTAAACATTTTTGCAAATTACCACGAAGTTCAACTTCGTGGTAATTTGCATTTGCAATTTGTAAAATCGCAAATGTTTTGAGGATGATGCATTGCTTTTAAGGAATCGCAAATTTGCGATTCCTTAAAAGCAATCGCATTTTTTGGAACTCGCAAAAAAAAGCGATTTTCAAAAAATGCTTGATGCATCCCAGTAACCAATTTAGGAAGTGCAAAAGGCCGATTTATGCGAATCGCACCGTTTGCACTTCCTAAAAAGGTTGATGCATCTGGGCATTAAAGTCCTCATGTAGACGTGTTTCAGCAAATGGTTCACTTTTCGTACTCTGCCCATGCAAGCTACATTTTAAAACGTGGGAAACTGCACAATTAATTTTTTTGATCACAGGACAGCTGTAAGCACCAATTAACTTTCTACCAAGAAAACACCACACAAATAAGTATGACCTTTAAATAATGAACATATGCCTTTGTCTTATTTAGAGACAGATTTGGACTCATCCATTATGTTCTAGCTGCTTCTTGGAAAGCACAGTTGTCTTGGACATTGTAATGAGACTAAATTATTTTCAGCAGTATAATAAAACGTCTAAATAGTCAATAAACATACTTCGGCCCCACTGTGCAATCAAGTTGTACTTTGCTTACATTGGAAAAATTGGTAACAGGTTTAAATTAATGCACTTTGCTAAATCATTTAGATTTAAAAAAACAATATATGTGAACACAACATTTAGTTTTCCTGATAAAGCCACCATTTTGAAAGGCATTCCCACCTCTGCAAAATCAGAATGCAGAAAGCAATAGCGTTAAGTAGTGCCAGTAGCTTTATTACATTTCACTTTATTAATTTTTAGATCTTGTTTGACAGTATACTTTACTATGCACATAAAGTTGGTTTTGGGTCCACCTCCAGGCATAACACTCTCTCACCTCTTGTTATTCGCAGTTTGGTTGTAGCACTAAACCTTCTATTACAATCAATGAGGCCCGATTCTACATCTAAAAAGTTCCTTTGATTATCACATATAATTGTCATGCATGTATTGTGTGTAGACAAACACGTTTTTGTCATTTTAATTGCACTATCTCGTTTTATTGTCATTGTTATTGCGTGCAGACATGACTCTAATATGGTTATCTATTTTTTTTTTTTTTTTAGCTCAGCCGACCATCTTAAAGTCAGACAGTTTATACATATCTGTTCAGCTCCCCATTGCTTCTGATTGGCACGTGGGCTGAGAATTTTTATTTTTTTTAAATGTTCAGCTCCCCAGTGTATTCTCCTTGCCACAGTGGTTGATTTCAACTCCTGCAGTTTTTCCGTACTCTAGCATGTGTGGTGTCCTTTTTAGGTCGAGCCTAGAGTCAGAGTGCATGTGCTGCTCTGCAAGACTTGTTGTAGTGGAGTCTCGAATAGAAGCCGCGCCCATATTTCCCATTGTCTTGTGCTATTGTCCTTCCTAAATGCTGGCTCCTGCTTCGTAAATAGGCTTGTTAGTCCCTTCTTAGTGCCGCCTCGTCTTCATTTGTCACATCCCATGGCAACTGGCCCTTTTACTTCGGTTGTTACACTGTACCTGTTATTTAGTCTTTAAGCACTATTTTCTTTATCGTGTTTCTCTTTCTGTGGGCACGACATGCTTTGCTTACATTCAGTCCTTTACAAATGTCTGTGCCTTCTTTAATTGTCCGTGCCTTCTTTAACCGTTTCCCTCCTGTTGTCATGCCTTCTTTAACAACCCTCGCCCTCCCTCCCGATGTCATGCCTTCTTTATCCCCCCGGCCTCCCTCCTGTTGTCCATGCCTTCTTTATCCTCCTCGCCCTCCCTCCTGTTGCCAGTACTTTCTGCCCCCTGCCTGCCCTCCCTCCCGTAGTCAGTGATGCCGACCTTAACCCCTCCCTTACTTTTTATTTTTTTTTGGTTTACATTTGTTCGAGGCATATGAGTTGCAGATCGTACACTATGCATTAGATCGCCACCTGGTTTTGGCCTCGGATGATTGCAGGTTGTTGTCTTCTTGGAGAAGTCTTTGTAGTCACGATATGGGTGACTCCTCCCTTGGACAATACTGCGCATGGGCATCGGCTCCATCCTTAGATTGTTTTTTTCCGCCACTGGGTTCGGATTAAAGTTTCTACGCTCCGGCTAGAAAAACTTTTTCAGCAACTTCGAAGCGCAAAAACTTCCTATAACTAATATCGACATCGAATATACAACTTTCGACGCCATCGACTCGATTCCGGTTCATCGACGCGGGCCGCTGGGCCTATCGACGCCGTGCGGCCTACACTACATGGAAAGAACTCCGTACAAGAAATGCCCGGTATGCCGAGCAAAATTTCCACATACGGATCATGACGAGGTCTGCAACCTCTGTCAATCGCCAGCTTGTGCATCCTTCCGATCGAAAAAAAGACCATCCGGAATTGGAGGGCCCGTCGACACAAAATGAGGAAATCAGCCTCAGCACCGGAGAATATCTTCGACGACGAGGTTCCGCTCGTTCCGGAAGAGAATTCGCCTGATCTCCAGATCATATCAAAGGCAGAGGATTCGGATGACTCGATTCCATCACGTCAACCCGTGAGTACTTCTGCCCCTGCACCACATGCACTGTCCAAGGCGAAGGTCAGCACTCCGCCCAAGGGGCCCAGTCGAGACCAAGTATTTCATCCTAAAGCCCAGCCTTCGAGCTCGGCTCCGAGGAAAACAACTACGCCTTCAGGTGCTTAGGCACCGAGCAAGCCACACGTGCCGATTCCACCACCTCCATCGGCACCGAAGCCCAAAGATCCTTCGACACCGAGGCCAAAAGACCCTTCGGCACCGAAAGCGAAAGATCCATCTGCACCGAAAGCGAAAGATCCTTCAACACCGAAGCCTAAAGAGGTACAGGCACTGAAAGAAGCTCCGGCTCTGAAGCCGTCCACTTCCAAAACTAAAGAGGGAAAGCCAGCGCCCGGCGACACAAAGTCGATGAGGCCAGCTTCCACTCCGAAGACTCCCGCTCCGGTGCCAACACCCACAAACCCTGATTCCGAGGTTCCTAAGTCCTCGGACACGCCTGCCAAGCCGAAAACAACACCTTCGGCACCGAGAACTTTGCTTCAGGACGCTGTAACACCTCCCAAGGCAAAACTGTTAAGCTCCTCTGGCTCCTCAGGATCGATGTGATGCTATAATGGTTCCGCTTCCAGATCTTTCCGAACTCAATTTGAATTACACTGAGTTCAAGTCGGATCAGGCAGGGGACAAAGGACGGGAAGGGACAGCAGGGACAAAGGATCTGTAAAACACAAGCAGACAGATTAGCACACACCCCTAATACTCTAGTCTACTCTCAATAGATCTCACTAGAAGGCGGGTTACCTTATATGCAGATCCTCTGCCAAATAAAACAGCAACACAACCAAGACCACTTCAGTGATTCAAACCATAACCTGCACAATATATCCCCTGATTGATTCATCAGTGTATGTAGAGTTTTTCCCTTCCTTTATCCATCTTGTAAATACAAGTTCATTTTTATGGCCAATTCCAAATTACTGACCGGAGTACTTAATTAGCGGCGTTATCACCAACGCCTTACTTTGTAACGACAAGTCACTGCACAGTGTACTTATTTCTCCGCTGTGTATCTACAGCTTTACATTTGAAAAAAAAGGTAGCGATCCTCCTCAGTCTGATTCAAAACGCTTTCCCCAATCCAAATGAACTTGTTGCCCTAATCCGTAAGCGCTCCACCTCTATGGGGATCAACACGCTTCAACTAAGGCCTGGTTATAAATGAGTCAAAAAGGAACCTTTTGCGAACAGTTTCGGACCCTCCGTTGACTTCACGAAGAGGTCCTAAATTCTTTCCGCTAACCGAGCGGAGCAATGTCAAGTCTCGAGAGAATGAGCAACGGCTCTTCTCTCTCTACCTGCTGCCGCTCTCCAGGACTCTGAAAGGAACCAAACGGTCGGCTTCTCTGATGCGACGTCTTCCCTCCGGAACTCCGAAAAACACTGTGGCACAAGAATTACGCGCCGAAGAAGGTTGTGGAGGAAGAAGAACTGTTTAGAACAAATCCTAAACAAAAGAAGATCTACATAAACTCAAAGACTGGACATGTAGGTGCTATACCTCATAAAAAGAGACCAGCAGAAACACCACCTCCATCTGTGGTTCCTGCCAAAAAGGACTGTGCAACTTCTCCTATGCACCCTCACTCTCCTGTATCTCCTTCCTCTCCTGTCCCTCCTTACATATCACCTCAAATCTCACCTGTCCCCTCTCCTGCATCATCACATTCACCACAGACTGATGAGGAGTATGACTTAGGTGGTGGGGAGGATCCACACGCTGACCCAAATACATATCCTTTAGATGAAGATGTCTATACTTTTCCACCACATAATGTGCCTGATATCCCTGATCCACAGTTATATCCGTCAAAGCCTTCTCCTCCAGAAGACAGCATTGGTTTTAATCACCTCTTACACAGAGCTGATCTTTACCACAATATCACAATGCATTCTGATGACATTGATGAGGATTTTCTGTTGGATACATTTGAGCCATCACACAGATCTACTCAAATTCTTCCCATGATCAAAGGAGTCATTAAGCATGCTCCAGAAATATTCAAAGATCCTGTACGCACTAGGGTACTAAATCCAAGAATAGGAAAGAAATATAGGCCTTCACCCTCTGATCCAACCTATATTAAAGGACACCCTCCATTAGACTCTTTAGTGGTGTCCAATACTAGTGTCATACTCAGAAGACATGCGTGGTTGCGCATTTCAGGGTTCAAACAAGAGGTGCAAACCACAATCTTGAACCAGCCTTTTAACCAAAACCAATTATTTGGCCCAGAAGTAGACACTACACTGGAGAAAATGAAAAAAGACGCAGACACTGCAAAGTCAATGGGAGCTCTACAGTCCACACAGACTAGAGGTTCTTTTCGTCGCTCCTTTTATAGAGGAGGCTCCAAACAAACTGGAGCAGATAAAACAACATCTTTCAAGACGCAAACACAAACATCCTCTAACAAAGGGTAATTTAGAGGAGGATACAGGGGCAATAATAACAAGGGAAGAGGTCGCGATAACAGCAATCGCTCCTCCTCCACAACTAATCAGTGACTTCCCTCTGCTCCCGCAACAGCATTCCACTTCTGTGGGGGGCAGATTAACACAGTTCTGCCTGTCTGGAACTCTATCACAACAGACAGGTAGGTGAGACAGATTATCCAACATGGCTACTGCCTAGAACTTACAGCAACCCCCCCAAATATACCACCCAGGCAGCGTCCTATGTCTACAGATCACCTGACTCTGCTTCAACAAGAAGTTCTAGAACTTCTTCAAAAAGATGCTATTCAACTAGTCCTATTATAGGAACAAGGAACAGGGGTTTACTCGCTGTATTTTCTAATTCCCAAAAAGGACGGGACACTGAGACCAATTCTCGACCTCCGGCCCCTTAATCATTACATACAATCAGATCATTTTCATATGATCACTCTGCAACAAGTGCTCCCACTACTGCAACAAGGTGACTTCCTTTCAACACTAGACCTAAAGGACGCCAATTTTCACATCCCAATACATCTTGCTCACAGGAAGTACCTATGGTTTGTAATACAAGGACAACACTATCAGTTCAAAGTTCTTCCGTTTGGTGTCACATCAACACCACGGGTGTTCACAAAGTGCTTAGCAGTAGTAGCAGCACATCTCAGAAGACAACAGATACACGTCTTGCCTTATCTGGACGATTGGCTCATAAAAGCCAAGTCATTCCACCAATGTGTACAACACACTCAGCAGACAATTCAACTGTTGCACAACTTGGGGTTTAAGATCAACTACACAAAGTCGCACCTAGAGCCTTCGCACGTGCATCAGTATCTAGGAGCTACCATAAACACATCTACAGCTCTAGCGTATCCCAGTCCAGCCAGGATACAGAGCATTCAAGCCTTAGTCTCCACTTTCCAACACCAACAGTTTCTCCAAGCAAGAGTGTTCATGAGGTTAATAGGCATGATGGCATCTTGTATCTTCATAGTACCATCTGCAAGAGTGCAAATGCGTCCATTACAAGAATGTCTGGCATAACAGTGGAATCAGGCTCAGGGTCAGCTCACAGACCTGGTGTTGGTAGACAGCCGTACGCATCGCTCTCTGCAATGGTGGAACACCAAAAACTTGACAAGAGGACGGCTGTTCCTCGAGCCTGTCCCACAGATAGTGCTCACAACAGATGCATCCCTCACAGGATGGGGAGCTCATCTCTTACACCATACTACGCTAGGTCGATCGAACAACCAACAAAAGCTGTTCCATATCAACCATCTAGAGCTGCTAGTGATATTCTTAGCACTCAAAACTTTTCAACTTCAAGTACAAAACAAAGCTGTCTTAATCCGGACGGACAATATGACAGCGATGTACTATATACAAAAACAGGGGGGGCACACTCTCCGCAACTGTCCCAGCTCACACAGAACATTTGGAGATGGGCCATTCCTCCAAACATATAGCTGTTAGCGGAACACCTTCCAGGGGTTCACAATCAGATAGCGGATCTGTTAAGTCTGCAATCACCACAGATTCACGAATGGGAACTACATCCACAAGTTCTTCAGTCATTCTTCCAACAATGGGGGCAACCACACATAGACCTGTTTGCCACCCAAGAAAATGCAAAATGCCCAAGCTTCGCCGCCGGGTTCCCACACCCACACCCACGGTCCAAGGGCAATGCAATATGGATGAACTGGTCAGGCAGATTTGCGTACTCTTTTCCGCCTCTCCCTCTCATTCCACTTGTGGTGCGCAAGCTCAAACAGTCTCTCAAGCGCATAATAGTAGCTCCCACATGGGCACGCCAGCCGTGGTTCACCACACTACTAGACCTCTCTCTGGTTCCACATCAAAAGTTACAGCTCACACCCTCGCTGTTAACACAGAACCATGGAGCAATCAGACTCCCAGACCCAAACCAACTGAATTTGGCAATCTGGCTCCTGAGGTCTTAGTTTGGTTATCTCAACCTACCACCAGACTGCATGAATATCATTAAAGAGGCTAGCCTACTACCAGAGCGTGTTATGGCGCTAAATGGAAAAGATTTGCAATTTATTACAAACATAATCACATTGATCCACTGGATGCTTCCATCCAAAATATCATTTGTTACCTTTTACATCTACAAAGATCTAATTTGGCATACTCTTCCATATGCCTACATCTTGCAGCATTTGCATCCTATTTACAAAACAGGCAACACCTGTCTCTTTTTAGGGTACCTGCAATCAAAGCATTTATGGAAGGATTAAAGAGAATAATCCCTCCCAGGCTGCCACCTTCTCCAGTATGGAACCTAAATCTTGTCCTTACGAGACTCATGGGACCCCCTTTTGAGCCTCTGCATAAATGTGAACTGCAATTTCTCACATGGAAAACTGCTTTCCTTGTTGACATAACCTCTCTCAGAAGAGTAAGTGAAATACAACCGTTCACTATACAAGAACAATTTTATCAAATACATCCTAATAAAGTGGTTCTCAGATCTAATCCAAAATTTCCCCCTAAGGTTATCTCACATTTTCACCTAAATCAATCTGTAGAGTTACCTGTGTTTTTTGAAAACCCAGACTCTGTAGCAGAAAGGGCCTTACACACGTTAGATGTTAAAAGAGCTCTGCTATACTACATAGATAGAACTGAATCCTTTAGAAAGACAAAACAATTGTTTGTATCTTTCTCTCCTCCACACAAAGGCAACCCTATCTCTAAAGGTGGGATTGCCAGGTGGATTGTAAAGTGTATACAGATATGCTATCAAAAAGCTAAACGCACACTAACAGTTCGTCCTAGAGCACACTCCACTCGCAAACTAGGAGCCTCTATGGCTTTCTTAGGAAATATACCATTGGAGGACATATGTAAAGCAGCAACATGGTCTACACCACACACCTTCACTAAACACTATTGTGTTGGCGTGTAAGCCAAGCAGCAAGGTGCAGTAGGCCAGGCTGTCCTTAGAACACTATTTCAGACTACTGCAATTGATACAAGCGATCACCGCTAGGGGAGACACTGCTGCACAATCGATGCATAGTGTACGATCTGCAGCTCATATGCCTCGAACGGAAAATGCTACTTACCAGTATGCATCTGTTCTTGGCATGTAGAGCTGCAGATTCGTACACGCCAGTGCTTAATTTGTAAAATATGAAGTCCAGGTGCTCAAATTTTTGTCGGAGGCCACACCCACTTTTCACGACCCCACCCACTTCATCCACTGGCTCCACCCACTCATTTAATGGGCTCCATCCACATACTCAACTAGCACGTCTGAAAGCTAGGTGCAATACCCAATCAGCAATGGATCCTTGCTCAAGTAAGGTTTTGATAGGAGCTTCCCCTGCCCTGAGAATTTTTTTTATAAATATGAAATCAAAAGTGCATTTAAAGCACAATTTTGGAATAAATTAAATACAAGGACTAATGCATTGAAAAGGGACATTTGAAATATTCCAGTACTCTACGTGCCGATTTGGAGAAAGGGCAATGCTTTGTGCCGTCATTTTTAGCAGAGTGTAGTTGCGTCATGAGTCAAAGATATAACTTTTACATATCTTATGTGACAAAACAGGGCAAAATGTTCTGAAAACTCTCTAAACTGATACATTTAATAAAATCCTATAGTACACTTGAATGAGCTATTTGTCACTTCAGGTGGTCAAAGGGGTTTGGTTCATAAATAGTTGATTAATATAGCAATTGGGCTTGTTACTCCCCCGGAGCAATATATGTGCATTTATTAAAATTCAAAATAGTGAAAAACTTGGAACTTAACGTTTCTAAATGTAGTTGTGTCACAGATAAGATAAATATTACAAAAGAGGCACATATTTTCTATAAGCACTTTGTTTTTTAAAATTACTTGGTCATCAAAATATTGGAATAAACATTTTTAAACCTGGATGTTCCCAATATTAGACGTCTGGGGTTTATTTTCTAGATTATCCAGCTCCTCTTTAAATATTTTCCCTAAATTAATGGTGATTCAAACCTGAATCTGAAATCAAGATGCATTTCATAATTCATCACTTCGGCATAAGGGTCCTCTCAACAAAGCCCTAGCAGCACAAATTATCCAACTGCTCTTTTGGTAATTTCTCAAACATAGAATTTAAACCTGGACACATGCTACCACTCTTGGATGCGTATTTAAAATGTTCCAACAGGCCACAGAGCATGCAAATTGTCTTCCCAACTCAATATTTCAGATCATGCCACATTGAAGGCTTACTTAGATAAAGCAAAGGTCTTTACAGCTTTTTCTCTCTGATAATGGAGTGGAGTGGCAGATTCATGCAGGTTATCAAACAAGATGACATCTTTTTATACTGCATAATACACCAATCCCGTCCTTTGTATGTTTCATAGTAAAATTATAATATGCGAAGGCAATGGTAAACATGCTAAGCACTAAACACTGCCACACACAATTCTATAGCCTCACCCAACTGTAGGCCCGCTAAAATAACTGAGTCAGGTAGGCATGCAAATCAAAATAGGTTTCTCTGGGGATATTCCTCTGCCCTAATAATTTCAGTGTAATTATGAGTGACATTCAATGACTATGAGTGATACTATCTTGAAAGCAAAATCAAGCAATGAACACAGGGGAAACAAATAAACAGCAGAAATTACTCTAATTTGTGCAATGAGAAACTCTAAACCAATCCTCAAACTGCTGCAAAGCACCAGAAATGGAAGGGCACTAAACTAGTGCCCTTATTTAGGGTGGCTGCCTGGAGGCTGTGTTTTTCTATAGCCAGGCCCAGGTTCAGGGGTTGTGAGAGAAGGCTACATACATGGGAGTGCTGCTTGGAGGCTGTGTGTCGCTGAAGTCACTCAGGCCCCAGATTCGGGTGTTTTGAAGGAACCAGAGGGGTGTGATAAAGTTTAATTACTGCCACGGATTTTGTGCCACTGAATAAAAGCCAAATCAGACCCCTGACTGTCTGAAGGATCCAATGGAATACAGTCATATGGAGAACAGCTTCCAAAAAGTCTTAATTGAGCAGCTCAAATTATCAGGGCATATGCAGTTGTGCCAAGCAGCTATGTGTATGGGAAAGCTAAGTTCTGGCAATGACACGTTTAACATGACGAACATTGTAATTACCAGCAATATGGTATTAATAGAGGTGCTGCGTGTTCTTCAATTAATGCGCGATAGAAGAACAGTTCACGACATAGCAGGGGATTCAGAACTGTAATCTGGTGGTGCCATGTACAATCCCCAAATAGTACACCATAGCACCACTTGTTGCCTCGGCAAAATGACTGCCAGTACATCAAGTTTTCAGAAAACCAGCAATGAAGCCTAAACCAAGCACTAAACAAATAGGAGAACAACAACAAAAACACCCATCCCCTCCCAGCTCTCTGCGGCGGGCAGCAGAGCGGAGTCTGAACCCATGCCCCCTCACCTCTCTGCTCACTGGTACAGAGTCCCCAAAAGTCAGACGGCAACCAGCAGGGCCTCCAGATATAATGGGAAAAGGTTTCCACAACATTTTCAGCTGCCACCAGAACCCCCTGCAAGAAGCACCTCCAGCAGGTTGACAAGGGAGATCCAACCGGTGGCGAGGGGGGCACAGGCAGCGAACAGCCCAGCACAGCAGTACCAGACTCTGAAAAAATGCAAAACGCATGACCTTAACGGGCAAGAAACTGCCCAAAAATTATCATGGGTAAAAGGATTTCTGGATTCTAGGCCACACTCTATATCCCACGTGGGACCCGGTCCCGATGCACTGCAGGCAGTTCCCACTCATTCACAGGTTACACGCGTCCGTGAGAGAGCGGCTGGGGGGGGTTGTGTTGGGGTCCCGCTCATCCACCTCCCCACCATCATCAGCTCCATGGTGAAGCGAGGGCTGTTTATAGACCGAAGGAGGGAGGGGTCTGCCTGCGGAAAGCAGGGGACAGAAGGGGTTTTACAACAATCAAAGAAGAAAACAAGAATAAAGAGAGGAAAACAGAGAACATAGTCATTTCTAGGCCCGACAATCCTCTCAGTCCCTCATAAAGAAACACTGTGGCAGCTGCGGGTGGTGTTGCATAAAAGAGGGGCGCTGGGGTTAATAGGGTGATATTTTAGGGGTTAACAGTTATGGGGAACGCCAGGGAGCATTTATTTTCCCGACGGTCTCTGGATGAAATTTGAAACTGTGGTGGGAGACTTCTTTTAAGGTGAGGGACCGAACTTATATTGGCTTTGTTAATTAGCATTCGTATAGCGCTGTATGCATTATTGCCTCTCTAGGCACGGTTTAAGTCAGAACTGATCAGCCGTAGGTGTGAGTGGTGAGAGCCAACGTGGTGTTGTAGCTGGCCATTGCAAACCGACTCGGAGCCTGCATGCAGCCTGCGGCAATACCAGCCTCTCCTGTGCATGAGACCCAACAAGGCCTGCAGGCAGCCAAAACAAACCAAAGCAGCACACACTGACCTGCACAGCTACCGCCGGCCCTTCGGAACTCCGGCAACACCGGCAGGATAATAGCGCAGAGTCTTGCAAGTTTATTAATTAGTCGAGTCCCCGGCCGCCTCTTAAGATCGACCTCACTTCCTTTCTGTAAAGGAAGTGAGGTCATGATACCCCCACACGGTGCCGCGCTGGCGGCACAGCTAACGCTTGGGAAGACACTGGCAGATTGCAACATTGTAGCACTATGCTCTCACCCAGAGCGCTCTTTAATGAAGTGTCTCCTGCTGGCAAGTCTGTGGGGAGCTGAGCAGCAGCCAGCGCACAAAGGTGTCAGAGGCGCGTCGACATGGCTGTGGGACATGTAGATTTATTTTCAAATAATTATAAGGTTCACTGCGGAGTGCGGAGGGAGAAAAATGTTGTAGCTCCGGCCCGGTCAAATAAGTGCCGGTGCTGAGCCCCGGAAAGCACCGGCACAGATTAAGCACTGGTACACGCCCTCCCGCCTCCCCGGACTTGTATCCATTCCAGTTCTCATCTTACTTAGATGCACACGCATGGACATCCCTTTTTTTCTCTTCACTTACACTAACTCCATCATTTCCCATCATGGCGAAAAACAATCGTAAGGATGGAGCCGATGCCCATGCGCAGTATTGTCCAAGGGAGGAGTCACCCATATCGTGACTTCAAAGACTTCTCCAAGAAGACAACAACCTGCAATCATCCGAGCCCAACACCAGGTGGCGATCTAATGCATAGTGTACAAATCTGCAGCTCTACATGCCAAGAACAGATTTTTACTTTGCATAAAGTGCCATTCGTATTTTTTTTATTTTCACTATGGTCTTTGGCAAAAGTCCTCCCCATCCCCTTTCCCTCCCCCCGATGCCCAAAAGATCTTGCAGGAAGGAGGCACTCCTACTGCTTCCCTTTGGGCACATATGGCATAGTAAAAACTCAGAGACAATATTATCAACATTTCAGAAAATGCACCTCAGAATAAAACAAAAAAAGTTAGCGTAATTATTCAGTTCAAATAAATTAAATATTTAAATATGTTAGTTTCTTCTCATTCTAGAATGGCTCAGTCGAATGAGGAAAAAAATGTACATGGGTCATGTTCTCCTGTCCATGTTCAAAGGTTCTCGGCTCGCAAACCAGAGATTTGCCATCCACAGGGGCTATAGCTGTGTAATGCTACACAGTACAAGAGGAAGCAGGGCGGGGGAAGCAATCTCTTATTCCACGTCATGCCTCATAATCCAGCCTTTTAGGAAATACAGAACCCATTCCAGGAAGAAATATTGTCACTTTATCATTACATTTCTTGTTGGCCCGGCTAATAAAAAGGAAGCTCTATTCTTCTCAATTGTTCCAGTGAGAAGAATCTCTCTTCTAGCTGCAATTTCTCTCTTTGGAACTTTCACAGATCAAGAGATGCATCTCAGGCCTACTGATGGATAATGCGGTCATGCGGATTTCTTCCAAGAGGCATCAATGAAGAGGCAAAGTAAAACAAGCTGTTACTTCCATACATCCACCTTTCCCATGACCATGGGCACACCAACAGTGCAGTCAAATATCCAGTGCTTTTTATTGTTGTTAAATACAAAATACCACAAATAAAAACTTCCTAGCTACATCTGAGAAAGAAACCCAGAATGGACACCACTTCTCTGTACATGCACATCCCAGACACATGCATACATATACAAAAAAAGCAAAATGGTCCTTGACATATTTACAGTCAGGCAGTTCTCCCCCTGGCTGAAGTGTACCTCAGTCCACTCCTGATAGCAGCATTGTGGTTTTCCTGTGGATTTAACAATTGCAGACATGCAGCTAGCTTGTGCGAAGGTTGTCAAAAGCCTTCAATAAACTTCAGTACGTCTACAGAATGTCCACCTCATACAATCAATGCCTTTGAGTTTGCATATAAAATTATCTTCTGTTGAAAGTGTAGTGACAAAGGACACAATGTTAGCAAATCAATGGGTACAGTTTGAGGGCATGTGACATTATGGATGAGAAGTCGCCTGGGAAACTCAGCTCATTTCTAATCCCAGATTCCTAATTTGACCATTGCATCAAGGGCAGATTCTATTTCCTGATGCCCCAGTTCCCTTATCCATGAAATACTAAGCATTTAGAAAAAGGTTGAACCATAATATCATGTTTAAGGAGAAAAAACTAGATATCAGGGTCGTGAGGTCAAAGAACTGCAATCAAAGGAGCTGGTCTTTAGGACACGTTCCCATCTCATTCTTCTTCAGAGGCTGTGCGCCTAGCAGTATCGCTAGCTTCTGCAAGTCACCGAATAGCCACTTGTTAATGTGCATGGCCCCTTCTTTCACTCATTGTGGTCCCATTTCTCAGTGTTGTGCTCCATAAATAATAAAAATAAATAAATAAATACATACACAGTAATAAACACCAGAAGATATGGTTGCTATTGAAAAAATGCTTTTTTGAGGGATTAAAAAATAAAAATGGCTGATTTACCTGCACGAAGGACCTAATCTCAAACAATCAGTGCAATATGTTACAGGTTGGTCCAGTCAAAATCTTACCGGAGTAAAGCAGGATATGTGCAGACACACTGAAGTTTTTATCTAAACATCACATTCAATTGAGAGGATGCAGGAAGAGCCTAAACCTTTTGACTGCAGATTTTTTACTGCTCCTAATTGGAAAATGTTCTGTGTTGTTAAATGAAGCTGTGAGACAAAATCATGAAGCAGCGCAATCAGAGATATTCTATTTAAATCTATTCATTCTTTCATCCACTAATTCTGTGATCAACTTAAACCTTCCACTAAGCTTTAGAACGAGCAACATTATTTAAACCAAAGAATCTCATGTTGTGTTCGACTACTCAAAAAAAATATTAACAGAAATGTTGAGAAGAAACAAAAATGGGTGGGTATAACTTACTAGAGTCGGATTATTGTCTCTTGAGATAACCGCATAAAGAGAAGTGCAGGACAACACATGTTTCTCTTCCTATAGTACGATAGGCTTATCGCTGAATACAATTATTGAGAGACTGAGTAAAAAGGAAAATAGGCTGTAGCTATCCTGAAGATGGTTCCTTACGAACTATGCATGACCGCTGAAACATGTCAGCTGATTGCGAGCTTAATATAAAGTCATTACACTGCTTTGCCCTTGCACAGCAAATTAGTAAGTAATTACTGCGGAGACATACTTCCCGTAACTTTACTTGTAAATAACAAACTTGTGTGATCAAAAGATACCTTTCTGGGCTTTAAACCTGTCCAACTTTGTTGTGCTAGTTCATGGGAATATATTTTTGTACAAGAGTACAAAACATACATTCTATCAGCATGTTTTTATAGTCTCATTTAGATAATTATTTGCTCTTTGATGTGGCTTAGACGTAAGAGTCCGCCAGAACGTTTTTTGACCCAGTTTCACTATGATTATTTGAAGGGATCTATTGTGCTTAATTTGATCGGAAATATTTCTCAATTACAAGCACAAGGTTCCTTTTTAAAAATACACCAATAGCCTTTAAGCAAGAGATCGAGGTTTCAGCTGATACCTATCTATCTGTCTATCTTCACTTCATTTAACCGTGCAGTCCTCTGCAAATAATTGTATCCTCCTGCACTACGCTTGCCCCTTAGACCCACCTCAGGAGTAGTTTGAAACACGTGTAACATGCTATGTAAGTATCAAACATAACTAAAGTACTGCTATCCAGTCTGACTTATTAGTTTTGATTCAATGTGCCAAAACCTGCATTGCCCGTGCAATCAAGGTTTAATTGCATTTGTCCTCTCTCGTCTTTTTTTGTCTTGTACAGAAAAAGTACATTATTGCCTTGAAGTTCTGTGATCATAAAATCAAAATTGGCCTCAGGTGCAGTCCATCACCAGGGCTATTACTGGAATGTAGAGACCTTTCAAGGTCACGACAGAGAGAAGAGAAGTTTGGCTAAATATATGTCAGTTTTTGTCCCTTATGCTGGCTAGGCCGAAACACATCCCTTCTGAGGTGAACAATGACGTTTTCATAGTACAGGACGACTAAAGGGTAGGTGGTTGGAATATAAAAATTGTATGGCAAGGGCTACCCAAACCTTTACAGTCACCTTTTTGGAAGTGGAGCATATTCACAGGATGTCAGTAAAAGAGACCATTGTCGCTTCACCACACTGGTAACGTAACCGGCTTTAGCATTTGATGTACAACACTCACACCGTCAAAGGCTGAAAAGTAAGGAAAATTGAAAACAAATATGTTCGAGGCATATGGGCTGCAGACCACACACTGTTGTATTAGATCACCATCTGGTTGTGGGCCCAGATGATTACACTTTGCTGTTGTCTTGGAAGAGTCTTTGTCTACTGGGTGACTCCTCCCTTAGACCGTAGTGCTCATGGGCATCGACTCCATCAGCAGATTGTTTTTTTCCGCCATCAGGCTCCGATGTGTTCATAGTTCGGTCCCGTTACCGATCTCCTTTCGAATCCATAAATAAATCTACAACATCAATATCGTCTTCGACACGGATTCCGGTCACCCGCGTCGAAGAAAGGATCCACTTCTCGATTCCAGTGCTCGTCTGGCCCAACTGCGCCATTGGCCTTTGGCTCATGGAAAGAAAACCGTTCAAGAAGTGCCCTCAGTGTGGACACAAGTTTCCCCACACCGACCTTCATGAGGTTTGCAACCTGTGTTTGTCTCCAGAGCACGAGAGTCGAGACTGTGAGGCCTACGCTTCGTTCCGGTCCAAGAAAACAATCGGGGACCGTCGAGCTCGAAGAGCTATGGAGCAGTAATCATCATCCACACCAGACCTCATCATCGATGAGGCGCCGACCGAGGTAGACGTCGAAGAACAGCAAGAAGACGTCGCTTCCGAAGCAGAAGAGTCCGCTTCCGGAGCAGAGGATCGATCCGAAGATGATGATCTTCTTCCAGCTGGTCAACAGGTCGTGAGTAAGAGCGTCAACCTTGTTCACTCCCCCATACCGGGACAGGCTTCGGTTCCACCCCCACCTTCGGGTCTGGGTATACACCGATCGAAACCTTCCGACGCCCCGCCTTCAGGCTCGGCAGCTAAGAGTATTTAAAAGCCTCCAGTCGACTCGGGCTCGAGTCAGTCTGTCTGTCCCGAAAAGCAAAAAGTGCTTAAGCTGAAGTCCACACCGGCACCCTAACATCCATTGGTACCGGTGTTGAAAGACGTTCTTAAGGTTACCGAAAAGAAAACGACCACTGTAACGAAAAAAGCGGCCCTGAAAGCAGTTTCCATACCGAAACACACTTCGGCCCCAAAGGCAGATGAGTCTAAACACTCTGGATCAAAAGCTTTGGATCCAAAAAGTACAGATTCAAAGAAAAGGCAAGAAAAGCCTTCAAATCTGAAACCAAGACCCGTTCCGAAGGCAATAGATACTGTAAAGCATAAACCTGTCGGCCCCAAACAAGATAAATCGGGGCCGAAAAAGGATTTACCAATAGAAGAGCTTTTCCAACCTGATGTAAGGCAAAAGACTAAAAATTCATCCAAAGACTGGACATGTGTACACAGTGTCTGAAAAGAGGAAAATGGACTGTCCTAAACCATCGCCTGTTCCTCCAAAGAAGCATGTTCAGACCTCCCCTATAAGACTGCCTTCTCCAGAAGTAGAAATACTACCAGATATTTCTTCTGTACATTCACCAGCTAGCGCACATAGCCTTATACCACAAGGTGAGGATTATGGAGATACATACTCGCAAGACAGTTATCATCAAATAGATGAGGTTAATGACCCAGATGATATTGCTGGGCCATCGGGTGACCCACGGGAAGATTACAATGCACCAGATCTACCACAAGATGAGGCATATCCGTCTAGACCATCTCCACCAGATGACACCATTGGGTTCACACAGCTCATTCATAGAGCAGCTACTTTCCATGGAGTAGACTTGCATACAGATCCAATAGAAGAAGACTTCCTTATGGACAAACTATTAACGTCACATAAGACCACAACCACACTTCCAATACTTAATGGAGTGATAAGACACGCACCAGAAATATTTAAAGACCCAGTCAGAGCCAGGGTAATTAACCCCATATTGGAAAAGAAATATAAAGCGGCTCTCTCTGACCCGGGCCAGTTGCCACTAGATTCACGGGTAGTGTAAAATGCGTGAAAACGAGCCAACTCTCAGACAACAGGGGATGCTCCACCCCCTGACAAAGAATCTAATCTTTTGGATGCTTCAGGGAAACACACCCTATCACAAGCTGCAAATATATGGAGGATTGCTAACACTCAAGCTCTGTTAGCAAGATATAACAGGGCTCATTATGAGGAGTTAGAGTCTATCATGCAACACCTGCCAGACCAATATAAGGGCAGAGCTGCTGACTTAATACAAGAGGGCAAAGTAATAACAAATACCTCCATAAGTTGCGCACTAGACACTGCAGACACAGCATCTAGAGCAGTAAATACAGGGGTACTGTTGCGCAGACATGCATGGCTACGAATCTCTGGGTTTAAACCAGAAGTACAAGCCAGTATATTAAACCAGCCATTTGACCAACAACATCTTTTTGGCCCAAATGTAGACAGTGCATTGGAAAAAATGAAAAAAGATACAGATACGGCAAAATCAATGGGAGCTTTACAAACGCAAGCCCATAGACCTTCCTTTCGTCGCTCCTTATATAGGGGTGCCTCTAGAAGTTTCCAAACTGACAACACCTCCTCTACTTACAAAACTCCCAACCAAACCTCGCCTAATAAGGGATATTATAGAGGAGGGTATAGAGGGAACAATAATAAAGACAGAGGCAGAGGCAATAACAATCGCAACGCCTCTACTCCCAAACAGTGACTTTCCTTCCATCCCCCCAAACCATTCCACTCCGGTCGGGGGAAGATTACAACAGTTCCTAGCTGTCTGGAACTCCATCACCACAGATAGGTGGGTAAGACAAATAATTCAGTCAGCTTATTGTCGGAAGCTCACTTCCACTCCTCCAACAATACCACCCAGATAACGTCCTATGTCACAGGAACACCTCTCACTACTAAGACAAGAGGTAGAATCACTACTGCAAAAGAACGCAATAGAACTAGTACCAAAAGAACATCAGAACACGGGTTTACTCCCTCTATTTTTTCATACCCAAAAAGGGCGGGTCTCTCAGACCGATTCTAGATCTAAGACCCCTAAACCTATACAAACGTTCAGACCATTTTCATATGGTCACATTACAACAGGTTCTACCGTTACTAGAGAAAGGCGACTTCCTTGCCACGTTAGACCTCAAGGACGCCTACTTCCACATTCCCATTCATCAATCTCACAGAAAGTACCAAAGGTTTGTACTAGAAGGTCAGCACTACCAATTCAAAGTGCTCCCCTTCGGAGTAACAACAGCACCTCGAGTGTTCACAAAGTGTCTAGCAGTAGTAGCAGCACACTTAAGAAGAGACAACATTTATGTCTTCCCACATCTCGACGACTGGCTAATAAAATCCAAGTCATACAACCAATGTGTACAGCACACAAGTCAGACAGTCTGCATGCTGCACAAGTTAGGGTTTACAATAAATCAAAAGAAGTCACATCTACAACCGTCCCTATCTCAGCAGTATCTAGGTGCCACAATAGATACTTCCAGGGTAATAGCATACCCCAACTTAATAAGAATATAAGCTATACAGACTCTCATCAAATGATTTCAGCCACAACACTCACTACAAGCTCTAGTGTGATGATAGCATCTTGCATTTTCATAGTACCATACGCAAGACTACAAATTCACCCCATACAAGAATCCTTGGCAAGTCAGTGGAATCAGGCTCAACAAGAGATAACAGATCTGGTGGTGGTAGACGACCGGGCACATCGCTCTCTGCAATGGTGGGACACCAAAAACCTTTCCAAGGGCCGGCCGTTTATAGAATCTGTCCCACAAATGATATTAACCACAGACTCATCTCTCACTGGATGGAGAGCGCATTTAAAAAATCACACAGTACAGGGTACGTGGACAATGAAACAAAAAGTATTCTACATAAATTATCTGGAGTTACTAGCAATTTTTCAAGCTCTAAAATCGTTCCAACATTACCTGTCAAACAAAGCTGTACTAGTCCGGATGGACAACATGACAGGAATGTATTACATTCAAAAGCAAGGAGGGAAACACTCCCTACAGCCATCCCTCAAAACATTTTTCTGTTAGCAGAGCATCTGCCAGGAGTTCCCAATCAATTGGCAGATCTTTTAAGTCGTCAAAGATAACAGATACAAGAATGAGAACTTCATCCTCAAGTTCTTCAGCCATTTTTTCAAAGGTGGGGAAAACCAGAGAGAGATCTGTTTGCCACACACCGCAACTACAAATGCCCAAGCTTCGCCACCAGAAATGTAAAAAAATCACATGGTCATTTTTATCTGTAATTATACTTATCCAGTATTATGGGTATCTTTCATAGATTCACATGCCTGAATCATTCCCCGTCGTCGGGGTAGGAGTCCCCGGTAAATAACAATAGTAATGTCACATAGACATATACTTAGTACTAGGCCAGAGGCCTCACATTAGTAGCCTATCTAGGTCCTTATGTAAAAAGGACCAAACTTTGGCCAGGAGCCAATCAGCTACCATCACCCTTCTCACCTTCCTGGAAGGAGCCCTAGTCCCTCAGATTTTCTACCGCACGTCGTGCAGAGGAGTCTCCACTGAGCTCTGCTCAGGTTTTTTCCTATATCTTTGGTTTTTTGCCTACTATTTCTTCAGGTTCAGTTGGAAAAGGAGTATTGATATTTAATATGTCTACTACTCCTAAAAAAGGACTTTTTAGGCCATGTGCCTCATGTAGTAAAATGAGGCTACACATAGAGGACAAGCATGAGGAATGTTTGTACTGCCTCTATCCTCAACATTCTGCCAAGGAATGTAAGATTTGTCGCACTCTCCCGGTCAAGACATTGAAAGACAGGGAAGGGCGACTGCTTCTGTGGCTCCAGAGACTGAAGGACAAAGACCAAGTCTCCTCAGGTGAGAGTGAGTGTTCCTTCAGAAGTTTCCACTCCTCTCCTAAAAGGCCTCGACAGACATCTCCAGGTCAGTCTGCTGTGCCTCCTCACAAGAAGCCAAAATCTATGGAGGGTCATCCTAAGGTCAAGCCTTCTCTTCAGATGACAGCCTTCAAAAAGCCTGCTGTGGTATCTTCTGGCCTGCCTGTGACGATGTCGACAGTATCCATTTCGACATCCACAGCGTCTACTTTCTCCATGGCTTCAACTGCTACAACGTCGTCGACGATGGGTAGGTCAATACCTTCTGTTATTCCTCTCACAAAACCGTCGACGACGCTCCCATCGACGTCTGCTTCATCGTCGACGAAGGCAAGGCTTCCAGCGTCGACGAAAAACCCATCGTCGACGTCGAGTTCATCGTCGACGAAGACTTCATCGTCGTCGAAGACACCGTCGACGAGGACACCGTCGACGACGAGACCGTCGACGAAGACTTCCTCGTCGACGAAGACTACACCGTCGACGAGGACACCGTCGACGAGGACACCGTCGACGACGACACCGTCGACGACGACACCGTCGACGAGGACACCGTCGTCGACGAGGACACCGTCGTCGACGAAGACACCGTCGACGACGACCCCGTCGACGAGGACACCGTCGACGACGACCCCATCGTCGACGAGCTCGTCGACGACGACACCGTCGACGAAGCCAAGCAGTGTCGACGCCGCAGTCGACGAGGGCATTGTCGTCGACGAGGACATCATCGACGTCGATGCAGTCGACGATGAAAATGTATGATACAATGCCCAAGCTTCGCCACCAGAAATGTAAAAAAATCACATGGTCATTTTTATCTGTAATTATACAACTCCATCATTTGCCCAATGGCGAAAACAATCTGACGATGGAGTGGATGACCATGCGCACTACGGTCTAAGGGAGGAGTCATCCAGCAGACAAAGACTCTTCCAAGACAACAACAAAGTGTAATCACCCGGGCCCACCACCAGATGGTGATCTAATGCAACAGTGTGTGGTCTGCAGCCCATATGCCTCGAACATATTTGTTTTCAATTTTCCTTACTTTTCAGCCTTTGATCTAATGCAACAGTGTGTTCTGCAGCTCTACATGCCAAGAACAGATGCATACTAGTAAGTAGCATTTCCCTTCCAGTTTACCAGTTATTGTTGATCCCAAGCTACTGATGCAGTGACAAGCCAGTGGATGCTTTGAAATACACAGAAGGCCACTTGAATGGCATAGGCATCCCCAAGGTGCAGCCAGGCACTACACTGCAATCACACACTGCATCAGTGCACCCACACACTGTAAAAGCACACATCAGCACATATGAAACAGTGGCTGCTACACCGCTTGGCATACGACCACCTCTAGATGACATCCACAAGACACAAGTAGGAGTCATTCATATTCAGCTCTAGATCATATCAGGCAATATATCAGTCCCGGCTTTAATCAACTTACAATACAGCTGAGGAGACACCTCTAAGTCAGTCAGTCAATAGTGCTGATTAACATCTAGCCAACTCCAGACAGACCCTTAAAAGCCATCACCCAGAGCAAGGACTGTCCTGCATCAGCCCTGAATAGATGCCAGCTCACCAATCATCAGATATAATCAATTCTAGATGCAAGACACTAGCTATGGCCTCCCAATCAACTAAAGATGACTTCTTGTGTGCCTCTAGATGGCACCTCAAAAGCCAGCAGCAAACTTTCAACCAAATCTGAATGGCTTCCAAGGCATCAGTCATACAACATATGCAACTAAGTGGATCTATAGTCCCCGTTTACTCAAGATGAGATCCCTTTCATAAAAGCTGTTCCAGCACCCATTAACTTGAAGCCACTTTTTCCTGAACTCAAACAGGACAGCAGTCACAGCACCCACTAAATATAACTTACCGTCTCCCTTCCTCCTGTTGCACGTTGTCGGTGGTGCGAAAGCACAATCACACTGTGCTCCGAGTTAATTGAGAGGCTTCGTTCAGATGACCCGTTTGTTGAAACGGGGATTATCAAAGAACATGGCAGGTGGGCGCGGTACATCAACAGGCTTTAAAGACCTGCATTTGCAATGCAGTAGGTCTCGCATTTACCAAAGTTTAAGCTATCGGCATTGGTAAATGACACTGTGTTTTATTTATGTTTTAAAAACCAAACAATAAATAAAAGGCATTGTTATTTACAATGCAAAGACTAACTGGCGTAAATGTGAGACCTATTGCATTGCAAATGCTTGTTTAACATTGTTACATGTATGGCATCTTCTCATCACTGCCCTCCAGTTTAATTTCTTTCCATTTGAAGTAATGTAGTGCATAATTGCGCCATCTAGTGGTAAGTAGCCAGAAGTATTCTGATTCAATCTTGCATAAAGATAAAAGTAGGCCTACTGAAAGCAAGGGCTTCATTCTTGTAATCCTGCTTTCGCTTTAGTGTGAAATGAAGATCCAAAGAGCACTTAGCGTGGCCTAGCTGTAATATTATACTCTATACAATCACAGGCATGCACAGTGGACTTCATCGTGCATATGAACATTAAAGCGCAATCTATTGATTTTGCAACTGCTTGTTATTTTTTTGTGTTTTAAACAAATAACTGTTTTGCTGAACTTGAATCATGAGTTAAATGATTAGGAAAATTAATACAATACATATTCATAGCAATTTGCTGCAGCTGCAAAATCATGTTTATTCCATTTGCCCTGGAAATGAGTGACCTGCAAGTCAGTCATGAGGAGCGATTTCAATTTCTACTTCCACATTTCTAGATCCTCTCAAGAGTTTTGCTTCTTGTTATAAAGTGTACGTCTTTCTCTATATTAATTTAATATCTTTGGTGATGTGTCCTTCACAGGAAGCTGTCAGCAGAGGAACTGGAGCGTAAACGCCGAGAGATGATGGATAATGCCAAGTGGAGGGAAGAGGAGCGGGCAAACAACGTGCAGAAATACAAGCAGGAGGAAGAGAAGGAGAAAGACCTGGACAAGAAAGACAATAGAGATGGAAAATTTATCCAGTAAGAATCTTTGTCTTGAGTGCATGTGTGATTTGTTTTGTATGGGAGGGATTCTGTGATGCGTAGGGAGTGAACACAAGAAATGTTTTGGATCTGAAAAACAAATGCTTGCGCCCAATAGAGAGTATTTTATATTTACAGAAAATCTTTCTGTTTTTAGGCCATTAAAGGGTGGTGCCAAAGAGTCCTGTAAAAAGTTACTTTTGGCAAGATTTTTGTGGTTTTGACAGATTAATATGCTTTTAACTTTTCTTTTCAGCTGCAGGTTGGGTTCTGCTTCAGCCTGGAATGGAAGTTCAATGCTTGATGAATCTAATAATGATTCAAGGCTGAGGAATGTACTTTCTATGTCATGAACAGTTTTTATCCAAGATTTAAAGATTTAGTAGATCCCGTATGCTTTGCCCTTCCATTTAGTGCTGCTTGAGGATAGTTAAAAGCATAAGAATATTTTGAAAGAGCTCCTCAGTGGTGACAATATTACAGGTGAGTAATATTCCCATATAAATCCCTGCAGCCAGAAAAACAGTAAAGGTGAAGACTGAAACGGGGGTCAGAAGGAGGTCTTAAACTAAGGGGTCCATTAGGATGGCGGGCGGATAGCCACCGCCAGCCTGGCGGGGGCAATCCGCCCGCTATCCTTCCCTGTATCCCCCCCGCCATATTAGTATGGCGGGGGGGGAACACGGTGAAAGAAAACACCCCCGCCACTTTTACGCCCCGGTCGCCTTGCGGCCGAGGCGGAAAATGTTTAATATGGTGGTGGTGTCTATTAGACACCGCCAGCCATATTACGATGGCAAGAGTGCAATGCCACCACGGAAAGGCAGGCGGTCTTCACTCTGGGGGGCCCCCTGCGGGGCCCCCAGAGTGAAGGTGAGTGGGGTGGTGCACACTGGGGGGGTACCTGTGGTACCCCCCTTCATTTTTATTTCCAAAGCGGCATGCACCGCGCGGTGCCTGCCTCTTTGCAAATGAAAATGCTGTGATGTATTGTCAGCATTGTGGCGGGCGGTGCACCGCCCGCCACAATGCTGAGAATACAGGATGTGCCCGCCACTGTGGCGGGCACATTCTAATGGCACCCCCGGGACCCCCGCCCTTAAGGCGGGCGGTCCCGGCCCGCCATCCTAATGAGGCCCTAAGAATGAGAAGTGACCGTGGGAAGAATCGGGCTGTGATAGATAAAAATAATGGTATATTGTTCGGAGATGCTAGGGCAGTCCAGAGGGAGACTGTTAGGCTGGTTGCTGCTCCTTTAACCGTTCTCTGGTATGTCAGCAACTGAAGCGCAGTATGGAGGAAAGGAGAGTTGTCGCTGCTAATGCTGTGCGGGTCACCTTGTTTTTTTGGCCCCTTCGCATTTGATTTTCGTTTCAGAAACCTACTGCCAAAGCTTGGGTTCATTTCTGGAAAAAAAAATGTGACCTTGATGCTTAGGGAGATTTCTCCCTGCACCTGGGGGCCATTCCATTGCGAATTTTATCTTCCTGGGTCTGCCACGACCTAGGCAGGGAAAACGATTGATGGCTGCACTCCCCTACATAGGGCAGGTCACATAGTCACTGTAATCTGGCATCCATGTGGCAGATAGGCTGTCAGGTCAAGGGTTTCTGCATGCAGAGCCAACAAAGATTCCACTGTCGGACATCCCAGTGTTCCCCCCCCCCCCCCCCCCAAATGAGGCAGAAGAACTGGAAACTTTAGAGGACAGGACGTTTTATTGCCACATGTCTACACCACCAAAGTGTAAATGACCCAATTAGCCTTCAAGGTAGGATCTGGATAAATGTGTGTTCAAGTTTTTGTGGAACACAAGCAGACTGGTGTTGCGCAGAAGCTCTCCGGGTAAGTTGCTCAAATTTGATGCTACTAAGGAAAAGGCCACAAAGAGTGTTTTTAGTTGGGGATGGGAGAGGCTGGTCCCTAACACTTGATAAGTGTGACTTGGACTAACTAGGTTTTCTGTGCTCAATACCTCACCCTGGTTTTCTTCGATGCTTGCACAGATGACGATTATGTTCTCTTAGCCAGGCAAAGACTGGAGCTCAAATGTAGGATGGAATTCTGTAGTAGGGGATCTCTGTGTATAGTCATAATCTAGGGAATAGTCTCGCCCATGTGCATGGACCCCGGAGCAATCAAAAATAATTCTCTTAAGCTGTCTTCAGTGTAGTCCTGCATAGACACTTAAGAGAAAGTTAAAGACAAATAATGCAGCCTATTCCTACAAGGCTATACTGTCCAGTACTTCAACTAGAAATGCAAAGGATATTCCACCAATATCACATTTAACCCAAACTACTAAGTTTCACCCAAAGAAAACATCCCCTTCACAAACTCCTTGGAATGATAGAGAGGAAGGGATGGACAGACAAGCCCCCATAGGCTGCCATTATGTGTCTGGAAAAGGGATACCGTGCCTTTAAGAAACTCTCCAGAGACCCGCGGTATCCCAGAATGCACAGCCAATGTCCTTTTACTTTGTTCTTTTTTCCGGCTCCTGCTAGCAGGTCCCTGGAGCATTGAGCTCTCCCCTTTTGGTGTTTTTCAATTTTTTGGCACTTTAAGTGTTTTGAGTGTTTCACTCGATGTCTGACTGCTTCTTCTTCCTTTTGCTGGGGTTTTTGGCCAGTTTTGCCCACTCTTTTGTCGAATATGCCAGCTTTATTCGACAAGTGCCCTGAGTGTGCCAGGAAGAAGGCTATATCAGACGCTCACAGAGTGTGTATCCTCTGTCTCCCTTCCTCCCATGTCCCTGAAGACTGTGAGATTTGTCAATCCTTCTCCAGGAGGACCCTGATGGACAGGGAGAAAATTTGTCTCCAAGGCCTGTAAGAACTAAGGAGACATCCGGAACCAGGTGGGTCTGGGCATGGAGGGACTCTGTCTTCTTCCTCTGCCCGTGCTTCGGCCTCTGGGAGGCTTCCCAGTCAAGAAAATGCCAGGAAAAGGCACAGATCTCCGTCGACGTCCTTGATGTCGAGAGGGATGACCACCATCTGCTCCCCGTCGCCCCAGGACTCTGGGTCGAAGCGACTTCGACGTCGAAAAGACTGACGTCGAGACTTCGGACGAGGTCGACGTCGAGGACTTCATCGACTTCGAGACGCCATCGACGTCGAGATGGGTCCAAGGGGCACCGGCGCTCACCATCGAGGGGACACCGCCCTTCGCCGTCAAGGTCAACTCGACGTTTGACGTCGAGTAGAAGCGGGTCGACGTCGAGGGACATATCCACGTCTAGACGTTCGACGGCGAAAAAGAGGTCGACGTCAAGGAAGGAGAAATCAACGTCGAGGGGGCGATCAAGGGCCAGGACTGTGTCCCATGCCTCAGTGATCAGCCTGTCTTATGCATCCACGAGCCCACGGTCGAGGCGGCTCTGGCGCTCGTCTGAGAAGAGGTTGGCCTCGAACATCCTCGTCAAGGCCTGCGCAGAAGAAGAAGAGATGAGTGGTTAGGTCTCCGGACTCTGTATATTCTCAGACCTATTCGCCTTCTAGGCCCAGGAGGCCTCCACCTCCTCCATTGCCTAAGGAGACTCCTCCTCGTCCTCCTACTCCTCCTCCTCCTCCTCTTCCTCCTCTTCCTCCACCGCGGCCTCCTCCACGGTCTCTATCTCTGCTGCGCTTTCCGTTGCCTCCTAAGGGGCCGCTACAGCCTAGGATTCAGGTTCTGCCTCCGCAGCTTCCACCTCCTGTACGGCCAGTGGATCGCATGAGGCCTAGGAGGTCTAGGTCACGGTCCAGTCAGGGACACCGATCAAGGAGTGACCGTCGATCTTCGACACGGTCCCGACATAGTCACCGGAGGGACAGGTCAAGGTCCAGTCGTACGGACTCTTTCAGTGCCCGGGGATATTCGCCCACCTTATCGGATTCCCCCCATACGAGAGTGTCACCGGAGGATGACATCGTATCGTTTCAGGAGGTGTTATTGAGAGGGGCAGCGAAGCAGGGGATTACTAACGGTACCCACACCTTCTACATTGGTGTTCTTCGAGACCTTGCACAAGCGGCAGTTGTCTCGACCCTTGTTGCCCTTGGTGCCAGGGCTGGAGGAACCGGCTACGGAGCTCTTCCTGACTCCGGCGTCAATGAAATTCGCTCCTTCCCGGCTGCAGAAAAAGTACAGGCCCCCAGACTCCGATCCGGCGTTCCTTAGATCAGACCCGGTGCCGGATTCAGTAATCGTCACTGCGGCCAGGAAGCAGCACGCTACTGCCCAGTCTTCTACGGTGCCTCCAGACAAAGGAGAGCCGTCCGATTGATTCAGCGGAAAGAAAAGTCTGAGGTACGGCTGCTACTTCCATGAAAGCCGCTAGCCCCGCCGCTCTATTGGGTCGGTACGACCGGTCTTTGTGGGAGTCCCTGCAGCAGTTTCTGGAGCACCTTCCTAGAGACAAGAAAGAGGACTTCAAGGAAATCATCAATGAGGGCATGATGGTATCCAATCAGGTAATCAGCTCGGCTGCAGATTCCTCTCTCTTGGCGGCTCATGGATACTGCCATGGGATTAACCTGAGGCGCCATGTCTGGTTGCGCCTGACATCGCTGAAACCAGAGGTGCAGCAGAGAGTCGCCAACTTGCCGTTCTCTGGGTCGACGCTCTTTGGAAAGCATGCGGATGAGGAGATGGCCCGCAAGAAGGCAGAGGCAGAAACCCCGGCGGCCGTCGGGTTAGAAAAGCCAAAAGAGCAGAGGAAGACCTTCCGTCCCTTCCAGAGATGTTTCAGTGCCCAGGGAAGAGGGCAAGGTCGTCAAGCTGGCCAGCAGCAACAACAGCAGCAGCAGTACCAACGGCAGCCATTCCAGAAGCGCCAGAGGGGCAGAGGCGGCCAGCAGTCCTCCTCGACGCCCAAGGGCCCGGCCAGGTCTAGGCCCTGAGGTGTTACTTCCTCCTCGTCCGTTACCCGCTCCAGTGGGGGGAAGCATACAACATTACTTGGCAGAGTGTAGAAAAATTACTCAAGACAAGTGGGTGCTGAATATTGTTTTCAATGGATACCGTCTTCGTTTCGTCAGCCCTCCTCCAGTGATTCCACCGGTTTGCTCGCAGTTCCAGCTGCTCGAGCTCCAAGCGGAGGCCGATGCCCTGTTAAGAAAAAGGCGATAGAAGACGTCCCTTTGTCTCAAAGGGGAAAGGGTCTTTACTCCCGGTTCTTTCTGGTGCGCAAGAAAGACAAGAACGAGTGCAGGCCCATTCTGGATTTGCGACAAGCAAACAAATGGATTCGCAGGGAGAAGTTTTTCATGCTGTCTCTGCACCAGATTTATCCTCAGCTGCAAAGAGGAGACTGGCTTTGCACAATAAAACTGCAAGATGCATACTTCTATGTGCCCATTGCACGGAAACATCGGAAGTTGCTGTGATTTCTGGTCGGCACCAATCACTATCAGTACACCGTACTACCGTTTGGACTGAAGTCTGCGCCCAGGACCTTTTCAAAGTGCATGGCAGTGGTGGCAGCTCACCTGAGAAAGAACAAGGTGTTTGTCTACCTGTACCTGGACGACTGGTTGATCAAAGCCTCCACCTTCCAGGAAGCGCAATTGCACTTCAACAGGACGGCCGTTGTGTTGAGCCAGCTGGGGTTGCACATAAACATGTCTAAGTCTGTTCCGACTCCAGTCCAGTGCCTACAGTACTTGGGAGCCTCCATCGATACTCTTTCAGCAAGCATGTCTCCTTCGGAGGAGCGACGCTTATCGATCCTTCGGAAGGCTCAGGCTCTCATGGCGGTTACATCTACGACAGTGAGGACGGTGTCTTCTCTACTGGGGTCGATGGCCTGTTGCATCTTCCACACGCACACCTCCACATGAGGCCGCTGCAGGAATGTCTGGAGGATCAGTGGGACCAGAAGCGGGGGAGCTGGGACGACAGGATCCGGCTGTCCCTTCACGCTCAACAGTCCCTGAGATAATGGTGCTCAGCAGAGTATCTCCTCAAAGGGGTTCCATTTCATCCATTTCACAAGGACATTCCCATTCAGACTTTCGTCACGGATGCTTCTCTCCATGGCTGGGGAGCGCATTCCGACCATCTACAGATCCAGAGAACGTGGTCCCCAGCGGAACCCACGTATCACATCAATTTCCTGGAACTCAGAGCTATTCACTTGGCACTGAAGGCCTTTCATCCGTCCAACTCCTTGCTTGTGCAGACGGACAATACAACCACAATGTATTACCTCAGCAAGCAGGGGGGCTCGAGATCGCGCACACTGTCACAAGAAGCGCAGGGATCTGGCACTGGCTGCTAGCCAGAAGACTGACGATAACGGCTACTCATCTGCCAGGTGTGCAGAATGCTCAGGCGGACGCACTCAGCAGGATGATCCAAGAAAACCACGAGTGGGTCATAAACAACGAGGTGCTCGAAGACATCTTCGCCAGGTGGGGCACTCCAGACGTGGATCTGTTCGCCACCGCCGAAAACAGAAAATGCAGAGACTTCGCCTCCAGGTATTACCAACCGGGGACTCTGGGGAACGCGTTATGGATCAGCTGGTCGAACAGCTTTCTGTACGCTTTTCCACTCATTCCCCTGATTTCGGCGGTGCTCATCAAGCTGTCTCAGTCCAGGGAACAGATGATCCTCATCGCTCTGGAATGGCCCAGACCGTGGTGGTTCACGGACCTGCTTCACCGGTCTCTCCTGACTCACATGCGACTGCTGTGTCGGCCGGACCTTCTCACGAAGTTCGGGGGGCAGATGGTGCACCCCAACCTCTCATCATTGAGTTTGGTGGCATGGCTCCTGAGATAGTGCAATATGGCCATCTGAATCTTCCTAAGGATTGCATGGACATATTAAAGGAGGCTAAGCGACCCTCCACTAGGTCTTCTAGTTCTTGACTAGGTCAAGTGGAAGAGGTTCTGCATCTGGTGCACGTCTAAGAACTATGATCCGACGACCTGCAAGGAAGATGTCATCCTTCCATACCTTTTGCATTTGGCTCAGTCTGGCATTAATTTTCATTCCATCAAGGTTCACCTCGCAGCATTAACTGCGTACAGAAAATGCCCTTCACAAACATCCTTCTTCGAGATTCCTGTGATAAAGGATTTTTTGGAAGGATTGAAGAAAGTGTTTTCTCCTGTTCGGCTTCCTTCGCCTTCGTGGGAACTGAATGTGGTGCTATCCAGGTTAATGAAGGAACCTTTTGAACCTATTCAAAGGCTTCACTGCAGCACCTATCGTGGAAGGCGGCGTTCCTCGTGGCTATTACATCAGCTCACAGGGTGAGTGAAATTCAGGCATTGTGTTGCCAGGAACCTTATACTGTATTTCATGCTGCTACGGTGGTGATGTGTACTCACCCTAAGTTCCTTCCTAAGGTGATCTCTGATTTTCATGTTAATCAGACTATAACTTTACCTACGTTTTTCCAGAACCCTTCCACTCCAGCGGAAAGATCTCTTCATTCCCTGGATGTCAGAAGGGTGTTGAAATTCTATTCGCAGACCAATTGTTTGTCAACTATGGGTCGGTCAGGACTGGTCTTGCTACCTCTAAACAGTCCATCTCTAGGTGGATTGTGTCCTGTATCTAGTTATGTTATCAAAAGGGGGTAAGTCTAAGGCTAATTCCACCAGGGGCAAAGCGGCTATGACGGCTTTGCTACGTAATGTTCCCATTGCAGATATCTGCAGGGCTGCCACGTGGAAGTCGGTCCATACCTTTGCTAAGCACTACTGTCTGGACTCTGATGCCAGAGCAGATGCTCAGGTTGGGCAGGCTTCGTTAAGAAATCTGTTTGCACAGTAGTGGTGTGGTCTTTTTTCTCCACCGCCGGATTAGTTGTTGGGATGGGCTTGCCGTTCTATTCACTAGATTATGACTATACACAGAGATCCCCTACTACAGAAGTAGTAGTTTCTTACCTGTAACTCCAGTTCTGTAGTAGGGTTATCTCTGTTATAGTCATAAGCGCCCGCCCTCCACCCTGGTGGAGAAAATGGCACTGTACTGTATGCTACAGGCCTTGCTTTATACACCTTCAAAAATAACTGAAAGTAAAAGGACTTTGGCTGTGCATTCTGGGATACCGAGGGTCTCTGGAGAGTTCCTTAAAGGCACTGTATCCCTTTTCCAGACACATAATGGCAGCCTATGGGGGTTGTCTGTCCATCCCCGTCGCGATCGTAAGCAGCGCAAGAATAAATAAACGCCACTAACCTTTTCTCTTGTGACCAGCAGAGACAATGCCTGATGTGAGTCCCCCCCCAATTCCCCCTAACACAATCCCCTACAGAGAAAGGTAACTCATCTGCGTGAAATTGTGCCCAAGGGGAAAAGGGAAGTGGATAAAATAAAATAATAAACCAGCTGTTTTGTCTGTACTCCCTTCAAGGTCTGGTCTAAGAAGCTGTACTACCTCAGGAAAGATAATATCCCACTGCAGAACAGGAAGACAAGACAGCAGGACTGAAGTATACTCGGAGATAATAATGTCACCAAACATATACTATTATCCTTCTATGCACTCACCAGAAATACATACAGCTAGGAACTTAAATATGCTTATGTATGAAGGTCTTATTCAGGGGAAGCGAACACTCCCCAGAGCAGTAGGCATACAATCAAAACAGAAAGACAAGAGCTTTAAATGAATGAAGAAGTAGCCAAAATCTGTAGAACGCTGTAATAGGACCAAAACTCCTAAAAAGAAACAATATCCCGCTAATCGTGTTGTTGCCCTCACAACACAAAGCTTGTAATGTTAATGGCAGGATTCGCGGTTACTGTTACTGATAAATCATGAAACACTCCATGAATCTCATGCAAGAAAGTTGCGGTGTGGAACGGAGCTGCTAGCGAGTGGGATTCTCTTGCACTCTGTGCTCTATATGAAAAGCAAATGGTAAACAGTAGGTAATGCGTCTTGAAAAGGCAGACGCAGAACACTACAATATCCTGCCTGCAGAGACGCGTAAAGAGTAAACGTGCAAGGCGCGTTTCATGTTACCGCGCCTCACTGAAAGCACAAATAAACAAAAACAAAGTTGTTCTTACGAAGGCGGCGGTCCCGCACTCCTCCCGAATACCCGGCAATATAGGAGCTCTCTCGGGATGTCAGAATGTCACGGGTAAAAACGTGGCTGAACAGGAATAGAATACACATGGGAACCACTGCTTTTTCTTCACGCTGGGATCCGGCGGGGAACACCATCCGCCATTCCTTCTCCAGTGAAGATTGTCAAGCACCTTCCCATTGTGGAGGAGGTGCTTATAACAAGACTTTGAAAAAGGCATGAGGTTGGGACAGGGTTCTGATCCCTGAATAGGAAAACGCTACAATCCCTTCCTCTCTATCATTCCAAGGAGTTTGTGAAGGGAAAGTTTCTCTTTAGGTGAAACTTACCAGAGTGGGTTAAATGTGATATTGGTGGAATATCCTTTGCATTTCTAGTTGAAGTACTGGACAGTGTAGCCTTGTAGGTATAGGCTGCATTATTTGTCTTTAATTTTCTCTTAAGTGTCTATGCAGGACTGCACAGAAGACAGCTTAAGAGAATTATTTTTGATTGCTCCGGGGTCCACGCACATGTGCGGGAGTATTCCCTAGATCATGACTATAACAGAGATACCCCTACTACAGAACTGAAGTTACAGGTAAGAAACTACTCCTACCTTTCTAACCTCTCTTCTGTGAAATGCTGCAATTCTGTGTATCATATTTTGTCTAGTGACGAGCACTATAATGCTATATACCTTACTCCTTGAACACTCATTGCGGATACCCATCATAACAACACTCAACACGTCCTTACTGAAACATGGCTAAATAGTTCCTCCTCTCCCATCCTTGATCTACTGGTTCCTCCCAGTCACGACTTAATCTGCCTTTGCAGAAATGGGCAAACCGGTGGTGGGTTAGCTTGCATTTATCGAAACACAATCTCAGTCCAGCAAGCAGATTCCATCGCTCTATCCTCCTGCGAATATCTTTGCATCGATATCTCTGACGATAAGCACCACGCTACCAAGCTTCACATATTCTACCACCTGGCTTTCATCGACGAGTTAATGGAAGTCATTTCATCCAACGACAACTCACAAGTACACCAGATTTTCCTGGGTGACTTTAATCTACACTGGAACAACTCAAACGACCATGGTGTAAGCTGTCTTAAAGCATATCTGGCAGAACAGGATTTATCCCGATTCTGTGATAGTCCAACTCACAACAAGAGAGAGACACTGGACCTCATCGAAGCAAAAACAAACATTGTTTCATTAGATTCCATCACTCCATGTGATTGGACTGACCATCATAACATCATCTTCTACATCAATATCGTGGTAATTCCAAAAAGGGGACAACCCTCAAAAACAAAGCAATGGAAAAGAAACCTACAAAATATTAACCCCATCACCCTGGTAAACCGATGCAACTCTGCCCTGACCCCCACAACAGACATGGCTGATGTCCATGACCTCACTGTCTTTTACAACTCCACTATGCTTGAAATCCTTGACTCTACAGCGCTCCTCCAAGAAAACAACATTTCTTCCAAAATATCCAAACCATGGTTCAATGAGGCCCGGAACTCGGAGCAACGCAAGCTAAGAGCTGCTGAGCGACTATGGAAATCAGCACCCACCAATGACCACCTATACCACCTGAGAGTGTTAAGGAACTCATACAACAGGAAGATTCTAAAGGCCAAGGCTGACTTTTTCAAAACCCAGCTGAACCAAGCCATAAACCGCCCCAAGAAACTATTCAAAATAGTCAAGCAACAAGCACGCAACACTACTAACTCTAGGGAACTAAACGACCCGGCTACACCTAATTGTGATGAGCTTGCCAATTTCTTCAGAGAACAGACTAAGACCATCGAACTGGACATCCAATCTAAGATGACCCTCCCACAACCTGTGGCCCAGGATACTAAGTGTTACTCTCAGCTCAAGGTCCATTTTAGTACTCCATGAGAAATCACAAAAAACAATGCCTCCTGCCATACCTTCTCGACAATCTCTGAACAAATAATCTATAACACTCTGCTAGCACTCAACCCCTCCAATCACTTCTCTGATCCCCTTCCTCCTGCCCTATTCAAAATGTTAAAAACATCTATTCTACCCCTATGGGCAAAAATTGTAAACGCCTCTCTGAGACAAGGCTTCATACCGGACTGTCTTAAAATAGGGCAGGTCACACCTATATTAAAGAAATCTGAATCCATCCCATCAGATCTCAACATTTACCGCCTTATATCCAACGTACCCACTTTGGCGAAATTGCTGGAAAAATGTGTACAAATACAATTATGTAACTATATTAAGAACTACAACATCCTAGACAAACACCAATCTGGCTTCCGGCAAGGTCACAGCACATAATCTGCACCCTCATAATAGATGACATACTAAAAATGCTAGACCACAACGAATCATTCCTACTGATACTTCTGGACTTATCCTCCGCCTTCGACACGGTTAAACATGACAACCTATTGTCCCTATTGGAACGAAGGATGGGCCTTACGGGCACAGTGTTACAATGGTTCTTCTCCTTCCTAAATAACCGAACACAAAGAATCAAGACAAAGCATTTACTCTCTCAACCCTCCGCGGTCACCCTCAGCTCTATCACCCATTCTCTTCAACCTACTAATGGAACCCCTGGCGAACGCCTTGAACTCAACAAACATTCTATATCACCTGTATGTGGACGACACCCAACTGTATTTGAAAATCTCCACTCCAGAAGACTCCATTTCCCTCAACACTATTCTACAGAACATGCAAAGCTGGCTCACTGGCAACCATCTCATGCTTAATACAAAAAAAACAGAATTCCTTCTAATCTCCCCACCCAATCACACTCCTAAGAGAGCTCTATAGCACACCTAACCTCATTTGACTGTGTTCCTCATCATTGACTCCGCGAAATCTCTGGGAGTCACCATAGACAAACACCTGAATATGCAGGCGCACATTACTAATGCCACCAAGGGAGCTAATCACAAGCTGAGTATACTAAGGAAACTCAAACCCTTCCTCCCACTGGCCGACCTCAAAACGGCAGTGCAAGCCCTAGTGCTACCAAGATTAGACTATGGAAGCACCACTCTTTGCGGTCTCCCCAAATACAAGCTGGCTCCGCTGAGGGCATCGCTTGATGTTACGGCAAGTCTGGTATCAGGAATAAAAAGAAATGGCCACATCTCGCTGAAAGCTCTGAACTGGCTGCCATACGATGCACGAATACACCTAAAGATCGCTTGCATGACCCACAAGGCACTGTATACCAATACACCCAGTTACTTGGCTCTAAAGCTGGAGAGTTCGGGAGGATGCAGACAACTACGCAGCGCAAGTTCTTCACTACTGAAACCACAATACTTCCATAAAAAGAGAACTGGTTGCGGAGCTTTCTCTGGGATTTCTACAAAGATCTGGAACACCTTACCTCCTGGGATATGTGGAATCTCCTCCTTTACTGCCTTCAAAAAAGTAGTAAAAATACTCCTTATGAACAAATTCACGTCCTAAGACTGTATTCTAGGTTGACCGCGAGTTTCCTACATGATATACATTTCACTGCCTACCTCTTGTGTATTGAAGGAGAATATTATATGGATGTTTATGACCTCAACCACCTAATGTTTAATAAACATGTATTATGTTTTGTCTACTGGTCACATATGTTATCCATACACTATATACCTCTTTTGTACGAACCATATGCCTCCATACTACCTCATCTCTTTTGTTTAATAACTGTATACTGTAAAGCGCTCTGATACCCTCGTGGATCACATTCGCGCTATATAAAATCCTATAAATAAGTATTTGTGCACAACTTTGTGTGGGTAGACCCCAGTTCCCACAAGCTACCCAGGAGTCTTTTTGTCTCTTCTTGCACTGTTCCGTATAGACACCTACTCAGCATTTTCCAGGCCCTACTTTCAGTGTCTGATGGCTGACCTGTGGGTCCCTGGAGTAATAAGTGCACAAACACCAGGCAACACATGGTGGCAGAGGAAGGATGGTTTTCTATGGCCATTGAACGTGGAGATATTGTGTTACCATCAGTTTATGGTCTATTCTTTATATCTCGGGAGCGATCACTGGAATATGTAAATTATGTCTGTATTTCTCCTGCACTAAAAGCCGATCAAACTACAGTTGGCCCCCCAAATGTTAGAAGGCCATCCTAGACCTATATTCCATATCCATGTAAATATGGAGGAGACCAGGAAGGTAATGAAAAGGTTTCAGGAAAGGGTGATGATTTTAATTGGCCATTATTGCTTAGTCACCAAGGTTATATCTCTTGTTGACTTTTAGTATGTTTCTACTTTGTCCTAGGTGTAGCAGGTCTCTGGCACTTTTTAAATGCATTTTGTCAGCTGTCTTAATTTTAGTGGGATGAATGACCAAAGATGGGATGTTTAACTACTCGGCACAGTCCTGTAGCATCAGTTAATTGTCCCTATTTCTGCTTTGCAGCCGTATGAAGCTGGAGAGTGCCTCATCTTCGTCTTTGGAAGATCGGGTCAAGCGCAACATCCACAGCATTCAAAGGACACCAGCAGCCCTGGAGAAAAACTTCATGAAGAGATGAAGACCTCTTGCACGCTCCCTGACATAGTTCTATGTACATTGGTGAAGTCGGGGTCCTAGACTTGGAGGTTGAAGAGGACATGTTCAGGTTCTCTTAATGTGATTCAGGGACCACATGTAGACCACCATGCCACCCCACGTTTGGTTCTCCGCTATTTCATCAGTCTTTCAGTTAAGTGTCATCTGTGGGCCACTGTAAATCCTCCAGTTTTAGATATCTTTAGTAGATATCTGTGGTACCGCTAAGATAAGGGTTCTCCTGGTAGGAAAGCCGAAGAGCCTGATGATTGCAAAATATTGTTGGATTATTACAACAAAGAAAGCCTGGATCTCCTGTCTCTTTCCCTTGCAGGCTGTAGGGAAGGCACCAGCACACTGAATTGTCATGGGTCCAAGTGAGCTCTAAATCCAACTTTTCCATTGGCTTCAGAGCAGTGAATGTTTACACGTTTGTAAATCTGCATATAAACATAGATGAGAATTCATTATTAAATGTTCTCCTCGTTTGGTAGTGTTTTGTAACTGCAATTATTTGTATATCACGTGCCTTACCTCAAAGGTTTGCATAAATGCAACTTGTTCAGTCATATGAAAGCATTTGGGGTGGCTTTTTGACCTTTGTCAGTATGGTCATGCAATCTGCAGAACAGTTGCCATAATGGCAGCAATGTTGGACATACATAATCTGATGAGCTTCCTTTGTAGACGAGTTGTCTGTTTGTGCACAAGGCTTGCTGCAACTAGCAGGAAGTGGTGAAGCCAGAGCTTACACAAAATCCAACATCCTTTGCAGGCAGCAGTGAAGTTCACCCACACACGTCTTATGAGCCGCCTTGGTGGGTTGCGGGGATTATCAAAAGAATCATGCTTTCATTGCAGTACACACAGATGTAATGCAGTGCAATGCTTACTTCAAGATGTTGCTCAGCAACAAAGGTGTTATGGGGAGCTGGCCGCGCCTTATTGGGCAGTTACTGGCTAGATGCATGATAGACTTGTGACCTCGTATGGGTTAAGTGGTAAAAGATTGTTGGAGCAGAGCGATACCAGGTGTTTTTTGTTCAGTTCAGTTGCAGTGATGCCTGAACAGATCCACTGTTGCAGTTCACACAAACACTATGAAAATACTAAGACGTTCAAAATCGTAGGGCGTGAGCACAAGGAGAGGGAGCTTATTCTGCCCAGAGTCCTCATTTTCACTGGGGCACTAGAAATGAGATGCTATCTACCCACATCTTCCCATTCACAAAGAATGTATTTGAGGGGGGCAGGGAACTTTGCTACAATTTAAATTTCCAGATGATTTGTCCAGCCATCCGACCAGTGACTTGTGATTAATGTGTGCTGAAGTGTTTGATGCCTATAAAAGATTGGGAGTCTGCCAGTTTAATCTCTCGGGTATTGCTTTGAAATGTGGTGTTTACATTAGAAGTAATGGGCTTTTGGACTCATGTACTCAAAGTCCTCCTTCTGGCAATGACATTATGCCTCAGATGCATGGTTGCCCATGCAGCAGTGGAAACCGTCACTGAGAGGGGACTAGGCTCAGTGCCACCTTTTTCAAATGGAAGAGTAGTGGGAAAGCACTGTTTGGGAAAGGACGGTGTCTGTCATCTTAGCAATATATTGTTTGCAGGGGTATTTACTTCACCTTCAATCAACCTCACATCCCCAGTTCACCTTTTTAAGTAGAAGCGTGAATTGTTTTTCGTAGATTTGGGTAAGGAAGTTCTAGCTAAATATCACGATTACAAGCAGAGGTAAATACTCCAGAAAAGCTGCTCTCCCTGGTGATCTGTAATGTATCTGTAGATATGTATATTTGTACTGTGATTTTCACTCTTTATTAAATATGTTTTTAATTTGTTGTGTGGGCTTGTTACTCGTTATTTTATTATTAAAACACTTGGTGCTCACTTGCACTATAAATTGGAATCTCACCGCTACTTGTCACGTAGTGATACAGACTTCCTCCTCAGCCATCTTGCTTGAGGCAGGGGCACATCACAGCGCCATTCCGGTGAGCGCTCTAGTCTTTAGGCGGGCTGCCCACGGCCCTATTAAAGACGATTACATCTGCCTGCCCGGCCCTGGACACAGGTATTTCCTGCATATGCAGCACCGAGCCTTTATGACACGCTTTAGTGCATTTTCAATGTGTTAGACACGCTTTTTAAAAATTGCTTGTTACCCTTTTAAAATTGTTTAAAATCGTTATTTTATTATTAAAACACTTAGCGCTCACTTGCACTATAAATTGGAATCTCACCGCTACTTCGGGCGGGTCACGTTGTGATACAGACTTCCTCCTCAGCCATCTTGCTTGAGGCAGGGACACATCGCAGCACCATTCCGGTGAGCGCTGTAGTCTTTAGGCGGGCTGACCACGGCCCTATTAAAGACGATTACATCTGCCTGCCCGGCCCTGGACACAGGTATTTCCTGCATATGCAGCACTGAGCCTTTATGACACGCTTTAGCGCATTTTCAATGTGTTAGACGCGCTTTTTAAAAATTGCTTGTTACCCTTTTAAAATTGTTTAAAATTGTTATTTTATTATTAAAACACTTAGCGCTCACTTGCACTATAAATTGGAATCTCACCGCTACTTCGGGCGGGTCACGTAGTGATACAGACTTCCTCCTCAGCCATCTTGCTTGAAGCAGGGACACATCGCAGCGCCATTCCGGTGAGCGCTCTAGTCTTTAGGCGGGCTGACCACGGCCCTATTAAAACCTGCCATTGTTGACGCGCAGCGGTTACGCGCAGTGGGCACGCCGGAATCACTCCGAAGTCCAGCCAGAGTCCTGCTTGTCTGCGCTCGTCTGCGCTTGAACGGGCCTAGGGCCATGACTCTAACATCTAGATTTAGAAGTAACTCCCTTCCATCAGTAGCCTATTCATACACTGGTGAGGCTTTAAAATCCTTACGCCCTATTCCACATCTTGATTGTGATCTCTGTTCTTTACCAATTCATAATTTTCACTGCAATGGATGTAATTTCCATACTGGCAAAATGTCTAACTGTAAGGCAATGCGTCAGGTCCGCAAACAAGGTAGGCGGACAAGAACCACTACAAAATCTCCTAACTGCTCTATACTCCAGTTTTGGAGTATTAATTGTAGATCTCTTTCTAAGCATAAACAAAATATCTATGATTTTCTTGTTGATGAGCAGCCCGACGCCTTATTTCTCACCGAGACCTGGCTTCATGAAAGCTCGGGTCCTGACATTGCCATCGCAATTCCTATAAATTATGCCATAGTGAGGTTGGACAGAGCCTCCGGAAAAGGGGGAGGTATTGCGATAATCTTTAAGTCTACTTATACTTGTAGACTCAAATCCTTTTCCCTGCCCGGAAGCGAAACTGCTTTATTCAAATTAACAATTAATCCACAGTTTACCTTATCGGGCCTTTTGGTCTATCGCCCCCCTGGCAATTCTCTCACTTGGATATCTTCATTTGCTGAGAGCATAGCTCCCTTACTTCTTAAAGCAGCTAATTTCACCATTCTTGGTGATCTCAATTTACACCTAGAAGATCCCTTGTGTACCACCAGCAAGCTTTTTCTATCGGATCTGGAGACTCTCAACCTTTTGTTGTGTAATTCTGGACCCACTCACTCTGCTGGACATCAATTGGATCCTATTCTTTCCAATCTTCCGTTTGACTGTTCAGAGTGCCCGCCCACTGGAATGGTCCGACCATTTCGCTGTCCATTTCTCCTTACCCTACACAAAGAATTTGGTTAGGAATGGCTGTAGTAAGGGCGAATTCATTCATCGGTGGGGTAAACTTGATATTACAAAGTTGAACCAACACCTTCTGAATACCCGCCCCGAAGACCGGGATGTTTCAGTTACGGAATTGAATACGGCTGTGTCTCATTGGCTCACCAATGCTGTAACTGCCCTCCTTCCTCTAACCCCGAAATACTCTAGGTCACATCGTTCCCCGGCTCCTTGGTTTTCTCCTGACTTTAAGGTCTTACGAACTGAATGTAAGGCCCTAGAAAGGAAATGGAGGCACTCTTATTCTGATTTACAGAAGACTGTCTATAAAGAGGCCCTAAAGCGATATCATTCAGAGTGCAGAAATGCAAAAGCTGCCTAAGCTGTGAATACTGTGACGCATGCTTAAAATTGCCTACGTACTCTCTTCTCCGTTGTTAAAAAACTGACAGGAGCGGATACTGTTCTGACACCTCCAGCTTTGGACGAAGTTCAATGCAATTCTATCGCGGAATTTTTTATTGCCAAGGTTGAACGCATATACGATTTTATGAGCGCTCCCTTGACTGTTAATGAACATCAGTCGGAATTGGCAGAAGGGATGGAACAATCACTCCCAACAGCAAAGGTTACTAACTGGCAATTGTTTGACGACTTCTCGTTTTTTTCTTGTCCGATCAGTATAAGATCGGGTTCTCCTCGTGACCATGTACCTGTCAAAATCTTAAAATTACTGGATACTGAGCCACGACGGGTCCTTATGAGACTCTTAAATGCATCCCTAACTGAGTCCCTTATGCCCAGGATTAGAAGCACGCAATGGTTGTTCCTCTTCAAAAAAAGGCTGGAGTCGATACGTCCAACCTTGCGAATTTTCGACCTATGTCTTTGCTTCCTGTTCTCTCAAAAGTGTTGGAAAGACACGTTAATACCCAGCTAAACCATCTTGTGGAAAGCTCGGGATTTATACACTCCTCCCAGTCTGGCTTTCGTGCGCACCACTCCACCGAGACGGCCCTACTGGGGGTGACGGAGAGTTTGCGACACGGTATCGACCGCGGTGAAACATCAGCACTCATCCTTTTGGATTTGAGCACGGCGTTCGATACCGTGTCCCATTCCATTCTTTTGAGCTCTCTCCGGTCCCTGGTAGTGGACAGTCCTGCGCTTGCCTGGATTGCCTCCTTTTTAAGTGAGCGCACCTTCCAGGTCTTTTCCACTAAAGCCACATCTGACATCTGTCAATCGGCGTATGGTGTCCCGCAGGGGTCCATACTCACCCTCTATTGTTCAACATCTATGTTAGACCCCTGGCTACCATTGCGGAGGATGCTGGGCTGACTATTTTTTCATACGCCGATGACACCCAAGTGGTTTTCTCTCTTTCCAGCAGTGAGAGCAACAGTGTCTCGACCCTGAAGTCTGGATTGTCTCGTATGGCTGAGTGGATGCAGAGGCATTTGCTCAAGCTAAACGATGACAAAACCGAGGTTATCATCTTGGGGAAGCATAAAGATCTCTGGGGTGCACAACACTGGCCCAGTGATATGGGACCCCTTCCCCAACCAACATCTGTGGTTCGTAACCTCGGATTCCTTATAGATGATAAACTCTCCATGAGGTAGCAGGCCACTAAGGTGGCCGCCATCTGCTTTGTCACCTTGCGTTGGCTCCAGAAAATTCTATGGATGCTGCCCCATGCCACCAGGAGAACCGTAGTCCAGGCATTAGTAACCTCTCGCCTGGACTATGGAAATGTCCTCTACCTCGGTGCAGACGTAGCAACGATCAATAAGCTTCAGGTTGTACAAAACTCGTCGGCCCGACTTCTTCTTAACATTCCGAGGAAATCATCGGCCTCTCAGGCTCTTCGAGATTTACACTGGCTTAGGATCTCTAGCCGTATAAAATTTAAAGCCCTGTGCTATCTCTTTAAAATCAAACAGGGCACGGCCCCAAAATACTTGCAGAGTCTTGTTCAACCGTACAAGCCTAGTCACACATTAAGATCCTCTGCAAATTGCGACTTTGTTGTTCCAAGATTCAAACTTGCAAGGATGGGGGATCGAGCCTTTTTCCATCTAGGTCCAAAATATTGGAACGCGCTTCCAATTGCTCTGAAATCTGAAACCAATCTATTCTGTTTCCGGAAAAAATTGAAAACCATGCTTTTTTAACAAACATATAAGCTGCTGCTTCTGTTCCATGGTTCTGCCGTTGTTGTCCTTTCTTCTCCAGTCTTTCCCTTGCGCCGGGAAACCCACTGTGGGTAGCTGTTGCGCATTATAAATTCAAATAAATAAATAAAATAAATAAAAATTACTCAACCTTTGTGGGAATCTTTCATTTCGAACAGTAAATCTCCTATTTTGGGAATGTGGGCAAGGGGGTTAATGTTAAATTATGTTGGTTAAATTGTGATTTAAAATTTTGTCCACAAATTATGCTGATGTTGCAAAAAGGGTTATTTTACACCTCAGTAGGCTGTCAACTAACTGTGATATCCTATTCAAGCACTCCTTTTATACTTAATGTGTTATTTACACTACCCAAACTCCAAACCATCCAGAACACCGCTGCCGTCCTCGGCATCCCACGACATGAGCACATCACCCAACACCTGCAAGACCTCCACTGTCTCCCCGTCCAGAAGAGAATAACCTCCAAGCTACTCATCCCCGCCTACAAATCTCTCCACAACACCGGACTCAAATACCTCAATGAAAAGAGTCACCTTCCACGTACCCAAAAGAATCTTCTGCTCCGCCGACCTCGCCCTAGCAGAATCCCCGTCCATCCACAGAACCAGAGCGGGTGGAAGAGCCTTCTCCTAAGTCGTGACTAAGGCCTGGAACAGACTCTCAGTCAACATCAGACGCTCCCCTACTCTGCACACCTTCAGGAAGAAGCTCAAGACCTGGCTTTTCGGCTCCCTCCATCCTCCCCCCAGCGCCTTGAGACCTTCACGGGCGAGTGGGGCGCTTCACAATTCCCTGGTTGATTAATTTGTATTTTTTAATAATAGGAACAAGACCCCCTGTGTTAGCAGAAAGCTTTACGTAGGAGATTGAAGTTTCACAAGGTACATTATAAACATAAACACTGCATGGTATACAATGAAAAGCATAATTAAGCTACATAGTACACTAAATATTTTCAACATACGCAGATGGATAGTTGTGTAAGAGAAACTTGGTAACCAACGAGGTATTCTGTAGTTTTAATCACCAGCAGTAGCCATGTATGAATATTAGAAAAAAGCAGATTGTCTTAAATATCTGTGCAGTAATCGTTTATTTAGAGTCTGAATTCTCAGTTTTCACTGAGATAAAAATATAGGTCTGTGGTTAACCAAGCCTTTAATCCCAAGATTTAGTGACCTTTCAGGTCTTGTACAGTTATTGCTGGCAAGGATACTCAGTGATATTTGGAAGCGACAGTGTAATCTAATAGATTCTTGAGGTCTTTCTTGAAGTTACCAAAAGAGATTTCATCAAAATAGCTTGGAGTTTTGAACTCTCATATCCTGTATCCTAGGGGGAACTCCCAAAGAAAAAAATGATTATAGGGGAGAAGAATGTTCTCCATTTTGGAGTGAGTGGGTACCACTTGAGATGATTAGTTTGTATTTCAGTAAGTTAGTGGCTCACCCTTGCATGTGATTGTGAAGAATAAAGGCAAGCATTTATAAACTTGCTTACCTGAATGGAAATCATTTTAGGATGATTAAGATCAGGATAATGTCTGAAATTTCCTGGTGCTGGTTATTAGTCTAACTTCTGCATTAAAGACTGCTTTTAAGTGGGCTGTGGTGGTTTCTGCCTATGCTGGATAAATAGAGTGACTGTTTACACATGTTCAATTTGAGGTTTTTTGGTGGGAGAAGAAGTCTATTTGAAGTGGTGCAGAGGCATGCAGGACACCCTATATATCCTCTTCTGTGTCTTTGTGAGACCCGCTATGTCATCTGGAGAAGATATCTGCAGGTACAGCGCAGCATCATTATTTGGTAGCAGTTTGATATATTGTTAACTTTAATGAAAGTTTGTATTTCAGGACCTATTTGTTGATGTCACTGAAGGTTTCAGCCTAGATCTCAGTTTTTTGTATTCGTCCATAGGGTGATGATTTGATAGATAAAAGGGATAAGACTAGTCTACAGGAATTGGTGTGTAGGTCGTTTTATTGCTTTTTATGATGATTAGAATGTTGGAAATCACACACTTTTCATGTTTGGGTGTAGAACTGTACTATTTGAGGTGATGGTTTTCTAAACAAAATGCCAATTATGATGCTACCATGCCATTTGTGTTAAGGCCCAATTTCCCTTCATAATCTCAGCGAATGATCAGCTAGTCATTAGTCTAGAACTGATTGCTAAGTTTCTGACAGGAATAGTAAGTCAAGGTAGTTTGTCAGGTTTGCCACTTCAAGGCAGTATTTGGTTGTCGATCTAGAGTTGTAGAGCAGAAATGGTTGCTAATCTAGAGTTTTGGAGCAGACATTCAAAATTAAAGTGCTCTATTTGGGAGCCAGTGAGACTGGGATTCGTATGAGATTTTTGGAATTCACATTGGACCAGACGTACAACGCTTTTCAGTGTGCGAAAAATGGGTCTTAGACCCGTTTGCGCACGCTAAAAAGCACGGGCCAATGTACAAAGAGTATTTTGCGACTCATAAATAAATTGCGACTCGCAAAATACTGTTTTGCGACTCGCTATTAGGAAGAGGCGTTCCCTTCCTAATAGCGACCGCAAAACTATGTACCAATGTTTTGCATCCGCAATTGCGGTCACAAAACACTTGCAAATTACCACCTACTTCAATTAGCTGGTAATGCATTCTTAAATGGGAGGGGGCCCAGGGGACCCCTTCCCCTTTGCAAATGCATGCAATATTAATTTATACGGGCTGGCAGTGGTCCCAGGGACCACTGCCTGTCTTTAGAAATGAAACTAAAACATTTCATTTGTTTTTTTTTTTAAATGCAATCAGTTGCATTTTTTTTTTAAAAAGCTGCTTTATTTAAAAGCAGTCCCAGACATGGTGGTCTGCTGCGCCCAGCAGGCCACCTTCCCTGGGAAGGCCTGTCATTCACAATGGGCTCACAAATTGCGCGAGGCTCATTAATGTTCTTGAGCCTCATAATTTGCGACCCCATTGGGAATCGCAAACAGTGTTAAACACACTATTGTACATGCTAAATAGCGCCTCGCAAATTGCGACATAATTTGCGAGGCGCTATTCTGGCCACTGATTTCTTACACTTCTGATAATTGTGATTTGTGCGTTAGGCCTTGTGAGATATTAAGTTCCTTGATGTCTGTTCGTATTTATAATAGAATTGTTTAGGTTTGGGTTCTCGTAGTTTTGAGGTATGCCCTTTAATTGGGTTCCTAGTTCAAAGTTTACATTGTTTTCTAGCTTACATAGTCTATTTCTTATGGTTGTAAGAGAGGATGGTGTGTTATGTCCCATCCTGACATTGAGCAGGTGTGAGTCTAGGCACACCTAGGGCCTAGTGGAACTCCTCGGAAAGTCAGGGCTTCAGCTTCTTGTACAATTCAGAAAGTGAGGCGGAGGCTTTTATGTGTAGCAAAAACAACAGTTGATGGACAGAATGCAGAACAATGTCATACATTCACCCCAGTACAGGGATGTGGGCCTAAATCCATTGTTTTTTTGCTCGCCATTCCAGTTTGAACCCAGCCATATGCAAATCAGTCTTGACCCTGTGCCCCATGGGAACAGTCCAGCCCGAACTCCCAAGCCAGGTCCTCCCTGGTCTGGAAACAAGCATCCTAGGACCGGTTTTGGGCTTTCAGCCCTTATCAGTCAGGATAGCTTGATTACAGTGGCATGGAGAGCACGGCACTCACATCTGAGCATACCTGTCCCACTCGGGGTGACAAATGCAAAAACAACAGTTGATGTACTTAATGCAGAACAATGTCATACATTCACCCCAGTACAGAGATGTGGGCCTAAATCCATTTTTTTTTTGCTCACCATGCCATTCCAGTTTGAACCCAGCCATATGCAAATCAGTCTTGACCCTGTGCCCTATGGGAACAGTCCAGCCCAAACTGCCAAGCCAGGTCCTCCCTGGACCGGAAACAAGCATCCTAGGACCGGTTTCGGGCTGTCAGCCCTCATCTCCCAGGATAGCTTGATTCCAGTGGCATGGCGAGCACAGGACTCATGTCTGTGCATACCTGTCCCACTCGGGGTGATAAATGCAAAAACAAAAGTTGATGGACAGAATGCAGAACAATGTCATACATTCACCCCAGTACAGGGATCTGGGCTTAAATCCATCGTTTTTTTGCTCACCATGCCATTCCAGTTTGAACCCAGTCATATGCAAATCAGTCTTGACCCTGTGCCCCATGGGAACAGCCCGAACTGCCTAGCCAGGTCCTACCTGGACTGGAAACAAGCATCCTAGGACTGGTTTCAGGTTTTCAACCCTCATCAGCCAGGATGTGTAGCGGCAGGTTGTTCCGTGCTTTAAGAGTAATGTAAAGAGAAGACTTGACACCCAGATCCGGTCTTCCGTATGCATAGGATTTGTGCAAGTAGTGGTCCAGAAGAGCACAGGGGTGTGGAAGGTCTGCGAAAGCAAATGTGATATTTGAGGTATGCTGGGCAGTGTTATGTAGTGACTTGAAAGTGTGAGAAATTTGAATTGTGCTAGTTTGTGAATGGGAAGTCAGTGGAGCTTCTTCAGGTGGGGCTGCGCGGAGCGGAGTTTTTTGGAACTCCACATGGTTTGCGGAGTGTGGAAAACGCTGTATATGGAGCACAGTTCTCGGTTCCGGGCTTAGATGACAGGCAATGTAGTTAGCATTGGTTCTTTAGATAATATAGAGAGGTGGGGATGCAAGTGTCTAGTTTTTCTGTTAGAAAGTTTTAAGTTATGTGTTGGTAGTAGATGGTGATAGAGGATTTGTGGTAAGGGTATTTAATTATCTGTGAGTAGTCTAGGTCTGCCAGGGTAACAATGACAGAAAGCACTGTTCTGGGGTTGCGTGTCATATGCAGATAGGTTTTGTCACTTGAGGAAGAATAGTCTAAAAGAAGACTTGTGTGGTGTCAGGTGGAAGATTGCTTGTCTGAGGAAGCTGTGGATGAAAGCAGGTTACTAATATAAAAACGTACTTACACAATTTCAGACTATACTGAATGACTTTGCACCTGAATATAATATGGCAGCCCTCCTGACTTTCCACCTCATGCAATTTTGCACCTGTGTTTGTGCACGTAAATGGGATTTGTACACTAAAATATGTTTTTCTGCGAAAACGTGTTGCCACACACTTGCTTTTGTTGAACTAAGGGTGGTTTTGTTCTTCAATGTAATCTTGCAATTAAATGTGTTTACCTTCTAAATGTGATTTTGATTAGAAATGTGATTCCAGAGATCAGCGTCTTTTGCACCTAAAAGTGAATTTGTACATAATTATGATTTGTGCTTCTTAGCAGGCTTTCTATACTTATGTTATCCAAGTGTTATTTTTGCACCTCAATTTGCTGTTGTCCAAAAGTGATACTTGTCATACTGATGTGCAAGTTTTACATTTGATGTGACACCTTATTAGTGCAGTTCCTCTCTGCACTGAGTAGCACAGCAAGGCTATATTTGCAGCTGTCTCATCCTGAATCTGTTTCTTAGGATAAATAGCCTACAAACTTTTGCATGATCTTAGTATGGCCGCCAACCCCTAAACTAAATTAAACTTCTTAATGGAACAGTGTCCAGGATGCTAATGGCGGTGTCTCAGAGATCCAAATGCCTTCGCCCACCCACAAGTACCTCGGACACTGGGACCTAGCAACTAACCTGTAAGTCACTGTCGTAGCCTATACTCCAATTAAACTGACTTCACTTTTTTTTATACCAAAAAACATACCCTAGTGAACCTATGAACCATGCTTTTTCTTCTTCGTCTCAAAAATCTTCTTAGAACAAAAAAATCTCTGACTGGAAACACGGATTGCCTCTGGTTACTATAACCAGAATTATGAGCTACACATAGCCCTGTGTGAAAATGAGAAATTCATGATCAATTCCTCTTATATTGAGATGTAAAACTTCACTGCTTTGTCTGGTACCCTGAATGGCATAAAAATGCTAAAAACCCTTAACACTGATAGAATACTTACCATCTCTATTGACAGCACTAACTCCCTCTCTTCCACCATACCATATAATCACCAACATACTCTCCAGGAAATGAAATTAGATAGTCCTCTGTGATCCAAATTTCTTTGCGGTCTAGTGAAGCCACATCCAAACAGCACGCAACCTGATTTTCCACAGACAGACTTAAAAACTCATCTGCACGATTCAGATGAGAAATGCAACTAATTGTATCTAACTTCGTTACAACCACTAGCTACAGATCAGAGTACAAATCTCTCCCTACCTTTGTCTCAGCACATATATCTTATCTACTTCCCAAAATGTACTGCTTAACATGAAACCGTATCTGGATCACATTCATGAGATGATATAATTTCTGAAAACCCCACACTCCATCACTCCCGCATACAGTCTCTTCCAAAAGAATGTTTCATTCTCACACTTCCATTACATCTCATTCAGTAACCTACTCCTGAGGAGCCTAACACACACCAAAGACCAACCCCCATACTTCAGAACATTCATCCATATACATAATCACTAATGCAGCCCTGAATATTCTATGATCATATGTCCCACTTCAGATCCCATTGATACAATATCCGGAAACTAGATGTCCTACATGCAAAGATCAATCTGCTAAAGTATGCTCAGTATATTCGCCTCCTCTTAACTCAGTGACCCATCTCCTGCATATCACAGTAGGGCTGGTCTCCTGAAGTGTAGGTTAGCAGTGGCTAATGCCACTTCCATGTCTGCCCTCACCAAAGACTGGACCTTCATAATGTTGCACTCATTAAATCCTGGTTCTGCTGATACCCCATATCCCTATCTTACCACCAGGATGCAACACCGAGTCTCTTAAATGGTTAACTCGTTAAGTCAGTGGCCTCCATTTCTTTCTAACACATCACTACAGAGATTACAAACATATAACAGAGACTGAACATCTTATACTTCACATCTCAACTCAAAAATGTATATTGATGACTTCCTCCATTTTAGCATATATCAACGATTTTCTGGACATCCATTTGAAAAAAGATGGCAACACCTTTACATCCTTCCTCCAATCCTCGTACCTACAGATTTCTCACGTTTTGAATATCCTTGGGCTCAAGACTTCATAGTGCAATTTGTAGGTCGCAGTTTACCAGACAGCAGAGCTGTCTGCGTTTCATAAAGACATCTAGGGGACTTTCAGAAAGTTGACCTAGGAATGCATTCCACCTGTTGGTTGCTATTGGCTTTGTGGTTTGTAACTCATATTTTCTTGCTTTCCATTGATACAGGTTCAATTCGTCCCTCCCCTTGCCTAAACTGCATTTGCAATATTCCTCCACAAACTCGTTTTGTGTAAACAGGCCTTTAAATCTTGTTCCTATCTCAAATGTCAGGCACTGTCTTATCCTTTCCTGTAAACAGGACTGTAAATCTTGTTCTCATCTCGTCACATTTGCTGGTCATTCAAAGACTGAGGTCAAATGTCAGGAGCTGTCTTCCAAGGGTGCTTGTTTCGTTTTCTTTCTCTGACTTCAAAGTGGGTGGATTTATGTGACAATCTTGCTGGATACTGGGGATAGGTAGGAAGTAATTTTTTTCTACGCTCACAACAGCATTTAAATGAACTGTGTAAGTATTTCAGAATGTATCAGAATTAGCAATTTTTTTTTGTTTCTGACGTGTTTTGGAAACAAATACTTTAATATGATCAAAACATATAATTACTCTGAAGTGATGCTAATTCCACACATTTTTCGTCTGTGCACGGTATAGATGTATTAGTAAAAGTGTATATCTGAGCAAAAGCAATGGTCATTTCATTTGATAATGTGTTGTCGGTAGTGGCAGTGTGCTACCACACCATGCACACTCCAATCTACTTGGCACCACACCTCTGTGCCCCTGCACTCTACTCTGCACCTTTGCACTTTACTCTGCACCTTTGCACTCTACTCTGCACCTTTGCACTCTACTCTGCACCCCTGCACTCTACTCTGCACCCCTGCACTCTACTCTGCACCACTGCACTCTACTCTGCACCACTGCACTCTACTCTGCACCACTGCACTCTACTCTGCACCACTGCACTCTACTCTGCACCACTGCACTCTACTCTGCACCACTGCACTCTACTCTGCACCACTGCACTCTACTCTGCACCACTGCACTCTACTCTGCACCACTGCACTCTACTCTGCACCACTGCACTCTACTCTGCACCATTGCACTCTACTCTGCACCACTGCACTCTACGCTGCACCACTGCACTCGACGCTGCACCACTGCACTCGACGCTGCACCACTGCACTCGACGCTGCACCACTGCACTCGACGCTGCACCACTGCACTCGACGCTGCACCACTGCACTCGACGCTGCACCACTGCACTCGACGCTGCACCACTGCACTCGACGCTGCACCACTGCACTCGACTGCACCACTGCACTCGACTGCACCACTGCACTCGACTGCACCACTGCACTCGACTGCACCACTGCACTCGACTGCACCACTGCGCTCGACTCTGCACCACTCCACTCGACTGCACCACTCCACTCTACTCTGCATTACTCCACTTTACATCAGTCCACACCATTGCACTCTGCACCACTCCACACAACTGCACTCTGCCGCTCTACTCTACCCTGTACCACTCAACGGCAAGGCATTCTTCGTCACTCTACTCTACACCATTGCACTCTTCGCTGCTGCACTCTACACCACTCCAGTCTAGGCCACACCAATCTACTCTGCCACTGTTCTGTACGCCACTCTTCAACACTTCACGCCATGCCAATATACTGTACGCCAATGCACCTTACCTTGTAACACTCTACGCCCCTGCACTTTACGCCAATCTAATCTACTGTGCACTACTGCACTCTATGCCACTGCACTCAGCACCACTTTGCTCTATGCCATTATATTTGATGCAGCTGTACTCTACCCTTCAGAACTCCACTCTAAGCCACTTCACTCTACTCTGAAACAATCTACATTACACCACTGCACTCTACTCCATTTTAAGTCTTTGCACTCTAGTACTTTCTTTCTAATCATTGCACTCTGCGCCACTGCACTCTACATAAGTGTATTGTCACTACACTCTACGCCCTTGCACTATACTCTGCATCACTGTACTCTACTCCACTGCTCTCTATTCCACTCTACGCCACTGCTCTCTATTCCACTCTACGCCACAGCTCTCTACTCCACTCTACACCACAGCACTCTGACACTCTACTTTGCAACACTGCACTCTCTGACACTGAACTATACACAACTCTACTATGCACTACTCCACTCTATGCCACTGCACTATACGCTGCACCACTTTGTGCTACTCTGTGCCAATGCACTCTGTGCTCGATTCTGCACCACTGCATTTGCATCAGGTGTTCCCAGGCCTCATCACTTAGCCCTGCACTTTTCAACATATAGCTGGCTCCCCTCATCTCCCAGATAGCTTCTTTTGGAATATCTACTATGTCATACGCTGATGACACAGCTGATTATTTCACTGGACAAAGGGTCCCTTGGGTCCTAACTAAAATTAAAAAAATTCTCACCCCGAAGTTATCTTGTGGATGAAATCAAACCATCCAAAATGAAACGCAGAGATCCCGATTTTCAGCAAATCTAATTCCTTCTCTCAAATTCAGTGGTGGCCTAATGCTGTGCCCTCACCTCCCACTACTGTATAAGAGGCAAAAAACTTAGGAGTCAAGTTCGAGACCTCCCTTTCGTTCCGCCTTCAAGCTCTTGCAGTGGCAGAATGTGTTTCAACGTAATTAAGTCTCTTAGAAAGTTTTTTTTACCTTCTTCCACTAGCTGCCAGGAAAACAGTTGCTTTCGCTGTCATCACCTCCAGGCTCGACTACTGTAACAGTCTACGCAGGAGCTTAAAACGTACCCTTCACAAACTCCAGATGGTGCAACACTCGGCAGCCAGGCTTATGCTAAAACTCACCAGATGGAGTTCTGCCTCTGTTGCTCTAAAACCTCTATATTGGTTCCCGATACACATACGGATCCTTTTCAAGATCCTTCTACTGGTCGTTAGAGCATTCAGAACTTCTGGACCAAAAAATACTTGACTACCAGACTGCACAACCACAAGAACGCTGAGATCCTCCTGTACTAATCTTCTTAAGCCCCCTCCATCATTCAGACTAAAAACTAGAAGCAGCAAACCCTTCTTGGTTCTAGGATCCAAGGAATGGAACCAACACCCCAGAAATCTGTGTTTAACAGAATCAGAAGCCCTATTCAAAAAGCGTTCGAAGACCTGGCTCTTCCTGCCCCTGATACACTCTGCTGCTCCCTTATTTAGCCATATGTCCTTCATTTACTCCTTTTTCGGCTGAGTTTCAGATTTAATTTTAGCTCCAGGATGCTTCATTGTGAGTGACAGTGTTCTTTATAAGTTTAAGATTCATTCATTCATAAGATAAATTCACTCAACTCTTCTCCACTCTAGACCATGCACCCTGCAGCTCTGCGCCACTCCACTCTGCACCACTCTAGTCTATGTCACTGCATTCTATGATGCTGCAATGTACGCTGCTGAATTCAGTGCCACTGCACTCTACGCCACTATAATCTGAAACACTCTATGCCAATGCACTCTGCACCAGTCCACGCTACCCCACTGAACACCACTCTACGCAACTCCACACTAGGCCACTCCAATACACAAAACACTGCCACGCCACGCTCTTCTTCCCCACTAACTTTTAGCCGTGCTGAACAGCAGCAATGCCAGTGTACAACATGGTTAAACCACATTGACAAAGCCAATAGCTCTTGCATAGACGATACCTACTGGCTTTGCCAACGCTTATTTGCAATTTCTGTCTTGCGATGGTAGGTACCGCTGGCTCTATCAGGAAAAGGTGCAGCTCCGATGTGTCACTCAAGCAAAATCGCACCAACCTGGTTTCCTGAAGGCAGTTCCTGTTTTTGGGTCCTTCAACACAAATCAGGAGCTGCTCTCCTTTAGTTCAGATTTTTCAACACGTTTTTCTCCCAAAAAAAATCTTCAACTGTGCAGTGCTTTAGGAATGTCTCGCCAGAAGAAGTCCTGGGTCTAAGCCTTGCTGCTTTTGTTGTTGACAGATGTCACTATCCTGTACCTACGACGCCTGGAGCTGCAGCACTACTCAGTCGTGAAAAATGCTTCCCAGGCAATCAAGTAAAGCACAACTTTTTATGGCGCAAGCTTGTGACGGACATTGGGCTCCATGTCAGGCATTTTAAAACAGAGCTGCACTATTCCTCATCCTCCAATACGTCCAAAGAGATGGAAGCAAAGAAAACAGAGAAGGGATGCTGCCTCCCCTCTTCGTTGCCTCTGCTCCAGTATCTGTCCTGCCTCCTTCTCAAGCCCATCGAGCTGTTTGGGCCTTGGTCCACATGCCATTCTAGGAGGGAGGTGCAAAGACTAGAGGAAGAGAGCAGGTACAGGGAGAAATCCTAGATTGAGTTTACACAGACAACCTCTTTGTGTCGCTTTCAGACATCAGTGGGAATACCCCCGCGTCAACGACAGCGGTAAGGAATCCAGTTTGATTTTTTTTAATGTATTTTCCCGCAGATTACTTGATGTTAACAAACTCCAGTGCCTTGATAAGTCCCAGGAAACAGAGATGGTGTGTACGTCTAAGTCAGCCCATTCTGAGATAGCTTCCTTCCATACAGTACTGAGGCAGCAGCAGAAGTTCTAAATCTTCATCTGAATCCAATAAATTTTCTGTATGACATACTGCAAGGCAAGCCTTTTCGGCAGTTTGAGAGCTGCTTCTTCCTTCAACAAGACTCCACCTGACCCCATCAAAGCGGGCAGCCTGGGATAAACAAAATTCTGTCCCAGTTTTGAACAGGATCATTGCCTACCAGTCTGACCCACCCCAATGGACCTTACTTTTCTGTCAACCCTCACCAGAAAACCTGGTGGTTCAGGCATCCGCCTCGGAACCAGGCAGAATGTTGTAGCTCTTCCCATTGCTCCTCCAGAGAGGTAGTCTAAGAAATGGCAAGCATTAGGGAAAAACGTCTTTTTTTTCTAGGTACTTTGGCTACACACTCAATGAATGCCGCATACCTATAGGCTACATAAACCCACACATTGTGGGAAATGGCAGGCTTGGTGGTAGTCTGGCAGGTCACCTAAATGACTACTTTGCAGAGGTTGTAGAGTTCAACAGGCTGCTTCTGGGCCAATCTTTGGACCAGGCCTGAGCTTTGGATTCAATTGCCGAGACCATATGATTCTATGCAGCTCTAAGAAGACCTGCTTGGCTGAGGTCTATCTCCAGAGACCTGCATGCAAGTATAATGGACAAGTAGTTTGATAGTACATGCCTATTCATTGACAAGACCAACTCGGCTCTGGTGTGGGCCATGGTACTATAGGCAGTTTTGGGGCTTCTCAAAAGAGATTCCCTTTTGCCAGTGTCAACCCTATGAGCCCGTCCATCAGTCTAACCAGTTCCTGTGGCATTTCAGGGGCAGAGGCAAAGGGAAAGGCAAGCAGACAGTAACCTTCCTTCTGCTCCCACACGCCACGTGGAAAGACACTTTAGTTCTCCCTGCCATACCAAAATACCTGTGGGAATCTTCATCTCAGCCAAACAATATGGTATTTTATAGTCTTCGAAAGATTGGATCTGCCTGGATATCATCCTCCATTCATTTTCCCTCCCTTTAGAACAGCTAAAATGTCTCTCACCTAATGTAAATTTCGGGATTGTCAAAGATGGGTGTCAAAGGAGATGGTAAGGATGCAACATTGTGTTTTGCGACTATCGTGTCCAATATTGTGAGCATTGAATAGATAATATGATGCAGTAAATATTAGCAGGTCTCTAAGTCTTGGTGAACCACTCTTGGCTCACCACTCTTGGCTCCACAAAGGTCTAGAATCTAGAATGTTTCCCCTTGCCACACAATCGTCTGTAAGGATTCCTGTAAGTCTCTGAATCTTTTTTTCCCTATGTGGATAGGAAGAGCCTGAACAATGTATGATAGTCTAGGAACTATATTCCTCTTTATGGCTGCAATTCGCCCCAGCGAAGATGCATATCCCCAGATACCTAATCTTGTCTCGTATTATTCTAAATGATACTTTAAGCTTTATACAGAGGCTGCTGTTCTTACCTCTGGAACGTTTTGGTCTAGGCGCTTCCTGCTGGAAGTGTGGATCCAGGTGTCTCTTTTATTCGCGATTAAACTGTCAACATGTTCTTGCACTGTTGAGCAAACATGCTTCAGTTTGCGGATGCTGTCTGAAAATATTGCTATCCGATGACTGAGAGTTAAACCAAAGGGAATCTTCACCTGAACTGTTTCTTCAGGGTTACACTTATAAAATAGACATAAAAAACAACACTATAAAAAATTTAAAACATCCAAAAGAATGGCTTCCATTTACACCAAATCATCATTTCATTCACACACTGAAGTGAAGTTGGCATCTCATTTTCTTTCATGTACCATTTCTCCTTTTACATGCCTGTCATTTCTGATACATAATTGCTGGTGCATGTCATTCTTGGTTTCATGTACATAACCAGCCTATAATTCCTTAAAATGGAGGCGGAAAAGCAACACTTTAAGAGAGCCAGATTTGAGACTACAACGGTTTGCTCTGTTCTGGACTTGAAAGACAATGATATAGTAGAGTTACTACGAGTTGTTCTGACTACAATACAGGTAGAAAGTAGAGTCATTAGAACCAATACATAATTGGTCTATGGCAAAAAAAATCATGATTTGCTGTTGCTTGCTCATGCATTAGCGAAATAGTCTTATTGTGGTCATACGCACTGAAAAGTACAATTTCCTCCTCGGATAACACGTCCAAATATTTATGGGGAGGCTAAGAGGCAACATTGAAAGTACACAGCTTGAGATGCCACATTGTAGGGAAATGCTTTTCTTGGCCAAGGTTTAATTTAAAACTTATGTTAGCCTAGTGTGGAATTCACCAAAGGACAACCAATACTCAGGGTGGTGAATAACAAGGAAGAGTTTATTCTAAGATACAAACTCCCGTGACCTCAGCCACAGCCTCTCGAACTGCTGTCGCCTCAGAGTATCCCCGGCGCTCGCCTTGGAACGCTGGTCGCGGTGACATTCTAAGTGATGTCACCGCGAGCAGCACCATCACACGCAGAGCCGCCGGGGGAGGCAGAAAGAGGGAGATACCACACATCCCCCTTCCCTGCAGAAATTGAAAACATTAGATAGAACGATGAGCAGGAAACAGAAATAGGGAAAAAACTTACATTAGGCAGAATGGCAATAGTTACATCATTACATATTGGTCAAAGTGCCTGGGAGGTCTGGTCACTCTCCTGTTGGGCCTGTGGCCTGGGTGAGAGACACCCGACGGCCTCCTGATGGCGAAACCACTATCCAGTCTTGGACCACTCTCCCCTCCCTTGCACCTTCAGTGACTTCTACTGGAGGGTGGTACCTGACCACTCTCCCTAGGTTCCATATTTTCCCTTCTTGAGTTTTGACCGCATTCTTGAAAAGTTTAGTGATTTTGGTGGGACTGCTGTACTCTGACCAGCTTGCCTTCCCTGTGGGAGCTTTGATTTTGATATTGTCACCCACTTTGAACTCAACCTCCCGTGTGGCCTTGCGTTGGTCGTAACCTTCTTTCCTCACCTTCATGGCCTGTTCATGTTTCTTCAGACTATCCTTTTCTTTGGTTCGGTCCGACCACCCCTTGTGCCATTCCATCCACCCCGGGGTAAGCTTAGTGTTGGGTGTCCTTCCGCGGAGCAATTCGAACGGGGTGACGCCCGTCGTCTGATGCGGCGTGAACCTGTATGCTTCCAGACGCCTCCACACCTCTTCTTTCCAACTTATGCCACTGGCTTTGGCCAGCTGGATGCTCTCCTTGATCGTTTTGTTAAAGCGTTCGACATGGTTTCTGGGTGGTATAATGCGCATCGCTTGTGTCTGATGCCTCTTTCTTCTAGGAAGTCTTCCATCTCTTTCGAGCATAGTTGCTCTCCGTTGTCAGTGAGGATGTTGCTGGGGAGCCCCTCTCGGATAAATACCTCCTGAAGGAATCCGATGACAGTCTTTGTCGTGACTTCACTGACGAGTTTTATCTCTGGCCACCGAGAATATAAATCCACGACCACCAAGATGTAAGGTGTCCGCAGCTCCCCAGACATCGGGCCCACGATGTCTAAAGCCAACTCGTCCCATGGTCCTGACGGGGGCGGCCTACACACCATGGGTGGTGTCTGTTGCTTCAGGACCTTGTCGCTATTGCAGCACGGGATGCACTCCCTGATTCTCCTTTCGGTGACTAGGTCCATGTTCGGCCACCAATAGCTCTCCCTGAGTCTTTGCTTGGTTTTGGTGATACCCAAGTGCCCTTCGTGAGCTATCTCGACCAGGTTGTCTCTCACAGTTGCTGGTGGCACGAGCCTTGTTCCCCTGAACAGGCATCCGTCAACAATGGTTAACTCGTCCTTAACGGCCTGGAAGGGCCGTAGTTCTTCATCTCGTTTGTCACCGTGCTTCCATCCATCCCTCACTCTTCTGCAAATTTCCTCCATAATCTTGTCCTCTTCCTGTGCCTTTCTCCACGTTTCTTCACCCAACGCCTTCTGGATGGTGCAGACATTCTCAACCATGTATCCCTCTTCTTCTTCATCCGTTTTTTCTCGCATTTCACTTGCTTCTACACCACTGACGAGTCTGGACAGGCAGTCAGCTGCAAGGTTTTGCGTTCCTGGGACATACTCGACCTTGAATGTGTACTCCTGGAGACTGACCACCCAACGCCTTATCCTGCTGGAAATGGCATCCAAACCCTTTTTGCTGAACACTTCTACCAACGGTTTGTGGTCGGTTCGGAGGGTAAACTGCGTACCCCACAGGAAGTCTCTGAATTTTCCTACAGCCCAAGCTACCGCCAATGCTTCTTTTTCGATGACTGAGTAGTTGTTCTCAGACTTCTGGAGTGACCTTGATGCAAAGGCTACGGTTTCTTCTCCTTCCATGCCTTTCTGGGTGAGGACAGCTCCCAACCCTTTTGCACTAGCATCAGTGGTGAGGATCGTTGCCCAGCCGGGCAGGTATGACTTCAAGCTAGGGGCTTCTGCAAGAGCTCTCCTTACATCCTCGAACTCGCTCTGGCATTCCTGGCTCCATTTGAATTCGTTTTCTTTTTTCAGCAATAGCCTGATGGCGTAAGTCCTGCCTGCCAAGTTTCTTATGAACTTTCCATAGAACTCCAACATCCCCATGAATGATTTGATCTCGTCTTTGCTTTTGGGGGGTGACAGATTCACGATGGTGTTTTGCAGTTCGGCCTTGGGACGTATGCCTTCTGTCGTTATCTTGTGACCCAGGAAATCCAACTCTGCACAGCTAAAAACACATTTGTTCTTCTTTACGGTAAGGCCTTGGGACAAAAACCTCCTCAGCACACATCTCAGTCTCTCATCATGCTCAACTTGGTTCTTTGCAAAAACAAGTACGTCATCCTGGTAACACATGACGCCTGGGATGCCTTTCAGGATGTTGCCCATGATTCTTTGGAACACGGCAGCCGCAGAGACTAAGCCGAAAGGCATCCTTTTGAACTTGTAAGCGCCCATGGGTGTCACAAAAGCAGTGAGTTCCTGAGACTCCTCGTGAAGTTTTATCTGGAAATGGGCCGAGGTGAGATCGAGGGTGGAAAACACCTTGGCACCCTCTAGCATGCTTATCATTTGGGTGATGTTCGGCAAGGGGTATCGGTCAACGACGACCTCTTTATTGAGTGCCCTCAAATCAATGCAGAGCCGGACTGACCCATCCTTCTTCTTCGCTGCCACGATGGGCGCCAACCATTCAGTCGCTTCCACAGGTTCGATGACTCCAGCCTTACACAGTTTCTCCAATTCGGATCTGACCTCCTCCTGAATGGCTATGGGGAGTCTTCTAACTTTTGCCACAACGGGCTTGGCATTCACCTTCAATTTTATTTTGTGACAGTAGTTCTTCAAACACCCAAGCCCTTCCCTAAACACCTCTTCAAATTCTTTAGTGATGTCAGACTCACATTCTTGTATCTCTTGTATCAAAATCTGGGGATTGCTGTTGGGATTGAGATACACACCCAAACCCTTCTGAGCTCGCCACCCCAGAATGTTGTCTCCTACAGTGGATACATATACTTTAGACACAGTAGTCCTGTTCCTGTACTCAATTTTACTCAAAAAGTAACCTTTCATGGAGATGGGGCGCCCCGCATACCCTCCTGGCCTCAGGTCTAACCTCTTCAAGATTATCTTTCCTTTAGACACACGTGAGAACTCCTTGGCATTGATAATTGTTATTCTAGAACAGGAGTCAAACAAGGCTTCTAGGTCAACCTCCCCCACTTTTATGGTGTCTTTTGGACTATCGACTTGATCTTCATCAACTTGTGCTGTAACCTCTGCACACATGGGGTTTCTGGGACCAGGCGCCTTCAACTCTTGTACTTGTACAACAAACTCGTCGCACACCACATTTGTTCTGTCTCTACTCTGTCTACTGGCCCCCTGCCCACTCTTGCAATATTGCTTGAAATGGCCTTTCTTACCACACTTGTTACATGTGAATCTGAGGGCGGGACACTCCTTGTCGTTGGCTAGGTGCCCTTGTTTGCCACAACTGTAGCAGGTACTTTTGAATGATCCTCCTGGCCTGCTTTCCTTCTGTTCCTTGCCCACTGCCTTCTGACCTTTAACTACAGACACAGTCTCACATTCGGACACCACCTCACTGACATTGGTCTTGTCATCGTTCTTCTTCTCCCCTGCATCTTGCTTAATCTCCTTGACGCACTGCAACATGTGCTCTACCTGCTTGGCTATGATGAGAACTTCTCTCAACGGCAGGTCATCTTTAAGCCATAGCTCTTCACGCACCCGCTCCATCCTGCAGGTCAAGACAAACTGATCCCTAATTCTCTCCTCGCTCGCTCCCCCAAACTTGCACGTTGCAGCTAACTTCCTCAACTCAGACACAAAATCTTCTATAGACTCCCCATCCTTCTGTGCCCTCTTACCAAAATGGTACCTCTCCATGTTTGTGCTGGTCTTGGGGAGGTAGTGTAAATCTAACTTCTTTAGACTAACTTCAAATTCATTCAGACCCCTTGCCTCCTGTGCCCCTAAATCCGGGAGATGGTCTAGGACTTCCTCTCCCTCTGCGCCCAAGTAATAGGCCAGCAATGCAACCTTCCTTTCTAGTCCTAGGTTGGGCCCACACGCAGTAGCGTAATTTAGGAACACTTTTTTCCATTTTTTCCACAGGATGGTGGGATCACCTGGGTTCGTTAAGAAAAAGGGGGGAGGGGTCACACTTTGCATGCTTACTTCTGTAGTAGGGGATCTCTGTGTATAGTCATAATCTAGTGAATAGTCCCGCCCATGTGCGTGGACCCCGGAGCAATCAAAAATAATCTCTAAAGTGTCGAAAAAATGCAGAACTGCACAGACACTTAAGAGAGAATTTAAAGACATATAATGCAGCCTATAAAAGGCTACACTGTCCAGTACTTCAGCTAGAAATTCCACCAAAAGTCCACAAAAACAGCAAATCCTGTCCAGATTTCCTTTGTCTTCAGTACAAAACCCCTCTGGAAGATAGAGAAGAAGGCATGGACAGACAAGCCCCATAGGCTGCCATTATGTGGCTCAGAATAGGATACTGTGCCTTTAAGAGAACTTTCCAGAACTTCACAGTATCCCAGAATGACTTGCAGGTCTCTCTTACTTTCAGTTCTTTTTTCCGGCTCCTGCAAGCAGGACCCTGGAGCATTGAGCTCTCCCTTTTCAAGGGTTTTGTTGGTGTTTTTCACTAAATTCGAATTTGTGTACTTTTAAAGTACTTTGGTGACTTTCTTCTTGGATATTTGCACCCTTTTGTTGTCCATAATGCCTGCATTATTTGACAAATGCCCGGAGTGCTCCAGGAAGAAGGCCAAGACAGACCCCCATGAGGTCTGTATCCTCTGCCTTCCCTCTTCCCACATCCCTGAGGAGTGTGAGATCTGCCAAGGCTTCTCTGGCAGGACCCTGATGGACAGACTGAAGATCAGGCTTCAGGGACTAGAAGAAAGAAGACAGAAGATGCAAGGTGGGTCTGGAGGGGCTTCATCTGCCCATGCTGAGGCCCCTGGGGGGCTCCCCGGGGGCAGGAAGCCCAGCACACGTCTCCATTCTCCGTCTGGGTCGGTGGCACCCCCCAAGACGTCGAGGGGGAAGTCCAAGGCCGGCTCCCCGTCTCCCCAGGGCTCTGGGTCGAGAAAACGTCGCCCGTCGACGTCGAGGGACCTGCATAGGCCGCCGTCGAACACAGAGACTTTGTCATCGTCGCTGTCTTCGTCGTCGTCGACGTCGAGATCTCGGCGTCGACAGGATCAGCGTCGACGCTCGCCGCCGAGGCGATACCGTCGATCGCCGTCAACACACAAGGCGTCATCGTCGTCGAGGGGATCCTCGTCGTCGAGCCCGCCGTCGACGCAGAAGCACTCGCCGGCGAGACGGAGGCGTTCGCCGTCGAGGCGTAGGAGGTCGAGGTCGACGTCGAGACGCTCCAAGGCGACGTCGAGGCGATCGCCGTCGAGGCGCAAGAGGTCGCCGTCAGGACGCAGAGGGTCGTCGTCGAGGTGGTCCGGGTCGACGTCGAGACACGGCAGCCGTTCGACGCCGAAGAGGAGGAAACGGTCGACGCCGAAGGGTCGCTCGACGTCGAGGAGTCGACGGTCGACGCCTGAACACCGGTCGGTGGAGCCGAAGGATCGTACTGCGCGGCCTAGGGCTGAGGGGGGCTCCCCTCAACCCAGGAAGGATGGTGGGTCACCGGGATCGGTGTACTCGGAGGTGTATACTCCGAAGAAGTCTACTCCACCTCCTCCTCCGCTTCCTAGAGGCCCGCGTCCGAGGACTCCTTCCCCTCCTCCTTTGCCTCCTCTGCCTGAAAAGCCGCCACCGGTGCCGCCAAGGTCGGTCTCGTTGCCGGATCTCCCGACCCCTCCTAAGAAGACTCCGAAGTCCAAGGAACCACGTAAGCCCAAGTCGGCCAGCCCGGAGAAGCCGGTGGACCGGCCGAGGCCCAGGAGATCGAAGTCACGCTCCAGACGGAGGGAACGATCGAGGAGTAGGCACAGGTCCTCCACCCGTTCCAGGAGGCACCGTAGGAGACACAGATCCAGGACCGATACGTCCTCTAGGACCCGCTCCTATTCCCCTAATTTGTCCGACTCGCCGGAGACTAGGGTGTCTCCTATCGATGACATCGGTACATTCCAGGAGGTTCTCCTGAGGGGTGCCGCGAAGTTGGGTATCACGGTGACGGCTCCTACACCTACGACGTCCGTGATATTCGAGACTTTGCACAAGAAGCACCTGTCTCGCCCTCTGTTACCCTTGGTTCCGGGACTGGTTGAACCGGCACGAGAACTCTTTCTTACGCCGGCGGTGGTGAAGGCCGCCCCGTCTAGACTTTTGAAGAAGTACAGGGCGCCGGACTCAGACCCTGCCTTCCTGAGGATGGACCCGGTCCCCGACTCAGTAATAGTTACGGCGGCCAGGAAACAACACTCTACCTCTCCGTCCTCCACCGTGCCTCCAGACAAGGAGAGCCGCTGGATGGATTCGGCGGGAAGAAAGGCATGCAGGACTTCTTCCACCACGATGAAGGCTTCCAGCGATTCGGCATTACTGGGACGATATGACCGTGCGCTTTGGGATTCCATGGAGCAGTTCGCGGACCTTGTGCCGCGTGACAGGAGGGAGGACTTCATGGAAATTGTCAAGGAGGGGATGCTGGTCTCGAACCAGGCCATCAGTGCCGCGGCGGATATCTCCCTGTTAGCCGCGCACGGCTACTGCCACGGTATCAACCAGCGCCGCCATGCATGGCTCAGGCTTACGTCTCTCAAGCCTGAGGCGCAACAGCGAGTGGCCAACCTGCCGTTTTCCGGGGACACGCTCTTCGGTAAACACGCAGATGACGAGATGGCCCGGATGAAGGCCGAGGCAGAGACCCTGACGGCGGTGGGCTTGGAGAAGCCCAAGGACAAGAAACCTTACCGCCAGTTCCAGCGGCGGTTCGGCTCGCAAGGGAAAGGTAGAGGACAGTCTTCGGGACAACAGCAGCAGCAACAGCAGCAGCAACAACAGCAGCAGTTCCGAAGGCCTTTCCAAAAACGTCAGAGGGGTAGAGGTGGACAGCAGCCCTCTACCGCGAACAAGGGCCCGGCCGGGTCTCGACCCTGAGCAGTTACTTCCCCGTCATCCGTTACCCACTCCGGTGGGGGGAAGCGTTCAATTTTTTCTGGCAGAGTGGAGAAAAATTACTCCGGACAAGTGGGTGCTGAATATTGTTTGCAATGGATACAGTCTTCGGTTCATCAGCCCTCCTCCAGCGATCCCTCCGGTCAGCTCGCAGTATCAACTACGAGAGCTCCAGGCGGAGGCCGATATTCTGTTAAGGAAAAGGGCGATAGAAGACGTACCTCTGTCTCAAAGAGGAAGAGGTCTGTACTCCCGGTTCTTTCTGGTTCGCAAAAAGGACAAGAACGAGTTCAGGCCCATTCTGGATTTGCGGCAAGCAAACAAGTGGATTCGCAGAGAAAAGTTTTGCATGCTGTCGTTGCATCAGATCTATCCTCAGTTGCAACAGGGGGACTGGCTTTGTGCCATAGACCTTCAAGATGCGTACTTCCACGTGCCCATCGCGCACAAGCACAGGAAGTTTCTGCGGTTCCAAGTCGGCACCAATCATTACCAATACACGGTGCTGCCTTTCGGACTGAAATCTGCACCCAGGACATTATCGAAGTGCATGGCAGTGGTAGTGGCACACCTAAGGAAAGGCAAGGTGTTTGTCTACCCGTACCTGGACGATTGGTTGATCAAGGCCTCCTCCTTCTCAGAAGCCCAAGCGGACTTCCGGAAGACGTGCGTTCTCTTGAACAAGTTGGGGTTGTACATCAACATGTCCAAGTCTGTCCCGATCCCGGTCCAGTGTATTCAATACTTGGGGGCCACCATCAATACGCTGTCTGCAAGCGTGTCTCCTTCGGAGGAGCGACGGAGATCGATCCTTCGGAAGGCTCAGGCTCTTATGACCGCTCCATCTACAACAGTGAGGACGGTGTCTTCTCTACTGGGGTCGATGGCCTCTTGTATCTTCCTCACTCCTCATGCACGACTACACATGAGACCTCTGCAGGAGTGCCTGGAGGACCAGCGGGACCAGAGTAGAGGATCTTGGGACGACAAGATACGACTGTCTCTGCATGCTCTTCAGTCTCTGAAGTGGTGGTGTTCAGCGGAGAATCTCCTCAGAGGAGTTCGCTTCCACAAGGACATTCCTACTCAGACGATCGTGACGGATGCTTCTCTCCAGGGCTGGGGAGCGCATTCGGGGGACTTACGGATCCAAGGCACGTGGTCTCAGACGGAGTCCACGTCTCACATCAATTTCCTGGAACTCAGGGCTGTTCACTTAGCGCTGAAGACCTTTCATCCGTCCTTCCGGACCAACTCTCTGCTTGTACAGACGGACAATACGACCACAATGTATTACCTCAACAAGCAGGGGGGGTCGAGATCGCGCACCCTGTCTCGGGAGGCGCAGACGATCTGGCACTGGCTTCTGGCAAGAGGATTGACGATAACGGCTACCCATCTGCCAGGTGTGCAGAATGTTCAGGCGGACGCACTGAGCAGGCTGATCCAGGAAAACCACGAATGGGTCATAAAGGACGACGTGCTAGGAGAAGTCTTCGCAAGGTGGGGGACTCCAGACGTAGATCTGTTCGCCACCGCCGAAAACAGCAAATGCCGAGACTTCGCCTCCAGGTACTACCAGCAAGGGACGCTGGGGAATGCACTCTGGATCAACTGGTCGAACAGCTTTGTTTACGCTTTTCCGCCCATCCCTCTGATTCCGGCGGTGCTCATCAAGCTGTCCCGGTCCAGGGCACGGATGATCCTGATTGCCCCGGAATGGCCCAGACAGTGGTGGTTCACGGACCTTCTACACCGGTCCCTCCTTGCACACATTCGGTTGCCGTGCAGGCCGGACCTTCTCACGAAGTTCGGGGGGCAGATGGTGCACCCCAACCTCTCATCCTTGAGTTTGGCGGCATGGCTCCTGAAGTAGTGCAATATGGCCATTTGAATCTACCAGACGATTGCATGGACATACTGAAGGAGTCTAAGAGGCCCTCCACTCGGACGTCATACGCTTACAAGTGGAAGAGGTTTTGTATCTGGTGTGTGTCCATGAACTTCGATCCTACGACGTGCAAGGAAGATGTCATCCTTCCCTACCTTCTGCATTTGGCGCGATCTGGCCTTAATGTTCACTCTATTAGGGTTCATCTCGCTGCATTGACTGCCTACAGGAAAAGCCCTTCACAGACTTCCTTCTTTCAGATCCCTGTGATCAAAGACTTTTTGGAAGGCTTGAAGAAAGTGTTTCCTCCTGTCAGGCTTCCTTCGCCTTCATGGGAATTGAATGTGGTGCTGTCCAGTTTGATGAAGGAGCCTTTTGAACCCATTCATAAGGCTTCGTTGCAGCACCTGTCCTGGAAGGCGGCGTTCCTCGTGGCCATTACATCGGCCCGCAGGGTGAGTGAAATTCAGGCGTTGTGTTGTAATGAACCATATACTGTATTTCATGCTACTAAGGTTGTTATGCGTACTCACCCTAAATTTCTTCCCAAGGTTATTTCTGACTTTTATGTCAACCAAACTATAACTTTGCCTACGTTTTTTCAGAATCCTTCATCTCCAGCGGAAAGGTCCTTACATTCCCTGGATGTTCGGAGGGTGTTGAAATTTTATCTGGATAAGACTAAAGATATTCGTAGGTCTGACCAATTGTTTATCAATTACGGATCAGTCAGGACGGGTCTTGCGACCTCTAAGCAGTCCATTTCTAGGTGGATTGTGTCCTGCATACAACTATGTTACCAGAAAGCTAATAAGACCTTAGGGGGTAAGCCTAAGGCTCATTCCACCAGGGGCAAAGCTGCCACGACAGCCTTGCTCCGTAATGTGCCGATTGCAGAAATTTGCAAGGCCGCCACTTGGAAGTCGGTTCATACCTATGCTAAGCATTACTGACTGGACGCTGATGCCAGAGCAGATGCTCAGGTTGGACAGGCTTCGCTGCGGAATTTGTTCGCACAATAGTGGTGTTGGTTTCTTTTCTCCACCGCCGCTTTGGTGTGGGGATGGGCTTGCCATTCTATTCACTAGATTATGACTATACACAGAGATCCCCTACTACAGAAGGAGTAGTTTCTTTTCTGTAACTCCAGTTCTGTAGTAGGGGTATCTCTGTTATAGTCATAAGCGCCCGCCCTCCTCCCCGGTGGAGAGATGTTCATGTAAAGAATGCTACAGGTCGGGCGTGTTCCGCCTTCAAAAAGAACTGAAAGTAAGAGAGACCTGCAAGGCATTCTGGGATACTGTGAAGTTCTGGAAAGTTCTCTTAAAGGCACAGTATCCTATTCTGAGCCACATAATGGCAGCCTATGGGGCTTGTCTGTCCATGCCTTCCTCTCTATCTTCCAGAGGGGTTTTGTACTGAAGACAAAGGAAATCTGGACAGGCTTTGCTGTTTTTGTGGATTTTTGGTGGAATTTCTAGCTGAAGTACTGGACAGTGTAGCCTTTTATAGGCTGCATTATATGTCTTTAAATTCTCTCTTAAGTGTCTGTGCAGTTCTGCATTTTTTCGACACTTTAGAGATTATTTTTGATTGCTCCGGGGTCCACGCACATGGGCGGGACTATTCACTAGATTATGACTATAACAGAGATACCCCTACTACAGAACTGGAGTTACAGAAAAGAAACTACTCCTTCACAATAGACAGAGAGAAACTTTACCCTTCAAACATGCACCTGTCTACCTTGTAACTTAGCTGTGTTCAGTGAGAACCTGAAGTCTGTGCCAAATAAATGTGTCTTAAGAAAGGAAGAACTACCGGTGAAGACACCTATAATGGAAGGGAAGTGCCTAACCACCCCTGCGCAGCTCTCACTTCCTAACACATACACGCAGAAGATGAAACCTGCTTATGATAACACTGAAGTTATATAAACATATTGAAGAACCCTCAGGGGGAGGTGGAGGTACAAAATACAGCGTGAAAACTTTCCCCTTTGTACAGTCATTCACTCTGGGGCTGAATGTGCTAAGCGCACAACCTGCCCCTCGAAAATTCAATGCTTTGCTCTAAATGTTTCAAGATAGTTATGCTTTCTTGGTGCAGTCTGTCAGGACAGCGCTCCCAGGGGGATTCAATTTTTCCCAATGCGCATATTCTTCTACAACTGCTCCACGGAGGTCTAAATCGCCACCAATCCTTCACAAGTGCAGGACAATTCACTGTTAAGCCACAGTCATTCTAGAATGTGGCTTAGATTTTCTGAATGAGAAGCACTGTCCCACTGCGCTCCTAGGCTCCTTTCTCCTCCCACGTCGCGCTCCTAGAGGCCTCTAGGTGTTCCACTCACGATCTTTGATGTCGCCTAAACGCTCCTTACTTCCTCGCAGCGCTGGCAAGTTAACTTCTAGCAGCAGCCCAAAGCGCTTTGCTTCGTCATAAAATGCGGTAGGAAATTCTGCACTTCAACTCCGCCAACTCTCTCTTCTCGCGCTGCCCTGTTTGTACTTTCTCTATCTGGGCGCCAATTGTCACGCGCCACTATCGTAGAGGTCTCTGAGGAGGCAGGATTCACTAAGGGAGGCCAGTCTTCACACGCCCCTGTGGCGTCAACACACAACGCTGCCCTGTTGCTGATAAAAAGGGGCGCGCGGTGAAGGTCTCAGATGAAGGGCTGGAAACTACGCGCCTGGCTCTCGCTTTCAGCCTCAGCTCCGGTGGCACTACAACTGGCCGCTGGCAGTCTCCGACAAGAACCGGGAGATTACCTCACCTTGTCAGCTGCCGATATCGAGGCTCGCCACACACAGCGTGGGCGGAAGGTCTGGGGTCAGCGCGCAGGGTCACAAACAGGCGTACCTCACCTCCAGGGTGTAAGTCTGGAGGAGACTTAACACGTTCTTCCCCGGGCACCTACGATCCCTCTGCCTTCCTTCGAGTCGACAACACGTTCCTTCCTTGAGCTGCTTCTCACTCCGGTCAGCTCTTCGCGTTGCAGTCAGTTTCACTTTGACTCAATGCCTTTCCCAGTCGGCCGGCTGGGTTTACTCGAGTCAGCTGTTGTTCTTTATCTTTCCTTCCGACGGCTGTGCTCTTCTGGGCGTGTTGAGGTCACAAGAGGCTTTAACCCTCGTCGCCAGTGTGGAATTCACCAAAGGACAACCAATACTCAGGGTGGTGAATAACAAGGAAGAGTTTATTCTAAGATACAAACTCACGTGACCTCAGCCACAGCCTCTCGAACTGCTGTCGCCTCAGAGTGTCCCCGGCGCTCGCCTTGGAACGCTGGTCGCGGTGACATTCTAAGTGATGTCACCGCGAGCAGCACCATCACACGCAGAGCCGCCGGGGGAGGCAGAAAGAGGGAGATACCACACCTAGGTCACAGTTTATAAACAAGTAAAGACAGTTGGCGTGCTCCTGACCTAGCCAAAGACAGAGTTCAAAGTATGAATCCGTAAACTGGCTATTTTGGTAAGATCTTCCAACTTAAAGTTGTACAGTTGAAATGATGTTGTACTCCCATGGATAACATATCATGAAAGGCTGTCCTACAAGTAAAAGTGTGAAGTTTGAGACATAATCTCATCCAAAATATGTCTGGATGAATATTCGTATTGTTGGTTACTGTTAGAACGTTAAGTTCTAATTTTTAGGCCCCGAGTTGTAGTTCATTTATTTATATATTTTAAAAAACCTCAATAAAGGGCAATCAAAGTAGACCTGAAAATCCAAATTATTAAACATTCTGACCCTGCTTTCTATCGTTTTTGTAACATGTTTTATAATTTGTATTTTATGTTATAAGTTTTACTCTGTTCGCCCTCTATGGGGATGATTTTCATTCAATTTTCCGTATATTGTCGAAGTAAACACGGTCTGCTACGTATGAATACATTTCAGGTGACATCTGGTATCAGCGTGAAATATTTAATGGATACTAACTATCAATCGTCACTGGAGAGCATTCAGCATCAATGTTCCCAGAGCTTTGCTGTTTACAAAAATGGTTACAAACTTGTACACTTTCCATGGAATTCAGGTCATCATTACAGAGCCAATCATGTGGCAATAGTGTTCAATGCAAGTATTACTATAAATTTACTGTAAGAGGTGCTGTTCACCATCTAATCGAGCCCTATATAGATTATCATTGATGCAGACAGAATGCGGCAGTTTAACCCAACATGACAACAACAATCAACGTGTTCTTTCAGGGTATGTCACTCTAGTGCATGATCAGTCTCAGAACAGTTGTGGAAGTTAAACAAATATTTTGGTAAAGTGCTAATTATGAAATTCTTGGGAGGCTCTAGCTCTTGTTCCTTAATGGTTCTTCAAACTTTCTTTAGTCAAGAACACTGATGCAGAAAAAAGGGAATAAGAGTGTCCAGTTTAGGTAACCCACTATTAGTATTCTGAGACATGCACAGATCCAACATTTGTCAAAATTAAACACTTGTTGACAAGCCATTATCATGTGTTGATACCTTTATTTTTGATTGTCATAAAAATGTATACTATGTAATTGTGAAGCCCTCTGATACCCATTGGGCCATGTTTCCGCTCTATACAACATTGAATGATTAAATAAATAAATAAACAAATACAAAAACATTGAGACCTTGGATCTCGTGTGGCCATCGTTGGTCGGACCTCTTTTTGCCACCAATTTCAGATATGTAGAGGGAAGAAGGAATGTATTCCATATTTTTAAAACCACTACCATATCACAATTCCCAATGGTGCAGACTCCATCATAGTGCTCAAGATAATTTTGCAGTGTCTTTTTTTGCATCATGTTGTCCTTTTTCAGTACTCCTTCCATTGGTCATCTTGACCTTTCCTCTGCATCCAATTTCCTGTCCCGGGCAGAGATCTTACATATTGTCTTAAGCTTTTTAGTTGCCATTTTGAAGGAGTTATTCTTTGTCTCTCTCTCTCTCCTGCTAAGCTACGGCTGACAAAAGAAGTTTCTAGCACGCCAGTTTCCCCTAAAGCCATTCTCTTCATCAGAGGTCCTCTTTCAGTGACTGGCATTCACCCAAGTGTTATCTCCTTGAGAATTCACTCCAGTGTTGGTTGCTACCAGCAACTAGTTAGGACATTTCCAGTGAGGTTAAAGATATTACTTTTTCTTGTGCACTTTGATGTGCACCTACTCACCAGGCTGCAAGTCATGGCAGGACTGCAAACACCTGTGAATGGAATCCTCTGAATATTTTGATCAGTGTTCGGCAATAGTCCAGGATCACGTCAAGCGTACATTTATTAACAAAAAATGGGCTGCCTGACCAATCATGGGTTTTCCATTATCACTTTGTGTGGGCTAATGTATGTCTTTCTGTTAACTGTATTTCTCATACTCATCAAAACAATTGACGATGCATCTGGCCACTTCAGATTAGCGTCTGTACAGATGTTGGATATTTTTCCTTTAAAATCCCATTCTTGCATTCCACCGGCCTGAGGATTTTGAGGTGATGGGACAGTAGGAGTGTTGCGTAATGTGTCAGGCTTTCCATGCTGCCTGAATAATTTCCCCAGGAAATTACTTCCATCTGAGAATTTTCATTGGATTTCCATAACATGGAATTCATTAATTCAACAGGCATTGCATCTGCATGGGAACAAGTATAAGATGATATCCGATCTGAGAACAAACATACAGTTCCTGTAACATATTTATTTCAGGTAATCTGCATACAGTTAACTTGAATCTGCACAAATGGCCAACATGGTGGGGGTTGCACTCCCTGTTTAGTATTAAATGTCTTACCTACATTGAATGTTTGGCAGAAGGCATAGGAACGATAGCACTGTGCCGCCAGGGATAAAAACATATGTGAAACCAAATGGTGTTCAAAAGATCATACCATCCCGCATTTGCTCAAGTAGGCCACCACGTGATATACGGGAGCAAAAGGAGGTAATATAGAAGACAGCGCTACAACCTGGCCTGTGGGAGATATTCATAAGCAATCCATACCCTTAAGTGCAGCCACGCCTCACCCCACACCCTTGCCATCATCAGGCCAATCATCTTCAGGTGTCATTTGAGACTGCATGGGTGAGTGAAAGACACGGAAGAAAGATGAATCAACTGACCATCATGGGCGGAGCTTGCCTGGCTTGAAGATGGCCGCTGCTTAAGTGAGCTCCACGAGCCATCTAGAGTATCCAGCAGAAATCCTCACTCTTCCATGCACTAGAAGCCTGTATACTGCGGGTGCTGAGGGCGCTCAGAGTGAGCTTTCACCCGCAGCCGGTATAGAGGCGATCCAGGGATTCAAAGTGTGACAATGAAGCTGATGCCCTCGCGGCCTGCTGAGAAAGCGAGGTGAAGGTTATTAAAGCGGAGAGCATCCGCAGCCCGGGGCGAAGAGACAGTGAGCTGGGGCCAACGACACTGCATGGCATTACAACGGCGCGTGTGGTTGTTTGCCTGACGATCCCTGGGTGAGCTGAGGGAGGGCTCACACCCTGCATCGGAGCACACTCTGATGGGCGAGTGCATCACCGCTTAGCAAAGACTTGCAGCCTGCAGCAGGAACGCGGTGAGGCCTCCTACTGTGGAGAACCCGCCGGCTTTAAGGGAAAGTGGACATACCCCGAGGCCTGGCACGAAGTGTCACACAGCTGTGTGAAATGAGGCAGGTTGGCCAGATAAGAGCGGTGAAATGTGGTGAAAAGAGGTTCCGCAGAGTGCTCAGGCAAGTCCCACGAGGACTGAGACCAGGGGACCTGGCGAAACGCGAGGGCTAGGCCCCACTCGCAGATTGGATGTGAGACTCGCAGAAGGGAAGGCCCGAAGAGGCCCCTACAACTGCCATTGATCCATTGGTAAAGAGAGGAGGTGCCCGGGCCACTAGTGAAATTGGCGCTGGGGATGCACTAGGCCTATTAATGTAGTGACCAGCGGGAGATAGCCCATTGACATTCGTTGCCAGAGGAGCTGCAGGGCTTCTCAGTGATACGAGTGTGGAGTGGTGACTCCCGTGCCCACACTCCTTCATTCGCTTGAGGCCCAGTGACTGAGGCGTGTGCATTGCTCCTCCGATAGAAGTGGCATTTGGAACACCTAAGTGCTCTCAGAGTACGGCCTCTAGAACATGACCTTAGAGGAGGCTGGCAATATTGACCGCGGTGTGCAGCCTTGCCTCGCAGCAGGTACGACGAGGCTCTATCCCTGTGCCCTGAGGGATCTGGTGGGCAGCGCTACCTTGGCCGGGCTCACAGTAATTATGGGTAAGGTCAACAAGTCACAGCTTAAGCTACAGTTTGAACAGCGGAAGTCTCAACATAGAGATGAATATCCCACTCAAGCCGCTGCAGACCAGCGAAATAACACTGAAGAGCCCGAGGAGGACATTCGTCAGATTTTGTCTGCAATACAGGAGAGTCTATCCATAGATGGAAAATTGACTCTTTAGCCTACATTATGGATCGGATGTCGGAGCATATTGATAAGCATGCATGATGCGAGCGGAGAGTATCCGCAGTCGACGACACTCAAATGGAGACCGATAACGCGCAAAAAAGGATGAGGAAACTGCTCACTGCCCTGCAAGACAAAGCAGAGGATTTGGAGGCGAGGTTAAGGCGGAGCAATATTCGCATTAGATGGCTTCCCGAAACAGCAATGATGGGAAATATGGAGGTCTTCGTTGAAAAGTTGCTGGTGACTCTGCTGGGCCGGGACACTTTCTCAGACATGTTTATTGTCGAGCGCGCTCATCAATCCTTGGGCCCTAGAACCCCACCTGGTGCCCCTCTCCGACCTGTGATTGCTAAGTTATTGAATTACAGAGATAGAGAAGCTGCACTGAAATGCACTGGGGATTTACGTGAGCTGCAATTCAAGGGATTGTCCCTCTCACTACTTCCCGATTTCACCATGAAAAAGCAGGAAGCGAGGAGTCAGTTTGCACCCTTGAAGCGTCAGCTACGAGAGCTTGGGTTCGACTACGCCTTGCAGTACCCGGCCAGACTTAGGGTCACAATGAATGGAACGTCAAGAATCTTCATGGACCCTAAGTCACTAGGGAAGGCCCTCAAGGATTGCAAAAAAACGGAGGCGAACAGGGAGCCGCGCAGGAGCAACCGGAGGCATCGGGAGGTGACTTGGAGGAGTAGACAGACAGTTCTCTAGGATTGTGTGAAATGTGCAGTGTCTAATTGGCGTTCAAGAATCGACGTTCTGCCTACGATAAAAATTGTGGAGCAGAATTGATTTGGTCAGCACAGATATGACAGAGGTACAGAGCCAGGATGGAGCTTAGTGGCAGCAGTATTCGTCTGCTCACCTGGAATATTAGAGGCTTGAATTACTTTAGAAAGCTGTGAAGTGTAGTTGCATACTTAGTGAGACACAAGTTCGATATTGAGCTGCTACAAGAATCCACTATCATGCGGCGGGGTTCTCGTCTCATGCCAGGGAAGTGCTCACCTAGGTCAACCCTAAATCAGGTATTACACTAAAGTGCATGAAGCTGACACTGGCGGTAGATATAAGATTTCTAGATGCATGGGGAAGGGCATTGATTGGTACATAGTTAACGTGCACGGACCCATCTATGATTGCCCACAGTTTTATCAAGGGTTGCTATATCACTTGAGAACAAAGGTTGGTCTGCCAATTGTTTCAGGGGGGATCTAAATTCGATACTAGAGCCCGAGTTAGATCACTCTGGAGGACGGGCGCGGCGACCACCGGCTGCAGCCAGAGTTATATGTGATATTGTGATTCAGCTGGAGCTACTGGACGCCTGGATGGAGTGCTCCCCGGGAGTAGGAGGATTCACTCATTATTCGACCCTGCATGATTTGCATACCAGAATTGATTATTGGTTTGTCTCAAGGCCCTTGTTTCAACAGGTACGGGACTGCAAGGTACACACCCCGGTCTCCATCTGACCATCCCCCAATACTGTTTGATATTGGAGGCTCGAGAAAAAAACAGCTCCATTCACATGGCGTTACCGACATACTCTTTGATGGATAGTGTGTTTTGCTCCAAATTAGCTTTAGCAGTGGAGGATTTCTTTGATACCAATATTAGATCTGTTCAAAGGGTTCCACAGTCTGGGAAACGTTCAAAGTGTACATCGGGAGGGGTGGCCATGTCCAAACTCTCCGGAGTCCTACACTCGATTCGACAGCGCCTGGTAAACTTGGAAGGGCGGCTGGCAGAGTTAGAGAAGGAAGTCCTAGAAGGCAACAAACAGAGGGTAGCGGACAACCTAAAAGAGACATTAGCTGAGTATCATGACACTGCAGACAGTGAAATAAAGCACTAGGGGAAGTATGTTGTAGCTAAGAGATATGGAGAAGGTGAGCGTCCGGGCTCACAGTGCTAGCTGTCCTGCTGCGAGATAAAAGAGAGAAGGGAAATGGGACGGAGCTGCGAACTGCGAATGGGGAGCTCCTAACTGACCTTACGGAGATTGCAGGTAGATTTAGCCAATATTACTCAGACCTATATCGCACAAGAGAGAGTTTGGATGTTACAGCAATCACAGAATATTTAGAGCATATACAGTTGCCCTGGCTAACTGATGAACATAGGAAACATTTACTGAAACCTTTAGATCCCCAAGAGGTCCTGGTAGCATTAAATACGATGAGGGTGGGAGGTGGGCCTGGGCTAGATCGAGTCACTGTCGCATTTTATAAAGAATTCAAGGACCTCCTAATCCCGCATCTGTGCACGCTGTTTGAGGAAATGGGTGAGGAAGGGATGATGCCACCCTCAATGAGAAAAACACTTATTGTTACTATATTAAAGCCTGACAAACCCCCGAATGAATGCTCGTCTTTTCGGCCACTATCGCTCCTTAATGTCGACATTAAGCTCTATGCGAAGATATTAGCTACCCGTCTTGCCCCCTCAGTACCACTGTTGTTTAGTTCAGAGCAGTCGGGCCTTGTCCCAGAGCGAAATTTGTCGCATAACCTGAGAACGGTCTTTGGCACCATACAACAGATTAAGCCTGAAGTAAAAGCAGCAGCAGTCTTTTTAGATGCAGAAAAGGCTTTCGATTTTGTGGAATAGAACTTTATTCACACAGTACTGAGATGCTTGGTGGTAGGGGAAATATTCCTCAGGCTAGTTGGGGTATTGTTCAGCTTTCCTGCCGCTAGGATACGAATTGGGGACATAGTCACATTTCCTGTCAGGGTGTCGCGAGGCACTCAACAGGGGTGTCTGCTCTCCCCTTTGCTATATGCTTTAGTAGGCGAGCCCTCGCGTGTGCCCTGAGGGAATACCACAGCCATAGGGGAGTCCGATTTCCAAACTATAATCTCATTAGATCGGCCTATGCAGATGATACTCTGTTGTATGTCAGTGATCCAGAGACTTACCTGACCGATTCTGAATGAGGTCATGGGATATGGTGAACTGACCGGACTTAAAATCAACTGGGACAAGTCGAAAATTTTCCCTTTGTCCACAGCTATGATACCTGTGAGCTTAGACTACCCCCTAAAGTGGACATTAGATTGGGTAAGTTATTTAGGCATATGCGTGCACAGGGATTCGAACCTGGTGCTCAGTGAAAATCAATGCAAAGTGATCACAAGATAGCAGGTGGATCCACCTCCCAATATCCTTGTTAGGGTGCATATCTCTAATGAAGATGGTGGTATTACCCAGATTCTTGTGTTTATTGCTAACCATCCCGATTGAGCTCCCTGTGCACATATTTAAGACACTTAGCTCTGTATTGATGAGACTGGCCTGGGCAGGGAAGCAGCCGCGGAGTAAATGGGGCGTGATCACTTTGCCATACTCTATGGGCGACTGGGGGCTCCAGACTGGAACTATACTATAGAACGGCGCACAGGTTTTATGCTTGCCACTGGCTTGACAAGGACACGCGTCCTCCTCATATATCAATTGAAAAGGTGGCTACGGTGCATGAGTCACTGTCAATGGTGCTGTTCCGGTCCCCTATCAGAAGGACTGAAACTCTAGACTCTGTTAATTGGTAGTACACATGTGGCAAAATTTGCTGACACGACAGACAGGCACGATTCTATACTCCCTCCCCCCCGACCCCAACTGCATGGTGTAACTGGCTGCCGCTAAGCCGTGAGAAAGTGGTGGTACAAGCTCTTGAGTCGCTTGGCATTACCAAGATAGGTGACCTATTCTTGGAAGGTAAGGCCAGGAGTTGGTAGGAGCTCAATGTTGAAAATAGTGAAGCTACACCTCTTGCTCGCTTCTATTTTCATAGAGTGAGACACGTGCTCCGTGAGCAGTTGGGAGATGAAATGTTGGAACCACCGGAGCTAAGAGCGCTCTCTCACCTATTGCGCTGCACAACCCACCAAAGGTGCATCTCTATTGTCTATGATATAATGCAGGATGCAGGATGTTAGGAAAAATCATTATACTAAGTCCCGACTGGAATGGCAAACGGATCTGGGGCCCTGGTAGCACGTGAGGATACTGTCTGGAGATATTGCTGTGAGACTACACAGCAGGTGTCTCTGAATGGCAGGTATCACCTGATTCCTTTTAAATTTGCTAACAGAGTTTACTATACACCTGCACGACTATGTAGGTATGGCTTACAAGACTCAGAAGACTGTGAAAGATGTGGGGTTGCCTCAGCAGGGTTTCTGCATGTAGCCTGAGCATGCTCGGGGATAGTGAAGTTCTGGGAGCAGATTTTCCAAACGTTGAACAAAATCACTAGTTTGGAGCTTACAATAGACCCCTGTTGGCTTTGCTGGGGTATACTGGGAAGCTGCTTAAGGAGGAGCGTAAACTTATAGGTATGGGACTGTTTCATGCCAAAAGACGAATTACTATGTGGTGGGCACGGGACCTGTACCTACCGTAACAGAGTGGTCTAAAGATATGGTATACTGCAACACACAATCTGAATTGTATAATGATCTGTTACCACTGCAGAGCCACCCTAGAAACGTTTGGGGACTGTACCAGCAGTACTTGGTTGGGAAGAAAACGGAAGAGGCGGAGGGAACAGGCCCTGTTCAAATAGGCCATAAATGGAGGATACTCTGCGGAATAATTGTGATCTTGTCGTGCATGTTGAACTCCTGAGTATGATGGTGGTAGTACAGCTTCATGTTGCGACGGGAGCGGGTTGTCCGGTGCGGACCCTGGACTGACTATGCAGATATAAATGGGAGGAGATGCCATAAGCTAGTGTCACATGAAATGCAACTGCTCTGTAATTAGCCATGCCACATACACACTGTAACAATCAAGTACCATTGTATGTATGTTTTATTTTTTTCAATAAAAGTTTATAAAAAAAAAACTGAGCATCATGTTCTTCATTTGAAGGTGATACCAACGGGGATGGTGGACGGAGCGTTTAAGCAATTCAAACACTCACCCCCAGTCAACTGATCTGGGTTTAATCCATCATCATTCTTTAGCTCACGCCACCACCCCAGTTCAGACATGGCCATATGAAAATCAGTCTGACCCTGTGCCTCATGGGAACAGTCCAGCCCAACTGCCAAGCCATGTCTTCCCTGGACTGGAAACAGGCATCCTGGGACCGGTTTCTGGTTAATCAGCCGGCATCAGCCAGGCTAGCTTGAATCCAGTGGTAAAGTGAGCAAGGGACCCACGTTTGGGCATATCCTGCCAACTTAGGGCGAACAAAGCGATACCAAAGGGGATGATGGACGGACCGTTTAAGCAATTCAAACACTCACCCCCAGTCAACTGATCTGGATTTAATCCATCATCATTCTTTAGCTCACTCCACCACCCCAGTTCAGACATGGCCATATGGAAATCTGTCTGACCCTGTGCCTCATGGGAACAGTCCAGCCTGAACTGCCAAGCCATGTCTTCGCTGGACCGGAAACTGGCATCCTGGGACCGGTTTCTGGCTAATCAGCCGTCATCAGCCAGGCTAGCTTGAATCCAGTGGTAAAGTGAGCAAGGGACCAACATCTGGGCATACCCTGCGAACTTAGGGCGAACAAAGCGATACAAAAGGGGATGATGGGCGTAGCGTTTGAGCAAATCAAATACTCACCCCCAGTAAAATTTGTAAATAAAATTGATACTTGTATAGCGCACTACTAACCCGCAAGGGTCTCAAGGTGCTTGTACGAATACCGCTGTGGAACCCATCCTGGCTTTCCCTGTGAGGCGTTCACTCCCGGGCACCCCCAAGGTGGAGGCCAGGCATCCTTAGCGTTGTCGGGGCTGTTGTGGAGATTAAGCAAGCTATTGCCCAGCGTTGCAGAGTGGGACTCCATGATTGGAATAGGCACCAAGGCGAGAATTATCAGGTCCGTGGAATTTTGAGCCCAAGACCCGCCGAGGCGGGGAATTGAACCCTGGTCCCGGGCTAGACCTCTGCATCAGGGTCTGCCGCTCTTATCATTGAGCCACACTTCTCCACTTTCAGTTCATTTGAAGGTTGCAATAAACAGGACAATGCGGCTCCTTAAACAGGAAATACCTCTAGTGACTTTGTTTTTTGGCATGGTTCCCACCCCCACCCCCCCCCCCCCCCCCTTTTATTGGCAATGGCAGCTCAATCAACAAACAATTACATATCTCGATAAGAAGCAACTTTGTACCATATCTAGGTATTCTCAGGTCTATCGGATATTCCACTCATCTCCACCCTCTTCCCAAGTGTATTCTGCACCCACTGTATGTCGACAGTACGTAGGCTGAGTTCTCTTCCCCATGGCAGCCTATTTTGTATAGTGTAGACCTCAGGGCTCGGCTTTCTAATGCAGGCCAGGGTCATTTTGCTCCTCAGTGCCCAAGGGATACAGCAGAATATAGGATTTTAGGGGCCCCCATATGTCTCTAGGTCTGGGGTCATGGGTAAAAGCTCTGAATATGTGGACAGTTGCTCCTGATAATATAATAAATTGTTCAGCCAGACTTTAAATGTGGAAGCTCTCGCGCATGCCCATCTACATGCCACCCTTCGTTTGGCCAGCAAGAGCCCCAGTAAGACAAACCGTCTAATGGGTGCCTCTATGGTCTCTGTAGCGCTGTGAGGAGGGTGAGTTGTATCTGTGTGTCTGTCATGTATAACATAGCTACTGCGATCTCCTCCCACTACTTAAATACAATGCCACTAGACCTTGCTGAATGTAGGCAGTCCACCCCCACCTCCCCACATCTGATGCAGATATTGGATATCTGCAGGTGATATCGGTGCAGCCTTGCTGGGGTGTAATATAGCCTGTGTAAAAACCTAAAGTGGATAACACGTAGCCGGCTGCTTTTAGCAGTATTACCATTGCGTGTCCTCTAGGGATGTAGCCAGTTCTGTCTCCCATCCTGACCTTGACCCGCCCCCACTTCAGCTTGGTCTGCTTGGGTGCCACAATATAACCTCGATACAGAGTAGCCTGAGGCTTTTATTTCAGTTTTATTATAGCACAAACGTGACCTGAAGTCATTGGAGTGCTTTACATGAGCACCAGTTGTGTTACACAAGAACACATCTATTTTTGGTAGGCACGGGGAGATTAAGTGATTTGCCTAGATTCAAATGCTGTTGATCCGACGCCAAAACTCAAACCTGGTTCCCCAGCTCCAAGGCTGGCAGCTCTGGCCGTTATGTCACATCCACAACTGTTTATGGGCAATGTTCTTGACCACAGCCAACGGAAGGTGGTAAAGGAATAGCAGTGAGCAAGCAGGATATCCACACTCCATTCCTAATTAGAGTGCCAGCTGATTTTGGGTGTTGATTGTCCAAAATTCCAAGGGTATAAAAGTGACATCATCTAAACGTTCATCTGCTGATGACAACACAATGACCTTTTGACCCTGATAATGTGAAAGAAAGTATTGTCAAATGACCTCTGACACAATGGCATTAAGGTATAGACAAAGCTGAACTAAAAAAAGAATCAAGCGTAAACATTAAGTTCAAGATTAATAAAATGATGTAACAGATTTCTAAAGTAGATACACTTTTATTTTTGTGCTGCACATATATACTAATCGAGGTGGTGCCATGATGTCCTATGAGTGCAGCCATTATGTGCTCCTTTCATATATCAGGTTTACAGCAGTCATCTAGCCAGATACAGCCAACATGCATACAGGCCAAAACGTCTGTAACCTGCCAGGTGACCCTAGGATAGGGTTCCCTTCTCTTCTCGAGACAGAGGCCCTGGAAAGGCACATGAGGAGAAAGTGAAAGGAACTCAGCTTTTTTTGGCACTCCTGGAACTAAATGGGGCTTTTGTGATAGGTCTGTAATTTGCCTGCAAGAAACCAACATTTTGATTCATTGGAGTGCGCATTATACGCACTTAAGAATCTTTCCCATTTGTAAAAGAAAAATATTCTGCAGTGGGTTACAAGCTGAAATGAATTAAAACGTCACCATTTCGGTCGAGCAGCAAAATGTAAACAGGGCCCTGTTCCTACCAATACCCAGTGATCGCAAAGTGCCAGAGGGGTCGCAAGGAGCAAACCTCACCCCTAAATGGGGTCCATACAGCTTCTATAAGGTATCGTTAGTACGCCCAAAGATGCCCAAAATCATGGACAACTCCAAAGACATACCTGCAATCTGTGTAAATAGTTGCTACTTTTTCTGTCCCTTATTGCTCTCATTACAACAATTAATTCAGCAATCTGTGCAGAGTAGATTCCTTGTAATACATTTGCTTCGACACCAGACGATTCAGTGCAAATAGTATCATAGACAGGAACTAACTAAGAAAACATAATCACGGTTCGAAATCAGTACACAAAGAAACCTGAGGTTTAGCACTGAGAGCAGTAATGGCCAGACCATCATGTCCTTCTCAATCAGTTAGGACAGGAAACAATGACGCAAGATTCAAAGAGCAGCGTTTACTAAAATTGAAATTAGAAGGTGCAAGAGGAATCAACTCATATTCTGCCAATCTAGCTTTGGTAATTAACGGCCTATTTATTTATTTTTCACATTTTTAGAGCGCGCTGTTACCCGGAGGTGTCCTGGCGCTGACTGACTGACATTAGTGTGTGAGAGCTGAGAACTTAGTGTGTGAAAAGCCAGGTCTTTAAAGCTCTCCTGAATGATAGAAGATCAGGCATCTGTCTGAGGTTTAGCGGCAATGCGTTCATTGCTTTCGCAGCTCCCAAGGAAAAGCTCCTACCCTCCCCCCCACCCCCCAACGAGCTTTCCTGACTCTTGGGACTACCACCAGCCCCTGTTCAGCTGACTTAAGGGATCTTACCGGTATGTACCAGTGAAAGAGCAAGGTCATACAATGGGGGCCAAACCCCTTCAGTGCCTTGAAGACCACGCATAATGATTTAAAGATTATTCTTTTACGAACTGGTAGCCAGTGTAGCTTCACCAAGTCCTGTGCAGCCGAGGCGAGCTTGGGTGTACCTGTAATCAGACGGGCAGCTGCGTTCTGCAGAATTTGGAGCTTGTTAAGAATACCCTGTTGAGCATTCAGCAGAAGGCTGTTGCAGCAGTCCAATCGGGGCATCACCAAACCTGTTACCACTTTCTTCTTGTGCTCATCCGCAAGAACCGGCAAGACTTTCCGGATGGTTTTTAGCACATAGTGGGTATTTGAGGAAAGGGCATTTATTTGAGGCCTGAAGGATAGAGAGTCATCCATCAGTACACCCAGGTTTTTAATCTTTCGTGACCGGTGCTGGGGGGGGTCCCCATTTCTTCCGGCCACCAGCGTGGGGACCAGAAGTTATCTCTGGACCCAAACAGCATCACTTCTGTTTTTGCTGAATTCAGCTTGAGGAAGTTTTCAGCCATCCAGTTGCTGACCTCACGCATGCAACCTCTGAACCTACCGGCTGTGCTGTCAGTTTCACCCGGTAGCAGTGACACCACTATCTGTGTGTCATCTGCGTATGATGTTAAGTTGAAGCCAAAGGATCTGATAACTGGCGCCAGGGTAGAAATGTACACGTTAAAAAGAGTTGGACTCAGGGAGGACCCCTGAGGAACTCCGCAGGGGAGCACAAAAGGGTCAGATTCAAAGGCCCCCAAGGCCACTTTCTGAGTCCTGCCGGAAAGGAAGGCTTGCAAGAAACCAACATTTACAACAAAGGCCTTTACTATATGCAGAGAAGTTGCCACTTTAAAGAAAACTCAAAGAACAATGTCTTCTGCGGATTGCACTAGTTCAGGTGTTGCGGCAATACATTATAAACGTGACTACCTCAGGAGATAGAAGTGGCACATCTAAATACTTTCTTTGTTAACATTTCTGACAACAGTTAGTAAATGGCCTAGTGCAGCCACTTAGCACATCTGGTAAACATGCACAGTCATTTTAGGTCGAGCATTCGAGACCTCTTGTATATACTTTAGTGTATACTATTTATATACTTATATGTGTATGTACTTTGTAGGCTTGGAGATCAGCCTTAGGACTTGTCTGCTTCCGCTTCGGCACTTTGTTTTCTGTTAAACTGCCTCTAATTAACTGTCTTGATAGAAAAAGACCAGCAGAGGTCAGTAAAATACCAGAATCACGTAAGCCTTCTCTAGATTCCAGTCCATAGAAATTGTCTTCCATGAGCACCCATAGACAATAATATTTTTCTTCAAATCTTGTATTTTCAGTCATATGACCACCGAAGGCCCTGATTTATATATTAAAAACAGACTATAACATTTCCATCTGAAAGGCAACATTTCTCTCCATGTGTTCCCATACCTGGCGTGTCACTTAGTTTGGTGCTTACTTTCCTTCCATGTTAAAGAACAGTATATGTTTCAGCACCCAGGCTAATGTGCTGCATAGCTAAATACATGTAACGTCCCAAAGGCGAGACCGATTGAATTGAAAATGCTTTTTAGGTTTTGCCTCGCCAAAAAGATGCGCTCTGCGCATCTTTTTCGCGCAGGCGAAAACCTGATGAGAACTGTACTGTGCTTTGGGTCGGCCCTCGTCATTCATTGGCTGGCTCCGTAAATGGAGCCTAGCCATTGGATGAGGGGCCTGTCCGTCAATGCCGGACCAGACACGGGGGCGTTCCCGACATTCTTTGGCTTTTGCCCACGTCACGCGACGTCAGGCGAAAGCCGGGAACGCCCCCGAATCTGTCCCGGCATTGCCGGCACTTCTGCGTCTCTCCTCCCCCGTTTCCCGCCCCGTGACTGGCCGGCCGGCCAATCCTAGCGCGGCCGGCCGGAAGTGCCCGCCCCCGGCAGCCCGGGGGAAGAAGGAAGACGGCAAAAAGTATGGCGGCGCCCGCGGGGCTCCCGTGGCCTGGAGGGAACCCCGGGAGATGCGGAGGACGTTGCCGGTCTCCCATGCCGAAGAGGGAGACCGGAGAAGTGCCGCCGTCGCAAGGTGCAGGTGAGTGCCTCTGTCCGGTGCATCCCCGTGCGCCTCCTCCTTCCCTCGTGACACTACACTCCCTAGAAACATTCAGGTAAGCGGTTCCGTGTGTGTCTGTTCGCGCCCCCCCCCCTCCGCTGTCAGTGTGTGGCCGTTCCCGCCCCCCTCCCGCTCTCCGTGCCTTTCCGCCCCCCCTCCGTTGCATTGTAAATGCTTGTTTCTAATGCATTTCGAGAGTCAAGATTTAAAATGTTTGATATCTGTATGATATGGGAGCTGCATCGCTTTGTCAAAGCTTTAATCATATTGCAATAAATATACTGGAAAACTGAGGTAGTGTGTTTTAAGTACACGAGTCGGAAAATGTAATCTTCCCGCCATATCTGTTGAGAGCATGAGAGTTGTAACCCAAGTACAACTCGGAAGAAAACTTTAAATCTCAGGACATTACGTTTCTTTTTAACTACACAAAAATGAAGCTAATAAAAAATAGGCATCGGACTTGCACGGCAGGCCTCTTTCTTAAAATTGTTCTGCGATTAACTGTAGCGATCAGGGTTTAGAAAACAGTAGCCCAGGGCAGGGCCCTACTATTTTAATGACTGTGGTCTTGTTATGTTATTTTCGTGATATGGTGACCCTTTCGGAATCTAGGCTTTTTGTGCCTTTCTGGGCTGGGATTCTTGTTGACACACCTAAGGTGGCCGTTCGCTATTGTATTTGTTTCCTCTTGATTTGAGCTAAAGTCGGCTTTATTGGATAATGGCTGCTGGGGTTGGAGTAGGTGAAAGTGCTGCGGATTATATTGGACAGCGGTCAGCTGTATCCGGTTTTTAGATCGGATGCAGAGGTTCCTTTAATATTGGACCGGTGTCGGTGAGAGTAAGGGTGTCTGGAAGCAAGAGGGGTTTCCCAAAGTCCGGGATGTCAGTCTCAGCTTTTTGGATTCTGGCACTTGCAGTCCCACAATTTCAGGTGGGGAAGAGTAAAACCAGACCACACAGCATAATGCAAAGCACTGTGAGAGGAACAAAGGCAGGACTGGCAAGTTTGCACAGCAGACGTGCTTGCATACAGACAGTCTTCATATTCAGATGGATCAGACTTATGAAACATGCTTTTCTGATGTGCAATACCACTCTGTCGTTTTCAGGAGTTGGCGAATGAGAATTGCCTTCCCAGAATTAAAATGCACCCCCTCACATATTTCGCAGTGAACCTGGATATAGGATCGGCTTTCTGCACTTTATGGTTGAGTGATCATAAAATGATTTGCTCTGGTGTTCCATTATCAATGACGTAAAACCTATTTGTCGGTGTTTAGAAAAAACTAAGGATGAATGAAGTGCAAGTAAAACATAATCGCTTAAAAAAATCTAAGTGATGAAACCCTCGTGCCAGCATGCCTCTGAGGCAGCAGTTGCACTTTGCAGATGCAAATAATTGTAAAAAACCGGCAAGCGATGGATCCATATTCGAAAAACAAAATTACTTCAAATATCAGGCATGCATGCATATAAGCAAAATTGACAGATCAGATACACACACAGTTATTATGATTTATGCTCCACTTAGCTCGAGTGGAGTGCTGCAGCGTTAACTATTGCTTTTTGTGTGTGTGTGTGTGTGTTTTGTTTGCTCCTCTAGTCGTCACAGGCAGGTTTGTCTGGAGTGATGTGTCCCAAGGAATAAGTGAAACTCGCCATGTTCTGCTTGGAGCGCACCCCAGTGCTGGAGCAAGGCCAGAGAAACCTGTCTTCTTCACCTGTGCATGTTGTGGGCTTTGTAGTTCGCAGAAGGCTGCAATTATCTGATCCAGTAGATAATGTTCTGGGTAAACAAGCAGCCATGCCCTGCTAGCAGCGGTGGGCACTGCATTTTGTCTAGATGCATTAATAAGGAACGCTTGTCCGGTGGTCTCGTGTCACCTTGGACTATAAGCCAGTAAGGCTTTCCATGCTGGGGTTTGTAGACTTATGAGTTATACAGGAAACATTACAGAATCAAGGCACAATGCATATGTTGTTGACTAAGTTCTTTCATATAAAAGCCCTGGTTTGTTTGACAACTTGTAGAATCTGTAGTGCAAACTAAACACAACAGTAAGCAGTTAGTAATGTGCTGCAAAAATGCAATCCCTCAGAACATGTAGAGACATGCAGAGGTTCTATGTTTACTGCAATTACCTATAGAGTGGAAAAAATGAACGTGTTGCCATAAACATCTCCTTTCTGACAATCACTTTATAAAAACACCGCAGAAGAAGGAAAAGGCAGTTCCCTGTCTCTTTGCTTACGATGTAGCTGTAAATAGTTTATATCTAAGCAGAGTAACAAGAAATATAATTGTTTGAATCCGAAGGTTAGAAATTTGCCTGAAATATTATTTTCTGTCAGTATGAGACACAATGGGAATGATTGCTGAAGAACTACTGCACTCCTACCACTGGCTTTAGTAGTCTCACACGACCCTATGTAATGTCTGATTACTTCAGATGTTTCAGAAAATACATTATGTTTAAGCGGTTATGGGAAGAGAGAAAGTCTAACCATAAAATGTCCTTTTCTGTATGTTAAAAGAATAATGCAAGTCACCTTAGTGCTCCAGTCTGTATAAAGGAACTCCACCTTCGTCCTCTATATGATCACAAAACTACTCAGTAATTTGCATTAGCCTTCTACTGTATGACAGAAGGTACTTTATCTCATATAAACTGTGTGTGTATGTATATATATATATATATATATTTGTGCAGGTTCCATATCCAAAATAACAAAAACCACAGTCCTCGTGGAGAATGAAGATACGGACACGGTCCTCAGATTTGTGCAAAGGTTTATTTTCGGTGTTTAGGCGTCACGACGCGTTTCGGTCCCTCCTTGGACCTTGATCACATGACACAGTGTAATCAATCACATGGGTTTAAATGCTGGTTAGGATTGATGACATCAGCATAGTACCATAGACATAGAAACGTTTTTTCAAGGAACAGTGACTTTAAAAACATCGCAATTAAAGTACATTATGTCAATATCAGAGGTACATAAACAACCCAAGTTTAAAAAAGAGAATATAAAGTGCAATGGTGAAATAGAGCAAGGACAAAAATCTTTGAGTCGTCCTGATTGAAAAGTGCTTGTGCGAGTGCAAAAATAGACAGGTTTTAAAATATCTAGGGTGCGCTGCGATGTTAAGCAGGAGTTTACACAATTTTGAGCCCAAAATTGGTTGCATGTAACATGCATTATTAATCACATGAGTAATGGTGTAAATACCAGATTGTGATAGTTTCAAACGTGCAAAGCACAAGTGTAACAGATTTAAAACTAACGGTATAAATACCTTACCATGCTAGAAAATGCACTATGTTACAGGACTTAAAGTTATTCAAATTATACAGGAGAAAATTGTGTCTAATTATAGACATATGGAGCCCCAATAAAACAAGTCAGAAGAGACATAATTAACAGTTTCAATTTCATGGTTGGAACTGCGGAACCCATCGATCTTAGTTCATAATATGCCCATATTGTGCCATTTGTATCCTAATGATAAAGAACCACATGTTGTTAGTTATACTCATTATTTCGTCGAGAGACTGCTCACAATATATATATATATATATATATATATATATATATACTTCTGAATGCAATAATATATGTGCAGAAATGTATGGCATCAGCATTATGCTTTCCCTAACGGGTGTCACTGTTTTTTCAGAAACATTTGTAAGCATTGTAGAGCAATTTCAAAGCCACCCTTACTGGAAATGGATGTCAACTTTGTGATCAGAAGTAACCCAGGCTTCTGTCATCCTGCCTTGCTCAGGTTGGACATCTTTTAGTATGTTCATAAATTACACCAGGGACATGCAGTAGTCTGTTTTCTTGATGACTTGTCCCCTATGTTTTAATGTTGTATATCTGTGGAGACAAGCCTTCCTCTTTGATTTTGATTTTAATTCCAGTAACATCTTCTAAACACTTTGATATTTAGAAGTTACTTAAAAAGAGAGATGTCAGTTAATGGGTCATAGGATATGATTTTATGAGAAGAGGGCTTTTTTTTAACTAGAACTGTCAACCTCTGAATATTCTCTGGGAGCCTCTTGTGAAGATTCCAACCCCAACCCGCTTGTGCCTCCGTGTGCCCCTGTTGCCTGCTTGTGCCTCCGTGTGCCCCTGTTGCCTGCTTGTGCCTCCGTGTGCCCCTGTTGCCTGCTTGTGCCTCCGTGTGCCCCTATTGCTTGCTTGTGCCTCCGTGTGCCCCTGTTGCCTGCTTGTGCCTCCGTGTGCCCCTGTTGCCTGCTTGTGCCTCCGTGTGCCCCTGTGCAAAAACGTCTCCACGGGTAAGAGCGATCTTTTATCCTTGACTCTTCATGAGACGGATGATATAAGAGTCGAATATAATAGGCTCATTCCACTTTCAGGTAGAATCCCCGTGTTTTGCCCGGCCTGTTCTTGAGTCTTCATTTGACCACAGTTCTGAAAAGGAAGGCCCACACAGCATGTTTATCAGGCAAGTAGGCTTTAAAACCTTTTCCACTTCTGGTGGTGTAGTCCTATGTGTGCATCTGCACATATAGACATTTGACAACTTTTGTGTGTCCTCATCCTACCCAAGGCGAGATTCTCCCCCTTTGCTAAGACACCAGAGTCATGGGACCCCACTTTGTCAAGTTTCCTGATGTTTGGTCTCTTCAATTTTTGTAATGTTTCACTCCACAAATTCTTATTTTGTAACACGCTTTTTCTTTATTCTATTCTCTCTTCCTTTACAATTTAGATACTACACAAGGCCCTGAAGAGAATCCCAGGAAAATCAGCGGGATTCGAAACGCGTAGGCCCTTGCCACACGGTGTCTGCTAGAGCGACAAGAGCTCACAATTGTTTTCTCTTAGCCGCTAGTACAATACCTGGTTGTCTTAGCAAAAAAAGTTTTGTTTATTGACCTAGTTAGGATTGTACAGTAAAAAACTAATTGTTTTTTCATTTCTTGAAAATTTTGTCCGCAGACTGTGGCCTGTTGCTTTGTTTACTCTGTAGTATATATCTTGCTAATTTTGTAGTATATTGTGTACATATTTTAAGAATAAAAAAAACCCACATTTTTTTCCCCCGTCCCTGAGTGTTGTGAATGTGTGTTGAATGTCTGTGATATGCATGAAATACTGTATGATTGATGAACCACAACCACTTTTCCAACTTTTATGTGTCCTTTTGTAAATATGTCCTGTTGTAAATGAAAAAATAGAGAAGCCTTCCCTTTTTTTCTAAAACACTGCTAAAATAAAAAAAACTATTAAATAGTTATTCCCGTTCTTGATTGTTTTCAAGTTCCGCCTTGGTCATCTGTTGTATGAATTCTTTTTGCTCTAACCATTAAGCCACGCTTCTCCACTGTTGGTTGGTAAAGGAAAAGGAAGCTCTACAAGAGGCTGCTGGGGTTGGGGCTACGACTGGAGAGTCTGCAAGCATTTATAATTGGAACTCAAAGGACATATAAGAGGATAAGACAGGCTTTGGGGGTCTCTCCTTCATTACATACAAATATCAGAATGGGCCCACATCTTAAATTGTGAGACTGCAATTCGTCCTGTAAAGCTTGCCGGTGATGCTGTTATTGAACATCATTGAAGCCCCTCATACTTTGTCCTTATCTGCCTGTTCCAAGAACACCGGCTGCAAAGGTGGGCAGAAGCCTCCGCGCTAGGTACTGTTCCTTGTCTGCTTAGATAAACTCATCTACTGGCAAACTGTCGCTTACTTGAAATAGGGCTACCGGTTTTAAGGTGTTTATTTTTTATGATTTCCATCTGGATTTATTAATATTTATTTTTTGGCCATCTTACTGGTATTTATCCATATTTATTTTGTTTTGAATATAAATGGAATCGTAAAATGGTATATTTCCACATTAATTTATCTAATAAACGTGCACTTCTACTTTGATGCCTGTCACATTTTAGAAAATTAGGCAGACAAATATAACAAAACACTACACCCATGGGTAAATATTATCATAATATATAAATATATGTTAACATATACCTGTATTTAAGGTTATCTCATCCTAGTTTTTTTTAACTCCCTATGCTGTCTTTCTACTCAGCCATTGGCATGGAATTCATGTAGGACAGCATGGAGAGTCACTCATAAGAAGCACAATTTTCTGTATTTTTCCGCTTTTAAAAATAAATACATCACAGGAAATACATCGTCTTCTGTCTGTATTTCTCAGTAAAAACTGAAAACTGGGAGCTTACTTGTGAAGCAGAGAGGACGGTGTTGTAAGGGGATGTCTTCTGTTAATATTACCCTTGTGGGATTATAATAGGTGATTTGTGGTTGTATATTTAGTTTCAAACATCTCCATTGCAATCAGCGGCGGCTGGCACAGGTAAGCGCAGTTGGGGGGGGGTGGGCTGGGAAGTCGACCGACAATGGAATAGGTATTATTTATTTATTTAATTACTAGCAGCCCGTCCCGACGTTGTCCGGGTATGAATTGCTGCTGGCCAGTAGTATATTGTTTTGTAGGATTTCGTTTTGATAGCATTTCTTATCTGTGACAGGCCTGTGAAACGCTCCAATTCACAGTGCACTGCTGATGCACTTAAGAGTGCGCGTTCAGTAGTATGTGAACTCTAGTTTCCCTACTTTATTTTTCCTTGCAATCTTATATAGCGCGAACTCGACAACATGGCATGAGCACAATTTACATTACAGAAGGACACATTCATTTGTGGTAGGCACGGGGAGACAAAGCGATTTGCCTGGAATCACAGGATGTTGAGCTGATGCCGAGATTCGAACATAGCTCCCCAGATCTAAAGTTCGCAATTCTAGAACTTGTGGCGGGAGGTGTGTCTAAAAGTGAATGTCGGTGCTGGTCATCAATGAGAGAGACCTGTGCATTTTTCAAATGGGTGGTGAAAAAATATGAGTGTGTTGCTGGAGATATGGGCCGCCGTGCCACCAATGTACTTACCGGGGGAGGGTAAACACCCATTATTCCGCAACTTTCTTTCCGCATACCATCACTCCGCATACTTTCATTACGAAAGTACCATGACTCCGCAATGCCATTATAAGGCATGGCATTACATTTTATATGCTTTTACCACGCATACATTTACATTGAAATTCGTTGTAAATGCATAAATGGTAAAAGCATGTTTTTTTAATGTTTGGATAAGGTAAATATGGGTATAGGGGTATATGTTTTGGGGTACTGAGGTATATGTTTTGGGGTGTTTGGGTATTTTAAGGGTTAGATATAGTTATGGGGTACAAGGGTAGTTTTAGGGTTTAGGGATAGGTATGGGTTTTGGGGTACAGGGGTATTTTGAGGGTTCAGGGCTAGGTTTGGGTTGTGGGGTATAGGGGTATTTTTAGGGTTCAGGGGTAAGTTTGGGTTTTGGGGTACAGGGGTATTTTAGGGTTCAGGGGTAGGTTTGGGTTTTGGGGTACAGGGGTATTTTAGGGTTCAGGGGTAGGTTTGGGTTTTGGGGTACAGGGTTATTTTAGGGTTCAGGGCTAGGTTTGGGTTTTGGGGTACAGGGTGTATTTTTAGGGTTCAGAGGTAGGTTTGGGTTTTGGGGTACATGGGTATTTTAAGGGTTCAGGGATAGGTTTGGGTTTTGGGGTACAGGGGTATTTTAGGGTTCAGGGGTAGGTTTGGGTTTTGGGGTACAGTGGTATTTTTAGGGTTCAGGGCTATGTTTGGGTTTTGGGGTACAGGGGTATTTTTAGGGTTCAGGGGTAGGTTTGGGTTTTGAGGTACAGGGGTATTTATAGGGTTCAGGGTTAGGTTTGGGTTTTGTGGTACAGGGGTATTTTTAGGGTTTAGGGATAGGTTTGGGTTTTGGGGTACAGGGTATATTTATAGGGTTAAGATGCTTAGTGTTTAAGGATGTTGGGGTATTTTAAGGAGTAAGGGTGGGTTATGATTATGTGGTGCAGGGGTATTTAAAGGGAGCAGGGTGGGATTAGCACACAATATGAGACATGGCATGAAGGGCGGAACGTACCACACGCCCCCAGCGTTTGTCACGCCCCCAGCACACGCCCACAGCACAACGCGGACACGCCCACAAGGGACTACTTTGCTGGCACGGTTCTTTTACCTTTTAAATGTATATGGTGGGCGTCTGCATAACCTATGTCCTTCTGCTGCAACTGCCCTTTCCAACGCTGTATTGGGTGTTGTGATTGGTGCTGTGGTTCCTGAGATTACCCGCCTCAAAGGTTTGGGCTCTCTCTTTATTATATTAGTATAGATACCTATTCCATCGTCTGTCGACTTGCCCGCCCGCCCGCCGCGTTTATTGCAATGTCCTCAGTCTTGACACTTTATTACTACTGTGCACAACCTCTGTCATCACAAAATATAAACCTACTGTATTTTCATTTATTTGCAATGTCAACGATGAGGTGGTTGATGAACCTCTCCTCTGTCCTCTAGCTCTGCCCCGTCCCTCTTGTTAACTTGCACGGCAGTCAGATAAGCAGACACTGAAGGAAGGCTTCTTTACAACATCCCAAATCAGCTCTTCATTGCCCTGAGATAACTTTATGAGCTTGTTTCTACAAAACTGATCTCAAATATTACAGACTATCTAAACTGAAGGTACCTTGTTGGAGGAATATCAAGTCTCCCCCATCGTTAGTGCACTGCCACCAGTAGCTGAACCATGTACTTGCCTCATTTCCAGTGTTTAATTTGAGCCGGTCGTTTCTGTTCTCAGCACCGGCCCATAATTATCAAAAGAGGCAATTATGAAGGCTGCCACATGGTGGCGCTATTTCTATAATTTAAAGCTGAGCATGTGTGTAATTTAAAGATGAGCGCAACAACAGTTGTTTATTTAATACAATATACATTAAAAACAACCAGCACCTGCCGCCCACACCATTCTTCTAGCTTTGAGGGCCTCGAAATGTCTGAATTGTCACACTTGTAGGAGTGTGATGGTTAGCAGTTGTGTATGCACTGTCATTGTCCGTGCTGGAAGTGGCACTGGGTGCCGCAAGCTGGGTGGCTCCTAACGAGGGCCCAGGCACTTACTTTTTTGTTTACCACATAAGATGGGCGGGGGCCCTCGTGGCCCAGGCTTTGCACACTCTTGTGACTTCCCAGCACCCATCTCTCCACTCACTCACACTCTGTGCACTCTACCATGGAATGGGAAAGGGAGCTCTCTGAAGCTCACCAAGGGTCGCAGTGTGTGTGGTTGAAGGACTCTGCACACTACCGTGGAGGGGAGAGGGGATGTTCTCAAACCACAGCAGCTTCAGAATGTGCCTGTGGGGTTGTGAAGTCGCAGTGTGGAAACAAACATTCGTCATGCCTTTACTAAGGTTGCCCATGGAGAACAGACAAATAGGAAGGAAACTCTTCAGTAAAAGCTGCAAAATGCGCATACACAGCCAATGTCCTGTTCCTCCTGACACTAGGGTCAAAGAATACAAAATAATATGGATTTTGGAAGACTGACTTTCGGGCCAGCGGTGATTTGCTCAACTGGCAAGTCCGTAGTAATTCCTGATCCATGTGAGCAAGAAACATTTATTGTTGTTGTTAAAATCTGCAGATTATTTAGCACATGATTATGTGACAAATGTGGTAAGTCAAAAAATTGAACAGAAAACGCTACGGCGCAGAATCCCATAATTCCAGTGGCCCTGGCTATACAGCAGCGGGACCCGTTGCACTGCGGTTCCCAGAGATAATGCTTCTTTAACTTCCCATTCGGGATGTCTGCACCGGTGGCACCCTCCAGATGGCGCTAGAGGATGCCACTCCAGGCCCCTTTAGAAATACTATGAATGTTACCCCGAGTGGATTAGGTCGATCACGAACCAGGATAGTTGGTAATATATATCTTGAAGAAAACCTACATGGGACATTTGAAACGCACTGGACCTGACCATTTGCAGCAAAGATGGCAGAGAAAAACATGGCATGCCCACTCATGCATCGAGATGCACATGGCACTGGCAGCCTCTCTCTGACAATCAATCAATCAGAGTACTTGTAAAGTGCGCTACTTACTCCTGAGGGTCTCAAGCCGCTGTGGAGAGGGGGGGGAGGGAGGCGCTGCTACTGTTCGAAGAGCCAGGTCTTGAGGAGTCTTCTGAAGGCGAGTAGGTCTTGGGTCTCCCGTATGTGGGTGGGGAGGGTGTTCCAGGTCTTGGCGGCGAGGTAGGAGAAGGATCTGCCGCCGGAGGTCGAACGTTGGATGCGGGGGGACAGGGGCGAGGCTGGCGGAGCGGAGCTGGCGAGTGGGGGGGTGGAAGCTGAGTCTGCTGTTCAGGTAGGCTGGTCCGGTGTTGTGGAGTGCTTTGTGTGCGTGGGTTAGGAGCTTGAAGGTGATCCTCTTGTCGACGGGGAGCCAGTGTAGGTTTCTCAGGTTGGGGGTGATGTGGCTGCGGCGGGGGGTGTTGACGATCAGTCGGGTGGAGGCGTTTTGGATGCGTTGTAGTCGTCGTAGGTGTTTGGCTGTGATTCCTGTGTAGAGTGCGTTGCCGTAGTCCAGTCAGCTGCTGACGAGGGCATGTGTCACCGTTCTTCTAGTTTCGGTCGGGATCTACTTGTAGATCCTGCGGAGCATGCGTACAGTGTTGTAGCAGGAGGAGGAGCCGGCGTTGAACTGTTTGGACATGGAGAGGGAGGAGTCGAGGATGAATCCTAGATTGCGTGCATGGTCGGTCGGTGTTGGTGTTGATCCCATCGTGGTCGGCCACCAGGAGTCGTCCCAGGCTGAGGAGGTGGATCCTAGGATGAGGATCTCCGTCTTGTCCGAGTTCAGTTTCAGACGGCTGCTCCTCATCCAGTCTGCGATGGCCTTCATTCCCGACTTGGAGGTTGGTTTTGGCGGTGTGTGGGTCTTTGGTGAGGGAGAGGATGAACTGGGTGTCGTCGGCATAGAAGAGGATGTTGAGGTTGTGATGGCGAGCCACTTGTGCGAGGGGGGCCATGTAGACGTTGAACAGCGTCGGACTGCGGGATGAGCCCTGAGGGACGCCGCAGACAATGTCGGTGGCTTCGGAAGGGTGGGAGGCGGACTCTCTAGGTTCTGCCTGAGAGGAAGGACGTGGTCCAGTCAAGGACCTTCTCTTGGATTCCGGCTTCTAGGAAGAGTGTCTTTAGAGTGTGATGGCATACTGTGTCAAAGGCGGCTGACAGGTCCAGGAGGATGAGGGCTGATGTTTCGCCGTTGTCTAGTTGGCACCTGATGTCATCTGTGGGCTGTTTCGGTGCTTTGGTTGCATCTGAATCCAGACTGGGACGGGTCCAAGATGTTGTTGTCTTCCAGATGGTGGGCCAGTTGTATGTTGACGAATCTCTCGATGACCTTTGCCGGGAACGGAAGCAGGGAGATGGGCCTGCATTTCTTGAGGTCCTTGGGGTCCACTTTGGGCTTTTTGAGGAGGGCGTTGATTTCGGCGTGCTTCCAGCTTTCTGGGAATGTCGCTGTTTCGAAAGAGATGTTGATGACCTCCTGTAGTTGGGGTGCGATGGCTGTGTCTGCTTTGTTGAAAACGTGGTGTGGGCATGGGTCTGACGGAGATCCTGAGTGGAAGGAGTTCATGATCTTGTGTGTCTCGTTGTCGTTGATGTTGGACCAGAAGGTCAGGCGGTTGGAGCTGGTGGTGTTCACAGGGGAGGTGGCGTCTGGCGTAGTCGGGCGGTCTTGGTGTTGAAGCTTTCGTGGATGTCAGCGATCTTGTGGTGGAAGAAGATGGCTAGTGAGTCGCACAGTTCTTGTGAGGGCGGGATGTCGTTGGTGTTGTCGCTGGGGTTGGAGAGTTCCTTTACGATGCTGAAGAGCTCTTTGCTGTCGTGTGTGTTGTTGCCCAGGCGGTTTTTGAAGGAGGATCTCTTGGCTAGTCTGATGAGGTGGTGATGTCTGCGGGTGGCGTCCTTGTGAGCTGCATGGTTGTCCGGTTTGCGTTCATGGTGCCATATCATCTCCAGTTTCCGGCATGCACGTTTGGAGGTCTGGAGCTCGTCGGTGCATCACGTGTCTCTCTTGCTGGCGTGGTTGTTGGGGTCTAGAGCTGGGTGAGAGTGTTGGCGCAGTCGTCGATCCACTCTCTGAGGTTGCGGGCTAGGTTGTCTGGGTTGGTGGGGTCGGTGGGTGGGTTCTGGGCAAGCGTGGTGATCAGCTGGTCTTCAGTGACTTTGCTCCAGCAGCGGGGAGGTAGCTGTTGAGTGCGGTGGTGTGTGGTTGGTTTCTTGAAGGTGAAATGGATGCAGCGGTAGTCGGTCCAGTGGAGTTCGGTGGTGTTGTCGAAGGTGACATGGGAGGAAAGAAAAACAAAAGGGGATGATGGTGACGTGGGAGCCTGTGGCGAAGACGGAGTCCAGGGTGTGGCCGGCGGCGTGGGTGGGTGTGGTGACGAGCTGTCTGAGGCCGAGTTTGGCGAGGTTGGCAATCAGGGTGGCGGAGTTGGCGTCGTTCTTGTTCTTGAGGTGGAAGTTCAGGTCCCTGAGGAGGATGTAGTCCGTGGAGGCAAGTGCGTGGGTGCTGGCGAGGTCGGCGATGGAGTCGCTGAACTGAACCCAGGGTCCGCGGGGTCTGTAGATGAGGTTCCTCTGAGGGTGGTGTTGGGGTCGGTGTGGATCCGGAAGTGCAGGAGTTCGACGGTGTGGAGGGTGTCGTCTGCGTGGATGGCAACCTTGAGGTTGGACTTGTGGACTCCGTTGGCGCGATCCCTGCGGGTGATCTTGTAGCTGTCAGGGATGGCTATGGCGATGTTGGGCGCCGAGGAGTTGTTCCACCAGGTCAGGAAGGCCACGTCTGGGGTGGAGTTTGTAGAAATCAAAAATCCACTTCTCAGGGGTTCCACTGATACAAAGAAGTTGACACAGAAGCTGGAATATAAAATAACATCTTTATTAAACTCAAATGAGTGAGACTACATCACACAGAAGCCTTAGCAGCTGAATGAGGCAGTCTGCCCGAATGGTCTCACTTCACATATTATATACTCTTTATCCTGCCCCAGGCATGTAAGGGAGTTGTATCAGTTAACTTTTTATTACATTCCTAAACAAATGGAAAATCTGGAGGGTCAGCAGGTGAGTAGCCTTTGGGGTTTTAACAGGATATCAGCAAAACATTATAATTACATAGTTCACAAAGGTTAATCTGATTTAGATGGCACTGCAGGGCATGACATGATTACATGTACAGTATTCCAACCCAAAAGTTAATCATTAAGAATGTCCCAAATTCAACCTCCAAAAGCCGGACAAACCTATAATTGAAAGCATAACCCATGTAATGAAGAAGCATAAAAAGAAACAGTAACAGATGATGAACAAGATAAGGCATGTGCAAGGAAACTAAAAGTTAACGATGTCCTGAACATTGATTGGCAATCTCAGACAAAGATCGATCAGGGAAATTGGCTTTGCGAGGTCAGTTTCAGGTGAAGAGGTCAGTTTATTTCAGAGTCAAAAAGAAACCTTAGTTAATGTATACATGGACTAAGAAGGCCAGGCCACTTTATTTGCCAGGCTACCTTCACAGGCCTACGTGAGGGCAACACAAAATGGTGGCACAATATAAAATGGAGTCAGCCTCGAGAATTACAGAACCCCAGACCCTCCTTTTGCCATTAAGTAGGCAATAACCTAAGACTCATGTTAATCTGAATCTAGGTCTATATCGATATTCATTAGGTCGTCAAGGTGTTGCTGTAACATCATCTTATTATTCTCTACTTCTGTCGGGACAGGTCTCCGAACACACATAGTAGCACAAAGACTCACTTCTGGTGGACCATTTTTGGATGCTAGAGGCGGAGCCACTTCCTCTTCCATGGCAATTCAGTCAAATGAGAACTTAATTAACATTAACTTTATACAATTGCACTGGAATCGCTTGTGCAACTGTGCCCAAAGTCCGTTCAAAGCCTCTCTGGCAGGCTTCTATCGTCCATCAAATCTGCTTCCATTGTCTTCTTCCGCATTAGGCCTCTTGATTCAGGCCTTCCATGAAAATAGTTCTTCTCAGTATCCGTTGGAGTGCCCTCCTGGCAAACACTCACAGCTCACTTGAAAGTCTCAATGTCTCAAGGCAGTGCACCAGTATCTCTCCTCTGTGGCAGACACTACAAATAATGTGCTCTTCATAGGTCATGGGCACAGATCATCTCATGCAGACCCGGGTCTACATTCTCAGGCTCCAACACTCATTATTCAGTGTCAGAGGACGCTCAGGCTGCTCTTTCATGGGCACCATAATGTAGTGCCTTTTGCCAATCTTGGATCCTCCGGTGCACTGCCCTTCCGTTGGAGCAAAGGAAAAAGAGGGAAAGTGTGTGGCCAAAACTCAGGCCAAGGGGCTCAAGGGACTGCACACTGTCAGAGGTTACCAGCACATGACAGGTAGCTTATGCTCTTTTGCACTGAAACTCTGGTTCTGTGACAAAACCAGATCCTCCTTCTGATGAAGCAAGCACAATACTTTGGAGATACCATTGGCGATCACTGTCCAGCCTTGCTACTTTTCTGGGTGCTGGGACTGTAGGGCCAAGACGTCTGCCATTCATCTGTAGCTGTCACTGATAGGAGTTAGGATTCGTCTTGATCACCGTTCTGCAGGGTATCATTCTTCCTTTGACTCTGGAAGATCCCGCAGAACCTAGTGATGTAGGAAATGTGACACAGTTGTTAGTTTCCTTCAATTTAGTACGAAAACAGTTCAATGTATTTAACAAGGGGACTATTTAACAGGTGGCCTGCAATCTTCAAAGGAGTGGCCATATGCCATGGTACTATTGTGATCTAAAATACACTGTCATTCTCATAGAATACAAAGACAAAGGCAGTAGGCAAAACAGTGACTCTAGCCTCTTCAATTGGGTTTCCATGTGAGAGCATATCCTCTACCATCTAAGGGTAGATAACTACATGGGAATTCTATATGAATGGATGTCCTCACACATAGTAACATCGTCTAATGGGGTAAACATTTTTCTCAATGATTAAGTCTAAGTGTTTCTAAATTCCTTATCTAGAACATCTCAAAAGAAAAATCACATAATACAGATTATCAGGGACATGTAGATACCTCCCTTTTAATAATTGTGCATCAGGTGTACTATGCAATACAAAGGCTAATGATCAAAATGTGGAAACAAAAGACAATAACTAGAGAGTCCTGGTGTTTCCATTATTAAAACACATCTGGTCAATCAAAAATTAAAGCAGCAGAAAAAAAAGAGCTGAAAACCAAATTAGAATAGGCATTGAATTTGTCATATTCAAATAATAATAAACATAAGGTATCTCCTATTGAGATGGAAAACTTGTCTTACTATAATATTAAGTCAGTTAACCAGTCTATCACTACCCTGACAGTCAGACTGGAAAACATCGAAGTAGGCCTAAAGAAAACTCTTGAAAACCAGTCTGGTCATACCAAAGGGAATTATACATAATATGATGGTCCCTGGTACATCACTGCAGTCTGGAAGTGTGAACCTGAACAATACACCAATTATAATAAAGGAGCTGACTGGTGAAAGGATTACGGAAAAGGGAAAATAGGAGTAGGACACAGCTAAAATCCCCAATAACTAGGCAAAATGCAATATCAGTCAGGGGAGAAGCGGCAAAAGAAAAATCTATAGGAAGAACAAAATAAATTACTCGAGTGATAGTCAAGTTTGTGACATAATACCAAGAGTATGGGTGATACACAAAAGTCACAATAGTACACAAATTTTAACTCTACCGCTGGCCCCTACACCATATACGGTAATCTCAGCTAACGGTCCAGTTCCTTCTTCAAGGGAAAAAATGAAAAGTTTCGGTCACCTTTAGCAAGAGCCACAAATCTATAATTTCATCCTTAGGTCAAATCAAGGAAACATAAATCTAGGGCTGCCTATTCCTTAAGGGAAAGGGCAGTAACGTGACTAACTGCAGGTGACACAATTTGATCCTGTATATCTCTTTTATTTTTCTTCAATATTATATAGCCAAATTTGACATACACTGGTGAAGTGTTGTCTGTCTTGTTCACAGCATGAAAAATCATATCTGTGAAATTTAGTATCAGCGCAAATTTACCCAACTGTTGTGCAGCGATTTGCATCGTCATGAAAAATCCCTTCACAACATAGGGGAACTTGTAATAGTATCAAAGCAACAACATAAAACAAAAACATGCAATAACATTAAAAAAACACACACATGCCAAGACATCAGATATACGCGCTGTATATCAAGCACAAAAAGCATAGACAAAGTACAATAACATATGTAAATAAGCGGTGACACACAACACCATTGCATGCACTTTATGCACTGTGAACCTGCAGCCCAAAACCCAATATTCTGGCCTGCTTAATTTGTCAGGCTTAAAATCGAAATTACATCAAAATTACTTTCTTTTACTTTCCTCACTTTTGACAGCGGATCACCAGTCAGTGGAGATCAGCTGTCAAATACAACGTACTCTGTCGCTTCTGACACACAGGACCAGCAGGAACAATTCATAGAAGGACAAAATGCAAAAACGTGATAAACACACAAACATTTTTTCTTCAAGAAGTCATACAAAAACTCATCTTGTTTCAACATACTGCTAACCCCACCTTACTGACCCCAAGGTCAAAATCTGCCTCTCCTCATTCCTCACTCTCTTCACCCTGAAGCTGTCAAAGACAAAAAAGCCTTCCTAACTCTTTCTAACTTGCAATAACCAACCCTATCCAAAACCACATACCATATATATTACTCCCTTTAGGACCACAATCCACTCCTATTCCCAGACTCAAAAACATCTACTGTGAATTATTCACCGAACACAACAACACAACATACCAGCTTTAGAACAAATGCTTGTTACCACCCTATGCAATGGTACTCATTTTATCAACCTTAAATGGATGAACGTCTCAGTAGGCCCAGCTAAAGTTCGAACCTTCAACCCTGATATTAAACACAAACCTCTGCACCGGGCACATTGGCTCACTGAGCTATGAAAAGCAACCTCAAATGGTAACAACCTACAAGTTTGTATTATACACAAATGTATGCATTTACTGAAGCCTGAGACACTTTAAAGCTATTGTAAATGGCAAGAATGCTGTTTAAAAGTCTATTTAACTCAATTTCAACTTTGATATCTGGGGCACTTAAAAATAAAGATCCTACAATTACATTACTTATTAATCATCCTCAGAATGTTCTTTACAGATTGCAAAGATTGGACATTAGACATATCTCATGTAATTCCTTAGAAAAATTAGTTTTTACGCCTGCGCCAAGTGAAAACCCACATGCTAATGTCCTCATTATGCAGTAAAACACAACTTAAATTAAATTTTAATGCTAGGAGGTCATAGTATGAGTATTAAGCTTTATAAATATTAAAAAACTAATTTAGAAGCACTTATTTTTAATAATTATTTTTCATAATTAATAAAAAAAAATCAAAACCCAATCGTTTTTGATAATTCCACATGTAAAAGCAAGCTGAATCCCTTGCCTATCATTTTGAGACGCATTCATTTATGAGCCTAAGCACAGAAGCCTAACTTAAAACATGACAGATTTTCGCGCCACTTTTTTCTTTCTAAAAGGACAGTTATCATGTAGCTACAGAACCAAGAATATGCTAAAAAAAATGCTTAAAGAGAGGAAAACCGCAATTGAAATGTCTTCCTGTGATACAAAATAATGAACCTTATTTTTGTAGCCCTGTAAAACACTATTCTGATATGCAAAGTTCCAACCGTCATTACCTAACGGCTAAGTCCTGGCTAAATAAACATTCCGATGTTATTTGTGGCCTTCAAAAAACAACATCTGCTTCCTTAACGGCAGTAAGAGCCCTGCACAGTGTTGAAACCTGAGCACGGTGGCAGTCTCATTTCAAGTTTTAAAATGCGTGTGCAATAAGACGCATTTAAATTTTAGCAAAAATTCACTTTAGCTGAAGTGTTTGCCTGTTTACATGTAATACAATGAATGTAAGTAAAAAATGCTATAAATTTGTTTTTCGACAAAACACACAATTTATTTTTGAGGCCTTTCATATTCCTAGTGAATGTGAATTTTAATTTCATCTATTTTTTTAAGCATTTAACAGTTTGTACATATGCGTTTTATCTTACTCTATAAATTATATAGCAACATATAGCTATTTTAGCATGTCACATGGTAAATTGCTGCATTTTTATTTCATTTCTACTTAATATTAATTAATCTGACATTTTACTTAACAAACTGAAAACATCAAAAACCCACAAACACACATTGAGCTCATTTCAGACATAAACAGAAAGGGTTAAAACACTCAGGACACACAATACAGCGCTTTAGCCATTCATTTCATAAATAGCGCCATCGCTATTTACTTACAGAAGTTGCAATAATGGGAAAAACCACATAGACATTTAAACACACATTTAACCCACAGATCAACATATAGGACTGAAACAAAGGACAGCCTACAGACTGTACTTAAACCAAACCATTTGTAAATACTAGTTGTAAGTCATATTTACAAGAAACGCTTCTCAATAGTGTTCCAAAAGACTGCAAAAAAAACCAGTCCAACAGACTGCTGTATGTCCAAGAAGCCAAAATACACTCAATGCACTAGTTTTGGCTGGCAGAGCACCAAAAAAATCGCTCTGCATATCTCTATTTACAAAATTGCACAGAACAAAGGATCCTTATATGTATTATGTCCATATTTTAATTCCCTGGGGATACAAAATCACCAAGGAAGAAATATGTTTTTATATCCAAACCTATTCAGGTATTCCCTCTAGGGGAGCTAGCTAATTTTAATTCACATCTCACTATGGTACCTTCCAAAAAAGCAACACATTATTTGATGTGAGCTTGAAAACAGGCATGCCAAAAATATTGCAGAATATACAATATTATACCCAAAGTAGTGCTTAAAGTACTCTTCGTACGTTGCACCGTTCAACTAAACCAGTTAGAGAAAAATCTCCTCATTACCTGCCTACACAAATTGCAATTCGCATATACAAACCTATACAAATCCAAAGTTGGCCAACACAAATTCCAAAATTCCAAAGCTATACCAAACAAATGGTTGTCCAAATTCTAACTGCCAAGTTCTAAATGACCTAACAGTCTTTTTTTTAAAAAATACTCACGCAAAAAAGGTTCTCAGTCAGGAGTGACATCATGTGGAGGATCAAAATCAGGAAGATCAGAAATATACTGGGCTGCAGAGACAAAGAATCCCCAGAACCTCCGTGCATAGAGTACCTCCTTAGTAGAGTCCTGTCCTGTCCTCCTCAGTAGATTTCTGTCTTCTGACAAGATCACTCCCTCAGATAGCCACTTCTCTGATGAGGCCCGCGTTGGCCGCGCCATTTGTAGAAATCAAAAATCCACTTCTCAGGGGTTCCACTGATACAAAGAAGTTGACACAGAAGCTGGAATATAAAATAACATCTTTATTAAACTCAAATGAGTGAGACTACGTCACACAGAAGCCTTAGCAACTGAATGAGGCAGTCTGCCCGAATGGTCTCACTTCACATATTTTATACTCTTTATCGTGCCCCAGGCATGTAAGGGAGTTGTATCAGTTAACTTTTTATTACATTCCTAAACAAATGGAAAATCTGGAGGGTCAGCAGGTGAGTAGCCTTTGGGGTTTTAGCAGGATATCGGCAACACATTATAATTACATAGTTCACAAAGGTTAATCTGATTTAGATGGCACTGCAGGGCATGGCATGATTACATGTACAGTATCCCAACCCAAAAGTTAATCATTAAGAATGTCCCAAATTCAACCTCCAAAAGCCGGACAAACCTATAATTGAAAGCATAACACATGTAATGAAGAAACATACATTCACCCCAGTACAGAGATCTGGGCCTAAATCCATCGTTTTTTTGCACTCCACACCACCCCAGTTCAGACATGGCCATATGCAAATCAGTCTTGACCCTGTGCCTCGTGGGAATAGTCCAGCCCGAACTGCTAAGCCATGTCTTTCCTGGACCGGAATCGAGCATCCTAGGACCGGTTTCTGGCTATCAGCCGTCATCAGCCAGGATAGCTTGACTCCAGTGGTGTGGAGAGCACAGGACTCACATTTCAGCATACCCGTCTCACTCGGGGTGACAAATGCAAAAACAACAGTTGATGGACAGAATGCAGAACAATGTCATACATTCACCCAGTACAGAGATCTGGGCCTAAATCCATCGTTTTTTTGCACTTCACAATACCCCAGTTCAGACATGGCCATACGCAAATCAGTCTTGACCCTGTGCCTCATGGGAACAGTCCAGCTCGAACTGCTAAGCCATGTCTTTCCTGGACCGGAATCAAGCATCCGAGGACCGGTTTCTGGCTATCAGCTGTCAGGATAGCTTGACTCAAGTGGTGTGGAGAGCATGGGACTCACGTCTGAGCATACCCGTCCCACTTGGGGTGACAATTGCAAAAACAACCGCCATTTAAGGCGGGGAGGGAGGGAGGAGCAGCTGGGAGGCGGGAGCAGGCGGCGAATGGGTATCGAGGGGGGCGGGCCGCAGGGGAGCAGCGGCATGGAACGGGCAGAGGGGATAAAACAGAAGAGGGGAGGGGGGGAACGGGCCGAAGCGGGGGCAACGGAACCCTAGAGGGGCAACAAAAGAAAAGAAAATACAGGAGGCAAAGTAATAGCAATGAAAGGCAGACAGAGGGGACGAACTCACGGCGGAGTGTCAGCGGCAGCAAAGGAGGCGCAGAAACTCAGGTGGAGCTGTGCAGCAGCGTGGGAGCAACCTGCCCTGCAAGCAGGGTCAGGGGTCACTCTTGCTGTCGCGCAGCGACCACCATTTAAGGCGGGGCGGGAGGGAGGAGCAGCTGGGAGGCAGGAGCGGGGCGGCGAATGGGTTTCGAGGGGGGCGTGGGCCACAGGGGAGCAGCGGCGGGGAACGGGCAGAGAGGCTAAAACAGAAGAGGGGAGGGGGGAACGGGCCGAAGCAGGGGCAACGGAACCCTAGAGGCTCAACAAAATAAAGAAAACACAGGCCCAAAATACAGGAGGCAAAGTAATACCAATGCAAGGTAGACAGCGGGGACGAACTCACAGCGGAGCGGCAGTGGCAGCAAAGGAGGCACAGACACTCGGGTGGAGCTGTGCGGCAGCGGGGGAGTGACCTGGCCTGCAGGCAGATGTACATGAAGGCCACCCTCTGTTTGAGATGTGCCCGACATGCCCACTCATGCATAGAGATGCACACAGCAGCCTCTCTCTGGCAGAGATGTAGCTGACATGCCCGCTGGTGAACAGAGATGCACCTGATAGCTTCTCTTTGACAGAGATGAACATAAAGACCACCCTCTGCTAGAGATGTACCTGACATGCCCACTGGTGAACAAATATGCACATGGCAGCCTCTCTCCGACAGAGATGTACCTGACATGCCCACTGGTGAAAAGAGGTGGACATGGCAGCCTCTCTCTGACAGAGATGTACCTGACATGCCCATTGGTGAACAGAGGTTGACACGGCAGCCTCTCTCTGACAGAGATGTACCTGACATGCCCACTGGTGAACAGAGGTGGACATGGCAGGCTCGCTCTTACAGAGATGTACCTGACATGTCCACTGGTGAACAGAGATGCACACTGCAGCTTGTCTCTGGCAGGGATGTACCTGACATACGCACTGGTGAACAGATATGCACACAGCAGCCTCTCTCTGACAGAGATGTACCTGACATGCCCACTGGTGAACAGAGATGCATATGGCAGCTTCTCTCTGGCAGGGATGTACCTGACATGCCCACTGGTGAACAGAGATGGACAAGGCAGCCTCTTTCTGACAGAGATGTACCTGACAGGCTCACTGGTGAACAGATACGCACACGGCAGCCTCTCTCTGACAGAGATGTTCCTGACATGCCCACTGGTGAACAGAGGTGGGCATGGCAGCCTCTCTCTGGCAGAGATATACCCGACATGCCCACTGGTGAACAGAGATGCATATGGCGATACAAAAGAGGATGATGGACGGAGCGTTTGAGCAAATCAAACACTCACCCCCAGTCAACTGATCTGGGTTTAATCCATCACCATTTTTTAGCTCACTCAGCCACCCCAGTTCAGACATGGCCATATGCAAATTAGTCTGACCCTGAGCCTCATGGGAACAGTCCAGCCCAAACTGCCAAACCATGTCTTCCCTGGACTGGAAACAAGCATCCTAGGACCGGTTTCGGATTCATAATCCTCATCAGCCAGGCTATCTTGAATCCAGTGGCCAAGTGAGCAAGGGACTCTCGTCTGAGCATACCCTGTCAACTTAGGGCTAACAAAGCGATACAAAAGGGGATGATGGACGGAGCGTTTGAGCAAATCAAACACTCACCCCCAGTCAACTGATCTGGGTTTAATCCATCACCATTCTTTAGCTCACTCAGCCACCCCAGTTCAGACATGGCCATATGCAAATCAGTCTGACCCTGTGCCTCATGGGAACAGTCCAGCAGAGATGCATATGGCAGCTACTCTCTGGCAGGGATGTACCTGACAGGCCCACTGGTGAACAGATACGCACACGGCAGCCTCTCTCTGACAGAGATGTACCTGACATGCCCACTGGTGAACAGAGGGGGGCATGACAGCCTCGCTCTGACAGAGATGTACCTGACATGTCCGCTGGTACCTATGAGTTTACTGTACCTACCCATAATAGATTTGAGACACTTACAAGTCTAGAGGAGATAGATTGACTGGGCCCCTTAGTTTCAACAAAGACTATTATATATATAGTAGGTCGGCCTCTAACAAGGAAACACTAGTGTAAGGTACTCCTATTAGGAAAATTCATGCAGGAACGAAGATACTTAGCTGGAACATTGCAGGGTTAAAGAATAAGGCAGATGATGCCAGGTGGAGGGTTTGTTTAACTGAGTCCGACATTATTGGGTTACAGGAAACCTGGGATACCAATAACCTGATCTGTCTGGATGGTTATACAACTTATTTGTCACCAGCAACAGCCTCCTGTATGGGAACGGCGAGGGTGGGTTATTGACCCTGATTTCCTTGAAAATTGCTGGCACTCACACCAAATTGGAGACAGGCTCACCTTATTGTTTGGCAGTACAAATTGTGTCCACTTATGCTCGTAGTCTTCTTATTGTAAATTTTTATAATTCTTTCGATAGAGTTTTTATAAATGAATATTTGGCCAGTCTACAATATTTTCTCGAACTATATAGTGAGAAAAACACCAAATCTTATTCGGTTATTGTTTTGGGTGATTTTAAAGTACATTGTTGTATTGAAAACTGCCATGTCTGGGATAGTTTAGGCCCGGTAGAACAAGAAGATATCCACTTTGAACATTCATCACAGGGAGTCTACCTGGAGGAATTGGTGGCAGAAAATGGCCTGATTTATCTGAAGTCAACTGATGGGGGCTTAACAGCTCCAACCTTTAAGGACAAGGGTATTGGGCCAACTATTGACTACATTTTTTATCAGCGCAGCGTTGACCATTAGGGTCAGTGGCTACACTGTAACCTGGTCCACGTTTAGTAACCATAATCCTGTCACTCTGACCTTGGCCGATGACCTTAAGAACCCAGAAAACACCAATAGAACGGTGGGTAAATTAGATATACGGCCCACAGACCAAGCCAGTAGAATTAAATAGTGTTGGGTGGTACCCCAGGATTTCCATGCTAATTTATTGGTTACGGCAGGTCATGAGATGTCTATCTTCATGAATGAAAGTGCTGGGGATGAGAATGTTCTTGTGGCTTATACCAAAATGTGTGCCCAGATCGCCTCGGATCTCAAACGGCCGTGTAAAGGTCAGGATATATTAGGGGAGAGATGGTTTGACCACAATTGTTCAGTAGCCCACCGGAAGCTGTTTGCTGCTTTAAAATCAAATCCATCGGATAAGCCCACCATAGCAGCATTAAGGAAAACCTACAAATTGGCTTTAACAAACCGGAAAAAGGAGATTAGGAAATAAGGACTGGAATGAGCTATTATCCACTGATGTCATTAAAAATAGTGCCAAATTCTGGGAAGTGGTTAATAAGCCCTTCTTTCAAGATTACTTTAATAGTCAGCTTGACTGTGGTATCCAGGAGCAGGCCTGGCATAATCACTTTAAACTAGTATGTGAAGGTGAAGATATCTGTGTCAATTCCGGTCTCAAGATTGAGGCGAATACGTTATCTTTTTCAGAGTTAGAAGTGTTAGAGGCCATAAATCAGATGATGAGTAATAAGGCCCCGGGACCGGACGGCGTGCCAGCCGATCTCTTTAAATCTGATGTTAAGACATGGTCTAAAATACTGTATAATGTTTTTAATAAGGCCTGTAAATAGGGTCTACCTAACACGTGGTTGAGTCTGTAACAGTACCTATTTTTAAAAAAGGAAACAAAGGGGATCCCAGTTGTTATCGACCGATCTCCCTCATTGACTCCGCAGTTAAGGTGCTCGGGAGGGTGGTGCTTAGTCAACTCATGGGATGGCTAGCGGAAACAAAACCCTCTCAGATCTGCAATATGGATTCAGGAAAGGTAGGGCACAACAGACCAATGCCTCAATTTGCACCTCCTGATTGGGAAGTATACAGTTGCCAAGAAGGGTGCACTCTTTCTGGCATTCATGGAACTTTCCTCGGCTTTTGACCGAGTGAACAGGTCCAAATTATGGGTTATACTTCAGAAATTAGGAGTTGATAAAAATATTGTTTATTTCCTTGCAGACCTGGATAGGGATTTATCTGCCACCGTGCGATATGACCAGATGGGCAATTGTACTGGAGGAATATGTATTGCCAATGGTGTTAGGCAGGGGTGCATCTTGGCCCCCTTACTTTTTACCCTTTATATTAATAATTTGGACTCAGTTGTATGCGAAGCGTGTAAAGCACGAACCGTGGTGGGGTTACAACTTCTTTTAAATTCTTTTGCAGCCTTCATGAAATCCTTAGACCTTAGTGTCAACTTCTCCAAGTGCCACATAATGATAATTGACTGTAAAACTAAAAGGGCTAAAACCTTTCATTGCGAGGGGAATGTGTTGTCCAGGGTTTCTACCTTCCCGTATTTAGGTATTATATTCGACGATCAAGGCTCATGGACACCACAAATTCTAGCGAAAAGAAATGTCCTGGCCAGATCGACGTCAGCTGTTTTGGGCTTTGCACGCAAATTGGGGGCTAGACCAATGCAAGCTCTTTTGAAAATATACAGAGCGAAATGCGTCTCCCTCGCCATGTATGGTGCGGACATTTGGGGAACTAGGAATGTGAATGAAATTCAGGTTGCTGAAAATACGTTTTTTAGAAATATTTTATCTATCCCACAATCTACAGCTGGTTACATTGTGTTCATCAGGAGTGTGGATCTGGTTTTGTGGAGGATTTAATTGCCATTGCACCTCTTTTAAAATGGATCTCGACTTGGTTGAACCCGGAACTATAGCTAAATCAGGAAATTCTAAAAGACTGTTTAGCTCTTGATCATGGGAATCGTATCCCCTGGCTCAGATATGTTTATAACTTGACAGTGAAATTGGGCCGACCCGAGATATATAACTCGCCTGAAAAGCTGTTGAAGGGGGGACGTTAAATGGGTAAAGGATTCATATCTATTAATGGCTGCCATGGCTAGAGAAGAAAGGGGGTTGGAAAAGCCGACCGTAAGAGCTCACCAATTGCGAAAGACTACTCTGACAATTGAACCATATTTGAACATCTTCACAAACCCTAATCATCGATTCCTACTGGTTAGATTCAGGCTGAATCAATTTAATTTCCTCCCTGCGGAATCTCCAGGTTGGAAAAGGGTGGAAGATCTGGGGGTATGTTCATGTGATGATTTCTCTCACAACGCATTTCATTTTTTTCTGTGAGCACCTTCTTCAAATTCGGAAACGTTTTATCCTCCCAATCTTAGTAAACAAAAGCTTCTTGCAAGTCAAGCCAGCTCTTCTCTATCTGCAGTTATTATCAAATGTGTGGGACATTTTTAATGTAGCCAGTTTCCTTACCGCAGCCGTTAGATTAAAGAGAAAAAATAAGCTATGCATAACCTGTCCCAATGCACCAATCTAAATTAACTGTATGCATGGTTGCCACAATCTTGAAACGTGGATTTTAAGTAATTATCCCAAAATGAATTTGATTATATGTTTTGAATGTATTTACATTTTTGATATATTTATAATGTAATTTGTAGTTTTATAATTCTTTGATATAAAATGTTTAGTATGTTTTTATTGTTTTAACACAAACCGAATAAAGTAGTTTTGACTGACTGACTGATGTCCGCTGGTGAACAGATATGCACAATGCAGCCTTTCTCTGGCAAAGATGTACCTGACATGCCCACTGGTGAACAGAGATGCACACGGCAGCCTCTCTCTGACAGAGATGAATCTAACCTGACATGCCCACTGGTGAACAGAGATGCACACGGCAGCCTCTCTCTGATAGAGATGAACCTAACCTGACATGCCCACTGGTGAACAGATATGCACAATGCAGCCTTTCTCTGGCAAATATGTACCTGACATGCCCACTGGTGAACAGAGGTGGACACCGCAGCCTCGCTCTGACAGAGATGTACCTGACATGCCCATTGGTGAACAGAGATGCACACTGCAGCTTCTCTCTGACAGGGATGTACTTGACATACCCACTGGTGAACACATATGCACACAGCAGCCTGTCTCTGACAGAGATGTACTTGATATGCCCACTGGTGAACAGAGATGGGCATGGCAGCCTCTTTCTGACAGAGATGTACTTAACATGCCCACTGGTGAACAGAGCTGCACACAGCAGCCTCTCTTTAGCAGAGATGTACCTGACATGCCCACTGGTGAACAGATACGCACATGGCAGCGCACACGGCAACCTCTTTCAGGCAGAGATGTCCCTGACATGCCCATTGACGAACAGAGATGCACAATACAGCATCTCCCTGACAGAGACGCACATAAAGGCCACCCTTTGCTAGGGATGTACCTGACATGCCCACTGGTGAACAGACAGCCACATGGCAGCCTCTCTCTGACAGAGATGTACCTGTCATGCCCACTGGTGAACAGCGAGCCACATGGCAGCCTCTCTCTGACAGAGATGTACCTGGCATGCCCGCTGGTGAACAGGGATGTACCTGAGAGCTTCTCTCTGACAGAGGTGCACATGAAGGCCACCCTCTGCTAGAGATGTATCTGCCATGCCCACTGGTGAACCGATATGCACATGGCAGCCTCTCTCTGACAGAGATGTATCTGGCATGCCCGCTGGTGAACAGGGATGTACCTGAGAGCTTCTCTCTGACAGAGGTGCACATGAAGGCCACCCTCTGCTAGAGATGTATCTGCCATGCCCACTGGTGAACATATATGCACATGGCAGCCTCTCTCTGACAGAGATGCACTTGAAGGCCACCCTTTGCTAGAGATGTACTTGACATGCCCATTGGTGAACAGAGAGGCACATGGCAGCCTCTCTCTGACAGAGGTGCACATGAAGGCCACCCTTTGCTAGAGATGTACTTGACATGCCCATTGGTGAACAGAGAGGCACATGGCAGCCTCTCGCTGACAGAGATGTACCTGACATCGCTAGTACCGGCCTGATATGTACATAACATGCCCACTTCCCGTCCTTCGACCCAGCCTGGAAGACACACAGTAGTTGGGAGATTGCATGCATCTGACGACAAACAAACTCTGTCGTGTAGACACATCTATTGTCAGGTGTTTGTTTTAGGGTTAACAGGTTCTGGGAATTTGTTGCACGTCTGAGCCGTAGATTACTGAGGAACTCATCTGCTGTGACTGCAATACACGATGCTTCACTTTTAGAAGCGCTGGTCCTTTTATGTGCATATTTAATAATTGAAGCTGTATTTTTGTGGTGCGTGGTTCAGTGCATTTCAGGTCACAGCACTATACAATAGTACATGTTTAACACAATCTTTAATAACATTTTGTCGTGCAAAGGAAGTTTAAGATAATGCACATTTCCTCAGGAGGCCTTTAAATTGGGTACATGGTTCTAGCTCGAAAAATACATCATTGGAGGTTATAAATTCTTACACATTTGAGCCCAGCTACTCATGAAAAAGGGGTATCGTTTACCTGGCTTGTATTAGCACGGCTACTCGTGAAGAAGGGGTTAGTGTACCTGGCTTGTATTAGCACGGCTACTTGTGAAGAAGGGGTAGAGTGTACCAAGCTTGTATTAGTACAACTACTTGTGAAGAAGGGGTAGAGTGTACCTGGCTTGTATGAGCATGGCTACTCATGAAGAAGGGGTTAGTGTACCTGGCTTGTATTAGCACGGCTACTTGTGAAGAAGGGGTAGAGTGTACCTGGCTTGTATGAGCACGGCTACTTGTGAAGAAGGGGTAGAGTGTACCTGGCTTGTATGAGCACGGCTACTTGTGAAGAAGGGTTAGTGTACCTGGCTTGTATGAGCACGGCTACTTGTGAAGAAGGTTTAGTGTACCTGGCTTGTATTAGCACGGCTACTTGTGAAGAAGGGGTAGAGTGTACCTGGCTTGTATGAGCATGGCTACTTGTGAAGAAGGGGTTAGTGTACCTGGCTTGTATTAGCACGGCTACTTGTGAAGAAGGGGTAGAGTGTACCTGGCTTGTATGAGCACGGCTACTTGTGAAGAAGGGTTAGTGTACCAAGCTTGTATTAGCACAGCTACTCGTGAAGAAGGAGTTAGTGTACCTGGCTTGTATGAGCATGGCTACTTGTGAAGAAGGGGTAGAGTGTACCTGGCTTGTATGAGCATGGCTACTCGTGAAGAAGGGGTTAGTGTACCTGGCTTGTATTAGCACGGCTACTTGTGAAGAAGGGGTAGAGTGTACCTGGCTTGTATGAGCATGGCTACTCGTGAAGAAGGGATTAGTGTACCTGGCTTGTATTAGCACGGCTACTCATGAAGAAGGGGTTAGTGTACCTGGCTTGTATTAGCACGGCTACTCATGAAGAAGGGGTTAGTGTACCTGGCTTGTATTAGCACGGCTACTTGTGAAGAAGGGGTAGAGTGTACCTGGCTTGTATGAGCATGGCTACTTGTGAAGAAGGGGTAGAGTGTACCTGGCTTGTATGAGCACGGCTACTTGTGAAGAAGGGTTAGTGTACCAAGCTTGTATTAGCACGGCTACTCGTGAAGAAGGAGTTAGTGTACCTGGCTTGTATGAGCATGGCTACTTGTGAAGAAGGGGTAGAGTGTACCTGGCTTGTATGAGCATGGCTACTCGTGAAGAAGGGGTAGAGTGTACCAAGCTTGTATTAGCACGGCTACTTGTGAAGAAGGGGTAGAGTGTACCTGGCTTGTATGAGCATGGCTACTCGTGAAGAAGGGGTTAGTGTACCTAGCTTGTATTAGCACGGCTACTCATGAAGAAGGGGTTAGTGTACCTGGCTTGTATTAGCACGGCTACTCATGAAGAAGGGGTTAGTGTACCTGGCTTGTATTAGCACGGCTACTTGTGAAGAAGGGGTAGAGTGTACCTGGCTTGTATGAGCATGGCTACTTGTGAAGAAGGGGTTAGTGTACCTGGCTTGTATTAGCACAGCTACTTGTGAAGAAGGGGTAGAGTGTACCTGGATTGTATGAGCACGGCTACTTGTGAAGAAGGGTTAGTGTACCAAGCTTGTATTAGCACGGCTACTCGTGAAGAAGGAGTTAGTGTACCTGGCTTGTATGAGCATGGCTACTTGTGAAGAAGGGGTAGAGTGTACCTGGCTTGTATGAGCACGGCTACTCGTGGAGAAGGGGTTAGTGTACCTGGCTTGTATGAGCACGGCTACTCGTGAAGAAGGGGTTAGTGTACCTGGCTTGTATGAGCATGGCTACTTGTGAAGAAGGGGTAGAGTGTACCTGGCTTGTATGAGCACGGCTACTCGTGAAGAAGGGGTTAGTGTACCTGGCTTGTATGAGCACGGCTACTCGTGAAGAAGGGGTAGAGTGTACCAAGCTTGTATGAGCATGGCTACTTGTAAAGAAGGGGTAGAGTGTACCTGGCTTGTATGAGCACGGCTACTTGTGAAGAAGAGTTAGTGTACAAAGCTTGTATGAGCACGGCTACTTGTGAAGAAGAGTTAGTGTACCAAGCTTGTATTAGCACAGCTACTCGTGAAGAAGGGTATAGTGTACCTGGCTTGTATGAGCATGGCTACTTGTGAAGAAGGGGTAGAGTGTACCTGGCTTGTATGAGCACGGCTACACGTGAAGAAGGGGTTAGTGTACCTGGCTTGTATTAGCACGGCTACTCGTGAAGAAGGGGTAGAGTGTACCAAGCTTGTATTAGCACGGCTACTTGTGAAGAAGGGTTAGTGTACCAAGCTTGTATTAGCACGGCTACTGGTGAAGAAGGGGTTAGTGTACCTGGCTTGTATTAGCACGGCTACTCGTGAAGAAGGGGTAGAGTGTACCTGGCTTGTATGAGCATGGCTACTCGTGAACAAGGGGTAGAGTGTACCTGGCTTGTATGAGCATGGCTACTCGTGAAGAAGGGGTGGAGTGTACCAAGCTTGTATGAGCATGGCTACTCGTGAAGAAGGGGTAGAGTGTACCAAGCTTGTATGAGCATGGCTACTCGTGAAGAAGGTGTAGAGTGTACCAAGCTTGTATTAGCACGGCTACTTGTGAAGAAGGGTTAGTGTACCAAGCTTGTATGGGCACGGATACTTGTGAAGAAGGGTTAGTGTACCGGGCTTGTATTAGCACGGCTACTCGTGAAGAAGGGTTAGAGTGTACCAAGCTTGTATGAGCATGGCTACTCGTGAAGAAGGGGTTAGTGTACCTGGCTTGTATGAGCATGGCTACTCGTGAAGAAGGGGTAGAGTGTACCAAGCTTGTATTAGCACGGCTACTTGTGAAGAAGGGTTAGTGTACCAAGCTTGTATGAGCACGGCTACTTGTGAAGAAGGGTTAGTGTACCTGGCTTGTATTAGCACGGCTACTCGTGAAGAAGGGGTAGAGTGTACCTGGCTTGTATGAGCATGGCTACTCGTGAAGAAGGGGTAGAGTGTACCAAGTTTGTATTAGCACGGCTACTCGTGAAGAAGGGTTAGTGTACCAAGCTTGTATTAGCACGGCTACTCGTGAAGAAGGGTATAGTGTACCTGGCTTGTATGAGCATGGCTACTTGTGAAGAAGGGGTAGAGTGTACCTGGCTTGTATGAGCACGGCTACTTGTGAAGAAGGGGTAGAGTGTACCTGGCTTGTATGAGCACGGCTACTCGTGAAGAAGGGTTAGAGTGTACCAAGCTTGTATGAGCATGGCTATTCGTGAAGAAGGGGTTAGTGTACCTGGCTTGTATGAGCATGGCTACTCGTGAAGAAGGGGTAGAGTGTACCAAGCTTGTATTAGCACGGCTACTTGTGAAGAAGGGTTAGTGTACCAAGCTTGTATGAGCACGGCTACTTGTGAAGAAGGTTTAGTGTACCTGGCTTGTATTAGCACGGCTACTCGTGAAGAAGGGGTAGAGTGTACCTGGCTTGTATGAGCATGGCTACTCGTGAAGAAGGGGTAGAGTGTACCAAGTTTGTATTAGCACGGCTACTCGTGAAGAAGGTTTAGTGTACCTGGCTTGTATTAGCACGGCTACTCGTGAAGAAGGGGTAGAGTGTACCTGGCTTGTATGAGCATGGCTACTCGCGAAGAAGGGGTAGAGTGTACCAAGCTTGTATGAGCACGGCTACTTGTGAAGAAGAGTTAGTGTACCAAGCTTGTATTAGCACAGCTACTCGTGAAGAAGGGTATAGTGTACCTGGCTTGTATGAGCATGGCTACTTGTGAAGAAGGGGTAGAGTGTACCTGGCTTGTATGAGCACGGCTACTCATGAAGAAGGGGTTAGTGTACCTGGCTTGTATTAGCACGGCTACTCGTGAAGAAGGGGTAGAGTGTACCAAGCTTGTATTAGCACGGCTACTTGTGAAGAAGGGTTAGTGTACCAAGCTTGTATGAGCACGGCTACTTGTGAAGAAGGGTTAGTGTACCAAGCTTGTATTAGCACGGCTACTCGTGAAGAAGGGGTTAGTGTACCTGGCTTGTATTAGCACGGCTACTCGTGAAGAAGGGGTAGAGTGTACCTGGCTTGTATGAGCATGGCTACTCGTGAAGAAGGGGTAGAGTGTACCTGGCTTGTATGAGCATGGCTACTCGTGAAGAAGGGGTGGAGTGTACCAAGCTTGTATGAGCATGGCTACTCGTGAAGAAGGGGTAGAGTGTACCAAGCTTGTATGAGCATGGCTACTCGTGAAGAAGGGGTAGAGTGTACCAAGCTTGTATTAGCACGGCTACTTGTGAAGAAGGGTTAGTGTACCAAGCTTGTATGGGCACGGATACTTGTGAAGAAGGGTTAGTGTACCGGGCTTGTATTAGCACGGCTACTCGTGAAGAAGGGTTAGAGTGTACCAAGCTTGTATGAGCATGGCTACTCGTGAAGAAGGGGTTAGTGTACCTGGCTTGTATGAGCATGGCTACTCGTGAAGAAGGGGTAGAGTGTACCAAGCTTGTATTAGCACGGCTACTTGTGAAGAAGGGTTAGTGTACCAAGCTTGTATGAGCACGGCTACTTGTGAAGAAGGGTTAGTGTGCCTGGCTTGTATTAGCACGGCTACTCGTGAAGAAGGGGTAGAGTGTACCTGGCTTGTATGAGCATGGCTACTCGTGAAGAAGGAGTAGAGTGTACCAAGTTTGTATTAGCACGGCTACTCGTGAAGAAGGGTTAGTGTACCAAGCTTGTATTAGCACGGCTACTCATGAAGAAGGGTATAGTGTACCTGGCTTGTATGAGCATGGCTACTTGTGAAGAAGGGGTAGAGTGTACCTGGCTTGTATGAGCACGGCTACTTGTGAAGAAGGGGTAGAGTGTACCTGGCTTGTATGAGCACGGCTACTCGTGAAGAAGGGTTAGAGTGTACCAAGCTTGTATGAGCATGGCTATTCGTGAAGAAGGGGTTAGTGTACCTGGCTTGTATGAGCATGGCTACTCGTGAAGAAGGGGTAGAGTGTACCAAGCTTGTATTAGCACGGCTACTTGTGAAGAAGGGTTAGTGTACCAAGCTTGTATGAGCACGGCTACTTGTGAAGAAGGTTTAGTGTACCTGGCTTGTATTAGCACGGCTACTCGTGAAGAAGGGGTAGAGTGTACCTGGCTTGTATGAGCATGGCTACTCGTGAAGAAGGGGTAGAGTGTACCAAGTTTGTATTAGCACGGCTACTCATGAAGAAGGGTTAGTGTACCAAGCTTGTATTAGCACGGCTACTCGTGAAGAAGGGGTAGAGTGTACCAAGCTTGTATTAGCACGGCTACTCGTGAAGAAGGGGTTAGTGTACCAAGCTTGTATTAGCACGGCTACTTGTGAAGAAGGGGTAGAGTGTACCAAGCTTGTATTAGTACAACTACTTGTGAAGAAGGGGTAGAGTGTACCTGGCTTGTATGAGCATGGCTACTCGTGAAGAAGGGGTTAGTGTACCTGGCTTGTATTAGCACGGCTACTCGTGAAGAAGGGGTTAGTGTACCTGGCTTGTATGAGCATGGCTACTCGTGAAGAAGGGGTTAGTGTGCCAAGCTTGTATTAGCACGGCTACTCGTGAAGAAGGGGTTAGTGTACCAAGCTTGTATTAGCACGGCTACTCGTGAAGAAGGGGTAGAGTGTACCAAGCTTGTATTAGCACGGCTACTCGTGAAGAAGGGGTTAGTGTACCTGGCTTGTATGAGCATGGCTACTCATGAAGAAGGGGTTAGTGTACCTGGCTTGTATGAGCACGGCTACTCGTGAAGAAGGGGTTAGTGTACCTGGCTTGTATTAGCACGGCTACTCGTGAAGAAGGGGTAGAGTGTACCAAGCTTGTATTAGCACGGCTACTTGTGAAGAAGGGTTAGTGTACCAAGCTTGTATGAGCACGGCTACTTGTGAAGAAGGGTTAGTGTACCAAGCTTGTATTAGCACGGCTACTCGTGAAGAAGGGTATAGTGTACCTGGGTTGTATGAGCATGGCTACTTGTGAAGAAGGGGTAGAGTGTACCTGGCTTGTATGAGCACGGCTACTTGTGAAGAAGGGGTAGAGTGTACCTGGCTTGTATGAGCACGGCTACTCGTGAAGAAGGGGTTAGTGTACCTGGCTTGTATTAGCACGGCTACTCGTGAAGAAGGGGTAGAGTGTACCTGGCTTGTATGAGCACGGCTACTTGTGAAGAAGGGGTAGAGTGTACCTGGCTTGTATGAGCATGGCTACTCGTGAAGAAGGGGTAGAGTGTACCAAGCTTGTATGAGCATGGCTACTCGTGAAGAAGGGGTAGAGTGTACCAAGCTTGTATTAGCACGGCTACTTGTGAAGAAGGGTTAGTGTACCAAGCTTGTATGGGCACGGATACTTGTGAAGAAGGGTTAGTGTACCGGGCTTGTATTAGCACGGCTACTCGTGAAGAAGGGTTAGAGTGTACCAAGCTTGTATGAGCATGGCTACTCGTGAAGAAGGGGTTAGTGTACCTGGCTTGTATGAGCATGGCTACTCGTGAAGAAGGGGTAGAGTGTACCAAGCTTGTATTAGCACGGCTACTTGTGAAGAAGGGTTAGTGTACCAAGCTTGTATGAGCACGGCTACTTGTGAAGAAGGGTTAGTGTGCCTGGCTTGTATTAGCACGGCTACTCGTGAAGAAGGGGTAGAGTGTACCTGGCTTGTATGAGCATGGCTACTCGTGAAGAAGGGGTAGAGTGTACCAAGTTTGTATTAGCACGGCTACTCGTGAAGAAGGGTTAGTGTACCAAGCTTGTATTAGCACGGCTACTCGTGAAGAAGGGTATAGTGTACCTGGCTTGTATGAGCATGGCTACTTGTGAAGAAGGGGTAGAGTGTACCTGGCTTGTATGAGCACGGCTACTTGTGAAGAAGGGGTAGAGTGTACCTGGCTTGTATGAGCACGGCTACTCGTGAAGAAGGGTTAGAGTGTACCAAGCTTGTATGAGCATGGCTATTCGTGAAGAAGGGGTTAGTGTACCTGGCTTGTATGAGCATGGCTACTCGTGAAGAAGGGGTAGAGTGTACCAAGCTTGTATTAGCACGGCTACTTGTGAAGAAGGGTTAGTGTACCAAGCTTGTATGAGCACGGCTACTTGTGAAGAAGGTTTAGTGTACCTGGCTTGTATTAGCACGGCTACTCGTGAAGAAGGGGTAGAGTGTACCTGGCTTGTATGAGCATGGCTACTCGTGAAGAAGGGGTAGAGTGTACCAAGTTTGTATTAGCACGGCTACTCGTGAAGAAGGGTTAGTGTACCAAGCTTGTATTAGCACGGCTACTCGTGAAGAAGGGGTAGAGTGTACCAAGCTTGTATTAGCACGGCTACTCGTGAAGAAGGGGTTAGTGTACCAAGCTTGTATTAGCACGGCTACTTGTGAAGAAGGGGTAGAGTGTACCAAGCTTGTATTAGTACAACTACTTGTGAAGAAGGGGTAGAGTGTACCTGGCTTGTATGAGCATGGCTACTCGTGAAGAAGGGGTTAGTGTACCTGGCTTCTATTAGCACGGCTACTCGTGAAGAAGGGGTTAGTGTACCTGGCTTGTATGAGCATGGCTACTCGTGAAGAAGGGGTTAGTGTGCCAAGCTTGTATTAGCACGGCTACTCGTGAAGAAGGGGTTAGTGTACCAAGCTTGTATTAGCACGGCTACTCGTGAAGAAGGGGTAGAGTGTACCAAGCTTGTATTAGCACGGCTACTCGTGAAGAAGGGGTTAGTGTACCTGGCTTGTATGAGCATGGCTACTCATGAAGAAGGGGTTAGTGTACCTGGCTTGTATGAGCACGGCTACTCGTGAAGAAGGGGTTAGTGTACCTGGCTTGTATTAGCACGGCTACTCGTGAAGAAGGGGTAGAGTGTACCAAGCTTGTATTAGCACGGCTACTTGTGAAGAAGGGTTAGTGTACCAAGCTTGTATGAGCACGGCTACTTGTGAAGAAGGGTTAGTGTACCAAGCTTGTATTAGCACGGCTACTCGTGAAGAAGGGTATAGTGTACCTGGGTTGTATGAGCATGGCTACTTGTGAAGAAGGGGTAGAGTGTACCTGGCTTGTATGAGCACGGCTACTTGTGAAGAAGGGGTAGAGTGTACCTGGCTTGTATGAGCACGGCTACTCGTGAAGAAGGGGTTAGTGTACCTGGCTTGTATTAGCACGGCTACTCGTGAAGAAGGGGTAGAGTGTACCTGGCTTGTATGAGCACGGCTACTTGTGAAGAAGGGGTAGAGTGTACCTGGCTTGTATGAGCACGGCTACTCGTGAAGAAGGGGTAGAGTGTACCAAGCTTGTATTAGCACGGCTACTTGTGAATAAGGGTTAGTGTACCAAGCTTGTATGAGCACGGCTACTTGTGAAGAAGGGTTAGTGTACCAAGCTTGTATTAGCACGGCTACTCGTGAAGAAGGGGTTAGTGTACCTGGCTTGTATTAGCACGGCTACTTGTGAAGAAGGGGTAGAGTGTACCTGGCTTGTATGAGCATGGCTACTTGTGAAGAAGGGGTTAGTGTACCTGGCTTGTATTAGCACGGCTACTTGTGAAGAAGGGGTAGAGTGTACCTGGCTTGTATGAGCACGGCTACTTGTGAAGAAGGGGTAGAGTGTACCTGGCTTGTATGAGCACGGCTACTTGTGAAGAAGGGTTAGTGTACCTGGCTTGTATGAGCACGGCTACTTGTGAAGAAGGTTTAGTGTACCTGGCTTGTATTAGCACGGCTACTTGTGAAGAAGGGGTAGAGTGTACTTGGCTTGTATGAGCATGGCTACTTGTGAAGAAGGGGTTAGTGTACCTGGCTTGTATTAGCACGGCTACTTGTGAAGAAGGGGTAGAGTGTACCTGGCTTGTATGAGCACGGCTACTTGTGAAGAAGGGTTAGTGTACCAAGCTTGTATTAGCACGGCTACTCGTGAAGAAGGAGTTAGTGTACCTGGCTTGTATGAGCATGGCTACTTGTGAAGAAGGGGTAGAGTGTACCTGGCTTGTATGAGCATGGCTACTCGTGAAGAAGGGGTTAGTGTACCTGGCTTGTATTAGCACGGCTACTTGTGAAGAAGGGGTAGAGTGTACCTGGCTTGTATGAGCATGGCTACTCGTGAAGAAGGGATTAGTGTACCTGGCTTGTATTAGCACGGCTACTCATGAAGAAGGGGTTAGTGTACCTGGCTTGTATTAGCACGGCTACTCATGAAGAAGGGGTTAGTGTACCTGGCTTGTATTAGCACGGCTACTTGTGAAGAAGGGGTAGAGTGTACCTGGCTTGTATGAGCATGGCTACTTGTGAAGAAGGGGTAGAGTGTACCTGGCTTGTATGAGCACGGCTACTTGTGAAGAAGGGTTAGTGTACCAAGCTTGTATTAGCACGGCTACTCGTGAAGAAGGAGTTAGTGTACCTGGCTTGTATGAGCATGGCTACTTGTGAAGAAGGGGTAGAGTGTACCTGGCTTGTATGAGCATGGCTACTCGTGAAGAAGGGGTAGAGTGTACCAAGCTTGTATTAGCACGGCTACTTGTGAAGAAGGGGTAGAGTGTACCTGGCTTGTATGAGCATGGCTACTCGTGAAGAAGGGGTTAGTGTACCTAGCTTGTATTAGCACGGCTACTCATGAAGAAGGGGTTAGTGTACCTGGCTTGTATTAGCACGGCTACTCATGAAGAAGGGGTTAGTGTACCTGGCTTGTATTAGCACGGCTACTTGTGAAGAAGGGGTAGAGTGTACCTGGCTTGTATGAGCATGGCTACTTGTGAAGAAGGGGTTAGTGTACCTGGCTTGTATTAGCACAGCTACTTGTGAAGAAGGGGTAGAGTGTACCTGGATTGTATGAGCACGGCTACTTGTGAAGAAGGGTTAGTGTACCAAGCTTGTATTAGCACGGCTACTCGTGAAGAAGGAGTTAGTGTACCTGGCTTGTATGAGCATGGCTACTTGTGAAGAAGGGGTAGAGTGTACCTGGCTTGTATGAGCACGGCTACTCGTGGAGAAGGGGTTAGTGTACCTGGCTTGTATGAGCACGGCTACTCGTGAAGAAGGGGTTAGTGTACCTGGCTTGTATGAGCATGGCTACTTGTGAAGAAGGGGTAGAGTGTACCTGGCTTGTATGAGCACGGCTACTCGTGAACAAGGGGTTAGTGTACCTGGCTTGTATGAGCACGGCTACTCGTGAAGAAGGGGTAGAGTGTACCAAGCTTGTATGAGCATGGCTACTTGTAAAGAAGGGGTAGAGTGTACCTGGCTTGTATGAGCACGGCTACTTGTGAAGAAGAGTTAGTGTGCAAAGCTTGTATGAGCACGGCTACTTGTGAAGAAGAGTTAGTGTACCAAGCTTGTATTAGCACAGCTACTCGTGAAGAAGGGTATAGTGTACCTGGCTTGTATGAGCATGGCTACTTGTGAAGAAGGGGTAGAGTGTACCTGGCTTGTATGAGCACGGCTACACGTGAAGAAGGGGTTAGTGTACCTGGCTTGTATTAGCACGGCTACTCGTGAAGAAGGGGTAGAGTGTACCAAGCTTGTATTAGCACGGCTACTTGTGAAGAAGGGTTAGTGTACCAAGCTTGTATTAGCACGGCTACTGGTGAAGAAGGGGTTAGTGTACCTGGCTTGTATTAGCACGGCTACTCGTGAAGAAGGGGTAGAGTGTACCTGGCTTGTATGAGCATGGCTACTCGTGAACAAGGGGTAGAGTGTACCTGGCTTGTATGAGCATGGCTACTCGTGAAGAAGGGGTGGAGTGTACCAAGCTTGTATGAGCATGGCTACTCGTGAAGAAGGGGTAGAGTGTACCAAGCTTGTATGAGCATGGCTACTCGTGAAGAAGGTGTAGAGTGTACCAAGCTTGTATTAGCACGGCTACTTGTGAAGAAGGGTTAGTGTACCAAGCTTGTATGGGCACGGATACTTGTGAAGAAGGGTTAGTGTACCGGGCTTGTATTAGCACGGCTACTCGTGAAGAAGGGTTAGAGTGTACCAAGCTTGTATGAGCATGGCTACTCGTGAAGAAGGGGTTAGTGTACCTGGCTTGTATGAGCATGGCTACTCGTGAAGAAGGGGTAGAGTGTACCAAGCTTGTATTAGCACGGCTACTTGTGAAGAAGGGTTAGTGTACCAAGCTTGTATGAGCACGGCTACTTGTGAAGAAGGGGTTAGTGTACCTAGCTTGTATTAGCACGGCTACTCATGAAGAAGGGGTTAGTGTACCTGGCTTGTATTAGCACGGCTACTCATGAAGAAGGGGTTAGTGTACCTGGCTTGTATTAGCACGGCTACTTGTGAAGAAGGGGTAGAGTGTACCTGGCTTGTATGAGCATGGCTACTTGTGAAGAAGGGGTTAGTGTACCTGGCTTGTATTAGCACAGCTACTTGTGAAGAAGGGGTAGAGTGTACCTGGATTGTATGAGCACGGCTACTTGTGAAGAAGGGTTAGTGTACCAAGCTTGTATTAGCACGGCTACTCGTGAAGAAGGAGTTAGTGTACCTGGCTTGTATGAGCATGGCTACTTGTGAAGAAGGGGTAGAGTGTACCTGGCTTGTATGAGCACGGCTACTCGTGGAGAAGGGGTTAGTGTACCTGGCTTGTATGAGCACGGCTACTCGTGAAGAAGGGGTTAGTGTACCTGGCTTGTATGAGCATGGCTACTTGTGAAGAAGGGGTAGAGTGTACCTGGCTTGTATGAGCACGGCTACTCGTGAAGAAGGGGTTAGTGTACCTGGCTTGTATGAGCACGGCTACTCGTGAAGAAGGGGTAGAGTGTACCAAGCTTGTATGAGCATGGCTACTTGTAAAGAAGGGGTAGAGTGTACCTGGCTTGTATGAGCACGGCTACTTGTGAAGAAGAGTTAGTGTGCAAAGCTTGTATGAGCACGGCTACTTGTGAAGAAGAGTTAGTGTACCAAGCTTGTATTAGCACAGCTACTCGTGAAGAAGGGTATAGTGTACCTGGCTTGTATGAGCATGGCTACTTGTGAAGAAGGGGTAGAGTGTACCTGGCTTGTATGAGCACGGCTACACGTGAAGAAGGGGTTAGTGTACCTGGCTTGTATTAACACGGCTACTCGTGAAGAAGGGGTAGAGTGTACCAAGCTTGTATTAGCACGGCTACTTGTGAAGAAGGGTTAGTGTACCAAGCTTGTATTAGCACGGCTACTGGTGAAGAAGGGGTTAGTGTACCTGGCTTGTATTAGCACGGCTACTCGTGAAGAAGGGGTAGAGTGTACCTGGCTTGTATGAGCATGGCTACTCGTGAACAAGGGGTAGAGTGTACCTGGCTTGTATGAGCATGGCTACTCGTGAAGAAGGGGTGGAGTGTACCAAGCTTGTATGAGCATGGCTACTCGTGAAGAAGGGGTAGAGTGTACCAAGCTTGTATGAGCATGGCTACTCGTGAAGAAGGTGTAGAGTGTACCAAGCTTGTATTAGCACGGCTACTTGTGAAGAAGGGTTAGTGTACCAAGCTTGTATGGGCACGGATACTTGTGAAGAAGGGTTAGTGTACCGGGCTTGTATTAGCACGGCTACTCGTGAAGAAGGGTTAGAGTGTACCAAGCTTGTATGAGCATGGCTACTCGTGAAGAAGGGGTTAGTGTACCTGGCTTGTATGAGCATGGCTACTCGTGAAGAAGGGGTAGAGTGTACCAAGCTTGTATTAGCACGGCTACTTGTGAAGAAGGGTTAGTGTACCAAGCTTGTATGAGCACGGCTACTTGTGAAGAAGGGTTAGTGTACCTGGCTTGTATTAGCACGGCTACTCGTGAAGAAGGGGTAGAGTGTACCTGGCTTGTATGAGCATGGCTACTCGTGAAGAAGGGGTAGAGTGTACCAAGTTTGTATTAGCACGGCTACTCGTGAAGAAGGGTTAGTGTACCAAGCTTGTATTAGCACGGCTACTCGTGAAGAAGGGTATAGTGTACCTGGCTTGTATGAGCATGGCTACTTGTGAAGAAGGGGTAGAGTGTACCTGGCTTGTATGAGCACGGCTACTTGTGAAGAAGGGGTAGAGTGTACCTGGCTTGTATGAGCACGGCTACTCGTGAAGAAGGGTTAGAGTGTACCAAGCTTGTATGAGCATGGCTATTCGTGAAGAAGGGGTTAGTGTACCTGGCTTGTATGAGCATGGCTACTCGTGAAGAAGGGGTAGAGTGTACCAAGCTTGTATTAGCACGGCTACTTGTGAAGAAGGGTTAGTGTACCAAGCTTGTATGAGCACGGCTACTTGTGAAGAAGGTTTAGTGTACCTGGCTTGTATTAGCACGGCTACTCGTGAAGAAGGGGTAGAGTGTACCTGGCTTGTATGAGCATGGCTACTCGTGAAGAAGGGGTAGAGTGTACCAAGTTTGTATTAGCACGGCTACTCGTGAAGAAGGTTTAGTGTACCTGGCTTGTATTAGCACGGCTACTCGTGAAGAAGGGGTAGAGTGTACCTGGCTTGTATGAGCATGGCTACTCGTGAAGAAGGGGTAGAGTGTACCAAGCTTGTATGAGCACGGCTACTTGTGAAGAAGAGTTAGTGTACCAAGCTTGTATTAGCACAGCTACTCGTGAAGAAGGGTATAGTGTACCTGGCTTGTATGAGCATGGCTACTTGTGAAGAAGGGGTAGAGTGTACCTGGCTTGTATGAGCACGGCTACTCATGAAGAAGGGGTTAGTGTACCTGGCTTGTATTAGCACGGCTACTCGTGAAGAAGGGGTAGAGTGTACCAAGCTTGTATTAGCACGGCTACTTGTGAAGAAGGGTTAGTGTACCAAGCTTGTATGAGCACGGCTACTTGTGAAGAAGGGTTAGTGTACCAAGCTTGTATTAGCACGGCTACTCGTGAAGAAGGGGTTAGTGTACCTGGCTTGTATTAGCACGGCTACTCGTGAAGAAGGGGTAGAGTGTACCTGGCTTGTATGAGCATGGCTACTCGTGAAGAAGGGGTAGAGTGTACCTGGCTTGTATGAGCATGGCTACTCGTGAAGAAGGGGTGGAGTGTACCAAGCTTGTATGAGCATGGCTACTCGTGAAGAAGGGGTAGAGTGTACCAAGCTTGTATGAGCATGGCTACTCGTGAAGAAGGGGTAGAGTGTACCAAGCTTGTATTAGCACGGCTACTTGTGAAGAAGGGTTAGTGTACCAAGCTTGTATGGGCACGGATACTTGTGAAGAAGGGTTAGTGTACCGGGCTTGTATTAGCACGGCTACTCGTGAAGAAGGGTTAGAGTGTACCAAGCTTGTATGAGCATGGCTACTCGTGAAGAAGGGGTTAGTGTACCTGGCTTGTATGAGCATGGCTACTCGTGAAGAAGGGGTAGAGTGTACCAAGCTTGTATTAGCACGGCTACTTGTGAAGAAGGGTTAGTGTACCAAGCTTGTATGAGCACGGCTACTTGTGAAGAAGGGTTAGTGTGCCTGGCTTGTATTAGCACGGCTACTCGTGAAGAAGGGGTAGAGTGTACCTGGCTTGTATGAGCATGGCTACTCGTGAAGAAGGGGTAGAGTGTACCAAGTTTGTATTAGCACGGCTACTCGTGAAGAAGGGTTAGTGTACCAAGCTTGTATTAGCACGGCTACTCGTGAAGAAGGGTATAGTGTACCTGGCTTGTATGAGCATGGCTACTTGTGAAGAAGGGGTAGAGTGTACCTGGCTTGTATGAGCACGGCTACTTGTGAAGAAGGGGTAGAGTGTACCTGGCTTGTATGAGCACGGCTACTCGTGAAGAAGGGTTAGAGTGTACCAAGCTTGTATGAGCATGGCTATTCGTGAAGAAGGGGTTAGTGTACCTGGCTTGTATGAGCATGGCTACTCGTGAAGAAGGGGTAGAGTGTACCAAGCTTGTATTAGCACGGCTACTTGTGAAGAAGGGTTAGTGTACCAAGCTTGTATGAGCACGGCTACTTGTGAAGAAGGTTTAGTGTACCTGGCTTGTATTAGCACGGCTACTCGTGAAGAAGGGGTAGAGTGTACCTGGCTTGTATGAGCATGGCTACTCGTGAAGAAGGGGTAGAGTGTACCAAGTTTGTATTAGCACGGCTACTCGTGAAGAAGGGTTAGTGTACCAAGCTTGTATTAGCACGGCTACTCGTGAAGAAGGGGTAGAGTGTACCAAGCTTGTATTAGCACGGCTACTCGTGAAGAAGGGGTTAGTGTACCAAGCTTGTATTAGCACGGCTACTTGTGAAGAAGGGGTAGAGTGTACCAAGCTTGTATTAGTACAACTACTTGTGAAGAAGGGGTAGAGTGTACCTGGCTTGTATGAGCATGGCTACTCGTGAAGAAGGGGTTAGTGTACCTGGCTTGTATTAGCACGGCTACTCGTGAAGAAGGGGTTAGTGTACCTGGCTTGTATGAGCATGGCTACTCGTGAAGAAGGGGTTAGTGTGCCAAGCTTGTATTAGCACGGCTACTCGTGAAGAAGGGGTTAGTGTACCAAGCTTGTATTAGCACGGCTACTCGTGAAGAAGGGGTAGAGTGTACCAAGCTTGTATTAGCACGGCTACTCGTGAAGAAGGGGTTAGTGTACCTGGCTTGTATGAGCATGGCTACTCATGAAGAAGGGGTTAGTGTACCTGGCTTGTATGAGCACGGCTACTCGTGAAGAAGGGGTTAGTGTACCTGGCTTGTATTAGCACGGCTACTCGTGAAGAAGGGGTAGAGTGTACCAAGCTTGTATTAGCACGGCTACTTGTGAAGAAGGGTTAGTGTACCAAGCTTGTATGAGCACGGCTACTTGTGAAGAAGGGTTAGTGTACCAAGCTTGTATTAGCACGGCTACTCGTGAAGAAGGGTATAGTGTACCTGGGTTGTATGAGCATGGCTACTTGTGAAGAAGGGGTAGAGTGTACCTGGCTTGTATGAGCACGGCTACTTGTGAAGAAGGGGTAGAGTGTACCTGGCTTGTATGAGCACGGCTACTCGTGAAGAAGGGGTTAGTGTACCTGGCTTGTATTAGCACGGCTACTCGTGAAGAAGGGGTAGAGTGTACCTGGCTTGTATGAGCACGGCTACTTGTGAAGAAGGGGTAGAGTGTACCTGGCTTGTATGAGCATGGCTACTCGTGAAGAAGGGGTAGAGTGTACCAAGCTTGTATGAGCATGGCTACTCGTGAAGAAGGGGTAGAGTGTACCAAGCTTGTATTAGCACGGCTACTTGTGAAGAAGGGTTAGTGTACCAAGCTTGTATGGGCACGGATACTTGTGAAGAAGGGTTAATGTACCGGGCTTGTATTAGCACGGCTACTCGTGAAGAAGGGTTAGAGTGTACCAAGCTTGTATGAGCATGGCTACTCGTGAAGAAGGGGTTAGTGTACCTGGCTTGTATGAGCATGGCTACTCGTGAAGAAGGGGTAGAGTGTACCAAGCTTGTATTAGCACGGCTACTTGTGAAGAAGGGTTAGTGTACCAAGCTTGTATGAGCACGGCTACTTGTGAAGAAGGGTTAGTGTGCCTGGCTTGTATTAGCACGGCTACTCGTGAAGAAGGGGTAGAGTGTACCTGGCTTGTATGAGCATGGCTACTCGTGAAGAAGGGGTAGAGTGTACCAAGTTTGTATTAGCACGGCTACTCGTGAAGAAGGGTTAGTGTACCAAGCTTGTATTAGCACGGCTACTCGTGAAGAAGGGTATAGTGTACCTGGCTTGTATGAGCATGGCTACTTGTGAAGAAGGGGTAGAGTGTACCTGGCTTGTATGAGCACGGCTACTTGTGAAGAAGGGGTAGAGTGTACCTGGCTTGTATGAGCACGGCTACTCGTGAAGAAGGGTTAGAGTGTACCAAGCTTGTATGAGCATGGCTATTCGTGAAGAAGGGGTTAGTGTACCTGGCTTGTATGAGCATGGCTACTCGTGAAGAAGGGGTAGAGTGTACCAAGCTTGTATTAGCACGGCTACTTGTGAAGAAGGGTTAGTGTACCAAGCTTGTATGAGCACGGCTACTTGTGAAGAAGGTTTAGTGTACCTGGCTTGTATTAGCACGGCTACTCGTGAAGAAGGGGTAGAGTGTACCTGGCTTGTATGAGCATGGCTACTCGTGAAGAAGGGGTAGAGTGTACCAAGTTTGTATTAGCACGGCTACTCGTGAAGAAGGGTTAGTGTACCAAGCTTGTATTAGCACGGCTACTCGTGAAGAAGGGGTAGAGTGTACCAAGCTTGTATTAGCACGGCTACTCATGAAGAAGGGGTTAGTGTACCAAGCTTGTATTAGCACGGCTACTTGTGAAGAAGGGGTAGAGTGTACCAAGCTTGTATTAGTACAACTACTTGTGAAGAAGGGGTAGAGTGTACCTGGCTTGTATGAGCATGGCTACTCGTGAAGAAGGGGTTAGTGTACCTGGCTTCTATTAGCACGGCTACTTGTGAAGAAGGGGTTAGTGTACCTGGCTTGTATGAGCATGGCTACTCGTGAAGAAGGGGTTAGTGTGCCAAGCTTGTATTAGCATGGCTACTCGTGAAGAAGGGGTTAGTGTACCAAGCTTGTATTAGCACGGCTACTCGTGAAGAAGGGGTAGAGTGTACCAAGCTTGTATTAGCACGGCTACTCGTGAAGAAGGGGTTAGTGTACCTGGCTTGTATGAGCATGGCTACTCATGAAGAAGGGGTTAGTGTACCTGGCTTGTATGAGCACGGCTACTCGTGAAGAAGGGGTTAGTGTACCTGGCTTGTAATAGCACGGCTACTCGTGAAGAAGGGGTAGAGTGTACCAAGCTTGTATTAGCACGGCTACTTGTGAAGAAGGGTTAGTGTACCAAGCTTGTATGAGCACGGCTACTTGTGAAGAAGGGTTAGTGTACCAAGCTTGTATTAGCACGGCTACTCGTGAAGAAGGGTATAGTGTACCTGGGTTGTATGAGCATGGCTACTTGTGAAGAAGGGGTAGAGTGTACCTGGCTTGTATGAGCACGGCTACTTGTGAAGAAGGGGTAGAGTGTACCTGGCTTGTATGAGCACGGCTACTCGTGAAGAAGGGGTTAGTGTACCTGGCTTGTATTAGCACGGCTACTCGTGAAGAAGGGGTAGAGTGTACCTGGCTTGTATGAGCACGGCTACTTGTGAAGAAGGGGTAGAGTGTACCTGGCTTGTATGAGCACGGCTACTCGTGAAGAAGGGGTAGAGTGTACCAAGCTTGTATTAGCACGGCTACTTGTGAATAAGGGTTAGTGTACCAAGCTTGTATAAGCACGGCTACTTGTGAAGAAGGGTTAGTGTACCAAGCTTGTATTAGCACGGCTACTCGTGAAGAAGGGGTTAGTGTACCTGGCTTGTATTAGCACGGCTACTTGTGAAGAAGGGGTAGAGTGTACCTGGCTTGTATGAGCATGGCTACTTGTGAAGAAGGGGTTAGTGTACCTGGCTTGTATTAGCACGGCTACTTGTGAAGAAGGGGTAGAGTGTACCTGGCTTGTATGAGCACGGCTACTTGTGAAGAAGGGGTAGAGTGTACCTGGCTTGTATGAGCACGGCTACTTGTGAAGAAGGGTTAGTGTACCTGGCTTGTATGAGCACGGCTACTTGTGAAGAAGGTTTAGTGTACCTGGCTTGTATTAGCACGGCTACTTGTGAAGAAGGGGTAGAGTGTACCTGGCTTGTATGAGCATGGCTACTTGTGAAGAAGGGGTTAGTGTACCTGGCTTGTATTAGCACGGCTACTTGTGAAGAAGGGGTAGAGTGTACCTGGCTTGTATGAGCACGGCTACTTGTGAAGAAGGGTTAGTGTACCAAGCTTGTATTAGCACGGCTACTCGTGAAGAAGGAGTTAGTGTACCTGGCTTGTATGAGCATGGCTACTTGTGAAGAAGGGGTAGAGTGTACCTGGCTTGTATGAGCATGGCTACTCGTGACGAAGGGGTTAGTGTACCTGGCTTGTATTAGCACGGCTACTTGTGAAGAAGGGGTAGAGTGTACCTGGCTTGTATGAGCATGGCTACTCGTGAAGAAGGGATTAGTGTACCTGGCTTGTATTAGCACGGCTACTCATGAAGAAGGGGTTAGTGTACCTGGCTTGTATTAGCACGGCTACTCATGAAGAAGGGGTTAGTGTACCTGGCTTGTATTAGCACGGCTACTTGTGAAGAAGGGGTAGAGTGTACCTGGCTTGTATGAGCATGGCTACTTGTGAAGAAGGGGTAGAGTGTACCTGGCTTGTATGAGCACGGCTACTTGTGAAGAAGGGTTAGTGTACCAAGCTTGTATTAGCACGGCTACTCGTGAAGAAGGAGTTAGTGTACCTGGCTTGTATGAGCATGGCTACTTGTGAAGAAGGGGTAGAGTGTACCTGGCTTGTATGAGCATGGCTACTCGTGAAGAAGGGGTAGAGTGTACCAAGCTTGTATTAGCACGGCTACTTGTGAAGAAGGGGTAGAGTGTACCTGGCTTGAATGAGCATGGCTACTCGTGAAGAAGGGGTTAGTGTACCTAGCTTGTATTAGCACGGCTACTCATGAAGAAGGGGTTAGTGTACCTGGCTTGTATTAGCACGGCTACTCATGAAGAAGGGGTTAGTGTACCTGGCTTGTATTAGCACGGCTACTTGTGAAGAAGGGGTAGAGTGTACCTGGCTTGTATGAGCATGGCTACTTGTGAAGAAGGGGTTAGTGTACCTGGCTTGTATTAGCACAGCTACTTGTGAAGAAGGGGTAGAGTGTACCTGGATTGTATGAGCACGGCTACTTGTGAAGAAGGGTTAGTGTACCAAGCTTGTATTAGCACGGCTACTCGTGAAGAAGGAGTTAGTGTACCTGGCTTGTATGAGCATGGCTACTTGTGAAGAAGGGGTAGAGTGTACCTGGCTTGTATGAGCACGGCTACTCGTGGAGAAGGGGTTAGTGTACCTGGCTTGTATGAGCACGGCTACTCGTGAAGAAGGGGTTAGTGTACCTGGCTTGTATGAGCATGGCTACTTGTGAAGAAGGGGTAGAGTGTACCTGGCTTGTATGAGCACGGCTACTCGTGAAGAAGGGGTTAGTGTACCTGGCTTGTATGAGCACGGCTACTCGTGAAGAAGGGGTAGAGTGTACCAAGCTTGTATGAGCATGGCTACTTGTAAAGAAGGGGTAGAGTGTACCTGGCTTGTATGAGCACGGCTACTTGTGAAGAAGAGTTAGTGTACAAAGCTTGTATGAGCACGGCTACTTGTGAAGAAGAGTTAGTGTACCAAGCTTGTATTAGCACAGCTACTCGTGAAGAAGGGTATAGTGTACCTGGCTTGTATGAGCATGGCTACTTGTGAAGAAGGGGTAGAGTGTACCTGGCTTGTATGAGCACGGCTACACGTGAAGAAGGGGTTAGTGTACCTGGCTTGTATTAGCACGGCTACTCGTGAAGAAGGGGTAGAGTGTACCAAGCTTGTATTAGCACGGCTACTTGTGAAGAAGGGTTAGTGTACCAAGCTTGTATTAGCACGGCTACTGGTGAAGAAGGGGTTAGTGTACCTGGCTTGTATTAGCACGGCTACTCGTGAAGAAGGGGTAGAGTGTACCTGGCTTGTATGAGCATGGCTACTCATGAACAAGGGGTAGAGTGTACCTGGCTTGTATGAGCATGGCTACTCGTGAAGAAGGGGTGGAGTGTACCAAGCTTGTATGAGCATGGCTACTCGGGAAGAAGGGGTAGAGTGTACCAAGCTTGTATGAGCATGGCTACTCGTGAAGAAGGTGTAGAGTGTACCAAGCTTGTATTAGCACGGCTACTTGTGAAGAAGGGTTAGTGTACCAAGCTTGTATGGGGACGGATACTTGTGAAGAAGGGTTAGTGTACCGGGCTTGTATTAGCACGGCTACTCGTGAAGAAGGGTTAGAGTGTACCAAGCTTGTATGAGCATGGCTACTCGTGAAGAAGGGGTTAGTGTACCTGGCTTGTATGAGCATTGCTACTCGTGAAGAAGGGGTAGAGTGTACCAAGCTTGTATTAGCACGGCTACTTGTGAAGAAGGGTTAGTGTACCAAGCTTGTATGAGCACGGCTACTTGTGAAGAAGGGTTAGTGTACCTGGCTTGTATTAGCACGGCTACTCGTGAAGAAGGGGTAGAGTGTACCTGGCTTGTATGAGCATGGCTACTCGTGAAGAAGGGGTAGAGTGTACCAAGTTTGTATTAGCACGGCTACTCGTGAAGAAGGGTTAGTGTACCAAGCTTGTATTAGCACGGCTACTCGTGAAGAAGGGTATAGTATACCTGGCTTGTATGAGCATGGCTACTTGTGAAGAAGGGGTAGAGTGTACCTGGCTTGTATGAGCACGGCTACTTGTGAAGAAGGGGTAGAGTGTACCTGGCTTGTATGAGCACGGCTACTCGTGAAGAAGGGTTAGAGTGTACCAAGCTTGTATGAGCATGGCTATTCGTGAAGAAGGGGTTAGTGTACCTGGCTTGTATGAGCATGGCTACTCGTGAAGAAGGGGTAGAGTGTACCAAGCTTGTATTAGCACGGCTACTTGTGAAGAAGGGTTAGTGTACCAAGCTTGTATGAGCACGGCTACTTGTGAAGAAGGTTTAGTGTACCTGGCTTGTATTAGCACGGCTACTCGTGAAGAAGGGGTAGAGTGTACCTGGCTTGTATGAGCATGGCTACTCGTGAAGAAGGGGTAGAGTGTACCAAGTTTGTATTAGCACGGCTACTCGTGAAGAAGGTTTAGTGTACCTGGCTTGTATTAGCACGGCTACTCGTGAAGAAGGGGTAGAGTGTACCTGGCTTGTATGAGCATGGCTACTCGTGAAGAAGGGGTAGAGTGTACCAAGCTTGTATGAGCACGGCTACTTGTGAAGAAGAGTTAGTGTACCAAGCTTGTATTAGCACAGCTACTCGTGAAGAAGGGTATAGTGTACCTGGCTTGTATGAGCATGGCTACTTGTGAAGAAGGGGTAGAGTGTACCTGGCTTGTATGAGCACGGCTACTCATGAAGAAGGGGTTAGTGTACCTGGCTTGTATTAGCACGGCTACTCGTGAAGAAGGGGTAGAGTGTACCAAGCTTGTATTAGCACGGCTACTTGTGAAGAAGGGTTAGTGTACCAAGCTTGTATGAGCACGGCTACTTGTGAAGAAGGGTTAGTGTACCAAGCTTGTATTAGCACGGCTACTCGTGAAGAAGGGGTTAGTGTACCTGGCTTGTATGAGCATGGCTACTCGTGAAGAAGGGGTAGAGTGTACCTGGCTTGTATGAGCATGGCTACTCGTGAAGAAGGGGTGGAGTGTACCAAGCTTGTATGAGCATGGCTACTCGTGAAGAAGGGGTAGAGTGTACCAAGCTTGTATGAGCATGGCTACTCGTGAAGAAGGGGTAGAGTGTACCAAGCTTGTATTAGCACGGCTACTTGTGAAGAAGGGTTAGTGTACCAAGCTTGTATGGGCACGGATACTTGTGAAGAAGGGTTAGTGTACCGGGCTTGTATTAGCACGGCTACTCGTGAAGAAGGGTTAGAGTGTACCAAGCTTGTATGAGCATGGCTACTCGTGAAGAAGGGGTTAGTGTACCTGGCTTGTATGAGCATGGCTACTCGTGAAGAAGGGGTAGAGTGTACCAAGCTTGTATTAGCACGGCTACTTGTGAAGAAGGGTTAGTGTACCAAGCTTGTATGAGCACGGCTACTTGTGAAGAAGGGTTAGTGTGCCTGGCTTGTATTAGCACGGCTACTCGTGAAGAAGGGGTAGAGTGTACCTGGCTTGTATGAGCATGGCTACTCGTGAAGAAGGGGTAGAGTGTACCAAGTTTGTATTAGCACGGCTACTCGTGAAGAAGGGTTAGTGTACCAAGCTTGTATTAGCACGGCTACTCGTGAAGAAGGGTATAGTGTACCTGGCTTGTATGAGCATGGCTACTTGTGAAGAAGGGGTAGAGTGTACCTGGCTTGTATGAGCACGGCTACTTGTGAAGAAGGGGTAGAGTGTACCTGGCTTGTATGAGCACGGCTACTCGTGAAGAAGGGTTAGAGTGTACCAAGCTTGTATGAGCATGGCTATTCGTGAAGAAGGGGTTAGTGTACCTGGCTTGTATGAGCATGGCTACTCGTGAAGAAGGGGTAGAGTGTACCAAGCTTGTATTAGCACGGCTACTTGTGAAGAAGGGTTAGTGTACCAAGCTTGTATGAGCACGGCTACTTGTGAAGAAGGTTTAGTGTACCTGGCTTGTATTAGCACGGCTATTCGTGAAGAAGGGGTAGAGTGTACCTGGCTTGTATGAGCATGGCTACTCGTGAAGAAGGGGTAGAGTGTACCAAGTTTGTATTAGCACGGCTACTCGTGAAGAAGGGTTAGTGTACCAAGCTTGTATTAGCACGGCTACTCGTGAAGAAGGGGTAGAGTGTACCAAGCTTGTATTAGCACGGCTACTCGTGAAGAAGGGGTTAGTGTACCAAGCTTGTATTAGCACGGCTACTTGTGAAGAAGGGGTAGAGTGTACCAAGCTTGTATTAGTACAACTACTTGTGAAGAAGGGGTAGAGTGTACCTGGCTTGTATGAGCATGGCTACTCGTGAAGAAGGGGTTAGTGTACCTGGCTTGTATTAGCACGGCTACTCGTGAAGAAGGGGTTAGTGTACCTGGCTTGTATGAGCATGGCTACTCGTGAAGAAGGGGTTAGTGTGCCAAGCTTGTATTAGCACGGCTACTCGTGAAGAAGGGGTTAGTGTACCAAGCTTGTATTAGCACGGCTACTCGTGAAGAAGGGGTAGAGTGTACCAAGCTTGTATTAGCACGGCTACTCGTGAAGAAGGGGTTAGTGTACCTGGCTTGTATGAGCATGGCTACTCATGAAGAAGGGGTTAGTGTACCTGGCTTGTATGAGCACGGCTACTCGTGAAGAAGGGGTTAGTGTACCTGGCTTGTATTAGCACGGCTACTCGTGAAGAAGGGGTAGAGTGTACCAAGCTTGTATTAGCACGGCTACTTGTGAAGAAGGGTTAGTGTACCAAGCTTGTATGAGCACGGCTACTTGTGAAGAAGGGTTAGTGTACCAAGCTTGTATTAGCACGGCTACTCGTGAAGAAGGGTATAGTGTACCTGGGTTGTATGAGCATGGCTACTTGTGAAGAAGGGGTAGAGTGTACCTGGCTTGTATGAGCACGGCTACTTTTGAAGAAGGGGTAGAGTGTACCTGGCTTGTATGAGCACGGCTACTCGTGAAGAAGGGGTTAGTGTACCTGGCTTGTATTAGCACGGCTACTCGTGAAGAAGGGGTAGAGTGTACCTGGCTTGTATGAGCACGGCTACTTGTGAAGAAGGGGTAGAGTGTACCTGGCTTGTATGAGCACGGCTACTCGTGAAGAAGGGGTAGAGTGTACCAAGCTTGTATTAGCACGGCTACTTGTGAATAAGGGTTAGTGTACCAAGCTTGTATGAGCACGGCTACTTGTGAAGAAGGGTTAGTGTACCAAGCTTGTTTTAGCACGGCTACTCGTGAAGAAGGGGTTAGTGTACCTGGCATGTATTAGCACGGCTACTCGTGAAGAAGGGGTAGAGTGTACCTGGCTTGTATGAGCATGGCTACTTGTGAAGAAGGGGTAGAGTGTACCTGGCTTGTATGAGCATGGCTACTCGTGAAGAAGGGGTAGAGTGTACCAAGCTTGTATGAGCATGGCTACTCGTGAAGAAGGGGTAGAGTGTACCAAGCTTGTATGAGCATGGCTACTCGTGAAGAAGGGGTAGAGTGTACCAAGCTTGTATGAGCACGGCTACTTGTGAAGAAGAGTTAGTGTACCAAGCTTGTATGAGCACGGCTACTTGTGAAGAAGGGTTAGTGTACCGGGCTTGTATTAGCACGGCTACTCGTGAAGAAGGGTATAGTGTACCTGGCTTGTATGAGCATGACTACTTGTGAAGAAGGGGAAGAGTGTACCTGGCTTGTATGAGCATGGCTACTTGTGAAGAAGGGGTAGAGTGTACCTGGCTTGTATGAGCACGGCTACTCGTGAAGAAGGGTTAGAGTGTACCAAGATTGTATGAGCATGGCTATTCGTGAAGAAGGGGTTAGTGTACCTGGCTTGTATGAGCATGGCTACTCGTGAAGAAGGGGTAGAGTGTACCAAGCTTGTATTAGCACGGCTACTTGTGAAGAAGGGTTAGTGTACCAAGCTTGTATGAGCACGGCTACTTGTGAAGAAGGTTTAGTGTACCTGGCTTGTATTAGCACGGCTACTCGTGAAGAAGGGGTAGAGTGTACCTGGCTTGTATGAGCATGGCTACTCGTGAAGAAGGGGTAGAGTGTACCAAGTTTGTATTAGCACGGCTACTCGTGAAGAAGGTTTAGTGTACCTGGCTTGTATTAGCACGGCTACTCGTGAAGAAGGGGTAGAGTGTACCTGGCTTGTATGAGCATGGCTACTCGTGAAGAAGGGGTAGAGTGTACCAAGCTTGTATGAGCACGGCTACTTGTGAAGAAGAGTTAGTGTACCAAGCTTGTATTAGCACAGCTACTCGTGAAGAAGGGTATAGTGTACCTGGCTTGTATGAGCATGGCTACTTGTGAAGAAGGGGTAGAGTGTACCTGGCTTGTATGAGCACGGCTACTCATGAAGAAGGGGTTAGTGTACCTGGCTTGTATTAGCACGGCTACTCGTGAAGAAGGGGTAGAGTGTACCAAGCTTGTATTAGCACGGCTACTTGTGAAGAAGGGTTAGTGTACCAAGCTTGTATGAGCACGGCTACTTGTGAAGAAGGGTTAGTGTACCAAGCTTGTATTAGCACGGCTACTCGTGAAGAAGGGGTTAGTGTACCTGGCTTGTATGAGCATGGCTACTCGTGAAGAAGGGGTAGAGTGTACCTGGCTTGTATGAGCATGGCTACTCGTGAAGAAGGGGTGGAGTGTACCAAGCTTGTATGAGCATGGCTACTCGTGAAGAAGGGGTAGAGTGTACCAAGCTTGTATGAGCATGGCTACTCGTGAAGAAGGGGTAGAGTGTACCAAGCTTGTATTAGCACGGCTACTTGTGAAGAAGGGTTAGTGTACCAAGCTTGTATGGGCACGGATACTTGTGAAGAAGGGTTAGTGTACCGGGCTTGTATTAGCACGGCTACTCGTGAAGAAGGGTTAGAGTGTACCAAGCTTGTATGAGCATGGCTACTCGTGAAGAAGGGGTTAGTGTACCTGGCTTGTATGAGCATGGCTACTCGTGAAGAAGGGGTAGAGTGTACCAAGCTTGTATTAGCACGGCTACTTGTGAAGAAGGGTTAGTGTACCAAGCTTGTATGAGCACGGCTACTTGTGAAGAAGGGTTAGTGTGCCTGGCTTGTATTAGCACGGCTACTCGTGAAGAAGGGGTAGAGTGTACCTGGCTTGTATGAGCATGGCTACTCGTGAAGAAGGGGTAGAGTGTACCAAGTTTGTATTAGCACGGCTACTCGTGAAGAAGGGTTAGTGTACCAAGCTTGTATTAGCACGGCTACTCGTGAAGAAGGGTATAGTGTACCTGGCTTGTATGAGCATGGCTACTTGTGAAGAAGGGGTAGAGTGTACCTGGCTTGTATGAGCACGGCTACTTGTGAAGAAGGGGTAGAGTGTACCTGGCTTGTATGAGCACGGCTACTCGTGAAGAAGGGTTAGAGTGTACCAAGCTTGTATGAGCATGGCTATTCGTGAAGAAGGGGTTAGTGTACCTGGCTTGTATGAGCATGGCTACTCGTGAAGAAGGGGTAGAGTGTACCAAGCTTGTATTAGCACGGCTACTTGTGAAGAAGGGTTAGTGTACCAAGCTTGTATGAGCACGGCTACTTGTGAAGAAGGTTTAGTGTACCTGGCTTGTATTAGCACGGCTACTCGTGAAGAAGGGGTAGAGTGTACCTGGCTTGTATGAGCATGGCTACTCGTGAAGAAGGGGTAGAGTGTACCAAGTTTGTATTAGCACGGCTACTCGTGAAGAAGGGTTAGTGTACCAAGCTTGTATTAGCACGGCTACTCGTGAAGAAGGGGTAGAGTGTACCAAGCTTGTATTAGCACGGCTACTCGTGAAGAAGGGGTTAGTGTACCAAGCTTGTATTAGCACGGCTACTTGTGAAGAAGGGGTAGAGTGTACCAAGCTTGTATTAGTACAACTACTTGTGAAGAAGGGGTAGAGTGTACCTGGCTTGTATGAGCATGGCTACTCGTGAAGAAGGGGTTAGTGTACCTGGCTTGTATTAGCACGGCTACTCGTGAAGAAGGGGTTAGTGTACCTGGCTTGTATGAGCATGGCTACTCGTGAAGAAGGGGTTAGTGTGCCAAGCTTGTATTAGCACGGCTACTCGTGAAGAAGGGGTTAGTGTACCAAGCTTGTATTAGCACGGCTACTCGTGAAGAAGGGGTAGAGTGTACCAAGCTTGTATTAGCACGGCTACTCGTGAAGAAGGGGTTAGTGTACCTGGCTTGTATGAGCATGGCTACTCATGAAGAAGGGGTTAGTGTACCTGGCTTGTATGAGCACGGCTACTCGTGAAGAAGGGGTTAGTGTACCTGGCTTGTATTAGCACGGCTACTCGTGAAGAAGGGGTAGAGTGTACCAAGCTTGTATTAGCACGGCTACTTGTGAAGAAGGGTTAGTGTACCAAGCTTGTATGAGCACGGCTACTTGTGAAGAAGGGTTAGTGTACCAAGCTTGTATTAGCACGGCTACTCGTGAAGAAGGGTATAGTGTACCTGGGTTGTATGAGCATGGCTACTTGTGAAGAAGGGGTAGAGTGTACCTGGCTTGTATGAGCACGGCTACTTTTGAAGAAGGGGTAGAGTGTACCTGGCTTGTATGAGCACGGCTACTCGTGAAGAAGGGGTTAGTGTACCTGGCTTGTATTAGCACGGCTACTCGTGAAGAAGGGGTAGAGTGTACCTGGCTTGTATGAGCACGGCTACTTGTGAAGAAGGGGTAGAGTGTACCTGGCTTGTATGAGCACGGCTACTCGTGAAGAAGGGGTAGAGTGTACCAAGCTTGTATTAGCACGGCTACTTGTGAATAAGGGTTAGTGTACCAAGCTTGTATGAGCACGGCTACTTGTGAAGAAGGGTTAGTGTACCAAGCTTGTTTTAGCACGGCTACTCGTGAAGAAGGGGTTAGTGTACCTGGCATGTATTAGCACGGCTACTCGTGAAGAAGGGGTAGAGTGTACCTGGCTTGTATGAGCATGGCTACTCGTGAAGAAGGGGTAGAGTGTACCTGGCTTGTATGAGCATGGCTACTCGTGAAGAAGGGGTAGAGTGTACCAAGCTTGTATGAGCATGGCTACTCGTGAAGAAGGGGTAGAGTGTACCAAGCTTGTATGAGCATGGCTACTCGTGAAGAAGGGGTAGAGTGTACCAAGCTTGTATGAGCACGGCTACTTGTGAAGAAGAGTTAGTGTACCAAGCTTGTATGAGCACGGCTACTTGTGAAGAAGGGTTAGTGTACCGGGCTTGTATTAGCACGGCTACTCGTGAAGAAGGGTATAGTGTACCTGGCTTGTATGAGCATGACTACTTGTGAAGAAGGGGAAGAGTGTACCTGGCTTGTATGAGCACGGCTACTTGTGAAGAAGGGGTAGAGTGTACCTGGCTTGTATGAGCACGGCTACTCGTGAAGAAGGGTTAGAGTGTACCAAGATTGTATGAGCATGGCTATTCGTGAAGAAGGGGTTAGTGTACCTGGCTTGTATGAGCATGGCTACTCGTGAAGAAGGGGTAGAGTGTACCAAGCTTGTATTAGCACGGCTACTTGTGAAGAAGGGTTAGTGTACCAAGCTTGTATGAGCACGGCTACTTGTGAAGAAGGTTTAGTGTACCTGGCTTGTATTAGCACGGCTACTCGTGAAGAAGGGGTAGAGTGTACCTGGCTTGTATGAGCATGGCTACTCGTGAAGAAGGGGTAGAGTGTACCAAGTTTGTATTAGCACGGCTACTCGTGAAGAAGGGTTAGTGTACCAAGCTTGTATTAGCACGGCTACTCGTGAAGAAGGGGTAGAGTGTACCAAGCTTGTATTAGCACGGCTACTCGTGAAGAAGGGGTTAGTGTACCAAGCTTGTATTAGCACGGCTACTTGTGAAGAAGGGGTAGAGTGTACCAAGCTTGTATTAGTACAACTACTTGTGAAGAAGGGGTAGAGTGTACCTGGCTTGTATGAGCATGGCTACTCGTGAAGAAGGGGTTAGTGTACCTGGCTTGTATTAGCACGGCTACTCGTGAAGAAGGGGTTAGTGTACCTGGCTTGTATGAGCATGGCTACTCGTGAAGAAGGGGTTAGTGTGCCAAGCTTGTATTAGCACGGCTACTCGTGAAGAAGGGGTTAGTGTACCAAGCTTGTATTAGCACGGCTACTCGTGAAGAAGGGGTAGAGTGTACCAAGCTTGTATTAGCACGGCTACTCGTGAAGAAGGGGTTAGTGTACCTGGCTTGTATGAGCATGGCTACTCATGAAGAAGGGGTTAGTGTACCTGGCTTGTATGAGCACGGCTACTCGTGAAGAAGGGGTTAGTGTACCTGGCTTGTTTTAGCACGGCTACTCGTGAAGAAGGGGTAGAGTGTACCAAGCTTGTATTAGCACGGCTACTTGTGAAGAAGGGTTAGTGTACCAAGCTTGTATGAGCACGGCTACTTGTGAAGAAGGGTTAGTGTACCAAGCTTGTATTAGCACGGCTACTCGTGAAGAAGGGTATAGTGTACCTGGCTTGTATGAGCATGGCTACTTGTGAAGAAGGGGTAGAGTGTACCTGGCTTGTATGAGCACGGCTACTTGTGAAGAAGGGGTAGAGTGTACCTGGCTTGTATGAGCACGGCTACTCGTGAAGAAGGGGTTAGTGTACCTGGCTTGTATTAGCATGGCTACTCGTGAAGAAGGGGTAGAGTGTACCTGGTTTGTATGAGCACGGCTACTTGTGAAGAAGGGGTAGAGTGTACCTGGCTTGTATGAGCACGGCTACTCGTGAAGAAGGGGTAGAGTGTACCAAGCTTGTATTAGCACGGCTACTTGTGAATAAGGGTTAGTGTACCAAGCTTGTATGAGCACGGCTACTTGTGAAGAAGGGTTAGTGTACCAAGCTTGTATTAGCACGGCTACTCGTGAAGAAGGGGTTAGTGTACCTTGCTTGTATTAGCACGGCTACTCGTGAAGAAGGGGTAGAGTGTACCTGGCTTGTATGAGCATGGCTACTCGTGAAGAAGGGGTAGAGTGTACCTGGCTTGTATGAGCATGGCTACTCGTGAAGAAGGGGTAGAGTGTACCAAGCTTGTATGAGCATGGCTACTCGTGAAGAAGGGGTAGAGTGTACCAAGCTTGTATGAGCATGGCTACTCGTGAAGAAGGGGTAGAGTGTACCAAGCTTGTATTAGCACGGCTACTTGTGAAGAAGGGTTAGTGTACCAAGCTTGTATGAGCACGGATACTTGTGAAGAAGGGTTAGTGTACCGGGCTTGTATTAGCACGGCTACTCGTGAAGAAGGGTTAGAGTGTACCAAGCTTGTATGAGCATGGCTACTCGTGAAGAAGGGGTTAGTGTACCTGGCTTGTATGATCATGGCTACTCGTGAAGAAGGGGTAGAGTGTACCAAGCTTGTATTAGCACGGCTACTTGTGAAGAAGGGTTAGTGTTCCAAGCTTGTATGAGCACGGCTACTTGGAAGAAGGGTTAGTGTACCTGGCTTGTATTAGCACGGCTACTCGTGAAGAAGGGGTAGAGTGTACCTGGCTTGTATGAGCATGGCTACTCGTGAAGAAGGGGTAGAGTGTACCAAGTTTGTATTAGCATGGCTACTCGTGAAGAAGGGTTAGTGTACCAAGCTTGTATTAGCACGGCTACTCGTGAAGAAGGGGTAGAGTGTACCAAGCTTGTATTAGCACGGCTACTCGTGAAGAAGGGGTTAGTGTACCAAGCTTGTATTAGCACGGCTACTTGTGAAGAAGGGGTAGAGTGTACCAAGCTTTTATTAGTACAACTACTTGTGAAGAAGGGGTAGAGTGTACCTGGCTTGTATGAGCATGGCTACTCATGAAGAAGAGGTTAGTGTACCTGGCTTGTATTAGCACGGCTACTCGTGAAGAAGGGGTTAGTGTACCTGGCTTGTATGAGCATGGCTACTCGTGAAGAAGGGGTTAGTGTACCTGGCTTGTATGAGCATGGCTACTCGAGAAGAAGGGGTTAGTGTACCAAGCTTGTATTAGCATGGCTACTCGTGAAGAAGGGGTTAGTGTACCAAGCTTGTATTAGCACGGCTACTCGTGAAGAAGGGGTTAGTGTACCTGGCTTGTATGAGCATGGCTACTCGTGAAGAAGTCGTTAGTGTACCTGGCTTGTATTAGCACGACTACTTGTGAAGAAGGGTTAGTGTACCAAGCTTGTATTAGCACGGCTACTCGTGAAGAAGGGGTAGAATGTACCAAGCTTGTATTAGCACGGCTACTCGTGAAGAAGGGGTTAGTGTACCTGGCTTGTATGAGCATGGCTACTCATGAAGAAGGGGTTAGTGTACCTGGCTTGTACGAGCATGGCTACTCGTGAAGAAGGGGTTAGTGTACCTGGCTTGTATGAGCATGGCTACTCGTGAAGAAGGGGTTAGTGTACCAAGCTTGTATTAGCACTGCTACTCGTGAAGAAGGGGTTAGTGTACCTGGCTTGTATGAGCATGGCTACTCCTGAAGAAGGGGTTAGTGTACCTGGCTTGTATTAGCACGTCTACTTGTGAAGAAGGGTTAGTGTACCAAGCTTGTATTAGCACGGCTACTCGTGAAGAAGGTGTTAGTGTACCTGGCTTGTATTAGCACGGCTACTAATGAAGAAGGGGTTAGTGTACCTGGCTTGTATTAGCACGGGTACTCGTGAATAAGGGGTTAGTGTACCAAGCTGGTATTAACACGGCTACTCATGAAGAAGGGTTAGTGTACCAAGCTTGTATTAGCACGGCTACTCGTGAAGAAGGGGTTAGTGTACCTGGTTTGTATGAGCATGGCTACTCGTGAAGACGGGGTTAGTGTACCTGGCTTGTATTAGCACGGATACTCGTGAAGAAGAGGTTAGTGTACCTGGCTTGTATGAGCACGCTACTCATGAAGAAGGGGTTAGTGTACCTGGCTTGTATTAGCACGGCTACTTGTGAAGAAGGGGTAGAGTGTACCTGGCTTGTATGAGCATGGCTACTTGTGAAGAAGGGGTTAGTGTACCTGGCTTGTATTAGCACGGCTACTTGTGAAGAAGGGGTAGAGTGTACCTGGCTTGTATGAGCACGGCTACTTGTGAAGAAGGGTTAGTGTACCAAGCTTGTATTAGCACGGCTACTTGTGAAGAAGGGTTAGTGTACCTGGCTTGTACTAGCACGGCTACTCGTGAAGAAGGGGCTAGTGTACCTGGCTTGTATGAGCATGGCTACTCGTGAAGAAGGGGTTAGTGTACCTGGCTTGTATTAGCATGACTACTTGTGAAGAAGGGTTAGTGTACCAAGCTTGTATTAGCACGGCTACTCGTGAAGAAGGGGTAGAGTGTACCAAGCTTGTATTAGCACGGCTACTCGTGAAGAAGGGGTTAGTGTACCTGGCTTGTATGAGCATGGCTACTAGTGAAGAAGGGGTTAGTGTACCTGGCTTGTATGAGCATGGCTACTCGTGAAGAAGGGGTTAGTGTACCTGGCTTGTATGAGCATGGCTACTCGAGAAGAAGGGGTTAGTGTACCAAGCTTGTATTAGCACGGCTACTCGTGAAGAAGGGGTTAGTGTACCTGGCTTGTATGAGCATGGCTACTCGTGAAGAAGGGGTTAGTGTACCTGGCTTGTATTAGCACGGTTACTCGTGAAGAAGAGGTTAGTGTACCTGGCTTGTATGAGCACGCTACTCATGAAGAAGGGGTTAGTGTACCTGGCTTGTATTAGCACGGCTACTTGTGAAGAAGGGGTAGAGTGTACCTGGCTTGTATGAGCATGGCTACTTGTGAAGAAGGGGTAGAGTGTACCTGGCTTATATGAGCACAGCTACTCGTGAAGAAGGGGTTAGTGTACCTGGCTTGTATTAGCACGGCTACTTGTGAAGAAGGGGTAGAGTGTACCTGGCTTGTATGAGCACGGCTACTTGTAAAGAAGGGTTAGTGTACCAAGCTTGTATTAGCACGTCTACTTGTGAAGAAGGGTTAGTGTACCAAGCTTGTATTAGCACTGCTACTCGTGAAGAAGGGGTTAGTGTACCTGGCTTGTATGAGCATGGCTACTCCTGAAGAAGGGGTTAGTGTACCTGGCTTGTATTAGCACGTCTACTTGTGAAGAAGGGTTAGTGTACCAAGCTTGTATTAGCACGGCTACTCGTGAAGAAGGTGTTAGTGTACCTGGCTTGTATTAGCACGGCTACTAATGAAGAAGGGGTTAGTGTACCTGGCTTGTATTAGCACGGGTACTCGTGAATAAGGGGTTAGTGTACCAAGCTGGTATTAACACGGCTACTCATGAAGAAGGGTTAGTGTACCAAGCTTGTATTAGCACGGCTACTCGTGAAGAAGGGGTTAGTGTACCTGGTTTGTATGAGCATGGCTACTCGTGAAGACGGGGTTAGTGTACCTGGCTTGTATTAGCACGGCTACTCGTGAAGAAGAGGTTAGTGTACCTGGCTTGTATGAGCACGCTACTCATGAAGAAGGGGTTAGTGTACCTGGCTTGTATTAGCACGGCTACTTGTAAAGAAGGGGTAGAGTGTACCTGGCTTGTATGAGCATGGCTACTTGTGAAGAAGGAATTAGTGTACCTGGCTTGTATTAGCACGGCTACTTGTGAAGAAGGGGTAGAGTGTACCTGGCTTGTATGAGCACGGCTACTTGTGAAGAAGGGTTAGTGTACCAAGCTTGTATTAGCACGGCTACTTGTGAAGAAGGGTTAGTGTACCAAGCTTGTATTAGCACGGCTACTCGTGAAGAAGGAGTTAGTGTACCTGGCTTGTACTAGCACGGCTACTCGTGAAGAAGGGGTTAGTGTACCTGGCTTGTATGAGCATGGCTACTCGTGAAGAAGGGGTTAGTGTACCTGGCTTGTATTAGCATGACTACTTGTGAAGAAGGGTTAGTGTACCAAGCTTGTATTAGCACGGCTACTCGTGAAGAAGGGGTAGAGTGTACCAAGCTTGTATTAGCACGGCTACTCGTGAAGAAGGGGTTAGTGTACCTGGCTTGTATGAGCATGGCTACTAGTGAAGAAGGGGTTAGTGTACCTGGCTTGTATGAGCATGGCTACTCGTGAAGAAGGGGTTAGTGTACCTGGCTTGTATCAGCATGGCTACTCGAGAAGAAGGGGTTAGTGTACCAAGCTTGTATTAGCACGGCTACTCGTGAAGAAGGGGTTAGTGTACCTGGCTTGTATGAGCATGGCTACTCGTGAAGAAGGGGTTAGTGTACCTGGCTTGTATTAGCACGGTTACTCGTGAAGAAGAGGTTAGTGTACCTGGCTTGTATGAGCACGCTACTCATGAAGAAGGGGTTAGTGTACCTGGCTTGTATTAGCACGGCTACTTGTGAAGAAGGGGTAGAGTGTACCTGGCTTGTATGAGCATGGCTACTTGTGAAGAAGGGGTAGAGTGTACCTGGCTTATATGAGCACAGCTACTCGTGAAGAAGGGGTTAGTGTACCTGGCTTGTATTAGCACGGCTACTTGTGAAGAAGGGGTAGAGTGTACCTGGCTTGTATGAGCACGGCTACTTGTAAAGAAGGGTTAGTGTACCAAGCTTGTATTAGCACGTCTACTTGTGAAGAAGGGTTAGTGTACCAAGCTTGTATTAGCACGGCTACTCGTGAAGAAGGGGTTAGTGTACCTGGCTTGTATTAGCACGGCTACTAATGAAGAAGGGGTTAGTGTACCTGGCTTGTATTAGCACGGGTACTCGTGAAGAAGGGGTTAGTGTACCAAGCTGGTATTAACACGGCTACTCATGAAGAAGGGTTAGTGTACCAAGCTTGTATTAGCACGGCTACTCGTGAAGAAGGGGTTAGTGTACCTGGTTTGTATGAGCATGGCTACTCGTGAAGACGGGGTTAGTGTACCTGGCTTGTATTATCACGGCTACTCGTGAAGAAGAGGTTAGTGTACCTGGCTTGTATGAGCACGCTACTCATGAAGAAGGGGTTAGTGTACCTGGCTTGTATTAGCACGGCTACTTGTGAAGAAGGGGTAGAGTGTACCTGGCTTGTATGAGCAGGGCTACTTGTGAAGAAGGGTTAGTGTACCAAGCTTGTATTAGCACGGCTACTTGTGAAGAAGGGTTAGTGTACCAAGCTTGTATTAGCACGGCTACTCGTGTAGAAGGGGTTAGTGTACCTGGCTTGTACTAGCATCGCTACTCGTGAAGAAGGGGTTAGTGTACCTGGCTTGTATGAGCATGGCTACTCGTGAAGAAGGGGTTAGTGTACCTGGCTTGTATTAGCACGACTACTTGTGAAGAAGGGTTAGTGTACCAAGCTTGTATTAGCACGGCTACTCGTGAAGAAGGGGTAGAGTGTACCAAGCTTGTATTAGCACGGCTACTCGTGAAGAAGGGGTTAGTGTACCTGGCTTGTATGAGCATGGCTACTAGTGAAGAAGGGGTTAGTATACCTGGCTTGTATGAGCATGGCTACTCGTGAAGAAGGGGTTAGTGTACCTGGCTTGTATGAGCATGGCTACTCGTGAAGAAGGGGTTAGTGTACCAAGCTTGTATTAGCACGGCTACTCGTGAAGAAGGGGTTAGTGTACGTGGCTAGTATGAGCATGGCTACTCGTGAAGAAGGGGTTAGTGTACCTGGCTTGTATGAGCATGGCTACTCGAGAAGAAGGGGTTAGTGTACCAAGCTTCTATTAGCACGGCTACTCGTGAAGAAGGGGTTAGTGTACCTGGCTTGTATTAGCACAGCTACTCGTGAAGAAGAGGTTAGTGTACCTGGCTTGTATGAGCACGCTACTCATAAAGAACGGGTTAGTGTACTTGGCTTGTATGAGCATGGCTACTTGTAAAGAAGGGGTAGAGTGTACCTGGCTTGTATGAGCACGGCTACTCGTGAAGAAGGGGTTAGTGTACCTGGCTTGTATTAGCACGGCTACTTGTGAAGAAGGGGTAGAGTGTACCTGGCTTGTATGAGCACAGCTACTTGTGAAGAAGGGTTAGTGTACCAAGCTTGTATTAGCACAGCTACTTGTGAAGAAGGGCTAGTGTACAAAGCTTGTATTAGCACGGCTACTCGTGAAGAAGGGGTTAGTGTACCTGGTTTGTATTAGCACGGCTACTCGTGAAGAAGGGGTTAATGTACCAAGCTGGTATTAGCACGGCACCTCGTGAAGAAGGGGTTAGTGTACCAAGCTTGTATTAGCACGGCACCTCGTGAAGAAGGGGTTAGTGTACCAAGCTTGTATTAGCACGGCTACTCGTGAAGAAGGGGTTAGTGTACCAAGCTTGTATTAGCAAGGCACCTCGTGAAGAAGGGGTTAGTGTACCAAGCTTGTATTAGCATGGCACCTCGTGAAGAAGAGGTTAGTGTACCAAGCTTGTATTAGCATGGCTACTAGTGAAGAAGGGGTAGTGTACCGAGCGTGTATAAGCATGGCTATCCATGAATAAGGGGTATAATGTACCAAGCCTGTATAAGCATCGCTACTCATGAAGAAAGGCTATTGTGTACCTGGCTTGTATTAGCACGGCTACTCGTGAAGAGGGGCTATAGTGAAGCAAGCAGGTATAAGCACAGCAACTTGTGAAGAAGGGGTATAGTGTATCGAGCTTGTATAAGCAAGGCTACTTGTGGAGAAGGGGTATAGTGAACCAAGCAGGCATAAGCACGGCGACTTCAGAAGAAGGGGTATAGTGTATCGAACTTGTATAAGCAGGGCTAGTCGTGAAGAAGGGGTATAGTGTACTGAGCTTATATAAGCATGGCTACTCATGAAGAAGGGGATAGTGTACCAAGCTTGTATTAGCACGGCTACTCGTGAAGAAGGGGTTAGTGTACTAAGCTTGTAATAGCACGGCTACTCTTGAACAAGGGGTATAGTGCACCGAGCTTCTATAAGCATGGCTACTCGTGAATAAGGGGTTAGTGTACCACGCTTGTATTAGCAGGGTTACTCATAAAGAAGGGGTGAGTGTACCAAGCTTGCATTAGCACGGCTACTCTTGAAGAAGGGGTATAGTGTACCGAGCTTTTATAAGCATGGCTAATCGTGAAGAAGGGGTATAGTGTACCAAGCCTGTATAAGCACGGCTACTCATGAAGAAAGGATATAGTGTACCTGGCTTGTATTAGCACAGCTACTCTTGAAGAAGGGGCATAGTGTACAGAGCTTCTATAAGCACGGCTACTCATAAAGAAGGGGTATAGCGAACCGAGCAGATATACGCATGGTGACTATTGAAGAAGGGGTATAGTTAGGGCTCCCGGTTTTATGGTATTTATTTTTTTAACATTTCAGTCTGTATTATCCATATTCATTTTTGGGCCATTTTATCTGTATTTATCCATATTTATTTTGCGTTTTGCGTATAAATGAAGTTGTAAAATTACATTTCCATATTTATTTAACTGTTAGATGCACACTCATACTTTGATGTCTGTGGTGTTTTAGCTATTTAAGCTGATAAATATTACATAACAATACATCCAATGATAAATACTAGCATTATACCACAAATGCATATTGACATATTCCGTTCTTTAAAGTAATTTCATCCTGTTTTTTAATTTCCCATGCTGTCCACCTGCTCAGCCGTTGGACTATAATTCAGAAAGAGAGCATGGAGAGTCACTTAAAGCAGCAACATTTTATGCATTTATCCACTTTTAAAAAAAATGCAGACAGAAAACACATTGTTTTCTGTCTGTATGGTTGTATGCCATTACAACGCAGGGATTACAACAAAAGACGTTACAACGACTTTCACTCGAGGGCGCTGGATAGTGGAATAGTTTAATTTTCTATTCCAACTCCAGCCCACATTGACAGTAGGGAAGGTGTTGGATAGAAAATTCAACTATTCCCTATCCAACAGCTCCCTCCAGCGAAAGTGGATGTAACGACTTTCGTTGTAATACCTGCGTTGTAATGGCAGTGCGGGGTAATCCCGGCGTTGTCATGGCTGTTCTCCGTCTGTATTTATCTGTAAAAATCCATAAAACTGATCCTTCGGTATAGTGTACTGAGCCTGTATAAGCACAGCTACTCGTCAAGAATGGGTATAGTGTACCGAGCTTGTATAAACACAGCTAGTCGTGAAGAAGGGGTATAGTGTACCGAGCTTATATTAACATGGCTACTTGTGAAGAAGGGCTATAGTGTACCTGGCTTGTATGAGCACAGCTACTCATGAAGAAGGGCTATAGTGTACCTGGCTTGTATGAGGATGCCTACTCATGAAGAAGGGCTATAGTGTACCTGGCTTGTATGAGCATGGCTACTCGTGAAGAAGAGTCATTGTGTACCTGGCTTGTATGAGCAAAGCTACTCGTGAAGAAAGGTTATAGTGTACCTGGCTTGTATGAGCATGGTTACTCGTGAAGAAGGGGTATAGTGTACCCGGCTTGTATGAGCACGGCTACTCGTGATGAAGAGGTATAGTGTACCTGGCTTGTATGAGCACGGCTACTCGTGAAGAAGTGGTATAATGTTAAAGATTAAGCATATTGTAACTACGCACCGCATGCGCTCAGACTGATCGGAAGATTTCCCTTAACTCTGCTGCTATTGTTGCGCTTTGCACATGGTGATATTTGTTTTTACGGCGTTTTTAGAAATTACTAGTTAAAGTGTAAAACCTTTTTTAAAAATTGTATGTACCGATCCTCTTACCCGCACTATAATCGTTCTTCACCCTGCGGCTTTGAAGGCATTAGGGCGAGCCAATCTGCTCCTTGGTTGCCATATTGGGGGTATGTTGGGACACTATTGGGCGCCATCTTCAGGGACGCTCTAGTGGCCAGAGAGCACTGCCTATTTAGATCGCGGCATGCAGGCGCGCAGACAATAAAGATTAAGCATGTTGTAACTACGCACCGCATGCGCTCAGACTGATCGGAAGATTTCCCTTAACTCTGCTGCTATTGTTGCGCTTTGCACATGGTGATATTTGTTTTTACGGCGTATTTAGAACTTACTAGTTAAAGTGTAAAACCTTTAAAAAAAATTGTATGTACCGATCCTCTTACCCGCACTATAATCGTTTTTCACCCTGCGGCTTTGCAGGCATTAGGGCGAGCCAATCTGCTCCTTGGTCGCCATATTGGGGGTAGGTTGGGACACTATTGGGCGCCATCTTCAGGGACGCTCTAGTGGCCAGACAGCTCTGCCTATTTAGATCGCGGCATGCAGGTATTGCGCCGGAGGAGCGCCAGAGGAAAGCCCGTCTGCGCCCGTCCGCGCACCGGTTGCGCTCAGCTCCAGCCATGCTGCCGTTTTAATCCCAGAGGCTAATAGACGTGTCTACTCGAGGGAACAAATGTGCGAGATCGGTAAGGGTCTGAAGGCCGATCATGGCCCTAATCTGGGACATTCTCATACCTATTGTACAAAAAACCCTGTGGCAGAGGAGGCAAGGTGTGGCTTGATCAATAGTAGATCTATGGTAAAACATCACCAAGAGGTGGCCAACTTGGTGGATGATATGAAATTAGATTTTCTCTTTGTGACAGAGATGTGGTCAAGCGCACATTCCACTGCAAATATAGGACTCGCATGTCCAGAAGGATATTAAATAATACAGAAGCCTAGGAATAATGGACGAGGAGGGGGGCTCGGGGTAATATATAAAGATAACTTGAACTTGCGTCATCTGCAGGTCGAGGAGGTGGGAGGAATTGAATTGTAGGGTCTCTCAGTCCATGAGCCCAGAGGTACTCTTTTCTCATGCCTTTTATGTTATAGACCCCCAGGCTCGGACACCCAGTACCATGAGCTGCTAAGTACCATCACAAATCTGACCCTCTCTCACTCCAAAGTACTGATCCTGGGAGATTTTAATCTCTGGGATAATGGGTGCCTGGCCAGACATCTGAGAGATCTAACCTGGCTATGTGACAGTCTCAATTTGAGACAACTAGTGCAATCTCCCACTCATGAGGGGGGCCATATTCTTGACCTCCTATATGCTAATCAGGCTGAAACAAGAGTGATAGACATTCTGCCACAATACTGGACAGATCACTCACTCATACTCTTTCACACAGCGGTGCCTAGATCTAGCATGATTGGGAGGCAGGCGTCAACGTGCCGGAAAGATAGAGACTGGTCTAAACTGAAACAAGACAAGATAACCCAGACATTTTCTAGGGCAAATCGTTTCGACCCTTCCATCTCGGTGGAGAGTAACTACCAACAATATTATGATCTAGTAACCAAGACGTTAGACTCTCTAGCCCCAGTGAAACAACGTAAAGGGAAGAAGAGACCTTCGGCCCCTTGTTATAGCGAGGATCTGAGGTTGCTTCACTTGAAATGTAGGAGGGCGAAACGGATTTGGAGGAGTCGCTATTCCGACACAGACAAAACTACCTTAAAATTACTACAGGCGGAATATAAAAAAGGCATTGCTAAGGCCAAAGCCGAGTTTTATGCTGCCTCTATTTTACAATCCTCCAATGGCACCAAGGCCCTCTTTGACATTGTCAAGAAACTTTCTAATCCGCAGTGTTTGAGTAATAAGGCGACTGCTACGTAGAAGCTCTGCGACGAGATAGCGGTATATTTTGATGAGAAGATTGCCACAATTATAGGTAACCTCCAAAAGTCAACTACCGTCAATGACGAGATTGTGTTTCCGGAGTATGTAGAAGAGCGGGGGATGAAACCTTCCCTTAGTCTATTTACTGAGCTGACTGAGGAAGTGTTCAGCAATCTAGTACGTAAGGTCTCTTCAGGTTCCCCCCTTGATCCCTTTCCTCCGAGGTTATGGAAGGAAGTGGGACAAGCAACCTTACCCTGGTTACATCAGATCTACAACCAATCGTTGGAGGCAGGGGTGGTGCCGGATGCTTGGAAACAGGCTATGGTCACCCCCCTGCTCAAAAATCCCTCGCCGGACCCTGGTGTCCCTCCTAATTTCAGGCCTATATCCCTTTTACCCTTTCCAGTTAAGGTCTTGGAAAAACTGGTTAGCAGGGATCTTTCCGTTTTTTAGGAGGAAAACTGTTTGTTGGATGAGGACCAATTTGGATTCCGTCCAAAACATGGCACGGAGTCAGCATTAATAACAGATATGGATAGCCTTCGAAGGCGCGCGGAAAATGGAGAGCCTACTGTATTGATATTATTGGATATGTCAGCTGCCTTCGATACGGTGAATCACTGTATCCTGTTGGAGCGGCTAACAGAGATTGGGGTGAACGGGATGGCTTTTCAATGGTTACAATCCTACCTGTTGGGCAGACAACAGACAGTATTTCTAACACCATTTACGTCAAATAAATTATCAGTCCCCCACGGCATGCCTCAGGGCTCGTCAATCAGCCCTATCCTTTTCAATATTTACTTACGTCCTCTATTCCACCTGATTAGATCTTTTGGGATTGAGCTGGCTAATTATGCCGACAACACCCAACTGGTGTTCTCCCTGGAGGGGGAACAAGCGGTGCCGTTGAGTACCCTTCAGGACTGCATGCGCCATACCTCCGTTTGGCTTAGGGAAAACTACCTTCAATTTAATGGAAGTAAAACGGAGGTAATGTTTTGCCCGGGTAACACCCTACCTCGCCACCTACCACTGGAGTTTAGACTTACACCAGAGGAAGTACCCCTGACTCCAGTTAGGGTGGTACGGAATTTAGGGGTTATGGTAGAGGATAACCTTCAGATGGAGGCCCAATCCAACAAGACAATTAGTGTCTGTACGGTTCTCCTACGAATGCTACCACAGGTGCTACCTTTTCTCCCGAAGGAGACTCGCCTTCTGGTGGTCAGAAATCTGATACTTAGTAGACTGGACTATTGTAATGCTCTGTACTTGGGTGCCCCGCAGTACATCATTCAGAGCCTGCAAAGAGTCCAGTCTACCGCAGCCAAACTAGCCTTGAGCTGGGAGAGCCGCTCTTCCACTTCCTTGGCCTTGAAAGAGCTACACTGGTTGCCAATCTGTGAAAAAATTCGCTTTAAATCCTTGTGCACAGTGTTCATTGGACTCCACAACTCAGGCCCAAGACCGCTATCTAACAGGTTTAATTGGTACCAGCCGAAGAGGATGCTTCGCTCCTCCTCGTTAAACCTAGCGGTGACATCCAGATTCAAGCGATCTAGGATGGGAGGCCGGGCTTTCAGTGTGTCAGCAGCCCGACTCTGGAATGAGCTACCACTTCGAATTAGACAGTCCGACACATTGACCTCGTTCAGGAAAAGCTTAAAAACCTGGCTGTTTCCTAGAGGCAGTTAAGTTCCAGCTCCTTCCCTTTCTCTCTGACCATGCTACTGCACGGGGGGCCTTGTGCAATAATCTGAGCGCCAAGATACCTGTAGGGTGAAAGGTTGCGCTATATAAGAAATAAATACATACATACATACAGTGTACCTGGCTTGACTAAGCATGGCTCTTCCCTAAGAAGGGGTAGAGTGTGCCTGGATTGTATAAACACAGCTACTAATGAAGAAGGGATAAAGTGTGCCTGGGTTGTATGAGCACGGCTACTCGTGAAGAAGAGGTATAGTGTACCTGACTTGTGTGAGCACGGCTACTCGTGAAGGAGTGGTATAGTGTACCTGGCTTGACTAAGCATGGCTCTTCCCTAAGAAGGGGTAGAGTGTGCCTGGCTTGTATAAACACGGCTACTCATAAAGAAGGGATAAAGTGTACCTGGGTTGTATGAGAACGGCTACTCGTGAGGAAGGGGTGTAGTGTACCTGGCTTGTATGAGCATGGCTACTCATGAGGGAGGGGTATAGCATACCTGCCTGTTATGAGCATGGCTACTTGTGAAGTAGAGGTATAGTGTACCTGGCTTGTATGAGCACGCTACTCGTGAAGAAGGGGTATATTGTACCTGGCTTGTATGAGCACGCTACTCGTGAAGAAGGAGTATAGTGTATCTGGCTTGTATGAGCACGGCTAGTCGTGAAGAAGGGGTATAGTGTACCAAGCCTGTATAAGTAAGGCTACTCATGAAGGAAGGATATAGTGTACCTGGCTTGTAATAGCACAGCTACTCATGAAGAAACGGCATAGTGTACCAAGCTTGTATAAGCACAACTACTCGTGAAGAGGGGGTATAGTAAACCCAGCATGTATAAGCACGGCTACTTGTGAAGAAGTGGTATAGTGAACCGAGCCTGTATAAGCACGGCTACTCGTGAAGAAGGAGTATAGGGGGCGTGGCCAAGCCGGTGGCTAAGATGGCCGCTCTGTAGAGAAGCTCCGGGGAACATGCAGGCTCATTCGAGATTTCCCCCAAACAGAGCAAATTACTCTGTGCGGAGAGACACGCAGTGTGCAGGGGAAGCAATGCTGCATTCCGGAGGCTGATTGTTGATTTTGGATCAATTGCCGTTTTGAAGTCAGAGCGAACTAGGCGAGACCCGGCAGGAGCCTGGGTCGAGGTACCCGGAGCTGCGGCGGTCTGGAGAATGATCGAGCGCTGGAGCGGTGAGTGGGTGCAGCACCGGGCTTGTCTGGTCGACCCCGGCTGTGCCTGTCCACCGGGCTTCAAATTTATACACAGGCCCGGTCCTAGCCATGGGCGGTATGGGCAGCTGCCCAGGGCCTCGCGCTCAGGGGGGCCCCGCTGCCGGCCCCGCAGTTGCGGGCAGCGCCAGCGGGAATAAATAATGCACTCTCGTCGCGCTCGCGCAGGGGCCGGGCCGCAGCAGGCAGTAAAAGTAAGGCAGGGGAGGAGGCCGGGAAAAACACTGTCTGCGACTGCGCAAGCACCGCACGCACCGTGACGCATGCACCCCACCACCTAGCTTGGTGGTGGTGGTGCCTTAGTGGTGGTGACGTGACGCCGGTCGGCCTTGCTCATGATGCGGGTAAATGTGACTGACAGTGGGTCCCAGGGCCGTCAATCTGGTAGCGCGCGAAAGCGCTACCAATGACGGCCCTGGACATGATTTTATGGCCAGACCCCGCTCAGTGCGACGCACTCAGCATGCGCATACGCCATTCGTGAGCAGTCAGTCACTCCTCGGATCGGGCCGCGTGGGCAGTGCTGCAGGCAGGAGGAGTCGGTCGTGCCCCGGCCTCCTCGTTGAGCAGTTAAGGTAAGAGACCTGTTCTGCTTCGTATATATTATCATACTTAGAATGTTTCACGTACGTTCATCACTACAATAAGCCCCACAGAGCTCGCAGGTTTCCCCAGCCCATGCTTACATAGGTTATCCAACCATATTTATTCTTTGCACTCTGAATATTAGTCAGGATTTTATAATGGGATCACGATTCATAAGGACTTCACATTCCAGAAGGCAAAAAATGAATAAAGCCGGCACTTGTTAAACTATTTAGGTACAGAATTGAGAAACCGGAGAGGTCTGACCCCATTCGCCTGTGGAGTCTCAGACATCCGATTAAAAAAAATGAATTATTTATCATAATGATCACAGTGCATGTTAGTTGTATATTTTAATGTACACTGTGACTAGCAAGCCATTTCATCATGACTACCATCTTTTGACTCGGTGACCGGTAAAATAAGTGACATGGTAAAAGCTAAAATGATTCGTATAGGAGGAAATTGTTCTTATGGGTTGAATACTAAATGTGATATGTTGCATATTTTGTTGGACTGCTTAAAAATCAAACAACTGCGGAGACAGTGGTTACGCCGAATATTCCTTAAATATGAGATAATGACTCGTTGGAACGCTGCAGAAATATCAACTGACATGGCTCTTTAGACATAGCATGTGCTATTGGAAAATTCATGAGCGCAGCAAGTGCAGTGTTTATTGAGATTTAGTATCTAGAAGGGTTGATGTATTTTATGGGATTATCTGCAGATTTTATTGCAAAATGTATTTTACATGGGTAGTTGTTTATGGTCTTATTAGATGGAATTTACCATTATATATGTATTTGTTCTCTTCTTATAAAAAATAATGTTTTATAAGGTATTTATATAGTGTAATGGATATAAATGTTGTGTTGTTTTAAAGGCCAATGATCTAAAAAAATATATGTTTTATTGATTTGATTGATATGCAGATTTAGGAATTAATTCACGACAAGCAGACATGAATTCTGTTCAGAAAAAGTAGTGAAGAGAGCACAAACAGAATGCTTTGGTTATCGTATTGTATTGCAAGTGCATTCATGTAGTGCTTTCTTCCCCTGAAGAGGTGTTGAAGCGTTTTAATTGGGAAAAAACTCTGTTCTGGAATCCAAGCGCAGTGGTTAGTCTAGTGCTATTGATTGTACATGTATTTATATATGTACATGTATTTATATAGCGCAAATCACCCACATCGCAGGCATCTATGCGCTTGCTTAGGGAACCCGTCCTGGTATTCCCCTGTGAGATACCCCGGCAGGGTATCCACAAGGTGAAAGCCAGGCATCCCGCCGCAAGGGGCCGTTGTGGAGATTAAGCAAGCTATTGCCCAGAGTCGCAGAGTGTGAACCCGTGAGTCGAGTAGGCACCGGAGCGAGAATTATCGAGTCCGTGGAATTATTGAGCCCAACCCCCGTCGGGGCGGGGAATTGAACCCTGGTCCAGGGCCGATCTCAGCTTCCGGGTCTGCCGCCTCTAACCCCTGAGCCACACTTCTCCATTATTGTTGATTATTTGGGTTAGCAATGTGCTCGCCAGGGCACCATTCCATGATTTATACCAGTATCTTTGTTGGAGATTAAATGAATATATTAATGTGTGACCATTAGTAGAGGGACAGACGGGAGTCTGCTCTTTCATTTTTCTTGAACCGCAAAAAGCTCTCAGTTCGCTAAATTGAAGTCAGTAAACCAGAAACCTCAATGGATTATGCCTTGGTTTAAAAGTATAATTTTGAGTGTGAACCCTTAAGAGTATATTGAACTTCCACAACAATATGTTTCCAAGAGCTGGTTACAGTGTCCCACAGAGGGAAGCCACATGTGGGTTGTCACATCCACCAGGATGGAAACAACCTGAAGAAGAACCTACCTCCTGTACTACAATCTCTCGCTTCTGACAGAATACACTACTGGCTGAGCACCTGGACTGTCAAGCGCCCAAAAACCAGCTGTATGGATCTGTGAGCTAAATGCTTGCTGCTCCCAAATGCGGTGTTCTAAAGATCATGACTCATTTCCAGCGTGGAAGATTCAGCCTTTCACCTGTCTGAGGTGGGGAAATTGTTGGTTTCTCTTAACCATAAATTAGAAAATTGCACCATATGTAAAAAAAAGTCGCATTTATTGCTTTATAAAAATGAGTGATTATTATTTATTTAGCAAATGCACCCCACATGCTTAACTTGCGACTCTGTCCACACCTATAAACGGAAGAAGCCAAGGAGCCCACATACTAGAGACTAAGGGGCAGATTTACAAGCCCCTTGTGCCTCTTTTACGCCGCTGTTGCGTCACTTTCTGTGATGTCACTTAGAGGGGCCTCACATCTTCCCTTTCGCCCGGGGCCTCAGAAGGCCTAGGGCCAGCACTGTTTATACATCTCCCTAGGTGTAATGGGAGAGGTGGAGGACTAGGGGTGATCTTTAATGCCACTTGTAGAATCAATATTATTGACCTAGATCCGGTTGAGGGAACAGAGCTGTTGGGTCTATCTATTCAGACTCACTCTGGGACCACTTTCACTGGGTTATTATGTTATAGACCACCAGGGGCATTTAACCTACAGCAGCAACAGGCGCTATTAGCTACCTTTACCAACATGGCAGTTTCCCATCATAAGCTGGTTATTTTGGGAGATTTTAACCTTTGGTGCAATGGTTCTCTTGATGTGGGTCTTCTTAACATACTTCAGTCCTGTGATAGTCTTGGCCTTACTCAGCAGGTCATGGGTGCTACTCACAAAGCTGGACACCTTTTAGATCTGGTGTTCACAGCTCCCAACCTATTAGTTATGGGGGAAATACTACCCATGGACTGGACAGATCACTCTCTTGTCAAATTTTTTGTAAACACTAATGGAGTACATGTCAGGGCTTCTACGACTACTAAGGAATTTCGGTATAGAGATTGGAGGGCTCACGGACGCCGGAAATCCCTGGGGGGGGTGTTTAATGTGGGAGAGTTCTTTGATGCAGACAAGCAAGTAGAGGAAAACTATGACTCTCTTTGCATAGGAATTACAGCTGTCTTGGATGCTTATGCTCCCCAAAAAACTCGCAGTTGCAAGGGGAAAGGATCTGCCCCCTGGTTCAATGACACATTGAAAAATATGAGGCAGGCCTGTAAAAAGGCTGAAAGAAGCTGGAGACGGGAATATGAGGAAGCCTCTAAGGAGGTTTGGAAAAACAAGGTTGGGGAATATAAGAATATGATTAAGAGATCTAAGGCAGACTATTATTCCTCCTTGATTTGTAACTCTAATAACAGCTCCAGGAGCATTTTCAATATACTGAACAGCTTTACCAACCCTGACTGCTCTAAGAATGCAATTGTCCCGTCCCAAGATCTTTGCGAGAACCTTGCCAAATTCTTTAATGAAAAAATCGAGAAAATTATTGAAGATTTGGAGGTTTCTCCTGATCTTGCTCCTTCTCTCAATATGAGACTCGGATCTTTAGTGGACGGCCCGGCTGGGTCAGCTGAGAGACCTAAGGAGCTCTTACTTGAATTCCCTCTCTTTACGAAGGAGGTATTTAGCGGGCTAGCCAGAGGGATTTCCTCTGGGTCTCCTCTGGACCCGGTGCCACACAAAATTTGGAAAGAATATGAGGAGGAATTATTTCCCGCACTGCGTCCTATATGCAATCAATCTCTGGCTACTGGTACTGTTCCAACCCAGTGGAAAAGGGCGGTGATATCTCCTTTGCTGAAAAAGCCCTCCCTAGACCCGGACTGCTCTAAAAACTATAGACCTATTTCCCTGCTGCCTTTCCCAGCCAAGATTGTCGAGCGCATGGTCAGCACCACCCTGTCTAAACATCTGGAAAATCATCACTTACTAGATGATGATCACTTTGGTTTTCGCCCACTTCACGGGACTGAAACAGCCTTGGTCACCGCGATGGATGAGCTTCAGAGGCGTGCAGACAGGAGGCAGGCAGCTTCTCTGATCCTGCTGGATATGTCTGCCGCCTTTGATACGGTCAACCACAAGATCTTGTTGAACCGGCTATCTGAGGCTGTGGTGAGAGGCGTTGCTTTGATGTGGTTTCTCTCATTTTTGCAGGATCGGCAGCAGGCGGTGTCTCTACCCCCCTTTCAATTGGCCTTTACTCAGGTATCCCATGGGGTCCCTCAGGGCTCTGCAATTAGTCCCATACTTTTTAATCTGTATCTTAGACCTTTGATCTCACTTATTAAATCGTATAACATCAAGATTGTAAATTATGCTGACGACACGCAGATGATCCTCTCCCTTGAGGGCGAGGACTCAACATCTGTGGAGGTTTTTCACAACTGTCTGCGTGATACGTCACGATGGTTAAAGGATAACTCCCTCCAGTTTAATGCTGGGAAAACGGAGGTGCTCTTTAGCGCCGGGAATAAGATCCCCTGTCCTTTTCCAGATAACTTTTGGACTCCGGAAACTGGGATCAAAGTACTACCTGTGGACTCAGTCCGTAATTTAGGGGTTATACTAGATCAGAGGCTCAGTATGGAGACCCATGTAAAAAAGACAACTGCCTGCTGTTTTGCCATCTTACGCTCCCTGAGGAAAGTCTTGCCACTTTTACAATCTCAAGTGCGTGCTCAAGTGATAAGGTGTACAATTCTTAGCAGGCTGGACTATTGCAACGCCCTTTTGCTGGGGTCCCCTGAGTTTTTGTTGGATAGGCTCCAAAGGGTTCAATCAACGGCGGCCAGGCTTGCTCTGGGGTTGCCTAGAAGAGCACATGGGTTGTCTGCCCTTGCGAAACTGCATTGGTTACCTATGAGGCAGAGGATACATTTTAAGGCCCTCTGCCTAGTTTTTAGGGCTCTCCACGGAACAGGTCCTGCCTCCCTGCAATCTAAATTTGCTTGGTACGCTCCAACTAGACAGCTTCGATCTTCCACTGCCAAGTTGGTGAAGGTGCCAAGATTCAGGAAGGTCAGATCTGGTGGCAGATCCTTTGAGGTGGCGGCTGCCAAACTCTGGAATCTGCTCCCGCTCGAGATCAGGCAAATTTCTGAACTGCTTCCGTTTAGGAGAAAGATTAAAGCATGGCTGTTCAAGTCAAGTCAATAGCACTTTATTTCGATTAATAAAAATCATAAAAGCAGTCACAGAAGTACATTATACAAAAATATTAAAAACATTAAAATATTATCATGATTAATATACAGTATTATGCGTATAAAGGTTACACAGAAGCAATTGGTGTTAATGGGCATATCTAAAAGTAAAAAATTACCAAAATTCATTAACAGAGGGATATGATCACTTCTCCAAGTCTCTAAATGCCACTCTCTTGTTCTTATTACGTACAGCAGCCACCAGGAAGCTAGCAACCCCAAACATAACTTTCGGAGTGCTTAACAGTTGTAAAAACATCAGTGCTGGTTTAACTTGGGTAAACCCTGCTTCTCTTAACAATGGCACTAGGTGTTGCTTCCTGATATCAGAATAGTGCTGACAAAACATAATGAAATGCAAAAGGGTTTGGGGAGAGACGTTATCACAACTACAGGGGGGTGTAAGGTCTGGTTTCCCCCACACATATGAAATACCCAGAGTATACTGAACAATATTTAGTCTAAATTTAATTAAGAGATGTCGGTGATGTGGTATTGATACAATTCTGAGGTATGGTTCTAGATGTGGAGTAGTCTTTAAAACATAATTGAATCTGACGAGAGGTTTATTCATTTCCACATTTTCCCGCTCTTGCTCAACCATCCTCATAAAATTCATCTTTATCCACTTCAGATCACTTTTTTGCAACAGATGCGGGGAATAATAAAGCTCTGGCCGCCCCAGTTTAGCAAAGACATCTCTAATATAAGATAACCAGGGTATTTTATGTGCTTTTTCAAGTGCCATTACATCTTTTAAAATAGCATGATTCAGTGACATCTCCTTGTTTATCCAAGTTTTAGCCCAACACATTATTGGGGCTAAGCGTATGAGATAGGAGATGTAGCTCAGTCCCAACTCAGTATGTAATGTAAACACAGGCGTGGATTGAGGGACAGCTAACAGGATCCTTAACAACTTGTTCTCAATTTTTTGTAATTTATCCTGTTGCAGATAGCCCCATAGTGAGGCCCCGTACAGCGCTAAAGAAAGGCATTTGGATTTATAAATAGATAAAAGTGCCTCCATAGGCCTAGATCCCAACCGCCTTGCAAAGTCCATCAGGGCAGAGGACGATCTTGCGACCGCTAAGCATTTCGCATTTATTTGAGGGGCCCAGGTTCCCTTTGAGTCAAAAATGACACCAAGATACGTAAATACTGGGACAATAGATAAAACTACACCATTGCAGGAAAAGGGCAGTGTTTTGTGTGTTTTTAGTCGTTTTCCAACCACAATGACATGGGATTTCTTACTATTCACCCTCAGATCTAATGATTCCATATAGCCACCAAAAGAATCTAAAAGTCTCTGCAGCCCCAGTCCTGTGCGGGCCAGCAGTACTGCATTGTCTGCATAGAGGAGGACCGGAACTGCAGAGTTACCCACATGGGGGGTATCCTGGGTGGCCGTTTCCAGATGTTTATCTAAGGAATTTATGTAGAGGGTAAAAAGCTGAGGGGCCAGGATACACCCCTGCCTTACCCTCCGCTTAGAGTCAAAGTGGCGGGTACACCCCCCTTCCCTGTTAACACGGATGTTCGCCTTCAATCCTCGGTGAAGGGTATCTAGAAAATTCACCAAGGATATATCAATTCCCAGATTCTTCAAGATTTCCCAAAGTTTCCACTGATTTACCAGGTCGAAGGCCGATGACAGGTCCATGAACCCCATATAGAGCATGCCATCCTTCGCCTGAGTATACTTACTGATGAGCATCTGCAAATTGAGGCATTGGTCTAATGTGCCTTTTTGCACGAAACCCATACTGAAGGTTAGAGAGGACCCCTCCATCTTTCAGACAATCCTCCAGTTTTGAAAGAATCACTCTGCCCAAGATCTTAACGGCAGAGTCGATTAAGGAAATTGGTCTGTAACAGGAGGGGTCACATCTCAGGCCTTTTTTGAACACCGGTATTATAGTTGATATAGACCAGGATGGGGGGAAACCTTTAGTGCTAACTGAGTTGAAAACATTTGTAAGGACCCTGGCCCATAAAGTAGGTTGAGTCCTGTATAAGTCTGCTGGGACCCCATCAGGGCCCGGGGCTTTATTTTTTGATGTGTCCACAATTGCCCTTTCAACATCAGCCAATTCGAATTGTAACGGTCGGGAACTATGTGTGAGTATGGGATTGGGTGGTATAATTGTAGTAACATCCTCGTTGTCATAAATCTTACTAAAATGAGCTACCCATAAATCATCTGCAATCACACAGTCCAGGGCAGCATTCTCTGTACTGGAGAAGTACGGATGGTTAATTATGCCCCAGAATTTACCGCTATCCTTCTGGGTATCTATTGAACTAAGATCATTCCATGCTGCAATTTTAATGGCCTTCTTCCTTGCAGCTACAGCTTGCTTATAAGCGCTCCTCAGCCTAATTACAACCTCCCTGTTCCTTGGTTTCTGTTTCAGGGCATATAGTAGTGCTTTATGTGCTTTGGAGCAGTTACCATCAAACCAACGTGGGTGGTTGGGTGCTAAAACTTTGGATTTGATTTTTAATTCCTGATTGACCCTATTACAGATGGAAATAAAGGCTTCAATGCTGTTGGTTCCACAAGCCGTAATATCAAGACAGACCGCAAAATCTGCATCTGCCTCGATAAGTAGATCTGACATAAACGAGTCAGGAACTATCTTTGCCCAGTTAAGCCTCCTGAACTGATCTTTTAATTTCAGGGTGTTTGTAGTCATACCAGTGGTATCTCGTCTGATTATTACATCCCCTAAATCCAACTCCAGGATAAGGGGGTTATGATCACTATATGCCGAGTCCTCAACTTTGTATGAGGTAACTACAGGAATCAGGCCTACTGAAACAAATATATAGTCAATAATGGTACCAGACTCTCTCCCTTTGAATGTCGCTATCCTCTCTTCACCCCTAAACCCATCTACCTCAAAAAGGTTAAAACTGGCTAGCAGTGCCTCCAGGGCTTCCCCCTGTTGAGTGTGTTCAAAATGTATGGCGGAGGACCCAACGGGGCACATCTGCTGTTCCGCCAGACAATCCCATCTGCAAGGGTGAATATTAAAATCTCCCATTAACAAGGTTTCGAATGAAGTGCTATGCAGACTTTTATATTCGTCTAAGAAACGCTCTACAGCGCTGAGATGAAAGTTATGTGTTTCTCTCTCTAAAACATTGTAAAAATGAATTAACAAAATAGTGGTATGGTTGGGGCCACCCCATTCCACAATTAATAAATTATCAAGCTTTTTAAATGATCCTACCAGGTCTAATGAGGTCAGCAAGTGCAATCCTCCCTTGGGTCGACCTCCCAAGCCTGGGACAGCCTTCACAAAAAAGGAGGAGAAGCCATCTAAGCAAAAGCTATTATCTAAGTCCCAGGTTTCTTGAAAGGCTATTATGTCATGGCCTTGAATGAAACTAATCCATGATGCATCATTACATTTATTTTTTAGACCTGCAATGTTCCAACTTTAAATCTTTCGTGAGCAACTGCTACCTGACCTCGATCTTCTATCCTCATTAATTGAGTCATGATTAACTTCATTTGTTTCCATATTAGTCAGTGGAATAAATCTATTTTCTAATGGCTGTTTCCCAAGGTAACTCTTTGAAAGATCACGCTCTAGTCCCTAACGCCCGTTCTGAACCAGTCCAGCGCCAGGATGCCTGCAAGGTGACAGTGCGCTTAATAAATGTTTTAAATAAATAAATAAATAAAAATAAATATCACTCTCGCCCCCGCCTGGTTACATCCCCGCGCGCACACTATCTGACTGTCAGCCTGACCTCGCGACCCCCCATGGTGAGTGCTGCCATGCGCTGCAGCGATCGGGGGCCTGGGCGGCAGCAGCGCTCTGCGGAGGCGGGGGAGGGAGCCCCGCTGCGCTCAGAGAGTCGGCAAAAGGGACGGCCGACCCACCAATGCAACCGTTAACAGCTGTTGTAAATGAATCTCGGACCCTGGTATAAATTTCCCGATTCATGCCCTTATATAGGTATACTTTATCATTTCCTTATATAGGCATAGAAATCATTACCACATTTGGCGTAAACCATCCAGCCCAAATACGACATGGATACTTCCACTAAGCTCCAAGAATTAACAATGTTTTCTTGGAAAAAAACGCCTTCAGCAGCTCGGGACTTTCCCCTGCTTGAATATTAAGTTCTCCTAGAACTCCCGGCGTTTTCCAAGAAATGAGCCTTTAAATTACGTTATTAAGTACAAACATGCGTCAACCTCAGCACCTTCAAAGTATAAATATGCCTTGATTTGCCTAAACAAACACACAGTGGTTTGGAGCAGATCGACTATCTACTTGCCCGACGCCCTGCAGCCGCAAGTGCCGAGGGAAGCCGACCCTCCATCAGACGCACTGCGAGACTCTGTCATTTCTCCTGCCGAGAAATCCAGCTCCAGTGTTTCCAGACTACCCTTGCGGGTATCTGGGAAATCGAGTCCCGAGAACGAGATATAAGACCTCCTTTATTCTAGAATAAAAGTACGGAGCTGATTAGATCTCTTAGAGAATTATCGGAATCAGATTCCTGGCAGAGAACTCCTAGACTTAAACTCCTCCTCTTATACTCCTTCCCTCTTACCAGACTTAGGTTAGGTACACCGAGGTAGGCGTATTCTAGAAGCACCAGTTGAGTATTTTAGTCATCCTTTTATCATTGTATGTATTTTATGTATTTTATACATTTTATGCACTTTATGGCTTAGAAACCATATCATGCTTTTACAGTACTTCTTTATAATACTGTTCGTATTATATGCATTGTACTTTATAGTAAGCTCTACTATTGTAGCAGTTCATTTTCAATGCTTGAGAAAGAAGACTGTTCAATAAATACCTTTTTATTGAAAACGCCCATCTCTCTATTTCTCTTGCACTAACTAAGCATGCACGATTGACTGAGTGAAATAGTTATCTATTGTTTCCGCGACTCTAGAGATTTGATTTCTTATTCTTGGGAAAACAAGTTGTCATGTTTTATGCGGTTGTCGGAAACTAATCCCTTCTTGTTTATTCGAGAAAGTTTCTAGTGATCTCTGAGCTAGCTGGCACTCACAATTAAGTCTAATATAACCGGTAGAGACCTAGTAGACCTCAGTCCTACGTCTAAGCTACAGGAAATATTATTCCAATGCGCAGAGCCTATTGGGAATAAAGGAACTACACTACACAGCCACACATCATTCAGACAACTGCTAGGCAGCAGCAGACCCGCGCCGATGCTTTCCCCCTTGGCCCATGTGGAGCACCTCAGCACCATGAGTCGCTCCACGAGCTACTTAGTTACATGGAGTAGCTACACATTGTTCAAGCCAGGGACACCCTTAAGGTCGGCCCTTCTGCCTCCAGTCTCACATCCAGCAGACCGCGTTAAAAGTGTATGAGAGGGTGAGCGCCAGGCTCCAATCCATGCTAGCACTGTTGCAAAGAATGTGCCGGGAAGAGCCATTTTGTTTCACACACTCAGCTAATACTGCCATACGTCAGCCATTATACAGTCAGGCACGCGGCTACCCTTGGTACACGCCAATACCATTTGTTGCGCAGCTGGAGCCAGTTGGTAGAGGTCCAGGTCGACACAGCAACACTCTTGGCACCACTGATGAGGCATGGGACGGAAGGATCCCAAACAGAGAACCCTTTCATTTGAGAAAGTGGCGGAGAGCGCCCCCTTGCATTCCGCGGAAATGGCCGACAACACACACACTATGGAGCACTCTACAGGTTCCGAATCAACTGTAGCCGCATTGCTGTAAGAAATGAGGGCTGGATTTAAAGCTCTGGGCTCCCGCTTTGACACCTTAGACAAGAGCATTGCAGACATGGGAGCCAAAAAACAAATCCATGATCAGCGACTGGACGTCCCAGAAGCCCGCATATCAGACATCGAAGACGGGACAGCGCAGTCTCTCAAGAGGCTGGAGTGAACGGAAAGATTGCTAAAGGAGGTGGCTATCAAGAATGAAGATCTGGAAGCCGCCTCAATAACGTCCACATAATGGGATTTCCAGAGACGACAGCAACGGGCTGGATGGATCAATTTGTGGAGAAATTACTCAATGAACTGTTTGGAGTTGAGCCTTTCACACCCGGATTTGTGGTGGAAAGGGCCCACAGATTTGTGGGCCCCAGACCCAATCCTGGCCTCCCCCCCCAGACCCATTATAGCGTGCCTTCTTAATTTTCGAGACTGAGACACTGCGCTAAGGTTAGTGAGGGAGCGTGGGGAGGTGACCTGACAGGGATCAAAACTGTCCTTTTACCCAGACTTTACTGCAATGGTTCAGGAGGCGCGACCAAAGTTCAATGGAGTGAAAGCCATGCTGCGGAATTTAGGATTTAAGTATGCTATGCTATATCAGGCGGGACTGAGGGTAGACGTAGGAGGCAGGTCCCATATCTTTGACACATTAACAGAGGCACAGGAGTTTTTCCGGACATACAGACAGAAGAACACGCCAGCCACGGCGGGCGGATCTCAATCCTCCCCGCCACACAGCGACTCAGATGCAAGTGCTGAGCTCTTTTCCAACCCTGGCACTGGTTGACGCAAATATCTGCTTTCTACGTAGTTATACATTCCACTGGGGAAATCTTTTTTTTTTTCTTTATATTATTCAAAGTTATTACATATGGCTTGCCATACCCTGTGCTGCCACCCCAAAAGGTGTATCCGCTAAGTTAGTTCACATCCACAACGGGGCCTTTAGTTGGCTGGCTCAACAGAGAGCTCCTTTGTATGACACGTTCAATGTGGGTTGGCCTCCTCGGGGTTGGTAGGTGGCTGGGTGGGGGGAGGTGGGCGGGGATGGGAAAAGTTAATTTCAATTGTCTGTTTTCACACCCCAATTCAATGTCATTGAATATATTTGATGTTCATCACAGTTCCGATACGTTAAGGTATACACTTTTCCTGGATGACTCGACTGGGTAATATTGATGGCCCCTCTGAACTAACTTTGATGTTATGAAATGTCAGAGGCCTCAACGACAATCACAAACATAGGTAGGTTCTTCATTATCTACTACGGCACAATGTAGATATAGCATATCTGCAGGAAACACACTTTCGCCCCTCCGACACACAACGCTGTGGCGCTAGCTGGGGCGCCCAAAGATTCTTTGCCAACTATAGCAGTTAAGCCAGGGGCACCACCATCCTAGTACACAAAAGAGTCCCTTTTAGTCTCAGCGATGTCCTACGTGACCCGGAGGGCAGATACATTATAGTTGTTGGCTCTCTCTGTGGCCACAAAACTGCACTGATTAATGTCTATGCCCGAACGTGGATGCACCAAAAATTTTCCAAACAATGGGCGCTAAACTGGCTAAATATGCACCACAGAAGATGCTACTGGGTGGAGACCATCATTTATTTCTTGATCCAGTGCTGGACAGTACTTCCAGGGCTCCGGACTCCAAGTCGCGAGCGCGGAGAGCCCTGCATGACCTTTGTGACCAATACGCCTTAGTTGACATTTGGCGGAGCCGCAATCCTACGTTGACAGAGTATACTCACTATTCTGGCCAGCATCACATCTGGATCAGGATTGACTATTGGCTTGTCTCACCTGACGTCATTGACTGGTTCACTTCCCATGACACACTCCCTCGTACTTACTCTGATCACTCCCCGATAGTATTATAATTCAAAGCGGAGGTGCGGGAGGCGATAGAAGACTATTTTGAACTTAATACTGGTTTGGTTGACACTAGAGTGGTATTGTGGGAAGGCTTTAAAGCTGTTATTAGAGGCGTCTGCATTTCTAAGCAAGCTGGGGTGCTCAGAGATCTTCGCAACACGATGACCCGTATTGAACGAGCCATCACTGAGCTTGACTCTCAATCTTCGTTGTTGCCGCTCCCTGACTATCAGGCAACGAGACTCTTGCTTCTGTCTGAGTACAGAGACTCCGCGGATCGGGAAATATTGTATCTGGGGAAATACCACACAGCTCGACGTTATGGGGAGGGAGAAAAACCAGGGAGGGTGCTAGCACAAATGCGGAGACCCCCGTATTGTAACCCATACATTACTGAGCTACTATCTACTGCAGGAGACACACTAGACTACACACCTGCCATCCGGGATGAATTAATAGACTACTACACAACCATCTATACATCTAGGACGGGCCATGACGACACTGCCCGGACAGACTACCTTGAAGAAATCACATTGGTGTATCCTTACTCAACATGAACTACAAATGTCTGGCTAAAGCCTTGGTTAATAGGTTGGCTCAATTAATGTAGTTCATTATCTCCCCGGTGCAATCGGGCTTCGTTCCACATCGGTCCACCTCCCTGAACCTACGCACACTGTTCGCAGTAATACACAGAATACAACTAAACACCCCCATTGCTGCGATACTGTCAGATACAGAGAAGGCGTTCGACTCCCTGGAGTGGCCATTCCTTTTAGAGGTGATGAGATGCATGGGCCTACCCTTTGGCTTCATCACAACAGTTGCTCTATTATATAACAGTCCTGTGGCACGGCTCCGTCTAAACGGCACTCTTTCGAAACCGTTTCAGCTATCTCGTGGGACGCAACAGTGTTGTCCCCTATCCCCACTCCTGTTTATCCTTGCAATGGATCCACTGATCAGGTATTTTCAAGAACGTCACATGCACCGTGGGTTACAGCTCACTACTCGTTCCCCCTCTTAGTCCCCCTATATGCGGAAGACCTCATCTTATATGTATGGGAACCGCAGATCAATCTTGCACCCCTCATAAGGGAAATCATTTGCTTTGGAAGTTTCTCAGGGCTGGATATAAACTGGCAAAAGTCCACTATTTTTCCACTAACTTCGGGCATGGGAAATGGAGTACCCCCTGGAATGGTGCCACGACTTGGTAAAATACCTTGGGATACACATTCACCGGGAGACCACCCACATCATTGGCTGGTCGGGTTGCAATTCTGAAAATGGTGGTCCTTCCCAAATGTTTATATCTTTTTAATAACCAAAGAGATTCTATCAATATGAAAAAAAGTGATTTATTTATTTATTTATTTATTTATTTATTTATTTTTTAGGTGGAAACTCTGTGTCTAATAAGGGTGTACTCTCTTCGTGGGTTGTCGAAGGAGAGCACTTTGTGCTTTTAAAATACCCCTCACACACTATGAATCCCATAGTGTCTTGCTTCATCATAGGGGTCTTCCCGTCCCTCTACGGGGCGGGGCGTGCTACGACCTATGAACTACGCGGGAGCACTGAATGGTGACGATAGGCTATGTGTGGAGTGGTGGTAGGGGTGAGAGGTGAAGGTGAATACTTACTAAGGTGTGGTGATAATACTGAAAAAGTTTAAAAATTCCCTGGCTAGTAGAAAAAAACAATGTATTCACTTCTCTGGCTGGGAACAGTAAAAAGGGGATTAAAAAGCAGTAAAACAAAGTGTGTTAACTACTTGGTCGACATGACATGTTTCATAAGCAGACCCCTACTGCTTATTCATTAGGACCTATGGTGATCCCTACCAATAATACTCAATTCTAAATATATGTTATGTTATGTTATGGGAATTTGTATAGCGCGCGGCTGCCCCAGCCAAGGGGCGTCTCGGCGCTGTGAGCTGACCAGAATGCGGAATGAAGGTGCACAGAAAACAAATTATTGGAAAAGATGGGTTTTGATGGCCTTTCTAAAGGCTAAGAGATCATGCATCCCCCGTATGGTTACAGGCAAGCTGTTCCATAGCTTGGCAGCAAGGAGGCTAAAAGAACGTCCACCAACTCTGGCAAGTCTAGTGCGGGGAATGATCACTAGATGTTGTCCCTCTGAGCGGAGAGATCGGCTGGGTGTGTACTCAGACAAGAGGGGACTCAGCAGTGGGGGAGAGGCGGTTTTGAGGATCTTGAAGGCTAAACATAGAGACTTAAACTGGATCCTTTTTCCCACCGGGAGCCAATGCAGTTTTCTTAAGGTTCCTGAAACTGAAGAGTGGCGAGGGAGGCCGACCAAAGCCCTGGCAGCCGCGTTCTGGACTCTCTGCAGTCTGGTGGTTTCGGCCAGGTTCGCTCCCAAAAGGAGAGAACTGGCATAGTCCAGTCTAGAAAGGATCGTCGCCTGGACGATGAGCTGGCGGGTGCGACAGTCAAAGAACTTCAGGATAGGCCTGATGTTGCGTAAAATGCCGAAGCATGTGGCAGCCACTTTCTTGGTGTGGATGGTGTATTTTAGATCCGAATCGACCCAGACACCTAGATTTTTGACACAGTCTTTTGGCTTGGGGGGTGGGCCCAGAATGTCAGGCCACCAGTTATCTCCCCAGGAAGCGGTGTTTTTTCCCAGGAGGAGAATCTCGGTTTTACCGGCGTTTAATTGGAGAAAGTTCGCCGTCATCCAGTTGGTGATGTCAATGAGTGTCTGTTTAAAGAGATGGGCTTCCAGACCACTGTTGTTATTCAAAGCCACCACCAACTGGGTATCATCTGCATATGATACCAAAGCCATTCCATTCCTTTTGGCCACCTCCGCTAACGGGCGGACATAGACATTGAACAGGGTAGGGCTAAGGGACGAGCCCTGCGGCACTCCCTTTCCAATGCTATGCTCCTTCGAGATGTAAGGGGGGGTGGAGACTTTGAAAGACCTGTTAGACAGGAAGTCTCTGAACCACCCCAGGGCTGCCCCTGTGACTCCAATTTCCTCCAGTCTCGTCAAGAGGACCTCATGTGACACCGTATCGAAGGCAGCACTGAGGTCCAATAGGACCAGTGCTGCAGTACCACCGGCGTCAAGAATGGAACGGAGGTCTTCAGAAACACTGAGCAAGGCTGTCTCGGTGCTATGGCCAGCTCTAAACCCGTGTTGGGAGTCATCCAGGATGTTATTGGTGAGGAGGAAGTTGGACAAGATGTTATTGACGTGTGCCTCGGCCACTTTAGCAGGCCAAGGGAGCAGGGAGATCGGCCTAAAGTTCTCCGGAAGTGAGGGATCTAAAGTAGGTTTTTTTAGAATAGGGGACACCCATGCCTGCTTCCATTTGATAGGAACACTGGCAGTGGAGAGTGACCGATTGATGATGTCACGGACGTGGTCTGTGATGAGTACATGAGCGTCACAGAAAAGGTCAGGCTTCAAGGGATCTGCCGGAGACCCGGATTTAATTTTTCTACAGATTTTAGAGAAAGTCTCACGGTCAAGTGTAGGAAGGGAAGTGAGGGAAGGCCTAGTAGGATCAAAGGTAACCGGTGACTGTGGGCCTTTGGGGAAAGTGTCGTATATCTTCATGATTTTATCTGTGAAAAAATTAGCCATGTTGTTGCAGAGGTCGGGCGAGGTAGTGATGGCGTTGACAGATTTTTTTGCCGTGAGGTCTTTCAGAATTTTAAAAACCGATTTTGAGGTGTTAGAGCTATTGTTAATTTCACTGGCATAATATGCCGCTCTTATTCTGCAGACTTTACGGTGGTAAGTTTTTTGGAGCAGGACATATTCTTGTTTAAGGCTGGCATCATAGCTTTTTCTCCAGCGTCTCTCTGCCTTCTTACATTCCTTTTTCAAGGTAGCAAGTTCTGAGTTGTACCATGGACTCGCCGTGTGAATGCGGGCCTTGGTCCATCTGGCAGGGATAAGAGTGTCGAGGGCCTGGGTAATCCAGAGGCAGAACTGATCGTAGCCTGCATCCAGGTCGTCACTCGGGAGTAGAATAAAGATGTATGCCTAAAGTCCTATTCATGGAGGCAAAAATAAGCCGCCAGGAAATGCTTCTTGGCTTGAGTGGGCCCCTAGCGAAGCTTTTGTGAAAAAAAGGGTGACCTAATCCGGTCCCTATGGAGAGAAAAAGAAAGAGAAAAAGAACAAAAATACAATTGATGATTGTTATAAAAGCACAAGGAAAAATCTTTGGCACATAATAATCCAAGATCAACTTATTCGTATTTTTCACAATGTGGCATGATATTTACAGACAATGGTGTAATGACCTCATGCTCTGTTGCGGGAAAAAGAAAGGTACTATTGATACACTTTCTTATTATAATCGTTGATTTGAGAGCGTAATATCCCTCCATTGGCTCACACATACGAACACTACACACACTGCAGGACATACGTACACAGAATATCTCGATTTCCCAAAAGCAGGGGGTGACATGTGCCTCCCTAGCAGGATTCCGACTGGCAAGTTAAAGGAGGGGCGGCAGTTGTAAGCCGGGTTTGTTTGTTAAAAAACACGAACTGTGAATTATAGTGCCTGGTAACAAATAAACACAAGTAACATATACATACACTCGTTGTAAATGATGTTTGCCCCATGAGTCTGCGTCTTAGGGTTTCAAATCGCCGGTTTACTATGATAAAATACTGGTGTAATTCCTCCTCAAGCGGAGGAATTGCCCATACGGCAAATTATCCCTTAGGTGTTTAGGGTGGAAGCTACTGTACATCAGAAGACAGTTTTTGGAAGTGTTTTTAAAATGGGTGGTAGTCATTAACCTTCCATCACTAGGTAAGATATTAAGGTCAAGAAATATAAGGCTGCTGTTCGAGATGGTACTAGTGAATTTCAGGAAATCGTCCTGCATATTCAGCCATGTCAGGAATTGTTTCGACGTTCGTTCATCCCCATCCCAAATGATGAGGATGTCGTCAATGTACCTTCTCCAAGTCCTTATATGATGTCTGAATGGATTGGTAGGATGGAGTATTTTCGTGGTTTCCAAGTTATGTACATAGAGACCAGCTATGCTGGGAGCAAAGGTGCTGCCCATGCTGGTTCCATGCTTCTGTAGATAGAGGGTGCCTTCATACTCGAAGAAATTCTCACTCAAAGCCAATGAACAACACTCCATGACCACGTTCCTAGGGGTTTGGTATTCCCAGTCAACCTCAAATAGGACGTTTTCAATGATGTTCAGGGTCTCATTGTGGGGGAGGCTGTTATACAGACTCTCCACGTCACAGCTTGTCAGTAATGGGGAGTCTGGGTCGAAGGTGAGTTCTTCAAGTAGATTTAGCATGTCCTTAGTATCCCTCAGGTATGTTGATGTTTGTTGCACCATGGGTCGTAAGAAGGCGTCTGCGAATCTGGACAATGGTTCCAAAATTGATCCAATACCTGAAACGATGGGCCGTCCAGGGGAGTTGTCTAGTCTCTTATGTATCTTTGGTAAGATATATAGATACGGAATTTTGGGGTTCTTTTGGCATAGGAATTCACCTTCTTTTTTTGTAATCCAATTGTGAGCCAATGCTTCCTCTACCATAGTGTTTATTTTTACCCGTATTCTCTCAGTGGGATCAGAGCGAAGTATCTCATAGTTACGCTGGTCTTGGAGAAGTCTTACGCATTTGTTCCCATATTGTTGTCTGGTCTGGATTACTGTGGCACCAGCCTTGTCTGCGGGTTTTATTATCAGTTCGGTGTTACTGCTCAGTTCTTGGAGTGCTTTTCGTTCCTCTTTGGAAATATTTTGAAACACCCTTTGGTTCCATGGGTCTAGATCATTTAAATCCTTCATGACCGCTTTTTCGAAGGTAAGGAGTTCTACCGTTAAGGAGTTATCCAGAGGGGTGAAGTTTGATTTTGGTCTTAGTCCAGTGTCCCCTTCTTGTGTGACCTTTTCTTTGTCGCTGAAAAAAACTTGGATTTTCAATCTTCTAATGAAATTCTGTATTTCTTTACAAAGAAGGAATTTATCCATGTTCGCTGTGGGGACGTAGCCAAGCCCTTTCTCCAATACTTTTATCTGTGTGCTTCTGACAAATTGAAATGGTGAGGTTCAAGATCAGGCTCACTTCTGATTCTTGGACGCTCCTGTCATGCTTCTTGTCGACACTCTGGGTGGTTCTTCTTCTGTAGTCCAGTTTGTGCCCCTCCGATTCCGTCCTTTGTTCCTCCCTTGGCGTACCCCTAAAAAAGGGGTCTGGTCATAATAGCTGTAATCTTGTTGTGGGTATGCCCCTTTTTTTCATAAAAATAAGCCATTTCCTACCGATGAAAGTAAAAAGAGAAGAAAGACCCAACCTCGGGGCTTTGTTCCCACCCCGCTGATGCCTCACCGATTTCAATTTGTCAGAAGCACAGATAAAAGTATTGGAGAAAGGGTTTGGCTACGTCCCCACAGCGAACATGGATAAATTCCTTCTTTGTAAAAAAATACAGGATTTCATTAGAAGATTGAAAATCCAAGTTTTTTTCAGGGACAAAGAAAAGGTCACACAAGAAGGGGACACTGGACTAAGACCAAAATCAAACTTCACCCCTCTGGATAACTCCTTACCGGTAGAACTCCTTACCTTCGAAAAAGCGGTCATGAAGGATTTAAATGATCTAGAAGCACGGAACCAAAGGGTGTTTCAAAATATTTCCAAAGAGGAACGAAAAGCACTCCAAGAACTGAGCAGTAACACCGAACTGATAATAAAACCTGCAGACAAGGGTGGTGCCACAGTAATCCAGACCAGACAACAATATGGGAACGAATGCGTAAGACTTCTCCAAGACCAGCGTAACTACGAGATACTTCTCTCCGATCCCACTGAGAGAATACGGGTAAAAATAAACACTATGGTAAAAGGAAGCATTGGCTCACAATTGGATTACAAAAGAAGAAGGTGATTCCTATGCCAAAAGAACCCCAAAATCCTGTATCTATATATCTTACCAAGGATACATAAGAGACTAGACAACCCCCCTGGACGGCCCATCATTTCAGGCATTGGATCAATTTTGGAACAAGTGTCCAGATTCGCAGACGCCTTCTTACGACCCCTGGTGCAACAAACATCAACATACCTGAGGGATACTAAGGACGTGCTAAATCTACTTGACCCAGACTCCCAACTACTGATAAGCTGTGACGTGGAGAGTCTGTATATCAGCCTCCTCCACAATGAGACCCTGAACATCATTGAAAACGTCCTATTTGAGGTTGACTGGGAATACCAAACCCCTAGGAACGTGGTCATGGAGTGTTGTTCATTGGCTTTGATAGAGAATTTCTTCGAGTATGAAGGCACCCTCTATCTACAGAAGCATGGGACCAGCATGGGGAGCACCTTTGCTCCCAGCATAGCTGGTCTCTATGTACATAACTTGGAAACCACGAAAATACTCCATCCTACCAATCCATTCAGACATCATATAAGGACTTGGAGAAGGTACATTGACGACATCCTCATCATTTGGGATGGGGATGAACGAACGTCGAAACAATTCCTGACATGGCTGAATATGCAGGACGATTTCCTGAAATTCACTAGTACCATCTCAAACAGCAGCCTTATATTTCTTGACCTTAATATCTTCCCTAGTGATGGAAGGTTAATGACTACCACCCATTTTAAAAACACTTCCAAAAACTGTCTTCTGATGTACAGTAGCTTCCACCCTAAACACCTAAGGGATAATTTGCGGTACGGGCAATTCCTCCACTTGAGGAGGAATTGCACCAGTATTGAGAATTTCAAGCTCCATCGAAAGATCTAAAGAGGAAACTGGAGGCTCGTCAATACCCAGAGACAATAATCAATCAAGCCTTCAAGCGAGCACGGAATAACTGTAGGGAGAGTCTCCTCGAGGAAAAGATACCACAAGAGGAAGAAGAGAAAAGACCAATATGTATTACTACCTACAACACAAGCTCAAATCAGGTCAGCAAGATTGTAAATAAACATTGGAAGATTTTGAACAGTGGGGGTCTTCAGCTTCCAAAGCCAATGTTCTCGCACAGAAGGGGGAGAAGTATTAGGGACATACTGGTACATACCAGACCAAAAAACCCTAATATTAACCCCAGCAGGAATCCTGATTTTGTCCAAGGCCATCACCCATGTGGCAACTGTAGGGTTTGCTGTCTGACAAAGAAGAGCAATAAACTGATCTTTAGAAATGGGACAAGCTGGGAACAGAGGAATTTCACAACATGCAACCCCAACAATAGTGTATACTTAATTACTTGCCCTTGTCACATGGAATATGTGGGCATGACCAGCAGACCCGTAAAAACGAGAATAGGGGAGCACAAGAGTACGATCAAATGTAAAAGGGCAAGCACAAAATTGACGACGCACTTCCTCGAACTGAACCACAAACCTGAAGACATTTTTGGGACAGTAATCGAACAGGTAACCAGAGAAGAACAACTCCTTGAGAAGGAACAAAGATGGGTGTTCCGTCTGAGTACTGACAAGACTGGCCTGAAAGACGAAATACCATGGGGACAGCTTTAAGACCTCCACCAGAGCTATCCCAATGATAACCATCTCCGTGGGATAAATTGAAATCGTGCAGATTGCCACTGCCATATGTTGGCACATCCATGGTGATCGCATGTTTTTTATATGACCATATGCATTAGTAACCCCAGGCATTCTGTTCACCTGATCAGTAGTTTTTTCCAACTCCACCAGAGCTATCCCAACGATAACCATCTCCGTGGGATAGATGGAAATCGTGCAGCTTGCCACTGCCATATGTTGGCACATCCATGGTGATCGCATGTTTTTTATATGACCATATGCATCAGTAACCCCAGGCATTCTGTTCAACTGATCAGTAGTTTTTTCCAACTCCATGGTTTCTACATTACTCTCCTGAGATAGACTCAAAAACTGTTACTTTCGGAGTTTGGAAATTAATTAATCTTTTTTTCATACAAAATAAGCCATTTCCACCATTTCCTGCCGATGAACGTAAAAAGAGAAGAAAGACCTAACCTCGGGGCTTTGTTCCCACCCCGCTGATGCCACAAAGGTCAGCCATCTTTGTATACGCTCTAGCGTTTCAGTCTACACGTGGACGGAATCTGCTGACACATCGGCTGTTGCGAGCTTTGACTTCCGGCTTTAAAGAAGAGGGTTTGCTTTCCCCTTGTAACCCACGGAGCTGCGCTAGGGTAGGATTAAGGCGATTACTCGCTAGCGGTCACGTAAGTCAGACCTTAATCACGGGTCTTTAAACATACCTGATTACTCACTTTTATTGGGTCGCGTTTGACCAACAGGCAGCCCAAGTTAACCCTAACGTTTATTTTATCATAGTAAACCGGCGATTTGAAACCCTAAGACGCGGACTCATGGGGCAAACATCGTTTACAACGAGTGTATGTATATGTTACTTGTGTTTATTTGTTACCAGGGACTATTAATTCACAGTTCGTGTTTTTTATTAAACGAACCCGGCTTACAACTGCCGCCCCTCCTTTAACTTGCCAGTCGGAATCCTGCTAGGGAGGCACATGTCACCCCCTGCTTTTAGGAAATCGAGATATTCTGTGTACGTATGTCCTGCAGTGTGTGTAGTGTTCGTATGTGTGAGCCAATGGAGGGATATTACGCTCTCAAATCAACGATTATAATAAGAAAGTGTATCAATAGTACCTTTCTTTTACCTGCAACAGAGCATGAGGTCATTACACCATTATCTGTAAATATCATGCCACATTGTGAAAAATACAAATAAGTTGATCTTGGATTATTATGTGCCAAAGATTTTTCCTTGTGCTTTTATAACAATTATCAATTGTATTTTTTTTCTTTTTCTCTTTCTTTTTCTCTCCATAGGGACCGGATTAGGTCACCCTTTTTTTCACAAAAGCTTCGCTAGGGGCCCACTCAAGCCATAAGCATTTCCTGGCGGCTTATTTTTGCCTCCATGAATAGGACTTTAGGCATACATCTTTATATTTAGAATTGAGTAATATTGGTAGGGATCACCATAGGTCCTGATGAATAAGCAGTAGGGGTTTGCTTATGAAACATGTCATGTCGACCAAGTAGTTAACACACTTTGTTTTACTGTTTTTTTAATCCCCTTTTTACTGTTCCCAGCCAGAGAAGTGAATACATTGTTTTTTCTACTATCCAGGGAATTTTTAAATTCAGTATTATCACCACACCTTAGTAAGTCCTCACCTTCACCTCTCACCCCTACCACCACACCACACATAGCCTATTGTCACCATTCAGTGCTCCCGCGTAGTTCGTAGGTCGTAGCACGCCCCGCCCCGTAGAGGGACGGGAAGACCCCTATGATGAAGCATGACACTATGGGATTCATAGTGTGTGAGGGGTATTTTAAAAGCACAAAGTGCTCTCCTTCGACAACCCACGAAGAGAGTACACCCTTATTAGACACAGAGTTTCCACCTAAAAAATAAATAAATAAATAAATAAATAAATCACTTTTTTTCATATTGATAGAATCTCTTTGGTTATCTACAACGCAACGTACAGGAGGGTGATTCTATCACTACTGCCTCTACCCTTCCTCAATTGTTTTTTGTATATCTTTTTAATAACATGCCAATTCTGCTAACTGATGGCTTTTTTCGCACACCTCCTTCACACCTGGTCCGATTGGTGTGGGGAAGGGAGACAACCACGCATTCGCTGGTCCACCCTAATGCTCCCGTACGACAGAGGGGGGTACAGTGTCCCCAACTTCTAGCTATATTATTTGGTGGCGCAATGTCGATATGCACATGCCTGGTATCACCCGGATGCACGAATACCGTTTCTAAGGCCAGAAGCAGACCTGGTACTACCGGATAAGTGATCTGTAGAACTCCCTGGAGGTTTTCCTCACAACAGATGTGACATACAGTTTCTACCACCTCCTGGGCCTGGGGGAAATTGAGGAAGGTCACCGGCGTTGCGCACCTATATTCATCCTCCCTTCCCCTGCCAAACACTCAATGGTTTCCACTCACAGGTGAGGGCTTGGTACAGCGGACGTATACCACACTTGGCATTAGTAAAATAGGGGACCTATTCCCAGAGGGTCATGTTTTCTCACTAGACGAGGACGCCAGGATGACAGGTTGCCATTTCATGATGCGCTTCATCATGGTCCATGTTAGGTCAGCGCTTAGGACAGCATTTCCCACTCGAGATGGACTCCTATCCCCCACTCACACTAGTGATAGAGAACCCAGATGGGTCCCGACTATTTTCCAAAATGTACAAAGCATGCATGGACATTAAACCGGTAAATAACTCTAAGCTTCGGCAGGCCTGGGAGGCAGACATTGGGGGGGCCCATAGCGGGCGACCAATGGGCTAAGTGCTGTAAGGCCACCAGAGATATATCCTTAAACAGTAGACATAAACTGATTCATTTAAAATTTTTGCGACAGGCCTACTTCACCCCTAGTATGGCACACAGGATTAACTCCAGCAGGTCACACACATGTTTGAAATGCACCGCACCTCACGCCGATTTGATACACTTTGCCTGGACTTGCCCTCAACTACAAGCTTTCTGGGCGGGCGTACACATGACCCTGGGGAACATAAAAATCCCACTGAATCCCGTCCGTGAAATTGAGCTTGTTAGGCTATACAGTACAGATCCCCTGAAAAGTTAGGAAACTGACTGAAATAGGGCTACTCCTGGCCAAAAGAGAAGTCGCCGTACATTGGGGCCGGAAGTCTGCTCCCAAATTACAGGACTGGTTGCAAAGTATCGCATATTGCAATGTTAATGCAGAATATTATGCCAGCTTGATCCTGTTGACATCCGGCCCCAGGGACATATGGGGGCCCTTCAGGGACTATGTTGTTGCTCATAAACAGACTTCAGAAACGCAGATGGAAAGCGGCATTGTACCGGGGCGAGTGGGTTGTTTGGGTGGCTGTCATGTACGCAACAGACCTGATCCAGTGCTAGACATGAAGTGCCCGGGTGGGAGAAGGGGAAATTGGGTTGAGGGAAGAATGGGAGGACAATCACATATCAGAGATGTGAAGATGGGCTCAGTGTATGTTTTACATTACAGGACGGGTGTAATAAGTGTAAATGTTCTTATTGTTGCCATGAACACGACTATTATTGAACTTGGGGGTGTGAAGAATGGAATGGACACAATGCTTGTTTGTACTGACATGTGCAAGATGTTTAAAACAATTAAAATAAAGTGTTAAAAATATTATTATTTTTAAAGAAGGGGTATAGTGAACCAGGCTCTTATAAGCATGGCTACTCATGAAGAATGGGTATCGGGAACCCAGCATGTATAATCACTGCTACTCATGAAGAAGGCGTTTAGTGTACCATGCTTGTATAAGCACGGCTACTAGTGAAGAAGGGGTATAGTGAACTGGGCTTGTATAAGCACAGCATTCGTAAAGGAGGGGTATAGTGAACCGAGCTTGTATAAGCATGGCTACTCGTAAAGAAGGGGTATTGTGTACTAGGTTTGTTTAAGCACGGCTACTCATGAAGAAGGGGAATAGTGAACTGAGGCTACTCATGAAGAAGGGATATAGTGAACCAGGCTTGTATAAGCATGGCTACTCATGAAGAAGCAGTATAGTGTATTGAGCTTGTATAAGCACGGATCCTCATGCATAAGGGGTATAGTATACTGAGGCTTCTCATGAATAAGGGGTATAGTGTATCGAGCTTGTATAAGCATGGCTACTTGGGAAGAAGGGGTATCATGTACCGAGCTTGTATAAGCACAGTTGCTCATGAAGAAGGGGTATAGTGTACCAGGCTTGAATAAGCATGACTACTCATAAAGAAGGGGTACAGTGTACAGGGTTAGTATTAGCATGGCTACTCGTGAAGAAGGGGTATAGTACCTAGCTTGTATAAGCACGGCTACTCATGAAGAAGGGTTATAGTGTACTAAGCTTTTATAAACACATAACACTGCATAATGAGCATTAAGAGTTCTGGACTGGGGAATCAAAAGCAGCCCTAGCATCAATACTCACTCCCTTCGTCTCCTCACACAATCTCTTTTGCCATCCATCCATTCTCTCTCTCCTGTCCCTCTCTTTTCCCTCTCTGACTGCTTTATTTCTACCTACCCCTTTCTTTTTTCTCTCTCTCTCTTTCAGTCTTCCCCCTCCTTTCTCTCTCGAAGCTTCCAACTTCAATTAGCCTGGTAGAGCTGGGGAAAATGAAAAAGGCATTAGTAGTGCACTGGGCTTTTAAAACAGGTCTCCTAGGGCTCCAGCCCACCAGGGAAATGCCAGGTGGAAAAAAGAGTATGTCCAGCCCTAGACTTAAGGCAATAGCTTACCTATCTCGAATATGTACGTATTACACTTCAGAATCACCATGGATGCAGAAGGGAAGGCAGTGCTGATTATGCTAGATCTGTCAGCAGCCTTCAACATGGTCCTCCACTCCAGACCTGTAGCACATCTCCAATCTATCGGTGTAGTTGGTCAGGCCTTGGACTGGCTTGCTTGCTTTTTTGAGGGCAGAGGACAGGAGGCATGGGTCCCTCCTTTTTCTTCAAAGTCCCTGGAGCTAAAGGTGGGGGAGCCTCAGGGCTCTGCTTTGAGCCCCACACTGTTTAACATTTATCTCACACCACTAGCCAAGTCTGCGGAAGCCATTGGGGGGATAAAGTGATCTCCTACTGTAATGACACTCAGTTGCTGTTCTCCTGTGACAAGCGAGAAACAATTGTAGGCTAATCTATTCAATCTTGCCTAGCAGCTGTATTCCATTGGATGACCACCAATCAACTAAAGTATAAGGCAGACAAAAGCAAAATTCTATACTTCATTCAAAGTCCTTCGGAAATATGGCAGACCTTCTTGCCTGAAGGAAAAAAATATATCATATATATATATATATATATATATATATACATACATACATACACATATCAATGCTCGAAGGTGTCCACCTTTGAGTAGCACGCAAACAGCAGCTTGGTTTATGTATAGGTGAGGACGGGGATCCACTCGTAGAGGCCGCTCCGTACGGGATCTGCCCAACGCGTTTCGAAGCTCCATCTGCTTGTCTTCAGGGGCTTTAACGGAAGCGTTGTGCGCAACCGCCGACCCACTTCCCCATTTTATGTATAACACATCCACGGATGGGAGGCTCAAATGAGACTGTGCATTCTGGGAAGTGTGGTCCGGGAAGCACACAATCAAGTCCTGTATGGACTCCACAAGTGGGCCCGTCCTCGATTCCAAGTACAACTGCTGCTTCACATTAGTGACCCCCAGGGTACCGGGGTGGTGCATACTCCGCGGCTGGACGGCCGTGTATAAATCAATGCTCGAAGGTGTCCACCTTTGAGTAGCACGCGAACAGCAGCTTGGTTTATGTGTAGGTGATGACGGGGATCCACTCGTAGACGCCGCTCCGTACGGGATCTGCCTGACGCGTTTCGAAGCTCCATCTGCACACAAAGACAACACACTGCACACAAAGACAACACGTGAACAGAAATGCTACAACAACCCCGATGATCATCAGAATCTTCCAACCCCACGTCGACATTAGGCCCCAAAACCATCCTAGTAGTGTCCAATCACCTACGTCCACGTGTATGACTCGGAGATCTTATGCAACTTCGAGATGGCTTGATATACAGTAGGAGCGTTATCAGGAATGAAAATACAGCAACTCGAATGGATCACCTTGCGCACACCACCTCTATCTGCAAGAACAACGTCTAGAACCATACGGTTCTGCAACGTCATAAGCCTATCCGCCTGAAGCTCTGCTGTCAGATTACCAAGAGCACTCGCAGTTATGTTAGCAGTTGATTCTACCACACGAGTCAATTGTCTCAGGTTCCTACTATTAACCATAGGTCCCCAAAACGGCAGGAAACCCTTAACCGCATGGCTGCTAGGCGTTTTCCCGTCCTGCGCTGAAGAACCAATATGACCATTATTCATGACGAGCTGGCCTTGTCATCCGCGCACTGCAGGTATGCGCCATGACGAGCCCAGCTCGTCATTAGCTTCGAAGGGGTTAAAGAAATCTCCTGCTTCTTGACCGGCAGTGTCCTCTGTGCTAATAACGCCTCTCACAACTCTAGTCTTGTGATAGTCCGAGGCAACTGTAAAAGTTGGTGGCAACAGATTCGCAATATAACAGGTGCCCGAATAGTCACGGGGCAACCACGTATATGCGCGATCATAACATACAAAGTATGTACCCTTGGCAGTCAGGAAAACAGGGGAAGAGAGCATTGGTAAAAAATACGATTCAGTGCAAGCACTCTTCCCAAGCTGAGCTCGCGGATTTCGACCAAGACCTTGCAAGCAGAAATTACCAAGGTGGGGTACGATCCAGATCGGAGACGAGCTCTTAAGCTGTCTATCACCCACTGATATGCTATACTCAGCCTCACTCAGATCCTTGTATGCTCGCACCTCTTCCTCCGGAATAAGCGATGCATCAAAAATGTCTCTATCTAAGTCAGCAATCGCTATTGCCAGAGTCTTGTGGTACGGGCCGGGACCAAAACCTGCAGAGCGTGGCTCTCGATGGGGGTAGGAATCTAGTGCACTACGGAACATAGTTTGAAATGCTCGAGCTGACCCCTGGGAGCTGTAAGGAAGAACCAAATACGGAATACCCCTATCCATGGTATGTGGCATTAACCCACACACCCAACAATTAGTAGTATTCATCACCAACTGATGCTGATGTAGGAGTTGGACAAAGGAGTTGTTCATGAATTCCGCACGTCTAACCTGTTCATGTTGGGGCAGAGGATGAAAGGAATGTGGAGAAACAGTGGGAATAGAATCCAGTTTAGAAGAAGAGAAAGTAGGTGAAGCAGAAGGCAATAACGACTGTATTCCAAAATACACTCCACCCACCAATAGCATAGAAACGGTCAGAAACAGCAGGAATACCTGAAACAGAAAGCATTTTGTTCGTACGATCTTATGTAATTTCGATCTTTGAGCCAACATCCTCTCTACTTCCGACAGCTTAGAGAACGCCATCCTCTAAAAACCGTCCGTAACGTTCTTGACGCACTCCGTTCTGAATAGCGATTATCAATTCCCAGGAGTTCCCAGGAATCGACAAAAGTAACCGACCTAGGGTCAGAAACCTGCTAAACAGAAGGAAGTACCCGCACGGCCCTACGGTCTACCCGGATGAAAGGTTTTCTTTAATCAAACATTCAATTTTTAATGAAAATCTCCTAGCTGTGGAAGAAAAGGAACACACGTAAAGAGAAACTCAAAAATTAATAGAGGATGCAATTGTTCATAACGTTCACGGCAACAGTAAGGGGGGTAATATAAATTCAAAAAGGGAGAACAAAAAGGGATGTTTTTATTAGTCTTTGTCATGAGAACGAAGGAAATATCGACTTCTTCCAGGTTGAGTCTGTTCTTCAAATAATTGTTCAGATGGCGAAACAGTGTTCGATCGTTCTGATGACAGTTCAGGCCTTGAATTTTCCAATGCTGACGATTCAACAGGTGTATCTGGCTGCAATGAATTGTCTCCTACAGGTTGAGCATCACTAAACGGCACAAAATGTATTGGGGTCTCAGTTTCTGTTGCGGCAATTCCAGTTCTAACCCAAGAATCTGCTGGCAAAGGGATCGGGACTTTCTTGGTGTGGGTGGCATGCACCCAATTCTTTTGGCCTTCCAACTGAACTGCAGTTCTTGTAGCCAGCAGGACTTGGAAGGGACCCACAAATCTCGGCTCCAGGTTACGCTTTCTCCCAAAATTACGGGTGACGACCCAGTCACCCGGTTGGAGCCGATGTCCAGGACCCTCTGTCTGCGCCGGTAGAGCTTCAAAGACCTGTTGATGAATTAACCTCAGTTTAGCAGTCAGATCATGAAGATAATCAATTAACATTGGATATTCAAGACTATCAAAGGCCTTAGGCCTCGGGACTCCCCAAATGTTCGCAGGACGGCCGAACACAATCTCATATGGGCTAAGCCCTACTCGAGAGTGTACAGTCGCCCTGGTCGACAAGAGAGCTAGAGGCAAGGCATCAGGCCATGACAGGCCAGTCGTAGCTTGAATCTTAGCAAGCTTCAGTTTCAGAGTACCATTGTACCCTTCCACTAAACCCGCTGACTGGGGATGATTGGCGCTATGGAATTTTTGTCGAATTCCAAGGCCCTTACACACACTCTTCATCACACTCCCCACAAACTCACTTCCGTTATCTGACCATACAATCCGTGGCATTCCATACCGAGGAAAGTATTCCTTCAGTAGGACTTTTGCGGTGGACAGGGCAGTATTATCTTTAAGAGGATAGGCCTCAATCCATCTGGAGAACGCGCAAACCACAACTAAAACGTACTTCAGGTTATTGCATCTCTCCATATGGATGAAGTCCAATTGGATGACCTCAAAGGGACATGTAGGAGGAGCAAAATGGCCAGGTGGAGTGGGGGTGCCCTTGCCAGGATTATACATCATACATACCATACAATTCTTAACCACTCTCTCAGCACACTTAGCAATACCATCATTCTTCCATACAGGAGACAGCAATTTACAAATTCCTTTCGCGCTAATATGTGACAAGCCGTGAGCCATAGTCACAACGGCTAGCACATATGCATCTGGTAACATCCACCTCTGACACTCCGACAAATCAATCCAACATCCATGGACGTCTAACTTTCCCGTGCTTTCTTTCCACTTAGTCTTTTCAGTTTCAGTGGCCTCATTCTGAATCGCTTTCACGCTCTCAACAGTGTCCTCACACATACCAGTCTCCGCCGGCCACCTTACTGAACTTGTAACGTACATTCGGGTTGCAAGATTCTTAGCCGTTTCCTTTGCAATCTCATCCGCAAACGCGTTACCACGACCAACATCATCCGTAACCTTTCGGTGCGCGCTGCATTTAATGATTGCCACCTGCTTAGGCAATGTAAGTGCGTCCAAAAGATCGTTCACGAGCTGTCCGTGTTGGATCTTCGTGCCATGCGATGTCATAAATCCTCTTTCTCTCCACAATCGACCAAAGCTATGTGCAACACCAAACGCGTATTGACTATCTGTAAACACATTCACTCGCTTTCCCTTAGACAAAACACACGCTCTCGTTAACGCAATCAACTCTGCCGCTTGCGCTGAATTCTGATTCAATCTCGCAGTTTCCACAACCGTACTCAACATTACTACAGCATACGCAGTCGTCACATCACCATTCGGCAACTTAAAACATGAACCATCAACATACAAAGTACCATCGGGATCTGCCAATGGAGTGTTTTTTAGGTCAACACGACCCTTCGTTTCTTCCTCAGTTCGTAGATAACAATCATGTGGTGGTACATCATCTGATTCCATATTAGTCGGCAACAATGTCGCCGGATTCAGCACATTACAGCGCTTTATTTGGATATGACTTGCCAAAAGCGTCAACTCATAACCAGACAACCTTGCGCTCGTCAAGTGTTGAGTTTTTGTGCGATTCAAGAGAGTGTCAACTGCATGCGGAACCATCACCATAAGCATATTATCCATGACCAGTCCTGCAGATTGTCGGATGGACATCGCAGCTGCCGCTGTCGCTCTTAGACAACTCGGCAATGCCCTAGCTACTGGGTCCAAGGTCGAGGAAAAATATGCACATGGACGCTGCTTACCGCCAAATTGTTGCGTCAAAACACTCAACGCACAACCCTCTCTCTCGTGAACGTATAGTGTAAACGGCTTACTGTAGTCAGGAGTACCTAACACAGGAGCCGAACACAACGCATCACGCAATTCAGAAAAACTTTTCTGACACTCTTTGGTCCATGGCAAAGGAGTCGGAACATCCTTGCACGTAAGGGCTAACAATGGCTTCGCTAGCAAGGAAAAATTTGGAATCCATTGCCTGCAGTATGACGTGATACCTAGAAAGGCACGCACATCTCTCTGAGTTGTTGGCAAAGTCATTTGAGCGATTGCTGCAATTCTTTCTGGGGTCAACCGTCTTCCCTCCTTTGACAATAAGTGACCTAGATAGGTTACTTCTTGTCAACAATATTGCAGCTTAGAAGGTGACACCTTGTGATGTAAGTCACAAAGATGCTGTAACAGCGATACTGTAGCAGTTTTGCAAATCTCTTTAGTGTCAGCAGCCACGAACAGATCATCAACGTACTGAATCAAGGCCGCACCAACTGGTAACACAAACGCATCAAGTTGACTCTTTAGGGCTTGGCTATAGATCGATGGACTCTCACAGTAGCCCTGAGGAGCGCGTTTAAACCTGAAGCTGCGACCACCTAATGAGAAGCCAAATAGATCTCTGCTTTCCTCAGCAATCGGAATGCTAAAGAAAGCATTCTTCAAATCGATTACTGAGAACCAAGAGGCAGAGGCTGGAATCAGAGTCAGTAAAGCCGTAATGTCAGGCACCACAGGAAATTGTGGAATCACAATTTTATTTACCTCTCTTAAATCAATGACAAAACGATACACAGGAGGCTTGGATGGATCAGTTCTTTTCAAGATAGGTGACACAGGACTATTACACACATTTCCCCGAGTTTCCTCAATAACATCCTTTTTGATCAAGTCATAAATGATCGCTAATAGCGCTCGTTCACCATCAAGAGAGATACGATACTGGGGGATACGTGGTAATCGCACATTCGATTTCAATTGGACAACATAAGGTGATATGTCCAGCAGGCCCACGTCATTGGGACCTGTTGCCCACAGACTCAGGAAGAGAACTCAATTCCGGTGGGAGCTCATCAGTTGACAAGTACATAGGAGAGATCACTCTCTGACCCAATGTAAGCTCCACTCCCGCAGGAGAACAGTACAGAGTCGCATATAACCGTTTCGACAAATCCAGGCCCAAAAGATTCTCACCACAACCAGTAGTTAAAATCAAAGGAGCTTCTAGCTCACGAGGCCCAATTGTAAGGGGCAAAGGGCTAGAAACCGGATTGCCAACGGGGGCACCAGAAAATCCAACGGAAACATTCGTTAAGCCAGACAAAGGTGCGCCAGGGAGTTTCGAATGCATGATGGAACTTTTCGCTGCACCAGTGTCCAACAGAAAAGGCTCAACTACGCTCAATGTGGCAACTGCGACGTAAGGCCCTCTCTGATCAACCGGAACTGATACTACTCCCTCTCTTTGTCTGTGGCTGTCCTAGTAATTACCGTCAGCATCAATTTTTTTTTTTTTTTTTTAAATATATTTTTATTGCAGGAATCAGTAAATCAGTACAGTAACGACCAGCATTGTATTAAAAGCAACCCATACAGAATAAAGTCCTCTGGCCCCCCTCCGTAAAGTCTGTACACAGCCAACTGATCCGCAACCCTGGAGTCGGGCGGCTAAATGCAACAGGGGTCAGAAGAATGCTGAAGCTGGTCCGGATAACACACTGTCCGTCATCTGCTTTTCCAAACAAACCCAAAACCCCCAAAACAAACCCCCCCCTCAAAATACCTACTAACTATGAAACCCCCCCCTCCCCCCCACCACCAGCGCCAGGGAGCTTATCAACATAGGATCTACTACGTGACCCACGGGGAAGGTAATAGGACTGTCAGTGCTGACTTTCATCGGGACTCGGGGCGAGTCGCTTCTTCACTTTCGGAGTCACTGGGGGCACAATAATCCCTGAGGGCCTGTACTAGCATTTCCCACTCCAACGCGGCCTCCTGCGCCTTCTCATTACCCTGCCTCCAAGCCAGCTGATATCTTAGCGCGCTCTCTCCCGCCGCCCATTTCAAAAGCTCACTGTGCCATCTACTGCCTGCCGGACCAGTTCGTGCCTTCCAGTTCCTGGTCACCTCTCGCTTGGCAAGGAGGAGCCCCAGGTCGATAAATTTACTGGAGATTTTATTCCGAGGGGTATGGGGGAACCAGTGCAAGAGCCCCACCGCCGCATCGAATGATAAGCACCTCCCCGTCACCTCCTCCAGAGTCGTCGCTACCTCCTGCCAGTAGGACGTCAGTCCTGGACAGGCCCATAACATATGTAGGAGGTCCGCCTCCTGAGCCGGGCACCTAGGGCATTCCGCCGAAGCCGTGGCAAAATAACGCCTGATCTTTACCGGGGTTAAGTACGCTCTATGGAGGACATAATAGTGAACCAGTTGGAAACGGGCGCTACGCGTGCCCTTCCAGGCACGTCTCACCAACTGGGCCCAGGTCGTCTCCGGGATCTCCCTACCAATGTCCTCCTCCCAGCGGGTCCTCAACTTGGTGAGAGGAACCAATCCCTCGGCAATCAGCCTGCCATAGAGGCAAGTGACCGCCTTCACCGTGCCCGCCGACATCATTGCGTACTGGCACACCTGAGACAAGTGGGGTTCCTCCAGCCCGTTCTGCCAGTGCGCCTGGATCGCCCGCACAATGGCCGAGTGCAACAGAAAGTCACCCCGGGGGATCCCGAAGCGGTCAATGAGATCCTGAAAGGACAGGAGCGCCCCGTCTTCGTATAGATCACCGACGAGCTGTAACCCGGAATCCTCCCAGGCCGCCAATCGTGACCAATCCCCTCCGTGGGGGAGGGCCGTCAGCATCCCCAACGGTATTTCAGGCGCGTATGGTATTCTTAGTTGGCCTCTGGCGTGAGCCCGATTCCAACACAGTCGGATAGTCCGCTCCTCCATCGATAGGTCCCGCAGGACCAGGCGTTGTCGCAGCGCTATAAAGGAGAGAACATGCCTGGCCATCCCCGTCCCTCTACCGTCTTCCGGGCCCCTAAATTCCCTGGCTATCTCCTGGGTGAAGGTCTGGAGCTGCGCCGCCAGATAGTACTTCTCGAAGTCCGGCACAGCGAGCCCCCCCTCGTCCTTCGGCCTCATCAAGGTATTAAGGGCCACCCGTCATCGGCCCGTTCCCCAGAGGAATCCGACCACCATAGAGCGCAGGCGACGAAACGTGGCCGGTGGGATCCAAATCGGCAAAGTCCGGAAGTAATACAATAACCGGGGAAGCGCCACCATTTTGAGCAAGGCGATGCGTCCCGCCACTGAGAGCGGCAGCGTGGCCCAAAAGTCCATGCTACCTCTGAGAGCTCGAATACAGCGGGCAATGTTCCCATCTAGTAGGTCCGGTTGGTCGTGGTAAACGAATACCCCAAGGTACTTAAAGCAGTCGGGCTCCCATCTGATCTCCCTACGCAGCGCAGGGGCGGGGGTGCCCCTGCGCACTGGAAAGAGACAGGTCTTAGACCAACTCACCTGGAGGCCCGAGACCGCTCCGAACTCCGTAAGCGCCAATTCCGCTCCCCGCAAAGCGTCGACCGGGTCCTCCAGGAAGAGCAGCAGGTCGTCCGCATATAGCGAGACATAATGCGGGCCCGCAGCCGTCCATAAGCCCGTATAGTGGGCTCCCGAGCGGAGGTGCATCGCCAGTGGCTCCACCGCAAGCGCAAATAGAAGCGGGGATAAGGAGCATCCCTGCCGCGTGCCACGTTCCACCGGATATCGCGACGAAATCAATGGGCCCGATCGGACCCTGGCCGAAGCAGAAGCATATAGAACCGCGGTCCACTGAACAAATCCCTCCCCGAGGCCGAATCTCCGTAACACCGTGCAGAGGTAGTCCCACTCTAGGCTATCAAAAGCCTTCTCCAGGTCCACCGACAAGACTACCGGGGATGGGGCATCCACAAACGGTTCTCCAAGCAAGCGGAACAACCTTCGAATATTCATAGTCGTGTTCCGCCGTGGGATGAAACCGGCCTGGTCCTCATGCACCAGGGAACTCATATGTCCCAGCAGCCTCGAGGCCAAGATGCTGCTCAATATTTTGTAGTCCACCGTCAACATTGATAGGGGACGGTAGGACCCCGGGTCAGATGAGTCATGGCCCGGTTTGAGGAGGGGAACCACCAACGCTTCACACATCGAGCTCGGGAGTCGCCCCAACCTCTTCGCCTCCCTGTAAACCACCAGCAACCGAGGGGCTAAGAGGTCAGCGTAAGCTGCATAGAACTCCACTGGTAGGCCATCCAGGCCCGGGGTCTTGTTCCTCGCCATCCTTTTGATGGCCCCTCGGATCTCCCCCAAATCGATATCAGAACCCAGAGTTTTCGCCACTTCCTGTTCTACTGTGCGGAGCTCCAGTGGGCGAAGATAATTATCAAGCCGGTCTGGATCGCGTGCGGAGCGGCTGCGGTATAACCCTTCGTAATAATGCCGGAAGCAACTAAGAATCTCCGGTTGGGTGTATACCTCGGTCCCATCTGCCCCACGCATGTTTGTCGTTGTCTGGGACTGGCGCGTAGGGTTGGCCAACCAGGCCAGCAACGCACTCGCCCTGTCTCCCTCCGCGATAGACCGGACCGTATAGGCCTTATAATCAAAACAGCGGAGCCGTTCGACCTCCACCGCTACCCTCTCCCTCGCCTCCATCGTTTGTGTTTGCAATTCCGGGTGACCGGGGCGGCTAACTTCAAGCTCGCGGAGTGCCCGGTCCGCTGTGTCTAAATCAGCCAGGATAACTCGCCTCATGCCCACCTTCTTAGAGATGCAATAGCCCCTCACCACTACCTTAAAAGCGTCCCATTCGAACGCCCTAGTACTCGCGGAACCGCCGTTGGACGCGAAATAATCCGATATTCTCTCCCCCAGGTCCGCCTTAAAGACACTGTCTTCGAGGATCTCGGGACGCATCTTCCAGGTGGGTACCGCCGGCGTCCCAGGAAACCAGCGAATGTCCAGCAGGAGGGGGTTATGATCCGAGATGGTCCTCGATAAATACTCTGACCGGACCGCTGCCGAAACCAGTTTGGGCGAGCCAAGAAAACCATCTAGCCTGACATGCAACTCATGGAGGCTCGAGAAGTATGAATAATCCCGGGATGCGGGGTGATGCGCCCTCCAAATGTCCGTCAAACCCCAGCGGGTCTGCCAATCCTGACGCCCCCTAGCCGTGCGACGGACCGGGGAGTCAGGGAGCGGGGGATGCGAGCGGTCTATGTCCACATCCACTACGGAATTGAAGTCTCCCCCCAACAGGAGGGGGCCGGCCAAAAAATGGGCCAACGAGCCCGATAACCTGGAAAGGAAGGCAGTCTGGTCTACATTAGGAGCGTACACACAGCAAACGTTCAAGTCCCTCCCTCCTAGAGTGCCTGAGATGGCCACGAAACGCCCCTCTGGGTCCAACACTGTCCTCGTAACCTGGAAGGGGACCCCTGCCCTGATCCATATTAGCGCCCCCCTGGCAAACGCTGAGTACGACGTGGAAAAGACCTGCCCCCGCCATCTACGCTGAAGCGCCGCCCCTTCCGCCTTGTTCAGATGCGTTTCCTGCAGCAGCGCCATTTGCACTCCCCTACGCACTAAATAAGCATGGACCTTGTGGCGCCTGGCCATAGTGTGAAGCCCCCTCACGTTCCAAGTAACACATTTCAAATTAGCAACATCAGCCATTGTCCCAGATTGTTCTTGCACATTCCCCCCATCCGGGTCCCCACAAAGAAAAAGCATCGATCCTCCCAGCGCTGATGGCGGCCATTTTCCCCAACCAAAACCAAACCACCCAAGAACCAACAAAGTCCCCCCCCCGCCCCCCCCCCAGAACAGGACCCAAACTACACCATCTAGATCCCATCCAAACCTCGTCGTACATCAACCCCAGAACCCCCACTAGTCCTACGGTCGCCACCGTAGGAAGGCCTTATGGGCCAGGTGCGGGCTGGGCGGAGGCAGTGGGCCCTCGTCGCTCAGGCCACCAGGACTATAACAAGCCCCAACCAGTGTCAAAACCTTCCGGGGCAAAAGCAGAGGCCCCCTAACCCCCTCTCCCTCTTTGTCAGCAATAAAGGACGGCAACCGCCTCCCCCCTGCCGGGCCCCCACCCAACACAAGGCAGCATACCCCGTTACCCTTGTCCATCTAGAAGGTCCTCCACCGATTTCGGTGTAATCACCGGTGTATGGGTACTATCTGCCACTGAGTCCTCCGAGTCCGACGGTGCCCCCTGAGTACCCGGGTTATCTTCCTCCTCGATGGCTACGTCTCTTCCTCCCGACAGTTCCGACAGTGCTTCCAACACTCCCCTCCTTTCCGATGATGTCTCCTCGGTCGATGGCCCTTTTGGATCGCCTCCTTAGGTCCGGCTCATCTGCCTGTTGGGACGAGGAGCCAAAACCATCTTTCCCCGTCCGGTACAGTTCAAGCCAGTCACAGACCTCCTCCGGGGTGTCGAAGAACTGGGTTTTGTCGTCAACAATGATGCGGAGCCTTGCAGGATATAGGAGGGAATATTGAATGCCCTCGCTCCTGAGTTCACGCTTAACCGCTAGGAAGGAGAACCTCTTGCGCTGCGTCTCATAGGTGTAGTCAGGGAAGATGTTGACCTGACTGTTCGCAACTTGGAATGGGCCATTGTGTCTGGCGGCATTAAGGATCAAGTCCCTGTCCCTAAAATGCAGCAACCGTGCCACTACCGGCCTCGGGGTACGTCCCTGCTGTGGGGGCCGTGCTGGGACTCTGTGGGCCCGTTCTAATGTATAGAAGGAGGACAGACCTTCTGGGACCACCGTGTCTCGGAGCCAGGTCTCCAAGTATCGCACCATGTCTCCATCCTCGATCTTTTCCGGCAGGCCCACCACTCGGATGTTGTTCCTCCTGTTGCGGCCTTCCGCATCCTCCGCCCTCCGTTCGAGGGTCTCGATTCGAGATAAGGCGTCCTTTATCGTCGCAGCTAAGGTTCGCTGCGCCGGCTCCAAAGTTCTCACTGTGCCTTCCACCTCCTTGACCCGGTCCGAGAGTTTGCCATGGTCCGCCCTGAGGAGGCCCAGGCTCGTCGCCACCTGAGCAATGTCCTGTTGAAGGGCCGACCTCGTAGCCTCTATCGCCTGCAGGACACGGTCGAACTGTTGTTGCAGTGGCGCACTGCCAGAGCATTTTGGGTCTTCGTGCTCCTCCTTGTCCTGGGCTTCAGGGTCCGAGGTGGTCTGAGTGGATCCCTTGGCCCCTTTAGGTTTCCCCATGCTGCTAGGGGCACTCCGTGAAGGTCCCGAAGTGGGTGTCTCCGTGCACAGACGTCGATCACGACCTTCCCGGATGCTTGTCCTCAGTTCGGGTACGGGCGACCTCCTTCTCCAATGCCTGTGGAGACTCCGCCGCTTCGGCTCGCGCCACCGCCACGGCGTCCGAGGGCACCGATGGGGGGCCGGAGACAGCCGTCGCTGAGTCGGGCAGACCCGTTCACCTACAATAGCACCGGGGTGAGGGCCACCAACTCCTTCGGATGATCTGTGGCGCCAGAGTGTCGCGCCTCCCATGTAGTTGGACTGGCCAGGAAGACGTAGACAGTTGCGGAGTCGCGAGGCGGGCCACCGCTTGGATCAGAGGGCGTCCGCTCCCGGTGCCCTCTAGTGCGCGGGCACCCGTCCGGCCTCCCAACCGAGTCCAAATCCGCTGCAAAAGGTCCAATCCTGTAAAGTTTAATGTCCAAAATAACGGAGGATGGCGGAGCCGGGCGCCAGACGACCCCCGCGCCCCCTCTTCAACTCAGTAGTTTCGATCAAGGGGACAAAGGAGTCCGGGCGCCATGTTGGGTCGCACTCCGCAACTCCGCAAACTTCGGTATTTCCTCGGAGCTACCCTCGTCCAAACTCCACCAGGGTTCCCGGCAGGTCGCCGTCGGCACGCACAGCAGAATGCGGGGTCTGGGGTGCCCCGCAGCCTCCGAATTTCAGGATAATCTCGGGCTTAGTCCCGGAGCCGAGCTCTCAGGCGACCATCGCCATCGGCGCCCAAGCCACGCCCCCATTACCGTCAGCATCAATATCATGCTCGACGTAATATTCGTCCACATGATACTGTGCAGATCTCCCGGACGATGAATTGCGCTGATCAAAGCAATTGTTCGAGTCGGATGAAGTGGTAGAACGCTCATTCTGATTTTGAGTGACACCGCGTCCTCTACCACGTGATGCCTGTTGAGGACCACTACGACCTCCTCGAGCCGAAACACCATTATTTCGGTCACGTAAAACCGGACAATTAAACTTCAAATGGCCCTCACCTCTACAATATGCGCATTGATTGTACCCAAGCATAGATCTCGGTGTAGAGGAGTCAGTACGCGACTGCGTCCTAGAAAACTGTGATTCCGATCGATTTTGCTGCTGTGAGTCATTTTGATTCGAGCGCGGAGGATACGCTTGCTGCAATAGAACCTTAGTTTTAAGATCCTTCGTTTTCTTATCTGCACGATCACTTTCTTCCTTTTCTCTGTTTTCGTAATATTGAGCCGTGGCTAATATTTGAGCAGTGGTAGAAACAGCCCACAAACTTTCGGAATTTTTCAATTTGTTGCTGAGTTCAGGAAACAAATTCGATACAAATTTATCTACAAACAATCGCTGACCTCCCTCAGTGCTCATATCCTGACCACTGTGATCGATGAATGCCTCCTCAAATCTGGTAAAGAAATCGGAGACACTCTCGTCTTTCTTTTGCTTGCACGCAGACAGTTTATCCCAGTTAACTTTCATTGCTGGCATAAGTGTCTTCATAAGTGTAATAATTCTCTGGGGCAAATCAGTAATGAGCTGTTCAGGCTTAGCCCCACCAACTTGTCGGCCGCCGCAAGAGCAGCCCAATCACCGCCTAACTCAGCTAAGTGATTCTCTTGACGGATTTTTGCCCAAATTGGTTGAGGTACTACATTACCGAACAACATGTCGATATCGGCAAGGTTCATAATAGTAGCATCCACAAGTTGAGATAACTCCTTATAATAACCTGCCGGATTTTTCCGGGGGTCAGGCAAAGATTGCTTCACCTGTAAAACTTCTGATCGCTTCCATGGGAGGTGTATCCAAACTCTCTGGAAGTGTGGCAAAATTACAGCATTAGCAGCAGGATTACCTGGCATCCACACTGGGGAAACTTCTCGCATGGGATACTGACCAGGTTGTGCCATCCACTCCTCAGTTTCGTCATTAAACAATGCTCGAGGTTGTACAGTAGATCGAAAGGATAAGAGACGCTCTAAAGCACGTCGAACATTACCACCCACAATCATACCGTTCGAAAACTGATTCTGAAGTTCAGTCATTTCAGACGGTACATTGTCTACCTCATCATTATCCCACTCCTCTCGTAAGGATTTACACATTTCCTCAAACACGAATCTTTGTGTGGGCTCATTAAATTGAGAGAACGTCTCAAAAACTATGCGCGGGGTGTATTTAACAGGATGCCTAATCCATTTACGCGTCATTTTCACTAACGTCTCACTCTCCCTACCACCAGGAATTTGACTACGTCTCTGAGAGACATCAGAAACATCGGACCCAAGGATCGGTCCAAATGGAGAGTAAAGATTAGCAACAGCATTAGGTATGCGACTACGAACAGAAGGAGAAGAGGAGAGAAGTACAGGGGCAACAACATGAGGACTGAACGTAGGAGCAGTAGGAGTAGCCAAGATAGCAGAAGTAGCAGGAACAACAGACTGAGAAGGTATAGGCAGTGGAGCAGTAGGAAAAAGGGCAGGTAAGGGAGCAGGGACAACTTGAGGAGCAAGAGGATTCGGAAGGACAGGACCAGCGACAGGCTGACCAGCAGCTGCCGGAACAACAGGTTGTGGGACAGGAGGAACCACAGGGGCAGTAGTATCCTGGGCGTATGGAGGTGGTGATTTCAGTAGATAGGACAGCAAAGGGTCCTCTACCGCTTCTTCTCCCTTCTTATCGGAACTCGACGGTAAAACAGGATAACACTTATCCACCGCCATATGTTGCAGTCTAGCAAAAACTTCCTTTTCCTTCTCTTCTTTGTCTCGCTGGAACTGCTCTGCATTTTGCATCACCATAATGATACCTTCTCTCTTATTTTTCTTAATCTGTTTGATTTCTTTCTGCTTGGCCTCCTTGCGCCATAACCGAAAGGAATCAAACATGGCCGGCCTAGATTTCTTTTTAAACAATTTTGCTTCAAGATTGTCCAAAATTGCAGTTTCGAAACTACCATGGGGTGGCCAACTAAGGACACCATCATTTTTAGTATAGCGGATCCAATAATCATTATATACGATAGGACCTACTCTGTGTCGACTATAGAGCTCATAAATTGGAGTTCCAACTGGAGGTATCGGACATGAGTCCTCCAATCGGGAATCCGCACCGCAACATTTAAAGCAGCCAAACAAAGTACTACGGCCAGGCATCGTGCACACTAACCGAGTTTACAAACTTCAAGGGTTATCGAATTACGATGTCCTCGCAAAAATGCAAGACCCTTGGTTTTTGGCAATTGCAATCGTCAAATAAAACCCAACAACTAAGAACCACAAATGCAATGGAACCATGCAAACAACCAAGTTTCAACAACAAAGCAAACGTCCCAAAAAGGAACCAAAAGGATTAACAACTAAGGACTGGGAGCGACCCACAAATACTTAACTGAAAGAACAATGGCGTCACCAGGAAGGCCCGTCTATCGTCTCGCTGTACAAAGGACTACTCCAGGCGCCAAAACAGGTCGACAGTCAGGGCATCAGTCCGTCGCAGCCGTCAGGAGGCGGGAATCTTCGCGGGAAAAGTCTTCGGACCACTTATTTCGACAACAGGATCGATGAAGCGGGGTGCACCTTCCCTCGGAGATTTCACACGAAGTTCCTCACGATCGTCGGGCTTTGGACCGGTACCGCTGATGTCGCCCCACATGGGCGCCAACTGAAGTACTGGGCTATTCTAAGGCCCAGCGGTGCCAGGGGACAACACCTGAAACCTTCGTGGGTTACCTGTTCCGGCGTACAATTTACAGAGACACGGGACACTTCCTTCGGCATCAAAGATCAGCGTTTATTTACTGCAGGGATACAGAAATCGCAAGAAGTACACTACGTGTAGGTTCTGAGAGACTGCTTCGAATTGCAACAGTGGATCGCTCCTTTTTATACATATTTTCGTCATAGGACAACATGGTGAACAAAAGGTTACAACTCAGTCCCCACAGTAAACTTCAAAAGGGTTGCTTTCATGTCTTCAGGAGCCCGGAACATAATTACAGTAGCATCGCCGGTTCCCAACTGTAAAAGCACGTTATCCCACCATTAGGTACATTCCATTCTGGCTGTAAACAAGTTAAGAAAAGAGACAGAAACAGGTGCAAGGAAGACAAAGATAGACAACAGATTGAAAAAGAGTGTAGGGGGCAATATCGGAAGCACGATTGCAGGATCAAAGGATTCGTGCCTAATGCATGCACGGCTGAAACAATAGACCGGCACGGCAAGATGAGACTCAAGCAGAGCCATCTGCCTTTGCAGTGTCATCCCCCTCGTCATAAAGACACCCTCAAAGGAACATGTGTCTTCCGCAAGAGCTTGGGAATCCCAGGGTCACGAAGCGGACAGTGTCCGTTCGCTGGCTACTTGAGGGCAAGAGACAAAATGGATGCTGTATCTAAAATGGAACCCGTGGGTTCAGATGGAGAAACCCACGAATAAGACGAACAGTTCAAGGCAGCATAGCGAAAACGCGTACACCCACTGAACTTGTCATTTGCGGTTCATAGATACCAAACTCGTCCATATTCGAACAAGTCAAAAACGCCATTACGATTCTCACGGAACCTCAACACCTTCGAGCATTGATTTATACGCGGTCGTCCAGCCGCGGAGTATGCACCACCCCGGTACCCTGGGGGTCACTAATGTGAAGCAGCAGTCGTACTTGGAATCGAGGACGGGCCCACTGGTGGAGTCCATACAGGACTTGATTGTGTGCTTCCCGGACCACACTTCCCAGAATGCACAGTCTCATTTGAGCCTCCCATCGGTGGGTGTGTTATACATTAAATGGGGAAGTGGGTCGGCGGTTACGCACACCGCTTCCGTTAAAGCCCCTGAAGAGAAGCAGATGGAGCTTCGAAACGCGTCGGGCAGATCCCGTACGTAGCGGCGTCTACGAGTGGATCCCCGTCCTCACCTATACATAAACCAAGCTGCTGTTCGCGTGCTACTCAAAGGTGGACACCTTCGAGCATTGATTTATACGTGGCTGTCCAGCCGCGGAGTATGCACCACCCCGGTACCCTGGGGGTCACTAATGTGAAGCAGCAGTCGTACTTGGAATCGAGGACGGGCCCACTTGTGAAGTCCATACAGGACTTGATTGTGTGCTTCCCTGACCACACTTCCCAGAATGCACAGTCTCATTTGAGCCTCCCATCGGTGGGTGTGTTATACATTAAATGGGGAAGTGGGTCGGCGGTTACGCACACCGCTTCCGTTAAAGCCCCTGAAGAGAAGCAGATGGAGCTTTGAAACGCGCCGGGCAGATCCCGTTCGGAGCGGCGTCTACGAGTGGATCCCCGTCCTCACCTATACATAAACCAAGCTGCTGTTCGCGTGCTACTCAAAGGTGGACACCTTCGAGCATTGATATATATACATATATATATATAAATATACACTTACCTACGAAATGCTTACATTTTCGTTGTGAAGGCGTGTGTGGTAAAGGCATATGCATGGTAAAAGTTTGCGTGGTAAAGGCACATGCATTGTAATCGACTGTGGTAGGCATGTGTGTTCCATCATACCTCCTTGTACACCATAATAGAGAGTGAAATATACAATTGGGACAATGCACAACATGTGACACTATACAGTATCCTTGCTGAAATCTTTATTTGGAGCAGACTTCAAGAAAAACAAAAATCAGGTTAACAGAACATAAATCAATGACAAGAACAAATGATTTTAGGTTAAATGTGTCTAAATCTTTTTCAGAAAATGAACAGAATGACTCCCAAATTAAGTTTCAAGTATACTGAATATTAGAAGGTCTCACCAGTTTGATCCAATACAGCAATACTACTTCTACATAGAGAGTAGTCAGTGAATTGACAGCTCCAAAAGGACTAAATGAAATGAAGGATTATTCTTGATTTCTTGTAATGTTCAAGGAATGATAGGTTAAGAGGAGGCTGGTGTGGTATTGCATGCTGAGTGGGGTCCTGGGTCCTGTGCCAGGAGACTCTTTGCATCTGGTGTTGATTGGAGCACCAGAGAATAACCCCGATTGTGAGCATTCGATCCCTCAATATCAGAGCAGATGAACTGAGCAGGCAGTGTCTAGCAGATCATATGTGGTGGCTACATCTTGAGGTGGCATAGGGCATCTTTCAACAGTGGGGGGAACCCTGGGTAGATCTTTAGACCACCAATGAGCACACACAATACTAACAATTTTCGTGTTGGGGTTTTTGCAAGAACACTTGTTCGGAGTTGCATTCTGGTTCGAATGCAACACAGGACCCTTGTACGCCGTCCCGCCCCTGCCTTTCCTGAATTCTGAAAAAGATCAAGAACAACTAGGACAAAGTCCTCCTAGTGGCTCTGGAGTGCGCTAGAAGGATGTGGCACACAAAACTTCTATGCATGAGCATCGGTCTTTCGATCATGCAACTGACTGTGTTTGATCTGCTGCCTGATAAATGCAAAAACAACAATTGATGGACGGAATGTTGCACAATGGCAGAAAATTTACCCCCAGTCACAGATCTGGGTTTAATCCATCGTTATTTTGCTCACCAGACCACCCCAGTTCAGACATGGCCATATGCAAATCAGTCTTGACCCTGTGCCTCATGGGAACAGTCCAGCCCGAACTGTCAAGCCATGTCTTTCCTGGACCGGAACCAAGCATCCTAGGACCGGTTTCTGGCTATCAGCCGTCATCAGCCAGGATAGCTTGATTCCAGTGGCCTGGAGAGCACGGGACTCACGTCTGAGCATACCCGTCCCACTCGGGGTGACAAAAGCAAAAACAATTGATGGACGGAATGTTGCACAATGGCAGAACATTCACCCCCAGTCACAGATCTGGGTTTAATCCATCGTTATTTTGCTCACCAGACCACCCCAGTTCAGACACGGCCATATGCAAATCAGTCTTGATCCTGTGCCTCATGGGAACAGTTCAGCCCGAACTGCCAAGCCATGTCTTTCCTGGACCGGAACCAAGCTTGAAGTGCTGATGGCATCCTTGCCACCAGATGCCTTTCCACAAAATCCATTTCTGCCAGGGGCTGGGACGAATTTCTGAACCATAACTTATATGAAGAGGTTTTAACACATATGCACACACAACATACACATACAATTCTATGTAGTGGCAATGTTTTGCTTTGGCCATGCTGAGCTTCAATATAGGTACCTAGAGCCCTCCTTGCGGCTTGATGCAGCTATATAGCACCTAGATATTAGCTCTGTTTAGGTACATAGGGCAATATGTATCATCATCACCATTTGCAATTTCTAAATAGCGGTTCTTAAGGAATCGCTATTTAGAAATCGCAAAACGGTATGTATGTAGAAAGTCGCTATTTTTTTGCGATTTCCAATTATTCCTTATTCGCAAATAAGGAATAATTACCCATTCATTCCTATGGGCCAGGAGGCCCATAGGAATGAATGTGAAATGCATTTCATTTTGGAAATCGCAATTTGTGAATTTGCAGAATGAGATTGATTTCAAGGGTGCAGGGGTGTCTCAAGGACACCCTGCTGCACCCCTGAAATCTAGCAAAATACAAGTGATGCCAATGGTGTTCAATTTGAACGTAGTTATTTAAGGACAAGGATACCATCAATTATCCCTCTCCACTATACACATTTACAATGGCTCAATCCAATGTCCTACTTTTATGTTCATCTTATGGTTAATTTTCTAAAGAAACACAAAACTACGCACTAGACTATGGTGTTTTTTGCATTGGAAGAACTCTGACCAAGAAAAGGCACTGAATGGGCCCATACACTAACTGTTTATGATGGAAAAGTCTCTGGATTTGTGATCCTCTATCCAACCACCTCTACCCCAATACCTTTTGCTGCATTTGGCCAATGTGGACCAAATTTAGCCTGTTGAAAAGATGAATTATATATGCGGTTTGTAGGGGATTTGCCAGAGTTTGGTGCAAAGTGATTGAGGGGGCAAAGTAGTTATTAAGGGTCTAAAAATTGGATTTCCCTTGAAGTTAGCTGTAAACCCTAACTACAGAGGTAAGAACACATTATTGATAGATAGATAGACAGACAGACAATATAGAAAGTAACAAGCATTTACAATGCAATAGGTCTCGCAGCAATAAAGTTTGAGTTATTGGCATTGTGTATGACAATGTGTTGCATAAAATTTTTAGCAAACTTTGAATTGGTGAGCAGTGAGAGTGTGTGCAAGAGTATGCTGTTCTTGAAAGCAGTGTGGTAGAAAGTGCGGGAATTTGGGTGACCTGAGCAATGTGGATGATGCACCTAACGCACTGGGCTGACGCAGTTATTATTCACACAGCTCTGATGATGCACCTTAGGCACTGGCTCACAGCTGTTATTATTCACACAGCTCTGATGATGCACCTCACACACGGGCTCACAGTTGTTATTCACACAGCTCTTATGATGACCCTCACGCACGGGGTTGACGCAGTTATTATTTACACAGCTCTGCTGATGCACCTCAGGCACGGGCTCACAGCTGTTATTATTCACACAGCTCTGATGATGCACCTCAGGCACGGGCTCACAGCTGTTATTATTCACACAGCTCTGATGATGCACCTCAGGCACGGGGCTGACGCAGTTATTATTCACACAGCTCTGATGATGCACCTCAGGCACGGGCTCACAGCTGTTATTATTCAAGACCATGTCCCATCTGAAAATTAAACACGAACTTCATTAAACAAGTGCAAGACGAAAAACAAACGAAGACGTGCGCGTCACGAAAACTACCGTGGGGCGGGACTTCCATTTCGTCCTGACGCTTAGCTATCAGGAGTCTTCTCCTGATATGTACGCACTTTTCGCATATTGCGCTGTGGCTGTTTGGCACTACTGTCTTATACAATAGATGCACATCGCAGGCCACACTAACCATTATCATCACAGCTATACAGTACTGCAGGGCATACTTGGGGCTCTTGTTTTTATGGTTACATTTTAATGGCACTCATCGAATGGTTTTATTAGCCATTTTGCACATTCGTATGTAACACTTTTATCATGTGTATTAACACTTTTATCATGTGTATTAACGTTTTTTACTGACCACACATACCTGTGCAATGGTTTTCATAAACTATGCATATTAAATAAAAAATTTGAACCCTGATCACACAACCCTTTACTAACCTGACACAACCAAACACTAACAAACAATCACAATGGATGGCAATCGCAAAACTTCACAATGTCTGCCAAATTGATAATATGTTTAGATACAATAACAATGCCAGCAAATGATGTACTAATGCAATATGACAACACAAGTGCTATTCAAGGGATCTTTGTATTGACATTACCGTCAACCAAACCAGTCACTCTGTTACGTCCATGTCTATCATGCACTTAACTGTCTCATCTCCAGTCATCACCCCCACAAGCCATTTCAATCATTCACCAACTCACACACCCACTGTCACAGCCCACATCCTCCAACTGTATACCACATACATGACACTTGTTAGCACATGCCTCTGTGCCACTTCCCGACGCAACCTCCTGTATGTCATCACTAGTGTCAACCTCCTCTCATAACACACATCACGTTACAATTGTGGGTTACCATTTCACTGCAACTCTCCCGTCACCTACCGCAACACTGTCTTCCACGCTGCCACCCGATCATCCCTTACGCCAGTCATCCATCAAACTCACCTCTCGAAGAGTAGCATCACGACGAAGAGCCCGAGTGCCAGAGGAAGCATGGAGACGACGTGCCCTGCCCGCGGGTACTGCGGCCCGCCTTCCACCTCTGCCAGATCCGCCCAGGTTACATTCTGAGGAAGCCAGAAGCGCTCGTTCCAAAACCAGGCCGACACCGCCGCCATGTTCCACCAACAGACCTAGAGGAAGCGGCGCGCGCACTGGGGGGCGGGGCAGTGTGACGCCACCAGCACAGAAAGGGGCAAGCACGAGTTGTGTCTGTAATCGAGCATTGCAATGGAATTGCACGTTTGTGTATGTGTGTGGGGGGGAGCCGGGGGTCTCTGTATGTGTGTGTGCGTGCGTGTGTGTGGGTGCGCTCGTGTGTGTGCGCATGCGTAAGCAGGGGGAGGTGTGGCTGTGTGTTACAGCTTTCCAGGAGACACGAGCTGGCCACAGCGAGCGCGTTCTCGTGCGCGTGGCCTGCTCAAATCGCTTTCTGGCAGAGGAGATGCGCACGGCCAGCTCCTGTCTCCTGGAAAGCTGCGTCGCTGACTATACGTCTCTGTGGCGAGACCGCGCTGACGCGCGGTCGAACACCACGAGACCTAAAAACTACAGGGCATATTTACACGGGCATTGCGCCACAGGAATGTCACTTTTAACGATGTTCCTTTGGCGCAATGCCCTGCTGCATATTTACAGAGTGACGTTAAGCCATTTTTTGTGGCTTAAGGCTACTTTGTAAATATGGTACCCTTTCACACAGGTATCTGTGTGAAAGGGGTGTGCAATAGGTATTACTGTGGGTGTTGCACCACAAAACTGATTGATTTTTGATGCTGCCCCATATTTACAAGGATCTGTAAATCTGAGGCAACGCCATGTTAAAGCAGGTGTTAGAATGGTGCAACGAGGAGAAATACTTTTATTTCTCCTCGTTTTTGCTTTTTCTATGTGTGCTGCAGTATGCAGCACACATAGAAAGAACAAAATGCCCTGAATTATTGTTTATGTGCAGGAGACTGTGCCTTCCTGCACATAAACAATCATTAAATAATGATAATTTGCTACTTTTGCACAATGCAGCACACATAGAAGTAACAAATCTCCTTTATTGATTTTTTATATGCCGGAAGGGACTCCTTCCTGCACATAAACAATCATTGTGCACAGGTGCCTGAATTGGTGCTAAGCAGCTAATTTTTAGCGTTAGCTTTTTGGCGTTAGGCAAAACACAGGGGTGCGCAGTATTGTTCTAAATATAACTGTATTAACAAAAAGGGTACCTCTCCAACCATAGATCTAAGGTGAGTCTATCAAACATGGAGGCTAATTTTATTAACTCCGGAAGTATTCAATTAGTAAACTCTTTCTATTTTTTATAATTATCCCATAGCTTGAATTAAGGCATATACCTTGAATGGAATATGTCACTTTTTACTTCTATGCCACAAATCTTTAGCTGTGTCAAAACATTTAAACATTTCCTAAAAAGTAAAAAGTAAAAGTGGAGCAATGCATTGAACCATTTGCATTGCATTATACAAAAAACATTATTTCATTATATAATACAAAACTATAACAATGACGAGTCAACAGATATATCTTTACAAATAAACACATAAAACTTGACAAACAAATCCTATGCACATCAAATTACACATTTTGTATATTTTCGAAAACCTAAAAACCTAAATGTCCTACTATACTTCTAGATAGCAGGGCCTAGTATTTTTTTTGTTTAAATTTGTTTATTGGTATTTAGAATTTCATGTTACAAGTTCGAGCTCGGTGGGCATGGGTAGGTCACAACACGCGGACTCTGAGGACTTTAGCCACACCTCTAGGACACAGCTCAGTAGTTCTACCCCGCCGATCACTCATGTGGCCTCTAGCACATGACCAGTAGGCATAGGAGGATCCACTAAGGTAACAATACAACATATATGATACTAGCATGTTGTTGTTTTCACTTTGGTCCTGAAGAATCGCGGTCAATATACCATTAGCGAGAAACATGTTGACCACATGCACTTCTAGTCTCTTCTAGGGTCACACAACATAATAGGTTGACACCTAGGAAACTAGCCCCACCTTTTAACTGTAGCCAGGGGACCCCCAGAATAAAGTCCATTCCGGTACCCCTTGTTACATTTTAGCCACCTTATCACAGGAATACACCATCCAGCCCACATACCCCCACTTCACCAAAAGGCAGTTGGAAAAAAAGATCTCCGCCAAAGAGCCCCTCTCTGAGGTGTGCCCGTCGGGGATTGCACCGCCTCCCCGACGAGGAGCAACCGCCGATGATGAAGCATGACACTCTTCGGGGTGTGTGAGGCAAATACATCCAACATAATGGATGCCCCAGGGTATCAATAAAATCCCCCCTTTGGTCACGCCAGGAGTAACTCTCCCTACCACTTCTTCTTCCTCCAGGAACAGTGCAGCAACCCCCCTTTCTTGACAAGTTGATATAAAACAGCTATAATATATCGGCATGCGTCCGCAGGAAGTTGAAAGATGACTGTAAATAATAGAATTTACAACATTACCGCATATTAAGCACATTAAACATGGCACAGTAGAATATTCTGGGTGCTACCCTCTTGCCTGGTTCTGTTTCTGTGTTAGTACTCTTGCTAGAACCTGGCTCGGAGAGTTTCCCATGATTGTGGATTCATGGTTTATCCCCACCTTTACATTTTTGTGCGATCAGATATAATATATATATATTTTTTTTTTTAACTGTTTTTTTTATTTATTTTTTTAAATTTTTTAAAACCTTTATTGTGCAGTATCCGCAGACAATTACGGGCCTACAACCATCCGGCCGGCCTCGACGTCAATTTAAGCACATACGCAAATTATACGGTGACTCAGTAGTACCACAATACAAATAGCAAGCATTCCAAATTATACCGAAGACATATCGGACTGCTGAGATACAGGAGGAATTAAGGTTCATTTTTAAATTTTTAGGTAAAGTTTAAAATTTAGAAAATAAGAAGGATCAGATGCCATACAGTTGGACAACCTGTTATTTTGGAAGTAAGCCTGCTTGTATTTAGCTTTCTCCACCGGCGTGTGGGGCACTTCGAGCACCGACCAGGAGAAAGCTAAAGAAATATAGCTTCGAGTTTAAAGAGAATAAGAAGTGATCGCAATTGCGGCACAACCATAAAGGGATATCCAGAATTTTCCACCGGTTGGTGGATAAATAGAGAACGAGTAAGATACCATGATTGATCACTCGGTGTCAGATAGTGCCGGCTGGCACACCAATTCTGCCCTGCTGTTAATGAGAGATACAAGCAGGCTTACTTCCAAAATAACAGGTTGTCCAACTGTATTATAGTCCTGATGAAGACCCGCCCAGGTTGCGATAAAACCAGCACCAATGTCTAGGGTCGAAACGTCGACGTTAAAATATGGATCAGTCCCTATCTAAGTTTCAATACAAAGAAGAAAATTGTATCTGTTGAAACTATTGTTTTGAGTTTGAGACTGCCACACTGTTACCCTTCTTTTGTATATATGTATCAATTCACTAACTAAAACACTTGTCACTATTGCACTGCAACACAATTTTTCACAGAGATATTGTTATGTCTATTTTGGTTTAGGACAGCCAGTGTATATATGTGTATATATGACATTTTCGAGGTTAAAAATTTAAAAATAAGATAAAATTTGATACAATCCTCCAGAAAGGTGTGTGTGGTTACTTCTATAGGGTGTTCTCACCCTTTTTCCTTTTTCCAATGTATTGGCATTATTAGAGAAAAGAATCTGTCTAATAACAATGCAAATGATGTGAAGTGGTGGTCGCCCGGAGAGGACGCACAGGAGCTGCTGCAAATCAGGAGAGTTGCGGCAGAGGCGGTACATGGTGCAGAGGAGGGTAAAAGTGGGGAGGTTTGGAGGAAGGATGAGAAATAGCGGGTGTTACGCCTTCTCCGCTGTATTCGGGTTTCTTGTTTTCCTGTTGCTTTTGTTGTTATTTTTTTCCTTTCCTGCTGACCTCAAGTCTGGACAGTGGGGGAAAGAGAGGAAAAGAGAAGTAGGTTGCATGCGAAAGCACCCCTTCACCTCGTCACAGTGCGCCAACCTCACGTAATAGTGCCGAAACTCACAGGAAAAGTGTACAGGAGGAAAGAAGGACCCAATGATAAAAGTTAGGTACTAACAGAGGAACAGGAACTGGGTACGAAACATAGAGCTGATAGGTTTTTTTCTTCTTCCTTTTTTCCCCATTATTCGCACTGTTCTTCCACCCGGGTATGGGAAAGGTTTCTGCGTTAATCGTCCACAATATAACCCTTATTCTTACCGATCCTTTCTTTTGTTGTTCTGTTACTCTCCTCAAGCCTACCAGGGCCCCCTCAAGAGAGGAAGAGCAAGAGCAAGAAGAGCAAGAAGAGCAAGAAGAGCAAGAAGAGCAAAAAGAGCAAGAAGAGCAAGAAGAGCAAGAAGAGGAAGAAGAGGAGGAAGAGGAAGAGGAAGAAGAGGAAGAAGAAGAGCAAAGTGACAAACAACCCATAATTGTTCAACTTAATTCATCAATTGGTATAAATATACCTCAATATTACACCTATAAGGCCTCCTTGCTTCTGTTTCCGCCCATCCCTCCCACAGGTGGTGTCAGAAGTAGGATCGGGGGAAATAGAGAACTGATGCATTTTACATTATTTCACAGTTATTTTGAATGGAAGAATGAATTCTTTGCACAGTGCAACGGTACCTCAATGGGAAACTGTGCCGCTCCGGCATACGCCAACATCTTTATGCATTATTTTGAAACAGAGCACATTTTAACCAATCAGGCATGGAAAGAAAACCTCATACTGTACAAGAGGTACATAGATGACATTTTTCTATTATGGAGAGGATCAACAAACCAACTTCTGCTAGCCATCGAACAACTCAACAATGTGAATGACCGAATTCAATTTACCTACAATACTAACAACAAACAGCTGTCATTTCTAGACATACTAATCATCAAGGAACAAGACAAATTAGTCACCACAGTATTCCAGAAACCAACTGATAAAAACAACTTACTGCACTATCAGAGTTTCCACCAACCGTCTTTAAAAAAGCACCTTCCATTTTCCCAACTGCTACGCGTAAAACGCATTGCCTCCTCTCAGAAACTATACGAAGATCAAAAGGAACAAATGATTAAGAAATTTAAGGATCGAGGATATCCGGAAGCCGCACTGGAACTAGCTGTGGACAGGATAAAACAAATGAATAGACAACAACTTCTGACACCATCCAGCCCAAAGGAAGAGCAAAGATCAGTGTTCATTTCTAAATACTCCACAAGAAGCTACAATGTCAAAAAAACCATCCTGAAACATTGGCCGCTACTGGCCCTAGAGGAAGACTTTAAGGGAATTTTTTCTACAAACCCTAGATTCGCATACAAAAGAACAAAAAACCTAAAAGAACTTTTGAAACCCAAACGCACAGAGCCCACAATATCCTACAAAGGAACATTGCCCTGTTACAATTGCGGTAGCTGCAATTCAATCATAAAAGGGAATGAAATAAACCACCCATCGAGTGGTAGCAAAATCAAATTAAAAGTCAACGGCACCTGTGATAGCACCAACCTAATTTACATGCTTAAGTGCCCATGTGGTTTACCATACGTGGGCAAAACTTCGAGAAAAATAAAGATCAGATTAACTGAACATCGAAGTAACATCAGACTCAAATCCACCAAATCTACTGTAGCAACACATTTTAATGATCATCAACACAACCCAAGCCAACTGAAGTTTTGCATTCTAGAGATGGTACCACTACTCCCAGGAAGAGACAATGACCAATACCTATTAAGGCGTGAACTGTTCTGGATCAATAGATTATCTTCGATAGCTCCGAGAGGGCTCAATGAACGTTTGGAATACAGCTGTTACCTATAGTGTAATACAATTTATTAACTATTCAGTGTACAGAGAAAGACTATCACCGAGTACTTGCTCTGAATGTTTCAGTTACATTACATGATAATAATGTGGAGAATTTTATGAAGTATGAATAATGTAATTATTTTCCTTGCTAAAACTATTATTTTGAGCATATCAGATCATAGTTAGTTTTAGATATTTTAGATATAGTGTGTATTAAAGCAGACTTTTTCACATGCCACTTCATCTTCAGCACACTCCCCTATTTCGTAGGCACAAAAATAGCAATACGAACTGACTCAGTATTGTCACTAGATTCGGCATTACACCCATGACATCATAACCACTGGTGTCTTTAACACTGTACATGACCCCGATACTCTATTATTAATGATACCTTTACTTTATTTTAGAACGTATACAGTGAATGACGTTCCCCGACTCTCGGTTTGTTTTGACACGTGTCCCCGTAATAGCCAATAGTATTCGTCCTACCATCGAGCGGCACGCTTAACGTTAGCTGAACGAATCAGCAACGAGTATAAAGTTTCAGAGCCTCCGGACTCTTGTTTGAAACTCGACCGCAATACACCGGCCGAATATCGATTTTCCAACTGGACCTTCCATTACCACGTCGCGTACAAACCACCCGGTAAGCCACACAGTCTTAGCTTAAGCTAAGAATGACATTTCCGTTATACGCGGAGATTTGTATTCTGACTGCACTATTATTCATTTCAGATTTACTTTATCTTCTACGAACCACGTGGCAAATATTGTCCCATTACAGGTCAGATTTACACGTCGATCTAGAGCACTATCGAGCACCGTGTTTGTTTCATTTGTTTATATCTTCCGCCCACCTCACAACCCTTCCCACCATCACCCTTGTGGCATGTAACTTGAATAAACACACCAGTTATTTTAACACACTTGCAGCGTTTATAACTGGGTTACTTGAGAAAATAACTGATATTAGGAACACTGACAATTCTCTTCCTTTGCATGTGCACTAAGGTTGAAGACTTAAAAGGACATGTTGATGAATTTGCTTTTTGAAACTGTATTCATATTATTTTTTACACAGGGCCCCCGAAGAAGGGCTTAGCCCGAAATGCATTGGGCCAACGAGTTGAAATACTAAATCATGAGATGAATCATGTTAAGACATTCAAATGAACTACGTGTTTAAAGAAAATTAAATGACATTATGAATCTAATTTCAAATTTGTGAACATTTTTTTGAAAAGTTGCTTCTGAGTGCTCTGGGGAGACACTTTTTTTGAGGAAAGAGTGCATTATTTTCAAGCTGATGGAAGGGCAGGAGAGACTTGAGAAGATTATGGAAAAATTCCTGGCTGTCGTAGAGGAGGATCGAGAAAAACTGCACAGGACCCCAAAGGAGTAAAGCCTAATGCAGGAATCTGTAATAGGTAAATTGGCTGATTTCCTCGGCCAACCACGAAGCCACACAACCCTACCCTTTGTAATAATACAGAAATATGTTCCAGGAGAAGATCCTGATTTCTTCTTCTCAAATTTCCAGAGAATGGCTAGAGCCGCCACGTGGCCCAAAGACAAGTGGGGACAGTATCTGGGCTCATTCCTTGTGGGGGACATTCAGACAGCCTACCAGGTGGCCAATCCCCTTGGAACTAATCCATATGAAGAAATTAAAAGGAGCATTCTGGAACGAATGTGGGTAGATGAGGAAACTTACAGGATTAGGCTAAGACAAATCAAAGAAGGACCGCAGGAAACCCCCAGAAACTTATATTACAGGGTAAGAGATATGGCTGAGAGATGGTTGAAATCCTTAACATCCCCCAATGGAAGACCTATTGGAAAAGATATCTGGAATAGTTTCTTACCTCCTTACACCCACCCATACAACAGTGGGTCCGCCAGCATACACACCTTAATCTGGAGCGGGATGCAAAGATAGCCAATGCTTTTAACAGAGCTCAAGAACTACAAAAGGGATGGGAAGAAGGCTCATGGAAGCATACAGGAGGGGCTCTATCTAGACCTCCAAACCCATTTCCAACACCAGAAAACTAGAGACTGTAACCCTGACTCTGGGACCTTTATTTATCCCTCCCCAGCCTCCTCCCAATCTAGTACCCCAATGTTTTCAGTGTGGAGCTTTTGGCCATATTGCCTGCTCATGCCCCCAGAGGGAAGAACCCATGGATGTGGGATACTCCTGGGCTCTCTATTGCTCAACCTCAGGAGACATCCTCCTGTATCATCGACAGGTGACAGTCAACGGGGAGCCAGAAAAGGATGTCTACAAAGCATTATGAGACGCCAGGCTGTTCCCAAAGGAATTATAATTAAGAAATAGGGGAGAGAGAGCAAGGGGGTGGATTCCTTCTCCCAGGTAATATAAATAAACAACAAGAATCCACCTAACTGGGCGTTGTGTTCCCTACAATGGTGGGGAGCAAGGAATGTGGGGAGCACAAAGTGTTTGTAAAATACCCCTCACACACCAAAAGGACCCTTGGTGTCATGCTTCATCATTGGGGTCTTCGCACCCCTCTACGGGATGCGGCGTGCTACGACCTACGACTAAGCGGGAGCACTATCTCGTGTAGACTATGTGTGGTGTGTGTGAGGGTTCGGTGTTAGTATGTGGTGAGGTAATTAGAGTGAGTGAGTGATTTATTAAAAAGGTACCTGGCTCGTGGGGTGAATCAGAACTACTTTAATGAGCCCCCGGGCTGGTACTGTTAAAAAGGGTGCAGGTTGAGGTGGTTATGTGATATTAAGCACATCGCCTTTCGGGTGCGTCAACATGTTTCGGGGTAAGACCCCTTCTTCAGGACAGAGAGCACCACACCCCACCTTACTCACGTTTTTCTAAATAAAAAATGATTTTTACACAAAAGTGAAAGTGTAGTGCTGTAATATGCCTACACAGTTCATCTAGTTCTTTGCTAATATGCAATAAACTTGGTGTTCAATAGTACAATGCCTCATGAGCCTCCGAACGTTAGGGGAGAGTTTGGGTCCACTGGCCCGGGTTACTGCACTGGTAACGTCCTTCTGCCCCCGAACGCGAGCAGAGCCGCGTTCGGGGGCAGAAGGACGTTACCAGTGCAGTAACCCGGGCCAGTGGACCCAAACTCTCCCCCAACATTCGGAGGCTCATGAGGCATTGTAATATTGAACACCAAGTTTACAAACACTTTGTGCTCCCCACGTTCTGTGCTCCCCACCATTGTAGGGAACACAACGCCCAGTTAGGTGGATTCTTGTTGTTTATTTATGTTCCCAAAGGAAAACAGCATGCAACTGGAGTCATTGACATACAGTGCGTCCGTGGGTATAGCCAAGCTTATCCAATAACTAAAGTATCTGTTCAACACCAACCCTCGAAACCCCACTGTATTTTTGCGGGTAGGACTGATTCCAAAATTGCCGGAACCGATAGTCCTAGGCAATAATTGCCCTCATAACAAGCATTGAAAATGTAATAGGTCTTTCCTTTGATTAAGTTAAAGCCATTTGCTTGGCTAATGGTATTGTATAGCAAAGCAAATGGCTTTAATTTAATCAAAGGCAAGACCTATTGCATTTTTAATGCTTGTTTTGTCAGTATTACATAGAGCAAACTCGACCCAAAGGTATTGAAGTGCTTAACATAAGCACCAGTTACATTACACAAGGGCATGTTAATTTTTGTGTTTTAGGCCCAGGGAGATTAAGGGATTTCCCCAGAATAACACAATGTTGCTCCGACACCAAGACTCCAACCGATTACCTAGTTCCAAGGTCAGCAGGTTATGGTCGCTGCTGCGCAACAGGGCTAAAAATTAGAGACATGTCACAGCACCTTATTTCTTTACGTGAAGCCATGCAGGAATTCAGCCCGCACTGCTGTGCAACATATCTAAGAAACATGCTGTGCAATATGTCTAAGAAACATTGACAGCCAATAGATCTCACAGAGGTGAAACGTATTGGGTTGGCCAATGCTGGTTAGCTTTAATGATTCCAACAAACGCTCAGAACAAGACCCTAAATTAAAAGCAGTAGGACTAGTCGAAAAGTTTTGGGCAGTAGAAATAAGTTTACATTAAAAAAAATACTTGGCAAAACCAAGGAAAATATGGGCAGCTTGCTTTTTTACTCAAATTAAGCAATGCCAAGAATCATTAACATCGTGTTAAAACATTTCCTGCAATTTAGAGAGAAGGACGGCTCTGACGGTATGAACAGGCAACAGCAGAGAGATACATGCAGAAACAGGTGCCAGCCCCAGCACAAACCTGCAAAACATTGCGCAGGGAACATTCGGGGGCAAACCTGTTGTAGAATCCTCACAAATGCAAAACCAATGAGTAAGGCTACACAAACACAGCACCGGTGGGTACAGCTATTTTCCCATTTCATTCACAATCACATTTTGGGACAGTCAGTTGTGTTTGACCCACTGCGTAAAACATTTGAAAAGAAAAAAAATACAACGCTCAACAAAAAAAGCGCGCACACCATACGCGTGCCAAGCGAGCAGTGAATGCGCTGCGTCGCTAGTCGAGACCTAAAAATAACTAAACAGTAGGATAGTCACTGGCACACCTAGTTGTGCGAAATTTGTCTGTGTTAGTGCTAAAGTTTAAGCAAATGTGTTCTATCTATTGAGTGCTGATTGGTTTCAAAGAGCTGCCTGTCCCTAGGTAGTCTGGTAGAGACCTAAAAATAGCCTACTTAGTGAAAACTGGAAAGAAGAAACCGAGTGGAGAGAAACGGCTCCGTTTGCAAAAGTATCTGATCATGATTGGACCATAGGAAAGGTCCTGATAAGCAGAAAGCAAAGAAGAAATGATAAGAAAAATTGGACCCGGGTTGTTTTGACCAATTCTGTATAAAACCATTGGGAACGTGATAGGACCTTTCATTCTGCCCAACAAGAGGACCCTACTCTCTGAGAAACTTGGAACTGAGCTACAGAAAAGGAAGACCCCCATCAAATAGTTCCCCAGTTTTATGGTCAACAAGGATTACTGTACAGGCAGGGAGATAGGAACATGCCGACCCAGTTCTTAGTCCCTCAACCTTTTCGGTAAAAGGTCCTGTTTTTAGCACATAGTCATCTCTTAGGTGGACACTTAGGGGCTGAAAAAACTGAGAAAGCCATCCTAGACAGGTTCTATTGGCCTGGGGTTTACCAGCAAGTCCGAAAGTATTGTAAGGAATGCCCCATCTGCCAAAAGAGCACCCTTGAGACCCTTACCGATTCACCAGTGTAGGAATGGACATACTCGGGCCCCTTCTTCCCTCCTGTGGTGGGTATCGCTATGTGTTGGTCCTTGTGGACTATGCTACAAGATTCCCAGATGCAGTGGCCCTAAGACATCCCAACACAACACAGGTGGCTAAAACTATAATATCTATTTTTAACCGGATTGGGTTTCCAAAAGAAATCCAAAAGAAACCATCACTAACCAGGGGACCACATTTACGTCCAAACTAATGCGACAGATTTGCTAGAAGCTTAACATCAAGCAAATCTGCACCGCCAGATATCATCCAGAAATGGATGGCCTGGTGGAGTGGTATAACGCAGCATTGAAAACCAGAGCTACTAAACCTAGAAACACGGAAATGGGAAGATATGCTTCCCCTGGCATTATTTGCTATACGTTGTGAACAACAAAAAAGTCTGGGATAATCTCCCTCTGAACTACTAAATAAGAGACAACCCACACTTTGTTGGACATGGCCAAGAAGGGGTTGGAAGTAGAAAGAGACGAGTCTGAAACTAAGTAAGGGATATTGTAAGAACTAACTTGGAACAGGCCCAAACGTCCCAGAAGAAAAAGTATGATAAAAAGACAAAAGAACAGACTCTGAAAGTAGGGGATAAGGCACTTCTTAGGATGACCATCTCTGAACATAAATTGTTAGATCAATGGCAGGGACCTTATAAAATGATAGAAAAGTGACCCCTGTAACCTACATACTAGAAATGGACCCAGTTAGAAGAAACACTCAAACGTTCCACATTAACTTATTAAAAAAATGGGAGGGACCAAGCCCTATCTTAATGGGAACCACGTCATCACTAGCAGAGCAAAGTACTGATGTAGAGTTGCCCGGTCATCAAAGACAAGAACTAAGGGACCACTTACAACCATTTCAGAAAGTGTTCTCCCTACTACCAGGGTAGACAAATTGTAAAACACGAATTACACACTCTTCCAGGGAAAAAGTTACATTTACGCCCTTATCGTATCCCAGAATTCCGACGGGAACTCCCACAGACAGAGATTTAACAATAATTTTCAGAATCTAAATGTAAATCTAGGAATAATGCTGGAGAATCCTGAAGTTATGAACTATTGTTTAAAAAATGTAAAAGCCCGAGTGCAGATATGGACTCGGCGATGGTTGCTGAAAAGGCAGTATATTTAAATCGGAAGTGTCCACGAAAATGGGGGAAAATTTGGGGAGCATGGAATGAATCCCGAGGGTATATTTGTGTACCACCTCAGATGGAAAGTGATGGAGACTCAGAATAAAGGGGAGGGGGAGGGAAACTCAGGACGGAATGGGCGGGTGATGTACAGATACCTTCAATGTAAAGAGATGCATTCCCAAGATCGAATGAGATGTCCACTATGTATCGTTATCATAACTGTGCACAATTGATGCGTACAATGTACACCCTGAAAATGTCTACTGTTCACCTTTATTTACAATAAAAATTGTTTTAAAAAAAATAAATGTAAAGGCCCAGCAACTAGTAAAACAACTAGTAGTTACCAGTAATGTTACGAGATTTATGAAATAACCACGTTATTGTTTATATGTACATTGTCACACTATTTACTCTTATTAAAAATTAAAACACATATTTTCCTCATGAAAGAATGATATTAATTGCAATTTCACATGAAAGAAGGAAATCATTCCCAAAACGCGTTGGTATTAGATGTAAAATAAAGAACACATAAGCCATTGTGGAAATAAATGATGGAGAGCCTATTGAAGGAATAAATAATGGAGACTTCTGTTAACCAAGTAAAGAGGTAACACCCTTTTAAAAATAAAAAGTGCACCACTGCCAATATAGGAATTATTTGGCATTGTATTGTTATGAGTATAAAACAAACCAGAGGACCACTGGCTATAAATTGGCTGTACCACATTCAAATATATAAAACCCTTAAAAAGAGTGTAAATGATATAATATATATTTACTTGACCTTTTTGCCACACAAAGAATTAAGGTACTTACTGTTAAAGTGACATTAAGTGCAGAAAATACTGGTCTCTTCTACTGCCCCGTATCACTAACACCCACCAATAATAGATTATTTGACTATGTATGCTTTGTGACATAATTTACTGGCTGGTCCCTTTTGACCCTTTTGAATTGACTTGTATTCGCATTGTACAAAATGTATTTGCAGTTCTACTGTTGCTACCAAATCCTGGTTTCGTAATTGTGGTGGCAGAATTGAAGAGACTGCCAAACGGATACTTTGTGATGACTTCTGCAGAAGCAGAAATGTTGTTTTGTTGCTGAGTTTTTTGTATAAACAAAAATGTTCTAACATATTTACATGCATTTTTAATGAAAGAAGCATGACACTTTCTTGCCACAACCACCAGCAGTGAGCCAGGGATAGCTCATTGAAACCTGATGTTTAGAGCTTGCTTTGGAATGTCTTGTCGAAGTGCCATCAGCATAAATGCTCCTGCGTTCAGAGTGCTCCTAAATCCCTCCCCATAAATGTGAATGTTGAGTAACAGACTTTGAAAGTATGGTGTGTGTGTGTGTGTGTGTGTGTGTGTGTGTGTGTGTGTGTGTGTGTGTGCGTGCGTGCGTGTGTGTGTGTGTGTGTGTGTGTGTTGGTGTGTGTGTGTGTTGGTGTGTGTGGGTGTTTGTGTGTGTTGGTGTGTGTGTGTGTGTGTCTCCTCTCTCTCACTGTATGTTTTGCAACTTTCCAGAGATCGTTACACACAGTGCACAGTTGTAACATCCCTTGCATACTTAGCTCACACACACACACACACACACAGTAAACAATCACCGCACTGTTACTACACACACTCACTGCATTGTTGTGGCATGGCTTACACACAAAAACTAAAAAGTTTCTACATCGTCTGCTCACAGACACAAAGACCATAGTTAGAGATTGTTTCACACACAGCATGTAGTTAGAATCAAACACACAAAGTACATAGCTGTATCATGGTTTGCGCTCACACACAGAGTATAGTTGTAGCATGACTTGCAGACACAGTGTACAGTTGAGGCAGTGTTAACAAATGCAGTGCACACAGGATCCTTGTGGCAAGAGTTACGCACATCAACTGCAGTTATTTCATAACTGCTTACCAGCAATAGTGGCGTCCCGCATCTGCACTGCCGCCAACTTCACTGTGTTAGGCGACCTTAACTTACACTTTGATTCACCGTCGGATTCGACGGCTACTACTTTTGCCGACGACCTGGCCGCACTACAACTCACTCAACGAGTAAACACTTCAACCCATGTGAAAGGACACCTCTTAGATCCAGTCTTTAGTAACTGTGTGGAGTTTGTAATTGAGTCCCCACTCCCCCTCCCCTGGACTGACCATTTTTTGGTGCCCTTCACCTGGCTTACCCAGAAACCCATCCCGGTAACACCTTTGACTAGATATGCTAGATCCTGGGCACGGATACAAGTGGAAGAATGGACAAACAAACTATTGGAAGAACTTCCCCCTAATAACGAAGATCCTTGTCTGGCAAACCAGGAGTACCAAAATTGGATTTTGCACTCCCTCGAAACTATCCTCCCTCTTAAGAAATCTACGGTAAAACGCTCCCACAAAACAGCACCATGGTATTCGGAAGCCCTCAGGAACAAAAAGCGCCAATGCCGAAAAGCAGAAAGAAAATGGCGCTCAAACTATTCTACGGAGGAAAAAATCCGATATCGGGAAGAAATAAAAGCATATAAAGAGGATATAAAAACTGCCCAAACAGCATACTTCTCTGACAAGATCCTAGCCTCAAAATCTAAATCCAGGGAAATCTTCCAAACCTTGCAAAAACTGACTAAACCACCCCCCCTAGTGTATATGAGGAGAAATCTGTCTCCCAATGCAACGACTTGGCGGAATTTTTTTCGGCCAAAGTAAATAAAATATACATTTCCTTCCCTCTCGGCACTACTTCTCCGATAGTTCAGGATACCACCAGGGGGTCACCCCTTGGACTAGCCTCCTCACCCACACTTGACCATTTTTCCTGCATGGATCTGGAAGTGGTAGAATCTATGGCTCGGAAAGTAAAATCCGGCTCTCCAACCGACCCGGCACCTCCAGAGGCCATGTTACTCGCATCTCAGACGGTCCTACCTATCATCAAGAACCTTTTGAATGCCTCCATTGATTCTGGCATTGTCCCTCCTGCCTGGAAACAGGCAATGGTCCGAGCACTGATAAAAAAAGCCAAACCTAGACCCATCGGATTTCGCCAACTATCGTCCGATCTCACTACTCTCCTGGGTGAGCAAAATCGCGGAGAAGTATATCAATCTCCAACTGGTTAGCTTTCTGGAAAACAACCAGCTGTTGGACCCTACCCAGACAGGGTTCAGGCCTAAGCACGGAACAGAGTCCGCCCTCCTTATGGTCATCGAAGAGTCCAGGAAAATTCTTGATCAACGAGGATCAGTGGCAGTGATCCTCCTTGATCTCAGTGCGGCGTTTGATACGGTCAGTCATAACACCTTACTGAACCGCCTATCAAGCGTCGGCATCGTGGACAAGGCCTGGCTCTGGTTAAAATCCTTCCTAAGCAACAGGTCGTTCCAGGTGTTTGACGGACAGACAGTCTCCTCCAGCATACCCCTGAAGTGTGGAGTCCCCCAGGGCTCCTCTCTAAGCCCTGCGCTTTTTAATATCTACATGAGGCCACTGGCTGAGGTAGTTCGTCCGTATGGAGTTAAGATCATCTCCTATGCGGACGACACCCAGCTGGTGGTCTCTCTAGCGCAGGAAGCTCAACGCCCACTTTCAGGTGGACTAACAAAATGCTTGGAGGAGGTGAAGTCCTGGATGACCCTGTCATCACTAAAGCTCAACGGTGACAAACCGGAGCTCATGCTCCTGGGCCCGGCTGACCCGACCTTCTTCAATTCATTATGGCCCACCTGTCTAGGCCCCCCCCCCGGCTCCGAAAGAAAACATCAAAAGCCTAGGGGTATGGCTGGACAGGAATCTCTCTCTTAATACTCAGGCCACAAAGCTTTCCGCCACCTGCTTTGGACTACTCAGGACATTGAAGAAAGTTCTTCCTCTGCTCCCAATGGAGGCAAAGAAAACAGCCATACAGGGCATAATACAGTCACGTCTGGACTCGAACAACGCCCTCTATCTGGGAGCCCCAGAGTACACATTGAATAGACTACAACTGGTACAAAACTGTGCTGCCCGTACCTTACTGCAAATCCCCCACAGAACCCCAGTCAGGGAGGCACTGGCCAGCCTTCACTGGCTTCCAGTACGCAAGAGAGTCACTTTCAAAGCAATGTGTACTGCCCACCAGGCCTTCTGGGACTCGGGGCCCCAAATCACGCGTAGCCTAGTTAGCCAATATCATCCAGGCAGAGACTTGCGCTCTAGCCAGGCTTTTATGGCAACAGTCCCCAGAATTAAAAGGACTAGATCAGGCGGAAGAATGTTCACCTTCAACGCCTCAAAGATCTGGAACTCCCTTCCTTTTCATTTGAGATCGAATCCTGACCTTGCCTCTTTCCGCAAACAATTAAAAACACATCTGTTCAAATGCCCTTAAACAATTCAGCCCCACCCCCCTCCTCCCAGTCTGCTATCCTCACTACTCCTCCATCTGGTTCCTTTTAGCGCTTTGACGCCTTAGGGCAGCAATTCGCGCTATAAAAATCCATTTTCATTCATTTTCATTCATTATGACGTCGCTATCAGACACACGTATACACACAGAGTATAGTTGTAGCGAAACTTGCACACACTCACTGCGCGCAGTTATAACATCACACACATACACACAGTGCTCAATTATAGCAGCACATCGACACACAGACACAGTGCTGGTTACACTGAACACTCACACTCACACACAAACACACAGAGTTGTAGCCTCGCTCAAACACACACGCAATGCACAGTTATAGCAGGGCTTGCACACACAGTGCACGATTAAAGAATTCCTAAAACACGCTGACATACTGCTTAGTTGTGGCATCGCTTGCACACACAGACTGCACAATTGTACAATAGGTTGTAAACACACACACACACAAGGTGCATAAAATAAACAATGTTTGGATATATACACTGTTGTAACATCTCCCAGACACACACTTGCGCACCCATAGTGTACAGTTGTTGCACTGTACTTGTACAGAAACGCACACATAGTGTGCGTCGCAGTTGTTGGTGCATCACAAATACACTCACTTTGCAGTTGTGGCATTGTTTCTATACAAATGCACACACGTACATTGCTTTGTGGAGTGTGAGCTCCCTTCCAAAAGTGACCAGCAGTATGAACCTCCTCTCAGCGATGCCCTGCAGTGTGAACCTCCTCTCAGTTATGCCCTGCAGTGTGAACCTCCTCTCAGTCATGCCATGCAGTGTGAGCCTCATCTCAGTCACGCCCTGCAGTGTGAGCCTCCTCTCAGCGATGCCCTGCCGGGTGAACCTCCTCTCATCGACGCCCTGCAGTGTGAACCTCCTTTCAGCGATGCCCTGCAGTGTGAGCCTCCTCTCAGCGATGCCCTGCAGTGTGAACCTCCTCTCAGCGACGCCCTGCAGTGAACCTCCTCTCAGCGATGCCCTGCAGTGTGAGCCTCCTCTCAGCGATGCCCTGCAGTGTAAACCTCCTCTCAGCGACGCCCTGCAGTGTGAGCCTCCTCTCAGCGATGCCCTGCAGTGTAAACCTCCTCTCAGCGACGCCCTGCAGTGTGAACCTCTTCTCAGCGACGCCCTGCAGTGTGAACTTCCTTTCAGCGATGCCCTGCAGTGTGAACCTCCTCTCAGCGATGCCCTGCAGTGTGAACCTCCTCTCAGCGACGCCCTGCAGTGAACCTCCTCTCAGCGATGCCCTGCAGTGTGAGCCTCCTCTCAGCGATGCCCTGCAGTGTAAACCTCCTCTCAGCGACGCCCTGCAGTGTGAACCTCCTCTCAGCGACGCCTTGCAATGTGAACCTCCTCTCAGCGACGCCCTGCAGTGTGAACCTCCTATCAGCGATGCCCTGCAGTGTGAACCTCCTATCAGCGATGCCCTGCAGTGTGAACCTACTCTCAGCAGCGCCCTGCAGTGTGAACCTCCTCTCAGCGACGCCCTGCAGTGTGAACCTCCTCTCAGTCATGCCCTGCAGTGTGAGCCTCCTCTCAGTAGCGCCCTGCAGGGTGAGCTCCTCTCAGCTATGTCCTGCAGTGTGAGCCTCCTCTCAGCGACGCCCTGCAGTGTGAACCTCCTCTCAGCGACGCCCTGCAGTGTAAACCTCCTCTCAGCGACGCCCTGCAGTGTGAACCTCCTTTCAGCGATGCCCTGCAGTGTGAGCCTCCTCTCAGCGATGCCCTGCAGTGTGAACCTCCTCTCAGCGACGCCCTGCAGTGAACCTCCTCTCAGCAATGCCCTGCAGTGTGAGCCTCCTCTCAGTGATGCCCTGCAGTGTAAACCTCCTCTCAGCGACGCCCTGCAGTGTGAACCTCCTCTCAGCGACGCCCTGCAGTGTGAACCTCCTCTCAGCGATGCCCTGCAGTGTGAACCTACTCTCAGCAGCGCCCTGCAGTGTGAACCTCCTCTCAGCGATGCCCTGCCGTGTGAACCTCCTCTCAGTCATGCCCTGCAGTGCGAGCCTCCTCTCAGTAGCGCCCTGCAGGGTGAGCTCCTCTCAGCTATGTCCTGCAGTGTGAGCCTCCTCTCAGCTATGTCCTGCAGTGTGAGCCTCCTCTCAGCGATGCCCTGCAGTGTGAGCCTCCTCTCAGTAGCGCGCTGCATGGTGAGCTTCTCTCAGCGACATCCTGCAGTGTGAGCCTCCTCTCAGCGATGCCCTGCAGTGTGAGCCTCCTCTCAGTAGCGCCCTGCAGTGTGAACCTCCTCTGAGCGATGCCCTGCAGTGTGAACCTCCTCTCAGCGATGCCCTGCAGTGTGAACCTCCTCTCAGTCATGCCCTGCAGTGTGAACCTCCGCTCAGCCATGCCCTGCAGTGTGAACCTCCGCTCAGCCATGCCCTGCAGTGTGAACCTCCGCTCAGCCATGCCCTGCAGTTTTTTTGCTGCATATTTTATATAGCGCAAACTCGACCCAAAGGTATTGGAGCGCTTTACATGAGCACCGTATTTACACTACACATTCCAGCACGGGGAGATTAAGTGATTTGCCTCCTCTTAGTAGTATCCTGCAGTGTGAGCCTCCTCTCCGCCATGCCCTAAGGTGTGAGCTCCTCTCAGCAGCACCCTGCAGTGTGAGCTTCCTCCCAGCAATACTTTGAAGTGTGAGCTTCCACACAGCAGTGCCCTGCAGTGTGAGCTCCTCTCAGCAGCGCCCTGCAGTGTGAACCTCCTCTCAGCGGTGCCCTGCAGTGTGACCTCCTCTCAGCAGCGCTCTGTAGCGTAAGCCTCCTCTCAGCCATGCCCTGCAGTGTGAGCTCCTCTCAGTAGCGCCCTGCAGTGTGAACCTCCTCTCAGTATAGCCCTGCAGTGAGCCTCCTCTCAGCCACGCCCCATGGTGTTAGCTTCTCTCAGCAGTGCTCTGTAGTGTGTGCTTCCTCCCAGCAATACTTTGAAGTGTGAGCTTCCACACGGCAGTGCCCTGCAGTGTGAGCCTCCTCTCAGCCGTACCCTGCAGTGTGAGCTGCTCTCAGCTGCGCCCTGCAATGTGAGCCTTCTCTCAGCGGTGTCCTGCAGTGTGAGCTCCTCTCAGCAGCGCTCTGCAGCGTGAGCCTCCTCTCAGCCATGCCCTGCAGTGTGAGGTCCTCTCAGAAGCGCCCTGCAGTGTGAGCCTCCTCTCACCTGTGCCCTGCAGTGTGAGCCTCCTCTCAGCAACACCCTGCAGTGTGAGCCTTCTCTCAGTAGCGCCCTGCAGGGTGAGCCTCTTCTCAGCAGCGCCCTGCAGTGTGAGCTTCCTCTCAATAGCGCCCTGCAGTGTGAACCTCCTCTCAGCCATGCCATGCAGTGTGAGCCTCCTCTTAGTAGTGCCCTGCAGTGTGAGCCTCCCCACGGCAGCGCCCTGCAGTGTGAACCTCCGCTCAGTAGTGCCCTGCAGTGTGAGCCTCTCCACAGCAGCGCATTGCAGTGTGAACCTCCTCTCAGCTGTGTCCTGCAGTGTGAGCCTCCTCTCAGCAGCGCCCTGCAGTGTGAGCCTCCTCTCAGTAGTGCCCTGCAGTGTGAGCCTCCTCTCAGTAGCGCCCTGCAGTGTGAGCCTCCTCTCAGTGGTGCCCTGCAGTGTGAGCCTCCTCTCAGCCATGTCCTGCAGTGTGAGCCTCCTCTCAGTGGTGCCCTGCAGTGTCAGCCTCCTCTCAGCAGCGCCTTGCAGTGTCAGCCTCCTCTCAGCAGTCCTGTGCAGTGTGAACCTCCGCTCAGCAATACTCTGTAGTGGGAGCTCCCACACAGCAGTGCGCTGCAATGTGAGCCTCCTCTCAGCGGCGTACTGCTGTTGTTATTTTTTGTTGGTTACATATGTAAGGTGCACAGCTAACCCTAGAGGTTTCCTGGTGCCAGCCAGGTAGTGAGAAAAGAAAAGTGAGTTACTGATTGAATAGCCATGTCTTTACTCTTTTTCGGAAACTTCCAAGGACGGTTTCCTCACGTATAGAGACAGGAAAAGAATTCCATAGGGTGGGACCCAGAAAGGAAATGACCTACCGTCCATCCCATTGAGTTTGGTTCTCGGGGTAGCAAATTTGGACTATCCAGCAGAGCGCAGAAGGCGAGGAGGCGAATACAGTTGGATTAACGATTGCAAGTATTGAGGGGCTACTCCAGATTTTATTTTAAACTAAAAGCACAAGGCTTTAAATTTAACATAATTCTGTGCTGTGTGAGCCTCTTCTCTGCAATAGTGTGGTGTGAGCTCCCTCCAAGCATCGCCCTGCAGTGTGATCTTCATTTTAGCGATGACTTGCAGTGTGAATTTTCTCCCGGCAATATTCTGAAATGTGAGCTCACACAGAGCAGCGCCCTGCAGTGTGTCTCCTCTCAGTACTGCACTACAGTGTGAGTCTCCTCTCAGCAGCACCCTGCCCTTAGCCACCCCTCAGCAGAGCTGTGCAGTGTGAACTCCCGCTCAGCAATACTCTGAAGTGTGAGCTCCCTCCTCAGCAGCGACCTGCACTGTGAGCCTCCTCTCATCCGCGCCCTGCAGTGAGCCTCCTCTCAATGTTGCCCTGCAGCGTGAGGCTCACCTCAGTGGTGCCCAGCAGTGTTAACTCCCTCTCAGCAATACTCTAAAGTGCGAGCTCTCTCCCAGCAGTGCGCCTCCTCTCTATGGCGCGTTCCAGTGTGAGCCTCCTCTCAGTGGTGCCATGCAGTGTGAGCCTCCTCTTAGCAGCGCCCGGCTGTGTGAACTCCCTCTCAGTCAAAACACTGTTGAGTGAGCTCCCACACAGCAGCGACCTGCACTGTGAGCCTCTGTCGCAATCAAAAATGGAGCAAGGGCAGCGTGGAGAAGTGTGGCTCAATGATTAGAGCAATGAAAGTGGCCTAACCCCAAATTTGGCAGCTAGGGCTACAACATGCATCAACTTAAAAAGAATTTTTCAAAATCATTAGAACAATATTTCTGTTTTCATCAACACATTTAATATGTTATTTTCTTCACATATTACACTTTTTGTTGTTTAAGGACATGAATCCATAATACATTTTCATAAACATCAATTCAACCAGTCGTTACAATTCTTGAGAACCCAATGCATTTCGGGACTCACAAAGGTCCCTTCATCAGGGGTACCTGTGTTACAAGGAAGAACAAGGAAACAATTTTATGCGATGCCAAATATGAGCATATGTATAAATCAGTACAAAATCAACATTAGAAAATCAGTCATTTAAACACTCAATATGTCATGACACAACATGTGATTAGTTTTTGACAACTATATGTACATTTGTATATTGATTGGATCACTATTACGAAGTACCTGTTGTACTTCTTATTCTTCCAGAAATCAAAGGAGTCAACTATTGCCAAATCCGCGAACGATACTGTCAATTTTTCTAAAATAAACTATACTAATACGCATTCACAATTCGCTTACCTGAATTGCGAAAAGATAAAAACTGCCTGCAAATACAAAGTTAATGGATATTCAATACTTCTGCGATAGCGATAATTCGATGTATCTACAGATACCAGATTAAAATTCTCACCTGGTGTCAACTTGTTCGTCACGATAAGTGATAGTTTAATCTATAAAAGAGACCAAGAGTGCATCCTAAATTTAACAACCAAAGTATAAAAATATACCGATATTGACAACAAAGAGGTGAAAATGATATTACATCTCACCTGCTTTAACAGCGTAAAGTCCCACGAATAGCGAGAACAGGGTTTAACGACATAGCACTCTATAAAGCAAAAGGATGCATACAGTTTAGACGATTGCCAGATTAGACTATCTAAATATCTTCCGTCACACCAAGTGACTAAAACACTCACCGAAAAACCACTGCCCGGTCGCTAGATCGCCATTCCTTCCTCAAGCTCCGGAGGGGATTGACTTCCGTGTTGCAGACGGCTTATTTATCGTGAGATAACGTGACTGAGAAACGAAAACACTGAGAACGGACTACTTAGAATTACCGCGCTAAACATAGATAACGGACTCAAGAATCAAGCAGACTCTCCGCTAAACATAGATAACGGACTCAAGAATCGGGTAAACTCTCCGCCAGTGATCAGAAAGCTTGATAGAATACATCTATGAGTTATTACGTTAGAACCTCATCCTGTCTTCTACTTTCTATGCTAGAATATTGGAAACTCCAAGTAGCGTGCACAAGAGATCATAACACATAAAACAAAAGTCAGAAAACAAAACATTCAAATAAATACATTTAGACACATGAGTGTATTTATACCATTTACCATGCAAAAAAAGAACTATAATTAAAGTGAACACAATATACATGATATCACCTCAGTTGTCATCTAGTGTATAACTAATGTTGTGTTGTGCTCAAGTTTATATGTATGTGTTTTTTTTCACGAGTAGCTGGCCAGCCTTATTGTTCAAGAAATGTTTTTATAAGAAGCAACTCATTTCTAATTTATCGTTGAGCCCAAACGGGGTCAACGTTTGAAGTTTTTTGATCCAGAAGGCTTCTCTCTGGAGGAGAATCTTGGAGTTATCTTTACCCTCCACTTTAGGTACTAGTTCGATGATTTGAAATTTGATTTGGGCTACTGTGTGTCGATGTTCAATCCAATGTAACGCCAATGGTGATGTTGTGTTTTTATTGCGTATCCGGCTTTTATGTTCAGATAGTCGTATCTTAATTCTGCGTTCAGTTTTTCCTACATAGAGTAGGCCACAGGGGCATTTGATCATATATGCTAAATGTTCGGAATTACAATCGGTGGAATGATGTAATGAGATCCTCTCCCCAGTTCTCGGGTGTGACAGAATATTTCCACTGATCACGTTATTGCAATTCTTGCAATTCCAACATTTCTTAGTTCCTTGAAAAGAAACATCCCCTTTCATGAGGCTCATCCGTGTCCTTTTAGTTAGCAGTTCTTTGAGATTTTGTACCCTATTATACGCAAATAAAGGTCTCTCTTAAAATAGTGATCCAAAGTCTGGTTCTATCTGTAGCAATTTCCATCTCCTGTTAATGATATTTTTAATATCTCTAGATGCCGACGAGAATTTGGACACAAACACCATTCTGTTAGTGGTCTTTTTATTTCGTTTTGCCAGTAGCTCTGATCTGGTTAAGGTGTTTACTTTGTCTATTTGTTTATCCAGTGGCGCTTCTGGATATCCTCTTTGGATGTACCGTGACTTCTGCTCATTCAAAGACCTCCCACACTCAAGTTCACTGGATGAAATTCTCTTAATACGCATGAATTGAGATATTGGTAAATTTTGAATGAGATTCTTAGGATGAAAGCTTTGAAATTGCAGGACATTATTCTTATCTGTAGGTTTTTTGAACATACATGTTTGTATTGTGTTATCTTTCAGTTCAATCATTATGTCCAAGAACGATGTTGTTTTGCTGTCTATGGAATGAGTAAACTGAATTCTTGGATCAATCAAATTGAGACTTTCAATGTTCTTTCTCAATGCTATATCTGATTTTTGCCAAATTAAAAAGATGTCATCAATGTAACGCCTGTAGAAAACCAAACCATCCTTTGGGTCGTTGGTCTACTTATATTGAGGACACATCAGATTTTTTGAGGAGCCTGGCTGAATTACCTTCAGAATCAATGGAGAACTGGATTCTCTGTACAATTGATGTTGTATCATTGTATACTTCAATCCCTCAGAAATCCGGTATATTGAGGTCTTCCAAATTCCCAAAATTTTGTCCATGGTTCTTCTTCCATACGTTTAGATAGATCACTCTTAAGATAGTAAATTTCTTCCTCTAAATCTTTAATTGTTGTTGATAATTCTTCTATCAGTAAAAGAATCAAATCCAAAGAGCATTTATTTAGTATGCTGTACCACTTTTCCATGAATTTTTGGTTATTGTTTAACCTGAACAGCATCGGCTTGATGGCCACCGTTCAGGCCAATCGTATCCGGATCAATTTTTGAATCTCCAGGTATTTTCATTGACCATTTCTTGCAATCATTTGTTAGACGTTGGTCTACTTATATTGAGGACACATCAGATTTTTTGAGGAGCCTGGCTGAATTACCTTCAGAATCAATGGAGAACTGGATTCTCTGTACAATTGATGTATCATTGTATACTTCAATCCCTCAGAAATCAGGTTTGGAAGCCGTGGAATGGGCACTACTACAGGAAGAAGGACCAGAAACTGTGAAATACATGATCTTACAGCTACTGGAATTTTGCCTAGAAAATAGCTATTTTGAATGGCAGAATAAATTCTATAATCAAATGAATGGAACTTCCATGGGCTTTCCAGGAGCGCCCATGTACGCTAATACCTTCATGGCCAAACTTGAACATGAATACATTTTATCAGATCAGACATGGAAGGATGGTTTGGTTTTCTACAGGCGTTACATTGATGACATCTTTTTAATTTGGCAAAAATCAGATATAGCATTGAGAAAGAACATTGAAAGTCTCAATTTGATTGATCCAAGAATTCAGTTTACTCATTCCATAGACAGCTAAACAACATCGTTCTTGGAAGTAATAATTGAACTAAAAGATAACACAATACAAATACGTCTGTTCAAAAAACCTACAGATAAGAATAATGTCCTGCAATTTCAAAGCTTTCATCCTAAGAATCTCATTCAAAATTTACCAATCTCTCAATTCATGCGTATTAAGAGAATTTCATCCAGTGAACTTGAGTGTGAGAGGTCTTTGAATGAGCAGAAATCACGGTACATCCAAAGAGGATATCCAGAAGCGCCACTGGATAAACAAATAGCCAAAGTAAACACCTTAACCAGATCAGAGCTACTGGCAAAACTAAATAAAAAGACCACTAACAGAATGGTGTTTGTGTCCAAATTCTCGTCGGCATCTAGAGATATTAAAAATATCATTAACAGGAGATGGGAATTGCTACAGATAGAACCAGACTTTGGATCACTATTTCAAGAGAGACCTTTATTTGCGTATAATAGGGCACAAAATCTCAAAGAACTGCTAACTAAAAGGACACGGATGAGCCTCATGAAAGGGGATGTTTATTTTCAAGGAACTAAGACATGTTGGAATTGCAAGAATTGCAATAACGTGATCAGTGGAAATATTCTGTCACACCCGAGAACTGGGGAGAGGATCTCATTACATCATTCCACCGATTGTAATTCCGAACATTTAGTATATATGATCAAATGCCCCAGTGGCCTACTCTATGTAGGAAAAACTGAACGCAGAATTAAGATACGACTATCTGAACATAAAAGCCGGATACGCAATAAAAACACAACATCACTATTGGCGTTACATTGGATTGAACATCGACACACAGTAGCCCAAATCAAATTTCAAATCATCGAACTAGTACCTAAAGTGGAGGGTAAAGATAACTCCAAGATTCTCCTCCAGAGAGAAGCCTTCTGGATCAAAAAACTTCAAACGTTGACCCCGTTTGGGCTCAACGATAAATTAGAAATGAGTTGCTTCTTATAAAAACATTTCTTGAACAATAAGGCTGGCCAGCTACACGTGAAAAAAAACACATACATATAAACTTGAGCACAACACAACATTAGTTATACACTAGATGACAACTGAGGTGATGTCATGTATATTGTGTTCACTTTAATTATAGTTCTTTTTTTGCATGATAAATGGTATAAATACACTCATGTGTCTAAATGTATTTATTTGAATGTTTTGTTTTCTGACTTTTGTTTTATGTGTTATGATCTTGTGTGCACTCTTAATGGAGTTTCCAATATTCTAGCATAGAAAGTAGAAGACAGGATGAGGTTCTAACGTAATAACTCATAGATGTATTCTATCAAGCGTTCTGATCACTGTCGGAGAGTTTACCCGATTCTTGAGTCCGTTATCTATGTTTAGCAGAGAGTCTGCTTGATTCTTGAGTCCGTTATCTATGTTTAGCGCGGTAATTCTAAGTAGTCCGTTCTCAGTGTTTTCGTTTCTCAGTCACGTTATCTCGCGACAAATAAGCAGGTCTGCAACACAGAAGTCAATCCCCTCCGGAGCTTGAGGAAGGAATGGCGATCTAGCGAACGGGCAGTGGTTTTTCGGTCAGTGTTTTAGTCACTTGGTGTGACGGAAGAGATTTAGATAGTCTAATCTGGCAATCGTCTAAACTGTATGCATCCTTTTGCTTTATAGAGTGCTATGTCGTTAAACCCTGTTCTCGCTATTCGTGGGACTTTACGCTGTTAAAGCAGGTGAGATGTAATATCATTTTCACCTCTTTGTTATCAATATCGGTATATTTTTATACTTTGGTTGTTAAATTTAGGATGCACTCTTGGTCTCTTTTATAGATTAAACTATCACTTATCGTGACGAACAAGTTGACACCAGGTGAGAATTTTAATCTGGTATCTGTAGATACATCGAATTATCGGTATCGCAGAAGTATTGAATATCCATTAACTTTGTATTTGCAGGCAGTTTTTATCTTTGCGCAATTCAGGTAAGCGAATTGTGAATGCGTATTAGTATAGTTGTTTATTTTAGAAAAATTGACAGTATCATTCGCGGATTTGGCAATAGTTGACTCCTTTGATTTCTGGAAGAATAAGAAGTACAACAGGTACTTCGTAATAGTGATCCAATCAATATACAAATGTACATATAGTTGTCAAAAACTAATCACATGTTGTGTCATGACATATTGAGTGTTTAAATGACTGATTTTCTAATGTTGATTTTGTACTGATTTATACATATGCTCATATTTGGCATCGCATAAAATTGTTTCCTTGTTCTTCCTTGTAACACAGGTACCCCTGATGAAGGGACCTTTGTGAGTCCCGAAATGCATTGGGTTCTCAAGAATTGTAACGACTGGTTGAATTGATGTTTATGAAAATGTATTATGGATTCATGTCCTTAAACAACAAAAAGTGTAATATGTGAAGAAAATAACATATTAAATGTGTTGATGAAAACAGAAATATTGTTCTAATGATTTTGAAAAATTCTTTTTAAGTTGATGCATGTTGTAGCCCTAGATGCCAAATTTGGGGTTAGGCCACTTTCATTGATATACACAATGCTTAGCAGGCATTAATACAACATAGCACACGTAAACGTTTGATCAGATTCTTTTGATTAATTGAGTGCAACTTCCACCTACATACATTTATTCAATGATTAGAGCGGCAGACCCTGATGCAGAGGTCTAGCCCGGGACCAGGGTTCAATTCCCCGCCTCGGCGGGTCTTGGGCTCAAAAATTCCATGGACCTGATAATTCTCGTCTCGGTGCCTATTCCAATCATGGTTGGCAATAGCTTGCTTAATCTCCACAACAGCCCCCACAACGCTAAGGATGCCTGACCTCCTCCTTGGGGGTGCCCAGGAGTGGACGCCTCACAGCGGTATTCGTACAAGCGCCTTGAGACCCTTGCGGGTGAGTAGTGCGCTATACAAGTATCAATTTACAATTTACGTGTCCAATAAGGGACATATATGATTGAATGAAGGAGAGGAATGAGTGTACTACGTCTCCCAGAATTCCTAGGGAGGATGTAGTCCTATCTTTGTTTCTGTCTTTCTCCTACTTCATAATCTCTGGAACTGGTGCTTGTCACCTGAATTCCAGAGATCTCTTGCTCGACTGAGAACTGGCTGAGGAAGACCGGTACTTGTTGCATTTCAAGCCCGCTTGAATTTCCTTGTTTCTTCAGAGAGCGGTGTGCGCTCTCAATTGTTGATGCACTCGCGTCCAAGAGGCGCAAGATATCGGAGACGCCATCGGGAAAATCTGAAAGATCAAAGACTTATTGTTTGCCAAGCAGGGCGGACTACGCTGGTATCCTTCACGCCTGGGGCGCTTGCATTTTGTTTATTTGGCAGAACGCTAGGAGCGTTAGCTGCAAAAAGAAATTTCATGCTTGGGTGCTTGCCACGGCCCGTTTCCTGGAGAAGGATTACGGGAGGCGCTGGCGATCTTTTCCGCAAGTAGGAGAGAATCACCTTCACAGTAGTGCCTAGCTGCACTTGGAGTTTATTTCTTTTATCGCGCAGGAGCGCATTCCTTTACTGTAAGTGTCAAGTTGTTTTTACAACAATAGAATCAAGAGAGAAATACCCTTCTAGCCCCATGAGCTGTTGAGTGTCTCGGATAAGATTTACTTTCTCTCCTCCTTCATTTTTTGGAGCTTGGTGTAAATTCCTTCTACAAAGGATTCAAGATTTACCAGAGGTCTGCCTGGTAACAGATAAGTACTTTTGTTATCTGGTTACTAACTTGGTTCTATTGCTTTGGAAATATGAAAATAACTGTCACTGAATATTGAAGTGATAGGAACCTTACTTGATTTCTTTACTTTACTTTTTCCTTTTGAGCCTTTTTGTTATGAAGTACGTGCAGCAGCTTTAAACCGTAAGTGTAATACATGCACATATTACATTGATAGAGTCTGCTAGCAAGGTGTACATATTTATGTGTGATTTGTTATATCTTTATACAGGAGCCACAGTTACTAAGGAGAGAGAGGTCAGCGCCACTCCACAACAGTGCTCGTGTGCACATATTGACTGCTGCAACTTTATTGTTTCCTTTGTCCCTTTTTTCCCCTTCCCCAATTGTAGTGTTGTCTGCTGAGTGTTCTATTACTTCCAGGTGTTTCCATATAGGGGAAAAGGAAACCTAGCTTCTCACATTACTCCTGCTGTATCCGGCTGATCAGGTTAGTGTTTGTCAACCTCTGTTGTGACAGAGTGCCAAGACCACAGATACTTACAGCCTGAGCGATGGACACCAACACTGTTCTTACTTCCGTGCTGGAAACTGTAACCGCCTTACAGATGGAAGTAGATGCCTTGCGGGGGGAGAACCTAGAATTAAGGAATTATATGGGCACCCTAAGAAGGGAGGTAGCAGGGTTGTCTTGTAGTAGCCCTACCAGCACTAGGGGAGCCTCATACATTAGGAACTGGACTCTACCACCCCCTGCCTCACATGACACAGCACAAGATCAGGCTGGAGGTGTAGGACCCTCCACAATACAGGTTATTCAACCCCTTCAGTTGCCTTTAGCTCCACCTGAGAGATATTTTGGGGATCCAAAAAAGTTCTGAATTTTTATAGGTCAGTGCAAATTGCACTTCATGTGCAAACCTGCTGTGTTTCCCAACAACAGGTCTAAAACAGCCTTCGTTATGTCCTACTTGAGTGGGAACGCAGCTAATTGGTCCTTCCCACTGATTGAGAGGAATAATCCTATGTTACTTCCCTCTTTTTTGCGATGAAATGTGCAAACTCTTTGATAGGAAGGCGCACCAGCTTTTCCTAGATAGGGAACTCATTACACTAAGGCAGGGTACACAGGACCTATTATCATACATAACCACATTTAATAGGCTTGTTGTAGAGAGAGAGTGCCCTGTAGAAAAACGGACTTCCTTATTTTAACAAGAGCTATGAGCCAAGCTGAAAGACGTATTGGCTCAAGTAGTTCATATGCCTCTAACTGTGATGAAGTGATCGACTTAACAGTACAATTAGACCATCGTCTTCAGGAACGGAAGGGTGACAAACAGCGTTGAGACTCCCGGCTCTTGTTCTCTCGTCCAAAGGCTCCACCAGAAGAACATACATCAGTCTCAAATGGAACTGAACCAATGCAAATCAGTGGCATAAGGGGACCCTTGAAACAGAAGACGCAATCAGAAGTTATGTATGTATTGTGAAAGCCTGGTCACTACATCAAGGACTGTTAATCAAAAACTAAGGCAGTCTCTAAAGACAACAAAGGGCCTAGGAAAGTACCGGTGGTGGACTTCCTGTCTGAAAATTCAGAAAACTAGAATGCTCAAGCAAGACAGATTTTCCATGCTTGAGGTAAGAAGCAGAAGAGGTCTTTTCAGCAATGGCTAATACCGTTCAAGCGTCTGTGGCCCATATGAATGTGTGTGTCACGTTGGAATTGCCAGGAGGGAAGCCCATTTTGGTACACGCCCTGCTAGATTCAGGGGCTACAGGCAATTTTATTGATCAGCAATACGCGCATGAATTGGGTATACCATGTATACGAAAAGAGACACCGGACCCCGTCAGAGCGGTAAACGGAACTGCCTTAACATCAGGGCCAGTACGATTCCACACACGTTGGTTGCCCATGCAATTCGGAATGAATCATTTTGAGATCATACAATTTGACCTTATTGATGCCCCAAACTTCAAACGAATCCTAGGAATGCCTTGGCTTACGCTACATGATCCGCTAGTAAAATGTGCAGCCCGTACTGTTGCCTTAAATTCCTCTTTTTGTGCGGAACATTGTATCCGGGACAGAAAACTAGTACTTGCCCAGACAGAAAGCGCTGCTGAATTACTAGCTAGTGCTTGTAGAACCCAGAGTGTGTGTAGTGTTTCTACGTTACCAAAGGAATATTCACACTATGAAACAGTGTTTGACTAACAAGAAGCAAACAAATTGCCTCCCCATAGGGACTATGATTGCGTGTTAGACCTGGAGCCTGGCACCAGCATTCCCTGCAGTTGCATCTACGCATTAACAGTGGCAGAAACCCTCTACCTACAGCAATATCCGGAGAAATTGTTATCCTCTGGCTTCATTCGTCCCTCTTCTTCCCCGGCATCCTCGCCCTTGTTTTTTATACTGAAACGCAAAGGAGGCTTGAGGGCGTGCATAGATTATAGGGCGATTAACAGAGTAACAAAGAAAAAACGATATCCTCTGCCCCTGATACCTGTTTTGTTGGATCAGCTAAAAGGATTCACAATCTTTACCAAGTTGAATCTTAGGGGAGCCTTCCATCTGATACGCTTGCGGCTGGGGGATGAATTGAAAACGGCCTTTCGCACCAACTTTGGTCTTTATGAATATCAGGTAATGCCCTTTGGTCTTTGTAATGCCCCCGCCGCATTCCAATACTTCATGGATGAAGTATTGAGAGGATTGTTGGACGTTTCTTGCATCGTATACATCAATGAAATTTGTATTCACTCTGCTTCCCTCGAGGACCATGTACATCACGTTGCTGCCTTGCTGGAACGCCTGCAACAGTATTCTCTTTACGCTAAACTTTAAAAATTTCTTTTTCACACTACAGAAGTGGAATTCCTAGGATATGTCATCGGACCCAGTGGGATTTGTATGGACAAGAAGAAGACAGACGCCATCACAGGTTGGGAATCACCCTCTAGTGTAAAGATCTTACAAAGCTTCCTTGACTTCGCTAATTTTTAACATCATACAACCTATGACACACCTGCTACGAAAAGGAGCCCCCTTTCTTTTGAATGACGCAACAGAAAAGGCATTTCAAATGCTAAAAACCTGTTTCACCAGTGCTCCGATCCTAAGACATCCTGATCCCAGTCAACCTGGCTACGCCATAGGAGGAATCCTTTCCCAAAGACATCCAGAAACAGGACAGCTTCATCCCGTTGCTTTCTTTTCCAAGAAACTGACTTCCTGCGAGGTGAATTATAGCATCACCGACAAAGGGCTGTTGGCCAAAAAAAGGGCATGTGAAGAGTGGAGACACCATCTGATGGGAGCCCATCATATGGTAGAAATATACACGGACCACCGGAATCTGCTCTTTCTGAAAAGTGCCAGAGCCTTAACACCTCGACAACTTCGTTGGTCTTTGTTCTTTGCTGACTGCAATTTTATAATTAAGTATAGACCCAGACCACAGAATGGGAAAGCGAATGCACTATCAAGACCCATGCCCTTGCCAGGAGCCAGTTCAGCCCCTGCCGAAGAATCCTCCCCCCATTATCCTCCAGAAGGCTTTGTTTTCAGCAGAAATAATTGCTGTGACGACTACTTCTGCCTTCCTGGAAGACGTGCGGAAACAACTTGAGAATCTAGATATGCGTGATTGGGACCTCCAGGATCCTCAACATTGTTCCATGATAAAGAACTTGCTGTTTTATGATAAAAGACTGTATGTTCCTGAAAGTCGTCTACAACAACAAGTCCTGCAATGGACTCATGACTCGTCTTTGGTGGAACACTAGGGAAAACAGAAAACCCTACAGATCATGAATAGATATTTCTGGTGGGAGTCTCTGAAGCTGGACACTGAAAAATATGTCTCAGACGGTTCTATTTGTGCTCAGACCAAGGCTCAACATCAGCGACCCAGCGGATTACTCAGACCCATACCCCTACCTGCAGCACCATGGCACACTGTATCTATGGCCTTCATTGTGGAGATGCCTCCCAGCTTGGGTTACAATACTAATCTTGTAGTCATAGATCATTTATGTTATGTTATGTTATTATTATTTATAAAGCGTGCGCATACCCGTGGGTGTCTTGGCGCTATGGACAGCGAGGGGGTCTGCACTGGCGGCTAGTTCTGGAATAGCCAGGTCTTCAGGCCCTTCCTGAAGGCAATGAGAGAGGGGGAGTTTCTGAGCTCGAAAGGAAGAGAGTTCCAGAGGTTGGAGGTGTAGAAGTGGAAACTGCGGCCGCCCCATTGCACAGTGCGGATTTTTGGTATCTGAAGGAGTTTTGTGCCGGAAGAACGAAGGTTTCTGGGGCGTTCGTACCAAGAAAGCAGTTTCTGAAGAAAAATCGGCCCTTTTTTGTTCAGGGCTTTATAGGCTAAGGGCAGTGCCTTAAATTTAATCCGTTGCTCCACTGGGAGCCAATGCAGCTTGCGAATTTTGGTAGTGACCGAGTTGTTTCTGGGGATATTGAGTAGAAATCGAGCTGCAGAGTTTTGCACACTTTGTAGTTTTTTTAGGCATTGTTTTTGTGCATTTGCCAATAATCCGTTGCAATAATCCAGTTTAGACTGGATTAAAGCTGTTACTACAGTTTTTCTAGATCCTGCTGGAATGTATGGAACAATCTTCCTGATCTTTTTGATATGAAAATGACTGGCTGACACCATAGCATTGGTGTGTTGAATAAGAGAGAGTTTAGGATCCAGCCACACCCCCAGGTTCTTGACTTTCGCCGCCGGTTTTGGGGGTTTACCCATCTTCACTGGCCACCAGGGGTTGCCCCAGCACGGTAGTACGTTGCCGAAGATCAAGGTCTCTGTTTTAACAGAGTTTAGTTTGAGGCAATGAGTGTTCATCCAATGGTTGATCGTTCGCATTCAAGTTTGGAATTGTGCAGCGGGAGATGTCTCATTTTTATGTACTGTTATGGCGATCTGAGTGTCGTCCATTTATGTGAACAAGGTGTATCACGGGAACTGTAGGACAGCGAGTACGTTACAGGTGTCAGTAATCAAACTTACACCACGTGAGGGAGGTGGAGCACACGAGAGTTTAATACTGAGGTTACACAGAGAGAGGATCACATGGAAGGAAGAAGGCTGAGACTAACGTTGATCAGAGAATGAAAGTTAAAGGCAGCAGGTACGCGTTACGTGCAATAGTAGATCGTAATATGCAAATGCGGGGGAATGAGAAAGCGCTATGCGCACGTTAAAAGTGAGGCAGTCTGAGGAACCGTTTGATACAGAAAATTAAAGAGATGGTAGGCGTACTGTAAGGTGGTAATGTTATGAAAATTGGGCGTTTAAAAACGCAAATGCCATTAGGTTAATGAACAAAGGTTGAAGGGTGGTCTGCATAATCGCTCAGTATAACGATGCATTTAAGTGTGTCTTTTGACTTTTCACCATTGTAACGGAAGGGAGTGATTTGAGCTCTTGGTTCATGGTGGTTGAACAGCAAATGACACTCATAAGGGCTTGATAGATTGTAAGTTACGTATTGATATGCGTGAAGTTTTGATAAGAATGTTTTTATCTTCACTTGTAAAAAGGCAACATTAGCATGTAAACTTCCGACCTAAAGTACTGTTTTGTATTACTGTTTTTTAGACTCCCCTGACAAAGGGCAATAGAATGCCCGAAATGCATTGGGTTTCGAATAAACAACTGCTGCTCTGAACCATCTGTTGTACTGAAATCGTATTTGCGAAAAGGAGGCCTGGATGGGCACACGCTTATGCAAGACGTTTTTCTGCTACAAATTGTTGAAATGTGGACAAGTCAAAGGAGAGGAAGCAATAATCATTAGCGACACGGTCAAGATTGAAATAATGTTAAAATTGGATTAATGAAAGATGAACGAATGGAATTAGTATCCACAAACACGCTGTGCAGCTAGGGAGTGGAGGGTTAACCATACTCTCCCCACATGTTTGTACGTAAAGTCAGTGCATTCGGGCACGCACATAGGACAACCGAGATTAAACTTTTGTAAAGTATGATGTTAAAACTGAAGAAAAGGTGTGCACACCACCCCTTGTGATAGATCTGAGTGTCGTCGGCATAAGACGTGAGACAGAAGCCAAAGCTCTGAATTAATGGGGCCAGCTCTGAGACATAAACGTTAAAAAGTGAAGGGCTTAGGGAAGAGCCCTGGGGCACTCCACAGGGAAGGGTGTACGCATCTGAACGGAAGGCGTCCCTCTCGACCGTGAGTCTTCTATCTTTAAGGAAGGAGGATAGCAAAGCCAGTTTATGTGCCTCCGATCCCTATTCTCTCGAGCCGCTCATGCAAGAGAGAATGGTCAACCGTATCAAAAGCGGCAGACAGATCGAGGAGTATGAGCACGGCTGTGCCGCCCCGATCCATCGCCATCCTAATCTCTTCTGTAGCGTTGATCAGGGCCGTCTCAGTGCTATGTTCGCTGCGAAAGCCAAACTGAGAGGAGTCCAGCAGGTCATTGTCATTAATGAATTGGGTCAATTGGGAATTCATCATTTTGTCAATTATTTTGGCTGGTAGAGGTAGCAGATCGATGGGACGATAGTTATTAGGGTCCGTAGGCTCCAGCGAAGCTTTTTAAGTAATGGAAAAATTGGAGGTATCTTTCCAGATGGAGGGAAAGGATCCGAACCTGAACATGGAGTTGAAGATTTCTGTGAGACTTGGACTGACCAGATCAACGATTTCTTTAAGAATTTTTGGCGGGCAGGGGTCAGTGGGAGATCCTGATTTAGAATCTTGGATGTATCTGGCTACGGTATCAGAAGAGATGGGTGAGAAAGTGAGCAGCGTATTGGAGTTGTGCTCTCTAAAAGTGGATTCTGTCGAGGATGAAGGAATGGAAACCTGAAAGTAGTTAAAGATATTCAGCACTTTTGCCTTAAAGGCTGCTGCGATGTTGTCGAATAACTCTTGATCACACTTGATTCCTGGACTCTTTGCCATGGTGAGTATATTCACCACTCGTAAAAGTTCCTTAGAAGAGTTTTTTGCTTCCTCGATTTGTCTAGTATAAAACTCTTTTTTACAGGCTATTAGGTGGCCTTTGTATTGTGATAGGGCTGTTTTATAGATAATTTTCTGGTTTGGGCAGTAGTTGGCCCGCCAACGTCTTTCTAGTTGCCGGCAGAGCTGTTTTTCTTTCCGAAGATCTTCGGAAAACCAGGGTGCTGAGGGGTTAGGCCTGTTTCCTGAGGTTTTCTTTATAGGGGGGACGGTATTAAAGGCGTCGTTTAGCCATTTAAGATATTTCGGGGCTGAGACTTCAGGGGGCCCTAGAAGTAGGGGACGAGACACTTCTAGCAGGGAGCGGAGGGATTGTTTATCCATAAGCTCCCATTTTCTTTTAGTTGTGGCCGGGCTTTTCGATGCCTCGGACGGTCCCAGGGGGGTGAAAGGAAATGCAAATTTAATAAGTGCGTGGTCGGACCAAGTTAAAACCAGGGTTTCGATAGGGGCAAGGTTATTAACAGAGGAAAAAAAAAACATCTAATGTATGGCCAGCCTCGTGGGTGGGGGTCTGAACTTTTTGCTTGAGACCTACTGCTTCCAGGGTAAAATGGGGCACTTCATAGCATTAACCAAACTACCTACATCGGGAGAATTGGCCAATACCTTCTTTCAAAACCTTCAGTTCTCTTTACCGACTGAGGCACCCAATAAACATCCAAATTTTGGAAAGCACTATGTGATGTTAATAAAAATTGATGCCAGGTTATCTACAAGCCATCATCCCTAGACAGATGGAAAAACGGAAAGGTTGAACCAGACCCTTGAACAGTATCTAAGATGCTTTACCTTGCAACATGGAGAAGAGTGGAGAACGCTCTTATGGACGGCCGAGTTTGCGTATAATAGCGGAGCTGGTGGGTGGGGGTGTAGAACGAGAGTCAGCTGTTGAGGTAGTCAGGCCCATGTTGTGGAGCGCTTTGTGTGCGTGGGTTAGCATTCTGAACGTGATCCTTTTGTTGACGGGGAGCCAATGGAGGTTTCTTAGGTGGGTGGTTATGTAGTTGTGGCGAGGGATGTCTAGGATGAGTCGTGCGGCGGCGTTTTGTATGCGCTGGAGCCTCGTCTGAAGTTTGGCGGTGGTTCCTTCATATAGGGCGTTACCGTAGTCCAGTCGGCTGATGACTAGGGCCTGGGTGACTGTTCTTCTGGTTTCTCTGAGGATCCACCGGAAGATCTTTCGGAGCATTCTCAGGGTGTGAAGCATGAGGATGAGATGGCGTTGACTTGTTTAGTCATCGCGACGGAGGAGTCCAGGATAAAGCCCAGGTTGCGTGCGTGGTCCGTGGGGGGTGATTGAGATGATGTTGATGTTGTGTTTTCGTGCGATGGTGGCGAGGGGGCTCATGTAGATATTGAAGAGTGTTGGGCTGAGTGAGGATCCTTGAGGGATGCCGCAGATGATCTCGGTGGCCGCGGAGCGAAAGGGGGGGAGCCGGACTCTCTGGGTTCTTCCGGAGAGGAACAAGATGATCATTTCCAGGGCCTTTCCTTGGATTCTGGTGTTGCTGAGGCGGTGTATTAGAGTGCGGTGGCATACGGTGTCAAAGGCTGCTGAGAGGTCCAGGAGGTTGAGGGCAGCTGTTTCCCCGTTGTCTATTAGGGTTCTGATGTCGTCTGTGGCTGCGATGAGGGCGGTCTCGGTGCTGTGGTTGGCTCGGAATCCGGACTGGGAGGGGTCGAGTGAGTTGTTGGCCTCGAGGAATGCAGTCAGCTGTTTGTTGATGGTCTTCTCGATGACTTTAGCCGGGAAGGGGAGGAGCGAGATGAGTCTGAAATTCTTGAGGTCCTTGAGGTCAGCTGAGGGTTTCTTCAGGAGGGCGTTGATATCTGCATGTTTCCAGCTTTCAGGGAAGGTCGCTGATGTGAAGGAGCTGTTTATGACGTTCCGCAGGTGGGGTGCAATGGTGGTTCCGGCTTTGTTGAAGATGTGGTGGGGGCATGGGTCGGACGGGGAGCCGTAGCGGATAGTGCTCATGACGTGGGTGGTATCTTCAATGCTGATGGGGGTCCAGGAGTCGATGTTGATGCCGAGGGTCGTTGGTTTGCTGTCCTGGAGTGGAGTTTGGGGTCCGAAGCTGTCGTGTATGTCTGCAATTTTGCGGTGGAAAAACGTGGCGAGAGAGTTGCAGAGGTCTTGCGAAGGGGTGATGTCGTTGTTGCTGGCGTTGAGGTTGGAGAGCTCTTTGACGATGCTGAAGTGTTCCTTGCTGTTGTGGGTGTTGTTGTTCAGTTGCTCTTTGAACGATGTTCTCTTGGTGTTCCGGATCTGCTGATGGTATTCGAGGGTGGCGGCCTTGAGGGCTGTCATGTTTTCTGTCATTCGTTCTTGGCGCCAGGTATTTTCAAGTGATCGGCAGGTTCTCTTTGCGGTTTTGAGGGCGTCTGTGAACCATGAGGGTTTTGTGGAGGTGGTTTTGCTGTTCAGGTTTTTCAGTGGAGCAAGGTCGTCGGCGCAGTTGGTGATCCATTGTGCAAAGTTGAGAGCTGCGTCATTGCTTTCGGGTATGTTGGTGTCAGCAGGTGGGTTCTGGCTCAGTGACGTGGTAAGCTGGTCAGTGGTGACTTTGCTCCAGCATCTGCGGGGATCCGATGCGTGTGGTGGTGAGATGTAGTCTTCTTGAATGTGAAATGTATGCATCTGTGGTCGGTCCAGTGTAGTCCTGTGGAGTGATTGAAGGCGACGTGGTTACTGGCGGTGAAGATGGCGTTGAGGGTGTGGCCAGCGAGGTGGGTGGGGGTGTCCACCAGTTGCTTGAGTCCGAGGTTGGCGAAATTGTCGAGCAGGGTGGTGGTGGTGTTGTTGTTGTTGTTGTTCTCCAGGTGAAAGTTCCGGTCTCCTAGGAGGATGTATTCTGGTGAGGCTCGGGCGTGCAGGCTGATGGCAGCGGCGATGGTTTAGCTGAATTGTGTGCGTGGGCCGGGGGTCTATAGATGAGTGTTCCTCTGATGGTGGTGTAAGAGGGCGGGTTTTATAAACAGGCGTGAAGGCGGTAGTGGTGGTTTAAAGGAAGAAGGTTTATTGAAAACAAATGACGAAGTGACAGGGATTGGTAAAGGTTCTTCGGTATTTTCTTCTTCTTCTGATGTCTTCGGAGATGTAGTGGGTGATGAAGGTTCTCTGGTGATCTTCGCCTTGTCTTCAGGACGTGGTTGGTCTCCCCGGTGGCTCATAAGAGAAGGGGGGAATAAATGGGGGAACCGTGAGAATGGCAGTAACAAAATATGTAGGATGAGTTTCCCTTCACCACACCTTTGGTGTTCTGTGATAATCAGTAGGGAAGTGACGGAGAACACAGACACTAGTGAATACCGAGGTAGATCTAGGCTAGGAAGGAAAAGTAGGGACTAGGGAGCAATGTCTTATTGTGCCTAGGGTGGAGGAAAGAAAAGAGTGCTCACAGTTGACATGTCATGAAAAGAAACAGGAGCGTGCCGTGCATTTACAAGGGGTACATATAGTCGCTACCCAGCCCACACTGCACTATCATGGCGTTGTCCGAGTATTTGCATCAACCCTTCCTTAGTCAACGCGCGGCTGGCACCGATAACATAACCAAGAGAACAGCACTAAACAATCCCTCCCAGTCTCCTTTCCCACCCGCTTCCCCAAATCTCCCTAAAGCCGATGTCACTCACCGACCCCGCCGCAACTCTTCCTAGAGTCACGGCCGCTCTCCAGCATCCACCGGACACCACCAGTCCTCGCACCAGCTGTCTTCATTGACGTCCTGGTTGTGGGCTGTCTCGGTCTCCTCGGGTCCCGCGTCTTCCTGTACAGGGTCCACATAGTCTTCTAGGGCTCCTGCCTCCTCTACGGGTCCCGTGTCTTCTTTCTCCGTCTGCACACTGCTGCTTCCGTCTTCGGCGTGTGTGTGTGTTTTCTCCACCACGCCTCTTTGTAGCCGCCTCTCATTTGTCCTGTCGTACTGCTTCCGGGTTTTTCCTCACCCACTTCCGGGTCATCCCCATCATCGCGTCCGTGTGCCTGAGGAGAGACAGCAAAGGAGCGTGGTTGCTGAAGTCCGCTTTCAGGGCAGCGAGAGGGTGTTACTCGGGTACAGTCCTCCTCTATTCCGGTATCCTCCTCACATCCCCTTTCCCTTGCTGTCCTTCTTCTAGAGTCTGTACTTTGGGGATATCTGGACAGGTAATCGGCGTTGCCTTGTTCTTTCCCTTTTCTATGCTTAGTATGTAATCTATAAGGCTGTAAGGACAGAAACCATCTAAGTACCCTTTCGTTATGACCTTTATTTCTAGCTAACCATTCTAGGGGTGCATGGTCAGTAAAAAGAGTAAACTCTCTTCCTTCCAGATAGTATCTCAAGGAGTCAATGGCCCATTTGATGGCCAGGGCCTCTTTTTCAATAGTTGCATAGTTTTTCTCTCGGGGAAACAGTTTGCGACTAATGTATAGGATCGGTTTCTCTCCATGGGGTGTTTCCTGTGATAGAACAGCCCCCAGGCCCTGGTCAGAAGCATCTGTCTGCAAGATGAAGGGACGGGTGTAATCGGGACTTATCAGAACAGTATCTGAAGTTAGAGAATGTTTTACGGCTTCGAAAGAACGCACTACATCAGCAGGAGGGGATCTCAAAATTGCTTCCGTTTGACTGTTTTTTTGGAGGAGGTCAGTTAGGGGGGCCGCTAGCTGGGAAAAGCTAGGGATGAACCGTCTATAGTACCCTAATAGCCCCTAAAAAGCTCTCAAATCTTTTTTTGTTCGGGGCATTGGGATTTGTGAAATGGCTGTTAGTTTAGACGTCCGGTGTCTTATCACTCCTTCCCCTAACAGGCAACCTAGGTATTTCACGTTCTTTGCAGACAAATGACTTTTGGCAGGATTTATTCTTAACCCGTATGATCCTAAAGTCTGAACAACTTGAGAAAGGTGTGATAGGTGTTGGTCCCAGGTATCGCTATATATCACAATATCGTCGATATAAGCCCCAGCGTAATTGCCATGGGGTCTCAATACTATGTTCATGGCTCTCTGAAATGTGGCTGTGGCCCCATGTAAGCCGAATGGAATTACCTTGAATTGATATAACCCATCAGGGGTAGAAAAAGCAGTTTTTTCTCTGTCTTTTTTCTTGAGAGGTATTTGCCAGTACCCCTTACATAAATCCAGGGTACTAATGTACTTGGCTCTTCCTATCCTTTCTACCATTTCGTCCACCCGTGGAAGGGGGTAGGTGTCAAAATCAAAAATCTTATTTACTTCGCGAAAATCTATGCAAAATCTGACTGAACCATCAGGTTTGGGTACAAGTACAATGGGCGAATTCCATTCGCTCCTAGATGGTTCAATAATGTCCATCTGTAACATTTTCTGTATCTCTTCTCTTATCACTTGACGGCGTGACTCAGGGATACGATATGGTCTTAATTTGACTCGTTTACCCGCTGGAGTTTTAATGATGTGTTCAATGAGAGTAACCCTCCCGGGATAAGTAGAAAAGACATGGGACAAAGACTGTAACTTCTGAATCAACTCTTCTTTCTGAGGAACTGGTAGTTCCGTATCAATACTCTGCTGGAATAAAGGGTCTGGAGATTCTACCACATTCACTGTTGCTGGTACAGGTCCCTCCCATCTTTTAAGCAAATTAATGTGGTATATCTGGGTTACATGTTTGTTAGCATCGGTTTCAATGCGATAGGTAACTGGAGTGACCTGAGCAATGACTTTATAGGGTCCCTGCCATTGTCCCAACAACTTTTGGTTTGAGGAAGCCATCATGAGAAAAACAAGGTCTCCTATTTGGAATGATCTACTCTTAGTCCCTTTGTCATCTTGACCCTTTTAGACACTCTGGCCGTTTTCCAGGTTAGTTCGTACAATATCCCGAATTATTATTATTATTATTAATGGACATTTATTAAGCGCCTGGTTACGCCACTGGCGTGTCCCCGCGCTATGACAAGTGGAGTGGCTGCCCCCCCCTCCTCCCACCCAAGCTATCTGCTGAAAAGGTGCGTTTTACGTTTTTTTCTGAACTGGACTTCGGAAGGTTCAAGCCGAAGTTCCAGCGGAAGATTATTCCAGCGCTTGGGAGCAAGATATCTGAAGGATCTACCTCCCATACGAGCTTTGAATATTCTTGGGACTTTTAACAGCCCGGTCTGCGAGGACCGAAGACTGCGTGCAGGCTCATAGTGGGATACTAGGCTCTGGAGCGGAAGAGGTGCTTTGCCGTTCAGGATACGATGACAAGTGGCAAGGGCCTTAAACTCCACTCTCCTCTCAATGGGGAGCCAATGGAGGGCCCGTAAAGCTGGTTTGGCGGATGACCTCCTAGGGAGTCTGAGAACCAGCCGCGCTGCCGCATTTTGAAGAACCTGCAGGCGGCCCATAACCCTGCCTGTGGCCCCCAAATAGAGCAGGTTCCCATAATCAAGTCGGGAGGTGACCAGGGCATGCACCAGCGTCTTACGAGCGGAAATGGGAAGCAGATCTAATACTTTCCTAAGGGCTCTCAGAACACTGAAGCATATCCCTGCCACCCGACCGACCTGTGGGCCAAAGGTGAGGTCCTTATCCAGCCACACGCCAAGGTTCCTGGCCTCGCGGCAGGGAGCAGGAACTTCCCCCAGACAGGGTGGCCACCACGCCGACGACCACGCAGACGGTACACCCCCCACCACGAGCACCTCGGTCTTGCTCCCGTTCAACTTTAAACAGTTTGCGGACATCCAGGCAGCAAGGTCTTTCATGCAATTCCTGAAGATGTCCGCTGCAAGTCCGGGCGCGCGATAGGGAGATGACCAACTGCGTGTCATCGGCGTAGGACACCAGGCGGAGACCATACCCCTCCACGATAGCCGCCAGGGGGGAGACGTAGATGTTGAATAGAGTTGGGCTCAGGGACGAACCCTGAGGTACGCCCTGGCCCAACTCAATCTCCCTGGAGTAGCAATCACCCAACCTGACTTGAAAGCACCTCTCAGAAAGGAAGGACTTGATCCAGCCAAGCGCAGCTCCTGTCACCCCTCCTCCATTCAGACACTGTAGCAAGGTGGAATGTGCTACAGTGTCGAATGCTGCGCTTAAGTCTAGTAGGATGAATGCCATCGTTTGGCCCTCGTCTACTCCCTGTCTGAGTGCTTCCACCGCCACGAGGAGAGCAGACTCCGTCGAGTGACGGGTGCGGAAGCCAAATTGCGAGTCGTGGAGTAGCGAAGCCGTCTCCACGAACTGCATAAGCTGTATGTTGGCTATTTTTTCCGCCACCTTCGCCATATAGGGAAGGAGGGAAATAGGACGGAGGTTGTCCAGCTTTTCGAAGCTAACGTTGGTCTTCTTTTGCAGAGGAAGTACCACTGCCTGTTTCCAGGCCTTCGGGACCACCTGGGACTCAAAGGAGATGTCCAGTAGCTGACGCACATAGGGCTCTAGTACTGGCAAGCTGTCCTTTAGCCGACTAGGAGTGGTCGGATCTCTGGGGGAACCGGATTTTATGGATCCACAGATACGGAGAAGTTCCGTAGTGGAGGGAGTAACAAAAGTGGTTAGCCGATGTTCCCCTTTCATTCTGGGGGATTCCGAGGGGGCAGGGCCACTGTCTGTCCTCTGGGGGAAGGAGTTGTAAATGTTGGTGACCTTGGTTGCAAAGAACTCAGCAATTCGATTGCAGCCCTCCGTGGTGCAGAGTTTCTTAGGCACCGCGGCGGGTTTTCCCATCGCAATAGATTTATAAATAGAGAAAAGCTCCTTGGTGGACTGCTTTGCTTCCTCTATCTTATTGCAGTAGTACAATGATTTGGCCTTCCTAATCAGCGTATGATAGGCGCGTCTGCAGTCTATGTAAACTGTTTTGGCCTGCGTGGAATAGGCTATCCTCCATTGCCTTTCGGCGCGTTTACATGCTGCTTTGGCCGTTCGCAGATCCTCATTGTACCAAGGTGCCGATCGTTGCACTCGGCCCCCTATTTTCGCCATACCCAAAGGTGCCACCTGATTCAGGGCTTCCAAAATGCGTTGGTCAAGGTTGGAATTAATTTCATCTACCCCATCGCCCCCAGGATGACCTTTCTCGGTGAGTGCCTGATTGAATTTGGCCTGAGAGAACGCTGTCCATCTACGCCTAGGGTGTTTATCAGCGCGTATCAAACGTGTCTTTAAGTTGGAGACATATTCCGGGAGAGGTTTCGTATTGTCAGGTTCATTTCCCCACTGTTCTTGGGCCATGTCAAGTAAGGTGCGAGGTTTATGCCCGTACAACAACTCGAAAGGAGAATATCCAGTACTTTTCTGCTCCTTGCACCTAATGGCGAAGAGGGCTAGAGGGAGAATATCTTCCTACTTCCGCGCTTCTAACGCCAATAGTTTTTTTAACGTGATCTTAATAGTGGCATTGTATCTTTCAACTAAGCCATCCGTCTGGGGGTGATAGGCTGCTGTTTTTATTTGCTTCACCCCCAACTGAGTGCAAATGTCTCGCATCATTTTGGAGACAAAAGGGGTACCTTGGTCCGTCAGAATCTCTTTGGGGAATCCTACTCTAGAGAAAATTCCAATCATAGCCTTGGCAATGTTGGCAGTGACTGGACGGTGAAGGGGTATGGCTTCGGGAAATCGCGTAGCATAATCAACAAGTACCAGAACATAGCGACAACCACTACACAAGGGTAGCAGGGGGCCTATTATGTCCATGCCCACTCGACTGAACGGTTCATCAATAATAGGGAGGGGACGCAAAGGTACCCTCGGGGGTTGATATCGGCTGTGTTTCTGGCAAATCGGGCATTCCCTACAGTATTATTTCACATGATGGTATATCCCTGGCCAGTAAAACCTCTCTAGAATGGTTTTCTCCGTTTTATCTGCCCCAAAATGTCCCCCTAAAAGATGGCTATGGGCTACGTATAACACTTTGTCTCGAAACTGCTTAGGGATTAGCAACTGGGCTTTCTGATTAGGACCTCCTTTTCTATATAATAAACCCTGTTTAACAAAGAAATAAGGACATACATGGTGTGGTTCTTCGTTTTCAAGAGCCTTGCTCCATGCTTCTTGAAGTAGAGGGTCCTCTCTTTGGGCAGCATGGAAATTCCTGCCTGTTTCCCATGGATTCTCTTTGGGTATAATGGGCATTACCACGGGTTCTCCCCCTTTTTCTGCCCTTCTTTGCCTTCGACTTTTCCTTGGTTTGGCTGAAGGCCATTCTTTCCTTGTGTCAGTGGAAAAAGGAGCGGTGGACAGCCATTCTTTTTCAGGTACGGGAGCATTTTGCAATAACTGAGTCAACTTGGGATAATCGTTTCCTAGGATTACTTGTTCTGGTAGTCGAGGTATAAGGCCTACAGTCATAGATGTTCCAGCATCATGAGGATGTTGGATCTGAACCTGAGCAGTGGGGTAGGGTTTTGTGTCCCGTGTACACATTTAATGGCCACCATTACGTCTATAGGTCCTAAATTTTTACCAAGATCTTGAGGCCTGACTATGCTATGTAAACAACCCATGTCAGCCAAAGCAGTTAAAGGTTGTCCATTCACTGAAACAGTGCACCTATATGGGGGTGGCTTCTTTTCGGTACGCGAACAGTAATAATTACGGGCCATCCCGATCTCCATAGGTTCCTCTTTCTGTGTACAGAACCTGGCTATATGTCCCATCCCTCCACACTGAAAACATTGTGGGCCTGCAGAGGGTGGACGTGGAGGAAGAGGAGTACTAAGGGATGGTGCGCTTGGCATGAAAGTCAGGGATTCAGGTTTCTTTACTAGTGGTGGTCGGGGATGTCTTGGTCCTACATGCCCTCCTGTTTTCCCAGTTGACTCGTTGTTTCCTTTTTGAAAATCTAAAACTCTATGGTAGGCACTAGCTATCTCTACAGCTGTTTCCAGAGTAAGGTTTGCTTGCTGTCGCACCCATAGTTGAATTGGGGGTTGTAGAGAGGTTAGATATTGTTCTAGATAGATCTTGGCCATGATCCCATCCTTATCCGTAGTAGCAGGTTTGAGCCACCGATCTGTCATATCTTTTACCCTGAAGTATAAGGCACGAGGGGTTTCTTGAGGTCCTTCCTTCATTTGCCTTAACTTCACCCTATAGGTTTCATCATCTATTCCTAGTCTCTCTAGGACACATCTCTTGATATCAGCATAGGGGACTGCTCCTTGTAGGGTTGCAGCTTGGTATGCGGCCTGCAAGTCGCCGGATAACAGAGGTCCCAGATATTGGCCCCATTTCACGGCAGGCCAGGATGCTGCAGTGGCCATTCTCTCGAAATTATTAAAGAAGAAATCAGGGTCCTCTCCGGCCACATATCGTTGCAAGACTATGGATGGTAATGTGGTAGGACCTCTTTGTTGTCCTAGGACTTCAGTGAGTTTGCCCATAGCTGCTTCGTGTGTTTGTCCTTGTCCGGTGATGACCTTTTGAATCTTGTCCCGGTCTTCTTCCACAACATTCAGAAACAGTTCCATGATTTTCCCCAGGTGTTCTTGATTCTCGGCCATCTTTGCCATTGCAGCCTCCATCTTGCCTTGTGATCCCACTTCTGACACCACTTGTAAGAGGGCGGGTTTTATAAACAGGTTCTTCAGTATTTTCTTCTTCTTCTGATGTCTCCGGGGATGTAGTGGGTGATGAAGGTTCTCTGGTGATCTTCGCCTTGTCTTCAGGACGTGGTTGGTCTCCCCGGTGGCTCATAAGAGAAGGGGGGAATAAATGGGGGAACCGTGAGAATGGCAGTAACAAAATATGTAGGATGAGTTTCCCTTCACCACACCTTTGGTGTTCTGTGATAATCAGTAGGGAAGTGACGGAGAACACAGACGCTAGTGAATACAGAGGTAGATCTAGGCTAGGAAGGAAAAGTAGGAACTAGGGAGCAATGTCTTATTGTGCCTAGGGTGGAGGAAAGAAAAGAGTGCTCACAGTTGGCATGTCATGAAAAGAAACAGGAGCGCGCCGTGCATTTACAAGGGGTACATATAGTCGCTACCCAGCCCACACTGCACTATCATGGCGTTGTCCGAGTATTTGCATCAACCCTTCCTTAGTCAATGCACGGCTGGCACCGATAACATAACCAAGAGAACAGCACTAAACAATCCCTCCCAGTCTCCTTTCCCACCCGCTTCCCCAAATCTCCCTAGAGCCGATGTCACTCACCGACCCCGCCGCAACTCTTCCTAGAGTCACGGCCGCTCTCCAGCATCCACCGGACACCACCAGTCCTCGCACCAGCTGTCTTTGTCGACATCCTGGTTGTGGGCTGTCTCGGTCTCCTCGGGTCCCGCGTCTTCCTGTACAGGGTCCACGTAGTCTTCTAGGGCTCCTGCCTTCTCTACGGGTCCCGCGTCTTCTTTCTCCGTCTGCACACTGCTGCTTCCGTCTTCGGCGTGTGTGTGTGTTTTCTCCACCCCGCCTCTTTGTAGCTGCCTCTCATTCGTCCCGTCGTACTGCTTCCGGGTTTTTCCTCACCCTCTTCCGGGTCATCCCCATCATCGCGTCCGTGTGCCTGAGGAGAGACAGCAAAGGAGCGTGGTTGCTGAAGTCCGCTTTCAGGGCAGCGAGAGGGTGCTACTCGGGTACAGTCCTCCTCTATTCCGGTATCCTTCTCACAGGTGGTCTGGGGGTCGGTGTTGATCTGGAAATGTAGGTGTTCGGCGGAGGAGATGGTGTCTTCGGCGTTGGTCGTGATGCTGATGGTGTTCCTGTAGATGATGGCGATCCCTCCTCCTGTTTTGTTGATGCGGTCCTTCCGGGTGATTTTGTAGCCGTCCGGGATCACTATGGCGATGTCGGGGGCTAAGGAGGCGTTCATCCAGGTTTCCGTGAGGAAGTCGACGTCAGGTGTTGTTGAGTCGAGGAGGTCCCAGAGTTCGATGGCGTGCTTGTGAACGGAACGGGTGTTGAGGAGGATGCACTTGAGGTGGTTGTTGTTGCTGTTTGCTTTGTCCGGCGGGGGACGGGGTTTGAGGCAGGAGAGTTTGCAGGCTTGACAGGTGAAGGGTCCGTGGGTGCGTCTGGGGGTGGCTTGATAGCAGGCGGGCGCTCGTCCGGTGTTGAGTGCGTTGAGGGTGGCGGTGTTGTATTTCAGACGGTTGGTCTGGGTCCGACGAGGTCCAGGGGTTCTGGCACTGGGCGCGGTCTAGGCGCGGACGGGCGCAGACGGGCTTGCCTTTGGCGCGCCCGCTGCGCGCTTCTGCGCGGCGTACTCCATAAATGGCGAAGTGGGAGGGAGGAGCAGCTGGGAGGCGGGAGCGGGGCGGCCAACGGGCGTCGGGGGCGTGGCACAGAAGAAAAAGGGACGGGCCGTGATTTACAGGGTGAACAGAGGTCTTTGTTGCATCCATAACACATAGTCCGCTTTTTGTTTCTCTGTTTTCTCTTTACAAACCGGCGAGTTCCGCACCACGTGACCAGATGGGCGGACTCGCGTCTAGTGTTGGAATCAGGGTGTCGGCGTTGGCAGCTACAGGTCGGTGAAAGGACTCTAGTCCGACATGTACAACACAGTTAGAGACGGTTGTACTTCATGGCTCGTATCTAATATACTTGTGGCACTTATATCGTTACAGATCATTTTTTATTTAGCTTTTCACAGCGGCCTGACAGTTTGGCAGTGTAGGTGGTAAGCACACATGATATTCCTGTTCACTGTGGGTTTCTTTAAATCCCACACCTTTGGTCAACCGATTCTTGCTCGTTTTCTTTTAGGGTACAGGACTGGTACGAGTATTAGTGTTAGAAGCCAGTTTGGAAAATACTACCTGGGCGTACTTCAGTTACAGTATGAGCACTTTTGAATCGAGCATGCAACTTTTTAATCAGAATTTTGTCTTTGCTTTTTGGCTTAAATCTCTATCCTCATCACTTGCTCCATTCCATTTGGGACACTTTTAAATTTGCATGTTACCCACAGAACTTTGCTTGGTCTCTCACTATCTTGATAGTGAATTACACACTTTTCCTCACGTAGATGTATCATTACTCACAACAAGTGGCAGGTTTCTTGACCTAAGGGGCTCTTTCTCAGTGGCACTCCCCAGTTTTTCCCTTGAATATTGTAATACCCATGTGAGAGTTGGATACAGTCTCTCTTTGTTGCTGTTTTATAGATCCCGTAGAATCTGCACTACAGGACGTCGACATTTGCAAGGATTTTGTACCTTCATCTTCATCTTCATATTATTAATCCCCTGACGAAGGGTTCACCTTGAAACCCGAAATGCATTGGGATTCTGGACATTAACTTTGTTTAATCATACATATGAGATTCTTTTTACTAGTGCATACAGCATGTGATTTGAGAATATGACAATTGAATATTTTCAGCCATTCGCGTATACACAATATACATATGCAAAGTAATGTACCTTCATGTTACATGTTTTTGATGAATATGCAAACTATTGAAAATAAATGTGATTTGTTTATGCAGAAGAACTAGAGATTTAACGTATGCTTTGAACTTTTAAAGGCCCACGGCCCAGGAGCTTTGCCTCTAGCAGTCCAGGGTTTTCCTTGGGCTCATATTTACTATATATTAGGAATCACATTTCCATTTTTCTTCATACACTGCACTAAGAATTGCAACGGTGTACAGTACACAAGAGTACGGTGGTAGTTCTATCTCTTTCATTATCCCCTCTATGTTCCCTTTTTTTCTCGCAACATTTTTTCTCGCACCGTTTTCCCATGTCACATGGGTGGCACATATGTGCGCATGTTGTATCTTGGTAACAGGACATCACAAAAATGTGATGTGGCAGAAAGAAAGTGTAACTTATGAAAAATGTAACTCAAAACCTAAGAAATATATGGATGTCACATTCTTCATCCTTCTTTGCATGCTCACTTAAGATTCTCAAGCCTTTGGTAAATCTTCTTCCTTTCGGTAGATAAACTATTGCGTCACCAATCATTATGTAATGCACACTAAGGCATCCTAATGGATGGTGTTTGTAACTGATATTCTGGCTAGAATAGTCAGTACTGTACATATTTTGTTTTATCTCCAGCCCTGAAGAGTCGGAGTGTAATATACTTTGACGAAACACGTGTCGGCTGGCGCTGTGTAGTTCGAGTATTAAAAAAGAATTAACAACAACAGACGTCAACTACCCTTTTTTGTCGGAAGAAATGTACTAATGGACATATTTTATGTTTGAATTGACTGTGTGTGCACAGGATGTGTTCATGCTGCAATCAATTGTTGGCACCCACTGCACTGTGCTGCTGTCGGCCAGTCCCACCCTTTCCCCTTAATGTGAATGAGGCCCTGCTGACCACGCCCTGGGACAGGTCAGAAGCGCCCAATTATAAGCCTATTCACTGCTGCCTGGTGCAGCCACTCCCATCAGGCTGATGTCACTCTCCTCGCGTGTGCCTGGAGGGCGAGGATAATCGCCCAGTTCAGCACATCCGTAGGAGGACTCTCTCGTCAAAGGGTCTGACGTCACCTCACAAAAAAAAGATGGAAGTGGTTAAGTGGAGCACCAATCAGTGAGCATGTAAAGCTGCTCTATGGTGTTAATTAATTTTCTCCCTGTTTCTGCACAGAATCTGAGATGGCAACGCCCCCTTCCCCCATTAATACCAGCCACCACTGGTACTCTTGCTGTTAGGTTTCATTTTTGGTGGTCGATATTAACTTCTCTCTTTACTACGTGTAGCTCAGGTCTTTATACTGCTTGTTCTGTACGCCGAGCCGCCTTCCACGAACAGTATTTGCTATCTATTTGGAAAGTCTTAATGAGGTGAATCAGGCAATTTGGTGTGCTAGAGCGCGCAGTTTTCCCCAGGTCACCCGGGATACCAATTCTCTAACACGCACTGGGCCCTTGGCGTGAAGAACACATTAATTTCGTTTGGGTGAAACTGGGTGAGGATTTCTCCTCCTGCACGCTGCTAGGAGTAATCAAGTTTGGATTTACCTCTGCTTACCATGCACCCGACTTACCACAGGCGCAATTCCTTGACGGACCTGGAGCTGTTAAAGAAAAGTAGACAGGCCTAACATCCAATACACCTTAAAATCCTCAAAATACTTTCCACAGTTTTGTAAAATGACCACAGACACCTGATTAAGTTCGAGTTTTTATATAAGATTTCAAAGTAAAGAAGCCAAAATAATAAGCGATACACAGAGTAATATATCAAACATCAAAATCAATACCAAAAGGTAACTTTGCACAAAAAATATGACCATTTAGAATATATGGGAAACTATAGGGAGAAGTTTTAGCACGTACTATTCACTGCAACGTTATACTAGAACATAGGAATGGGATGGGACTTAGAACATGTACTTAACCTAAGTATTTGAGCTATTCTTGTTAAGTTCACTGCAAACCACTAAAGGAAAGGGGGAAAAACGGGAACATGCTATGGTTTCATAAAATCACTGAATTCCTAAAGGACGGGGGGAGAGAAGGAACCAACTAAAATTCAGACACATATAAGTTCAATGGCAATAAGGCAATAACACAGGTAAGAATGCTTAACTGATCAGACGAGAGAGAGAGAGAGAAGAGAGATACGCAAACCCACAATCTATATTTACCTAATTCAGATTGAAGACCAACCCTGGCCACGGGTCAGTTGGGAAGACGGGGACAGGGACCCTCAGAAAGGAATGCCAGAATGCGAGCAGGTACAGCTCACGGACAGTAAGGACAGGATACCCCTCAGGTTCGGGTCAGGGACTGGGCTTCCCAGGGTACGACCAACACCCACAGCTTCGGACAGCAACGCCTGCGTTACCCCCTCCTGCAAGTAATCCGCCAGAAACCCTGATTGGATTTTCGAATTCCCCAGCAAAGTGCTTCGCCAGCACTTAGGATTTTCCACCCCTTGGGAGTTGTGGAAAGTAAGGACAAAGTGCTCCGCAGCACTTTTCAGGCTTGAACACCTATTGAGATCGTAGGGTCAGTGACAGGTCTGCTACTCGGACAAGTCGGACAATTTTCCTAAGCTAAACTAGGGTAATTATACAGTTTGGGGACCCTTAGACCACCCATTAATGTTGCAAGTGACAGTTTCCCACATTGTGATTGGTCAGGAGAGGTGGTGCGGTCTTTACCTCTTCCTAGAATTCAGTTTCACATGATTAAATATGCAATTTTGAATACCCGCCCCTCAGGTTCACGTTCCCATGCATAGAATACAGCAGTACAGGACAGTTTTCAATAGGTAGCAACAGTATTGCTTCTTTCAAGGTAAGACTCTGTATTCCCAGCGATGTTCCCAGGCGCATTGTGCTTCAGGAGCCAGCTGGCTAGGTTTAGCTTCTGCGCAGTTGGAACTTTCTCCGGTCAGGTGACGGTGCCCAGCAGAGCTTCAAGTATGGCTCCGCTCATGAATACCCAGCCCAAAAAGACGCGGTACATAAAAAGTAAGCGAAAACAAATTAGAATCATACATAAAAATGATCGCACTGTATACCATGATAAGAGATAACCAACCCTTACTTTTATAATAACTATAGCATTAGGGATTAATGCGAAAGAATAGATAGGCTAAAAGCTGCTGCAGTAAGCAGAGAGCATGGTGAGAGACAAGCGGCCATATTTAGCATCAATGCGCATGAGCACAGAATCCCTCCAGAATGCGAGTGCGTCACATCACATGGGTATGACCGACGCATGCGCAGACTGAATTTGCGGCAAAGCAGCCATTTTCAGTGCAAGCTTCGTTAGTACGTGAAAAGACAAACAAGCAAGCATCCTAGGGATACCCGCGTGTAGGTGAAAACACTTTACAAATGACGAACAATGGAGTTAATATTATTATGTAATTCAGACAAGGGTTTTGCATACGAGCAAGGCGCTATACGTGCGAATCCTTGCTCCATCAATCCCCTCTTTGATGATATTTACTATCATCACTACATGAAGGAAACAGATGCCAACTTTTCTCATTCATTCATATCGTCCATTTCGATTTCAATAAACTTATTGTTTAGTTTTCTTTCAGCTTCCCTATGAGAGTGATGATTTTTCGCCTTTTTATAAATTTCACTCTTCAGCTCTTCTAATTCTAACTCATCAATGTTTCTTTTCACCCCCCTCGGATTGACTGTATATTTCTTTTTACACTTTTGACATTTGCAGCAGATAAAAATGATCAACACAATCACACCTATTATGACTATTGGCATCAGGATTTTCCACAAAATATTTCTACCTAGATTAGTAAACCAACTACCTATAGAGGAGAGACCTCCAGTCAGTCTCGTCCAGGCACTGTCAACCTCCAATGGTTTGAGTTCCTTTTCCAAATTAGTTATGTTCCTCACATATTGTTTTAATTCGATACTCTTATCAGGAATGTAGGTGCAACAATGTTGCGCTCTCAGCATTCTACAGACTCCGCCCTCTTTTGCTAATAGGGTGTCAAGGGCAAGACGGTTTTGTAAAACCATTGATCTGATCGCAACCATTTCGGTATTGACCAGCAGGAAACCAGCAGCAGTGTCCGTTGATAACCGGTCCACTACTGTAGACAATTTGCAGATTCTATGGGTGTTCAGAACTACCCCCATTCCAGGTATCAGTGCACTAAAAATATCACCTACAATTTCGCCTACACTTTCGCGTTTACTACGCACTAAGCCATTAGTTTCATCATCGCTTCCAGCTGCATTGCTCACATGGTATATTTTCGGGAAAACAATGCCAAAATAGCAGCTTCCATACCAGTGATCCGGCAATTTGAAATAAGCCTTGTTCCCACATATATAATATATTCCGGGAAACACAGGTTCTGACCCGTTTTTGAAACCCCAACCTCCAATTACCTTATAATTATGTTCACACTCGCTGGAACCGATGAATACATTGTTATAGTACTCTGTCCTTTCCCTATGGATACAAAGTTTCCCCTTTCCTTCAAAATCCAGCAACAAGGCAGGACTGGCTTCGCCTTCGGAGGTGTTATCCATGTGCTCAGCCCACCTAGGAACTCTTTCCTTCTCGTCATTTGCCTTCTTCTGAAACTTTTCTCTCCTTCTGTCTGCCATCTTTATAAACATCTTTTCCTGCTCTTGCAGAGAACAGGTCAGATTGTCTTCTCTTGCTTGATCTAAGTCTATGTTACCTATAGTCAGGAAATATTCTCCCATATAGCGGGTCACGTCACTTGTAGTATGTACACGGTTCAAAAGTCTTCTAATGGGAAGTTCAGAAAATACTACGTCCTCATTTGAATAATAGTACTGCAAGGAGCTTCTATAGAACAAGCTAGCTAATATACTACAGGATATTCCATAGGTCAAAGGTAGATGGTGGTATGTCACGCCTTCAGCCACTGAAGTTGGCAGCTTCATGCAGACATAACAGTCCTCTATTTCCATAGCTTCTACATAATGCACTAACAAGTTAGCAAAAACATTTAAGTGCGTCCTGTTCTTCATTTTGTGAAAGTGTAGTCCATCCTCATCTGGTGCTTCTAAATCAGGTCGTGTGTGTGTCAGTCCTACTCTTTTGTCGCGTCTTTCTAGTCTTCGTGGTGTTTCTGCAGTCGGTACAACTCCTACATCTACTGCTTCGGGTTCAGTAGGGGACAAGTTAGGATTTTTATTTATCATAAAAGGTAGAAAAACTGTTAGTCCTATCCACATTACTATTAGCATAGCTACACTACACAAGCATATCTTACAACAGGTTTTGAGACACCCACAGCGGGATCTCCCAGAGACACTCGAATCAGACATTTTAGCTTACAGGTGGCTTTTGCTACCCCTCTTCGTTTCTTTGCACCAAAGGCTCACTTCAGGGCTTCGCTTAAGGAGGGTCTTCGTCCGAACTCCGATCAGCAAGGAACTCGTTGTCACTGTTGCCACTGTGGTGAGGCTCGTCAATTTCTTCCAACACAAGGTACGTCCACTCAGGGCTCCGATACAGTCGGTTCTGTTTCTTTATTCGGTCGCTCTTTCTCAGCGATTTTCCTTGGGCTGCATTCCTTTCACTTAAAGCCCTTTTTCGGTCTTTATCGTTTTCTTCGACTGTCTTTAGTCTGAGCCTTAGTCTCTTGACGTATCGAGGGGTACTTCTTCCTCCGTGCCTCCCAGTGGTTGAGGAGACTTCTCCTTCTTCGTGCACTCTTTTCACTTTTTGTTGTGGCACTTCTGATTCCCTGCCTGTCTGACTAGTTCCAGGTCTTTCGTCTATCTCTTCTGCCTGGTCGCTAATCTGTCCCTGCTCAGATTCAAATCGCACTTTCTTTTTATTTCTGGTTACTGTTGTTTCCGTTGTCTGAGCACTTTGATCTAGTTCTATCTGTTCCTGTTCATGCTCTTCGATCTCTTCGTTTTCTTCTGCATGAACGTCAGCCCTAATTTCTAACTGTCCCTTTCTCGGCTCCGGAGTTTCAGGAGGAGTCTCGAGATCTTGATCTGACCCTACTTGGCCTATGTCCTGATCAGGTGTGTTGTGGCTTTCGTTGACCTGACCTGCTTCTTCTATTTCTAACTCACCTGGACTATCCCACTCACTGTCTAAGTAAGAATACTTCCGGGTTCGTATAGGATCATGAACCTGTTCGTCGGCGGGATACCATTCAACGTCTCGACTTGTGCTCGGCAGTTCGATGTCAGCTAGCTCCGGACTTTCTTCCTCGGAGGTCTCTTCAGCTGTGCTGCCTTCAGCTCCAGTCGCGTTTTCTCCAGATACCCGCTTTGTGTGGCTGGCGTGGATCCACTTCGGTACACCAGCGCACTTCACAGCAGTGGTAGTGACGAGGATCACTTGTCGTCGCTTTCCCCACCTTGGCTTCAAGCAGCTGCTCCGGGTGTGTTTCTTTAACACCACCCAGTCTCCTGGCTGCAGGTTGTGTGCTGGAGTCTTGGGCCACTCGTCTTCAGTCTCTCCAATCTGCTGAGAGAGAGAACGCACTTGGTCACCCAGCTGCTTGCAGTATTCTAGCACCATATCATCAGAAATGCTTAGCAGTTTGTTTCCGGGTACCCATGCCTGGCGCATCACTCTTCCCATCAACACTTCATGGGGACTCAGGCCAGTCTTTCGATTCGGGATACTTCTCAAACTCATCAGCACCAGGGGTAAAGCTTCTATCCAGTTCATTTTTGTGGAATCACACATTTTTCCCAGTCTGGACTTCAGAGTGCCATTTATTTGTTCCACTACCCCAGAAGCCTCTGGGTGGTAGGCGCAGTGCAATCTTTGCTTCATTTTGAATGCTCTACAGAGTTCCAATAGGACATCGTTGGCAAAATGCCCACCTTGGTCCGTTTCGATCGTCTCTGGGATCCCATACCTAGGTATCAACTCCCTGAGCAATAATTTGGCTGTGGTGATAGCGTCATTTTTCTTAGCTGGATATGCTTCCACCCACCTGGAAAATAGACATACTATGACTAAGACATATCTATATCCGTTGCATCTGGGCATGGTTATGAAGTCTGCCTGTATTCTCACGAAGGGACCTACTGCCTTTCCAATAGTACTCTGCTTCACTACAGTCTTTTTTCCTGCATTGAATTGCTGACACACTAGGCACCTCTGGCAAAGCCTTTCCGCCTGGTCCCTGAACTTTGAATTATAGAACACTTGGTCAAACACCCGACACATCGCGTCTCTTCCCATATGTGTTGGCTCGTGTATCATTCTGACCATGGGGTCGATCAAGCTATCAGGCAGTACAGGCACCCCAGCCGGGTTTACCACCACACCATCTTCTCGCAACTCGCATTCTTTTGCTGCCCACCTGCCTTTTTCTTGCCTGTCTGTGGCTTGTTGTATCTCTCTTAATTCTTCCCACGTTGACACATTATCAAACAACATAAGTTGGCAGCTGGTTCCATCCCACCGGGCAATTTGTAGGGACATCTGGTGTCGAGCACAAAACTGTGCAATTTGGTCAGCGTACCTATTACCGGCAGTCACATCATCATTTCCAGATCTGTGAGCCGCACACTTGACCACAGCCAATTCTTTGGGTAATTGGATGGCTTCCAGTAAGTTATGCACTACTTTCCCATTTCGGATAGGTGTGCCAGAGGAAGTCATGAATTCTCTTTGCAACCACAATTGGCCGAAGTCATGAACAACCCCGAAACAGTACTGACTGTCTGTGAAAACAGTAATTCTTTTGTTTTTTCCCCTCTTGCATGCCCGAGTCAACGCTATAAGCTCTGCCACTTGTGCAGATTTCACCTCGCGCATGTAAGATGCCTCGACGACTCCTGTCAGCGTAACCACAGCATAGGCAGCACTCAGACTCCCACTCTCATGTCTCAAACACGAGCCATCCACAAACATTGTTTTATCCCCATCACGTAGTGCTATTTCACGAATGTCAGGACGGGGCTTGGTGCTGTATTCAGTCAGATCGATGCAATTATGTTCCCCACCCTCATCCAATTCTGCATCCAGAGGGACAGGTAACAGTGTCGCAGGATTTAGGACATTGCACCGGGAGATAGTTACATTTTCAGCACCAATCAAAATTCTCTCATACTTAGTCAGCCGACTAGGTGTGAGGTACTGGGTCTTAGTTCTAGTCAGTAGGATGACAACAGAATGAGGAACATAGACAGTGACGGGATGTCCCATGACAATGCTCTCACTCTGTTCTAGACTGACGCAAGTAGCAGCAACAGCTTTTAAGCAGCCAGGCAGTCCAGCGGCCACTGGGTCTAAGGTGGCCGAAAAGTAGGCTACTGGTCGTCTGACTGATCCGTGCTCCTGGGTCAGGACTGAAAGAGCACAATTTTCTCTGGTGTCACAGAACAGTTCAAAGGGTTTAGTGTACTCCGGCATACCCAATGCAGGTGCGGTACATAGACAGTTTCTCAGAGTTACCCAAGCATTCATGCTCTCACTGTCCCAGTGGACGGGATCTTCCACTCCTTTCTTTGTCATATTTATCAGGGGTCGGGCTAGTGCCGCAAATCCTGCAATCCATTGCCTGCAGTAACCCACAACTCCCAAGAACATTCTCACTTCTTTCTGGGTTGTGGGCAGTTCCATTGCTTTAATTATTTTGATCCTTTCGGTAGTGACCTTCCTTATTCCCTTTTCTATCTGGTGCCCCAGATATTTTACTGAGTTTTTACAGAATTGTAATTTGTCAGGCGACACTTTATGTCCTCCCTTTCCTAGGTGATTCAGCAAGGCAATTGTGTCAGTGACACAGTCAGACTGGGTTTTAGATGCCACTAACAGGTCATCTACGTACTGCACCAAAACAGACTCTCTTGGCAGCACTAGGGATTCGAGGCACTTTTTCAGTATCTGGTTGAAAATCGATGGACTTTCAGTGTACCCTTGAGGGACACGATTCCAGACATAGATATGACTGTCAAATTCAAAACTGAAAAGGAACTTGCTTTCTGGATGCAATGGGATGGAAAAGAATGCGTGGCACAGATCGATGACAGTGAACCATTCTGCATTCCAAGGAATCTGGTAGAGTATTACTGCAGGGTTGGGCACAATAGGACAGCAAGGCACAACAATTTGGTTTACCTTGCGCAAATCTTGCACCACCCGGTACTTCCCACTAGGCTTTTTGATCCCAATGATAGGTGAATTACAAGGGCTGCTCAACACTTCTTCTATTATTTCTGCTTCTAGCAGCCTCGTGATTTCAGTCGCTACTCCTGCCTTCACTTCTGCACTCATTTTGTACTGTCTGGTTTTGGGGTATACAGCATTTGTTTTTATTGCTATTTTAACTGGGTCCACATTTGCCATCAGGCCTACATCTTTTCCCGTGAAATCCCATACTTCGGGTACTACTCTTAGCTGGAGTTCCTCAGGTAAATCCTCAATTGTCAAAGGCTTGATATCAGCATCTTGTCTGACTAACATCAGTTTGTACAGGCCATCTTCATCGGGGGTCTGAATTTCAACGCCATTTGGTGTGCAGTAAATGGTACAACGCATCTTGCACAACAAATCACGTCCCAGTAGGTTTACAGGACTGGAATCACAGACCACAAATCTGTGCATTTCCTTGAAATTTCCTATGGAAATCTCCATTGGTTCAGTTACAGGGGTACTTATTATCTGATTTGAGACTCCCACTACTTGGATCGCTTCTCCCGAGAGGGGTAGGTTAGGAACATCCACTGTTCTTACAGTAGATCTGGTAGCGCCAGTGTCCAACAGAAAGGTGACATCTCTTCCTTCAACCTTTCCTTCAATGTATGGTCCAGTCTGGTCTACCGGCAAGGAGGCGCCAAGCACGCACTCCTCATCCTCCCCTCTCAGGCCCCGTCAATCTTGATCCTCACAAAGGAAGGTATCACTTAGCAAGTACTGCGGGATGACTGCATTTCTTTCACTCTCAACCTCCCATACTTCCGCCCTCTCATTCTGCTGACCCTGACTCTTAAAATTCTGTCTAGGAGCGCGAGGTACTGGAGGTAATTTTACCTGTTGCTGGGTTTTCCTTGTCCCCTCTTTCGGCACCTGTGGATTTAAACCATTTACAGGGGCATTACCAGCCTGTAGGTGTGGACACTCGTCTCTCCAATGCCCCATCTGGCCGCACCCATGGCACGGGAACTTTTTCATGGCCTCCTCACGACTCATTTTAGGTCTGGGCTTTCCTCCCCCCCCAGAACTGGTATTCGGAACATTATTATCAGAAGTCATTTTACTTAACTGTTTTTCTTGCTGTTCGGCTAATTTCACCTGTGCCCACATCACTTTCTCTTTGAGGGCTTTCTTTTTATTTTCAATTTCATCTTCGCAGTATTTTGCATATTTCAGGACATCATCTATGGGCTTTCCCTGCCAACTTATTTTGTTATCTCGAATCCACTGTGATATTTCAGGCCTTAATCCTAGCACAAATCTGTAACTGAAGTGGGTCATGTCTTTCATGTCCACATTATCAATACCACTGTAAGTTTTGAACACCTGTAGTAACCTTTCGTAAAATGAATGCACTGTCTCATCACGTTCTTGGGTTGTTCTATCTATTCGGGTCCAATCTGTCTCTTTGGCTGGCACCTTCTTCTTAAGATACTGTATGACCTGGTCATATTTCCTCATTACATCCGGTGAAGGGGCTCCCGTTCTCTCATCTCTGGGATATTCATCATTAGGCCAATCAATCTCTATTTTACATTCCGTCCACAGATCTACAGGGACCACAATATCGAAAAACCCATCCAGGTCTTTCAGCAGGCATTTCTGAACTTTTATGAAACGCTCTACCTGTCGGTACCAGTCAACTGGTTTCTCGCGTAATTTCGGGAAGTCATTTGTAAATGACACAATGTCTTGCCTGGACCAAGGGACATGGACGTACTTTCCTCCCGGGACCTCCCTCATGGGACACAATTTTTCTGTTGGGGTTACTTCCTTTAATACAAATTCTGAAGTTACTGACCCAGCCCTGCTGCCTTCCTTTTTCTTTGCCCACCTCGTTCTCCACTTCCCCACTTCGCCCCATTTCTGCAGGAGTTTCAACAATTCCTTTACTTGGATCTGTTTCCCCATCACATTCAGGCTTTCCAAGTCCTTGTCTGAAAAGTCCACTCTGTAGGGTTTCTGAAGAATTTTGGAGCGACTAACATCAACTCCCATTTCTGTGGCGGCATCCATTATCTTTTCGTGGAGCACCCTAGCACTCCGGGTAAGATTTTTACTGATGAATAGTAACTCTTCCTCAGTATACGAGCTCAGGCGCTCAACTCCCACGTTCCCAGCCATCATTTCTTCTATTTCTATTCTTAATTTATATATTTCCAATGTTTTAGGTTGAGAAGTGGTCTCCTTCTCTATTTCCTTTGTCCATCTGTCTAATTCTTCAGGGGAAACTAAAGAGGCGTTCCTGAATCCAGATGCACTTTCAATCACCACTTCCTTTTGTCTAGGCTGACTTCTTGCCCCTACTATACTGGCCCTCGGCTCCCTTATGGGCAAATCCATTAAACTTCCAGATTCACACTCACTTTCCTGATCCTCATCTACGAATACTTCTTTCCTCGGGGTCTGGAAGCTAGGAGTAGGCAGTATTGGGGTGATGACAGGAGGAAGGGGACTAATCAAGTCATTTTTATACATTGGGATAGCAGGACCAATAGTTACCGGAATGGTCAAGGCCTCAGGATGGGGATGCATTTGTGCAATGGTTCTGGCTAAGTCCTCTCGCTGTCTAGTCAGGACTTCTCTCTCTTTTTCCTGCAACCCCCTTTCAGCAGAGTTGCCATGCAATACCTGGGGTACTAAGGATGGATAAATACTCGGGGCAGTCGGGGCAACCAATCGAGGGGGACTTTCCCCGAATGGTTGATAATTCGGGACTATGGACTTAGGTCTGCAAAACTCATCCCTTCCACTATATTTACTGCTTGTAGCTGTCCCGTCTGAATCACTTTCCCTCTTACTTCGGGGGTAATTGGTAACAGACTTTTGAGAATGCATCGAATCTGATTCTGCTACATAGGGAGGTGGATCCTTCATTAACAAGTCTTCCAGGTGTTCATCTTCTACATCCCCCATAGGTGCTAGGTGATGGGTTTTTGCTTTACATTTTCCTCTTTTCTCTTCTAGTACTCCCATCATGGGAAACAGTCCTTCAGTTAACATAGACTGCCTCCACTGTTTCAATTTCTGCTCTTTGGTTGGCGTTGGAAGTTTGGGATACCACCTACTCACTCCTTTATCCATTCGGGGTTTATCTCGCTCTGCAGCCTCAATCTCCCATTCCTCCAAAGCTTCGTACTGGGTCAACCTAGGTCTAGGATGTAACTCATTCATGCGGGTCCTTAAGTTAAACAGGATCCGACCATTAAATGTACCATCAACAGGGAATGCCAGGACTCCGTCATCTACAGTATACTTTGCCCAATTTTCTAGCCAAATACAAGTGTGATACCCTTTTTCAAACATCATAAAAGAGGCAGGGGTATTTGGCGGGGGAATGAGTACGCCTTCTCTCGTTCTAATGGGCTTGTCAGTTTTGAAAAAGTTCTTCACTTTATCCGAGAATGACAATTTTCTCTTTATTCCATACATCATGTGCGGTCTACCTCGTATAAGCTGATCCTTATGAAATCCTAGGTACTTTGGATTCGGTATGAAGTCTGGATACCACATACAACTCTCCAGACTCGCTTCTAACTCGGCTTGATTAATTTTGTTTACTTTCGTGCTTCCAATGCTAGCGCGACTTTTATTTCGCGCCACCCAATCAGGTCAGAGAATACAACCACGGTCAACCAATGGGTGCGCGGCCTTTTCGCAAGACAGAGTCTCCCGTTTCGGCACTCACCCCTCCTTCACAAATTCAGCTCCGCTACACGCCCGCTGTCCTGACCAATACCAGCGCGGCACGGAGTGACGTCAGAGCAGCTCTCCGACTGACTCCCGCCTTCACAAGGTAACGGAAACTTTTTACTCTCTCTAAAGTGCGAGTGCAGGTCTTAGTTAACAATACACAACGTTTGCCACTATGTCTGAGTGTTCTAAAGAGAGAAAAGACTTTTCTTTCGCTACTAGTAAACCACTTCTGTCTACTTTTCATTCACTCTGGATAGACTTCTTTGCCTGTCCCTGCACACCAGTAACATAGAACCCGTTATTCTTCTGACTCATCCACCTTGATCGGGGATATGTACTGAGCCAGGATTTCACCAGCGAACTATTTTACTTACCAGACAAGCCTCGGAGACCCTATTACTCCTTCCGTATGCGACCCTTACTAGGTGATATCGCAATGAAAGTTTTATAACGGACTCGTAGCTATCATTCACTCCAGAAACAAAGGTCCTAATTAGTGCTTCCAGTTATCCTTAACCCTGCACTAATCTCTCAAACCTAGTGACTTCAACAGCTAACCGGATTCTACTCACCGTTAGCTAAAATACGTCCCCGGGGATTCAGACTACACTGAACATTTACAAACAATTCTGGGTTAATTCAACATGCAGTATTTATAACAGAAATGCAAATTCATGAACATTTACATATAAAAACACATTTCAAAAATATTTGTAAAAATACAGTAACAATCAGCATACAGTAACAATCAGCAGCACGTTTTTGTATTTACGGTTTGTTTATGACTATCCTGCCTACCTAATCTAACTAGTCCAAACCATCCTCTGCTACCAGAAATTACTGCTAGAGCGCGCAGTTTTAAGCAAGCATCCTAGGGATACCCGCGTGTAGGTGAAAACACTTTACAAATGACGAACAATGGAGTTAATATTATTATGTAATTCAGACAAGGGTTTTGCATACGAGCAAGGCGCTATACGTGCGAATCCTTGCTCCATCAGGTGCACCGCCACGATTTTACTCTATGCAGCACCTCAAAGGCCCTGTGAAATAGAGGTGCAGGGAGGGGCGCTGCAGTACCCCCAAAAACCCCATATTAGAGTTCAGCAGGTGAATGAGCATTAAAGATGCCTTTGTATTTTATATTATCACATTTTCACTGTGTTCAAAGACAAAAGGTCAAATGTCAGGGTATGTGTTCTGACAAAGTGCTTCTTGTGGTGAGATTTTGTAAAGGTGCCCGAGATGACAATCTTTCTGGGGTTACAGGGAAAGACTGTAGGATATCCATGTTCTTTCTAACGCAACTCAACTTTTAAATACCCGTAAATGCACACATATTTCAATATATATCCGCAGTTTGGAAAGCACAAATAAAGCACACTTCTCTGTAATTCTGAAGTCTAAGCAAATTCAGTGGTGATTTCAATGGAAAATTCGCTGTCTCTTAGTAACCCCAGTGCCCCAAAATGCAGCACAGGCTACATCTGCACAGACGACATACCACACCCATACCACTCTCCTACCAAAGGGGCAGGGCACATTTGCTACACTTATTTTTTGTGTGAAGCTAGGGTTTTTCAAAATCCCCTTGACTTCAGTGATATGATACTGATTGCAGTAACCCCACTCTGAAAATTGTTCCAGCACCATTGACCTACATATGATTGGAAAAAACCAAAAGTGTCCCTACTACAAAGCACAGCTCTACCAAGACTAATATAAGCACCACATTTCAAGATAAAACCCTCAAAAATATCAAGCAAAATATAATTCAAGGGATTACAAAGAATTAAAGTTTTACGGTACGCCAGTTGAACAAACAAAACACTTAAAAAGTCAAATGATATCTTTAATATTTGCTCCATTCATTGCTACAATTACAAGATTAAAAACAATTATCACACATAAAAACATTTCATCATAACTGAGAGGAGGCCAGCAATTATTAACTTTTTAAGGGAACTATATCAGGGCGCATCTGCAAGAGTTAGATTTGGAATAGGGGGGGAATGTACTGCACCCTTTGCTATTTCTCGAGGTGTACGACAAGGCTGTGTGATGGCCCCATTCCTTTTCACACTTTATATAAATAATCTTGAGGAAACTCTGATAAAGGAATGTAGGGATTTGCCGATGGTGAGGGAAAGACCAGTGCCTGCATTGTTATATGCCGACGATGCGGTTTTAATGGCTCGAACCCCACGGGCCCTACAAGCCTTGGTCTCCTCTTTTGCAGATTTTATGAACGGCTTAAATTTAAAGATAAATTGCGCAAAAACTTTCACCATGACTTGCGGTACAGGCGCAACTAAGAAGAAGAAAGCTGTTCTTATTGGCCAGACTTCAGTTGAGTTTACCCCAACTTTCTCCTACCTAGGAGTTTTATTTGACTACACTGGAAAGTGGAATACTACTATTAAGACTAGAAAGCTGTTATTTTGTAAATCTATAGCGGCTCTTAAAAATTTCAGTCATAAACTGGGTAAAAAACCTACGGGGGAAATGTTAAACGTGTATAGGGCTACTTGCGTAGCTATAGTGACCTATGGAGCAGGTCTTTGGGGGTTTGCCAATGTGACATCGCTGCAGGTGGTGGAGAATCTTTTTATGAAACAACTCTTGGCTCTCCCTAAAAGTGCCTCTACGTATGCTTGTCATACAGAACTGGGGGAGCCATATTTAGAAGATATCATTAAGACAGCCCCAATACTGTTATGGCATAGAGTTTGGACAACGGATGAATGCCAGTTAAACCGCCTAATCTTGAATGATGTGTTATGCCTGGAAAAGAAAGACAACATTTTCTGGCTGTCGTATGTGAAGCAATTTTTTGTGGATTTAGATATGGTACATTATTTTAATGACCCATTGTCTTTAGCTAACATTTCAAGGAAATCCTTGCAGAAAATGTGTATGGTATTCCTTCAGGATAAGAGAGCATTTAAAGAGTTAAAAAAGGTAACTGTGGCTGCTCACCAACAAACGGTTATTTCAAGGAAAATGCAGCCATATCTAAAGCTGACACTGAGTGAACATGAGAGGTTTTTATTAACCCGTCTTAGATTTAACCTACTGTTTCGCATATTTAGCTACCCCAAAATGAATGATTGGTCGAAACAGCTGGCAAAATGCCCTTGCGATGATGTATCAGAGCAATCAGATATGCATATTCTTTTCTTTTGTAAATTTTATATGGATTCTAGACGCAGATTAGTTGTCCCCCTACTGAAGATCATGTGTGTTAATCGTTGTCGCCCTGCCTTTTTAGCTGTACAGCAATTGGATAATATTTTAACTGTCGTATTTATTTCCTCATTTTTGAAAAGTGCTCTTAAAATACGCAAATTAATGGTGTTATGAATTTTTGATGAACTATTTACTGGAGAGCGGAATAAGAAAATAATGATTTGTATATGGACTTATGATAACAAGTGTATGAATTATTATTATTATTATTGTACTTTTGAGAATTTGCTAAATTGTTTATTCTGGATTGTGATTTTATCTGTACTTTCATGGTTATTAAGTTTCTTTAATAGCCGAATAAATAATTATTTTTTTTTGAGAGGAGGCCCCATTTTGGTAAGAAAGTTGAAAAGGTGTGACTCTGGCATGTCACTCCTTCCATACCCATATAGACAACAAACACTTTCACTCAGAGGACAGGAGGGAAGAATTTTAGAGGCAGATAGACTACTTTTAGCACCAAAATCCATCACTCTTCTGACCAGAGACTGTGAATGTCTACATACTTGTGATAGGCTGGCTACGTGAACATATACATATCTGAGCGGGTGGGCTACTAAGCCACCAACTCTAGCGAAGGCTGGAAACCAGAGTCCACCATGACAGAAGAAGAGAGTGAATGACAGGGCCTGTCAGCTCCAAATTTGTGTATCGGATATATACATTCTTTAGTCCTCGCTACAAGCCCATGTGCCGCCAGGTTACCTGTATACACAGTGCTGTAAATGTATGTTCTAGTTGAATGTTTATTCTAATTTAATTAGTGACTAATATTTTATTAGGAACAAAGATCAGAATGCCTAAGGTTGTATCCAGACATGCACATATTTAATGATTTGTTTGTTGCAGAGTGGGTTTGGCCTGTATCTCAGTGGACCAAAGCTCAAAGAAGTGGCCAACGTAAGAAGAAAGCTTTGTCTTGCATCATTGAGCTGAGAAGCCAGTGATCCCAGCGAGGAATAAACTGGGCACAAGTCGAGGTGAATGTAAGTGAAAAGTGCCACTGCCCTGTTTTTAGAGATGGGACGACACCTGGAGTATTTACGCCAATGATGTAAGTGAAGAACTAGAGGTTTGTTATTTTGAGCTTGGGCGAAGGAAAGCTTGCCTGAAGTTGGGTGTACATGGGCTGCATGGGTGTCCAGTGGTGAGGATGACCAGCTAGGTGGGCTGTGCGCAGTGGCAGATGGCAGCCTAAGACCTCAGAGGCATGATCCATAGCATGCCACGAGGTATGAATGCACCGCATGGCTGAGGGTGTTGGTGTTTGAGGTGGTCTTGAGTCTGACATTGGGGCATTTTAGAAGTAAAAGTTGTAGTTAATTTGCTTTTTAATTTTCCCACTTTTAACCCTAGCAGTCTTCTGATATCAGCGGGTCCCAAAAGCTTTAAGGAGCCCTTTTTAATGCCAGAGTCTAATAATATTTGTGAGATAAGGGAGAATCAGGGTCCCCCTTCACATTCTACATAGGCCATTGTGTGGCATTACACCACAGATCGAGCTCCCTGTGTAACTGGGTTTTACCACAGATAGAGCTCGCTGTGTAACTGTGTTACACCACAGGGATAGATTACTGTATTACAACATTGATAGAAGTCACGCTGTGTAACTGCATTGCACAACTGATAGAGCTGACTGTGAAACTTTTATTTTTCCACTGACAGAGCTGACTGGGTGACTGAGTTACTGCACATTGATAGAGCTCACTGTGTAACTGCATTAAACTACTGCTAGAGCTCGCTGTGTAACTGTGTTATACCACAGATGGAGCTCGCTGTGTAACTGTGTTATACCACAGATGGAGCTCGCTGTGTAACTGTGTTATACCACAGATAGAGCTCACTGTGCAACTGTGTTATACCACAGATGGAGCTCGCTGTGTAACTGTGTTATACCACAGATAGAGCTCGCTGTGTAACTGTGTTATACCACAGATAGAGCTCGCTGTGTAACTGTGTTATACCACAGATAGAGCTCACTGTGTAACTGTGTTATACCACAGATGGAGCTCACTGTGTAACTGTGTTATACCACAGATGGAGCTCGCTGTGTAACTGTGTTATACCACAGATAGAGCTCGCTGTGTAACTGTGTTATACCACAGATAGAGCTCGCTGTGTAACTGTATTACACAATTGATAGAGCTTGCTGTGTAACTGTGTTATACCACAGATAGAGCTCGCTGTGTAACTGTGTTATACCACAGATAGAGCTCGCTGTGTAACTGTATTACACCATTGATAGAGGTCACACTCTGTAACTGCATTACACCACAGAGAGAGCTCACTGTGTAACTGTGTTACACCACTGATAAAACTCCTTCTCTGTAACTGCATTACACCACAGAGAGAAATCACACTGTGTAACTGCATTGCACCACTGATAGAGCTGCTTGTGTAACTTTGTTTTACCATTGACAGAGCTGACTGTATGACTGAGTTACTGCACATTGATAGAGCTCACTGTGTAACTGCATTAAACTACTGCTAGTGCTCGCTGTGTAACTGTGTTATACCACAGATGGAGCTCGCTGTGTAACTGTGTTATACCACAGATGGAGCTCGCTGTGTAACTGTGTTATACCACAGATGGAGCTCGCTGTGTAACAGTGTTATACCACAGATAGAGCTCACTGTGTAACTGTGTTATACCACAGATGGAGCTCGCTGTGTAACTGTGTTATACCACAGATAGAGCTCGCTGTGTAACTGTGTTATACCACAGATAGAGCTCGCTGTGTAACTGTGTTATACCACAGATAGAGCTCACTGTGTAACTGTGTTATACCACAGATGGAGCTCACTGTGTAACTGTGTTATACCACAGATGGAGCTCGCTGTGTAACTGTGTTATACCACAGATAGAGCTCGCTGTGTAACTGTGTTATACCACAGATAGAGCTCGCTGTGTAACTGTATTACACAATTGATAGAGCTTGCTGTGTAACTGTGTTATACCACAGATGGAGCTCGCTGTGTAACTGTGTTATACCACAGATAGAGCTCACTGTGTAACTGTGTTATACCACAGATGGAGCTCGCTGTGTAACTGTGTTATACCACAGATAGAGCTCACTGTGTAACTGTGTTATACCACAAATGGAGCTCGCTGTGTAACTGTGTTATACCACAGATAGAGCTCGCTGTGTAACTGTGTTATACCACAGATAGAGCTCGCTGTGTAACTGTGTTACACAATTGATAGAGCTCACTGTGTAACTGTGTTATACCACAGATAGAGCTCGCTGTGTAACTGTGTTATACCACAGATAGAGCTCGCTGTGTAACTGTATTACACCATTGATAGAGGTCACACTCTGTAACTGCATTACACCACAGAGAGAGCTCACTGTGTAACTGTGTTACACCACTGATAAAACTCCTTCTCTGTAACTGCATTACACCACAGAGAGAAATCACACTGTGTAACTGCATTGCACCACTGATAGAGCTGCTTGTGTAACTTTGTTTTACCATTGACAGAGCTGACTGTATGACTGAGTTACTGCACATTGATAGAGCTCACTGTGTAACTGCATTAAACTACTGCTAGAGCTCGCTGTGTAACTGTGTTATACCACAGATGGAGCTCGCTGTGTAACTGTGTTACACAATTGATAGAGCTCACTGTGTAACTGTGTTATACCACAGATAGAGCTCGCTGTGTAACTGTGTTATACCACAGATAGAGCTCGCTGTGTAACTGTATTACACCATTGATAGAGGTCACACTCTGTAACTGCATTACACCACAGAGAGAGCTCACTGTGTAACTGTGTTACACCACTGATAAAACTCCTTCTCTGTAACTGCATTACACCACAGAGAGAAATCACACTGTGTAACTGCATTGCACCACTGATAGAGCTGCTTGTGTAACTTTGTTTTACCATTGACAGAGCTGACTGTATGACTGAGTTACTGCACATTGATAGAGCTCACTGTGTAACTGCATTAAACTACTGCTAGAGCTCGCTGTGTAACTGTGTTATACCACAGATGGAGCTCGCTGTGTAACTGTGTTATACCACAGATGGAGCTCGCTGTGTAACTGTGTTATACCACAGATGGAGCTCGCTGTGTAACTGTGTTATACCACAGATGGAGCTCGCTGTGTAACTGTGTTATACCACAGATAGAGCTCGCTGTGTAACTGTGTTATACCACAGATAGAGCTCGCTGTGTAACTGTATTACACAATTGATAGAGCTCACTGTGTAACTGTGTTATACCACAGATAGAGCTCGCTGTGTAACTGTGTTATACCACAGATAGAGCTCGCTGTGTAACTGTGTTATACCACAGATAGAGCTCACTGTGTAACTTTGTTATACCACAGATAGAGCTCGCTGTGTAACTGTATTACACAATTGATAGAGCTTGCTGTGTAACTGTGTTATACCACAGATAGAGCTCGCTGTGTAACTGGGTTATACCACAGATAGAGCTCGCTGTGTAACTGTGTTATACCACAGATAGAGCTCGCTGTGTAACTGTGTTATACCACAGATAGAGCTCACTGTGTAACTGTGTTATACCACAGATAGAGCTCGCTGTGTAACTGTATTACACAATTGATAGAGCTCGCTGTGTAACTGTGTTATACCACAGATAGAGCTCGCTGTGTAACTGGGTTATACCACAGATAGAGCTCGCTGTGTAACTGTATTACACAATTGATAGAGCTCGCTGTGTAACTGTGTTATACCACAGATAGAGCTCGCTGTGTAACTGTGTTATACCACAGATAGAGCTCGCTGTGTAACTGTATTATACCACAGATAGAGCTCGCTGTGTAACTGTTATACCACAGATAGAGCTCGCTGTGTAACTGTGTTATACCACAGATAGAGCTCGCTGTGTAACTGTGTTATACCACAGATAGAGCTCGCTGTGTAACTGTGTTATACCACAGATAGAGCTCGCTGTGTAACTGTGTTATACCACAGATAGAGCTCACTGTGTAACTGTGTTATACCACAAATGGAGCTCGCTGTGTAACTGTGTTATACCACAGATAGAGCTCGCTGTGTAACTGTGTTATACCACAGATAGAGCTCGCTGTGTAACTGTGTTACACAATTGATAGAGCTCACTGTGTAACTGTGTTATACCACAGATAGAGCTCGCTGTGTAACTGTGTTATACCACAGATAGAGCTCGCTGTGTAACTGTATTACACCATTGATAGAGGTCACACTCTGTAACTGCATTACACCACAGAGAGAGCTCACTGTGTAACTGTGTTACACCACTGATAAAACTCCTTCTCTGTAACTGCATTACACCACAGAGAGAAATCACACTGTGTAACTGCATTGCACCACTGATAGAGCTGCTTGTGTAACTTTGTTTTACCATTGACAGAGCTGACTGTATGACTGAGTTACTGCACATTGATAGAGCTCACTGTGTAACTGCATTAAACTACTGCTAGAGCTCGCTGTGTAACTGTGTTATACCACAGATGGAGCTCGCTGTGTAACTGTGTTACACAATTGATAGAGCTCACTGTGTAACTGTGTTATACCACAGATAGAGCTCGCTGTGTAACTGTGTTATACCACAGATAGAGCTCGCTGTGTAACTGTATTACACCATTGATAGAGGTCACACTCTGTAACTGCATTACACCACAGAGAGAGCTCACTGTGTAACTGTGTTACACCACTGATAAAACTCCTTCTCTGTAACTGCATTACACCACAGAGAGAAATCACACTGTGTAACTGCATTGCACCACTGATAGAGCTGCTTGTGTAACTTTGTTTTACCATTGACAGAGCTGACTGTATGACTGAGTTACTGCACATTGATAGAGCTCACTGTGTAACTGCATTAAACTACTGCTAGAGCTCGCTGTGTAACTGTGTTATACCACAGATGGAGCTCGCTGTGTAACTGTGTTATACCACAGATGGAGCTCGCTGTGTAACTGTGTTATACCACAGATGGAGCTCGCTGTGTAACTGTGTTATACCACAGATGGAGCTCGCTGTGTAACTGTGTTATACCACAGATAGAGCTCGCTGTGTAACTGTGTTATACCACAGATAGAGCTCGCTGTGTAACTGTATTACACAATTGATAGAGCTCACTGTGTAACTGTGTTATACCACAGATAGAGCTCGCTGTGTAACTGTGTTATACCACAGATAGAGCTCGCTGTGTAACTGTGTTATACCACAGATAGAGCTCACTGTGTAACTTTGTTATACCACAGATAGAGCTCGCTGTGTAACTGTATTACACAATTGATAGAGCTTGCTGTGTAACTGTGTTATACCACAGATAGAGCTCGCTGTGTAACTGGGTTATACCACAGATAGAGCTCGCTGTGTAACTGTGTTATACCACAGATAGAGCTCGCTGTGTAACTGTGTTATACCACAGATAGAGCTCACTGTGTAACTGTGTTATACCACAGATAGAGCTCGCTGTGTAACTGTATTACACAATTGATAGAGCTCGCTGTGTAACTGTGTTATACCACAGATAGAGCTCGCTGTGTAACTGGGTTATACCACAGATAGAGCTCGCTGTGTAACTGTATTACACAATTGATAGAGCTCGCTGTGTAACTGTGTTATACCACAGATAGAGCTCGCTGTGTAACTGTGTTATACCACAGATAGAGCTCGCTGTGTAACTGTATTATACCACAGATAGAGCTCGCTGTGTAACTGTTATACCACAGATAGAGCTCGCTGTGTAACTGTGTTATACCACAGATAGAGCTCGCTGTGTAACTGTGTTATACCACAGATAGAGCTCGCTGTGTAACTGTGTTATACCACAGATAGAGCTCGCTGTGTAACTGTGTTATACCACAGATAGAGCTCGCTGTGTAACTGTGTTATACCACAGATAGAGCTCGCTGTGTAACTGTGTTATACCACAGATAGAGCTCGCTGTGTAACTGTGTTATACCACAGATAGAGCTCACTGTGTAACTGTGCTATACCACAGATAGAGCTCGCTGTGTAACTGTATTACACAATTGATAGAGCTCACTGTGTAACTGTGTTATACCACAGATAGAGCTCGCTGTGTAACTGTGTTATACCACAGATAGAGCTCGCTGTGTAACTGTATTACACAATTGATAGAGCTCGCTGTGTAACTGTGTTATACCACAGATAGAGCTCGCTGTGTAACTGTGTTATACCACAGATAGAGCTCGCTTTGTAACTGTGTTATACCACAGATAGAGCTCGCTGTGTAACTGTGTTATACCACAGATAGAGCTCGCTGTGTAACTCTGTTATACCACAGATAGAGCTCGCTGTGTAACTGTGTTATACCACAGATAGAGCTCGCTGTGTAACTGTGTTATACCACAGATAGAGCTCGCTGTGTAACTGTGTTATACCACAGATAGAGCTCGCTGTGTAACTGTATTACACAATTGATAAAGCTCGCTGTGTAACTGTGTTATACCACAGATAGAGCTCGCTGTGTAACTGTGTTATACCACAGATAGAGCTCGCTGTGTAACTGTGTTATACCACAGATAGAGCTCGCTGTGTAACTGTGTTATACCACAGATAGAGCTCGCTGTGTAACTGTGTTATACCACAGATAGAGCTCGATGTGTAACTGTGTTATACCACAGATAGAGCTCGCTGTGTAACTGTGTTATACCACAGATAGAGCTCGCTGTGTAACTGTGTTATACCACAGATAGAGCTCGCTGTGTAACTGTGTTATACCACAGATAGAGCTCGCTGTGTAACTGTGTTATACCACAGATAGAGCTCGCTGTGTAACTGTGTTATACCACAGATAGAGCTCGCTGTGTAACTGTGTTATACCACAGATAGAGCTCACTGTGTAACTGTGTTATACCACAGATAGAGCTCGCTGTGTAACTGTATTACACAATTGATAGAGCTCGCTGTGTAACTGTGTTATACCACAGATAGAGCTCGCTGTGTAACTGTGTTATACCACAGATAGAGCTCGCTGTGTAACTGTATTACACAATTGATAGAGCTCGCTGTGTAACTGTGTTATACCACAGATGGAGCTCGCTGTGTAACTGTGTTATAGCACAGATAGAGCTCGCTGTGTAACTGTGTTATACCGCAGATAGAGCTTGCTGTGTAACTGTGTTATACCACAGATAGAGTTCGCCGTGTAACTGTGTTATACCACAGATAGAGCTCGCTGTGTAACTGTGTTATACCACAGATAGAGCTCGCTGTGTAACTGTATTACACAATTGATAGAGCTCGCTGTGTAACTGTGTTATACCGCAGATAGAGCTCGCTGTGTAACTGTGTTATACCACAGATAGAGCTCGCTGTGTAACTGTGTTATACCACAGATAGAGCTCGCTGTGTAACTGTGTTATACCACAGATAGAGCTCGCTGTGTAACTGTGTTATACCACAGATAGAGCTCGCTGTGTAATGTGTAACTGTGTTATACCACAGATAGAGGTCGCTGTGTAACTGTGTTATACCACAGATAGAGCTCGCTGTGTAACTGTGTTATACCACAGATAGAGCTCACTGTGTAACTGTGTTATACCACAGATAGAGCTCGCTCTGTAACTGTGTTATATCACAGATAGAGTGGAGCTCGCTGTGTAACTGTGTTATACCACAGATAGAGCTCGCTGTGTAACTGTGTTATACCACAGATAGAGCTCACTGTGTAACTGTGTTATACCACAGATAGAGCTCGCTGTGTAACTGTGTTATACCACAGATAGAGCTCGCTGTGTAACTGTGTTATACCACAGATAGAGCTCGCTGTGTAACTGTATTACACAATTGATAGAGCTCACTGTGTAACTGTGTTATACCACAGATGGAGCTCGCTGTGTAACTGTGTTATACCACAGATAGAGCTCGCTGTGTAACTGTATTACACCATTGATAGAGGTCACACTCTGTAACTGCATTACACCACAGAGAGAGCTCACTGTGTAACTGTGTTACACCACTGATAAAACTCCTTCTCTGTAACTGCATTACACCACAGAGAGAAATCACACTGTGTAACTGCATTGCACCACTGATAGAGCTGCTTGTGTAACTTTGTTTTACCATTGACAGAGCTGACTGTATGACTGAGTTACTGCACACCGATAGAGCTCACTGTGTAACTGCATTAATCTACTGATAGAGCTCACTGTAACTGTGTTACACCACAGAGAGAGCTCACACTGTGTAACTGCATTACACCACTTATACAGTTCGCTGTGTAATTGTTTTACACCACTCTTAGAGGTCACACTGTGTAACTGCGTTACATCACCTAGAGAGATCACTTTGTTACTGCCTTACACATTACACCACTGATAGAGCTCACACTGTGTAACTGTGTTACACCACTGATAGAGCTCACACTGTGTAACTGTGTTACACCACTGATAGAGCTCACTGTGTAACTTTGTTTTACCACTAACAGAGCTGTGTCACTGCATTGCTCAGAGAACGTTGCTCATTAGCATTGAAAAAAGATACACAGGGATCGACACGGTAGATGCATTAACCCACTGATCTATTTTACCATGGTTGAAGACTGTGACCATATCTTTAAACACAAACCTCTGCAGAAAGTGTATTTACCAACTAAGTGTAATGGCAGGTAATCGATGACATGCAGAGCACACCTAGAACTATGCTGTAGATGCATTAACCTACTGATCTATTTCATAGTCCTTGGAACCTATGACCTGGAATACATTGCTATAAAAAACAAAGCAGCATCTTATCAAAGCGCCTTTCTAAAGAAAGCAAGGCCCTGCCTCCCGGAAACCAACTTTAGAAAACCAGCCCAAGCGTTCGTCCTCTCGCACCTAGAGGGTGGCACGTCCTGCTTTGTGGTTTCTCTGACATCACACTGACTTCCCTGTGAGGCATTCTACATGCAGCAGTGCATTTCATCAGAGGCCTACAGAGGCTCAAGCCTATTGCTCAAACGTTGAAAATAGTTCACCCTCCAAGCCTGTATCATCTTCTTGTACAAGACAACCAAAAACAGCACCCTTCCGTACCTGGCAGAGAAATGAACTACTATTACCACACATAGGGTCTTTAAAGGAGCATTTTATCCTACCAAAAACGTACTGATCCCAAAAGGACAGTCTTACCACTATTTGTACATTTGGTAGAAGACAGCAGGAGCATTTAGCTCTTAAGAACGAGAACCCTCCCTCACTCGAAGGTGACATGTTACATCATAGGGCTCTTTCCTCACACAAGGACCGCAAGGGACCTTGTCTGGACTATAACTCCCGAATACACTGGGAGGGGCAGAGGTGTTTTTGATAAGCAGAATGGTGATGTTGATGAGTGAGGGGCAGAGTGCAAAAAAGAAGAGAATTACAGTGTTCTAAAACTATCTCTAGGTGGGCAAAACACAATTTTATTCCGATGCCCCCATTGCATAGTATTTAAAAATGTGTGAGTACAAGAGGTAACAACTACCCTATCTCACTGGGTCGACATGTTTCAGCCCCTTAATATCTATATATTGTTCACGGGCATTCTACAGGAGCAGAGATAAACTGTCACTCAGAATAAAATCAAATACTAGCCTTAAGTTCGACTCAGTGATTTACTGGGTAAATTATTCTTGTCCTCAGTTTTTACCTATAGCGCTAGAAAAGAGAAGAAAAGAAAACAGCATTTGCTCATATTTGCATTAATTACTATCCCCATTTGTCAAATTTAGGGATGAATTAGTGTATGTCAGGTTGTCCATCGCCATCAACCACACTCTTGAAGGGGTAGTCAATGGGTCAAAGAGAAGGAGGGGGTAGTATTCTTATCCTATGTTTAAGGACCTATTCCATTCTCAAGGTGTCAGTCCCCATCAGTGTATACAGAGCTAGTTTAAAAACAGCTGTAGAAAAACAGAAAGATGTGAATGTGTGTGCTGATCCAAGATTGCCTTCAATTGTTGATCAACCTCATCATAGATGTATGTCTCTGTAATACAAAACTCACTATTCCTTGTATGCAACATTCATATGGAAAAAATGTAGAAAAAAAAGGTTGGAGTCTATCCTGATAATCATTTATTACTTATTTCAATGCGAAGGAATCCCAAGTGATTTTTCGAGGAGTCCATCTTTCTGGTATTCCTAAAACAAGCATTTAAAATGCAACGGTCTTGCCTTTGCAAAAGTTAGAGCTATTGGCATTGTAAATGACAAAATATTTATTTATGTGTTGGTTTTGAAAACAGATAAATACATGGCATTGTCATTATAATGCCAATAGCTTAATCTCTCGCAAATGCTAGACCTATTGCATTTGCACCCACACACACACAGAGTCACACACACACAGAGCCACACACACACACACAGAGCCGCACACACACACAGAGCCACGCACACACGCACACAGAGCCGTGCACACACACACACACCGAGCTGTGCACACACAGAGCCACACACACACAGACCCACACACAGAGAGCCACACACACACAGAGCCACACACACACATTCAGAGCCACACACACACAAAGCCACACACACACACAGAACAACACACACACACAGAGCAACACACACACACACACAGAGCCACACACACACACACAGAGCCACACAGAGCCACACACACACACACAGAGCCACACACACAGAGCCACACACACACAGAGCCACACACACACACACACAGAGTCACACACACACAGAGCCACACACACACACACACAGAGCCACACACACACACAGAGTCTACAAGGGGGAAACAGATGAGAGGTTCCGAGTAGCCCCATCCAACAGCAAGGACCACCTACTCCAAAAGTGCACAATCTTATTTATCAGATCCTTGACTCAAATTTACCCATAATACCCTTCCAAATACTCCAGTCCAATAGTAATGTTTCGACCCCCCCCCCACCCAACTACTCACAACCCTGCATCCCATGGTTGTTATCACCCCCTCGAACCATGACAGGAACCCCAAGCTCATCAGCCCTTGTCCCGGAGTCCCCTCACATCCACATGGCTTCTCACGCGGACAGAGCTTCCCAGACTTAACTCCCCAGATTCCAGCAGCGCTAAGGCCAAAACTTTCTTGGCCCGCGGGGGCCATTGAAGGCTAATGGCCCTCGCCAGATGGCGCCACCAGTCACTACCCATGTTGCGTAAGAGCGCTATAGTCCTATGCCACCACTATGAATAACTGCCACTATCAGTAGTCCTGGTCCGCACAGTACCTGGCAATGGTCGGGAGTATACGACATCCAGATCCGCAAGCAGACTCACAATCCAGTATTCCGCTCTCAGGGGCAGCGCGGCAACAGATCTCCAGCTCTCACTATCTACTTCCGTTTCCAAGTCTGTGATGGCCCGGCCCGGCCGCCATTTATTTTTGCGCTCAGAAAGTTATGGGGAAGGAACACAAAAGTTGTGTTCCTGCTGAATCAGCTACATGATTAGCACTGCAATACTCCGGGCGGTTTCTCGCCAGCTCCGCTGCAAAACGCTGACATTTTTGGGCATCGATTGTCGGAGGATCTGCAGATATTGAACGGATCTTTAGCCCGGCTAGCAAAGCCTCACTCCCGTGTGGCCATAATACCACATCTCTCCCTTAATAAACTTAATAAGAGTTCTGTTTATGTATCGTGTCTGAACCACGTGTACGGTGATCCCAAATAAATAGAGCTGCGCGTTTTCAGAACGCAGGCGGGACCCCCGAATCAAAGTAAAGTCTACAACAAGGGGAGCGGTGTTTTTGTCAAGCGAAGCACAAGGTGCACATATAATAGACAGCCGCTCAGCTGGTTTGCATTCCCCAAACTAGAGTGTGTGCCTAGAGTGCAAAACAAGCGCATGTTTGACAATTTTCCCTTACATATTTAACTCGTACACCCCACACTGAAAAGGTATTTAGGTTCCTTGTCCCACTCGAGTGTCTGCTGTATCCGGTGGGCGAGATCCATCCGCTCCACAGGGTGGGACACAAATATGGGTTTGTAACCACTAGGAGCATCCCCAGCCTCCCCCCTCTCTTCATTGATGCTCAAAACTGTGCCCCGGACTCACCTCTATCTCGAAGTCCGGCAGGCTGAAGGCGGTGTGGAAGAGGGAGCAGAAGTGTGCGATAGCCGGTTCTTCCCACCACGAACGAATCTCCTCCAGCGTGGGGGTCGGCGGGGACCTGGGCTCCTCCTGGGACATGTTTACTCAGCGACCCTGTTCCGGTGAGCACAGGGGTATGGGCGCCTCCACTCCCCAGCACGCATGCTGCTGGGGGGGCTCGGGCTCTCTCCTGCTGCTCCCGGCTCGAGCGCCCGCACTGGCGTCCTGCCCTCCGCGTGCTGCACCCATGAAACGTTCTGTCTGCGGCGTGAGTTCCCAAGCAAACGTTCCAATTAATCCCTGGTGCGAGCTCCCGGCCAACACTCTATCCCGGGCGCGAGGTGCTTTTGTGGTGTTTTATTGGACACGGGGCTCGCTGCGTTCTATCGCCTGCCCGGCGCTGGGAGCTCGCGGCCGTCGCGTGGACTAATGTCATTCAAGGCTCGCAGCGTCACTCTCTATGCACTTCAAGGCAAATTGCACCAAGAAGTAGCAAGCTTGAGATTATATTTCTCTCCAACCAGAGCGACATGTTTTCACCATTAGCAGGTTATATTTCAATCTGCGCAATTTCAAAACTTGGCTTTTTTTCTTAGCAGTATATTAAAGAAGCAAGGGCCCGTATTTTATCAACAAGCGCCCGCCATCTCTAAGCCCTGTCTTTTTCAAACTGGGGGCATGTTTTTGACTGTTGTTTACATCTTCACCAATGGCTGGCCACCGTTTAGGAGGCCAGCCAATGGAGAAGAGGGGAGAAAGAAAGTCAAAAACAAGCCCCCAATCCGAAAAGGACGGGGCTTCGATCGAAAGAATGTCGTCACTGGGACCTCTTCTCCAATGGCTGGCCACCGTTTAGGAGGCCAGCCAATGGAGAAGAGAGGCGGGGCTTAACCTTGCTACTCCAAGTCATTAAATCTCACCAGCGAGACTGCACATGTGCTCAGCCTAGGCTAGCCGAGACCTAAAAAAGGGGAGATGCGTGATACATGCAGACACTCGAAAATTACAAGGCAGTACATAGAAACCATCTGGGTGTTCACTGCGTAATTTTTATTCCTGCAATCAGCCTGTTAAAATATATTGTCTCTACCACAGGCATATTCACAAAAAAGAGGCATTACTTTGTGTTATTGTTATGTCTCATAAACATTACATGCCCATAAATACCTATTGTCTTCTTGAACCCATCTCCGTGCTTGGGGCTGGTGAGAGGCATATATGCAGTCGCTGGTGTTTACTTGTATCTAGAGGTCATACCAGAACTATTCCACATGGTGCAACCCAGAAATGCATGGGCTCATGGGAATAGAAGTTCTATATTACGGAAAAGATGCTAAAAAACTATGGGAGTTTTAATTCTCAATACACTTTTAATATTACAGGCATTGGATTTTGGATATAAAAAGACTTTATTTTGAAAGTTACTCAGTCAGTTAAAATTGATTAACCATCTGACATCTCCAAAAATGTTGTTAAATAAGAAGCACTCAAAAGTACTGAAAGTGCTAGGACTTGTAGTCAGACTCATTTTCATGAAAAAACTACCTTACATCCAAAACCTTAATAGGAGGAAAGTCTTCTGATATTACTGATTATATAGAAGGATACGTGTGGTTCCACCATTTGCCAGAATCATACACAAGACAACAGACATTACATGAAACCTTCTGTCTATCCTGATTTGTTTTAGTACAGTTGTACCCACATGCATCAGTTATCCAAATATTCTTAACACCTTAGCTGCTTCGAACGTTCAGCGCCCAGTGCTGAACGTTCGAATAACGAGCGCTGGCCCGTCGGCCAACGGTCGTGCGCAGCACTGGGGAGGTAGTGCTCTTGACGGCTGTTGGCCGACGGCAGCGCTTAAGGGTTAAAGCTGGGCTACCCAGCACATGGAGGGAGGGACCAAAATACAATCAAATACAACCCAAAGGATACCTTATCATGTTTCCTTTATTACATTGGGCACTATCTGTGTAGACCAAAGTTGGTACACAGGTGTATCTAGAGAAGGGGGTAATTATACAGAACTCTATCAGTTAATCAATTTTAACTGGCTGAATACCTTTTGAAATAGTCGTTTTCTACTAAAAGACCAATGCCAGTGATATTAAAAGAGTGTATCGAGAATTTAAACTCCCTGTAGTCTTTTAGCACCAGTTCCGTAATATAGAAGTGCTATTCTCTTGAGCCCGTGCATTTCCGGTTTTCACCTTGGGAAATAGTTCTGTATGACCTCTAGATACAAGTAAATGCCGGCGACTGCATATGCCTTTCGCCAGCCCCATGCACAGAGATGGTTTCAAGAAGATAACAGGTATTTATGGGCATGTAATGTTCATGAGACCTAACAAAAACACAAATTAATGCTTCTTTTTTGTGAATATGCCTGTTGCAGAGACAATACATTTTAACAGACTGATTGTGGGAATAAGAATTACGCGGTGAACACAGCACACAACCTGGGTGGTTTCTATGTACCGCCTCATAGTTTCTGAGTTTCTTCATGTTTCACGCATCTCTTCCTTTCTTTTAGGAGTACCAGAAAGATGGTCTCCTAGAAAAAAAACTTGGGATTCCATCACATTGAAATAAGTAATAAATGAGTATCAGGACAGACGCCAACATTTTTTCTACATTTTTGCATAAGAATGTTGCATACAGGTAATCTTGAGTTTTGTATGAAAGAGAAATACATCTGTGATCAGGTTGATCAACATTTGAAGTCTATCTTCGATCAGCAGAGACTTTCACATTGTTCTGTTTTTCTAAAACAGTTTTTAATCTAGCTCTGTATACACTGAAACCATCTGACACCTTCGAGAATGGAATAGGTCCTTATACATCGGGTAAGAATACTACCCCCTCCTCTTCTTTGCCCCGTTCACTACCCCTTCAAGAGTGTTGTTGATGGTGATGGACAACCTGCTGTACACTAATTTATCCCTAATTTTAATAAATGGGGATGGTAATTAATACAAATGTGAGCAAATGCTGTTTTCATTCTTGTGTTTTCCAACGCCATAGATGAAAACTGAGGACAAGAATAATTTACCCAACAAATCACTGAGTCGAATGTATGGCTAGTATTTGATTTTATTCTGAAAGCATAGTGACAGTTTATCTCTGGTCCTGACGAATACCCACAAACTTTTGATAGTCATTAAGGGGCTGAAATATGTTGACCCACGAAGATAGGGTAGTTGTTACCCCCTGTTCACACACATTTTCAAATCCTATGTGGTGGGCGCACCAGAAAAAAAATGTATTTTGCCAACCTGGAGTTAGTTTGAGAACACTGTAATTCTCTTCTTATTTGCAATCTGCCCCTCACTCATCAACATCACCATTCTGCTCATCAAAAAAACCTCCACTCCTCCCAGTGTTTTTGGGAATTGTAGCCCACACAATGTACCTATGATGAAGCATGCCACCTTCGGATGAGTGAGGGGTCTTGTCCTTAACAGCTAAATGTTCCTCTTGTATACTATCAAACAAACAAATAGTGTGTAAGAGAGAAATTAACTACACGCGGTGGACACGCCAAATTCAAAGCTCAAAACTGGAAAAAATAAAAAAACAGAAAAGAAGAGAAGCTTTATCGATCTACCACCTAAGGATCCGGAACAAGCTGCTCATGTTTCATCTGCAACAGAACTACCACAAGTGTTCTGCAATTCAGAAGGCAGCTGAAGGCCCAACTCAGAGAACACCAACTTTTTACGATAGAATTAATCATCCAAAAACAGCTTACTTCACTGAAAATAATCCTTAATAATACCACTCGACTCCTGTCCTTCTTCAGGCTATCTAGATAGTTTTGTGCTATATAAACACTGATGTATACAAACTCATCAGCACTTGCAATAGGGGCATTTCCCAGCTGGGTTTTCTGATTGGGATTGGCATCTGTGGCAAGCTGATGACACACTGATCTCTGCAATTTGTGGTTTAACCCAATTGTGAGCTATTTCACAATTAGTTCAACCAGTGCCCTGTGAATTATCACAGAAGTGGTACAAGACAGACATAGTTTCACACACCATTTTACTCACATTTTAGTCTGCTAATATACTTAGTCTGTGTATTTCACTGCCGGTTTCTATTTATATTTGTCTCTGTTCTCTGTGTTTTTGCCAGTTTTTAAAGTTCCGGTTTCATTTTTGTCACAATCTTTGATTTCATCTCATTTTCCTTCCTTTCAGATATATCTTATAATTTTTATCTTTTTACTTTCATTCTATTGTATTTTTCTACTGGTTTCACATTTCTATTTCATTTAGGGCCCGATGTAGGTAGGCCGTTACCGATCGGTAACGGCCGAAAATACCGATTTTGGGCCCTTACCGATCGGTATACTGCCATCGAGATGTAGGGCAAAGAAAAACGTCCAAATCGGTACAAAAACCGAATCGGAATGACTACCGAATCGAAAATAATCCGATACGTACATACCGAAAATCGGAAATGTAACGAATCGGTAACACACCGAATCGGATTAAAATACCGATTCGGTCCATGTACCGAATCGGTAGTGACACCGAATCGGAAAATATCCGATTCTGTCCATGTACCGAATCGTTAGTGACACCGAATCGGAAAATATCCGATTCGGTCCATGTACCGAATCGGTAGTGACACCGATTCGGAAAATATCCGATTCGGTCCATGTACCGATTCGGTAGTGACACCGAATCGGACATAAGCCGAATCGGATAACCTACCGAATCGGTAGAATCACCGATCGGGAAAGTCCCCGATTCGGACAGATGGGGAGATGTAGGGAAGCACAGAAACACCGATTTCGGCTCAAAATCGGTATTATTCACTCGGTATTTACCATGGATTACAATCAGGTGGTAACCAACTCCAACCCATAAAAACACACCCAAAATGCATTGCAACTTGCAGGATGGCAGCTTTTTATGTCATTGCGAGGCGGCTACGGCTACAGCAGGAAGCACAGAGGGAATGGCAAAGAGAGGAACAGGTCTACAGACAGAGGATCACCCTGTTCATGCTCACAGAGGCAGAGATCCTACAGAGGTACAGGCTGGACTCAGACACCATTCTGGAGCTCATCAGGGACCTCAAACCACTGTTGGACCACCCCACCCCAAGGGCACACGCCATCCCAGCACACGTCCAGGTGCTATGCAGCTTACACCTGCTTGCGTCTGGCAGCTATCAAAGTGGAGTTGCGGCGGTAGGAGGGGTGACCCAGAGCAGCCTGTCAAGGTTCTTCCACACATTCCTTGACGCCATGATACACAGGATGGACCAATACATCTCTTTCCCTGCAACCCACGCAGAACTGCTACAAACTAAAGCTGACTTCTACCAGATGGCACAATTTCCCCAAATCATTGGCTGCATAGATGGCACGCACATTCCGATTTGCCCCCCAGCTGACACAGAATACATATACCGCAATCGGAAGTCTACGCACACCATCAACGTGCAGGTGATCTGCAATGCGAAGTGCACCATCACAGACCTGGTAGCAAAATTCCCAGGGAGTACCCACGACTCCTACATTTTTCAACAGAGCGGCATCTATGCACGGCTGATGGCTGGCGAATTTGGTGAAGGATACCTCCTAGGTGAGACACGTCATCAGACCCCCATAACACAAAGTAGCTAGGTGTAATACATGTATGCATGTGAGTAATGTTACCCCTTTTCCTTCCAGGCGACAGTGCATATGCCCTCCGCTCTTTCATACTCACCCCCTACCTCAACCCCTCCACACCCAGCCAAAGGAGGTATAACCGGGCCCACAAAAGCACAAGGAATGTAGTTGAACGGACCTTTGGCATCTGGAAAAGTAGATTCAGATGCCTGCACAAGAGTGGAGGTGCAAGGAAAAAAAACCCCATCACCTGCTGCAAGATCATAGCTGTCTGTGCAATGTTGCACAACCTTGCGGTGAAGAAGGGCACTGAGGTGGAGTTGTCTGACTACGAGGACCATGACGACGACGATGCTGTGCCACTAACACAGCCTGCTGGGGTGTCTACACAAGTGATGGCAGATACAGACGTGAGGAGATTACAGAAAACTATTTCTGAGTGAGTACAGATGCACAGACAGGTAAATGGTTGTGGGGAAAAGCAAATTTTAATAATGTTGCAACACCGTTACTGCACTGATGTGCAACAAAATAAAATGTAAAAGTAAAGAAAACAAATGTCTAAGGTCCGGGTTGCCTCACCCGCCCTGGCAAGCCTACTTCTTGGAGCGCTTGGCAGCCCCACTGGGGTGTGCCTCACCCCCTTCCGCATGTCCTGCGGCTTCTGCGGAGCGCCTGGTGCTCTTGCGCGGCTCCGACGCAGCGCTGGCCGGGCTGCTGCGGCTGCTGCTGTCCCCAGCATCCCCCAGGTCCAGGGCTGGATTGGCGGCAGTGTTGGAGATTATCATTGCCTCCATGGCTGTTGTGATGCGGGCCATTCCCCTGGTGACCTCGGCGGTGTTTTGTGTCAAACTTGCCTCCATATTGGCACCACGCTGACACAGTTGCGCGGTTGCAGCAGCAAGGCGGCTAATGGATCGGTTTTGCATGCGGGCATCCCGCCTGCGCGAGTGCTCGTGCTCCTCAAGTCTTCCGCATAACTGTGTTATGGCTGTGGTCAGCCTGCCAAGACCTGCAGCAACCTCCTTGTTTGTGTCTACAAATGCCTTGAACCCTTTCACCATCTCGCCCATCTGCAGGTTGTGCTGGCGGAGCTGGCGCTGGCAGGCCATGATGGACTTTGCCTGATGGCGTTGGATTTTTACCATGCTGCCTTCAAGGCCCTGGAAGACACTGCCCTCCGGTGCCGGCGCTGCAGTGCTGGAAATGGCACGCCTCCGGGTACTGCTGCTGCCGCCCTGCTGTGTGGGCTGGGGTGCCACTGGTGTGGGTGTGGTGGTGGCCGGGGCCTGACCCGCTGCTCCCTGGATAGGGTTGCCTGGAGCCACAGCCATACTCGTGGCAGGAGGTGTTGTAGGTGCAGGGTGGGCCCTTGTCGGAGAGTTCTCAGGGGAGAACAGAAAGGGGGGTGTGCCTGACATTTGTGGGGAGTGAAGGAATGCATAGTCGATTACCAGGTCTCCCTCATTTCCCTGGCCAATGGTGTTGTCGTCCTCCTCCTCCTCGGCAGCCTGACTCGTGCTAGGCCCTGCCACCGCACTGGTAGTTGGTGCTGGTGCTGGTGCCTCTGTAGCTTGTGGTCCTCCGCCTGATGGTGCCCATAGGTATAAAGAAGCATTTGTAAATTGAGTGCCGATGTATTACAGTCACTACAATTAAAGCATTGCACATGTCCTTGCATCTCCTTTGAATGTGTTCCACTCTTTTCTATCTTGTGGTTCTGCACTGCCATATTTTGCTAACTTCTGCTGACTACATATACCATGATGCTTTTCTCTTGTATGTTGGTTACAGTACTGGGCTGGGGTTTGGCTGTGCATTGTGTCTAAAGGGGAGGTGTCTGGTAGGGTGCGTCATGATGCGCATGCTTCTTACCTGTAGTTGTAGCTCTGGCTGAGCTATCCAGGGTCCCGATTCCTGTCACACACTCCCTCTCGATGGTGCTGGACACCAGTTCCTCCAGCTCAGTGAGGGGTGGCGCCGGGTTCCTGCCTCCACCTGTCAGTCCAGCTTGCCTCTGGATCTCAGCCATCTTTCGTTTGGTCAGGCTGCGGATGTCGTAGAAGCGTTTTTTAAGGTCATCAAGGGACCTGGGGGTGACACCTACTGCGTTGACCTTTTCAGCTATCTCACTCCAGAGCCTCCTCTTCGTGCTGTCCGGCACAGTGAGGGACAGCCTCCCAAAGAGCTGCCTGTGCACCCTCACCACCTCCTCCACCAACACCTGCAGCTCCATGCTACTAAACTTTGGCTTTCTCTTCTGGCCAGCCTTCTGGCTCTCACTGGTGCTTGCCATCTTGCTATCCACAGTTCTCTGGCTCCTGCTCCCACTGCTGCTCACTGTGAGTGTTCAGCTCAGGCTGGCTCTCCAGAAAGTTCTTAATGAGCTGCACCTGCCTGGGTAGCCACTCCCTGCTTGGGTGGGGGAGGGTGGGTCCACCTCATTGGCTGTAGCAGATTTTACCGAATCAGATTTTACCGATTCGGATTTGTCCGAATCGGATTTAACCGAATCGGATTTTACCGAATCGGATTTTACCGATTCGGATCGTTCAATGCATTCCTATGGGCATTTTGGCCATGGGGGTGTATTCCGACCTTCGAATCGGTAATTGCCGATTCGGTATTTGCCGATTCGGTAATTGCCGAATCGGCAATTTCCGATTCGGTGGTTGCCGATTCGGTACATTCCGATTCGGTCCGTGCCGATTCGGTACGTATCGAATCACAATACCGATGCCGACCGAATCGGTTTTTATTCGGTGTTTTTTTCCTACATCTCGTTTTCCGATTTCTGAATACCGATTCGGCCCGCCTCGGTATTTAGAAATCGGAAAAAGCCATTTACCTACATCGGGCCCTTAATCTCTAAACCATTTCCTTTCTATTTGTGGTGTTTTTCAACTTCTCCTCACGCCACTCCTACTTTCTAGCTTGATTCTTATCCTGCTGTTTCTTTTAATCTGATGTTCCTCTCCAGTTTAATTCTTTCTGCCAATGCTTGAAACTTCTTCTTTTGTCTCCTTTTTATCCTACCGTTCTTTGAGGGCACAGTTTAACTCTACTATTGCAATCTGTTTAGTAAAGAGGCTCTACTCTCACCATCTATATTGTAACCTAGGATGTTTCTGCATTACAGGATTTTCTTTTACAGACAGCTAAAGACAATACTCAAAGTAGCCCTACTATTAAGAAATACTTTCACAAACAAAGAGTTAGACCTATTGGCTTTGTCAATGCTTACTTTAACTTGTAAAGAAGTCCCTACAACGTGCAGTGGCCTGAAGCACCACCATGGGACACTGGAAGAAGGAGCGTAAGAGCTAGCTACTGCAGCACCCTAAAAAATACCAAAGCCAGAGTTCAAGAAAGAGGTCTTTACATTTTGTTTTTACCTCGTCACATTAGTTGACGTTCAAAGACAGAGGGCAAAAGTCAGGTAATGTCCTCTGACATATTGCTGCTTATTCTTTTAACAGGGAGACTGGTGTTTAGTTTTCGTTCTTTGACTCCAAAGTTACATAAATTTACAGTGTGAACCACGTGTCAATCTTGCTGGGGTGCAGGGTGTGTGAGAGAAAGCCTTTAGGGTGTAGAATGCTGCCAATTGTATTAATATTTCAAAATACATCAGCTGTACGGATAGTACAAACGTGGCACTGTGTTTTTTGTAATTCTGAAGTGAGCTAGAAACAAAGATTTTAATAGGATCAAAACAAACCAAGACACTTTACTTGTGCTCAAATGATAAACATGCATTGAAACCTGATTCCCACACTTTATTGTTTGTGCTCCTAATCCAGAGATGAAGTAGCTATTTTTAAGAGGCTTTTTAAATGCAAATTGTGCCCTTTGTTAATGGCAGTACGCTACCACACCATGCTTTAGTCATACATTTGATACTTTATGCTTGATAATGCATCTCTTAACACTCCCTTGCTAAAAAGGGAAGGCGTATCTGCTGCAATTGTTCTTCAAGTGATGGATTTGATTTTTCACATTCTCTATGACTTCAGTGACAAAAAAGATGGCAGCACCCCCGCTCTGTAAATTGTTCGGTCACCATTATACCACCCGGCCGAATTCTTGGTTGAACTGGGTGCAAGAACTCACCCTTCCTGATTCCAGGTTGAACTGGGTGCAAGAACTCACCCTGCCTGATTACAGGTTGAACTGGGTACAAGAACTCGCCCTGTCTGATTACAGGTTTAACTGGGTACAAGAACTCACCCTGCCCGATTACAGGTTGAACATGGGTGCAAGAACTCACCCTGCCCAATCACAAGTTAAAATGGGTGAAAAACCTCACCAAGTCAAAAACAATGTGTTTTCGTGCTCATTTATTTCCTTCTCTAAAGCGTGTAGAGTATGTGTGCAGAAACAGACCTGGAATCAGTAACTCATGGTTTCCTCAGTTCTGAGCTTGGCATCTTGTGATGCCCAGTAACTATGTGGAAATACCTTCTGTACAATATTAATTCTGGCCCTATTTTAAGTACCAAGTATCTTCTAATGGAGACCCATATGTAGTATTTCATTTAAGCTTTTTGAAATACAGTAACCTGACCTCCTTGGATGAGATAAGTGCTTGACAGAAATTTTTATTTTTTATTTTAGCAAGAGAGACTGAACTATGTGGTGGGGGTTGGGGTGTGTGTTTATATGGTTGTGTGAAGGAGACTTATTTTGTGCTTCAGGCTAATGATGTATGGATGTTTAAGACTAAATATGCCCTTGTCACGTGACCTGACATATTGAAATGAAAAGACCATTTATATAGCGCAATAGCTACCCTTAGGCGTCCTAGCGCTGCTGAGGTCAGGCTTGTTGCAAAACAGTTGAGAGCTATTCTGGTTTATTAAAAAGGAGGGTTTTTAGGAGTTTGCGGAAGGTGAGTAATTTGGGCTCCGATCTGAGTAGAAGAGGGAGGGAGTTCCAGAGCTTGGCGAGATTGTGGGAGAATGAGCGGGCTCCGCACCTAGCTCTCTTGAACCTTGGTGTTACGGCCAAGAAGGAAGACTCAGATATAAGCTGTCTGGTTGGATGGTAGGCGGTTATCAGGGGTTGATTGATAATAGCGCCTGTTTTCAAGAAGGATCGATGTGTAATGCACATTGCCTTAAACTTGATCCCTGCCCTCACTGGGAGCCAGTGGAGGTCCTTCAGTCTGGGTTTGACTGGGACTCAGCGGGGAATTTGGAGGAGGGTTCTGGCTGCACAGTTCTGAATAATCTACAGTTTGTTTAGAGTGACCTGGGGTGCCCCTAGGTACAGAGGATTTTACGCAGGAGTCTTAACAGGCCAAAACAGGTGGCTGAAAGCTTGGTTGCTTGGTAGCTGAAGTCAAGTGACTTATCTAGCCAGATGCCTAGGCTTTGGATCGAGTCTTTAGGTGCAGGGGCAGGTCCCAGGCAGGGGGCCAGAGAGGGTCAATGGTGCTGTTGACAGAGTTGCCGAGGAGCATGAGCTCCGTTTTATCCCCGTTTAATTTAAGGCAGGAAGATGTCATCCATTCGTTGACTGCTTCCAGGCTGTTCTTCAGGCCGTGGGGTGCAGTTTGCCGTTCTTGGCGTTTCAGTCTAATGCATGTTGTATCCTGGCATTCTTAATTTTGATTTTCATATTTTAACTATGAGCTCAGAAATCCCAGTGTGCAAAGTGCAATTTGCTAAACAGCATGAGATTGGCAGGAAAAAGTAAGTATGTAGCATGGGTGGCATGTTGGACAGAATGTAGGGACTAGCAATGTGTTAAACAACAGTTGAAACAGGAGAGATATTTTAGTTTGCTTCTAAAGTATATATATATTTTTTTTAATTGTCTTTATTGGATTTTCAATTAGCAACAAATAGTCAGAAATTGCATGTTGTCAAACATTACATCAACACGTCACACGGATGAAGCATCTGTACAGAATTTGTTTTTCATCACACGTAAATTGCGGAACAATACAGTCTGGAATTCAGGAAATATATATATACAATATTTACTTTTAATGGAGTGGCGACTTTCTTCTGAAATGGTTGCTTCATTAATGTGTCGGCCATTTTGATACGGAGACTAAGGGGGTCATTAGGATCGCGGACGGACGCAAGTCTGTCCGCGACCCTAGAGCAGGAGGGAACCTCCGCATGGCATGCGGAGCTCCCTCCTGTGCAATTAGGATGTGACCGCAAGGATTGCGGTCACATCCTCTATTTTTAACATTGCGGCGGGTGGAGCTTCAAGCTGCATCCGCCGCAATGTTAAAAATGCACGCATTGCATTTGCATGCAGTAAGAGGCAGGCACCTTGCGGTGCCTGCCGCTTTCTGCATGCAAATGCAGGGGGTACCATAGGTACCCCCCATGTGCACCCCCCACATCCCCTTCACCTAGGGGGCCCGCAACAGGCCCCCGCAGTGAAGTTCCGTATGCTTTTCCACGGCGGAAAACCCGCCGCGGAAAAGCATAATTTACAGGCCATCCTAATATGGTGGACGGTGTCTGGAAGACACCGTCACCATATTAGAGCTTTTCCGCCGCGGTTGTAAGCCGACCGCGGCGGAAAAGCTGCGGACGGAAACCAGGACCCACCAGCCATCCTAATGTGGCGGTGGGTCTTTGGTCAGTCCGCTGCGGTTTTTCCGCATCCTCTGGCCTGGCGGTGCCTTCCGCCGGCCCCGAGGATGCGGAAAAACCGCAATCATAATGACCCCCAATCTTTGCTTTTAATGCTTTCAAGCAGAAATACCACTTACAATTTATAATTCTTACCTGGATACCAAATAAAAATCGTAATGATATAGAATTTTTTTTAATTCAAAAGTGAGATTTGTCGATGTTATCTCCACTACGTCAAAGTGTACCGACACCATCTATGATAAACTCTACATTTCGTCAAAGAAGACAGATTTTGGGCTAGATCTGCGACCGTGTTTTTTGCTGTTGTAAAGAGGAAATTGGGCTGTTTGCGACTGAAAATATTTATTAAGAGCAGGCAGTGGTCCTAAGGACCACTGCCTACTCTTAAAATAGCAGTCACAGACATGGTGGCCTGCTGACCCCAGCAGCACCTGCCTCATCAATATTAATGAGCCAGGCAATTTGCAACCCCATTAGGAATCGCAAACATTGTCTGAGACACTGTTGTTAATTCCAATTTGCAAGTCGCAAAATGACGCAGTTTGAGACTCACAAATTGGAAGAGTCGGACATCTAGCCTTAGAGTTGTGTTATCATCTATATTTGTGTTAGTCAGGGTCACAAATGAATGAGCTTCGTTCATGTACACTAGCAGGCCAGGCACTATCCAGATGTAGAAAGACCTCTTCCAACTTTAATAAGTGACTGCCCTTTCACTCTACCCACTGCATTCAGTGTTACAGTCATCACCACGTCCGATCCTGCACGCACCCTTCGAGCCTAGCACAGATGGCACAACCATGGACATCAACTAAGGGCAGCCCAGGGTACCAAGTGATATCCTTGGTTTGCCCTTGGTACCGCTGGGACAGCACTTGCTAACCCCACTGTTGGGGGTCCATGAAGTCAACAACAAGTAGAGAAAGAAGGGTTCTTTGAGCCCGATTTTCAGAGATATCCATCTCAATCCCATCGCGTTGTATGGGTGACAGGGAAGGTAAAGTAATCTGGTTTAACCATATATCTCTTAACTGTTGGTTATCAGGGGTATCTTCCCTGTATATTTCCTCAAAGAATTCCTTAAAGGCGATGCTAATTTCTTGGTTTGATGTTCTAAGATCATTTTCGCCTTCAGCCTTTATCCCTCTGATATGACTTTTGGCCTGATCTGCTTTAACCCTCCATGCCAAAATCTTGCCCGCTGTTTCCCCGAATTCAAAATTTGAAATTTTGCTAGCCTCCCACCTCTTAGTTACTCTCTCTTGTAGCATATTGTCCAACCGATTTCTCAGATCAGAGAGATTATTTTGATCTTGTATTGACCCAGATGATACCACCAGTCTCTGCTCGATTTTCTCTAGTTCCATTTCGAGAGTTTGAATTTTCAATAGATAGACTTTCCTCAGATACGAGGCTCTATTTGTGATACACCCTCTCAAGTAGGCTTTTAAAGCTTCCCAGACTGTAACAAGAGAGGCTGAACCTAGGTTTGTTTCAAGGAATGAGCTCGTTTCTATCTTTAAGTATGTCACTTCCTCCGATTCTAGTAAAATGGTGCGGTCAAATGACCAAGAGGGATGTTTGACTTGAACTGGGAGTTTTAATGTAAATGAGAGTGCCGAGTGGTCAGATAAGTGGGAGGGCAGATACTTAATGCTGGATATAGAGTTTTGAAGGCTATAACTGAACAAGGCAAAGTCAATTCTTGAGGTATGTTTATATTTTAGGTTCCTAAAAGATACCCCTTGTTTAGAGCCCGCCCTTTCTCTCCATAAATCTGCCAGACCTATTTGCTCCATAATCCCTTTGAGAGACTGCCTGGCTTTGGATGGAGGATGACTTTTATGTCTCCCGCGATAGGTGGATTTATTTAGTTTAGGGTTCAGTATGACATTGAAATCCCCTGTCCATATTATAGGTTCCGAGGTGGTAATTAAATTATTCCTGACTATTTCTAAGAAGGATGGGTCGTCTATGTTGGGACCATAGTAACCGACTAGGTTACACACCCATCCATCAATAGACAACTTAACTAACAGCCATCTTCCACTGTTGTCCTCGTTGAAGTTAAGAATCTGCACCTTTGCAGCTATTTTACAAATTAAGAGAATTCCTCTTATATTGGCGTTGTGGTCAGTACTGATGAATTTGTCAATCCACTTCTGTTTTTTCAGTATCTCGCTGGCCTCGCTTTTTAGAAGATGTGATTCTTGGATGACAATGATCTGCGCTGGGGAATCTCGTAGATATTGTAATATACGTTCTCTTCTCCCTCGAACGCGCAGACCATTGACATTCCAAGATAAAAACTGGATTGAGGTCATTTGTCGCATCCCTCCCTAGCGTTTGACTCTCTATTGTCGTCATTAAAGTTATTGCCTGTTTGAGCTTTATTTATCTTGCTTATGACAATTGATTTGTTTACTAAAGAGCCTAGTCTTCGAGGACCTGACTTCTGAGGATTATTTTGGATTTTTGTGCCCCCCCCCCACCAGCTTCCAGCTCCCCCCACCCCTTGGAGAACCCTCCCATACCTACTCCGACCAGATGTTAGGCCGGCTTTGCGCCGCCTGCGCCTTCTCCTCCCTCACAACAGAGTGCTCATCCTGCAGAAACTAAAGAAGAATTTACCTGTATATTTTCCTGTACAGGGCCTTATACCTGATGCTTCATTCATTAATTTCTCCTTTAGTTGTGTTTATTCGTGTACATTTTTTTTCCCTTTATGTGTTTATTTATTTGTTATTTAATTACTTATTTACCTTTTTATTCTTTTTTTTAATTTTAATTTTTGATATCCTTGGTTTGCCCTTGGTACCGCTGGGACAGCACTTGCTAACCCCACTGTTGGGGTCCATGAAGTCAACAACAAGTAGAGAAAGAAGGGTTCTTTGAGCCCGATTTTTTATTGATTTCTGTAGTCTCCGCTCTTTGCCACTCCCCCTCAGTAGTAATTAAAAGTCTGCTGATTGGAGAAGGGTGTTAATCTCATGATGTCTCCAAGGATCACATTAGGCCAGATGGCACCCATTGGGCACCCCTGAATTTTGGTGAATAGAGGTCTATGCGCACATATAAACAATGCTAAACCAAGGTAGCTTCAGGCAACAAAGTATACAAACACTGTCAAGCCAAGGTGCAACAAAGTACATACAAACATTGTCAAGCCAAGGTGCAACAAAGTGCATACAAACCCTTTCAAGCCAAGATATCATAAAGTAGCCAATTTCAGGGGAAACAAGTATCCATTAGTACCAGAGGGGTTAGGGGGGTGTTAAAGTGTAAAATATTCAGTGAAAGTGCTAGTTGGGCTTTCTTTCAGTGTTAGCACTGTTGTGGGGTTTGACCCTGAGTAATTTAGTTAGAGTGGACGCATTCCAGTGAATAGTTTTAACTATTTTCTTTATAGATTAAGTACCCACTATGACTGAAAGCTACTACCAGTAACTTGTACATGTCTGTGTAAACAGCCTATTTAATTCTGATAATCTGGCCAAGGAACTTTCAAGGTCTGACAAAATTTATCAGCATCCCATCTCCTTCATTCTCTTTTGTCCCATCTGAGGAACTATGTGATGATCTTATTGTGCACTCCTGCGATTGAAAAAATGACCCTGCAGTCCTAAGTTTGTTCAGTCAGAAATACTCGGCCTGCGTCCACACTAGAAGCGAAACCCTCAAGCACCTCATTCAGGAAACTGTCCCCTTCAAGACGCTTCAGGATCATCTGAGCATTAATTACAACAGAACCTTCTAGTGATAACTACAAAGCCAGGCATGTAGTGTGTCAATCAGCCATACTCCCATTGTCACAAAGTTCACCAAAGTCTCTTTTCGCAGTGGTATAGTTCTGCAGCTTCTCAGGGATGCACTGTCGAAGAAACCTAAACCCCGATTCTCTTTTCAGTCTCCCCTGTCTCACAAAGTTCTGCAAATTGTTGCTCAGCACTAAACGTTATCTTCTCTGGATCGGAATTATCTGCAGAACTTCTAATCTGAATTCCACTCATGGTGAGGAAATGAGACATCCATCTTCAACATCCGAGAACATCTTCTGACGGGTTTTATCTAGGGGCAGGCATGGGTTTAATCTAATGTAACTTCTTTGCTGCATTTGATAGGTCGGGCACAGGATACTCTTGCAATGGCTTGTCACGAGCTCTGCTCTTAGCAGAGCTTTAATAGTTCCATTCCAACAGATCTCTCTAGTTTAAATGGGCCACTTCCCAATCCATCTTTCTCAATATCACCTGTGGTGTCAGCTCTCCAACACTCTTCGAGGTCAACGTGGGGTACATTATGTACGCTGATGATGCCCACGTTTATATCAAAATCTCTAGTAGGCCAACAGGTTGCTGGCAAGTTGCTGTTCAAAACTGAATGCACTAGAATAAGGTCTTTGGCAAAGCTGCCAAGATTTTTTAGGCTCCAGCAAACTCACCTCACACCCATTTAGCTGGCCTTTCTCCATGGGCTTGAACCATTTCTCTCAAAATATGACCGCATATAGGTTTTAGTTTGAACTCAAATCTTTCGGTGATCTCAGTAGTGAAGACAGTCACAAAAATGTGTTCCACAATATGCCTGATCGCTGCAGAACTTTATTGTATTTTTGCATTTTGTTTAAATGATTCATTCTGTAGCACAGACCAGGACTCGTCAGTTGGAGCGCTGAAAAAAATTGGCATTAAAATATAAAAATTGTACTCGGTGCTTAGCACTTGCCAGTTTTGTGGTTACATAGCACTGCCAGTAGATATGATCAAAGACCAGCAAGTATAAACACTTAGAAACAGATTGACTTGAACGCCTTAGATGGCAAGCCGACTTGTATGCAGCACTTGACACCCAACCCTAATCTGGTTACACCATCTCTTCTGCATCGGTTTCCTGCGAGGTTCCTGAGAAGCTGAATATGGCAGTGTGGCGTGCAAAGCTTTATGCGGTCATGGCGTTTGCTATCTTTGTGGACGTCAGCTACAGGAAGCTACGATTAGCAGCTGCTACTTGACTTGCACAGTCAGACCTCTAGGACTGTGTAGGAAACAAGAAACAAGAACCCTACAAAGGCTGACAGGGGTGAGGCCCAGGGGAACCGAACATAACACAGCAAGTAGAATACCACCTACCCCACAATCTATTGATAAATAGCTAATAAGTCCCTCATATGGTATATCACTTATACATGCAACACCAAGGGCACCAGTTGAGAACTAAAATGGAGTACATATACCTTTAAGTCTGTTAAGGAATTGCATTAGTCTGTAATGGCCTGTAACGTTGAAGGCGTCTATCCATGCAATCTTGAACATGTACATGTACATGTAAAAAAAGGAGATGCATTAATGCATAACTAATCAGTCTTGCGGAGCATTATTTATTGACTTCAGACAGCTCCTTTTTTGTCGGTTTATAGAGATCGGTGATGTGGGTTTTTAGAAGTATGAATGAGGTATGAAAGAGTGGGGTGTTGCTTGATCTATGATTTTATATGGTTCACTATGAGGGTTTTGAAGGTGGGAGGTTGGGGTATCAAGCACATAAAAAAGATAGTTTGAATAATGTATGAGACATTAAAGATACCTCAGGTGAGATTTAAATCCTGTTTGTGGCAATCAATAAATATTCAAATATTAATTGTATACTGCGTCGGGGTCAACATGTCTGTATAAGAGATATGCCTTATGAGAGACGTATTAGCTATTTAGCAATAGTTTGTGGGGTAAGCCGTATTCTACTTGCTGTGTTATATATCTAAGACTGCCCTTGTTGCCCGCATTCTCAATGGCCATGAGGGTGGTAGGGAAACAAAAAATAAAGAGTACTTAAGGCCTACTTTATACAGTTTCATTACCTTGGTCATTCCCTAATCCCTGAGCATCCAAAAAGATGCTGCTTTCGGAGTAATTTTGGGATAAGGAGTAGTTTCAGCCGTGTCATCAGAGGGAGTAAAACCTGTGATGTCACACTAGAAGCGAGTTGCTCTTGCACCTCATTCTGCAAATTCTTCCCTTCCAGGAGGCTTCAGGATCATCTGAGCATTGACCACCACAGGACCTTAAAGCGATAACTACAAGGCCAAGTACTTATAAAGCACTCAACCAGCCATTCTCCCATCATACCACAGTTCAGCAAAGCCTCTCTTCACAGTGGCGCAGTCTGCAGCTGCTCAGGGGTGCACTGTTGAAGAAGCACAGTCTAGACCTCGAGCCTCTTCTCAACTGCAGAATAATATTCGTTTTCCTCTGTCTCAACAACATTCTGCACATCTTTTCTCAATACTAAATGATATCTTCTCTGGAGTGTGATATAACACTTGTGCTACCCCCAGTATTTTTGTAAAACAGCGACCAAGACTATCTTCATTCAAACGTAAAGGGGTCATCCAGTGTAATGGAAAAATACTTTCTTTTTTCCCAGGCCTGCATTGCTAACAGTCATCAACAATAGGTGTTCCAGAATGCTGCTTTGTTTGATGACGTCTGCCAGGGGTTTGAAATGTATTATGACAGCACTCACAACATGGCCCCTTTAAAACTCAGTTTAGTGAGATGGTACGCCTTGACCCCTTCTGAGAACTCCCTATGGGCCTTGCCAATAGACAATAGACTCAACCTTTAGAATCAGGAGATGCCCGCCTCTTGGTCTGGGAATAGAATCTAAAACTTTCATAGTGATCAAGTTTGCCAAAACCGTTATATTTAGTACATCAGAGCTGCACGTAGGAGGGGGTTGACTCAAAGAAACAATATAGGTAGAGTCAAATGGCATAAAGAACGTAAAGTTGAAAACAGAAATCAGGACTTGCATGACAAAGTGTGCAGGCAAACGTATAGGGCCTGATTCACAAAGGTGACCTATACTTTTGACTAGTATACATTTCCAAGTATGTTCCCTGCTTTTTAGCTATTCACAGAATTGAAGTGCACATTTCCTCCATAAGTGAACCTAGCATGTCTCAAACAATTTTAAAGGCCTGGGGGCTATTCACAAACAGGAAGGTCTAGTCACATAGGTAACTTGCATGTTTGAGTAATTTACATATGTAATTTACTCTTATACCCTTGGGTAACTTAATACTCAGATGTTGTGACTTACCAAAAGCAATAGATTTATTCATATATGTCAAAAGACAAATAAATGCATCTGAATACAGATTTATTTTGAGATTCTCAATAATTATGCGGTATACTGTTTTTGCATGCTCCAGCAAGGCAGAGACAAACTACCTCATCATAAACAAATGCATAATTGGACTCCAGTCTATTTTTTTAACCATGGTGTAGGAAAGTAGGATCTTTCATGGTTACCCCCACTTTTTGCCTGGTGTCAGTGTGTTTTTGATCTAACCTGCTGGGAACCTGCTAATCAGGACCCCAGCAACTGTGCTCTCTCCCCTAAATTGGTTCTGGTAAGTGCTTTGGTACCTCTACAATTGGCTACTGGTGTACCCTTATAAGTCCCTAGTATATGGTACTAAGGCATAGGTATACCAAGGGTCTCCCATGGGCTCCAGCATGTATTGTGCCATCCATGGGAGTCCACTTAAACTGTGCTTAAACTGTGACTACAGGCCTGCCATTGCAGCCTGTGGGTGTTGGTGCTTGCACCTCTCACGACAGATATACTTTTCCTTATTTCTTAGGTCACTGTACTTAAAACCCATAAGTCACCCCGATGGCAGGCTCTTCAGTCCTGAGGGCAGGGTGCTTCGTTACAAGTGTGAGGGTGCCACAGCATGAGCAGGGCACCCCTACCAACCCTGGAGTCAATTCTCCAGGCTCTATACGTGTGGTCAGCCATCTTAAGGTATATAGTGGATATCAGTCATTAGGAGATGTCTAACTGTATAGTGGCTGCACCGAACCTGGTCATGTTTGGTATCAAACATGTTGGAATCATACCCCAACACCAATCCCAGTGTTGGATGTATGATCACATGTACTGGGGAGGACCCTCCGAAGACCCCCTCTTCTCCTGGTAGCAGCCTTTCAGGGTCTGCAAGCAAGCTAGTCCTGCTCCTGACCATAGACATGATTCTGCCCTCTTGCTGCTGAGCCAACCTCGAGCAGGGAAAGGTAGATCAATAAGTTTCCTGTAACAGGGAGGTATGACCACCTTCCAGACAGGCCTTAGTGTATTTGGCTGGGGTAGGGGTGCTTGCCATCATAAGTCATTGTACTTGAAGCAGACCGCTGTAGACACATTATAGCCTCTTAATATTTTCACTTTTGATAATTATCATACATAAAAAAACGTGAGTAAGGTGGGGAAGAAGTGCCCCCGTCCTGAAGAAGGAGCTTTGCCTCTGAAACATGTCGACGCACACCAGAAGTTCTGTCCATTAACACGATAGGTTTTATCTCACACTGCACATTTTTTTTTTTTTAATAGTACCAGCCGGAGTTAGGAATACATTTTTTCGAGTGAACTCACGTGCCAGGTACTTTTTAAACCTTCACCACGTCCCACCACTCACTTTGTAAATACACCCCAAAACATGCACCACATATAGTAATTAACTATAAGTGCTCCCACGTAGTCGTAGGTTGCAGCACGCTGCAACCCGTTAGAGGGGTGCGAAGACCCCGATGATGAAGCATGACACCAAGGGGCCTTTTGGTGTGTGAGGGGTATTTTACAAAACATTTGGGGCCCGATGTAGGAGCCCTAATACCGGTCGGAAACGGCCGATTTCGGCCGTTTCCGCCCGGTATTTGGGTTTTCTAATGTAGGAGCATGCTTTACAGAATCGGTATTTTACCGAATCTGTATTTACAGATTCGGTAAAATTACCGAATCGGTAAATACAGACTCGGTAAAAATACAGATTCTGTAAAAGCACATGTAGGTAGCACATCTTTGAGTGCCGCAGGCCTTTCAGATTCGGTATTTTACCACCCAATCCAATTGGGTGGTAAAATACCGAATCCAGGTGTGCATGCACATCTGTGCATGCACACCTGTGCAATGTGACACACAGACATGCCCTTAGGGCATGTCTGTGTGCCACATGGCACACAAGTCCGGAATTGGGGTGCCAGAGGGTGTCATAGTGACACCCCCTGCACCCTTGCAAAAATCGGATTTTACAGAATCGGTAAATACCGATTTGGTATTCACCATTGATTCCTATGGGCTTCAAGGCCCATAGGAATCAATGGGGGATACCGATTCTGTATTTACCGAATCGGTAAATACCGAATCTTACAGATTCGGTATTTACCGATTCTGAAATACCTACATGTGCCCCCTTCTATTTTACCACTTCTTAAATACCAAATCGGTAAAATTCGGTATTTTAGAAGTGGTAAAATGGAATTACCTACATCTAGCCCTTGGTGCTCCACCACCACTTGTTGAACACTTCTCCCTCCCTCTGAGTTGGATTCTCTTTGTTTAATTAGGTATCCAAATACCGGTCGGTAAAGGCCAAAAATACAGATTTTCGGCCGTTACCGACCGGTATTTGGATACTGAGATGTAGGGCATTAAAAAACACAGATTCGGTAAATTTACAGAATCGGTAATTTTACCGAATCGGTACATTTACAGATTCGGTAAATATACCGAATCTGTGTTTTGAGATGTAGGTAGCACTGTAAACAGTGCTACAGGGCTTTAAGGATTCGTTATTTACCACCAACTATTAGTTGGTGGTAAAAAACGAATTCCTATGTAAATGCAAATATGGGCATTTACACCTGTGGCACACACACATGCCCTTAGGGCATGTATGTTTGCCACATGGCACACAAGCACTAATCAGGGGTGCAACAGGGTGTCAAAGTGACACCCTGCCACCCTTGAATTTTTCGGTATTTACCGAATCGGTAATTACCGATTCGGTAATTGACATTCAATCTTATGGCCTCCAGGCCCATAGGAATCAATGGCAAATACTGAATCGGTAAATACTGATTCGGTAATTACTGAATCTTACCGATTCCGTAAAAAAATACCGAATTATTACCTACATCTAATTTACCGATTCTAAAATACCGAATCAGTAAAATTCGGTATTTTAGAATCGGTAAAAAAGATTTACCGGGGGCGTGGCTTGGCCAGCGAACATGGCGGTCGTCTAGAGCCGGAGCTCCGGCCAGCCGATCACCATCCTGTTGACTCTATCCTGCCCTGGTCGCAATTCTACTCTCCCGACAGCTGGGTCTGACCCCCTGACATCGGGTCCCCTCGTTTCTGCGGCTGGAGCCGCCCGCGCTGTGACATCGGGCGGCGGAGCGCCCCGGAGAGAGGTGGCGGGCTGAGCAGCGTGGTGCGGCCCACGGAGCCGGGGCTTCGATTACTGCACTATCCCGCCTAGTGAGCGGGGCGGCGAGAGGCGGTCCTGAGTGCCGGCTCAGAGTGCTACCGGAGTGTTGGCGCGGAGGTGCGGAGGCGGCCCCCGGCCTTGAGAGGGGCGGCCCCCGAGAGGACAGCGCTGCGTGTGGTGGCTGCGGGGCTGGCCTGGCGGGTCCCGAGGACTGGGAGGACCGAGTGGTGCGGCCGCCATCTTGCATACGAAGGACCAGTTTGCTGGCCCTGGAGAGCGGCGCTTCCCTGTGGGCCACCTACCCGGGATCAACAACACTGCTGCAGCAGAACAAGGTCAGAGGGGGACTCCGGGGGTAGACAGGTGGAGGAGGTGTGGTGCTGCTCGGCATATCGGGGGTCGTATCGGGCCCCGGGGCCCTCATCTGCCTGTCTCCCTGCACGGCGGGTTCCCGCATCACCGGGGAGCCTCTAGCCCGATTGGGAGGCGGACGGGGCCGGTGCTCGCAGGCGGCTGCGGAGGGCCTTGGGTGTCCGGACAGTGGGACCACCGGGGTGGTCGGAGTCCCTGCTGCACATTGGGGGTCGAATCGGACCTCGGGCCGGACATTTGTGGTGTGCTTGGCGTGGGGGGGCCCCAGCTCTCCCCCCTCCCCCCGCGTTCTCCTGGCCATAGTTGGGCTTCGACTGCGGGCAAGGCAGCCGCCACCTGAACATAGGGTGGGAATCCTGATCTGCAGCGGAAGGGTGTGGGCTGCGGACGGCCGTGTGGGGCCCCACTCATCGCTCCATCATGACCCGGGGTGGCAGTGGAAGTCAGGGCAAACAGGGCCCTATCGACAAGTTCACCGAGGCTGCGGGGGCCAAAGGGCTGCAGCCACCGGCGCCTGACAATGCGGCCCTCCTGGCCGCGATCACGCAGTCCAGAGACGCCCTGGACGCCAAGATTGGGGCGGTAGGCGCAGACGTTATGCTCCTTCGACAGGACCTGCGCAACGCTGTGGAGCACTTAACTGGAGCGGAGACGCGTATCTCGGCCGTGGAGGATGACATGACCACCCTAAAGAAGAGGGTCGTGGCCCTTGAGCGGACACAGCAGGGCCTAGTGGCAAGAGCAGAGGAGGCGGAGGGACGTGCCAGGCGCAGTAATCTTCGCTTCCTGGGCTTTCCAGAAGACTGCGAGAAGGGCAATGCCGAGCGCTTTCTGACACAGTGGCTGGAAGGGTGGATGCCGGCCGATTCCCTCTCACGTTGTTTCGTGGTGGAACGGGCTCATCGAGCTTTAACGCAAAAGCCCCCGGTGGGGGAACGCCCTCGCCCCATGATCGCCAAATTGCTCAATTATGCCGACAGAGACGCTATCCTGAAACAGGAGAGGGCAAAGGGTCAGCTCATGTATGAGAACTCTCCTATCCTTATCTTCCCGGACTACACGAAATTGGTGCAACAGCAGAGACAGTCCTTCACAGCAGCTAAGGCCTGCCTTCGGGGCCTGAAGTTGCCATATGCCCTTCTGTACCCGGCTCGACTGCGGGTTGTCTTCCAATCCCGTACCTTTTTCTTTGATACCCCGGAGGCCGTTTTCCAATGGACAGATGAGACTGTCAAGGTGCGCGTCAATACTGCCAGAGGTGGTGAATCGGACTCCTCGAATGGGGGGCCCTCCGGCAGGGGTCCGGACAATCAGCAAAAGCGCCGGGGCAGATCCCGATCACACCGCAATTCGAAATCACGGTCCAGCACGCGCAACGAGGAGGCCATGCAGAACGCTTCCGTGGATGTGCCCTGACTGTTGGGAGAAATGGATTCTTGCTCTCTTGATTGCTTGTTCCTTTTTTGTTGACCAGGGTGTACTAGCTTGGCTGGGAGCCACGCTTACTCAGAGTTGGGAAGGGGCCACAGCCTAGTTTGACATGGGTTGTGCTGAGGGGATCCATTGGAAGGGGTGCTCCCTGGCTCCCCGTTGGGGCCGGGGCCGGGACCACTCCCTGACCGCGACAGGTGCCTCCATGTTTGGGAGGTGCGGGGTGGGGGTGGAGGGGGGTTTGTTGGGGTGTGAGATTGACTTTGTTCAGGGGTAGGGTTTGGGGGAGGAGTGCTGCGTCCGATCCGCTGTGAGTACTGCTGCTGATGCCTGCGGCATGGCTTGTATGATTTGTATGCCGATACACGAATGTCGTCTGATGCTGGGGGCTCTCGGGTAGGTCCGGGTGGGACTAGAATACTGAGCTGGAATGTGAGAGGAATGCTGGATAAGGTGAAGAGAGGGGCTGTGTTCGCTTGGGCCAAAGGCAGGGGAACCGACATCTTGCTCCTTCAAGAAACTCATTTGTTAGGCACGAAGGCGCTTTGCCTCCAGCGCAATGGCTTTACACAGACATATCATGCAGGCTTCGCGAGAGGGTCACGGGGGGTGGCCATACTGATTCATCGGAGGGTTCCATTTACACATAGGCGCACGTGGCAGGATGCGCAGGGCAGATATATCTTTGTGCAGGGCGAGATAGGTGGTGAGATGGTTGTCCTTGGTAGCGTATATGCTCCGCCCCCGCTGCAATGGGCCCTGGTGGAGAAGCTGATGTCCCTCTGGGTTGATATGCCGATAGCGTTGTCGATTGTTGGGGGGGACTGGAATGATGTCATGGACGTCTCCTGTGACAGATGGCGGGGCGCTGAAGGCGGGGTGGTAGGAGGGGAGGGGCAAGCATCGCGACTGCGGGCAATGGTCACGGGGCTGGACTGGATTGACTCCTGGAGGTACAAGCATGGGGCACGTAGGGACTTTACTTACTTCTCCTCCGCGCGTGACTCGTTCTCGCGCCTGGACTACATTTTTCTCCCGCGAGCGATGGCAGATAGGCTCATGTCCGCTGACATTTTGCCACGGGCACTCTCTGACCACTCTCCGATTTCTGTAGTGGTTGACACTGGGCGTACCAGACAGCCGTTCCGATGGCACCTATCGCCCTGGCAGTTAACTCAGCCCTCTTACCGCGCCCATATTACCTGTGAACTAGCGCACTTCCTGTCCGCTAACGTCGACTCTGTGGCATCCCCTGCAACCCTATGGGAGGCCATGAAACCCACTTTGAGGGGGATTGATATCTCGTGGTGCTCAGCAGTGCGGAGGGAAAAGCGTAGGGACCTGGCGCGGCGGGAAGCAGAATTGGAGGACCTGGAGCGCAGGAGTCGGGGGGACGATGGCGCGCTGCTCAGGCGTAGACTACTACTGGCACAACAGCAATATACCTCGATCTTATTAGATGAGGCCCGTCAGGCTTGGCTGGCCACTCAGAGCCGCATATATCAATGGGGTGATAAGTCGTGCAAAATGCTCCATCGCCTGTGTCAGGGCATTAGGCATGCACAGCCGCTGCCTCAGATTGTCGCCCCTGATGGGGAGCCACTGTTGGAGCCCGGAGCAATTGCGGGCAGCTTCTCCTCCTATTACGAGTCCCTATATGCGCCCTGGGAGTGCCTGGAGGCTGACATGGTGCAGCGATTCATTGATGACCTTCCGCCACGGGCCGTGTCGGATGGGGTCTGCGACCTGCTGGACCGGCCTCTGACGGACGACGAACTGGCCACGGCCCTGGGCGAGTTGAATCCGGGCAAGGCGCCGGGCCCGAACGGGTTCCCATGCGAATTTTTTAGGCACTTTTCGACCCAGTTGACGCCCCCTTTTGGCCGGTTATTGAGGAGGCCCGGGAGAGGGGCCTGCTGCCTCCCGACTGGAGACATGCTGAGGTGGTAGTCTTCTTGAAACCAGGACGCCCCCCGGAGAAACACGAGTCCTACAGGCCTATCTCACTGCTCAATACCGAAGCCAAGATATTGGCGAAGGCCCTCGCCAACAGGCTTAAACCGCACATTAAGGACTTGGTACACCCGGACCAGGCCGGCTTCATGCCCCAGCGGGCATAACATTAGGCGAGCCCAGGTTGCGATCTCGGCCTGGCGGGGCTTGGGAGAGAGAGTAGCGCTACTGCTGGCTGACATGGATAGGGTGTTCGACTCCCTGAGCTGGACGTACCTGTTTGCTCTCTTGGATCGACTGAACCTGGGTCCTCGTTTTCTGGCCTATATACGCCTCCTCTATACTGACCTGACGGCGGCTGTCCGCGTCGGCGGAGGTGTCTCCCGCTCATTCAGTATCCAGCGGGGAACGAGACAGGAGTGCCCCCTCTCCCCATACCTTTTTGCGCTCGCAATGGAGCCCCTGGCGGCGTGGGTGAGGATTGACACCCAGGTGAGGGGCTTCCAGTGGTCACCGGGTGTGGCGGATAGAATAGCCCTGTACGCCGACGATGTGCTATTTTTTCTTTCCAACTTGGATCGCTCTGGGCCTCACATTTTGCGGATCCTACAAATTTTTGGAGAAACATCGGGGCTCTATATGAACCCTGGGAAGTCCACACTCTGGACTCTGGGGGGTTCGCATCCCCTAGGTGAGTGGGCCGATGGGCTGCAGGTGATGGCTGAAGGTGTGAAATACCTCGGGGTATACCTCACGGAGGATGCCTCGGTGGCCTTGGAGCGCAACATCGCCCCGGTTTGGGAAAGTATGCGAGAGGATATCAAGGTGTGGGCCAGGATGCCGCTTTCCATTCAGGGTAGATCTGCCATCTTTAAGATGGTCGCGCTCCCACGTCTACTGTATCAATTGCAGAACCACCCGGCGTTGGTCCCGCACACTTGGTTTCGACGCCTGAACGCGGCCTTGAGCAGTTTCTTGTGGGAAGGCGGCGCGGCACGAGTTGCGCTGCGGACTTGCTTCCGCTCCACCTATACCGGGGGTCTTGCCACATCTGACTTGCTATTATATTATCAAGCATCACACCTCCTTGTACTTAACGACTGGTGGTACGCGAACAGGGAGGATCCTGCATACGCGGTGGAGCGATACCTTATGGGCTCTGCTTCCCTACATACGCTGTTGTACTCGGCGCCCCTCCGGGGATCGCTGCCGTCCGTCACGCGTGTGGTTTTCCAGGTCTGGCGGCAGGCCCTGCGGAGGGTGGGGTGGTGGAATGTCCTGACCCTGGAGACTCCGCTGTGGCAGAATGGTAGATTGCCCCAACTGGCGGCCCTGGTGGGCTTTCGGCAATGGGACACGATAGGTATTTCTACACTGGGAGACGTTATGTCTGGGGGGACGCTCAAATCTTTTGCTATGCTGCGGGAGGAGTTTGACATGCCACATACCAATTCTACAAGTACCTTCAGTTCCGGCATGCCCTTGCCCCGTATATCCGAGACGTGGAAGAACTGCTGGAGTTCAGTCCCATTGAGGCCAAGGTCTTTATGGGGGAATTGCCAGACAAAAAGATCTCCCGCATCTACCAGACTCTGGTACACCATAGCGCTTCGGATCTTGCCCACCTTAGGTCCCAATGGGAGCGGGATGTTGGGGAGCTCGACGAGGAAGACTGGGTTGAGGCCCTGGAGGGGCCCAGGGGAGCGGCCGTCTCCACGCGCTTGCGACTGATACAGTTCAGGTACCTCCACCGTACATATTACACTAGACAGCGCTTGTGGAGGGCGGGATTAATTGCATCTCCGACATGTCTTAGATGCGACTCTGAGGTGGGCACGCTGCTGCATACAGTGTGGGGCTCTTCAGAGGTTTTGGGACAGAGTGTTCCGGTGTTTGAGTGAGGTGCTGGCCTGGGAGTTGCAGAGGGACCCCAAACAGGCTCTCCTTCATGTTCTAGCTGGAATTGGGGATTAGGGATTCCTGTGGCGGCCATCTTAGGGCGGGACAGCGCGGTGAGAGAGCGCTAGTCTCCGCCAAAAAAGGAGCCCAAAACAGTGTCTGGCGAATTTAGCAAGTGACACGAGCAGCTTGTTACGCTGCTGCACAGCCTCTCATTGAGAATTGTTCGAGTTTACTAATTTGACTTGCACTATTTTAATACTGAATTGTCATTGTGTATTATGCCTTCGTTTTAAACATTTACTTGTTTTTAAAATAATTCCACTTACTAGCACACATTAGCGCACAGCTAATTTGACGCTGACTCACATTCTTTCAGTGATATTTCACTCGCTCGATACCTGCCGAGTTAGGGCAAGGCACCAAGCATTAGGGATTCCTGTGGCGGCCATCTTAGGGCGGGACAGCGCGGTGAGAGAGCGCTAGTCTCCACCATAAAAGGAAACAGTCGTCTTCCGCGATAGCGGACGCGTTTAGCGGTCGCGCTCCGCCTTCGCCGGAGTCCAGCCAGAGTCAGCCCGTCTGTGCCCGTCCGGGCCAGGCCGGGACATAGGGCACTATACTCTGCCCATCCCACTGTACAGGTATGACGTTATCAGGGGAGTCTCTTAGAGCGCTTCGTCCCGCTATACATGACAAATGCATAACATTGATTCCATCTTGTGCAGGTACACAAACGTGCCCTGAGTGCTCTATCACGCTGTTAAATCATCAGCCTTATCTGGAGACTCATCATTGCCCCTCCCATAAAATCCCACGGCAGGAAGATTGCTCTAGTACTTTCACATTTTACCTGGTAAATTGCCGCTCACTACCCCAACATAAACTAGATATCTTCCACCTCCTACTGGATGAGAAGCCTAGTGCAATATTCCTCACAGAAACCTGGCTTCATGATAGTGCAGGCCCCGATGTGGCCATGGCACTTCCTCCGAGCTATGCTATAGTAAGGAGGAATCGTATTGGCCAGATAGGAGGGGGCATCGCTATTATTCACAAAAGGGATTTTGCATGCCATTTCGAACCTGCAGACATTCCTCATTGTGAAGCGGCATCTTTTAAAATCACCCTCAATCCTAATTTCACCTTCTCTGGCCTACTTATTTATCGCCCACCAGTTAATAACCCTTCTTGGTCAGAAAACTTGGCAAACCTTATTTTACCCTACCACTTAAAATCTCAAAATTTCACTGTACTCGGGGACTTGAATCTCCATCTGGACAACGACACCAACACGACCTGTAAAAATCTTATTGATGACTTCATGGCTCTAGACATGACACTGCGTAACAAAGGCCCTACCCATAAAGCGGGACATCTGCTTGATCCTATCATCTCCAACATGGAAGAGTTATCATGGATGAACACCATTCCCATTTGTTGGTCAGATCATTTTCTCATACTCTTCTCTATTTCTCTTAAACCTATTAAACGCCCATCCGTTACACCCCCGGTCTCTTTTAGGAGAAATTGGAAAAATTTAAATCTAGACAACCTCAATTGCGCATTGAATAAAGAGCACCCACGCCTGGATGGCGATATGGAAAATATATCTGATGCCATACAGACATGGCTAACCGACGCAGTGAACGCCAGTCTGCCCTTATCCCACTGCAAAGGGAAAGTACACCGTCCCCCGGCCCCGTGGTTTACAGAGGCCCTTAAGAAAGAAAAATCTACCTGTAAGAACCTAGAGAGGCAGTGGCGTAGGAAATACGAACTGCATCAAAAAGAGATCTACCGCAAGGCCAGAAACAGCTATCATTCGGCATGTATGAAAGCTAAGGCAAGCTATGTGACCACCACCATAAATACAGCTGTTAACAAAGTCCAGACGCTATTCAACACTGTGAAAGAATTGGCTGGAGAAAATTCTAGAGCGGATGCGGCTCCACTCAATACCCAGCAGTGTCAGGATCTGGCGTCCTTTTTCACGGAAAAAATTGAGAAGATTGTCTCCAATATTAACAAAACCAGCACCTCCTCCCAGAATCTAGAGGACACCTCCCTAACCTCTAAAGGAAACTGTCATCTCGATGCCTGGCCTCCCATTACACCAGATCAACTGAGGAAACTTCTAAAATTTATCAAATCGGGCTCTCCTCGCGACCCCATTCCTATCAGTATTATGAGCCAATTGGAGGACTCCACCCTGACGCCGATTACAGATACACTTAACGCCTCCATGGAACAGGCCTCTGTTCCTGCTTTATGGAAACATGCCATTGTCAGCCCTTTGTTAAAAAAGCCGACCGCTGATCCTACGATATTGGCCAATTATCGGCCTATATCGCTACTCCCCGCGTTTTCCAAAATGTTGGAAAGGCATATTCATGAGGCACTTTCCTCATATGTGGAAAATAATGAATTACTCCACCCGTCTCAGTCCGGCTTTAGGAGTGGATACTCCACCGAGACAGCCCTGCTTGGGATTACGGAAAAGATCAGAGAGCTCAGAGATGACGGACAAACGGTTGCACTGGTTCTGTTAGATCTCAGTGCGGCCTTCGACACCATCTCTCACTCCAGACTGCTTGCCAGGCTGGAGGAGTGTGGTGTCGAGGGCAGGGCGCTAGAATGGATAAAATCATACTTATCCCTACGCACCTTCCAGATTACCTCTGCTGAGGCCTGCTCGGATGTCTTTTACTCTCCCCATGGTGTACCACAGGGATCTATCTTGAGTCGCCTGTTGTTTAATTTGTATCTTCGCCCTTTAGCTAATCTTGCAGAGAATTCTGGTCTTATCTTAATGACATATGCTGACGATTCTCAGATTTTGTTCTCCCTTTCTAAATCTGATACGTCTGCTCCTTCTTCACTCAGAATAGGCCTTCATGAGATATTTTGCTGGATGTCGGCTAATCAACTTAAATTAAATGGGGACAAAACAGAGGTCCTCCTTCTAGGAAATAATAAGGATCTTTGGAGTGATCCCCATTGGCCGACATCACTGGGCAAGCTACCGCCCCCAGCGACGCAGGTCAGAAATCTTGGGGTCATCATAGATGACAATCTCTCTATGATACAGCAAGCCAACAAAGTAGCGGGCATCTGTTTTACCATTCTCAGATGGCTTCGTAAAATTGTCTGGATGCTGCCACTTACCACCCAGAAGACCGTAGTCAATGCTTTAGTAACTTCTCGGCTTGACTACGGAAACATCTTGTACCTGGGTGCAAACAAAGCGGTAGTAAGACGCTTACAACTGGTACAAAATGCTGCGGCCAGACTGCTTTGCAGAATACCCAGACACGCCAGGATCACTAAACATCTTAGGGATCTACACTGGCTCAGGGTTGAAAACCGGATTCGTTTCAAAACCCTGAGCTACCTGTTTAAAATCAAAGCCGGGACCGCTCCTAAGTATCTTCAAGATCTTGCCAAGCCCCACTTTCCTAATCGCAATCTTCGGTCAGCTACATCAGCGACTTTTGCTGTTCCCAGGTACAAACGGACTAGAATAGGTGGGAGATCGTTTTCATATCTGGGTCCTACCCTGTGGAACACATTGCCCATTCAAATACGTAAAGAGGAAAACTATAGGAATTTTAGAAAGAGTGTAAAGACCTGGTTATTTGACAAATAAGTACCCCTGGATTCTCTCTTTCTCTGGCTGTGCGTGTGATCTGCCTTTTGGCGCCGGGAAACCCTTTGTGGGTAGCTGTGCGCCCTACAAATGCTATAAAATAAATAATAAATAAATAAATTGGGGGCAATAGATACAAGCGTCATTTACTACTTTTGGGTCTGACTCTGGCCAAGAGGGACATAGCGAGATCCTGGAAGGCACCTCGTGCCCCCACCTTCACAGCCTGGCAGAATGGTATGGATTATTGTATGGGTCTGGAGCAGCCTGTCTATGTCGCACGGGGATGCCCCCTCAAGCACTATAAAATCTGGAAGAGGTGGGCGGACTACCGGGGCCTGGACTTGGACCCACCCGTAGAGGAGGAGGCCCTACAGTATGTTTGATGGCCCTACGGCCTTTGTTCTGGCAAATGATATGCAGCGCTTGGCATGACACGGACGGAGTAGGCAGCAGCGCGCTTGGGAGGGGGGGGAGTTGAGGGGGGCGGACAGGGGCAGAGGGGTTTCCTGTACTATTGGACATTTCCTTGTTTACATTCTTCTTCTGACTTATCGCCTAAGAAAATGTTTGCATGCTGTGCTATTGATCATTTGCCCTAGTGATTGTCTCTGGTGCTCAGAGCATTACGTGCTATATTTTTGTCATGCAACCAATAAAATCTGTTTTCAAAACAAAAAAAAAGATTTACCTACATCTAGCCCTTAGACCCTAAATTATATTTGTTGTTTGGAAAAGATCTATAAAAAGGGGAGATTGACACCCTCAATATGTGTCATCTACCAAGCAGCTAGACAGGCGGTGTGAAAAGGGGAATCTCTGCAAGACTTCTGCCTCTTTCCAGGGCAGGGGCAAAGGCCTGCCAGCCTCCCTACTGACAGAGGGAACAGCACCCATTACACCAAGATCACCTATCCTGAAGCCTGGACCACAATCGCCTGCCTGCTTGCCAAGACCAGTATGCCCTGTCAGGGAGAGGAGAGCATTGGAAGGAGTGAGGTCCAGTGGGGAGCCTTGCTCGAGATTTCCCTAAGTGAGGCGTGAGGCTGTGCACCGATCAGGCCATTGCCCGTGTGCAGTATCGGTTCTGCGACCCTTGTATGTCAGAAGAGGGCTGGATTGTTCTGAACTGTATCAGAAGTGCTGGGCGGGAAGCACCACGCTGCAATTCCTGGCTGCATGATCCTGTATGCCAGAGGGGGGTCACTGGTGAACTGAGTTTGGGCCAGGGGCACAGGACTTGTGACTGCTAAAATTGGCGATCCTGTAAGCGAGGAGGGCCTACTGTAGTGAGGGTGATCGCATAAAGAGAGCTTGCATCCAAATCATGAATATCTCAGTAACCCCATATGCTAGGAAGTCCACTTTGGCCTAGAGTTTGAGTCGTTACTTGGACCGAAGGAGAACTGCTGTGACCATCCGGTCGAGCCCGCACACTGTGATCTGCACCTGACGAGGTCACCGAGAGCCGGAGGATCACACCAACACCTCGCCCTGAGGTTCCGTGAATTCTGAACCCATTTTATAAATGTCATGGTTTCGTTACAAATTTTATAGTAGCGAACCGTACCTAGCAAGTGCGGCAAGTACGAGTGATTTCGTTATGTTAGACCGATGGAATCACTGTGTATTTAGGGATTTTGTTCCGATCCCTTGGGTTCCATTTTGTGCATGGCAGCCATTTTGTGGTTGCCCTCACATAGGCCGATGACTGCGGCCGAACGAGTCTTTAGTACACGTACGACTCCTAGGTGACCTGAGTGAACTGACCCCGTTGCCTGAAGCTGACCTTGTTAAGCCAGTTCCTTGCCCGGTAGCTGATCGAGATTAAGGATCAGAGCACAGGAGATTGTAAAGTTTGCTATGCACACACACACACACCTTATCCTACTTCTCATCTGTTTCTGTTCCTTCTTTTATGGCCTATTTATGGTATGGGTTGTGGTCTTTTATTATGGGTTTGTCCGGCCTGTTCGAGAAAGAATGTTGGGCTTTCCCGTGTAATTGATGGTGGGCTGGACAACTGAAAAGTGGGTTTGTCGTCATGCAATACCTTTTGCAATGTTACCTATGATTGGACAAACTGTAAATAGTGGGTTTTTGTCCGGAATGTGATTTTTAGCATAAAAGACGATGTCTCGCTCTACAAAAATTGAGCAGTCTCTGACGAACCTTCTTGTGTCGTACTTCGTAGACTTCTGTTCCTGGTTGCAGCCAATAAATGTGATCTTTGACATCACGAGAAGTATCCCGTGTCTCTGTATTCTAAGACAGGTGAACCCGAAGACTTTGGGCGTGCCCCTGGCGCCGCTTGGTTCTAAAAACCCGATTCTTTAGTTGGCGCCCATAGTGGGGCGACTTCAGTGATACCGGTCCAAGCCTGAAGATCGTGAGGAGCATCATGAGAAAATTCTGGAATAGGGCCCCCACTTCATCGACCCCTGCATGACTGAAGGTTTTTGCTGCGAGGCTTCCCGCTTTCCGACGGCAACGAAGGACTGCTGCCCTGACTGTCGCCCTGTTTTGGACCCTTCGTGACGATTTGTATAGCGAGACGATAGACGGGTCTTCTGGTGACGTGATTGATACTTCAGTTAAGTATAAGTGGGTCGCTCCCAGTCCTTAGTTTTGGGTTTCCTTCGGGATCTTTGATTTGGAACTTGCAAGTGCCAAAGCCGAGGGACTCGTATATTTGCGAGACTATCGTTTTCGGTAATCCCTTGAAGTTTGAAGCTAGATTAGTGAGCGAAGATGCCTGGTCTTAGCAAAATTAGGAATTTGTTTTGTTGTAGTTGTAACAGGGATTCCCGATTGGAGGACTCGTGTCCGATACCTACGTTTGGAACTCCGACTTATGAGCTCTATTCTAAACATGGTGTGGCCCTATTACGTTTAATGAAGTATGGGTCCGATACACTAGGAAAGACGGTGTCTTAAAATGGCCCCAACATGGTAGCTATGACACAGATGTTTTAGATAATTTGGAAGTTAAACTATTTAAGAAGAAAGCCCGGCCGGCGATGTTTGACTCTTTCCGCCTTTGGCGTAAGGAAGCCAAACAGAAAGCAATTAAACAAGCTAAAAGAGATAAAAGAGAGAAGGGTATATCGATAATGCAAGCTACTAGGCAGTTTAAAGTTAATGAAGAAGATCAAGTGAGTGAAGAGTTGCATAGGCAACATAAAATGGCCATCGATAAATGTTATCCAGCTTTGCCACCTCTTCTACAGGGTGCAACGAAGGACCCTGAAAATGATCCTTTGATGTCACATTTGTTGAGTTCACCACCCCCTTATGTGCAGAGTGCTACGGCACCTTCGCAACCTCTAGCTGTTCAGCCTCCTGTTGTTGCTCAGCCGCCAGCTCCTTTTCAGCTGGTTCCTCCTCCTCTGGCGCAGCCTTCTCTAGAGCCGTTGACTTTGCTATCAGTTCCGCCTCACTCTCCTACGACTTTTTCTCCTGTACTTGCTACTTCTTCTGATACTACTCCTACGTTTGTTTCATCTCAGTCTGCTTTGTCTCCTGTCCTTCTGACAACTTCTCCTTCTGTTCAGCAGAGAATGACTAGTACTGTTACTGGTCTTTTGTATCCTTTCTTTGGGTCATTGAGTTTGACCCCTGTTTCTGCGCGTAAACAGTTACGTAGCCAGTTTCCGGGTCCCGAAGAGCGGGCAGTGTTAGATCATTTGGCTCGTAAATGGGTTACTAATTCTTTGAGATATAATTTGGATTCGGTTATGGATGTCTTCCGTCAATGAGAAGCACCGAAGCAGAGGTACGTCTTCGATATCATGTGTACTTTCCTCCGTGAGGAATGGGAAGATAGTAAGTTGGGTCAGACCCCCATCGGAGTTGCTTGATGTACAGTCTGAGTTTGCGAAAGGAACGATAGTGGGTTCCGATGTTGAGAAAGCAGTTGCGACGTTGCTTGCATTTAGGAATGTGTTTCCTTCCCAGTCGTTGTTTGAGCCTGATCCTTCTGTTAGGAGAAAAGCGAGACGGTATCCAATGAGAGAAGTTCCTCCGGTATGGAAAGAAGCAGTACCAGCTGGTGCGAATAATAATCCGCCAACTGTAGAATCTCATTTTCAGCGTGTCTGGGTACATGTTCCGTGGAAGAGAGCTGAAGTTTTGGCCCTTAAGCAGACTCTACCTGATCCCCGTAAGAATCCCGCAGGGTATTATAAGGAGTTGTCACAGACAGCTGATGCGTGCATCATGAATTTAGCAGATATAGACATGTTGATTGGTAATGTGGTTCCTCAACCTTTGTGGGGAAAGATTCGTCGTGTGGATCACGCACAAGAGTTAGGTGATACATGGGCTAATATTACTGCTGCGGATGGTCTTCAAGGTGGAGGGGCTAAACCTGAGGCTTTAGTTGCGGAACTTCCAGGTAGGCTTATTAATTATATGAAGACTTTAATGCCTGCTATGCGAGTGAATTGGAATAAGTTGTATACATGTAAGCAGAAGAAAGATGAAAATGTGTCTGACTTCTTCACTAGGTTTGAAGAGACGTTTATCGATCACAGTGGTCAAGACATAAGTACGGAAGGTGGCCAAAGGTTGTTCGTAGATAAGTTTGTTCATAACTTGCTTCCCGAGTTGTGCAATAAGTTGAAGGATTCAGAGAGTTGATGGGCTGTTTCTTCGTCGGCCCAGATATTGGCAACTGCACAATATTACGAGAATAGAGATAATGATGAAAAAGAGAAAGTAGAGAAAAAGACTAAAGATTTAAAGACGAAGGTTCTTTTGCAACAGGCGTATCCACCTCTTTATAATCAGCGTGTGTTTCAGCAACCTCAGCAGTTTCAGAGAGGATCGCAAAGGTCCGAGTCTTTTCAGCAGCTTGTTCCTCTAGGACCTAATCAGTGTGCGTATTGTAAAGAAGTAGGCCACTTCAAGAATAGTTGTCCGGTTCTGTTACAGCGTACGAATGGTGTGTCTGGTGTGAGAGGTCGAGGTGTTCAGCAAGCTCCTAGAGGTAGAGGACGTGGTGTGTTCCCCCAGAATGCACGATCCTTTCCTCCACAGACTTCTATTAATTGCTTTGATCAACAGAATGTTGGGTCTGGACAGTCGACTCAGTATTATGCTGACGATTACTATGTTGAGAGTGAGAAGCTGACGGTAATGGTTTCTAGGACAGCCATAGACAAAGAGAGGGAGTAATGTCAGTTCCAGTAGATCAGAGTGGACCTTATGTTGAAGTGGTTACATCAGGTGTGTCAGAGCCTTTTCTGTAGGATATTGGTGCGGCAAAGAGTTCTATCATGCACTCTAAACTCTCTGGCGCACCTTTGTCTGGCTTGACAAATGTTTCGGTAGGATTTTCTGGCGCCCCAGTTCGTAATCCAGTTTCTAGAACTTTGTCTCTTTCGGTTGGACCTTGTGAATTGGAAGCACCCCTCATTCTGACGACAGGTTGTGGTGACAATATGTTGGGTTTGGATTTGTTGAAGAGATTGTATGCAACATTGCATTGTTCTCCTCCAGGAGTACAGCTTACATTGGGTAAGAGAGTGATCTCTCCGATGTATTTGTCTAAAGATCAGCTTCCATTGGAATTGTGTTCTCTCCCTGATACTCTTTGGGCAACTGGTCCTAATGACGTGGGTCTTTTGGAGATTCCACCATATGTCATGACGCTGAAAGCCAATGCTAGATTGCCACGTATTCCACAATTCAGGATTTCTAGTGATGGTGAAAGAGCGCTTTTAGCGATCATGTATGATCTAATTGAGAAGGGTGTGATAGAAGAGACGAGAGGTAATGTGTGCAACAGTCCGGTTTTGCCTGTTCTGAAGCGTACTGATTCTTCTCAACCGCCTGTGTATAGGTTTGTGATCGACCTTCGAGAAGTGAACAAAATTGTTGTGCCACAGTTTCCGGTTGTTCCAGATATTACTGCTTTGCTGACTACGATTCCTGATTCAGCTACCTGGTTTTCGGTGATAGATCTGAAGAATGCTTTCTTCAGCATCCCGATTGCCGAGGATAGTAGAGATATTTTTGGCTTCTCTTTAGGAGGCCGAAGCTTCCGGTTTAAACGCGCTCCTCAAGGCTATTGTGAAAGTCCATCCATCTATAGTCAAGCTTTAAAAACACAGCTTGATACGATTGTTTTACCTGATGGTGCTGCTCTTATTCAGTACGTAGACGATTTGTTAGTTGCTGCTGATGATGAGGAGACTTGTAAAGAAGCTACTCTTTCTTTGTTGCGACATTTGAACCTCCTGAGGCGGAAGCCGGGAGCGCGACTTGACTTTTTTAAACTGTTTCTCACCACTTGCGTTTAGCAATTTTAAATCACTCACCACTTGTTCTGTGTTCCCCGCGCAGCCGACTTAACGCTGCTGCGGCAAGAAACCTAACAAATCCACCTCTGGATGCCATTCCGGCGAGCGCAGAGGCCACGCCCCTTCACGGAGGCCACGCCCCCCGCCGCCGCGCATAAAAGGGCGCTGAATACAAGCGTCTACCCAGATCACGTGAACCTCCTGAGGCGGAAACCGGGAGCGCGACTTGACTTTTTAAACTGTTTCTCACCACTTGCGTTTAGCAATTTTAAATAACTCACCACTTGTTCTGTGTTCCACACGCAGCCGACTTAACGCTGCTGCGGCAAGAAACCTAACAAATCCACCTCTGGACGCCATTCCGGCGAGCGCCGAGGCCATGCCCCTTCACGGAGGCCACGCCCCCCGCCGCCGCGCATAAAAGGGCGCTGAATACAAGCGTCTACCCAGATCACCTGAACCTCCTAAGGCGGAAGCCGGGAGCGCGACTTGACTTTTTTAAACTGTTTCTCACCACTTGCGTTTAGCAATTTTAAATCACTCACCACTTGTTCTGTGTTCCCCGCGCATCCGACTTAACGCTGCTGCGGCATGAAACCTAACAAATCCACCTCTGGACGCCATTCCGGCGAGCGCCGAGGCCACGCCCCTTCACGGAGGCAAAGCCCCCCGCCGCCGCGCATAAAAGGGCGCTGAATACAAGCGTCTACCCAAATCACCTGAACCTCCTGAGGTGGAAGCCGAGAGTGCGACTTGACTTTTTAAACTGTTTCTCACCACTTGCGTTTAGCAATTTGAAATCACTCACCACTTGTTCTGTGTTCCCCGCGCAGCTGACTTAACGCTGCTGCTGCAAGAAACCTAACAAATCCACCTCTGGACGCCATTCCGGCGAGCGCCGAGGCCACGCCCCTTCACGGGGGCCACGCACCCGCCGCCGCGCATAAAAGGGCGCTGAATACAAGCGTCTACCCAGATCACCTGAACCTCCTGAGGCGGAAGCCAGGAGCGCGACTTGACTTTTTTAAACTGTTTCTCACCACTTGCGTTTAGCAATTTTAAATCACTCACCACTTGTTCTGTGATCCCCGCGCAGTCGACTTAACGCTGCTGCGGCAAGAAACCTAACAAATCCACCTCTGGACGCCATTCCGGCGAGCGCCGAGGCCACGCCCCTTCACGGAGGCCACGCCCTCCGCCTCTGCCTCACCCACCATAAAACATGTGCCTTTTTCGGACGCGCAGCGGACGAGCGCAGCGAGCGTGCCGATTGCGTGCCAAAGGCGCGCCTAAGGCAAGCCCGTCTGCGCCTGTCCGCGACCGACCGGGCCTAGGGCCACCCCACCATGCCCTAACGGGACATTACTCGTCTGCGCAACTATATGGACTCCAAGGCCCGTGGCCGATCGATGTCTCCGTGACCAACTACATCGATAGTTTGGGACTGACTGCCTTAGGCCCCTCTCCTTCTCTCCCCTCCCCGTCCCACCCTCACTCTCTCCCCCTTGCCTCCTGCTCCGATTCCCCTGCTGCACCCAAACCTACTTCCCTCTCCATTTACTATCTTAACACGCGCTCTGCTGTCAAGCACTATCATGAACTCTCTGTTCTACTTGACCTGCACAAACCTGATCTCCTATTCCTTACAGAGACCTGGTTCCGTGATAGCTCCCTCCCTTCTTTATTAGCAGCTCTCCCTGCCACTTACTACGCGCTTCGCACCGACCGACCCTCTGGCAAAGCGGGCGGGGTGTCGCCTTGATCGCCCGCAAAGAACTCTCCTTTCAGCCGCTTACTTTCCCCCCTATCGGCACCTCAGATTTCTTAGTCCCTCTCCCTCAAAGTCCCTCTTACCTGCCTACTTATGTACCGTCCCCCCCAACCCTCTCAAGCCTTCCTCCCTGGGTTTCAAGAGCTTGTGGCCACCCTAGCGGTTAACAACTCCTCCATTATGGTGCTAGGTGACTTCAACTTTTGGCCCTCTGACCCAGCAGAATGCTCCATCTCCAAAGAATTTTCAGATACCCTTCGTTCCCTCAACTTCAACTCTCATGTCCACACCACTACTCACATTCAGGGCCACATCCTCGACCAGATCTGGTCCCTCAACTGTCCTATAGCGTCCCTCGCCACCTCCCCCTGCTCTTGATCCGACCACTCCTTGATTTCTTTTTCTCTACTTCTTGGCCCAGCCACCAAGCCCTCGCTTCCCAAAAACATCTGGGTACGCTCTTGGGGCCGGGTGGATGCGGCCCTACTGGCCACCTCACTCTCTTCCTCCAGCCCAGATTTACTTGGTCTATCTATTTCAGCACAAGCAGACTCCATCAACTCCTGGCTTCTGTCAGGCTGCGACTCGATCGCCCCTCTCAGACGAGTTTCCTCCAGACGGGCCAACGATTCCAACCGCTGGTTCAACGAGGAACTGAAGGCCCTAAAACTGACAGTCCGCCACGCCGAACGAGCCTGGAGACGTCATTACTGCCCCAATCTCAAAGCCCAGTACACCTCCCTCCTGTCGCAATACAAAAAAACTATCCTGACCACTAAAACGGACTACTTCTCCTCGAAAATCTTAGCCGCCGAGAACCAGCCCAGAGAAATCTTCTCTATAGTCCACAATCTTGCTTACTTCGATCGAACCACCCTCAAACTCCCCCCGTCACAGTCTCTATGCGACTCCCTGAACACCTATTTCTTGGATAAGATCGCAAAAATCAAAGCCAATATCCCTCCCCCTTCTCCCTCTTTTCTCAACCCCTCTTGTCCTCCTGCAGAGGCTCGTCTTGACTCGTTTCCCCTCCTAACGCAAGAATCCTTTCTTTCCCTTCTACCCTTGGTCAAATCAGGATCCCCTCTAGACCCGTGCCCCGCTCACATCCTCAGGCACATCTTCACGACCTGTGTGCTACCCCCGCTCACCTTTCTCAACAGCTCCCTGTCTCAGGGCGTTGTTACCCCAACTCTAAAAGCAGCCATAATTCTTCCCATTCTTAAAAAACCTGGTGCTGACCCCTCTGCTCCTGTCAACTATCGTCCCATCTCTCTACTACCCTTTTTAGGGAAAGTACTGGAACGACATGTGACCAGAGCGCTCACCGCCTAGGTGGAAGAAAACCGAGTATTAGCCCCCTGTCAGGCCGGATTTCGCCCCGCTCACTCCACCGAGTATGTGGTGTTATCCGTCCTTGACAACCTTAGAGAAGGCATGGACACCAACCTTCTCCAGGCCTTGGTCCTCCTCGACCTCTCCGCTGCCTTCGACACGGTGGACCACTCCATCTTACTTTCCCATGTCAGGGCGGCTGGGGTCGGCGGTTCGGCCCTGGTTTGGCTGTCCTCCTTCCTAAGGGACCGCACCCAAGCGGTGCGCCTGGGCGACTTCTCGGCTGAACCACGTAAGGTTCCATGCGGGGTCCCTCAGGGCTCCTCCCTTTCCCCACTACTGTTCAATCTGTACATAGCCCCCCTCCTCTTTGCTCTTCAGCAAATAGAGGTCTCCGTATATAACTATGCGGATGACCTCCAGCTTATATTTTCCCTATCTCAATCCCCTGACTCCATGTCCAACTTTCAATCCACTATGATCTTCATCCTGATTTACAACCACCTGAAACTAAACCCAGACAAAACCGAACTGGTTTTGACAGGTGGTTGTACCAGTCCCTGGTCACCCCTCTTTTGGCCCCCTCCCTTGGTCCCCCTCCGTCCCCCTCTTCCTCTGTCAAACGCTTGGTATCAAGCTTAACGATCAACTCACTCTGCACTCCCAGGTGAGCTCAGTGGTGTCCTCTTCCTTCCTTTCACTCGCACTATCCGCAAGGTCTCCCGCTTCTTCTCCTTCTCTGCCCTAAAACTTATTGTACTAGCTATGGCCATTTCTCGATTAGACTACGGCAACGCCCTATACTGCGGCATGCCCGCATACAACTTACGACGGCTACAGTTGGTTCAGAACCAGGCCGCTCGTCTAGTCTACAACTTGGCCAAATTCCATTACGTCACCCCGCTTCTAAAATCCTTGTACTGGCTCCCTATCCGTGAACGCTCCCAGTTCAAAATGGGCTGCATCACTTTTCAGGCTCAGTTAGGTTCTTCCCCAGCCTTTATCTCATCTGAGATTAAAGCCTATTGCCCCCGCAAGGGAACTGCGCTCATCTTCTCAACACCTGCTGACTGTTCCCCGTTTTCGGTGTAAAAAATGGGGAGGCTCAAAATTCTCCTCACTTGCCCCCACCTTCTGGAATTTTCTCCCGGCCCACCTTAGATCCTCCACCCAATACTCTCTTTTCCGAAAGGCACTAAAAACCTTTCTTTTTCTACAGGCTTTCCCACAATAATTCCTCCCTACGCCCCCCGGACCTCCCCGCTCTCTGAGGCTCAGTGAACTACAGCGCCATGAAACCGCCAGGTGCATGCGCGCTTTAGAAATGATTTAAACTCAAACTCAAACTCAATTTGTCTGACCTTCATCATAAAGTGTCACCTTCGAAGTTGCAGTATTAGTCGACAAGAAGTGACCTATTTAGGTCATCTCTTATTGAAGGAGGGAAGAAGGTTGACCCCAGAATGAATTCAAGCGATTGAGAAAATGAATGTGCCAACTACTCAGAGAGAAGTGCGTGCTTTCCTGGGTATTACTTCGTACTGTAAGCAATGGATTCCGAACTTTTCTCTACTTACGAAACCTTTGCTAGCACTTACTCTTAAGGATACTCCGAATCCTCTTCCTTTGTCTGACGAATGTCAGAAAAGTTTTTATGATTTACGTAATGCATTGTGTTCAGCTCCTGTGTTGGGTACTCCCGACTACAGTAAGCCTTTTACAATCTATGTCCATGAGAGAGAGGGATGTGCATTGTCAGTCCTGACACAGCAGTTTGGCGATAAGCAGCGTCCATGTGCGTATTTCTCGTCGACTTTGGATCTGGTAGCTAGAGCATTGCCAAGTTGTTTGAGAGCTACAGCGGCAGCGGCTGTTTCTATTCGTCGTAGCAAATGTTTTTTGATAACGTGTCTTTTAATGTTACTTAGCATGACGATGTTTTTGGTGGGATATCTTGTTCATTCTTTCCAAGTGACGTTTGCACCCACCACACAACCTATGTCTTTTCCTACTACTATTTCTTCGCATTCTTTTCATCCTTTACCTGAACATGAATCTATTAGATCAGAATTCGTTAATAATTCCTTTGTGCAACTTCTGCATCAGCATAAGTTAGTAGTGAACACCACTAATTGCTGGGTGTGTGGTCTTATGCCTCATACTACGGATAAGTGTATTCCTTACCTGGTTCTGCCATTTAGCTATAATGGATCTGTATGGGCATACAGGACGATGTTTATTTATGCCCATGAAGTTTACCCCCTGCGTTCTATGAAAGATAATCCGAGTAATAGTGCTCTAGTGAAGGGAATAGTAGATATGATTAGAGGAATCAATTCCTATGAGACTATTCCTAGAGATGAGACACTAGCTTATATTGGATGGAACGTGACTGGATATGGTGTTAGTCTGAGTGAAAAACAGTGAGGGAAAAGGTCATCCCCGATTTGGATCGTACCCCATCGTGGTCATTTTTGTCTGCAAGATAATGGCAAGAATCCGAGGGCTCAGTTAGGGAAGAGTGTTTGTAATGAGACATATGTTTTTGCGTCCCAGACTTCCCCACCGTTTTTAGCAGCTAAGGGTACGTATTTTGTCTGCTATGATAGAGCATACACATGGTTGCCCCCTGATTTTTCGGTAACATGTTATGTTTCGTATCTGTTGCCCCCTACGTATACTGCAGCCACAGATTACCACAGAACGAGAGTAGTTAGAGGTGTCTTCAGTAAGGAAGATACTGCAGGACAAGAATTGGGAGAGTTTATTAAGGGTTTCCTACCGTTTTGGGGACCTATGGTTAACAGTAGGAACATACGGCAATTGACGAGAGTGGTTGAGTCCACCATAGTTGAGACTGACGGTGCCCTTAGTAATTTGACTGCTGAGCTCCAATCGGATCGTCTTATGACGTTGCAGAATCGTGTTGCGTTAGACGTCATACTTGCAGATAGAGGAGGGGTATGTAAATTGATTCAATCGAGTAGCTGCGTTTTCATTCCAGACAATGCTCCTACAGTGTACAAGGCCATTTACAAGCTACATAAGAACTCCGATTCTGTACATGTGGACGAAGGAGATGGTCGTTGATGGGATGGTTTTGGGGATTGTTATCCACCTGGGGATGGAAGATTCTGATGATCCTTGGGATGGCTTTAGCGATTCTTTTCCTGTTCTGTCTTTGTGTACAGTGTGCTCCTGCTATATGTGGCCTTTGTGCTACTACGTGTGCAAGGAGACCTGTCTCGAGAAAGTTACTAAGTAATAGGATTATGCTCCAGCAACATCTTGATGATCTGATGAATATAGACCTGGATTCAGATTGACGTGAGTTTAGGTTATTGCCTATGTAAGGGCAAAAGGAGGGTCTGATTTCTGTGAATTCTGAACCCATTTTATAAATGTCATGGTTTTGTTACGAATTTTATAGTAGCGAACCGTAACTAGCGAGTGAGGCAAGTATGAGTGATTTCGTCATGTTAGACCGATGGAATCACTGTGTATTTAGGGATTTTGTTCCGAACCCTTGGGTTCCATTTTGTGCATGGCAGCCATTTTGTGGTTGCCCTCACATAGGCCGATGACTACGGCCGAACGAGTCTTTAGTACACGTACACTTTAGCTGACTCCTAGGTGACCTGAGTGAACTGACCCCGTTGCCTGAAGCTGACCTTGTTAAGCCAGTTCCTTGCCCGGTAGCTGATCGAGATTAAGGATCGGAGCACAGCAGATTGTAAAGTTTTGTATGTACACACACACACACCTTATCCTACTTCTCATCTGTTTCTGTTCCTTCTTTTATGGCCTATTTATGGTATGGGTTGTGGTCTTTTATTATGGGTTTGTCCGGCCTGTTCGAGAAAGAGTGTTGGGCTTTCCCGTGTAATTGATGGTGGGCTGGACAACTGAAAAGTGGGTTTGTCGTCATGCGATACCTTTTGCAATGTTACCTATGATTGGACAAACTGTAAATAGTGGGTGTTTGTCCGGAATGTGATTTGTAGCATAAAAGACGATGTCTGGCTCTACAAAAATTGAGCAGTCTCTGACAAACCTACTTGTGTCGTACTTCGTAGACTTCTGTTCCTGGTTGCAGCCAATAAATTTGATCTTTGACGTCACCGAGAAGTATCCCGTGTCTCTGTATTCTAAGACAGGTGAACCCGAAGACTTTGGGCGTGCCCCTGGCGCCGCTGGGTTCTAAAAACCCGGTTCTTCAACCCTCTCTGCTAGGGGGAAGAGAAACGTTACCAAGAAGAGAGCTGAAGCTCAAAAGAGATACATTCAACCTTGTACAAGAGAACTCAAAGTAAAAGTGGGAGATTTTGTTCGGGTTAAATGTTCTAGAATCTTGCCTAAGGGTTCGTCAAAGTTTTCTCAACCTCAGCTTGTTGTAAGAACCAATAAGAGTGCTGTGCAATTACAAGATGGAAGGTGGTGGTATAAAAGTAAAATTTCTGTTTCCAATAAGTACAATTCAGTTGGTACCAATCCAACTATCACTTGTGCTGATCTACCTTCGACATCTTCCAGTTCTCATCTTCGTGAACACTCTACTAGACCAACAAAGTTACCTAATAAATGTCATGACTATGTAATGTATAAGTAGGTGTGATAATATGTCAGAACTTAACTCTTTTCCTTGTTTCATGAAATGTTGTTCATAATTTATGTCGTATTTGTTTCAACTTCATTTCATCCCTCAAGGAAGTTCTTTAACTATTGTAAATGTTGCATTCTATGCAAGTGTCATCCTAGTGTGTTTTTGAGTGACTCTCATCTATTGATGTATTATAACTCTTCTTGTATTTCATTTTCTTCTGTAACGTGTACATTTGTAACACTCTCCTCATGTAACGTAAGTGGTCCTATTGTGAAGCGCTCGGACACCTTTTGGAAAGTCTGCGCTATATAGAAATGCATAAGTAAATAAATAGTTCTCTCGTTATTGTCAACAAGAGTGAAGATTTAGATATAACTTTAATTTTAAAAAGTAGTTGTACGTGTTTACTATTTTTGTTATCTTTTTTCTGATTGTGTTGTATCTTTACCTCTTTCTATTTTTATTACCCTGGCTCGCGCCTGCTATCCCCGCACGTAATTGGTTTAGAGCAGCTGGAATGTTGACAGCTGAGTGTTCTGTTTGACAGTTGACACCTGTATGTCAGTTGAGCTTAGCGATTCCCAAGTACACAAGCATAGGCGTGTTGTGAAGTAATAAAGAACTTGTTATTACATCAGGTTCTTGATGCATCTTTACAAATTGGCGACGAGGTCGGGGACAACACACCGGTGAACCCACGTGAGACAACAGGAAAAAGTTGCGGTAGAAAAGAAGAAAATGGAAAGAAGAAAATGATAAATTAATTGTAACTAGCCTGGCTGTTTCGGCGGATGTGTAAACAAAGCGTAAAGCGTAAAGAAAAACGATTGTGTGAAGTCATTTAAAGTAAATAGCTTGTGAAAGAAATTTGGGCAAAAAAAAGTGAAATCTAAAGCGGCGTTTAAATGAAAAAGTAATATAAGAGGCCATTTCCTTTAACAACGCGTTGGTGCACAAGTGAAATGTCGGAGTGAATGTTCACATCGAGGGAGTGAGATTTATGCCTGGCGAAGTTTTGTATGACCAGCGTTGCATAGTGCGATGACAAACGCCTCAGAGGTGCAGTGCGCGTGAGGAAGTGCGCAGACGAGCAAACACCTCAGGACCTTGGCGCCAAGGGCAGCGTGACGTATTTCGACACACCCAACGCCATCTTAGAGGTGAAAGCAGGAAACGTTGTGCCACTGTGTATTCAACACTCAAGCTTTGCATGTAAAAGCGCATGGTAATTAAATACGGCAAAAAACAAATAAGCAAAATTGGAAGGAATAGTTTATGTATAAAAACAATAAAAAGAAAACGGTTAACAAGTTATAATAATAAGGAACTTTTATAAAGGAAAACAAATAGGATTTACAAAATAAGAAAGCAGTAAACACAGTATTTGAGCAAAGTATATTTGGTCACCGGTAAAATGGTAATGAAGTATATGGCTTAACTACTAGGAAATAGGAAAGGAAGATAAAAAAGTAATACATCCAGTCCAAGGAAAAAAAGAAAGAAGATTTTAATCAATTAAAGGAGATCTTCAGCATGGCAAACAGCAAGAAATACAATTTACAACCACCTGAACCATTCCTAAAAGGAACAGGAACACCATCAGTGAAGTGGGAAACATGGAAAGAGTACTTTAATAACTACATATCCACTTTTGAACATGAAGATGAACCTATGAAGCCTGAAGAAAAAAAAAATCCTTTTACACTATTTGGGGGCTGGTGGATTAGATGTATATAAAAATATTAATAAGAAAGTACGTGGAGGAGAAGAAAGGAATGTATATAATGAAGCACTGGAGGATTTAGACAGTTACTACAAACCCACAGTTTGTGTAGCAGTACACGGGTACAAGTTCTACAGGAGGAAACAAGGAAAGGAAGAGAGTGTAGACGAATATGTAGCTGCATTAAAGAACTTGGCATTATCTTACAAATTTGAGAACATGCACGATGACTTGATAAGAGATCAAATTGTTATGTGTGCTGCTAACCCAAACATACAGGATGCACTGTGGGCTAAGGGTAAAAAGCCATTACAACAAGTAATTGAAATAGTAAAAAAAAGCAGAATTGACAGGGATTTAGCAAACTGAGTAAGGACAGGACGAACACTGTATGTGACGAAATAGTCTTGCAAGTAGGTGGAGGTCAGGTCTGCAGTCCCAAAGACACCATAAAAGTAAAGGGCACTGAAGTAGAGGCATTGTTTGATTCTTGTTCAAGAATAACAATCATCAGCGCAAAGGAATTTTCACGGGTGTCCAAGGGGAAGATTAGATTGAGTAGGATGGATGTAAGGCCTGGGGGGTATGCTGGTCGCCCCATCTCCATGAAGGGTTATTTCTGGGACACAGTAGAATACAAGGACAGAACAACAGTGTCCAAAGTCTATGTGTCTATTGTCGGCGACAACATCCTGGGATGGCAGACACAGAAAGAGTTAGGGGTCTATCTTAATCCCAACAAGAATCCTCAAATCGTTATACAAGAAGTGCAAGAATCAAGGGAGGATTTGGTGACAGAGTTCAAAGAAGTATTTAGAGAAGAACTTGGATGTTTGAAGAATTACTGTCACAAGATCAAACTGAAAGAAAACGCGAAGCCTGTAGTAGCCAAGGTGAGGTAGCTACCCATTGCCATCCAAGAAGCAGTGAAGATTGAACTGGAGAAACTGTGCAAAGCAGGTGTCATCGAACCTGTAGAGACGACAGAATGGTTGGCTCCAATTGCAGCAGCCCAGAAAAAAGATGGGTCGGTTCGTTTGTGGATTGACCGTAGGGCTTTGAACAAAGAGGTCGTGGTCGACAGATTCCCACTGCCCAACATCACTCAGATGATGAGCATGCTAGAGGGCGCAAAAGTGTTTTCAACACTTGACCTCGCCTCAGCTTATTTCCAGATCAAGCTACATGAAGAGTCGCAAGAACTCACGGCGTTTGTGACGCCCATGGGCGCATTTAAGTTCAAGAGGATGCCCTTCCGCTTAGTATTGGCTGCAGCCATGTTCTAGAGACTCATGGGCAACATCTTGAGAGAGATCCCTGGCGTCCTATGCTACCAGGATGACGTGCTGGTATTCGCAAAGGACAACGGAGAAGTGCGCACACCGTACATTCTAGTGCTCATGGATCTGTACTCCAGATGGCCGGAAGTGAAGATAGTAAGCGAAATCACAACGAAGACCGTCATTGAGTTCCTTCAAGAATTGTTCATTAGAGAGGGGCTACCCAGCAGTCTACTCACGGACAATGGGGCGCAACTGTGTTCGCAAGAGATGAAAGACTTCCTTGAAGAGAGGGGGATCACACACAAACGTTGTGCCTTGTACCACCCTGAGACCAATAGAATGGTCGAGCGTTTCAACAAGACTCTCAAGGAGAGCATTCAGTTGGCAAAGACCAGAGGCCTGAACTGGAAGGGAGAAGTATGGAAACGGATAGAAGCGTACAGGTTTACCCCGTACCAGACAACGGGTGTCACCCCTTTTGAGTTGCTCCGAGCAAGAATACCCAACACGAAACTATCGCCAGGCTGGATGGGGTGGCACAAGGGATGGTCAGACCACTCCAAAGAATCGAAGGGGCTGGAGAGGCAGAGGGAAGCCATGGTTGAGAGGAAAGAAAGGTTTGATAGACTCCACGCTACACAAGAGGCTGGGTTCAAAGTAGGAGATGACATTAAGATCAGAACACCCACTGCCAGGGCAAGTTGGTCTGAATACAGCAGGCCCACTAAGATTACTAACTTGTTTAGGAATGCCGTGAAGACCCAGGAAGGGAAGATCTAGAACAGGGCTGGACTGGCCATAGCGGGCACCGGGCAATCCCCCGGTGCGTGGCATGGGTGGGGGCCGGTTTTGGGCCCCTGGGGGCCGTTTTTGTTACAGGGCCGTTTTTGCAGTATAGCTGCAAAATCGGCCCTGTACCAAAATCGTCCGAAAACCGACCCCGGCAAAGAGCTCAGCGGCCCCTCCAACCCCCTCGAGTGGGGAGGGCGGTGGGTGGGGATGGGGGTGGGGGGTAGCGGCCAAGCACTTTGCCAGGGCCCTTTGTGGTTCCCAGTCCGGCCCTGATCTGGAACCTGGGAAGAGTAGTGAGGTACCACCCCCCTAGGCAGGATTCCGGTAGGGAATGAGGGCGTGAAAACAATTCAGTGGGGAGCAAGGGACCCCCTCCCAGGGAACAGGGGACGGTCCCTCACCCGGTTGGCAGGACAAGCCGGAGAGTGACCTGACCGCCCAGACATTTGGAGCAATATGTGATGATGTAATTTCCTGTTGTATGCTTTGTTTTCTGATGTTTCTATTCAGATGTCTCATTCCGTAGGGAAGGGGGATGTGTGGTATCTCCCAATCGCCTGCCCCCCCCCTCCCTGCCAGCACCGCGTGTAATGGAACTGCTCGTGGCGACATCACTTCGAATGTCACCACGACCAAGATTCCAAGGCGAGCGCCGCGGAGGCAAGAGAAGCTGTCAACTGTTGGTGGCTGTCGCTGTGGCTGAGGTCGCTGCTTCCCTTTCAACTCATGAGCTTTAATAAACACTTATATGACTTTATCCGATTGTGTCCGTCATCTGTGACCGATTCCACACTTTGTTTGCGATTAGCACTGCATGTGTTTCAATGTGTAATGGCAGCATGTTTGTCATCTTTCTTTTTCATTTGGGATGGAGATGTGTTGTATCTTTACCTCTTTCTATTTTTATTACCCTGGCTCGCGCTTGCTATCCCCGCGCGTAATTGGTTTAGATCAGCTGGAATGTTGACAGCGGAGTGTTCTGTTTGACAGTTGACACCTGTGTGTCAGTTGAGCTTAGCATAGGTGTGTTGTGAAGTAATAAAAAACTTATTACATCAGGTTCTTGATGCATCTTTACAGATTGAGAACTATTTGTGCCGCTATAGAACTGGTGAAACACGATCAAAACGCGGATCTTGGTGGGGAAACGACAAACTTTGAACAGCTTCAAAACGGATGCCAATTACTCACGTCAACGGTCCCTGAAGGACTGGTAAATCCCATGTAGTCTGCGCACGCGCTAATCACATTCAAGGTGAGTATCGTTCTTTGCGGCGAGAGCGGGGCTACCATCGTCCTCTTTCTAGGCCCATGGGAATGTCCCTTTTCTATTTCTAGGTGGCAGTGGGTGGGCGCCATCTTGGCGCGTCAGTGAAGGAGGGAGGCGGCTGTGGAGCCAGCTACAGGAGCGGGGAGAAAGCGGGGAGGTGGCCGGAGCCAAAGGAGGCCATGGCGCGCTGAGCAGCCCCCGGGGCTCCGCCCTCCAGGTCCCCAGCTCCGCCCTCCTACGGGAGACCCCACCAACACCCGGGCACGCAAGTCCTCAGCTCATACACTGCGAACGCCTCACGGAAAAAAAGCATCCACGCCGGGCTCCGCCTTAGCTAATTGTGGAAACACCAACCACCTCCTGGTTTGCATTTACCGAAGAATGCTATTCTCGGACTTCCCTGCCCCTATTACATACTGCTAGCCTTCTCCTGGGTTGAGCCCTCCTATCGGAGACTGCCCACGGTTACGGGCCCTACTGCAATACTGTCATTTCAGAAGTGACCCTCCTTCCCACTCCAGCTCGATCAGAGAGTGTTTAATCCCATTTGGTCCTGCTTCACATAGCGGAAACTGGCCACATCATCCGGACGCTGCCTCCCTGGGGTGCGCTCTCAGTGTCAGATTTTTCACACCGAGCACTGTTCTTCCAATCAGATACTGTCAGGCGTACCGTAGCCAAGAATCCACCTTCCTGCTGGCCACGACCCCCCCCCCCCTTCTGCCCCGCCCCCACAAATCCTATCTGTCCTCCACAGGCTCTAAATCAGTTTTTGAGACTTCGCACCCCCCTCGACATTCGGTCCTCCCACTCCCGTGCCCCCCTCTCCATTTGGTAGTTTCACCAATTTTTCTTGCACCAGAGCTCTGGTACCCCCTCTATCCTGATCTCTGCTGCCGATCTTCATTTCCATCGTTATAACTGACTGTAGGGCATCACTGCTTAGGGCTCATACATTCCGCCATAGTCTCCCCCCAAATCCCGGAGCCATGGCAGCAAACTGCAGTTCCTCGGCGGCGGCCGCACTCAGCGCCAGTAAAACCAAAACCAAGAAGAAGCACTTCGTATGTCAGAAGGTGAAGCTCTTCAGAGCCAGTGAACCCCTCCTCAGCGTTCTTATGTGGGGAGTCAACCACACGGTAAGCCATGGGGACACAGAGGGTGAGGCGTCAAACGTATTACATTATTTCCATCTATTGAAGCAACTGTCATCAAAGCCTCTGTTGCCCACCACCATGCCTGCTGACCCTTTCCAATTCACTAGCAACCATTGTAACTGTAATGATATCCCCCATTGGCATCAGTTTTCACCTCATTGCTTCACTAATGGTGTCTTCCCACAACCCTTTGCCATCGCTGCTCATCCAATTGGTTTACTGGGTTTATAAAGCACATGGCTGCCTCAGATGAAGAGTCCCAGCACCAGGATTCTGTCTATATGAGAGGTTCTCCTAACAATAAAAACAAGCATTTGCAATGCAATAGGTCTCGCATTAGGAAAGTTTGAGCTATTGGTAGTGTAAATGACAAATTTTTTATTTAGTTTTGGTTTTTGAAAATAGCGAAATTAATAGCTTTGCATTTACATTGCCAATAGTTATAACTTTCGCAAATGTGACACCTATAGCATTTGTAATGCAATATGTGTTGTATTTACGTGACTTACATGTATTGATATTACAAATAATGCCTTTTAATTTCTTTAAGTACTTACATAAAAGTTATTTTAAGAGGGTGAGAGGGTAAGGGTGGCTGAGTGAGGGTGAGAGGGTTGTGAGGGTGAGAGGGTGAGAGGGTTGTGAGGATGAGGGGGTGTGAGGGTGTAGGTGGGTGAGTGAGGGTGTGTGAGGGTAAAAGGGTTGTGGGGTGAGGGTGAGGGGGTGTGAGGATGAGGGGTGTGAGGATGAGGTGGTGTGTGGGGGGTATGGGGGTGTGAGCGTGAGGGGGTAGGAGCGTGAGGGGGTAGGAGCGTGAGGGGGTAGGAGCGTGAGGGGGGTGAGCGTGAGGAAGGGAGCGTGGGGAGGGGAGCGTGAGGGGGGAGCGTGAGGAGGGGAGCGTGAGGGGGTGAGCGTGAGGGGGTGTGAGCGTGAGGGGGGAACAGTCGCCTGATGCAGAAAGTTGGACCGTAACTGAAACAAGCAGGAGAGAGGAGGAGGCAGCTACAGCCCAGGGAGCGAGCGTTCGCATAAAGAGCAGCTCTTTACAAAACTTTTATTAAAGCCATTAAAGTGAAAGCACGGCATGGGTCGCTTTACAAAAAAACTTTGTTAAAGTAAATTTGGTTAGCCACATGTAAACAAAGGCGCACGGACGCCATGAAACTAAAAGCCGAGCTAAAAAATATGATAACTGGGCTTGTGTGTGCACACCCGTGTCCCATTTATTGATGTTAGACGTTGTGTGCACAGTGCCCTGCTTATTGATGTCAGAAGCTGTGTGCACGGTGCTGTGCACACCTGTGTCGTGGTCATTGACGTCAGGAGCTGTGTACTCCGAGTTGTGCACACTCGTGGTCCAGTTATTGATGTCGGGAGCAGAGTGCACAGTGCTGTGACAACTTGTGTCGCTGAGTGTACAGTGCTGTGCACACCTGTGCCTCCGTTATTGATGTCAGGAGCTCAGTGCACCGTGTTGTGCACATCGACGTCGTTTATGGATTTTCCCCTCACACAGCACTAAAACTCAACACCAATAGAAGTGCTTACGACCAACTCTCTTCACTCTTCCACGCACTCTAGAAATAGTTCTTATCACCGGAACGTCTGGAAGGCGCATTGGGTCCGTGCCAAGAGGCAGGACCGCACTGTAGGCGTACAACAGCACAGCTTTCGAGACTGTGTTAGCAGTGTGGCAGACATTGCGCATCCTTACCGCCTCTTGTGAGCTGTGCACACTTGCTTTCCTCGGTGGCAGGCTGGTGACCTTGCTGGTCTGTGCGGTCGCTTGGCGCCCTCTGCTGTCAATCTGCGTGCATAGCGACAGCCATGCTACTCTAGAACACTCCCCTACGGCGCAGGTGCTTACCAGCCTTCCAGCATGCGCCGCTTCACTCTGATTAAACATTAACATGTGTGACGAGAATAATTCACCTGTGCGTTCATGCTCTAGGAAGGTCACCGTTTTTTAAAAATAGTAATGGAGTTTATCTACACATTACGGGAAAGGAAACGAGACGGCGTGCATCAAGTGGTGTATGCATAGCTTCACACGATTGTACTAGTGAGCACATATTTACAAAGGTATTCCACATATTTACATTTTTTGGCACAGAGAGGTTGCAGATTTGCCCACTTTCCTGGGACACCTGTTTCCAAAGTCTGCTGCTCAGCTGCCAGACATCATCTGTTTCTTAGAATAGTTAAAGTAAATTTGGTTAGGCACATGTAAACAAATGCGCATGGACGCCATGAAACTAAAAGCACAGCTTAAAAAAAACCAGGACAACCTGGTGCTTCAAAGACAAAGGACAAGGGTCTTCTGTGTACGTTTGCTTTTCTCCCGCGCTCGGTGGAAATAGCAGCACTCCATTAAGAACAAGCGCCTTACGGTCCTTCACGCCGTGCGTCCCATTCATTGCGCCACGCCTCGACATTCCCATTGCTATGACTGACCGAGGGCTTTCCATGCGCCCAGGTGAAACAAGCAACAAAGCAAAAATATTATGGGCGCCGCCGCGCTGCCCGCGGCGACCCGGAAGCTCTTGGCCGGCCGGCCAATCCGCTCGCGGCCGACCGGAAGTCCCGCCTCTTGAGGTCCGCGAGCTGCCGCCGCATGGAGCGCCCTGCCGTCCGGAGTAGCCCGGGTCCCCAGGAGGGGGCCGGGGAGAAGGAGGAGTGTGGCGCCTGTTGCGGGGCTCCTCTGACCTGAGGGAGCCCCGATTTCGATGAGGAGACGCGCCGCGCCGTGAGGAGCCCCGCCGGAAGAGCGCAGTCGGTGAGTGGGGCCCAGGGCTGATGTGAAGTGCATGCGTGCCTGTGTGTATGCCTCGAGGGGAGGGGGGGTGGGGAGGGGGGGAATGTGTGCGCGCGTGTGTGCGCGAGGGAATGTGTGTGCGCGCGCATGCGTGACTGTATGTGATTGAGAGAGAATGCGAGGTAGGGGATAGTGTGCCTGTATGTGTGCCTGTATGTGTGCCGTATGCCTGCGTGTGCATGCGCGCGCCTGTGTGTGCGTGCGTGCGTGCATGCAGAGGGGTGGGGGCTGCCTGTGTCTGTGTGTGAGCAAGGGCTTCGCACCGCGCATGCGCAGCTACCAGACGCTCGCTCCCGAGGTGAAATCTGACCTTGTCAAAGCGCGCGTCTGGTAGCTGTCCACATTCCTAAATACGGGCCACAAAAGGTCTGAAGCAGACACTCTCAATGCTCACGCATTGAGAGTAGGTCTGCTCGACCTAAAAATAGAGGGGAAATACTCATGTGTGTCTTGATTTCCTCTCCTATTACGCGTATCCCCTTTGAGTTTATAATTTCTTTTCTGCCAGGTTCAACCCCCCACCTTTTCAGCAGTCAATTTTCCACTCCTCTCATGTTCCTCAACTCCTCTTCCTTATGGCACCCATTGCTTGCTCCTACATTGCCCCAAATTTGCTGCTCTCACCTTCTTTCTTTCATCTGGTTCTTGTGTCTTTTGGCCCTATTCTCTTTGCTCCTGCTATCTTTGGTCCTACTCCATTTGCCCTCGCGTCCTTTGGCTATACTCCCTTTGCCCTCGCGTCCTTTGGTTATACTCCCTTTGCCCTCGCGGCCTTTGGTCCTACTCCCTTTGCCCTCGCGGCCTTTGGTCCTACTCCCTTTGCCCTCGCGGCCTTTGGTCCTACTCCCTTTGCCCTCGCGGCCTTTGGTCCTACTCCCTTTGCCCTCGCGGCCTTTGGTCCTACTCCCTTTGCCCTCGCGGCTTTGGTCCTACTCCCTTTGCCCTCGCGGCCTTTGGTCCTACTCCCTTTGCCCTCGCGGCCTTTGGTCCTACTCCCTTTGCCCTCGCGGCCTTTGGTCCTACTCCCTTTGCCCTCGCGGCCTTTGGTCCTACTCCCTTTGCCCTCGCGGCCTTTGGTCCTACTCCCTTTGCCCTCGCGGCCTTTGGTCCTACTCCCTTTGCCCTCGCGGCCTTTGGTCCTACTCCCTTTGCCCTCGCGGCCTTTGGTCCTACTCCCTTTGCCCTCGCGGCCTTTGGTCCTACTCCCTTTGCCCTCGCGGCCTTTGGTCCTACTCCCTTTGCCCTCGCGACCTTTGGTCCTACTCCCTTTGCCCTCGCGACCTTTGGTCCTACTCCCTTTGCCCTCGCGGCCTTTGGTCCTACTCCCTTTGCCCTCGCGGCCTTGCCCTCGCGGCCTTTGGTCCTACTCCCTTTGCCCTCGCGGCCTTTGGTCCTACTCCCTTTGCCCTCGCGGCCTTTGGTCCTACTCCCTTTGCCCTCGCGACCTTTGGTCCTACTCCCTTTGCCCTCGCGACCTTTGGTCCTACTCCCTTTGCCCTCGCGACCTTTGATCCTACTCCCTTTGCCCTCGCGACCTTTGGTCCTACTCCCTTTGCCCTCGCGACCTTTGGTCCTACTCCCTTTGCCCTCGCGACCTTTGGTCCTACTCCCTTTGCCCTCGCGACCTTTGGTCCTACTCCCTTTGCCCTCGCGACCTTTGGTCCTACTCCCTTTGCCCTCGCGACCTTTGGTCCTACTCCCTTTGCCCTCGCGACCTTTGGTCCTACTCCCTTTGCCCTCGCGACCTTTGGTCCTACTCCCTTTGCCCTCGCGACCTTTGGTCCTACTCCCTTTGCCCTCGCGGCCTTTGGTCCTACTCCCTTTGCCCTCGCGGCCTTTGGTCCTACTCCCTTTGCCCTCGTGGTCTTTGGTCCTACTCCCTTTGCCCTCGTGGCCTTTGGTCCTACTCCCTTTGCCCTCGCGGCCTTTGGTCCTACTCTCTTTGCCCTCGCGGCCTTTGGTCCTTCTCTCTTTGCCCTCGCGGCCTTTGGTTCTACTCTCTTTGCCCTCGTGGTCTTTGTTCCCACTCCCTTTGTCATCGTGGCCTTTGGTCCTACTCCCTTTGGTCCTACTCCCTTTGGTCCTACTCCCTTTGGTCCTACTCCCTTTGGTCCTACTCCCTTTGGTCCTACTCCCTTTGCCCTTGAGGCCTTTGGTCCTACTCCCTTTGCCCTCGCGGCCTTTGGTCCTACTCCCTTTGCCCTCGCGGCCTTAGGTCCTACTCCCTTTGCCCTCGCGGCCTTAGGTCCTACTCCCTTTGCCCTCGCGGCCTTAGGTCCTACTCCCTTTGCCCTCGCGGCCTTAGGTCCTACTCCCTTTGCCCTCGCGATCTTTGGTCCTACTCCCTTTGCCCTCGCGACCTTTGGTCCTACTCCCTTTGCCCTCGCGGCCTTTGGTCCTACTCCCTTTGCCCTCGCGGCCTTTGGTCCTACTCCCTTTGCCCTCGTGGTCTTTGGTCCTAATCCCTTTGCCCTCGTGGCCTTTGGTCCTACTCCCTTTGCCCTCGTGGCCTTTGGTCCTACTCCCTTTGCCCGCGCGGCCTTTGGTCCTTCTCTCTTTGCCCTCGCGGCCTTTGGTTCTACTCTCTTTGCCCTCGTGGTCTTTGTTCCCACTCCCTTTGTTATCGTGGCCTTTGGTCCTACTCCCTTTGGTCCTACTCCCTTTGGTCCTACTCCCTTTCGTCCTACTCCCTTTGCCATCGCGGCCTTTGGTCCTACTTTCTTTGCCCTCGAGGCCTTTGGTCCTACTCCCTTTGCCCTTGAGGCCTTTGGTCCTACTCCCTTTGCCCTCGCGGCCTTAGGTCCTACTCCCTTTGCCCTCGCGGCCTTAGGTCCTACTCCCTTTGCCCTCGCGGCCTTAGGTCCTACTCCCTTTGCCCTCGCGGCCTTAGGTCCTACTCCCTTTGCCCTCGCGGCCTTGGGTCCTACTCCCTTTGCCCTCGCGGCCTTGGGTCCTACTCCATTTGCCCTCGCGGCCTTGGGTCCTACTCCCCTTGCCCTTTTGGCCTTAGGTCCTACTCCCCTTGCCCTTTTGGCCTTAGGTCCTACTCCCCTTGCCCTTTTGGCCTTAGGTCCTACTCCCCTTGCCCTTTTGGCCTTAGGTCCTACTCCCCTTGCCCATGTGGCCTTAGGTCCTACTCTCCTTGCCCTTGTGGCCTTTGGTCCTACGCCCCTTGCCCTTGCGGACTTTGGTCCTACGCCCCTTGCAGCATTTGGTCCTACGCCCCTTGCGGCCTTTGGTCCTACGCCCCTTGCGGCCTTTGGTCCTACGCCCCTTGCGGCCTTTGGTCCTACGCCCCTTGCGGCCTTTGGTCCTACGCCCCTTGCGGCCTTTGGTCCAAGGCCCCTTGCGGCCTTTGGTCCAAGGCCCCTTGCGGCCTTTGGTCCAAGGCCCCTTGCGGCCTTTGGTCCAAGGCCCCTTGCGGCCTTTGGTCCAAGGCCCCTTGCCTTCGCGGCCTTTGGTCCGCCCTCCTCCTTTGTCGCTACTGCTTTTAGTCCTACAACTCCACATTACTGTTGCACCATTTGATCCCACCCCCTCTTTGTTGTTGAAGCCTTTGCCCCCCCCCCATTTCCATGCAGCATTTGCCCTCCCCAAACCCCCCTCTTAGCCTAGTGGCCTATTTCCCTTTCTTTTCTGGTCTTGCAGCCTTTGGAAATGCTTTTTGGCCCCTCCCCAAATATTTAGAACTAACAAGTGTGTTCTGAGCACTCCGAGTTTTTCAAAATTTAAACGCGTTAATCTAGTTTTTTTGATCTGTGTGCTGCACCTAATAGAGTATACCCTAATACTCAAATTTAAACAATGGAAATGTGGCTAGTCAATAAAACTGTTAACTCCGGCTTAGCTGCGCACAACTTGAATGTATTTATGATGATCTGGCACTTTAACTTTTTTCGCTAATACATTTTATTCATGTTAATTCACAATGAATACCATCATAAACAATGAAATATTTTTTCAAATTTACATTTGTAAGAGCATTTTTCAACAACACATCATTCAATGTACAAAAGAAACAATCAACCCTAGGTTAGGTTGTCAATCGCCCAATGCATTTCGGGACACCTTGAAGGTCCCTTCGTCAGGGGAAACACTGTAAATAAAACATAATATACAGGCACATCAGTAAATTTTGAACAGTAGCATTCTAACATATTAAAAAACGATAGCCGCGTTAAAAGAATATCCTTCACCAAAGACCACCGTCAGTGTAATGTGTGAAAAGAATATAGTAATCGTACAACCACTCACACCATAGATAGAGGGCAACTCCCTCTGTATGATCCTTGGTTTCTTCTAACAACCGTGAGCGATATCCGTATCCTGCAACATTTATATAAACGTATTCTGAGTTCACATATCAGGCTCATCAACCAAGTACATCGCAGTACAACTCTAGTAAAATCCACACTATTCATACCTTATGCTTCGAGACAACGAGATGCTATCGTTAATTACTGCTCCAAACTTTGTCTTCCTGCAACTCCACACTTTCCAATCCTGCCAAGTGTTTAAAAACACCGATCACTAAATGTCATTTAATATATGTATCAAAAACCGAATATATTCACTAGCTACTGAGCTCTCACCTCCTAAAAACTCAGCTGTCTCCTGCCACAAAGCCCGCTCTTCCTCTGTACTCCGATATCGGCAAACCTGTAACGCGCAAAACTGTACTAAACACTTCCGGATTAAACCGATTTACGAGCCTCCCTATTTGTCCCTCACCCGGAATGTCAACATATCCGAACGACACTAGCTGAATCCACGCACTACGTAGTTTGTCAACAATGTAACTTTATCCACCCTTCTGTGTGAACACAACTATTCACCATGCCGTATTCAACGTTTCACAAAGAATCCGACATAATCACTGAAAACGCTGTGCGAATAAGATGCTCATCAGTCGAAAAAAACTTGGAATTGAGTGATGTGGACGAGAAAGAATTAACTAACTCAAAACAAAACGAAACATAAATGAAATGTGTAAATTACAGAAATTAAATTAAAAACATGTAAATTGTTACCACATATGTCTCTAAAGAAAACATCATAGGTTACAGACTCAATTTGTTTACAAATAGCTACTGAGTTCAATGCGATCATTGAGACCCCCTGGGGTCAGAGTACCAAGCATTTTGATCCAATATGTTTCTCTCTGCAATAGTTTCTTATTCATGTCAGTAGCTTCTTGAAATGACACTACCTCAAGTATTTGAAATCTCAGCTGTGCTATGGTGTGGTGTTTTTCTTGCCAATGCATTTCTAAGGGTGATGTCATGGACTTATTTTGTATCCTGCTTTTGTGCTCTGAGATACAAATTTTTAATATGCGCTCAGTTTTTCCTACATAAAGTAGCCCACATGGACATTTAATGGTATATATGACCTGATTTGTGTTGCAATCACCTTCGAATTTCAGTCTAATAGATTTTCCTGTCTGAGGATGAGAAATTACGTTTCCTGTGGTTGCATTATTACAATGCAATGCACACAATTTGCACATCTGCGCATTCCTTTAAAGATCTTCTTTTTTTGTGTTTGTTTGACTGAGCAGTTCTTTGATATTCTTAGAGCGAGTGTAGGCAAATAAAGGTTTGTCTGCAAAAATGTTCTGGAAATCAGTTTCCTGTTGTAGAAGTTCCCATCTTTTATTTATTATGTTTTTAATTTTCTGAGAGTTAATCGAATATTTTGAAACAAACACATTGCGCTTTTGTTCAATCTTTTGCTTTTTCAACAGTAGAGTGTTTCTATTCTCTTTAAATGCCTTAGTCTATGCTTCTTCCAATAGTCTTTCAGGATAACCTCTCCTCTTATAATTCTCCTGGTATTCGTTGATATATTCAATACATTTATCTTGCTTGATCACTATTCTCCTCAGTCTTAGGAATTGTGAATATGGTAGATTTCTTAACAGATTTTGAGGGTGAAAGCTTTGAAAGTGTAACATACTGTTTTTGTCCGTTGATTTTCGATGAAGTGTAGTGATGATATGTTCTCCTTCGAGTTCTACATTCACATCTAGGTATGCTATCTTTGATCTGCTTGTGGTGTATGTGACTTGAATACGTGGATTCCTTGAGTTCAAATTCAATATGTTATTCTCCAGTTGTGTTTCCGAACCGGACCATATTAGGAAAATATCATCGATAAAGCGACAAAAAAATTCAAGATTGTCAGTCCACTCCTTATGACCAAAAATATGGTCTTCAAATTTTGCCATGTAGGTATTAGCGTATACTGGAGCCCCAGTAAAGCCCAAGTACTAAGGCTCCCCCTTTGTCAGCCTTCTGAAAAGTCAACTCTTTTTTTTTTTCCCAGTTGGATCAAGATCCAACTGGGAATACCCTTGACCAGGTATGGACTTACAACCTGTACATCTCCTCTCCCCTTGTCCTTCCTTGCACCTGGTCGGACCATTCTATTATTACTTTTTCTCTTGGTATTACTACCCATGTTAGCCGTATCCTTGAAGGCAACCTCTCTGCTAGGAACTGGAATAGGGCCGATTTAGGCTCCTTTGCCACTCTACTTAAAGCCTCCTTCCCACCGGAGGACGACTCGCCGGACACACAAGCGCTGGGCCTGCAGCACTGGCTTGAGTCTGCTAGCGACATTGTAGCCCCACTGAAACAGGTTAGGTTAAAACGCCCCCATGACGCGCAAAGATGGTTTTCAGAGGAACTTAAAGAAAGAAAACTCAAACTTAGACAGGCTGAGCGCTGTTGGCGGCGAGACTATACCCCTGATAAGAAGCTGGTATTCACAACCCTGCTTAAAGACTATAAGCTAGCTATTTTGCAAGCCAAAACATCCTATTTCTCTAAGAAAATTACTGACTCAGCCTCCAAGGCGAGGGACATTTTTTCTATTGTGGAAGAACTTTCACACCCAGATAGGATTACCATCAAACCTTCCCCCTCCCAGGCACTATGTGACTCCCTCAACTCTTTTTTTATTGAAAAAGTTATTAAAATTAAAAATAGTATCTCCTGCTCGGTCCCCTCTAATTTATCCTCCTCGGTTTCAACGTCTGCTGATCACAACTCGCAGCAGATTACACAGATACCACCCATCTCGGAAGACGAGTTTCGAACTCTGTTAAATAAGGTGAGCTCCGGCTCCCCCATTGACTGTTGCGTGATGCTTTTTCGGCTTGCCCTATCTCCCTCTGACTCTCCTCAATAACTCACTCTAAACAGGCTTAGTCCCTAGTTCCTTTAGAACCGCGGTCATGGTGCCTATCCTCAAGAAACCCAATACCGACCCCTCCCTTATGAATAATTTTCGTCCCATCTCCCTACTCCCTTACCTCAGTAAAGTCCTCGAGGCCCATGTTACTCACTGTTTGAGTTCATTTATTGAACACTTACAGTTCCTTGACTCCCAACAGGCTGGGTTTCGACCTACCCACTCAACTGAGTTAGTCATTCTCGCAGTGATGGAGGAGCTGCGGAGAGGGGCGGACGGCAACATCAGCCAGGCTCTGGTACTTCTCGATTTGTCGGCCGCCTTCGACAGGGTCGACCATGATATTCTGGTCGGCCGTGTCGAGGAGGCCGGCATCCGGGGTTCAGCCCTTGACTGGGTTCGCTCGTTTGTGAGCGATCGTCATCAGGCTGTCCGTCTATCCCAGTTCTCCGCTGACAATGTTAAGTTAACATGTGGCGTCCCGCAGGGCTCCTCTCTTTCCCACATGATTAATTAAAATCTTTACAAAAATATAAAATACCAGTAGCGACATTAAAAACCAAACTGTAATTAGGATTAAAAAGAATACTGCATTACTGTAGACAGATCAAAAATGTCCTCAGGTGCTAGTGAATAACTTCAAACGATGTCAAGTCTTTTTTAATGAGTCAAAGAATTTCACGACCTGGCAGTAAAATTTTGTGTTGCTAGAGGTAAAGCATAGTATAACTGCCTGCCTACAGGTCCGTACAGCGTGTGACTTAAAAGATGGAAGCAGGAGATTGCGCCTCAGGTCCCGCAGTCTAGGGCATATACATATTGCATGGGCAATATCCTCCATGCCATACTTGAACAGGCATCACTGTTGCAAAACGGGTGGTCTCACCCAGGGGGGCAGGTGTGGCAATATCGGGATTACGCCAAGGCCCAGTTTTAAAAACTTTTCTATAATAGCCCTTAGTAATGAGTGAACTCTGTAATATTACCTAGGTATAAGGTATACATAATCTCACTAAAATTGCGTGAAGAAAACAGCCAAGTGAGGGATGTCTTTCCAATAATAACAACGACAATACACGCAAATCTCAAAGTTTTTTTATTAAATAAGATCATAGTGCAAGCAAATCTGTTACCTTTAGATTACCAAACCAGTAAACCACGATTGAAAGATCGTGGATTTGCTTAACAACGAGGGGTAACAATAAAGTTCTTTCAATTTCAATTTTATTCAGCAATATACACTCTGGCTGTCTAAGATGGAGGCATTACCATGGAAATGGAACGTGAGCGCGGCACGTCCTATCGCGAGAATACGTGAGATTACGTCCCCATGGTAAGTGTAGAAATATGTCGTTTCAGTAGAGTAGGTGTTTTCTCTCACATGAAACAGACGTACAAGAGGAGCAGGGAGGCCAACTATTTACACAGGTAAACCGCCGAAGAAACCGTACCAACAACGTAGGCGTTAGAAAGCGGTAGTTGAAGATAGTAGTAGGAACGTATTTGGACTCTATGTTAGAGGACTTACTACTGCTTAGTAAAATACCTCTAAAATTTACACGTAACAGTCTGACTTGAAACTGAATAGTCATTGATAGCAGGGGATATAATACTAGAAGCTATTAGCACGAGTGGATAATTTAGCGTATACATAGAATAGGTGCGGGCGAGTTGAATAAGACTAATTTTATTTGGCGGAATATAATATCTATAATTCGACGAAAAATTATTAAAATAACACTCTGGGCAGTAATTGTCCGGAACAAGAAGGATTAATAATACGCTTAGTAAAGAAGAAGAATAATATGATGGTTTATCGACATGATGAACACAAGTAGATAAGTAAAATTTTGTGTTTATTATCAAAACTACGCGTAATGCCGTAACGAAAGACAACACGCTTAGGAAAGACACAAAGCATTTAAAACAGGAAGTAGTAGACCTCTGGATACATTTAAAAACATAGTAACAACGATAATTAGACATTTTGAGACTGCGTATCATAATAATTGGGAGGAGTGACGAATGAAACTTTTTCTCATTACCTCCAGATGGTCAATTGAAAACCCAATTAAGAAAGGCCTTAAACATTAACAGCGTGAAATTTCAGACTACCAGTCATGTGCGCACTTCTGGCCTAGAATACCCTTAGCGGTAAGTGGATTCTTGTAAATCTTGGGTAGAATGAAATCACTTAAACTAAAAAGATGGTTACAATATGTAGCTTTTATGTGTTTTATCCAACTACAGGTGAACCTATCATAACCTCGGTGGCTCCCTTGTACGCATAGACTACGAATATACCGTATTTTAAGGTAAAAAAAAACCCCGAAACTTATGATCTTTTGATTGAGAAACTATACAAAAAGCATAGATACCAATAGTTCTCTCAAAATCTTTTTCTGTAACAGTCCAGGAGACAAAACAAAGAGTGACAATGTATAATTGAGGATACAAAGAAGAGGAACTATATGAAGTACACCCAATTTTAAGGTGAATTCAACTGCTTAATGCTCTATCCAGAATAAGATACGAGGGAGCATAGATGTAAATGCCTTCTTAATTTCATTTGTAGAAACCTATAAGACAGACCGGAAAAATAGTGATCCTTAAATTGATGACTCTAAGGATACGGACTGTATCAAGCCAAAAAAAAAACGATAACAACAAGGAAACAGCCTAAATGTAAAGAAAAGGCTTGGAATAATAACCCATATATAAAAGGTAGGAGAGTAAGTTATTTGTCCACTCATAAGTTGAGTGTTACTTTAGAAATCCCCTAGTAATCATCTCTGTACAAGGAATAACATAATGCAATTCCTAAACCACATATTGCAATCAAAACCCACCTGTTTGCCCTGCTTATTGCCATACTGCTTGAAAACTATTTGTAAAATAATTTGGGAACAATAGAATTGTTAAATATGTTATATTGTAAAGAAAAGGAGTATTGTATTAAGTATACTAATTGTATGTTTCTTTCACTGATTAGAGAACTGTCCTGATGAAGGTGTAAAACCGAAACGCTGCGTCGACAACTTGTGCTCTTACTTATGTTTTATTATGTTTATGTGTATTGATACATTTTTTTAACCTTGTGTATGGCACTGATGTGCATAATATTGTATTATATTTAATACATTGTGAAAATCTTATTTAAATACTATTACATTCTTCTGTATTCTGTTTTTAATATATAGCATGTAATGTTTTGCAGTGGCAAAAAGGGTCTTTTGAGTGGTTATTGGACATTTATGCCTCTCTTCCCTCCTGGGAACCTCAGGGACGTGTTTGACTTTTGTGGATATCCCCTCTCCTTGTCCCTAATTGGACTCATAAGGAGACCTCCCTTTCTTTCTATTTTTCAGTTACTATGATATATGGTAGGTCAGATGGCACAGCAAGTTTTGGAAAATGTTCAGAAAATTTGATTTGTCTTTTTAGGTGCTATACAAGTAAAGCCAAGTTTCCCACGGCGTTAGTGTATAAACATAGAAGTTGTGAGGTCAGTGAACCACTGGTCCCATCATTGATACTCAGTAGATCTTTCTTGACTCTGAAATGCATTGGAGGATGTATATAAAGGACAGTGTCATGCTTTGAAAAAAGAGTCTACCGAACAGCACATATATGATGTGGAATTATTTAATGAACCATTTTGTTGAATAAAAACAAATCATATAACAGACAAAGAAGTTTAGAACCTCTGTTTTATTAGAGGAATAATAGTGTGCATACAAGGATGGGACCAGTGGTTCACTGACCTCACAACTTCTATATTTTTCAGTTACCACACACCTCCCTCTTATACAAACAATAACCACCCCAGTTAACATAAACTTAAACATATTAAACAACTTAGACAGAAATCAAAATATATAATACTATAGTTGGGTAGCACTAAAATCAAATGGGTTCATATCATTGCTTGCTGTACTGCACAATGCATACAAAATATAAGAAAATAGAGATTTTTTTATACAATACACAAAAATCCAGGGAATTGTTTTGGAAACACTCACATAAAACCCACCATACAATTGTGGGGGAAATTGAGGGGTGCTTCACCATTTTCTACTATACTCTTCCAAATATTTGGGTGACTTTACAACTCTTTGGCTCCTCCTCACTTCCAAACGGTTTCCCATTCCATCATCTCCATTCGTCTCTCTTTCTTGACTACTTCTCATCACAACCACTCTATTCAAATTCCACACCCTTGAGTCTGCAGTCTTCACTGCATTTTTTAATAGTTTCACCACACGTATCAGATTGGAAAACTTCACGATGTGACTCTCACACAACTTTCTGATTCTCACCAAGTCACCAATTTGCGCTCTCATGACCTTCCTTCACTCTTCTCCTTCCAACATACCACCACTTCCTCCCATCTATTTTCTCCACTTCTCTCTCCCTCCAGTTTTCACTCTTTTCCACCATTCTCCCCACACTTCACATTCACTCAAGAGGGAGACATCACACTGTTCGGCTTCCTCCTTTTCAACAATTCAAAAGGGCTTTTCCTCGTGACTGAATGCAGAGTTAAACAATACACCTCAGCTTATCTACGCTCTTTTCCTTTCCAATGCGACTCGCTGCTGTTGACAATCTGAATGGTTACTTTCAAAACCCTGTTGAAACGTTCAATCATACCATTAGTTTCTGGGTGATATAAAGCACACTTCTTGTGCTTTATGCCATTTACCACTAGAAATGCCTCCATTTCCCTAGGGACGAAATGAACCCCATTATTTGGAACACATTGGGTATTTCCTCTCTCCCTAGGAGTAAACATTTCTCATTCATTGATTAATCAGCCACAGACCGCAATAGCTGACACAAGTTTTTCACAATTATCGTGGATCACTGTTCGTATCCAGCATTACGCCAATATTGTTTTGGTGGAACCAATTTAGGATACTATCTTCCCTTGACGAAACAAAAACCTTACCCGACATGGACATTCCTTTGTATTCAATCAAGCCTGTGACATAACCTTCCAATTCTATTGGCTCTCCTCCATATGCATATGGTCTGATTTCAGGTTTCTGTAGTTTCACCTTCCCCTTGAGTTTTCGATTGAATGCATTGGACACTAAGATTATTTTTGCCTCTGAATCAAAACAACATTTCTGTGGTCTCCTCTCCCACTTGGATCTCATTGACAGGACTCTTCCTATTACCATTCTCAATCGGTAGAACAGTCTATCCACACTCAATCTCACCATCACTCTCCTCTTTTCTTACGTCAATCTCCTTGATATTTCCTTTACTTATATTAATCTTGCACACACTTTCTTTTTTTTCAATTTCTACACAAAGCTTTCATTGCTGGGCACTCTTTGTGGAAAGCGAAATGTTTTTTACATCCACATCTAAAACACTTCTTCTGAACGGTAGGTTTCCTTTCTTGTGAAATGTGTTTCTACCTCATCACACCAACTTCTCGTACAGAGTCTTTCTTATTGACATCCACGCATTTCAATGACTGTTCAGTTTACTTGGCTATTACAAGCACCTCATTCAAAGTAGTATCATCCTTATGCCAAACTCACCCTGACCATATTTAAGTGTAACCCAGCATGAACTAATCCCTTAACCTTTCTTTCATCATCCCAGATATTTACTTGAAGTGTGCAAGCTTCCTTAAATCCATGATATAGTCCTCCACTGATTTCCATCCTTGTTGCTAGAGTTCAGACGTGATTCTTCTTAGCATCTAAGAGAATCACCAGGAAGTTGAATGATAAACATGTTTATTAAAGGATTGAGATCAGGAGAACCATCCCAGCCATCTCGCTTTAGGCTGCTCACAGTTGCACCTATTTTAAACATACATTCTCCCATTCTCCCATTGATTAGGTCTTACCCAGCATGATTCCACAGGAATGCGACATCTTCACATTTCATACCAGTGGTCAGTTACCACAGGTATCCTTGAACACTACTGCCAAGGTGGTAGTTAGGACTCTGCTTAGCATCTTTTCAGTTGTCAGATTTCCTAAGTTGGTGATTTCTGATGGATAGATACATTTCCTAGATGAGTAATTTCAGAAGAACAGTGACCCATGATTTCTCCAGAGTCTACCATCCTTGAACTAATGGGTTGGAGGAAAGGTTTATTAGGACCATAAACATGGGGCTCTGCCAGCACCACTCAAGAGGAAATGGAATCTCCTTGTGCTTTGTTTCTTTTTGCCAACCGGGAGATACCCGAAAAAGCCATGCAATTTAGCCCCTCTGAACTCCGATTTGGTCATCCATCCCAAGTTTACCTGACTTTGGTTAGAGAAGGCTGGGAGTGGCATTTGTGAGTCTTGTATCCAGGATGTGGTGGGCTCTAAAGATGCTGTCTCAACTCATGAAGACTGCGAACAGCAACCTTACAGCCAGTTAAGGGCTGGTGGAAGAATGGTATGACAGACAGATACCCAGACTTGCTTCTTTGAGGGTTAGGGTGTTTTGTTCCTGAAGGCAACGCTGGAAAATCAGGGGAGTGATTTGTAATTCAGTTTGGGGTATTAGAACTATTGCCAAAGGACACTATTGGACAATCACTACTGGAGTTGTCACATTTGGAGCCCAGTAACCTCCGTCTGCTCTCCCACTTTTGTTGCGCTTGTTTTTGAGCCTCTTCGTTCCATTCCATGGGATACTTTTATTTGTCTCTTTACCCCCTCTGGCCCTCAATATTTCTTTCTATCCTGCTCTGTCCATTGAATTTCCACCATCTCCACTTTGATACCCAATTCCCCCCTCTGTCTTTTCCCTTCCTTGTAACCTGAAGATTTCCATATCTTCCCTTGTGGCCTAATTTACCACTCTTGCCATTTAGTCTCTCCCACATTAACTGAACGATTGTGCAGAATTGATAATGTTATTACTATGGCATTCCATTATGGGACAGTATATGACCATTTGTGAATGAAACCACTTAATGTATGCTCTGTTTTAGAAAACACGCTTGTGGGGGACCCCTTAGTTGGCTACTAGGGCCTTTCCAACTTGTTGAGCTGCAGGTGGGGTGGGTAGTGTGATTTCAGTCTTAAAAGTAAATACTGGAGTGGGTGTTCTTTGCCTTCAAGGTATATATTACATGGCTCCCATGAGTAGCTGGACCCTCAATCAGGTTATTCTGTATGTCCACTAATAAGTGTTAACTTAGCCTCTTAACCACTTGGATGCTATGGTGCTTCTGGTGCCACAATGTAATTTCCATTGAAATCAATGGAAACTCCATGACGAGTTACCCTTGTCATTAGCGGCGAAGAGGTTAACTTGTTGTCAGCCTGAAGTGTATATTTTAAGCTGTGTAATAGAACTCAGTTTTTCCCTGCCTTGCATTGTCTGATGTCATCACAGCTGTGTAATTTTGTGTCTTTCCCCGATGGCTGTAATCTGTACTGTGTTGTAGCTGGTGACTCTGTGACGTCTGAGCCCGGTTCTTTGGTATCCAAGCAAGCATTGAAAATGAGCCCTGTTTTAGTATGTTGTTTTATTAGCTGTGCATCCCACTATGGCATTTAATCTGTCCCTATGGTGCCTATTGATTTTTAGTTCATGGAATCTAAGTCCCATCAGTGATGGCGTGTTGCGTCACAACATAATATTCAAAACCTTTGTTTGCATTGTTGCTATTAAAGTGTACCAGGCTATAGTGTGTGTTATTATTTGGGCTCTGTGCCCCTTGCATTCCACAAAAGTGTGCAGTGGGATCCATAGTGTTGCCCAGAGGTTTCCGGTAAGGCCTGGAATATGAGATCTGGTATTGCTTTTGGATTATATCGCAGCATGATTGCAAGCCATATTGTTACTTGTACCGTGAGTTGTGTGGAATGTGTGCCATATATAGACATGTGGACACCACTACACAATAAATGTGAACACTTCATAGTAATTGATTCTACTGGAGCATTATTTAGTCATGTTGTTTAATGTGGCTTCCACAGTGGCATGGCATTTGGTCCATGTTATAGTCTGTAGGTTCTTCACTTCTATATAAGTTGAACCCGGCATTATGTTAATTTCTGTATACCATGACATCTGAGCAAAATGAAGTCCTTATGATAATTTAATTCCACTGCAGCATATATCTGAACACTCATTGGTTCACCTTGGCATCAATTTAACCCATAGATGAACCAAGTGATTCCATACGGCGTATTGGGTTTGAGAGCATCTCACGTTGCAGATCTTCAGCTTATTTAGGGAGTGGCTGATATTGTTAGAGAAGGATTTATGCTGAAAGGGCATCCATGCATTGGCTTAGCACAGTTGCTGCATGATCTAAGTGTGACGGACCAGCTCTGCAAAGCATGTCATTGTAAAGAAGTACACAATTCTGTTAAAATATGCCTAGACACAAGTGTTATTATTATGGATAAAAGGTTTGTTAACGGCTACCAAGCAGATGCTTAAGACAAATAAAGCAAATTCAGGCTAAAAGACAGATACAGGTCAGCTCAGAGGGCCAGTATATTGTTGAAAATATTGGAAATAGTTAACATATTGGCACCCTGAAGTTGTTGGAAAATTGGCTTAGAAGACTAGTTAGTCAGACCAGGCAGCTGGGTTGATAAACTCCTTTTCCAGGCCAGCCATCCTTTGTGGGATGCTGCCCATAATGCCTCTTGAAGCAGGATTTCATTACATTATGCATCATTTTTTAGGTCTCGCGTACCCGCGCTTAAGCGCGGTCTCGCAGAGACCTATAGTCAGCGGAACACACGCATGCGCAGACACACACGAGCGCCCATACACGCACACATACAGAGACAAAATACCCCCCCACCCCACCCCCCCGTGCACACACACACACGTGCGCGCACACACAAGCTCACCGAACAGCCCCCCCCCCCCCCCCCCCCCCCAGCCGCCACCGCCGGGTTTCAGTTGCCATGTGGAGAAGGACGGGCGGCGGCACGATTGCTCTTTGAGGCGGTGTTTGTCGCCGTGTCTGTCTGACAGCCTCTGGCACGGGGGCTGCTGGGTGGTAAAGGAGCTGCCTGTCCCTGCCGGGTGGTAAAGGAGCTGCCTGTCTCCTGCCGTCTCGCTCCGAGACAGGTGCTCAACGGCGCTCTTTTCTCCGCGCTGACCGCAGGGTTGTAGAGGTAGGCAGAGCACCGTTTTGCCACTGCCGCCTCGGGGTCAGGAGCCCGTTATTTCTGCGGCCCCGCCCGTTGGTGCTGATTAAGCAGCTGCTTTGGAGGGAGTCTGGCTGGCGCTGATGGGGAGCGGAGCTCGGTGTGCGTCTGCCCAGCTCGGAGCTTTGTGCACCACAGGCTCGCCATCCCCGGGATCCGCCGCCACAAAAGGGACACAATGAGGGAAGCCCTGTGAGCGGAGGACAGGCGCCAGCTCGGGGGACACCGGGCGCACATCGCCCCCTCGCCGAGGTTGAAGCCGCCCTCTCCGCTCCTCACCCCGGTCGGCTGGCCTGCCCGGAGGATGTTGCGGCTGCGTCCCAAAGGTGCGAGGGGGGCAGCGACGGCATCTCATCTCCTGCTCAGGGCCCTGCCGCTGCCGGCGAGTGAGCGATGACTTCGAAGCACTACTCGGACTGGATCCCTTACAGGTGAGAGATGCGCGTCGGCCTCCCCCTACCGGCCCATTCTCTGCCTACCCACATCCCCCTTTACTGATCTGCTACATTCATCCATCGCCCCTGTTTCCCTTGCGTTTGAGAGGCAGGAAGTGCACACAACTCCTCCTGGGGACACGCCAGGACCTATTTTGATCCCATGTAAAGAATCACGTTGAGGTTACACGCCAGGACTGGGGGTGGGGGATGAGCTGAATAGAACTCCTTCTGCAGGTGGAGAGGACCATCTTAAATTCCGTGACTCCACCTGCAGCTAAGTACTGGCTGCCCTTAAATTCTTGTGGGTGATGACGTTCTCGAAGTGTTCACACAAGTGAACTTAAAACCTCAAGGGGGATTCAGATGCACCTTACGTAGCCCAGCAATATAAACTGAATACAAATTCAAAATGCACAGCTAAAACATCACCTCCTAGGCGTGCCTTCACTTCCTGAGCTAAGAACCTTGTCTGCTTCATTTCCAATGTAACTATCTCTACATCGTGTGAAATAACCAATGGAACTCTGCCCCGCCCTGAACTAATTTACCAACTTAGTCTCACAAAGCAAGGACTGGCACTTGGCTAATGCAATGCTTGGGGTCACTGGTGCCCAACAGCTCCTGCATACAATTGTCGCGGTGGACAATGCTTCCGCGCTCAGCTGCGGCCCCGGCAGCAACCAGGAAAACCACGGAGGCACGGACCTGTGGCACTCTCTTCGCTAAGCAGAGTTAGCGGTCATCGTCAGGTCAGGGCTGGGGTCCGGGCACCCGCACAACTCCGGGTCCATGCCACACTCTGGCACCATCTCACAACGGCAGCACTCCCATGTTGGGTGGCTGGGGCTCTGCGGTCCACTGCAGCTCCGGAGGTCGCAGATTGCAGCCCAGGGTATTTGGTGACAGGGACGACAGGTAGGATATCGCGGATTTAGGATTTACAGCAGGATTGTGTAGGATTACTACGGGGCTACGTGAGCCGGGCTAAGACACGCCCCCATGCTGGTTGTCATTGCACGCGCACGTCTTGTTTTTCAAGCGATCGCAAAAGTGAAAGCGATCACTTTGTCTGCTGTGCATCCCGGGCTCGCTGTGAGAGGGAGCTGTGAAAAACTGCGTCAGCCCAGTGCTGAGGTGCATCATCAAAGCTGTGTGAATAATAACAGCTGTGAGCCCGTGCCTGAGGTGAATCATCAAAGCTGTGTGAATAATAACTGCGTCAGCCCCGTGCTGAGGTGCATCATCAAAGCTGTGTGAATAATAACAGCTGTGAGCCCGTGCCTGAGGTGCATCATCAAAGCTGTGTGAATAATAACTGCGTCAGCCCTGTGCGTGAGGTGCATAATCAGAGCTGTGTGAATAATAACAGCTGTGAGCAACCGCATACTCTTGCACACACTCTCACTGCTCACCAATTCAAAGTTTGCTAAAGATTGTATGCAACGCATTGTCATACACAATGCCAATAACTCAAACTTTAATGCTGCGAGGCCTATTGCATTGCAAATGCTTGATATTGCCACTCCTGAACAGCAGCCCCTTTTAAAGAATACCAACGATGAAAAATCCAGAACTGCAATTTAAAAAGCCAATAAATGTCCCATGCAAGGAACTCTCATCCTCTTTTAAATGCTGCTCCTGAAGAGATATGAACCCTTTCCCTTAATAATATGTATTTATTTTGGTTTTAGAGAGAGTTTGTGGAGAGAATGTAAAGGTTGGTGGTGTTTGGCTTCTAATTTTCAGAAGTGTGTTAGTTAGGAAAACATTTGAAGGGCATTTACAAAAAAAAAGATATAGTGAAACGTTTGTATTCAGGGAAAGAACATTTTTTAAATTATTGAAATGGTTAATTGGGAAGAATTGCAAAAGTGAGGATGTTTGAACTGTTTAACAGAAGAAAGTGAAACGCAGTATCCATGCGCTCACCATGTGAAGGAAGGGTCTTGAGGGAGACAGTATGCGGACATTTGAAAAAGGCACCCATAGCGTGAGTCTGTGGCTTTGACTGTGTTTACGCGCGCTTTGTGTGCGTGTGTAAAGAGAAGGCAGGAAGAGTTAGAAGCACCCGAGTGGTGAGAGAGAAAGTGGTTGAAGTCCGGTAGAAGTGGCCGTTGGGGAATGACTGTCAAATCACCGGTGTAGAAGTTACACTATTGAGGATTGACTAACCGCGATCTCGCGAGATCATGGCGGCCATTTTGGAATGGGCAAGAATGAATAGAAATAAGAGCATGAGGTTTTTAGACGCAAGAAGCCAGTTTCCATGGAAACGATGTACCAGCAGGTTGTGAGGAGAAAAGAGCTTGTTTAAAACGCGAGGAGAAGTAAAAAAGAGCTATTATTTAATATAAAATAATATTTTAGAAGCCTAATAGAAAAGTTAGAGGTGGTGACTTTATGGAGAATTAAAGGAAGAAAGATGAGTTTTGAAGATAGCAAAAGGAATCAGCAGGTTGTTGAAGGGAGTGAGTGAAGAGAGCCTGAGAACGTTGATTCAGAGTGAAATTAGTTTGATTAGAGAGGTAGTAGAAATAGTAATGGACAGAAAAAGAAATAAGTAATGTCTGAGGAGGATTTTTCTGTCATGTTCAGAGGAAGAGGAAAGAAGACCTAATCGACAAGCTAAAAAAAGCAAGGAAAATGAAACGCATGACTACAAGTAAAAAAAGATGGATTTAATTCTACAAGAAAGATGGGTGTCCGTAGCGGCACACAAGACAAAGGTGTCCTTAGTGGCACACAAGATCTCAGATGAGGAGTTTGAAATGGAAATTATGAGGAGTAGGACGGAGTAAACAAAAATTTATGACGAATATATCTTTGATTTAGATCAGGATGATGATCTGAGGCAAGATCAGGCGACTACCTCTAAGAGTGTTATTAAAGATCCCTTAGAAGAGGAGATGTTTAGCCCTTTTCAATTAAGACATCCTAGAAGTGTGGATTGGTAGCCGCACGATCATGGTAGGAAGTGTATTAAACAGTGGATACGAAGACCTCTTGAAATAGAGATAAGAAATGTATTAACCCCTCCCATGCTGGTGACTGAACCGCTCCGTCACCAGCCTCGGTCGCGCTGTGCTGGTGACGGAACAACAGAACAAAAGTGCCAATACTGATACTCTATTTAATACACTATTTCATCGACCAAAAGAAGACTCCTGATCAAAAATGGGAAATGCTATTCAATAGCTTTTTTAATTGTACAAAGTAAATTTTTGAAAGTGAATTTATTTTAACTTTCAACATATACTGTCAAGGGGCAAAACCATTTATATACAAGGTGAAAAAAGGGGGGGCGGACACGAAACAGGGCAATAAAATCAACCATACATTCATAGATCAATCATATCACAGTCATACCACAAGCATTCATGCATTCATATTGAAGTACTTAACCCAAACTGGGTAAAGAATAAACCAATGGGCTAAGTATTCGGTCTGCTGTATAAATAAAAGAAATGTCACAGTGATCATTAAACACACTCAATAATTTTCGTTTGAATCCACTAAATTATAGAACTTATTAAACAAGGAATGAGTGTATCACTCGTAGCAGGTAGTGTGGCAACAGATCAACACTAGGGCAACAAAAGAAGAGCAGACACTGGACAAGAGAAGGCCTACGCGTTTCGAATCCCTGGGAGTTGGAAGGGATTCTCATCAGGGCCAAATCACTCTGCAAGAGAAAAGAAGAAAAAACCCATGTACACAGTTTTTTAACAAAAAGGAAGAACACTGTCAAGCACTACAACACCCAGAGTACCTCTGCTTACCAAGAAAGCGAGTATATCCGGCGGGACAAGTCAAAGAATAGAAGTGACCTATTAACACAAATCAAAAGACTAGAAGGAACAAGGAAAAGTGTGTCAGCTCCTGGTGTGATTTAAGGTGCCCTATCCTATTAGACATAATTAACATGTTATAAAAATGTACCTCTGAGTTAAATGGTGGCGTGTCCTGGAGCTTGGGTTGAGTAAAGGAGTAGCTGACCTACAAGCAAATGAATTTCATTAGTGCCAAACCGGTGCTCGGGCGGGCGTCCGATACAGGAGTTATGATGAAACTCTTACCGGGTTATTATTCAACTCTTTTCCGGGTGGGAGACCTTGAGGCTTTGATTCCGCGGTCCCTCTATCGGCACGGGATGAGATACACTCATTCCTTGTTTAATAAGTTCTATAATTTAGTGGATTCAAACGAAAATTGAGTGTGTTTAATGATCACTGTGACATTTCTTTTATTTATACAGCAGCCCTAATACTTAGCCCATTGGTTTATTCTTTACCCAGTTTGGGTTAAGTACTTCAATATGAATGCATGAATGCTTGTGGTATGACTGTGATATGATTGATCTATGAATGTATGGTTGATTTTATTGCCCTGTTTCGTGTCCGCCCCCCCTTTTTTCACCTTGTATATAAATGGTTTTGCCCCTTGACAGTATATGTTGAAAGTTAAAATAAATTCACTTTCAAAAAAATTTACTTAAAAAAGCTATTGAATAGCATTTCCCATTTTTGATCAGGAGTCTTCTTTTGGTCGATGAAATAGTGTATTAAATAGAGTATCAATATTGGCACTTTTGTTCTGTTGTTCAGTTATCCAGGCTCAGCCTTACTGATTAGAGCCAACCCCAGTTGTTTCTTATTGTGCTGGTGACGGAGCGGTTCCGTCACGGCCTGCACGGCGCGGATTCTGCGCCTGTGCTGAGCGTTCCATTGAGCGGGCGGGGCCGTGGCGGAACCGCTCCGTCACAAGCACAGCGCGCCCGAGGCTGGTGACGGAGTGGTTCCGTCACCAGCATGGGAGCGCCGCGCCCCCCCTCTCCCCCCTAGCATTGAGGCGGAATTGCCGCTGCAGTGAAGGGGTTAAAGGCTGAATGTGCCAGACCACAAATAGATAACAAGATGTGTATTACTCCTAATTTAGATCCGAACTTGGTATCTCATTTGTTCAAGATGGGAAGAGATCCTCGTAAGGGTTTGGAGAGATCGTTAAAATGGTGTCAAGACAAATTGTTGGATGTTTTGGGTCCTCTAGCTAAGATAATGGACATGGCAGAGGAGGCTTATGTGAATGGTGAACAGGTATATGTTCAACTTTTAAGAGGATGGAGCCAAAGAGCAATGGTTTTTCTTGACAATGCACATTCAGGGTTATTAGCAGAAAGGAGGAAACCCCTTTTAATGAGGAGTATTCCCAAATTGGGGGATATGGCAAATAAAGACCCGAGTGGAGAGGCAAAAAGATTGCTATTCGGTGAAGGATTTTTAGAAGAATAGGCAAACATTTAAATGTTTAAATAGGGTTTATTACACCCCTGAGCGCTTATTCAGATACGCCTTGCGTGACAGCCCAGGATGCGAAAGATGCCGAGCTCCGACGGCCGATTTTCTACATCTAGCTTGGCTGTGTCCGAGAGTGGCAGACTTTTGGCGTGTGGTCTATGACGAAAAACATACGGTTACTCATTTTTCATTGTCCCAATCCCCGTTACTGGGCTTGTTAGGGTATTCCAAGGATGTACCACAGGCTGCACGCCGTCTGGTGGATATAGCCTTCATAGTGGCTAAAAGGTGCGTAGCACTCACTTGGATGCGAGGACCGACCCCTACACTTGCTCGCTGGTCTAACGGTATGTTATATTGTTGCACACAATCTGAACACTATAATTAATTACTACCACCACGAAACAGACCTAAAAACTACTGGGCGTTGTATCTAGAAAACAGACCTATACAGGGTGAGGGCGAACAAGGAGAGACACATTCTGCACTGGACACGGGGGAAGCACAGGAGGGGGTGTCACATCACATCGATTAGGATTTTGGACAGGTTGGTGGTGATGGAGTCCTGGAAGAGTATCCAGATTGTATTTGTCGTATTGTGAGGGTGGAGTGAGAGATATGCTGCTTATTAATTGTAACGTCCACGCCGTTAGATCATCGCAATATTGATGCCCTAAATGTGCTCATAATGTGCTTTATGATTGTATGTTGCTGAAATGCCAATAAACAAGAATAGGCAAACATGTATCCACGTTTACTGCATTGGAAAAAGCTCAAAACAATATATGAGAGGTTTTCAGTGGTGTTTTTTGAAGGGCCAGCAGACGGGGACCGTATGCTGGCCGGGTAGTTTAAAGGTCCCAATACAATTACGCATTTAGAGGAACAGGAAGAGGCTATTGGGGTTCTTCAGGATTTTTTCCCCGTCAGGGAAGATTTACAAGAGGAAGAGGAGGAAATGGAAGAAGTTAGTCAGTTCTACCCTAAGAAAGAAGACCAACGCTTAAAATTATTATAAAAGGAATTGTACAGATTTCTGTCTCCCTTTTGGTCTGTCTTCGGCACCATGGTGCTTCACAAATTTAATACGTGCTGTAGTAGCTTACTAGAGAGGGGGTTCTGCATGATTGTGTATTTGGGATGTACACTTGGGAGAACAGGAGACAGGACAGGTAGAGCCTGGGTAGGAGTAGAGAAGGGCCTTCATATACACTGTTTGGAGTTGATAGCTGGTTTTTTAGCGTTGAAAAGTTTCAAGGAGAAATTAGAGGGAAAGACTGTCTGTATGAAAATGGACAACGTATCTGCAGTGACCTATATAAACAGGTTATGTGGTTTTACTAACTGGCAATGAGCAGAGTAGAGGACGAGAACAACAGCATAAACCCTATGGGTATGTAATTGTCTTGACATGAAGCTAACAGAATTGTATATGAACTAAATGCCAATAAAATATGTTTAAAACACAAAACAGGCTAGGTGGATGCAGCTCAAAGAAACTGTTGGATGTTTCAAAAGAGTTGTGGGTGTTTTTTTTGATGAACAAGATTTCACTAAGAGCAGAATATCTGCCAGGTTTGAAGAATGTTACAGCAGATTGGAATTCGAGAAATAAGAAGGATTACAGTGATTGGATGCTGCGGCAAGAGTATTTCAGGAAAATGGACCAGATTTTAGGGCCTATGGAGGTGGATCTGTTTGCGAGCAGGTTAACCTGTTAGATGGCGAGGTATTTCAGTTAGTCGCCAGATCCGGGAGCGGAAGCCATAGATGTATTCCAGCAGAACTGGACAGAGATAAAGGGTTATGCCTTTCCTCCTTTTGCAATGATTCAGAGACTACTTCTGAAGGTAAGGAGGCAGGGGTGTGGAATTTTATATAATATCTACTTGTCCATGGGGCAGGTTGCTTCATAAATCTACTTGCCCTGTAACAAAATCCACTTGTCCCTTTGGTGCCATGTAGTGCAGCAACAAATTATGGCAGCAATCTCATCATACAAGAGCTCTGATATAGCCTCTCGGATTATGCCAGGGCTCATACCATAGTAGTGTTTGAATACTTGCAAATACTACTTATGTTGCCACATTTCTGCAGATCTACATACTGGGGCTGAAGGTAGTAGTAAGGAATAGTTCCAGGGTTCAAATGCCCTTTTGAGTCTATGCAAACCTGCTAACTTGAATGTTTTAAGGGTTTTCAACAACACTTCTCTAATCTTTTCCCATAATGAGAAATGTTGGAAATTTACTCCTGACAATGGCAGACATAAACCTTCTTCCAGAATTGGGGAAAAAAGGGGATGGAGGTAAAGTGAACTTGCTAACAATCCGATTTTCGTATGAGCAAATCTACACATGCCTATTTGCTCATATATTTTCTAGGAGTATTATTTCTTGTCCTACTTCTGTAAATTATTGGGAATTCACGAAAACCGTATAGCTGCACTTAATGCAAGGACGTAAACCATGGGTGCGCTTTTGAGACTTTCTTTAATTTGGTCATGCGTTTAACATGACCTTTTGCATTGATTAGAATTCTGTCTTTTTCTCTCTGTATCGGCTGGCTTCAGTGTGAGTGACCACATTCTGCTCTTTCACAAGGAGCATATTGGCACACAGAGTAATTTTTTTAATTGCCAGGAACTGCTGTGGTAGTGTGTGCTTTTTGAGACCAAAAACAATTTTTGCTTTTGCCAATGTTTGTTATATTGCTGAGGTGCCACAGCTCCCACACCAATAAGGTTTTACAAAAAACATGCCAAAACAAGCCACATGTTGACAAAATTAAAAACCTGACCACCAATTTCAGACCTCCTGGCTTTGCCAATGCTTGTTTATTTTTGTTTCCCATAATCTTATTGAAACTGGTTACACTGAGAAATTCTAGCATGCATCAACACATGATACTAAATGATGCTGAAAAGAAATGGTACCCGAAAGTTTATAGTAATTTAGCAAAGAGTTTTTTCCTGCTTTCAATTTTTTTATGAACAGTGTTTTTTTGAAAGGAAAGAATCATCAATGTTGCCATCAAGCTTCTGCAAATATTTGCATCAAATTAGAGCGCATTTTTAGAGCATTATACATAGGCTCGTACTGCTAAACTTTGAAAACATGTGTACACATTTTTATACTGGAACCAGTGTCAGTGCAGTCAGAGCTTGCAAATATTTACTTAGAGCGCACACCCTAATAATGAAGGCTTTCAATTAATGAACCATGAATACAAGTTTGAACAGCATTAATATATGGACAAAAATATTACCTTAACTGCAGACAGTGCCCTTCCCTGGTCCATAATGTGGCACTGCAAGCGGGCAGCCAAAGGGTTTGTGCTGCAGGTGGTTGGGCCTACTTGTCACAAGGACAAAATACACATGAAAACCTGTTGCCCTTGACCCCAAACAATATGTCCTGGGCTATAGGAATTCCACATCCCTGTAAGGACGGTAGGATGTCAAATAGTGTTAAAAACTTTTTGGCTGTCTCGTGCATGGTTTCTGGCAGTGTTGGAGTTGGCATGCGAGAGCCCATTTTTGCTGCATGCATAGAGAGGTTTGTTTGTAAACGAGGAAGGAGAGTATCATCCTTTAGTTGAGACTGGAATGATAACCTTCTTGTTTGGAAGGTATCAGGAGTTCCTGTGCATTCAAAGGACTTTTGCGAGAGGCTGCTATGTTGCTTGAAGAATCCTGGGCCCCATGGACAAGGAGAAGATATAGAGGAATATGGAAGTTTTGGGTACGTTGGTGCATGGAAAGGAGTATGGATCCATTGGAGGCTCCTGTGGTGGAGGTAGAACATTATTTGGTAGAGCAGTTAAGAAAGGTTTGAGTTACAGAACTATAAATTGCTATAGATCAGCAATTTCATCTGGACAGATTTTAGTTAGAGGAAAGGCTGTACGTAGCAATGCGTTGGTTTGTAAAGTTCAAAGAGTATGGGGCTAAGGAGGCCTCCTAAAGCGCGATATGAGGTGCTTGGTATGTAAATTTGGTTTTGAGATTATTTCAGGATTGGCCTATTAATAAGTTTCTAAGTAATAAGAATATTTTTTAAAGTTAGCAACAGTTTTGTGTCTGATATCTTGTAGAAGGGTGTCGGATATTAAATGTTTAGAGGTGAACAGTAGAAACGTTAGTCCTGAGGGTGTTTTTTTAGCTAAGGAAAAGGACGAAAACAATGTCAAATTTAATATTCTATCCGAAGTATGATGAATGTAAAAAACTTTGTGTGATAGAATGTTTGAAGGAGTATGGAAATAGGGTTTTAGAAAGCAGAAGTGATGGTTTCAATTACAATTTCATTTGTAAACCCTTGTAAGTATTGAACAATTTCAAGGTGGGTGATATGTGCGATGGAGCAAACAGGAGTGAATATTGAGAAGTTTAAAGGTCATTCAGTTAGGGGAGCTATAGCTAGCAAGTCATGTTGGTATGAAATAAGGCTGAGAACATTTTAAAAGCAACGGATTGATCAAATGGGAAAACTTTTGTAAAACACTATTTTAGCTCAACTGAGCATATGTCTGAGGTGGTGTTGAAGGTCTTTCAATTTAATGGTAGCCTCCGGTCTTGTAATGAAATGGCGATTCTCAGATTAACATGACAAGAGAATCAGGATTTCATTAAAGACGCAGAGGCTAACCTAATACCTCCCTCCATGTTCCTGGTTAATATATATATATATATATATATATATATATATATATATATATATATATATATATATATATATATATATATATATATATATATATATATATATATATATATATATATATATATATATCCACACCGATGGTAACATGGAGTGCCTCCAATCGGAGAAGAAGGTAACTGAAACGCAAGAAAATAATATCTTCAACTTGTCGAAAAGGACCTTGACAACTGATGACTACAAAAAAGGACGGAGTTTCTTCCCGACGAGTGAGTTCAACCTTGTGGATACCAAAATAGACCTGTTCAAATACATAAGGAAACTTAAGTTTAAGAATCTTTTTACAACATCCAAGTACAAGACAAGATGTGACAAACCCAGACACGGTGGAAATAACAAGGGAAGATACAACAGAGGACAATCTTCTAAATATCCTGCTGACGCCAACACAAGAATTACTGGATCAGGAACAAAATGTGCAGAATAACATTGCAACATCAAACACACAGGTCTGAGATCCAAGTAACCTTAAGAACAAATCAAGGAAATTGCCAAACACATCACATGATGCGATTGATGTTTTCAGTGAAGCGGTAACGGCAGACTTGGAGAGAATGGCTAATAAAAGAATGGACATGAAAACATCTAACATCACGAGGAAGGAGTGGGAAGCAATAAAAGCCCTGCGAGACGACAAAACAATTGAGATCAAGCCCTCAGATAAGGGCGGGAATATTGTTGTCTTTAGCAAGGAGAACTATGAACAGGAATCACTAAGACAATTGGGGAATAAAGAGTGCTATGCTATGGTAAAGAGAGAACAATACCTAAAATGTACCATAGAATATAGCACACTATTAGACCAATGGACAAAGGATGGCATGATCAGCCATGAGGAATTTTCTTTCCTTTCATGTGATTCCCCGGTTCTCCCTACTTTCTATCATTTGCCAAAGATCCACAAGAATGCCAAAAGACCACCAGGGTGGCCGATAGTCTCGGCAATTGGCAGCCTACTTGAGAACACTTCCCGCTTCATTGATGCATTTTTGGCCCCTATTGTGAAGGACTTACCTTCATTTGTGAGAGACACACAGGACTTCCTCCGCATCATGGACAGTATCACCTGGGAAAGCGACATGCTATTAATAACACTTGATGTTGTAAATCTTTACACATGCATTGATCATGAGCAAGGACTGAGTGCGACAAAGTGGTTCCTAGATAGGAAACATGAGAAATTTCGGTCGCATAGCGAAATGATTTTGTGCATGATGCGCTTTTGCTTATACAATAATTTTTTCTTATTCTCTGGTCAACTATACAGGCAAATAAGGGGAACTTCCATGGGATCGTGCTTCTCCCCCAGCTACGCAAATGTATTCGTTGGCTGGTGGGAGAAGCACGAGGCCTGGGGAGGTGACAATGAAAAATGGCAGGATGATGATCTTTTTATTGTGTGGCGCGGAGACAGAACCTCGGCCGAGGATTACATCTCCGCACTTAACAATATGTACCTGAAATTCACGAGTACAATAAGTGAAAGTAGTGTATGTTATGTATGTTATCTGGATTTAGAAGTATTTGTGGACAATAACCATCTCCATACTAGACTTTACAGGAAGCCTATGGCTGGCAACGCCATATTACACGCGGCCAGCCACCATCCGAAAAGTCTAGTCAGAAACGTACCCTACGGCGAATTTTTGCACCTAAAAAGGAACTGCTCAGCGGAAACAGACTTTAGAGATGCCCAAAGTGATGCTAGCAGTAGATTCCAGGCTAGAGGCTACTCGAAAAGCTTATTAAATCAGGCAGCCGCTAAAGCAGATGCCATCAACAGAAGGGATCTCCTGTTGGTGAAAGAGACACAAAATGAAAACGATCAGGTCAGAATGATCACCACCTTTAATGTTAAATCAGGAGATATGGTACATCTTTCAAAAGAAACTGACATATATTGAAAACAGATAACACCCTGAAAAGATACATCTCCGAGAGACCCATGATCACCTATTGGAAATGCCAGACACTCTCAGATCACCTGGTTCACAGCCATTATGCCCCCTTAAAAACATCTGTAGCCACCAACAAGATCACTGGCTTTTTCCCGTGCTTACGATGTAAAGCTTGCAAGCATAGCAAAAAAGTAAAAGAATATCCTGGTAGAACAGGAGAGAGTAAACCCAATAGAAAAATCATGAAACATCTCAACTGCAATTTTGATTTTACAATATATTGCCTCGAATGCCCGTGCAATAAACGCTATATAGGTAGTACCATCAAACCTACTAAACTAAGAATCCTGGAGCATATGAGGGCTATCGCGAACAATGATAAGACCTATCCGGTAGCCCGGCATTTTGCTGAATTTCACAAAAGCAACAGGGATTTACTTAGGTTTTACTGCATTGACCTAGTCACAAAATCAGAACGTGGTGGTGACAGGGAAAAGACACTGCGCATCACAGAGTCGAAATATATTCTGGACCTAAAAACGATGGTACCGTGGGGCCTGAATAATGATGCAGAAATATGGGTTCACCTGTAGAACAGAATGAGGCTATACTTCTGGTGTTTACTGTACATACAAGATAAGATCTTCTCTCTGTATCAGTAGATCTAAGATGAATTCCTTGTAAATATATGTATATATTTGTCTATGCTTGCGCAATCCCAGATGAGAGCCATACCAGTATGTAAATATCTATATCATATAGGATTTTGGGATCCAAGCCCATACAGGGCCTCAAAAAACAATAAGAAAATGAAATAGATGATGTACGAATGTAAATATTCGATGTAAAAATATTGGATACACCCCTATATAACTAACTTTGAAAATCGGAAAATGATCCCTTTGTATAGATATATGAATAGATAATTCGATACAGAATAACAATGTGCACAAGATTAATGTAAAGTTTCTCAAAGTCAACTTTTTTAATTTTGCACTTGAGCACTTTATTTAAAGCCATATTTTAAACCAAATGTAATACTTGTAAATACTACACTACAAGATGGCCGCCGTTTCCATGTCAAATACCATTATCTAAGTCTATGAAATGAAACTGAGCGGTTGGTTTAAAATGGCTTCGGTATTTTTGCACAAACTGACACTGACGAAGCTAACTGGCGAAACGCGTCTGTCAGGGGTGAAGGGGGTTTGGAAAATGAATAAATCTTGAAGAACCCTATCTACATCGGAGTGCTTGCCGTTTTTGTGACCTCTATTGGTTGGATCGTGTGACGATATATATATATATATATATATATATATATATATATATATATATATATATATATATATATATATATATATATATATATATATAGTTATAAAATGTAAAAAAAAAAGTTAAAGGATCTTGTTTTTGGTAAACTATGTGAAGAAAGAAATAAAGTTTAAGCAATATGTTAGTTTATTTCTAGATATAAATGAAAAAGCTGAATTTAATTCTAGATATAAATGAAAAAGCTGAATGTATGTACTAATTTGGTGTTTTTGGTTACGAGTCTCAGGCATAATAGAATGGAGAACAAGTGGAGGGTGAGGACAGAGAAAGATGAGAGGAAGTTGATTCAGTTCTGCATTTAAAAGGGGATGAGAGTTGAGTGCATTTATTGACTTTTTAAATTCCAGTTCTGGATTTTTTGTGGTTGATATTCTTTAAAGGGGTTGCTGTTCAGCAGTGACAATAAAAGATTATGCATAATTTTAACCTCTGCGTCTTTAATGAATCCTGATTCTCTTGTCATGTTAATCTGAGAATCACCTCTTAATCCAGGATCAGTTTGTTGTCTGGCTGGAGGATAGTAACCAGGCAGTATATCCCTAAGTTTACTGGTGCACAGGTCCTTGTATGATCATGAGGGATCTTGGAACAAAGTACTGGTCATACTGGACATTTTTATGTACAAAGTAGGCCAATCGGCTCTTGTGCTCAGTTTATATTTTTTTAATGCACGGATTCCCTATGTCAAATATTGCTTTGCCACTGTATGATCAGCTCATGACGGGGCCATGGGCAACAGGAGCCCATCTCCTGATAGCTCAGGCACAGTATTTTATTTGGTCTAGACAGTAGGCCAAACCACAAATAAGTAAATTAAATGTTTTATCTCCCATTGTATCTATGATTCTAGAAGTCAGTTGTGAACACCATAATGGGGCAGTGGAAACTACAAGTCATAATTTGGATTTGAGCATTAAAGTTTTGGAGACCTCTTTTTCTATGGGTTCATTTGATTTGGATATTTGTGATCTTTAGAATCATGGGTAGAAAATGCACAACATTCCAGTCCTGTAAAGCACTAGCAACTGACCTTTCAGAAAATGTTCTCTGCGGTCTTCATGCAGCACCACAGCCTAGTACTTTGAAACCAGTGTCTATGATAGATCGGGATGTTCGTGCAGCTATTGGGATATAAAAAGCTTCACCAGATGTCATAGCATTGTCTGATTGGTAAATGATTTCAAATTTCCTGCACCCAGTTCTTCTTAGTTTTGGCGTAATAGCTCCTATTGCAATAAGACGGAACCTATTGCTGTGGGTGAGGCTTGTGGCAGGAAGGTACAAGAAGAATGTCTTCCAGTGCTGCCTGTTTTGTTTTTTCTCTTTGTTTTCATCATGGTTTACAGATACTGTTCTTTGCATGGCACTGCTTAACAAGAAGTTAAGCATTGCTCTGACATTTTTGTTGCACAAAAATCTTTTAGCAAAAGTCCTGACTTGTCCTTGACTTGTGTTAAAGCATTGTCGAGTGTTTATCTCTCATTTTCCGTGTTGTGAAATGGCCATTCACTCGGTGTGCCCCTTGCTTTAGGCAATTTGACTTGGATGCCATTTTGTTTATTGTTTGTGCCTCGGAGCCTGTCCTCTCCGACCGATCCCGCCTCCCTGCTGACCCTCCCTCCCACGAACTACATAACCTAGCCCCCACCCCCGGAAGCGTCGCGACCGTCCTGACGCTCTCAGAAGCGGTCGCTCCCTGCTCCCTGCTCCAGTGGTATCGTGTTGATCTTGCTGCTCTGCCTGTGATACTTGTGTATTTAAAACCTACTGCTTGTCATTGCGCTGCATTAATAGAAGGCCAAGCGTGTGTATAATATTTATTAATTAGCGCTTTGCCGATTTAAGCACTATCCTGGTCTCACACGCGCATGCCCAGCTGTTGTCTGTGCTAGCTGCTACTTAGCATTGCGCTTATGTGCTAAAGCATTGTCGAGTGTTTATTTCTCATTTTCCGTGTTATGAAATCGCCATTCACTCGGTGTGCCCCTTGCTTTAGGCAATTTGACTTGGGTGCCATTTTGTTTGTTTGTGCCTCGGAGCCCGTCCTCTCCGACCGATCCTGCCTCCCTGCTGACCCTCCCTCGCCCCTCCCCTTCCACTATCCATTTATGACAGATGCTTTTGCGTGCAGCGTTGACGTGCAGCGGTCGCGCCCCATGCGCGTCGAAGGTGCGCCAAAGGTAAGCCCGTCTACGCCCGTCCGCCCCTGGACCGCGCCCAGCGCCTGTCCCCTTGGTCCCCGCCGCACCCAACCCACTAGAGTCACATATGATGCCGCAACTCTCCTCGCCCTCAACCCCGGACGCACACCACAATGCTGTGATGCCACCCCAGGTCGTACCCATGGCCCATTCGCCTGCCTCTCTTGCAAGTTCAACTGCTTCAGGACCCTCACTAAATCCACTTCCTCCACACACCGCTCCGACTCTAACCGCCTGAAGTGCATCCTGCTCAACACCCGCTCGGTCCACGCAACAGAACTCTGGGACCTACTCGACTCTGCATCACCAGACATCGCCTTCCTTACAGAAACATGGATGAACACATCATCAGCACCCGACAGCGCCATAGCCATACCGGACGCTTACAAGATTACCCGAAAAGACCGCTCCAATCAAACAGGAGGAGGCATTGCCATCGTCCATAGGAACACCATCCGAATCACGACCAGCTCCGACGATAGTCTTGCAACCGCCGAACATCTCCACTTTCAGATCCACACCGACCCTAGGACCACACTCAGAGGCACCCTCATTTACAGGCCTCCAGGTACCCGCACTCAATTCAGCGATGACATCACTGACATGATCAGCTCACATGCCCTCGCCTCCGAGAACTACATTCTATTAGGAGACCTCAACTTCCACCTTGAAAACAAACACGACAGCAACACCACCACCCTTCTGGACAACCTGGACAACCTCGGACTCAAACAACTTGTTGACACCCCCACCCATTTAGCCGGACACACGCTCGACCCTATCTTCACCTCCAGCAAGCACATCTCCTTCGACCGCACCACAGCTCTCCACTGGACGGACCACAGCTGCGTGCACTTCAGCTACAAAACCACCCTGACCCACAACCGCCCACAACCTATTCCTCGGAGAAACTGGAACAAAATCACCTCCGACCAACTCCTCACTTCACTCAACCAAAACCCCCCCCACCCTCCCATTGGACCCAAACCAAGCGGCCACCAATCTCAAGCAATGGATCACCCACAGTGCTGACGAATTAGCACCCCTGAAAAAGCACCAGATCAAATCCGCTAGCAAAAAGGCTCCCTGGTTCAATGATGACCTAAAAAAATCCAAGAAGCTATGCCGCACCCTGGAGAAAACATGGAGAAAAAACCCAACCACCGACAACATGGCCACCCTTAAGGCAGCCACCCGCAAACACCATCAACTGATTCGATCCGCCAAGAAATCAGCATTCAAGGATCGTCTCGACAACAACACTCACAACAGCAAGGAACTTTTCAACATCGTCAAAGAATTCACCAACCCCACCGCAGCATCTAACGACATCACTCCCTCCCAAGACCTCTGCGATGCGCTATCCTCCTTCTTCTACAACAAAATTGCTGACATCCACAACAGCTTCGTGAATACTCCCACAGATCAACCCTCCCCTCCTCCCTCAGATCCTACCCCGCCAACTAACATCCTTAGCGCCTGGAACCCAATCACCACTGAAGACACCATCCGCCTAATGAACTCAATCCACTCTGGCTCGCCAACCGACCCCTGCCCCCACCACATCTTCAACAAAGCCGACTCCATCATCGCACCCCATCTCCGTGATGTCATCAACTGCTAGTTCAACTCTGCCACCTTCCCAGAAAGCTGGAAACTCGCCGAACTCAGCGCCCTTTTGAAGAAACCCACAGCAGACCCCTCCGAACTTAAAAACTACCGACCCATATCCCTCATCCCATTCCCGGCTAAAGTCATTGAGAAAGCCGTCAACAGCCAGCTCGCCGCCTTCCTTGAATCCAACAACTCCCTCGACCCCTCTCAATCCGGATTTCGAGCCAAACACAGCACCGAAACCGCCCTCATTGCAGCAACAGACGACATCCGAACACATCTGGATAACGGAGATACAGTTGCCCTCATCCTACTCGACCTCTCCGCCGCTTTCGACACAGTCTGCCACAGCACCCTTATACAACGCCTCAGCAACATCGGCATACAAGGCAAAGCCTTGGACTGGATCATCTCGTTCCTAACTGGGAGAACTCAGAGAGTCAGACTTCCTCCATTCAACTCAGAGGCCACTGAAGTCATCTGCGGAGTTCCACAAGGATCATCACTCAGTCCCACCCTCTTCAACGTTTACATGAGCCCACTCGCATCCATCGCGCACCAACACAACCTCAACATCATCTCTTACGCCGACGACACCCAATTAATCCTCTCCCTCACCAAAGACCCCAACACCGCTAAAACCAATCTGCACGAAGGCATGAAAGAAGTAGCCGAATGGATGAAACACAGCCGCCTAAAACTCAACTCAGACAAAACAGAGGTGCTCATCCTAGGATCTTCCCCCTCTGCCTGGGACAACGCTTGGTGGCCTTCCGCTCTGGGCACAGCACCCACACCCACAGACAACGCACGTAACCTTGGCTTCATCCTAGACTCCTCTCTCTCGATGTCCCGACAAGTCAACGCAGTCTCATCCTCCTGCTTCAACGTACTTCACATTCTCAAAAAGATCTTCCGCTGGATCCCCCTCGAGACAAGAAAGACGGTCACCCACGCACTGGTCACAAGTCGACTGGACTATGGCAACACACTATACGCCGGAATCACAGCAAAATTACAGAAAAAACTCCAACGCATCCAAAACGCATCAGCGAGACTCATATTGGACATCCCTCGCCAAGATCACATCACCGGACACCTTAAAGACCTCCACTGGCTTCCCGTCAACAAAAGAATTACATTCCGTCTTTTCACCCACGCACACAAGGACCTCCACAATCTAGGACCCGAATGCCTCAACACTCGACTGTCCTTCTGCAAACCCACCAGCCAACTAAGATCGTCCAATCAAGCCCTCGCCGCAGTCCCGTGCATCCGGAAATCTACCATGGGAGGAAGATCCTTCTCCTTCCTGGCGGCCAAGACCTGGAACTCACTCCCCACTCGCCTCCGCCTTACTCATAACCACATCTCCTTCAGAAAAGAACTTAAAACCTGGCTATTCGACAAATAATGAACCCCTTCCCAAGCGCCTTGAGACGCTCTGGGTGAGCAGTGCGCTATATAAATGCCCGAACTTGAACTTGAACCTGACTGCATATGCAGCGCATAAACTGTAGCATATATAGGTCTACAATTTTGAGAGCATAAAAGTAACAAAAATGAAAAGCAGGTTTGCCAATAAATGTTTTATTTTTTGGGAAATATTTTAATTTTAAACAAATCAACAAAACAATACAGCAGATATCGCTCAATCAGCGTCCATCTGTTACAGGTGACAAGGATTACATGTGGTAAAGACACAATAGCAACAGGAGTACGAATCTTCCCCATGACCCGCGCAGCAGTCCTCTCCCCCAATATGGGATGGTGCACAGATCCCCTGGTGCAATGTAGACTTAGGGGAGTGAACCCCCCCCCGCATCCCAACCCCAGTTCAGATGCCAGCTTCCTCCTCCCTCCCGTCTTCATCCATTTCTAAATTGTAATAACTCCGCCATAGTTGCCAGATTTTCTGAAATTTCCACAGGCATCCCCTTGCTTTATAGACCGTTTTTTCAGCCCCCATATACATGTTCATACCCGACCTCACTTCCTTCAGTGTGGGAGGGTCGGGCCTCCCCCAGTATCTAGCAATGTCTTGTTTACCCACTATAAGACCCAAATTACTAAGTAAAAGTTAATATCTAGAAATGTCAACATCTGTATTTATGCCTAACAACACATATCTGGGGTTCATCGAGATTTGTACATGCAGTATTTTATTTAACTCTCGCACCATCTGCATCCAGTAGAGGTGTATCGGCTGAAAATCCCATAATGTATGAATGAAGGAGCCTCTTTCTGTGTGACTTCGCAGGCACTCCGACGTCTCGGCCCTACCCATTGTGTAGCTTCGCCCAGTCCTAGTAAACCCTATGAAGGATTTTGAACTGGAGCAATCGAAGTCTAAGCTTAATCGCCACCTCCCTGGGGTGCATCAGGGCCATCTCCCAGTCTGTCTTCTAGTAGACCTAGAAAGTCTTCCCACTTGCCCGTAGTGTCTTTAGCTTGTCAGGCATACTATTTATTAGAGTATTATATGTCCAGGAGACTGCTTTCTCATGTATCTCCTCCTGTAATAACAGACCCTCTAGCGGGGCATATTCCGGGAGCTCTTCAATGTCTGGTTTCTGCGCCAGCCACGTGTGTCGGAGTTAAACATATTTGTAGTGCTGCGTATCTGTCAAATTATAGGCCGCTTGCAGATCTGCAAATGTCATCAGAGCGTCCCGCCACGTTACGTCTCCCAAGGTAGTGATGCCTATAGCGTCCCATCTTCTAAACCCCTGTAGCATTACAAGCCTGGGCAGGCGTCTACCCTCCCATAGTGGCTTGGATTTAGTCAGTTGTTTGTCCCAACACATCTCCCGTTCGGCCTCCCTCCATGCCGCAATCACTCTCTTTGTTGCGGGTAGAAGGCTTATTATTCCTTGCCCCCAATAAAAGTAGTGGAAGTGTTAGCGTTTATGAAATTGGAGTCGCTCTAGGGCGTATGTGGGGTGGTCCTGCGGCGCAGCTCCCCATTCATTAAGATCCACTAGGTGTGCTGCCTATAATATGCATTAATATCTGGTAGCGCAGTCCTACCGTTGTATTGGCTACGTTGCAGTGTTCGGAGTGACACTCGGGGTGTCCCCTGTCCCAGAGCAGGGTACGCAGCTCAGAGTTTATAGTGTTGAAAATTGCATCCGGTGTTTTATGATATGTATATTGGAGGACATACAATGACTTGGGCAAGGTGATCATTTTAAACATAGCCGCCCTACCGAGCAGTGTCAGGGGGAGACGTCGCCATCTAGTTGCATCACTCCTGAAATCTGTTAAGATTCGTTGAATGTTGCGGGAGAGGCATTTTGTCGCATCAACAGATATATATAGAGACCTAAATACTGAAAGCCTTCCTCAGTCATCAGAAGATGTGCCGGTATGGATTGTATATCAACGTGACCTGCTATTAGGTAGAGGACAGACTTACCCCAATTAATCCTATATCCCGCCTGTCTGCCGTATTCTTTGGTTACAGTCAAAATAACTGGGAGCGTCTTATCCGGGTTAATGACCTATAACAGAATATCATCTGCATATAGGGAGATGCGTTCGTCTAGTCGCTGATCCGCGGGGTCACGAAACCCTGTGAGGTCTGGGTGTGTTCTAATCAGGCATGCCTGGGGTTCCATTAGTACAGCATGACCCGGTCCTTTATGGCAGCTTAATTCTAACTCAAACTTATACAAGGTGTTGCAAATTTGCAATTTTTTCTCCCCTATCTTTTATATGTTTGAGGTAGAGCGTATCACTTTCATTAGCCTGTTAAATAAAAACTCCACCCCAATTACAACAGTCCGAGTGGATGCACAGAGAGACTGGCGCATACGTAAAATTACAATACGTCCAATAATATTCACACTGTGAGTGAAAAAAGTGTGCATAGGCAAAATGACCCCTCATGGGCGAACCACCATCGGGATACCTGATAGGTACTCACCAGATAAGCCATGTTATCGTCATCGGCGGTCATTAAGCCAAAAAGAAATTTGTCCAACAGAACAGTGAGTGCAGTGAAGAAAGTAATGTTGGTTTCACTTCATGTTTTTTGTCTTTTCTTCTTTTTTTGTTTTTCTGTTTATAGTTGACCTGCTCCGCTCATCATACCTTGGTAATGCTATTATCTAAGACACTTGTGGTCTGTATCGCACTGTTTACATGGAGCTGTAGGTCTTGTTCTTAGCTTGAAAATGTAATAAAAGATTTAAACCATAGAGAGCTGTAATCCTCAGTGAATGAGAATAATGTTAATTTAATTTTCCGCAGCGATTTTAATGTTAATTTAAATGTGATCTTCGGCCAATTAGTGTTTCGTTCCAGGTATTCCCAACATGTCTTACCAAATTTCCTTGAGTCCTAAAATCCACTTTGTCTAGCTTTATTCTTGTATTTTTTAAAGATCATAATTTGAATAGTGATTAGTTTGCTTTTAGTTTTTATTTGCGATTTGTAGTTATGCAATTCATCTAGGACACACTGCAGTCCTTCCCGCATTTTGGTGCACGATTACTAAATCGTCATCGTATTGCAGAAAATGAATCTTTTTTTATCCTGTACTTGATGGAAACGTTCTTACTCTATCTAATGCTGTTGCAGTATCAGCCAGCATAGAGTAAATAACATTGGGAAAAGCAAGCTTCCCTATTTGAATCTGTGATAGCCAGGGTTTGCCCTGTCACCCTTTTAATAGATGGGGAATAAAATGGATCCTTTCCAGGATGTAGGTACTCATGCCAGCTGGGATATTGGAAAACAACAGTCCATTTGGTCCTTGGTGTGGTGGCCCTCTGAATTAGGACAGGTCTGGTACCCAAATCTAAAATAAAACATTTGGGATTTTGGTTTGACACTGCCCTGACTTTTGACCACCAGGTTTCTGTGCTGGCTAGCACCTTCTTTGGCATCCTGAGGATGCTTTGCAACATCCTAGAATTGGTGCCAGACGCAGCTAAGAAAACAGTTGTCCAAGTGCTGATGGTGTTTCACATAGATTATTGCAATATTCTGTATCTTGGGGTTTCAAAGGGCAGGTTAAGAATATTGCAGAGAGTGCCGAATACCGCCGCCCGTATGCTGTTGAAAATCCTGAAAAAAACACAGTTGATGGACAGAATGCAGAACAATGTCTTACATTCATCCCAGTACAAAGATCTGGGCCTAAATTCATCGTTTTTTTGCCCTCCACACCACCCTAGGTCAGACACTGGCTATATGCAAATCAGCCTTGACCCTGTGCCTCATGGGAACAGTCCAGCCCGAACTACCAAGCCATGTCTTTCCCAGACCGGAATCAAGCATCCAAGGACCGGTTTCTGGCTATCAGCCTTCTTCAGCCTGGATAGCTTGACTCCAGTGATGTGGAGAGGCTGGGACTCACGTCTGAGCATACCCAGCCCACTCGGGGTGAAAATTGCAAAAAACACAGTTGATGGACAGAATGCAGAACAATGTCTTACATTCACCCTAGTACAAAGATCTGGGCCTAAATTCATCATTTTTTTGCACTCCACTCAGAAGGCTGATAGCCAGAAACCGGTCCTTGGATGCTTGATTCCGATCTAGGAAAGACATGGCTTGGTAGTTCGGGCTGGACTGTTCCCATGAGGCACAGGGTCAAGGCTGATATGCATGTAGCCATTGTCTGACCTAGGGTGGTGTGGAGTGCAAAAAAAGATGGATTTTGGCCCGGATCTTTGTACTGGGGTGAATGTAAGACATTGTTCTGCATTCTGTCCATCAACTGTGTTTGTTGAAAATCCTGAGGCATTCCTCCTTGGGCTCTGCCCTAATAAAAGTACCTTGGTTCCCCATGCAAGACAGAGTTGCTTTTAAAGCTTTATGTGTCTGTCACAGAATCCTAAATGGCAAAGACCCGCGTTTCTTAATTTCTTTGATTAAATCGCATTGGACTACATGGAATCTTAAATCATTGGGCACTGCTAAATTGAGGATCTACAAAGTCCACAGAGCACGCTTGGGTGGCCTATCCTTTTCTCTGCTGGCAGCTAAAAGGTGGAGTCGCATTCCCCTGAGTTTGATTATGCATCTATCGGAAGGGCTGTTTCGTAGGGATCTAAAAACATGGTTCTTCAGACAATCCACAAGCAAGGAACTATAATGGTATATGTGTTGTCAAATCTCTGATGAAAGGCAAGGAGAAAACCTAGCGCAGGGACACTCCTGTAGGAGTGACCAGACGCTTTATAAACTAGTAACATAACATGAGCGATATAGAAACGGAGATGCAGCCAATTTGCCCAATATCGATGTCCAGCTTATATCCCGAGTCAGGTCATTGTGCAGCATTTGATTTGCAGGACCCGAGGTATAGTAATCTCTTCCTGTTGTATGTTGCTTGGTGAACTAATGGAGCTTAGGCCTTTTATTTTATGTTGTTGGAGCCTTGTCCTTATTATTCTTGTGAGTAGTATAGTTTATTAATTTTTATTCAAGTGTTAGTGCCATCATTTCCCTGCTTGTCGGATCTTGTATATGTCCAGGTCGTTGATAAACTCACAGAACTTACTTTGATCCCTTTGTCACGTTTGCCTGTATAGAGTTTGCCATTGTAAATTATTATGTTTCTTTTTCGCTTGCCAGAGAAGTTTTATGGTAATGTTTTTTGGTGTTTGTGTTATATTTCTGTATTTTCTGGTATTTCATTTGAGGGAGCTACAGTCTAAGCTCAGTGTTGTTAACTAGCACTGTACCAATTGTTTGTTTGTTGTGGGCAAGGACATGCTTGTTCTTGGTATTTGACCTGCCAGTGGTTGTATAAAGAGTTGAGTACTCGTGGTCAGATGTCTAGGCATTGAGTCTGATCTTCAAAATCTATTAATAAGTCCTTGATTGTGCTTTGGTTTTCCCAGCTCCTCAGGATATCATGTCCCATCGAGCTCCATTTCAGATCTTTCAGCTTTCCACTTGAGATTGGATGGCCCACTGCTGAGATCACTTTTGGTTTCTTTGAAGTAATGTCTTTGCAGGAGATAATAGGGTAGTGATCAGTTTCACTACTGGGAGTCATTTGAAACAGTGAACAGATAGGAAATGTCATATTGCTTACAAACATGTAGTCAATGGTAATAGCTCTTCCTCCTGACACGTATGTGTTTGCTGTGTTTTTTTTCTTTGAGTGATGACATGAATGTGATTGAAGTCGGCATTGTTGTCCTGGGCCCAAAATGACAGGGCTTATGTTTTAAAACAATCACTAAACGGGATTTAATCTATGCTGTGTGGATTCAAGTTTCCATTTACTATGACTTTTTGCCCTGGAGTTGGAGCAATAGGTCCTCTAGTCTAAGACCTTAATTTTAAAATCGCGATAGTCTCTGTTCAAATAGACTTTCCCTATCATTAGAAAGCTTGTGTGGTTGGCAAGGTGCCAGCATTCTAACCAGTATTGAGTGGTTGGTTTGCTGCTCACTATAGATATTTATATCTATGGTAGTTGAAATCTAAATGGTAAGGTCCCCGTAACAGATGCCCAAATCTGTTTTTTTTTTTTGTCCTAACTGCAAGAAGGATAAACACCTGAAATCTTTCCAATGAGTGTGAGCCAGTTCTTCAGGTTCCTTGAAAGCATAAGATGGTGTGTCCAGTAAGGGAAGTTACTAGTTCATTATTTTATCTACAACTTAACATGCCCTGGACTTTAGATCATCCTACTTTAAACTATTGATCTGTTGTGTTCTTTCTCTTCCAGCCATTATCGTGATACATTGTTAGTCACATCTTTGATGATCCTACAAGCTGCTGACGCTCCTAACTTTTTCTGTGGACTCTTTGTATTTCTATGACCTCTGTCGAATACCCTGCACTGTTCGGGGGCTATTTTCTCTTCCTCTGTCTCTTTCCTCAATCTCCTTGCTGGCACCGGTGCTTGTTTCCTCACCTCCTTTGCTTTTATGTGCTTCCTCATGCCTACTTTCCTACAAATGCTCTGGACCAAGCAGATCTTCTAATAGGGCAGCAAGCAGCGATCTGTTAAGTGGTGATAAATAAGAACAAATATCATTCAAATCATGTGCCCAGCGACTGCTCTGGTAGAGCACACACTGCTGGAGCAACTCAGTGCCTCCATTAACCAAGAAAACAGTGCACTGTAGTGTCACAGCAAAGGCTGATGGAGCATAGACTATAGGAGAAAGCACAACAGCTATTGAAGGAACATTGGACAGATTGCTGAGAAGCTGTAATGTGTGCCGTGCTTTATTTCTGTATTGGAACATAGACAGCTGGAGATGGCAGAGCCCACTTGAGCAAGCATGCCATAGAAGGTACGATATTAATAAACAGTGCTCCGAAACCTCTATACTTTATCAACTGAATTAATCAGTCAGCAATCATCAGTTAAACCAATTTTGGAGCATGTACAAATCAATCAGCTCTATCCGATATATGCACATATTCATAGAGAAACATAAGAAGACAACAGCACCAATATAGGACCAAGAGCAATTTTTTAATCCATTCTCTCTAGGTCAATCAAGCCACACAGTTCCTGGCTATAGATCAATGCGAATCATATTGGTTGCCCCAAATGGAGCGTGCAAAAATAGAAAAGGGGTCCGATAAGACGTGTTTGGTGGTTAGAAAGAAAGGAGAAATTCAAAGAATAGTGACATAAAATATTCACAATAGCTATACAAATCAGTACGGATCCTCAATCATCCGTCCTGTACAACCTGGCCACTAAAGCAATTAATGAACCAAACTTTTTCATACATTTTCACAAGACAAATATGTAGCATTAATATTTGCACATCAATATAGAAAGCAAGAAGGTACAGGTTTTAATATACAGAGCGTCGACGTTTCGACTCGTCTTAGGGCCTTTCGGTCATTTATGCCTGGGCCATGCGAGTCTTCATCAGGACAATAAAAACGGGACAACCAAGGGTTAGAGATGACCCTACAAAGGAGGAGAATAAATATTTAGGCTGTTGCCAGGGCATGTGTATCTAAAGTAGATGCCCCAAGTATATCTAAGTTGCTTACCCTCAAAGGTGTAGAAGTGGTGTTAATTCCCACGTTCAAATAAATAGTTTTCAATCCTATAAAGCAATAAACAATAGGGTTGTATCAAAGTCGAGATTGTTAATACTTTACAGCAAGCAGTTCCCAATGAGGACCAAAAGTAATTACCTTAAGCTCAAATGTGGGAGTTAATATTTATTATTATTTTTTACACTTGTATGGCGCATAGCTACCCAAAAAGGGTTTCCCGGCGCCGAGCCATATCACTGAACGGAGGTATGAGATGAGCTGATCATTCGAGTTATTTCTCGAAAAGCCAGGTCTTTATGCTTTTCCTGAACCTGGCATAGTTGTCTTCCTTGCGAATGTGAAGAGGGAGTGTGTTCCAGAGAGTGGGCCCTAGGAATGAAAAGGACCTCCCTCCCATTCTCGCCAGTTTGAACCTAGGTACCCCAAAATTTGCTGCAGTTTGAGAGTGCAAATTCCATCCAGGAATGTAAGGGGGGGCCAGTGCTTGCAGGTATTTCGGTGCTGTACCGGCTTTGATCCTGAACATGTAGCTCAGGGCTTTGAACCTGATGTGGTTTTCAACCCTGAGCCAATGCAGGTCCTTCAGGTGTTTCGATACACTGGCGGTTTTCGGAATTTTGCATAGAAGTCTTGCGGCTGAATTTTGAACAAGTTGCAGCCGCCTAATTACAGACTGATTCGAACCCAGATAAAGAATGTTGCCGTAGTCAAGACGAGAAGTAATAAGTGCATTGACTACGGTCTTTTGGGTCGCAGAGGGCAGCAGCCAGAGGATTTTCCTCAGCCACTTCATGATGGTGAAACAGAGGCCTACGACTTTGTTGGCTTGTTGTTTCATGGAGAGGTCATTGTCGATAGTGACCCCCAGGTTTCTTACTTGGGTGGCTGGTATGGGGAGGTTTCCTAACTCAGAGGGCCAGTGGGAGGAGTTCCCTAGGTCTTTGTTTTTCCCCAGAAGGAGGATCTCCGTTTTCTCACCATTTAACTTCAGCTGGTTGGTAGACATCCAGCTGAAGATATTAAGGAGCCCATGTCTGAGAAGGGATGGGGCTAGGGGATTAGATTCAGACAGTGAGAAGATGATCTGCGAGTCATCCGCATAAGTCATGAGGGTGAGTCCTGATCTGTCTGCTAAGTCGGCCAGGGGTCGGAGGTAGAGGTTAAAAAACAGTGGGCTCAAGATAGTCCTGGGGTACTCCATGCGGGGCGCTGAACGTTTCTGAGCAAGCGAGGGAAGATGTGATGTGAAACGTCCTTTGTGTCAGGAAAGATCTGATCCACTTGAGTGTGGCACCACAGATACCATTTCTACTAAGCGTGGCAAGTCGTTTATTGTGTGAGATGGTATCAAAGGCCGCACTCCGGTCTAACAGAATGAGTGCGACTGTTTGACCCTCATCTAGGAGTTTCCTGATGATTTCGGTTACTCCTAGTAGAGCAGTTTCGGTGGACAAACCTGCTCTAAAACCGGACTGTGACGGGTGAAGGAGGGAATTTTCTTCAGTGAAAAGGGTGAGGGCGGAGTGGATGTGTCTGTCTAGAAGTTTCGAGAAAGCTGGGAGAAGAGATATGGGTCGGTAATTGGCTAGTAATTCGGGGTTAGCTGTGGGTTTTTTCAGAAGTGGACTAACCATGGCGTGTTTCCAGCGAGCATCCATGTCCTGCTACTCACGAGTATTTATCTGTAAAACAAATAATGTGTATCAGGACCTTCACATCCCTGCTGATGTTAATAAAAGGGATTATCCAGAAAGATGGAATGTTGCCTGTTCCAGCAATCCAGAATTAAAGAAGTAGCAATCCTCTTCTTTAAAAATAGTAACCCATCGTGCTAGGTACTAGTAGGTCCTTTTCTACGAATCAGGTAGCTGAAATATATCCAAGGCATACAGGATATTCAAAACGCTGGCATGATACGAAAGAAAGCCAGTCAAAAATTGAATTTCCTCAAAGCAAATGCTCACCGTTTCGTCTACCTCACGTCATCCCATCATAATCCAGAGTCACCATGCGACTGCAACGAACGGCTGAAAACCGATCTGAATTGATGGAAATCGAGGAAGGACTTCACACGTGTCCCGTAATGCCGAGAAATCGGACATGGTCGTGTTATTATGTCACATCCACCCAATTGTTGGTGTGCCTATGTGCATTAATCGTTATGTCCACAATAGTGAGATTTAAGGCAATTTTGATACAATCCTCAGAGCGGTGGCCATCTTAGGTTGGGGCACAACACCTCGGTCCGAATGTCTTTTACATTAGTTCCTGGTTGTGCTATTTCATGCATAACTACAAACAGACTGCACAGTTGTCAAGTGGAGCCAATAATGTCACTGCCACTTAATTCTTGGCACGCTCTTGAGCATGAATCATATTATACACAATTATAAGGCAATTTTAATATATTAGAGATGGCCCTCGAAACGTCGGCCATCTTAGAATGGAACAACATGGATCAATCCAACTGTCTATTAACTAAGTTCCTAGTTGTACTTATAAATGCAATAGGTGTCACATTATGCCAATGATGTCGATGTTGGCCAAGATCAATTATTATCTGTGTTCCGCTATATATTCATGCTGTTATTTGCATAAAACCTTTCCACTCAATTTCCGGTTGAAGCAAAGTTTATTACAATTGTGAGCATCCTCATGGTGGTAGCCCACTTAAATTTGGCCGGCAAAGATCATTACAAGAATTTATCATAAGTGACCCATTGTATCACCGCTCAACAAGGCCAAAAGTGGCCCAGGACAATTATTTATTGCAACCATTGTGGCGCTAAAAATCGCGCTAACCAGCTAAAGCAATCATTAAAAACCATGTTTGATTGTTAACCTCAAAGCTACTGTATCTCTAATTACATGAACAGAGGCAACAGGAGGTGGGATTCAATCATTCAAGTAGGGCATTAGATATATATACCGCCTTCTATGACCGACAACATGTATACATATATACATCAAACCTTTCTTAACCAACATTTAACAAAACATTAATAAACACAATTACATAAAAAGTCATATCATATTGAATTACAGTAAGTCATATGTTGAACTTATGGATCAATGACAGTTGTTTCATACGGGCTCCTGGTGTATGCAAGTAGGATTCAGCTGAAAAGTTAAGACTATATCTCAACTAACGTGAACACTATACTCACAGGAGTGCCACCTGTCTGTTAATTTCTTCCAACTCATTCAATCCTTTGTTCACCGTGTCTAGACAGTATATCCATTTGCATTCCCTTCGACTCAAGGTACTGCTCAGGTCCCCCCCTCTTAGAGTAGCTCTCACCTTTTCAATTATCCACCACCTTAAACTGCTAGGCTCATGTTCAAAAGTGGTGAAGTGCTCCACTAATGGTGCTCCTACAGTTTTGCAGCGTATGCGGCTAGTGTGTTGTAGAATGCGGCATTTGACTTTCTGGATTGTCTGTCCCACATACATAAAACCACAGGGGCATAAGATGGCATAAATCACCCCTGTGGTATTGCAATTACTGTGTTCTTTCAACATATGTACCTGATTATTATAGGTAAATGTAGTGCATTCTATAGTGAGAGAACATGCTTTGCTTGAACCACATTTAGTGTGGCCTTTCACTGGGGGGAGACCCCATAGTGTTGGCACCACCGTCGGCAAAAGGGATTTTATCAGATGGTCCCTAATATTCCTACCCTTCCGGAATGCGTGTAGGGGAGGCAATAATCCCCCTACTTCCTCTTTTACAAGGTGCCAGTGCCAATTTATTGCTCTCTTAATCGCATTACTCTTAGTATTAAAAGTGGTCACACACCAATCTTTCTTCACTGGTAGGTTTTTTTTGCACATTTAAGAGGTGTTCACGTCACGTTCACATCATCGATGTACCTAGCCCACAAAGAGATGTGGTTCCGATATGGATTGTTCTGATTTAACACATAGTCATGCTCATACTCGCTCATAAATATTATCGCTAGATTTGGGGCAAAGCTTGCCCCCATCGCTACGCCCTTCGTTTGCACATAGTATTTCTCCTGGAACATGAAGAAATTCTGTGTCATAGCTATAGTCAAGAGTTTGATGATAAACTCAGTTGAGACCCTATGGGGTGCCGGTCTACGGTTAAGGATAACCTCTATACAATTTACGGCTGCCTGTTGAGGAATGTTAGTATACAGGGCCGTGATGTCCATGGTGGCTAACAGGCACGTCTCCTGATCATACTGACGTCCGTCTACCAACTGAATCGTTGCCATTGTGTCACGTAAATAAGTAGGTGTAGCGATCGCTGTAGGTTTTAAGGACACATCTATATATTTGCATAGAGGTTCAAGCAAGGAACCGCACCCCGATATGATGATGATTGAGGATCCGTACTGATTTGTATAGCTATTGTGAATATTTTATGTCACTATTCTTTGAATTTCTCCTTTCTTTCTAACCACCAAACACGTCTTATCGCACCCCTTTTCTATTTTTGCAAGCTCCATTTGGGGCAACCAATATGATTCGCATTGATCTATAGCCAGGAACTGTGTGGCTTGATTGACCTAGAGAGAATGGATTAAAAAATTGCTCTTGGTCCTATATTGGTGCTGTTGTCTTCTTATGTTTCTCTATGAATATGTGCATATATTGGATAGAGCTGATTGATTTGTACATGCTCCAAAATTGGTTTAACTGATGATTGCTGACTGATTAATTCAGTTGATAAAGTATAGAGGTTTCGGACCACTGTTTATTAATATCGTATGATACCCGGGTCCAGTATCTTTTGGATTACCCCATTACATTAATGGCTATAGAAGGTACGATCGCAGGTCGCTCTAGCACAACAGAAGCGACTAGAGCACAGCATACAAATACACCTGAAAGAGCAAGACAGAGTCTGCAGCATTCCAGGAGCTGATCAGAGACTGTTGGGCATGAACCTAGACTGCAGGAGCATAGTACAGAATTAGATTGAATTGACACAAACTACAATAGAAGAGTATAATGGAGTTTTGAGGAGGAGCACAGACTGTGGGATCATGGTCCACATTGTGGAACCACTACAGAGACAGCAGGAGCATAGCAGTGGATGAAACCAAAGGGAGAGCTGAATAAATGTGTATGATATATCTATAGCACCAAACTATCTAAAAGGTGGCGGAGCACTGTACGTGGTCAATGGAAAGCTTGAAGTCTGTGAGTAATGGGGGAGGATGTAGTTGGCTAATGAATTGTCATGTTGTGTTCTTTGAAGAGGTGAGTCTTCAACACTTTTCTAAATTGGAGCAGTAGAGAGGCAGTTCTCGTGGGTATGAGGATTTTGTTTTAGATCCCAGGTGCATATACGGAAACGTCCTTTTGTCTTGTTTTTTTTCTTACACTTCTTAATCTGCAATTTCATGGTGCCCTGGTTTAAGGTATTCTGAAAGCCACCAGAAATTCTGCACTTGTCTGCAAGATCAGCAGGGGTGCTGGTTGTGATGGCTTTGTAGATTATGCAAATGGTTTTGAAGATGGTGTGGGCTGGTAAAGTGAGCCAATAGAATTCCACCAGGGTTGGGGTGATTTGATCACATTTCTTCAGGACCCAGTAGAGATGTGATGTGGCATGGAGGATGCCCCTAGGGGGTGACGGTGTGAATCTGGGAGTTCATGACGTAGGGCATTACCACCATCAAAATGCAAAAGTATAAGTGCTTGAGCAGCAGTTCTGCAGACACTTTCTGGAGTAACACTTACTTTTTTCACATTTAATCTCGGTTTCTGGAGAGAAAAAATCTTCTCATTTGGGAATGTGTTTCCTGCAGGACACTAGTTCACAGTTCTGCCTTGTCAATTTCTCCTTAAAGGTTGATAAAGTATGCACTGTTAACACTTGCACTGGGATGCATTGGAGACCCTTCTGTCTTTATCAAACGTTTCGATGGTACCAAGTCCCAACTTTACATCACTTAGAATGACGACTCTATAAAGATTGTAATAAACTTGGCATTCTTTGCAATCTTTATTCATGAGTCATTGTGTTGTACATGTGTAGCATTACAATATTTCGACAGAGGGTGTCAGGATATATGGCAGCTGCTAATCTGTTGGGGTTAGTCTGCTGCTTTTTAATTGTCTGATTTCTTCAGAGTGTTTATCATTCTTGTTCGTGTACCCACAGAGCTTTTTGTGCTGGGAATCTTGCAGTTGGATTATTGTCTTGGTTTCCCGAGAATTGTTTCCAATCTGTTTTTTCTGGACTCTGTTGCTAATCTTATATTACTGTATGCTTTGCCAGTATCTAATGGAAGTGCTGTCGTGCAGCCAGTTTTTATAATTCTAGTATCACAGCTCCAAAGCCATTTCGTGTGGATTTTTTTAAATGAAGTTTGTGGTTGCCAAGTTCTTAGCCTGCACATGATCTATGGTTGTGTGAATCTGCCCTGCTTGCTTATCTCCCCCTAATTTTTGGTTGTACTGCGTTCTTCAAGAAATTCTTTCACTTAATTTCTGCAGGATGAGACATTGAAATCTTTCCTTGTGTTTTTTTTCACCACTGTCCTTGTTGAACACGTTGCTGGACCATCGTGTCTCGACTAACTGGGATACAAGATCAAAAATGCTGTACTCCCAGCCGCCTTCCAATCACGATGAATAAACACTGCAGGATGTGCTTAAGTTAATTATCATAGTATTTAGGGATGTTCAACACTGGCCCGTGGATGCTGAATACTTTCCAGATTTTTAGGATACAGATCCACTTAAATTCAATGAGCATTCTTTCATGAGTTCATGATGTGTCCTTGTGGTAACTTTCAAGCCCACCTGGGGCAATTGTAAGCATCCCTTCAAGATACTTTAATTGATAAGAGAATTGCTAGAAACACACCTTTTCAGTTAGTAGGCATAGGATGGTCTCTGTCCTTGAAATTGGTAACAAGAAGCTTTGGTATCCGCTTCACTATACAAGTTCTTTCCCATAGATCATATATTAGCTGTGTTCTTTAAGGCTGTGCTTTACATTTTAGCTATTAATGTTATGGTTCCGCACCATTCAAAAAAATATACTGGCACATGATAACTTTAGAAAGAAATGCACTAAAGTAGCTATTTGTTAGAACTAGTTAGGACAATCCACACACATTGTGTTGCAGACAAAAGAAACTAGCAAAGGCAATAGGTATAGATTGCATTTTCAGTAATAAGACGACAGAACTATTTATTGGCTTTGCCAAAGTCACTGGTTGTATATTTGTATTCCATCAGTATCCCAGCAAACTGAACAAGGCTAAGAATATCTTCAGGATGCTGAACAATGTGTGAAAGTCATCTCAGTACAACAGCAAGCTGAGTATTTACCAGAGCTGTATTCTGTCCAAACGGTTGTATGGCTCAGAATGCTGGGGATGATGAAAAATGACACCACCAAGCTGTCATCCTTCCACATCAGTAACCTGAGAAGAATCTTGCTCATTTTCTAGCCACAAACCATCTACAACCAGGAATCACTCACCGGATGCAAGCAAGAATGCATGGACACCATCATTATGAGAAATATGGAGATTGATAGGGCACACCATCAGAAGAGAACACGACTCCATGACAAGGCCAGCTCTCAACTGAACCACAGAAGCCAAACAAGAGAGGCAGGCCAAATAACACCTTGAGGCGAATTATGGAAACAGAAATGAAGAACTTATGGCCAGTGCATTATCACCCCAGCAGTAGAAGCAGGGAATCTGAATCTTATCAGGGGAACAGCAGCTGAATGTGATTCCAAGGTACTTCAAAGGACGTTCCTCTAATAGAAACTAATAGAGGAGCAAAATATGAGCCTGTGCAGTTTCCAGAGCATATGCATGACTTTCTTGAAATGAGCTTCCATGTCTCATGTTAGTAGCTGCATTCTGCACAAACTTTTGCCTCCTAATCCGATTTCAGAAGTTGTTCTGCATGCGAGTGGTTTGTTTAGTCCACAAAGAAATTGTTGTGAAGTATTAAGCGTGATTATTGGTCACAGACTCAAAGAATGGCTCATCAGTGCTGGAACGTAGTAAACCATTGAAACCATAGAAACTATGGTTACTCTGGTTAAGGTTGCAATATCAGAATGTCTGTGTACTGAATTGATTACCAGTAGTATGTATTTGCTAGCACGCGTCTACTTTTAGACTCTTAACACTTTCCTGCTTTTGTATTGTTGTTCAGCCGATACCTCATGGAGAAGGAAAGTTGAGCTATGAAATATTTTAAAACATCTGCTTTTGTGTGTATGAAATGCAAAGATGCCTACGGCTTCACTGTGCTGGAAACTGCTCTGCAGGTTAATATGGACTGAGCGACTAACTCCAAGAAACATAAGGAGGGTGGGAGCACAGTGACTGACATCCCAGCACTCAATTTGGCCCAAAGCATCATGGTGAATGCAGTGCAATGTAACACTTATTTCAGCAGCAGTCTTTAATTTTTCACCCTTGTTGTTGCAGCCTGTGCTGTGTAACTCTAGACTTTTGTGTCTGGATCCATTCCTTCATCAGTAAAGAGTAGCAAGTCGTTTTGGGGTGTTGGAAATGTTGCCCAAAGTCTTTTCAGGTCTCTGTACCACTCACTGGGCTATATTGAAGCATAGTCTAGAGGTGGAAGGTATTGATAACACTACCATGTGAAAATAGTAATATTGAGGATGATGGAGGGTCTGACGAGGTAGGTGAGGGGAACGATGTGTACAACAGGGCAGTGAGGCACTAGAGACACATGGTAAGATGGTCAGTGTTGAAGTAGAACGCCATAGATTTATTTTCGCGGGTACAGACATCTTCCATCCATAGATCAGTATAAATATGAAGATGCAAGATAAATTGTTATGCCTCAAAGACCCTTCATTAGAGTAAGCTATAGTAGTAGCTAAACAATCAGAAGTTACGTCTTGCTTCGTAAAGGAGCCAGAGAAAAAGGGTCAGATGAAGCATCAGTCATGTCACTTGGGGAGTTTGCCTCCAGTTTCTTCGCGATTCCCTCCCAGTATATTGTGTCACCTGTATTAGAGGCGTATATGTTAGCTACCAGTATAGTTTTGTCACCTCTCAAGCGTGTTATTAGCAGTCTCCATTCATCGTCATGTTGCTGGTTTTCAATGGCTATCTTTGATTTCCTATTTATTAGCGTGATGACTCCTCGTTTCTTACCTATTGCAGGTGAGCAGGCTACCTGTCCTATCCATCTTGCCCTGAGCTTGGCCGCATTCTCCGAGGAGAGTTTGGTTTCTTGTAGGAGTATAACATCCCCTTTGGTCTTTGCTAGGTAGTCAAGTATTTTCTTTCTCTTGATCGGGTGGGTTAGGCCCTTTACGTTGAGGGATACTATCTTTAGGTCTGTTAGGAGCGCTGTGTTATTGTGTGGCGTAGCCGTGTTGTTCTTATGTGTCATGGCTTACCATTTATGGGCCTCGTCGTCTCCCTCCCCCTGTCTGATTTCTCTGCTTTGGGCGCAGTCATGGGCTGGGAGCGGCGGAACTTGGAATCTTTGGGCCTAGTGGTGTGTTTCGGGTTGGTTGATTGAAGTAGCAGCATGGCACAAAGCGGCCTGCCAGAAGGCATCATGTGGGGACTTACATGGACAAAACAATACAGACGTACAGAACAGACAAGACAAACTCCCTCTCACCCTCCCATACCCCCCCTCCCTGAGCTGAGCCATTGTACTGTAGACGTGCGATGGCAAGATCCCTCCCGCCTGCCCCCGGGATGTGTTAGTTCGCAATGGTGGTTTTACTAACATTTTATACTACGTTTCTATCTACACACACATTTATCTACTGCTAAGTGGCCTCTATCCCCCGCCCTGTTCGGTGTATATATAAAGGATATATAAAAGTCTTTTTGCCGCTCTTGATTGTGTTTCTCCCAATGTTCGCTGGGTTAATGTACTGTTCTATGTTGATATGCAGTTCTGGGTTCCCAGACCATGACCTATTCTCTTTGGGGGCGCCGGGTTACGGACGGCAGTGCTTGCATGTGTTCATTGAGGTGGACTTTGTTTTCTTGAGGTATATAGGTTGACCGTTAATGTTCCTTCATTCTGCTCTCCTGTTTCCATAATGTTCCTGAGTGATTGCTGCGTTACTTTTTTCTCCCATTACATCCGTCCCCTAATCTGCAGATAGATCAGGTGACTCGCTCCTCTTGCTTGACGGCGTTGCCGTTTCCATCTCCTGCTGTACAGGGCCAAGAAGGTATCTTGATAGTTCGGTCGGGTCCTCGAAGATGAGTGTTCTCCCTCTGTTGCTTATTCTAAATTTGGTGGGGCCCACGAAGGAGAACATGATTTATTTCCTTAATTTGTCTCTCTGGGCCAAAAATCCCTTCCTTATGTCTACTGTGGTTTTCGAGTAATCTTGTGTGAGGATTATTTTGTGGCCGTTCCATTGAAGGTTTGGATTTTTCCTTGCTATTCCAAAAATGGCTTCTGTGTGATGTGATCGTAATGGTTTGCAGATTATGGGTCTCGGGACCGATCTGTTTGTGAGTTTGAAGGCCGGCACTCTGTATGCCTTGTCTAGCTCAAAGCGACAGTTAGAGGGACACTAATAGACATTAAAGCCAGGCGTGATAAGGAAGCTAAAGCACACCTAGACCAATTACACCAATTAGAAAGTGACATCAAGCAACTAGAAACAACACACATTGGGGACACGATGAACGCCAACTCCTAAAAGAACTTACAGGAAAAAAATACGAATTCAGCAAAATCCTGAGCGAAAGAGCAGGTCTGTGGATACAAAAATACAAAAAAATTAACCTATGCGAGGCAAACGAGGCAGGACAAATCCTAGCGTCATACCTTAAGCACAAACAGAGACAACACACCATCTCATATATCACAGACTCCAACAACAAAACGCACACCCACCACAAGGACATCCTACGCACGTTCAGGGATTCCTACCAAGACCTCTACAAAAGAGACGAAACCCTTGACCTGGAGGGTTGCAACTCATACCTAGATAGACTAACCGGCCCAGGATTTCAAACGAGGAGGCCCTGTCGCTAGGCCAGGAAATAAAAATTAACTAAAGGGCAGTCTCCTTCTACAAAACGTTCCAAACTCATCTAATCCCAATCATGAAAAAAGTCTTTAACCACTGCGAGAGGGAGAGCTTCATGAGGAAAGTGATGGCACTGTATAAAACCCCCAAAGCACAGATATCTATAAATGGGTCAATTTCACACCAATTTAATCTCCAACGGGGGACAAGACAAGGTTGCCCCCTATCCCCCACACTGTTTTTACTAGCACTCGAGCCCCTGATTAGAGACATCTTAGCCAATAGGAATATACAGGGAGTCACCATAAACAAGATTACAGCCAAAATTGCAGCCTATGCGGACAACATACTCATAATAACAGAAGACCCAGTAATAGGCGACGCGGGACTAACCTGGCAACTCGAGTTCGTCAAATACCTAGGGATCCAATTTGGGAGAAACCTAAAGACCACTCTCGAGCAAAACGAGAGATTAACCCTAGGAGTCCTGGTTGCCCAAATTCATTACTTGGTGGGGAAGAGTAGACACCATAAAGATGATGATCACTCCAGTGGTAAACTACCTGGCGGGAATGCTCCCCCTCTCACTTACAAACGAATTCCACCACAAGGTAGAACAAATGATAAACCAGTTCCTATGGCAGGACTAGAAGCCTAGAATAAGCCTACAAAAGCTAAAACTAGAGAAGAGACTAGGTGGGCCAAACGTGGCAGACTTCAGGACACTCCAGACGGCCTTCATAGCAAGACAGGGTTGGATGAGTTGCAATCATTTGAACCTCAACCCAGGCAAGACTGAATTGGTCTTGCCTGGGCAGAGCACACTAAGCTGGAACCCATGCTTTTGGCCATCAAGCATGGGGGCTCCACCTTCCAAGTCATCTTCAGTTAAAAGTCTGGGAGTACTTATTAGCGAGGATCTGTCTCTGAAAAGACAGGTAGGCGCGGTGGTGTCATCTAGTTTTTTTCAACTAAAGAAAATCAAGAAAATTGCTTGTTTCTTTTCTCCGGATGCCCTTACCCAGATTGTAATTGCCTTGGTCCTGTCGCGTCTAGACTTCTCTAACAGCCTCTACCTTGGCCTTCAAATTGAAGAGTTAAAACGCCTCCAGCTGGTCCAAAACCAGGCTGCCAGACTTATTCTGAACCTTTCTAAAAGGCAGTCCATCAGATCAGGGTTGAAACAGTTACAATGGCTGCCTGTTGAGCAGCGAGTTGCTTTTAAAACAGGGTGCATTCTATTTAAGTCCCTACACGACTCTGGCCCTAAGTTCATTAGAGACCTGTTCATCAGATACGATCCTCCTCGCAATCTTCGGTCCGCTCACAAATCCCTTTTGAGTGTCCCTTCTTACAAGAGGAAGCGTCTAGGCGTTGCTGCTTTGATCACCTTGCAGCCACCTTCTGGAATTCCCTTCCTCTTCAATTGAAATTGAGCGGTAACATTCTGAGCTTTAGACACTCTCTCAAAACCTGGCTATTCTCCCAGGCTTATTGCTGAGCTGCTTTATCTCTATTTTTAACTGCTGTGCTGTGTTCCCTCCTATAGCGCCATGAAGCCCTTGGGCGTACGAGCGCTTAATAAATTAATATTAACATTAACATTAACAGGGGATGTACTAGATCCTTCCAAACAAGAAATACACCCTAACCTGGCTCACTATTGAGAAGGCCATTCTAAATAACGCAGACCCAATAACTCTCCTCACGGCCAACAAACAGGCACAAAAGAATAGCCAAATACTTAAAAACACAAGATGCACGCTACTTAAGGTAGACCAAAAACTTGAACACAGCATCAAAAACTACTGGGAATCCCTTTGGTCAAACCTAGGATTAAATATAGGGGGAAACTCCTGGAAATAGAATCATGGAAAAGATTAATGGTCTCATACCCAGCCCATCTGGAAGACGAGGGAAAACCATGCACTTTTAACGACATAAAAATACGTCATAACCTACCGGACATAGAACTCTACAACTTCCTCAAAATCAAAACATGAGGGAAAGGTTATTGAAGATCTTGGATGAAGGTCATGGAGGAATGTCTGGTATGAAGTGGAAGGTGAGAGAGGATTTTTGGTGACCGGGGTAGGCTGGGATGTGGAAAGGTACGTAAGGAAATGTATGAGTTGTGCACATAGTGACAAGACACTTCGCAAAGCAAACACTGGTATTCCCTCAGCTTTTCCGTGTAAAACGTGACAAAGTAGATATGGTGTTATGTGGTCCATTAGAGTTGGAAAGTTGTGGAAACAAGTTTGTCATAGTTACGGTGAACTACTATTCCAAATGGCACAAGGTGAGCTTGGTGAACAAAGTGAAGACCTGAACAGTGATTGAATGTTGTGAGGATGTGTGGAAAAGGGAAGGTTTTCCTGAAGACGTATTTGTATTGACAGAGTTTGAAGTGTATTTGGAACAGTCTGGAGTGAAGCTTGTGAGGACCGCGATTGGGCATCCACAGGAAAACGGCTTAGTGAAAAGATACAGTTGTCTGTGCAAAAGTTATTGAACCACTCCACTTAGTTAAAAGCACCTTTTGTGTTATTAAAGGAGGAAGCCAACTACTAAAGCTCTAGCAGAATGAATGGGAAAAATGGGGAAAATAACAATAAATGAAGAGTTAAGAAAGGTACAAATTAAACAAACCAAGTACATGTCTTCAAGAGAAGTACCCATCTCATTAATTCCTGCTGAAACGAGCCTTTGCAAACTTTGCTTTTAATACTTAGCCACCACGGACACTCTGACGCTGACTCTTCTCCGGAGTGGCTGTCTTTTTGTCTTTATGCCCTGAAGAAGTCCATCACTGGATGAAACGCGTTGGCTGTGGCTTTGTTTAAAAAAATATTTTCAATAAAAGAAGAGGCTTTAAAAAAACACTATGGACACGGACCTGATAATTTGATATGTCTATTTTTTCCTGTTGCGAAGTGGTGCACCTTCGCGATTTGTTTGGAATTGTTATAATCCTGTATTGAATTGCACCATGGCAGTGGGTGCATTAACAGTGTGCACACATAATTGATAGGGGTCTCCCATTAGGGATAGCGGGACAGGTGCTAGGTTCCTACAGGGTACACTGTTAAAGTTTTTTCTACTTATAATGTGGAGTTGGACGACGGGAAAATATGGAATATATGAAACAGTCAGGTGTGGTGAAGCAGAAGTGGGAAGATGGTTATATAATGAGGGCAAGAGTGAGGAGAGAAAGAACGTTTTAGGAAAGGAGGTTAAGGAGGAAAAAGGAGCGACTGATGTGAGGAAGAGTGATAGGACAAGAAAGCTACTTGAATATTTGGACTGTGTCTTGAATAAAAATTGATACTTGACATTATAAATTGAGAGGCATGTAATTAAAATTGTGTATATTTATTGTGGATGTATCGTCTGACATGTGTGTGGTGCATTAGTTTGGTTTCATTGTGTATGTAAGGGGGGGTTGGGAAGGGAGATGTGTTGTAGATTATGTAATAGGAAATGTCTATGTAACAGTAGTCCTAGCAACGCTTGATTGGCAATGAATTAGAATATGGAATGTAGAATGGATGACTTTGACTGTACACAGCCTGGCAGTTGCTGGCTCTGTCTTGCCAGGGTTGGTCGCATGTATGTTCTTAATGAATACAGAAGGACATAAATTCTGGTTGAAGTGTGTTTCGTCACGTAGTATTATGTTTGTGTGTTCTCTCTAGAAGACCATAATGTGCCGTGTACGCCTCAATTTCATGAAGTAGAAGTAAAGTCTACACCATGGTGCCCAGTTGTGCTCAAGCTGAGCTAGCAGTAGTGTGGGTGTTACCATTGAATAGATATTCTCATAATGTGCATTGTGTATTGGAAAGGTTATTGGAGTGAGTATCCCATGTCGGAAGGATCTCAGTGCAGTGTGTTGAAGAGGTTCTAGGCATGGCGCATGGAGGGCCTCTGGTTCACTGCAGAGAGTTTGTGTTCTTATCATGTTAGAGGTTTCTCAGAACTGGATGTTGGGCAGCTAGGTGCTCTGCAAAGCATGTCGCATGTTGAAGATTTGTTGTATGTTTCTCTGCATGGTGTAAAGTGTGTGTTGGAGATGGTTTAGCAGTGTATCATGGACCTGTTGTAGAGTTCTACGCATATTGTTCTGATGTGTTGAAGAGATTCTCCACAATATATGTGGTCTATCATGGTCTGTTGGAGAGTTTTAAACAGTGTGCTGGTGTGATGAAGTGGCGGTCAGCTGAGTGTGCAAAGTGTTGGTGGAAGCAGCACACGTGCTAAACCTTCTCCTTCGTGGTGTGCACACACTGCTGGCAATCTCCCGAGCACATTAGCATAGTGTTCTTAGAATTCTTCATAATGTTTTGAGCAAACTGTGAAAAACTCTCCAAGACACCTTGAGCACTCCTCTGGGAAACATGCAATATTTAATGCTGCTGAATGCGCAGAGAGAAGCTGCCAAGCAAATGTCCTGTGAAACCTTCAATAGACCATGCACTGTGCTGAGAATCTCTCCAAGAGCTTCAAGACTGAAATGCATACAGTCTCTCACTGTGTTCTGAACCCAGTCACATATACTTAACGAAACTCTTGAAAACTGAATTATTCAGATTAGCTTTTAAACAGACCTTCCGGGTCCTCATAGGCCACCATCCCAGCACATCAGCCGCGGTCACTTACTCAATCTGATTCCTCCATGTTCTCCCACCAAATAGCCTTTTCTTCGGAGAGGGCATTTGTCCTATATCTTTCATGCTTTAAAGTAACCAAAAGGTTGCCCATATCGCTTTATAAAACTCCTAACTAAAAGGCCAATAATGCACACTGTGCTGGTAACACCCAAGCAGACCAAGAAAACTCTAAAGATATTTAAGCAGTGTGTGCATGACGTACAAGCTGTGTGCAAACTGAAGTGGCATAGTGAGCCAAATAACGATGGTTTATTATGCTGCCCTGAGCGATTGCTGGTGATCAGACAAATTGCAAGCATTTCTCCCATCACCTTTTGTGTATTTGATGTAGTGCCCTAAGTGGCAAGGGTATGCCCAGACGTGTTCCATTGCTCACTGTGCCACTAATGCTACTAGAATCAAGCTATACCTGGTTGATGAGCCCTTATCTGGGCGAAATCGGTCCTAGGTTTGTTATATACCGGTTTGGTGAGGACCTGGTTTGGCAGGCAGTTTGGGCTACGCTTTTTTTTTAGAAGCAGGGTCCAGGCTGATTTGTGTATGGCTGGGTCCAAGCTGAGGTGGCATAGTGAGCAAAAGAACGATGGGTTGGTATGCTAAACCGAGCTATTGACAGTGGTTAGACAAGGTGCAAGCATTCTTCTCGTCACCTTTATTGTTTTGATGCAAACATTATCAGCAGGGTGTGAGAGTGGGTTGGAGAGGTTCTTGGTGTGTGTATGGCATGTCGGAGAATTCTTAGCAAAGTGTGTTGTAAGGTTCTCTACACTGTGTTCTGAGGACAGTCGCTGGTTGGTTGAATATGTACTCAGTAACATGCATGGCATGTTGAAGGGTTCTGAGAGCAGTATGCTGGTATGTTGGAGTGGTTTTCCATGTATTCATCCCTGTTGAATGGCTCTATGCATTTCGTGTTTGAAGGGTGGCCAGCACAGTGCATTGGGTAGGTTCTCAACAGTTTGTACATGATGTGTTGGGTTCTAACCAGAATATTGATGATGCACATCGGTTTTAAGAAGTCCTTGTCACAGTGCATAGCGTTTTTGGGTTCCGCTTAGTTTGTATGGCATAGGATGCTATTACAGTGAACATATGCAGTATTGTCTGTTGAATTTGGATGAGATATATAGGGCAGGGTACTGGAATTATGTGGCATGGGTTGAGCAAATTATGCAGCAAGGGAAAGCAAATGATGTGGCATAATGCGGCACGTTCTTTTAATAGTATTTCTTCATTATTTTGATCTTTTTACACATGGCAATGCTGTCTGGGCTAAATGTCACCTAATTGATACCAGTTTCACAACCAAATACATCAATAGGCAATTGAAAGATGACCAGTTAACCTTTTCAAAGGGTCTTCCAATGCGAACAAACACATTTCCACATTTTTAGTAACTTTTGATCTGTTTAAGCTACAAACAATTTTTAAATACATCTGACAAATTATTCAGAAGATGGTGTATTATATGCCAAATGAGGCAAATTATTAATTATGCTATTAAAAAAAAAATCATGGCCGCAGAACTGCATACCTTCAGTGGCCCTGATCTAGGGCTGTTTTCATCTCGGTGCAGTGTGACTGGTGTGTTGAGAGAGGGGTAGTACAGTGCATGGCATGTAGTAGATGCTTTTGGCACATTGAATGGTGCCTTGGACAGGTTTGAAGCACGGAGTGGGTGGGTATATTCTTTGGTTTACAGCATATTGCGAATGACTTATTGGAGAAATTCTCAGTAGTGTCAACGTAATGTTGAAAAAACTGAGTACAAAGTACGTAGTGTATTGGATAGCTTTGCAGGCATCCCGTTAAAGAGGCTCTCGCCACAGTGTTTGTGGCTACATTTCGGGCTAGTGCCATACTTGAGATGTTTTCGGCAACTTTCATAATGTGATGAAGATGTTTGTTTCAGTGTCCGAAGTGTATTGGGACGTTGTATGCACTCTGTTCCTGTCACTTTGATGATGGCCTTGACATCTACACAGAGCATCAAAGGCATCAGTTGATGTCCTGGCATCTTGGAGAAGTTCTGAGTGATGCATCTCTCGTGCATTGATGCGCTCCACCCACTTTAAGTTGTATGTTAGATTTGCAGCTCAGTCTGCCTGGCACGTTGGGGGGGAGGTGGGGGTGGGGGGGGGGGGGAGGGTTCTCAGCGCAGTGTTGGTCTGCAGCACTGTTTGCTATATAGTGGAAAAGTTCTCAATGCATTGTGCGGTGTGTGTTGAAGACTGCTTACTATGCTTGGTGAAATTTGCAGTGGAGTGTAGAGAGTGGTGTATACAGCGACGGCACTCCTTGAAGAAAGTGTGACTGCAGGAGGACGTTCCCACTCACACCCCATGTTGTGAACGACAACAGTGAAACTAGGGTACATGTTTCAAATGTCGGCAAGTATTGCACAGCCTGTGTACATACAGCACATCCCTGCTATTAGGTATTCCCTATCAGGAGGAATTGTGAAAAGCCTAGGGATCTGTATCCTGAAGAAGGCCTATGACCCGTAGGGGCAGTTAGTAGAGGCTGAAACATGTTGATACTGGCAGTAAGGGTGATGGACATAATCTCTCTAAAATACCCATTCTAATTTTAATCCTGTCATTGGTGGCCCATAATAAACAAGGTTAGGGTATTTCACTTAGTTTTAATATTCTTTTTTTCTGCATTTGGGATTCCTTTCAAGATTTTTTTTTCTTTTTCTAAAACAAAAGAAATCCGCTCCACCCTGAGCGTTGGCCTGCTCCAGGTTGTGTTAGCGCCCCAATGATGAAGCATGCCACTATCTAGTGGGTGAGGGAAATTTTACAGCCTTATGGGCTTTCCTCCCAAAGTGTGAAGTCATTTTGCCAGCGTTTTGAATTGTGAACGTCCAAATGTTATGCTTAGAGTTCTAAATTGTTTTTTCAGTCCTTCTCGTTTGGTGAATTTTTTTTGAGACTTGCAGTTCCACAGGTGCGGTGGGGAGGTTCTTAAAACACGGTTTGCTGGCGATGTTTGCAGTACCGTGTCGTTAACATGTGAGAGAGGTTTCAGCCTGTGTCTGTGGCGTATTTGAGGTTTTCTGAGCACACTTTAGTTGAAGAGATTTACTGCCGTGAATTCCCAAATTACGGAGAGGTGTCTGCTAGTACTGTGGCATGCTGAGGCTGTCCTCATTGTGCATAGTCTGTTAGAGGGGGTGCAGTACCTTGCCCTGGGTGTTTTGACAAACCTCTCCGCACGGTGTGCGAGGCCTGTGTGAGATTTTCAGACCGCGCCTGACTTGATGCAGACATCGCTTCAAAGTGTGGGTGGCGCTTTGAACCGGTTAATGGCGGATAGGGTCTCAGAGCACGGCGGGCACAGCTGCTCTTTGGGCCAGCAGCAGGAGTCTCCATCCCCCAGGCCCCTAGTGGTACCCGCCACACCGCGGTACGGGAGCCCTGCTGATTGTGGCACTTCATTACCCTTTTATCAGCCCTTGAAGCGGGAGAGATTAACTGAAAGGTCACGATTCAAGCCAGCAGTGAGCTCCTGGACCACACTTGGTTCCTGGCCTGACTGACAGCCGTCATTTCTCCTGTGTGAAGCGGGTGCAGCCATGGGTTGGCGTGCACCTCCTCTGTGTGTGTGGGGTATGGAGATGGGGGGTGGGCAGGGGGCGTTCAGAGAATAGCAACTGCCCTCCTTTCGCTGTTTCGGGAGAATGAATACTTATGTTTGAACTGGCGTGCTTTGCATTAGTCTGTCAACACTGGTAGTATTGGCTAACCGCTAGGTAGTACTAATGTATGGAAGCATCGGTGTGGTGCTACCCTACCCCAAGCGTGTATGTAACACACTTTTTGCTTTTAAATCATTTTATGCTTCTCATATAGATTGTACCTAAGAAACGTTAGTTCGTGACCTTTAAAGAAAGGTCACCAATTGTCGCACTGTTTTTGCAACTCATGAAAAAAAATGATACACGTTTATTTTGCCTCTAACACAGCACATTTTTTCACATTTCAAAATTGAGATGTATTATATCCCTCCCATTTTATGATTATGTAAACGAATCAACCCATTTCGCAATATAGAAGTAACAGAACCGCTCAAATGGATTTCCCCCCCCCCCCCCCCCACACTAGTTCAACGTTTCTGTATTAATACCCACGAAATATTCAGACATCCTGGTATGTACCTACACATTGGGTGGCCTACCACCTTATGGGTCAAAAAAGAAACCTAAAAAAGCAACAACCCAATATCCACACTTTTTTTTTTAAAACCATTTTTATTAAGAACAAATGCAGGGCATAATTCAGACTTGCATTGCATATAGTTATGACGATTGTACCTCATAATCAACAGATTTACAGCAGACATTACAGTGATAAAAAACTTCAGAAATACATGTGTCTTATCTCCCAGCTCGGTGTCCCCCCCCCCCCCCCCACACTAGTTCAACGTTTCTGTATTAATACCCACGAAATATTCAGACATCCTGGTATGTACCTACACATTGGGTGGCCTACCACCTTATGGGTCAAAAAAGAAACCTAAAAAAGCAACAACCCAATATCCACACTTTTTTTTTTAAAACCATTTTTATTAAGAACAAATGCAGGGCATAATTCAGACTTGCATTGCATATAGTTATGACGATTGTACCTCATAATCAACAGATTTACAGCAGACATTACAGTGATAAAAAACTTCAGAAATACATGTGTCTTATCTCCCAGCTCGGTGTCCCCAGCCCCCCCCCCCCCCCCCCCCCTAATCCGAGTAATCTTCACCCTCAGACGACGGCGGATCACATAAAAACGACTATATTCGTTCCAGGACCTCCAGATTTTGCCCCACTTACGAGGACACACTCGGTTCGAATACACCACTTTCTCGGCCAGCATCTCTGCATCAAGATCCTTGCACCAGTCAATAAACACTGGTACCTCCACAGATCCCCAATATTTGGCTATGTTCCTTTTTGCATACATTATCCCCAGCGTCGCCCAGTCCTGAGCAAGGTGGGAAAGGTTGTTTGGGTCCCATACGTTCAGCAGCCAGGCAACATCTCGGTTCAGGTGTTACGAAGTCCTTCACTACCTGTGACACAGTTCTCATGACCCTGGCCCAGTACGCCGCTATCTCAGGACACTGCCATATAGTGTGAAAAAAAGTTCCTTCCTCTCGACAACCCCGCAGGCAGAGACGGTGTTCAGCCCTCCCCATGTTGTGCAGAGTGACCCTATTGTAGTTTACCCTGTGGAGTTTTTTTAGCTGCACCAGGCGCAATCTGGCGGGTATGGCTACCTCCCGCGGAGAGGACAGTGCCATCTGCCAGTCCGCCTCATCGAAGTCTCCTACGTCAGTGGACCAACTGTGTCGCAATTTAAGTGTTGGGTGCGGCAAGTTATTAATTATTTTACGACATGTGAAGGAGGTTGCTTTTTTGAGCATATGTTCTGTAAGTAGCCGGTCCTCTAAAGGTGAGGATTCAGGCACTTCAGTGCCAGGTGGGAAGACAGACAGCAATGCATGACTAATCTGGAGGTGTCTGAACCTTTGGGTGGGCGCTAGGTCATATCCACACTTTTAAGTCTCTGGGTTTGTGCACGTGTATTCTGTGATGACCAGCCCCTGGTCTTTAACGTGGACCCTGTTTTATTTCCAGGCAGCCTAGAGTGCTACTTGGGCAGCATCCCTTTAAAAGCGTGAGGCAGAAATGTTATTGTCCTTGTGGGTTTTGTGGTGTTTTCAGTGTGGTCCGTGAATCGATCTTTGTGAAACACATGCTAACTGTGCTAACTTCTGCAGGATGTAATTACAGACCTTTAACCGAGCCGTACTGCACCCTCTTTGTTCACCTTAAGGCTCATTTAGATAAAATTGGCAACTGTCAGGCCTTCCATACCCTTTGCGAGGCTTATCGATTGACGCACCTTTTTTTATGTCTGCATTATCGATTCAGTACTACCAAATACATTATTTTACGTACGTTAAAACTAACTGCGCAAAAAAAATGGGCAAAGATGTTTTTTGCTTGCAAAGTACACATTTATGGGCATTTGATAACCAGCCTCATCAATACGGGTGCAATGGTAGGCATCATGTTCATGATAAACTTTAGGAAATCAGCAACACACAAAATATGATTAACAGAATGCTGAAAATTGTCAAACATTCGCCCTCAGTCACATATCTGGGTTAAAGCCTTTGTTTTTTTGCTCACTATGCCCCCTGTGCCTGACACACTGTAAAACAATACCTATAACGACACTCTTGTGCTTTCGATTGATGTTTTGTTATCTTATCTGCACTCCTCACTATGTACTCTAAATGGTTCCTTTTTATTTTTGTCTGAACAACAGTAGAATTTGTCTTGCACATTACTATTGCTACTTTCTTGTGTATTACCATTGGTGATGTAAAGTGCTCTGATACCTTTGGGTGGAGATGGCGCTATATAAAACCTTAAAAATAAAATAAATAAAATCTCAGTAGCTTCATCCCAGGTATAAAACAACATTCCCAGAGACATCAGAGTAGAGCTTTCATTATCATGCTTTAAACTCCGGCTGAAGAGCCATCTGTTGCTGAAACATCTTAACAGGAATTAACAGCTGCTCACTATCTTTGGCTCCTGGCGTGTACTCAAACATTAGTTTTTAGGTCTCGGCCTGCGAAAGACTGCGCAGTCGAGCTGGCGAGATTTAATGAGGTGGGGTATTTTTCACTAGCGAGGTTGAGCCCCGCCCCTCTTTTCCATTGGCTGACGTCCTAAGCGGTGTCCAGCTATTGGAGAAGAGGTCCTAGTGACGTTCTTCTTTCTCTTTAAGCCCCGTCCTTTTCAGACTGGCTTACTTGAATTCCTTCTGCTGTAAAAGATTTGTTATCTTTATGGGGCCTGCCCCATAAAAATTAGAAACCTTTCACAGCAGAAGGAAGTCGGGGGAAGAGAAAGGCTACGTCAGACAACCGCTACGCGAGCCCTTGTTCTGGTTGGCTTCCCCCACCCCACTTCGACCACTCCATTTCCTGCTTGCTAAACAAGCATTCCTGCTTTTGCTGCTGCTAGTTTGTAATTCAAACAGCAGCTTGAGGTGCACTTTACTTTCCTGGCAAAGGACTGGACACACTGTGTTCGCTAGTGGTTCTGTCACCTAATTCCATGGCAACTGTCCGTCCTATCACGGGGCTGTGTTGGCACCGTTGCCACATCAGACGGTCCTGTGTTCTGTGTCCTATTTTTACCGTGTTTCGCGGCCCGTTGTTTCTCTAACAAGCTCTTACTTGCACGCTCCACCGTACCTAGCGCAATCAGTGCTGTGACAGACCTTTCCTTTGTCGCCGGCCGTCACCTGCCCTCCCATGGAGTCGCTGTCGAGCCCGTCCATTCTGTCCCCGCGCTCCGCCTACCCTCGCCACTGCACCCGGGGAGTCTTGCCAGGCCGGCCCAGCCTAACCAATGTGCAGACTACTGTTCAACTAGCAGCCTCCTGAACAGGTAGTCTGAACACTGGGCAAGGGGGGCTGGCGGGGTCCCTGCCCGGGTCCGATGGAGCTCCTTCCTGCCATTTCTACAAACCTTTGCGTCTGTTGGGCGAGCATGGAGGGCGTCCCCCTCTCCCTGCTTTCCTGACAGACTCGCAGTGCGCGCTCCGACGTGGCAGCTCCGTCTGGAACAAGTTGTGGGCTTCAGGAAGCGAGGGCGGGTTTGGGGCCTGCAGAGGATTCGTCACTTTGGGGGCACCATGGGGGTGTCTGTGTGCGCCCGAATGGTGGCTGGAGCGAAGGGCCGAGGCACGCAGATCGCTTCCCGATGTGGACGACCGGCGAATAGGGTGGCCAACTTTCCATTATCACTTAGCAGGACACAGCTTGCACGGATATACCACAATTAGTCTGTTGGGGTGCGAGGGTGACACCGTCACGGGACGCATTTTTGCGATTAAATTCCATAACTACCTTCTTTAAAGCAGTCACTTTTAATAGATATAAAGCACCCCAGGAGGTGGCGAGCCTGGTTGAAAACTGTGAAATGAGATGTGAATTAGATTGTTCCCCAAAGGTATGAATGACTCCTCACGCCGATTAGTACCGATGGAACTACAACTCCGAGAATGCACCAAATGTACAAGAGTATGAAAGTACTTCATTTCATTTCACAGGTGGATTCTGATGTTCGAACAATGCACTGTAAGCCCCTACACACTTGAAATCCCTCTCACCTTGAAGTAGGCCACCTGTAGGTAGTTGTAGGGGCTCCTCTTGGTGAACTCGAGCTCTAGCTCCTCAGCGATTTGGTAGAGGCTAGAGGAGACCCAGAGAAGCCGCAGCTTGAAACTCTTCAGGCAGTCGGCCCGGTGCAGCACGGAGGGCTTTCAGGGGTCGGGTAGTCCAGGCTCTATCAGCCCCTCGCAGTGCCAACAACACCATGCCCGGTGGGTGTGCAGGGCCGCCCGGCTATGCAGCGCCCTCTCCATGTGCAGGATGACCGAGGTCCAGTCCCCCCTGTAGTATGCCTCCACCCCGCTGTCGTAGAGCCGAGATCGGGGGTAGAACCAGTACAAAGGCGAGCAGCTCCAGTGTAGCCATCATCGAGGGTGTTTAAAGGGAGGCTGCTGCTACTAGTTCAGTCTGCTGAACTTGCCAACTGATGCACAGCATCCAGGAGAAGGGCACTGGGTGAACTTGCCAACTGATGCACAGCATCCAGGAGAAGGGCAGTGAGAGCAGAGCAGTTCCCGCTTAGCTGGCTCGCTTTCAGTTCGAAATGTCAACGTTCAAAGACGGGTGCAGCACGTATGGCTTTAAAATACTCAATAGTGCGGTAAATTGCGCTCTACAAGCTCTCCTCTGTAAGCGATGTTGACAATGAGTTAATTTACACCAAATATGGCCGCTGCCTGGACGTGACACAAAGATGACCGTCTGGTTCAGTTCGCCTCATTGACCCGCGGCTCTCCAGTTAAGAGGTGAAATCAGGAAATGGACGTCTAATACGTAAGCTGCCTTCAGCGGGAAGTGCACGCATGCGCAGGAGCAGCAGCAGGCAAGGCAGCGCTGTTCATTTGGATTGCGCGCCACTTCTTTTTTCATTCGACTATAATGAAAATTAAGAAAATGAGCTGTCGGCGCCTCCACGGTGCCCTGGAGGCTTCTTCACAAGGACTTTTTAGGTCTCGCCTGTCAATGCGCTTGCGCATTGAGCTTGCGAGAGATATTGGGGCTTAACTAGAGCTTAACCATCGGGCGATTTCATACAGTGCCTGTGGAGCAGTCAAGCGGAAAGCGCGTACACATGAAAGGCATCTGAAGCTTCCCCCAGCGTGCAGCCTCAATTTTTGTAATTATATTTGTAAGACTACAGTTGTGATCGCTGTTTTTTTAAATGACATGACTACATTTTTGAGCCAACACTGGGGCTCGAACACCGATCTCTCATTCACCCCAGCTCCTCCCCCCTAATACGGCCGCCAGGCCGTGTCTCTTTTTTTTCCCTTACAAAACCACAACACCTCCTGCTCACAGACGGAGAGCTCCCCAAACAAACCTTCTCAGCCAGTCCTGACACAATGGCAATAACTGGAAAAAAATACAGCTAGTGCCGTTTTATGCACGTTCAGCCACCGAATGCTTTAGCTGGACTCACATCTGAAAGAAAATGGCATCTCTAGTATAACGTTACTGCTTTCTCCTCCGATCGTTTCTCTGTGTGCTTTCCCCCTCGGACCACCCTTCACCCTGTCCTTGTAAGTCTTTGTTTCGTTTTTATGGTTGCACTTCTTTCAGTAGGATATGCCTATTTGGGCTTCTTTTGAAGCGAGTTATGCTTTTCTTTTTATAATTTCAATTAGAGTTGGTCGGTGCAAAGCTGGACAGCCATAGAGCGCCCGCGCCTAAGACAGATGCATTGCCTTTGTGATAGGAAGAGACAGGGCCAGTTAGAAGATTCTTCCACAACTGCAGTGTAACCATCCTTTAAGTGCGTCACTTGCTCGTCATCTTAGTCACTACCCTACGGGCACCCTTGCTCCGGGCTAGGTGCTAGGCCCTGCCCACCACAGGCGTTGAAGATTGTCACTTCTGTGTACAGGCCGACTGACCCTCTACTTTATCTCTGGGCTCTCACTTGTAATGGTGGCACTTTTGGCCAGATCCACTTTCCCTATTCCCTGTGATTTCTCCTGATGCTCCCCCTTATCCCCCCCTCCGTATCCATCTGAGTTACTGCATCGATTTCCATTATTACACGCCCTTATTAGATTTCGCTCGTAAGTTAGAGCGTTTCCATTCTTGTTCTTTCTGACGAACGAGTAAACCTGGAAGCTATTACAGTTTCCATCCACAATTCATCCTCTCTCAAGATCTGGGTTCACTTCGACTCTAACCCCTTCAGTCCACTCTCAGATCGGACTTGTGTACAATAACCACACTGCCCCTAAACCCATCAAGAGTTACCCACAGCCTGGTTACCCCCCAGACCGCATGCTGCACTTAATCTTTAACACTGAGCCCGCGGCCGTATCTCGCGTTTCTCCTTCCCCTTCCCCCCTCCCCACAGCAATGCCAAGAGCTTGCTTACAGTCATTGATGTAACAGAGTGCCCCATATGGTATTCCCTCCCACTCGCTCATCAAAGGCTGCTCACTCCCCTTCTCCCCCGCCCCCACCCCATCCGACTTGTTCTCTGTCCAGCCCACCTATTCCCTGTGATATCTCCTGATGCTCCCCCTTATCCCCCCCCCTCTGTATCCATCTGAGTTACGGCATCGATTTCCATTACACGCCCTTATTAGATTTTGCTCGTAAGTTAGAGCGTTTCCATTCTTGTTCTTTCTGACGAACGAGTAAACCTGGCAGCTATTACAGTTTCCATCCACAATTCATCCTCTCTCAAGATCTGGGTTCACTTCGACTCTAACCCCTTCAGTCCACTCTCAGATCTAACGTGTGTACAATAACCACACAGCCCCTAAACCCATCAAGAGTCACCCACAGCCTGGTTACCCCCCAAACCGCATGCTGCACTTAATCTTTACCACTGAGCCCGCTTTTACATTCAGAAAACTGGTGCACACATTTAACAATGCCAACCGTGGCTCGCTGCCCGTCATCCTTGTTTATCGGACGCACATTCCCCCTGCAGCAGTCTCCGCTGTCAGCCATTAGCAGACTACATCTGGCTGCCCTAATGACCACCCTCGCGCCATCAGTCCCGGGGTCTAATCCTCTGCCTGTCCACGTGCTGGGTAAGAATTATTCAACAATCTTTACTCAGTTCTTGCCTGAATTGTGTTTTTGTTTTGTTGCATGCTAGGCCCTGTTTCTTAGCGACTACATTTTTCCAGTTGACATAGGAATAATTTTTCTTTCAGCATTTACGTTTCCATAGCTCTTTGTTTGGCAATTTATTGTTTCCATTCACCATCCTTTCAGTGACATAGCACATCACTAAGCTGATGAGTGTTACTCTTTGTAAGTTCATTTACTCGGATATATATATATAAATCCATAGGTAGGAAAACAACTTGCTGCTGAATGCCACACAAAGTTCGAGTATTTTGTGCCCTTCTGCCCTCTGCATCACCACATCATCAATCAGCGCTACCCCAGCATCACTCAGCACCACCACATTATCACTCAGCACCACCACATTATCACTCAGCACCACTCAGCACCACCACATTATCACTCAGCACCACCACATTATCATTACAGCACCACCACAGCACCACCACAGCACCAGCCAGCACCACCACAGCACCAGCCAGCACCACCACAGAACCACTCAGCACCACCACAGCATCACTCAGCACCACCACATACCACTCAGCAACAGCACAGCAGCAATAAGCACAACACCAGCATCACTCAGCGCAACACCAGCATAAGTCATCAACAACACAGCATCACTCAGCACCACCCAAAAATCACCATTAACGCCAACACAGCATCACTCAGCACCAACACAGCACCGCTCTGCGCCACCACATTATCACTCGGCAGCAACACATTAACACTCAGCGCAACACCACAGCACCACTCTACACCACAACAACAGAAATCAGCACCACCACAGCAACACTCAAAGCAAAGACCAAAGCCATTGGGATTTGTAATATCAATACATGTAAGTCAGGGAAAAACTAAACATGTAGCTTTACTAATGCTATAGGTGTCACATTTGCTGAATTTATAACTATTGGCATTTCAAAGAACAATATTAATAATTTTAATATTTTAAACGTAAACATAACTTAAAAAATTATTATATTTACAAGACCAATAGCTCCAACTTTTCTAATGCGAGACCTATTGCATTTCCAATGCTTGTTTAACTACATTGGCTCTTGGAATTATGCTGTGTGTGGCTCTGTGTGTGTGTGTGGCTCTGTGTGTGTGTGTGGCTCTGTGTGTGTGTGTGGCTCTGTGTGTGTGTGTGGCTCTGTGTGTGTGTGTGGCTCTGTGTGTGTGTGTGGCTCTGTGTGTCTGTGTGTGGCTCTGTGTGTCTGTGTGTGGCTCTGTGTGTGTGTGTGTGTGTGTGGCTCTGTGTGTGTGTGTGTGGCTCTGTGTGTGTGTGGCTCTGTGTGTGGCTCTGTGTGTGTGTGTGGCTCTTTGTGTGTGTGTGGCTCTTTGTGTGTGGCTCTGTGTGTGCGTGACTCTGTGTGTGTGTGTGTGTGGCTCTGTGTGTGTGTGGCTCTGTGTGTGTGTGGCTCTGTGTGTGTGGCTCTGTGTGTGTGGCTCTGTGTGTGGCTCTGTGTGTGTGTGTGGCTCTGTGTGTCTGTGTGTGGCTCTGTGGCTCTGTGTGTGGCTCTGTGTGTGTGTGTGTGGCTCTGTGTGGCTCTGTGTGTGTGTGGCTCTGTGTGTGTGTGGCTCTGTGTGTGTGTGGCTCTTTGTGTGTGGCTCTGTGTGTGTGTGTGACTCTGTGTGTGTGTGTGTGTGTGGCTCTGTGTGTGTGGCTCTGTGTGTGTGGCTCTGTGTGTGGCTCTGTGTGTTTGTGTGTGGCTCGGTGTGTTTGTGTGTGGCTCGGTGTGTTTGTGTGTGTGTGTGTGTGTGGCTCTGTGTGTTTGTGTGTGGCTCGGTGTGTGTGGCTCTGTGTGTGTGGCCTCCTGTGTGTGTGTGTGTGTGGCTCTGTGTGTGTGTGTGTGTGTGGCTCTGTGTGTGTGTGTGTGTGGCTCTGTGTGTGTGTGTGTGTGTGTGTGGCTCTGTGTGTGTGTGTGTGTGTGTGGCCTCCTGTGTGTGTGTGTGTGGCTCTGTGTGTTTGTGTGGCTCTGTCTGTTTGTGTGGCTCTGTGTGTGTGTGGCTCTGTGTGTGTGTGTGTGTTGCCTCCTGTGTGTGTGTGGCTCTGTGCGTGTGGCTCTGTGTGTGTGTGTGTGTGGCTCTGTGTGTGTGTGTGTGTGTCTCTGTGTGTGTGTCTCTGTGTGTGTGTCTCTGTGTGTGTGTGGCTGTGTGTGTGTGTGGCTCTGTGTGTGTGGCTCTGTGTGTGTGTGTGGCTCTGTGTGTGTGTGGCTCTGTGTGTGTGTGGCTTTGTGTGTGTGGCTCTGTGTGTGTGTGGCTCTGTGTGTGTGTGTGTGTGTGTGTGTGGCTCTGTGTGTGTGTGTGTGGCTCTGTGTGTGTGTGTGTGGCTCTGTGTGTGTGTGTGTGGCTCTGTGTGTGTGGCTCTGTGTGTGTTTGTGTGTGGCTCTGTGTGTGTTTGTGTGTGGCTCTGTGTGTGTTTGTGTGTGGCTCTGTGTGTGTTTGTGTGTGGCTCTGTGTGTTTGTGTGGCTCTGTGTGTGTGTGTGTGAGTGTGGCTCTGTGTGTGTGTGTGTGTGTGTGGCTCTGTGTGTGTGTGTGTGGCTCTGTGTGTGTGTGTGTGGCTCTGTGTGTGTGTGTGTGTGGCTCTGTGTGTGTGTGTGTGTGGCTTCCTCTGTGTGTGTGTGGGTGCAAATGCAATAGGTCTCGCATTTGCGAGAGATTAAGCTATTGGCATTGTAAGGGACAATGCCATTTATTTATCTGTTTTCAAAACCAACACATAAATAAAAATGTTGTCATTTACAATGCTAATAGCTCTAACTTTTGCAGAGGCGAGACCGTTGCATTGTAAATGCTTGTTCTAGTCTCCTTTTACTCCATCTGCGCAGTCTCGTTTCTGCCTCTCACCTCTCTCATCTATCTTTTCAGGTCCCTCAACTCTTCCATCTTCCACTACCTTCTGCTTACACGTTCTTTCCTGTTAATGGACAGTCGTCGTCTCCCCCCCCCCCCCCCCTCCCCCTCCCCCTCTGCAATCAGACAATGGTCAACTAGCCCACACAGCACTTCAACCCCCTCTGCACTGCAATAACTCTCAATATCTCCTTGATAGTTATTAGGTCTCGCCTGTCGATGCGCATGCGCATCGAGCAAGCGAGAGTATTGGGACTTATCCACTCTTTACCCAACTTGCAAGGAATCGTGGCGATTCCTTGCAGTGCCCGTGACTTTTAAGCTCCATGCGCATTGAGCTTAAAAGCGCGTGCACATGGCCCCAGCCGCCTGCCTTGCCTGCTCTCCCGCCCCCTCACTTCTTGATTGCACGGCCGCTAGGCCGTGCCTTCTTCTACTCCTCCTCCTACTCTCCTCCCCTCCCGTCTGTTCCCGCACTCCTCCCACACCCCCGCTCCGCCCCCTCACTCTCTCTGCCCGCCCGCTCTCCACTCTATCAGGCAGCCAGCCGCACTCCTCCCACACCCCCGCTCCGCCCCCTCACTCTCTCTGCCCGCCCGCTCTCCACTCCATCAGGCAGCCAGCTTCAGGAGAGCAATCTGGAGAGCAATCTGCGGGGTGCCGCCATTTTTGGGATTCCTAACTTTCACCAAGTTTTCCTGCCTCCCACGCTAGACGCGGAATTGCAGGAGTTAAGTTTTTTTTGGGCTGGTCTCACTTTTTCCCCCTGCTGTGGTTTCCTTAGTGACGCAGCGATGACCAATGGAATCGCCGCTCCCCCCTCCGCCCCCTCGTCTATACAGTACCGGGCAATGCATGGGAGCGACGAGAGGTAAGCCCGCTGCGACCCGAAACTTAAAGGCTTGTTTGAAAGAAGTGATGTGGGATGGGGTTCAACAGCTGGAGCAGCGTCTCTCAGATAACGTTGCTGAAATGCGTGCAATTCTTTCCTGGTAGTTCCCCGTCCCTGTGCCTGTCCCGCCAGGAACGGGGGTTGGACAGTAAAGCGGAGCTTGCATTCTGTGCTTGTTCCGCTGTACGGTTTATTCCGTGGAATGCGCAGATGTGTTGTTCTGTCCTCCCTGATGTAGCGGTCGGAACATAGGCACGCGTTGACATGGGGCTTGGAGCATGAACGGACCGTCTCCCCGGCCCCCATAACAACCAGTGCTAGAGGTCGGAATCCACCCCCAATAAAAACAGCTGGAGTTGGAGGAGACTTGCCCCCGCGCGAACTGCATAGTGTAATAATGTGCGAGGTGTGTGTGTGTGTGTGTGTGTGTGTGTGTGTGTGTGTGTGTGTGTGTGTGTGTGTGTGTGTGTGTGTGTGTGTGTGTGTGTGTGTGTGTGTGTGTGTGTGTGTGTGTGTGTGTGTGTGTGTGTGTGTGTGTGTGTGTGTGTGTGTGTGTGTGTGTGTGTGTGTGTGTGTGTGTGTGTGTGTGTGTGTGTGTGTGTGTGTGTGTGTGTGTGTGTGTGTGTGTGTGTGTGTGTGTGTGTGTGTGTGTGTGTGTGTGTGTGTGTTGGGGTAGGTCGTGGTGGTGCCGTGCTTGTGATGGCTGCTCACGTGTATTACCTAATATCGTTTAATTCCCCTGCTATGTTGTATCGTTTTTGTATAGCGCTGTGATGCTTGCGGGCGGTGCAAGCGCTATATAACAACTCTCAATCAGATTTTTTTTTAAAAAGTGGGGATTATGATCATCCCTGCACCCTTCTCCTTCGATAACATACATGCCTCCACCGTCTTTGACCTCACCGGGGTCGGGTCGCCCTACAAAGTCTTCTGACGTCGCCCGCTTGGGGGCTCCAGAGTTTGGCGGGGGTGGAGACTGGAGTGTGGCTGTGCGCCCAGGCACAGCTGCTTCCTTCCTTCACCTGTACTAGTGTGCCCTCATGGAAACTATCAGCACAGCAGCCTGGCCACCCCTCACGTCTTCTCGCCTCCACATGCACGCGCTGTCACACGGCAGTACAGGGTCGCACACGTGCCCCGTCACCACGGGCTCCCGCCCGCCCGGCTGCAGTGTTTGCAACTGTGAGGAGCCCTCATGGGGCGGCGGGCTCCGCCCAGGTAATTGCTTTTCCCACAAGCACCCCATTCATGTCGCTGGTCATTATAACAGAGTCAAAAGCAACATGTTTCAAAAATACGGGACATTTGCTATTTGCGCTCCTACAGATTCTAAACATAGGTTTCAGCCAATAGTGAGCTGTTTCTCATAAATGTGTCCAAATCTTCAGCTTAAATTACAAAACCCCCTATTTGAATCATGTTCAGAATGAGGTCAGCGAGCCAGGCACTCTTTTGAGTGCTTCTTCCGGCCGAATTCGGGAAACATTGTGACTTTCATACCTCAGTTCTCACTCACCCTCACACACCCTCACCCTCACACACCGTCACACACCCTCTGCATAACAACACCTCTCACACCCTCACACACCCTCACACACACTCACACTCACGCAACGTCACACACCCGAAGCCTCACACCCCCTCACTCACACTCACCCTCACACTCCCTAACCCGCACACCGCCTAACGCTCACACCCCCTAACGCTCACACCCCCTAACCCTCACCCCCTCACTCTCACCCCACACCCTCACCCCCACCCCTCACCCTCACCCCCTCACCCTCACTCCCTCCCCCTCACCCCCCCACCCTCACCCCCTCACCCTCCACCCTCCCACCCTCCACCCTCACTCACCCTCAACCCCTCACCCTCACACCCTCAACCCTTCACCCTCAACCTCTCACTCACCCTCACTCACCCTCAACACCTCAGCCTCACCCTCACTCACCCTCACCCTCACTCACCCTCAACCCCTCACTCACCCTCAACCCCTCACACTCACCCTCACTCACCCTCAACTCCTCACCCTCACTCACCCTCACCCTCACCCTCACTCACCCTCACCCACACTCACCCTCCCTCAACCCCTCACCCTCACTCACCCTCAACCCCTCACCCTCAAACCTTCACCCTCAACCCCTCACTCACCCTCACTCTCACTCACCCTCACTCAGCCTCAACTACTCCCCCTCACCCTCACTCACCCTCAACCCCTCACCCTAACTCACCCTCACCCTCACCCTCACTCACCCTCAACACCTCACTCACCCTCACCCTCACTCACCCTCAACACCTCACCCTCAACCTCAACCCCTCACCCTCACTCACCCTCACCCTCACTCACCCTCACTCACCCTCACTCTCACTCACCCTCACCCTCACTCACCCTCACCCACGGTCACCCTCACCCTCACTCACCCTCAACCCCTCACCCTCACCAAGTGCAATAGGTCTCAGACCATTTCAGTTAGAGCTTTTAGAAATGTTTATGGCTTTTTTTATTTGTAATACTTTAGCATTGGCTACAGGAAACAAAAATGCTAAACATTTACAAAAAAAACCCATAAACAATTCTAAAAGCACTAACTCTAATGGTGCGAGACCTATTGCATTTCCAATGCTTGTTTTTCCTTGAGCTCGTGATGAAACAAGTGCCACTCACACTCCCTCACTTTATATCCTGGAGCTGTTGCTTTTTATACACGTGCCTACGACTCTCGGATGTTTTATTTATTTATAAAGTTTTATATAGCTGCTTGCTGTTCTTATCTGAACCCCTCTGCACCTGTGCTTAACTATTTATTCTGAATCAAGTTATTTAGAAAAAGGTTTGTTCCCACATCTTGGTGCCCTAATGTCATCTGGGCTAGACTTGTGCTGTGTAAAATCTCAAAATGAAATAATGTGTTGTTTAATATAGAAGAATTGCTACATTGGCAAATAACGCAGTCATGCAGATAGTTTGTGAAACATATAAATGACTGGATGTAAAGTGTATTTCTGAAAGAAATCAGTTTATGCAAACAAGTGTTTTATCGATTGATCGGGCTTCCACGCTGAAAACTATTAAAAATGATGACTATTGTATGGAATTATGGAGGTCAATTTCAGATTTGACCCTACTGTCAAAGTTGAGGGAGAAAGAAAAAGTTAATGCTTTTAAAACTGGACATTGTGGAGAGGTTAGCACTCGAGTTCTGTGTAACTATCGGCATTCTGTTCATGTAACTTTTACTAAAGATCAACGTGAGGATGTGAGATTAGCAGAAAGCTTGTGTTCTCAGTTGAGGGTCCCAGTGACCTTCTGCACTACATGTATGAGGGCAGTGCAGCTCAGCAGCAAATGTTTTGAGTTGGACTTTTATTGCAATGTCACGTGCGGGTGCATCGGGAAAAGTAAGCATGTCCAACGTTTTAAGCAGTATTTTTATTCGTTTGCCATTTTGCTGAAAACAGAGACCTTGAAAAAACAGAATGGTCCTGGTGTATAAATGGTCCTTAGAGAAACTGAATGCTGTTATAAACCTAGTAGCTATTTAGTCAGTCTTGACTCTTAAGATGTCTGCTGAATAACTAATGAGGGGGTTTTATGGGGGATGGCAGAGTTGGAACTTTTTCCTGTCTCCAATATGTCTGCCTTGTGGCATTTATAATTGGGTGCTTTGAGATTGAGGGAGCTAACAAAGATGTAGCTTTTAATTGTTTGTTTATACACCAGAAACCAATATTAACACATGCATATAATTTTGACAACCGGTGTGAGCACTTTTTGACATGAGGCAATAGTTTTTAAAGAGTAGTCTATATACATGGTGGGTACTTTCCGTTTCCACTTGGATTTGGGTTTTTTTCTAGGACATGAGAGTATCTATGGTTTGGAACTGTAAGATGATTAAAATAGACATTACGAACAGCTATACCCACTGGCAACATAACCCTAAGGCAAACGTAACCCTGAGGTCTAAGTTGAAACTAATAGTCTCGTGCACTATTGCCCTCACAAGTGCATGACCAGCTTTTTATTAATGTCTTTATTAATTTTTATAACTCCGTAATCAGATTAAGAAAGTAAAAAGGCCACATGCTGCGGTTCTTATCACTACAAGAGGTAAACTTGTTACAAAAGGGAAAAAAACTGTCACCTATGTACAAAGGTCAACAGATTCATAATGATCTATAAATAGGGTAACCAGTCGTAGCAAGTATTGCTGTTGAAGAAAATAAACCGCCCCCATTTGCCCATCACTCTCCACCACTGTAACCAGACATCTGAACAGATCGCACCTGCACAAATAAGGCTGCTCAATATTGTGCATAGCCAACTGAGCCCAATTACCATTCTCCAAGCACCTTGGTACATCTCTGCTACTTCTTCCTAAAGGATACAAGACCCATCAAACATCTTCTGGGGGTTGGTGAGGTTATCAGATTTGTGCTTTTATGGCACCAAAGTAGTGTCCCAGGAGTACAATTGTGGACTCTTATTGTTCCTTCTGCGCTGCACCAGGAGCATAATACCTCCGCTGCTGTCCACTTCGCCACATCTGATAATATATTTCTGTTCGCTATAGTTTTTTTTTATAATGAATTTTATTGGCATTTTTGGGGAAAAAACAGCCGCAATAACATAGATGTAGCACCATTCAGAAATGATGAATCTTGCAATACAGTTACAAGAAATGTCCCCAATCTGTTTGTATGGAATCTGCTTCCACCCAAATGGCGAACAATCAAATCAGAGGTCCCAGCAATTTGCCCATATATGTTTTTGCTTAGTTGGGCACCCTCTTGATTCGTAGACTGCTCTTTCTTGGGTGGCGCACCAATCTACGCCTCTGCACCATTTAGGTACGGAGGGAGGTGCTGAGTCCTTCGAGGCAGCTGCTATATCTCTAATGGCTACGAGAACGGCAGTGCCTAGGAATGGCTTGTCAGCCCGTGAGCCATCTAGCCCCTCCATCACTCTCTGTTCACTATAGTTAATGATAAATCAACTAATTATGTCTGTCATAACTGTTTTTCTAATCCTACGAAATTGGCCCAGCTTGCATTCCAGTGGTTCAAGCCAATTCACTTATCTTGTAGACTCTTTAAAAATCTGTTTCCTCTGCCCACGGGCCAGGTTCTCACACCATAAAATTGTGTGTGTGCGCCTGTAAACATCTGAGACATGTATTATTTGCTTCATAATACATTCTGGGTAGACTGACAGGAGAGAGATGAGCATGATGGGTGTAGTTGCTTACAGTAAGCTTAAATTAGGCGCACCTACTCACAGTTTTGTCCCGTATGTCATTGCTGTAATGCGAGTTATGTCACATACAGCACCTATCGAAGGGCTATCATTTTTACTATGGCTCTCAACTAAGTGATGATAATGGATGCCCCTTCCAGGATGAGATTGAGTTTGCGAATCTCAGTCACGGCTCTCATTATTCCTCCTGAATTAATTGATTATATTTATGGTATAGCCAGACCCAAGGGTTTTTAAAGTTGTCAGATGCCCATGCCATGGAGTATCCTCCCTTAACTGGCACTGCCCATCTGCTATGGCATAGATCAGAAAGAGCCACGACTTACCCTAGTTCGTTCTTAAACCTAATGGGTCCCCGAAAGTTGAGAGTAGTGCCATTACTTCAGGTAGAACTGCATGACCAGCCTAAACCATTTGTGCACTTGACTCTCCAAGGGCAGCATAGGCATGTTATTGAGTTTCCTCCACAAACTAGCAGGGAGATTGCAGCAAGTTATGGCAAAGTGCTGAGAGGTTGGCTTTGCCAATGTTTGCCTGTAAAGTGTTGTTTAACAAAACATTTCAAAATAATGGAGGAAAAGGAAACATATATAGTATGATACCTCAAAACTACATTGGATTAAAGTGTTCTAATTTATTTTTTATAAATGACATGATTTACTTTTCAAATAATTTCGCTGGGAGTAAACTGGAGAAAAATTTGCTCTTCTGCAGTTGAACAGAGAACAGGTTTATAGGCCTCCAGTAGAAGTGTCATGCTAAGTACAACTTCTGCATCAGACACTACAAGTGAGCGCAACAGAGGGCCCTTTCCCTAGCTGCATGAAAACCTTTTTTTGTGGCAAAGCTTGTGCATCCATGCAACACGTGGAATGCAGAAGTTAAAATAAAAACAATCCTTTTAAAGTCTATTTTCAGCCATACCCCAGCATAAATATCTCCTTTGCTGTCCTTTTACAGATAAGCTGGGAGAGGTGAGGAGCAACACAATGGGATTGGTGGTTTTTGAGGGGTGAAGAAACTCAGAAGGGAGAGAGCTAGCAAACACATGTACTTTCATGAAGTGCTGAATGAAACAGTAAAACAAGTTCCATAAATGTGAGCAGTGGAAGTATATGTCAGCCACTTGAAAGGATCATAAAGAGGAACTACGCCAGGGGAGGGAACAAGACCAGAAGACTAAGACAAGCCAGCGAATAAGAAGCAAGCAAATGACTAACAATGAAACCAACAATTGGTAAGCAATGGGCGGGCTGGAATCCCACTGTACTTTCAGTATAGGTCTTTCGCAACCAATCGTCTTGCCTTGTCTGGTAGACAGACTCTATCTAAAAAGGTACTGTATGTCACAAGTAGTTCTATTCTAAATAGTCCATGTCAGGTCAGAGATATATTGATTGTGCAAAAGATGGATGCATCTGCTGAAAGAGAGTACTTGCATTGGACTTTATGCCTTGGAAAGCACAGTAAACACAAGAAGAAGATGGATGTAGTGCTGAAACTTTTCAACCACTCACCCCCAGTCACAGATCTGGGTTTAATCCACTGTTCTTTTGCTCACTATGCCACCCCAGTTTGGACCCAGCCATATGCAAATCAGTCTTGACCCTGCTTGCTCCTCATGGGAACAGACAACCCGAACTGCTTGCCCAGGTCCTCCCTGACCGGAAAACAAGTATCCTGGGACTGTTTTCGAGGCTATTACATCATATCAGCCAAACTGTGAAAGCGTATTGCTGATATTCCTAGACACTGAAGGGGGGATAGTGGAGACAAGGCTTCTATAGAAATTCGATTAAGTCATTTTGCACAGAGAGGCCTCTGATAAGTCTTCCTGTAGCGCAGACACTATTTGGTGTTGGGGAAGGTTGAGGCTGCAGTCTCTGTTGTTCAGAATAAGAATGGTCCTCTAGGTTTCGGGCCAGGCTTCTGTCTCTTTCTGATCAACCTCTGTATGGCTGTTAGTATTCAAGTGTGGAAAGTTCTCAGCTCTTTGTATCTCTATTGTGGGTGCTACGTGCTTGAGCCTACCTAGTACCATAGGAGCATGCACCCCTGGCTAGCATCCTGGAAGTATGCATCACGGCAAAGTAACTAATGTGCAGGCATATTGGAATAGTATCCGAGGAGCATAAACCTTCACGTAGCACCCTGGATTTAAGCATTCTGGCAGTGTTATTGATGTGTGTGCATACTGACAAAGTACCCTAGGAACATACACCTTCATTTAGCATTCTGGAAATATGCATCCTGGCAATGTAAGTGTGATGCGTGCAAACTGGCAAAGTATCCTAGGAGCATACACCCTTGTGTCACATCCTGGAAATATGCATCCTGGCAATGTAACTGAGGTGCGTGCATACTGGCCAAGTATCCTAGGAGCATACACCCTTTCATAGCATCCTGGTATTATACACCTTGGCAGTGTATCTAAGGTGCATGCATCCAGGCGGAGTACTCTAGGAGGATATACCCTTGCATACCATACCTGAAAGTATGCATTCTAGCAGTATAACTAAGGTTTATGTATACTTCCAAAGTACCCAAGAAGCATCCACCCTTGGGTAGCGTACTGGAAGTGTGTATCGTGGCAATGTAACCAAGGTCCATGCGTACCCTAGGAGCATACACCCTTGCACAGCACCCTGGAAGTATGTATTCTGGTTGCTCGATTCTGGTTCAGGGAAAACCGGGCCTGGCAGTTCAACTGGGCTGTTCCCATTGAGACAGGGTCAAGACTGAGTACCAGATGGCTTGGTCCAAACTAAGGTGGCATGGTCTACACAGCATAAAGATATCCTGGAATGGAGCCTCCAATATTTGCCAGTGGCTGAGATTAATTAAAGCATTCCATTCATAATTTTTTGTGCACTTAACAACTGAGCAGTGAGCACAGGATCTTAGTCTTTTGGCCTGCTGAAGTGAGCTGCCAGAGAGTAAATTTCCTGTGTGCCCTATACTCCGAGCACAGCTGAGAATACCATATCACTCAAATAAGCACAGAGGGTTACATGAGAGTGAGTTAGACTTCGGAAACTATTTTAAAATAGTGGTTTGTGAATTATTTTGTTCACAACAGAAAGGGTGCCAACACTCAATGAAAACCCAAGCATTGTGGGTTTAATCAGAAGCGCTGTGAAACGCCATGAGTCTCTGTTTCCTGATCTCATATAAGGGTTTCGGTGTTTATCTCCCTCTGACAAACCCTCTGGGTAGAAAATGTGCACTATGAGATTCCTTGATAGACGCACTTAGTGGATTTCACGTGGTTTTGCCAACTGGAATCTTGTACGTATTTGAACTTTCATGGACAGTACTTAGCAGTGTGTGTGTGTGTGTGTGTGTGTGTGTGTGTGTGTGTATTAGCTTACTTTTTGGATCTGGCCTGGCAGCTTTAGCTGCCTTCCAGGCTCTTGTAATCAGAAAAACTAATAAATAATACATGCATGCTTATGCAAACAAAGAGGTGTTTTGGATCATCCTTTTTCAGCCATTGTTTGTCATTCACTTTCTTTTTCCACTCATGGCAGCATATACAATGGGAAAGTGGATCAGCCCACTTCAACCGCTGGCTCTAATGCCCTGTATATGAAGACAATTTGCTTCATGTGCCCCGCTGCCTGAAATTAATTCAGTATCATGGCTTGAACATGTGTCCTTTAGGTTCCACTTTCTCTTTTGATATGTCACCTTTATTTACTTTCCTTCTCTCTTTTTTTTTTCCGGGGTTCCAACAACTCCCCAGACAGAGGCACCTGAACCATCTAACTTGCCACTCATGCAGTCAATAGTGTACCGAATCACAAGCAGCCACTGCTTCTACGCCGGGTGTTCATTTAGGAATGGTATTGTCCGTAGTGTATCATTGTTTTAGCAATTAAAGATTGCCCCCAAATGTATGGGCATGTTGGCCAACCTGGATCAGTACAGCAATGATAAACTATTGATAGGAACTCTTTTATGATGGCCACCACTGCTGTGTGTAAATGTTTTCACTTATTTTTCAACTGCATGTGCAGGCTCGCCACTTTTATGCAGCAGCATTCTTTGTTTTTTTCTACTTTTATTTTAATTATCATGCGTATGCTCATTGTTTGTTTGTGTTTTATTATAAATGGGTGAGTGGGGTAATGTAAGAATGAGTCAGTGGGTGGGTGTATGGCTGCATGAGTGCTAGGGTGAGTGACAGAGTACTTTTATGTTGCGGTATTGAGTGCCTAAACTCATGAGGGACTGAAGAGGTACTTTCATGTATGAGTCAGAAATATTGATATTGCCAATATTTGTATTTGCATGTAGTGACAAGGGCACTTTTAAGGAACAAAACGGTATTTAGAAGCCCTGCCATCTAATAACAGAAAGAGCTTGTGCTGTAAGGCGTTACAAAACAACATGGGTCTGAAAGGTTTGGGTTTCTTTGGGGGACTCTAATGCTGACCTTTATTATAAGGGTTTCTTTTCTACACTTAATAAATGAGGTATGAAAAGATAGGTCTGATCTATTCTACCAGCTTGCAGGGTTGAGTAGCCAAAGGGTTTTTGAAGCCAGGAGTATGAAAATTCAATGGCATTGTCCAAAAATATAGCTAACCGAAAACATAGCCACACATGTTGAGCAGGGCTTTCTCCCAAATTTCAAGTGGTGTGTCCCAAATGAGCCCATTTTTTAAGTCCTGATGTCTACGTATCTGAGTTTCGTGGGTACATAGCAGGTGTACAGAATGGATCATAGTTCAAGGGGAGACCAGTTTAGATCCAAACTGCATTTTTAATCAAAAAGTGCAAAATAGTGGGATTTAATGGTTCTGAAGTCAGGCTAGCATACAAAGCCTGATATACAAACTTTAAGGGCACATCTAGAAAGTGGTTGATCGTAGATAGTTTTCGATTGCAGGGCTGCCCATAGAGCTTGAGGTTTGGGCGAAGTCCAATAGTTCTCTAAGCTTGTTCACAATTGCTCCTTCTAAAATGTAAACGTAGTACAACAAATGGATGAATGAGGGGTGTTTTTATATTGTCCTTAAGAGGTTCTGGCTGTATTTTCATCACATTTCTCCAGGCAGAGTGTTCTTTCTATTAGCCCATGTCAAACATTATGTATAACATGATTAATATTTTATCGCTGTACGATTTCAGACCTTACTTTGGGCCTTTAGACTGCTACCCGATATATTGGGCACTAGCTACGTGACCAGGGCTAGTAGCACCAGTGTTGGAAGCCTCACCCTAACATGCATGCTCAATGGATGAAGAAGAAGAGAAGTGTGAGATCCGTTATTTCGCTCTAATTCTTTAATAATTTAGGCCGTGTTGTTGGGCATTTTGCTGGTCTTTTTAAGGTTATTGGCTGGTTGCTCACCCATTGTGTCTCAAACCAGTAACTTGGACACCTGACACAGTTTCTTTTCATGGGCTGGGAATGCTCAGCAGGGCCACCGGGAATATGTGGCAATGGAGGGCCAAGTTATGTAGCAGTGTTGACTAACTTGCAAAGCAAGAAAGAGTATAAATCATGAAGCAGCTTCTTACTGAAAGTGAATGATGAGGCACTTTTTTTGCATTATCTGTTTGACTTTAACTCATTGATACTAAAGTCATCCCAATGCTATTGAAAGAGTGGTCTTTACTTCGGCCCACTACAGCATCCAGATATAGGCAGTGGGACAGCCCATTTCAGCCATTGGCTAACTTCACAGTGAGTGACCGCAAATCTGCCCTTTCACCAGGAGCAGATCCTCTTAGATTAGTTCACTTAGTGGCAGAGATGACTCGCCTACATTCTATTTTTTTTAGACCGAAAGCCTGTTCTTGCTTTTAGCCAAGTATCTTTCTTTTATGATTGATGAGAGCCGCAGCTTCCCCAACAAAAACATAGGCAACGCTTGCTTATTTTTGTTCAACTATCACTTTCCGGTGCAGTTCTGGTGATGCCTCCAGGATAGCTTACTAGCCCTACCTCAGGAGGCGGGGCAGGGTAAAGGAGTTCGCAGTTCAGAGACCCTTCCAGAAAAGACCCGAGGCGTCGGGTCGCTAGTAGTGGCTCCAGTTTCGCGGGGCACATACCATTGTTATGCCTATGGGCAGCAGGCCTCCACCCCCTAAGCAGTTGTGTGTGCAGAGCCCGCGCTTTGAATGGGTGGGTTGGCGGGTATGTGGGTCTCCATTCAGAGTGACAGCCTGTAACTAACTGAATATGGAAATGTGCCTGTGTTAGAATAGGGCGGTTGTGCGCTCAGGGGACTAGCACTCTTCACAAAGGACCAGTAGTCCACTAAAAGTCGTCTCACCATTGCAATTGGACCTGGGCAATTTCCAAAGCCTGAACTGTTGTTTGAGGCTCGTGTTCTCGATGTAAACACGAAGTGTGAATAGTGAAACAAAACATATTTTCCGGATTAATGAAAACGTCATTCTTTCCGCCCCATTTAAATTCCCTTCAAGTTTTGGTGTTTTATTTTAAGCAAAAGACCTTAACCCCAATCCACAAAGACGCAGTTAACAACTAAAGGGTGATATGTTAACGTGTCCAAATTCTGAGGCTCGCTATTTCACACTGTGTGCCGCAAGCTTAACAACTGCCGTCCTCCTGAGCTATTAACAATTTTCATCTATTGTCTCTAGTTATGGGCGAAAAGGATCGTATTCTATATGCAGAATTGACTTTACGGTTGTCTCGGGTCAACAGACTGCTTGATCTAGGCGATTTAGTATAGGCAAATATATTCCGAAGGAGGAGGAGCCAGTTATCGTAATGTAAATCTTGTGGGGGGAACTAGGGTGACGAACTGGCATGGGTGCAAATTCAGGATGGTGAGTGTAAAAATACAGGACAAAGGGTGAAAATTCAGGACAAAAATTCAGGACGTCAAAATTCAGGACAAAAGGTATGTTTTACTGACACATCAGAAGAGGTCGCGCAATAGTATATAAGTAAGTAACTAGACAACCACTTAAGTACAAGTGAAAAGAAGTTTATATTCGGTTGAAACAATTGTGCACTTCATGGTTTTTCAGTAAGCGCGCAGCTTTGTGCAAATATGCAGATCTTTTTGTGGTAACAAAACTGTCCACCCCCCCTCCTCCCCAGCCTGACAGGGAAATGCCCAATCTGGCCGGTCCGACCTTGCTACCACCCTCCAATGAAGACCCTCTTCTTCACAATAGACCCTCTCCCATGTGTATTTAATTTCTTTTATAGTGGTACAAGAAAGTTGTGCTGTGTTTGGCATTCCGACAGTGACAGGAGGGAGGGGCAAGGGCCTCGAGGGGGCAACCGCCAAGAAGGGAGGCCTGCACGGGGACGTTGTAAACAGGGAAAACAGCAGCACCTGTACTGGCCGAAAGCAGTGCGGCATAATGCAGATCTGATAAGTCATCGAGATGCTCTAAATAAGATGCTTGTTTCAGATTAATACCTGGACACAATTCAAGCTAAACTAACTAGTAAGTGTCGGTGCCGCTCGCAGTCGTGTCAGTGACCTGTGAACGTGGAGGGAAGCACTTTGCCATTCATCTGCCCTGAAGTCGGGACCTTCGAACATTGAGCCCGTGTGCTCCTTCTTTCTCAGATTAATTTGGCCTGGAAGACGGAACTCTGCTTGAGCCCGTGTGCTCCATCCCAGGTTTTGCCCAGCAGCTAAGGGAGTTGAGGCAGTCAGCGGGAGCGGGACTGCGAGGCCTAGAGGTGCTTGCGCCTGGTCATCGTGCGCACCTGGTGCCTCTTCCCGCCCCCTCCTCCCTGTAAGCTTTTAACGACTCGCGGCCCCCGCTCCGCGGGAGCCGCTCACAGTCGTGTCAGTGACCTGTGAACGTGGAGGGAAGCACTTTGCCACTCATCTGCCCTGAAGTCGGGACCTTCGAACATTGAGCCCGTGTGCTCCTTCTTTCTCGGATTAATTTGGCCTGGAAGACGGAACTCTGCTTGAGCCTGTGTGCTCCATCCCAGGTTTTGCCCAGCAGCTAAGGGAGTTGAGGCAGTCAGCGGGAGCGGGACTGCGAGGCCCAGAGGTGCTTGCGCCTGGTCATCGCGCGCACCTGGTGCCTCTTCCCGCCCACCTCCTCCTCCTACTTAGCCTAGCCTCCAGACGCGTACGCGGGACGCGCGCGGATGGAAGCGCGGGCGAAGCCCGGGCCAGGGGCGGGCCTGTCTAAGGCCGTCATAGGCCGGAGTAGGCTGGGCTGGGCCTACCCTCTTGTGTTAGTTACCTGAGCCTTTGGTTTACATATCTGTTATAGTTCTCTAAAGCCCTCTACCTATCATTGTTAGAAATGCCCTCACCGGCAAGGGAGGGTACCCCCATGAAGCAGGGAGGGGCTAAAAATAGGACCTTAGATAATTATTTTCCCCGGGCTGCGGGAGAAGGGGACAAGGAGAGTACCCTGATCAGGCTTAGGGCGGAGCATAGACGCTCTATAGAAAACCTGAAACATAGGCCCCTCGGTGAAAACTCTACCTCACTTAGTGAGGAACCAAACCCAATAGACAATGTTCCCCTCTTGTTGAGGGAATGTATCAACATTCCATCAGATCCAACCACGAGTTTAACCCCTGCCAATAGCCCAAGCCAAAGCAGCGTGACCATAGACCTGATTTCTCAGCCTCCCCCGGCCCCCAAAGCCAGGAAAGCCAAACCCAAGCTAGTTACTGTGCAAGGGGTATATGGGCCCCCACCGAATAAACGCAGGAGGAAGTCGAGGGGTGCTCAGGGTAAAAATAAAACAAAAAATCCCCCACTCTGAGTTTGGGAAGACATCAAAACCCCCTCCACCCACTGAGAGGTTAGTGGAAGAGGTACACTCAAAATCCACTGAATAGGCTGCTACTGCTCCCGCCCCGATAAATGACACAGGAAATAATGTAACTAGTGTCTCCCCCTCTGTTGTTCCGCTAGGAAATTTGGAATTCTTACTCAGGTCCCTATTATTGCCAATTAGTGAGAGCATCAAAAAGGTCGAGATCAGACTCACCATCCTGGAGGCTACATTAAACAGTATGAAAACCTCGGCCGGCCTCCAGGGCAGATCCCCAGAGACCATCCCCACTTCCACGGCTCCCCAGAGGCCCTCAAATAGGGCAGAGAGTTTAGCCCTCCCACAGGCTGTTACTGTTGATGCTCCTCCTCAACCCCCCAGGACTAACTCTGTACCAACCAAGCCACCTAATTCCAGCAGGTCATCTCCCCCTGTAGACCCAGCTCCTTCAATACAACCCAGTGATAGCACTGCTCCCCCACCTTTAATGAAACTTCCCCCTAGGCCACGTAGGCCCAATCTACCCCCAGAGGCAAACGATTACACGGTAGTTATGGCTGGTGTTCCCCCACTTAAAGCTGGCGAAGTTGAGAACTTTTGCTCATTGAAAAGTAAGGTAATCAAGTGGTTGAACGTGAACAGACCCCTCCCGGTATATCTCAATAATGAAATCATAATGGTTAGAAGGGTGCCCTGGGTGGGTAAAACATACAAATCCATAATAGGGGATTGCATATTGGTGAGTTTCAGAGACGCTGGAGCTGTTACTCATATATGTCAAGGGAAGAATAGGTCACTGGAATCAACAATTCAAACCCTCCATGTGTCTTTCTTTTCCCCCCCTATCCCAATGCACCCTACTCAAACTCATGACAACTGGACGAGGGTCGTCCGGAGGGGAAGACATCACGAATTTAACACTCGGCCATTATCTCGCCGCCCGGAGCTACCTTTTCACAGCTTCAACCGATTTAGTTGCCTGAACGGTCTTGAGGGGGTTGATTGACACATGGGCAGGTTCTCCAACTCAATGGGTACTGTCTCTCTAGGAGATGGAAAAAAAGGGGTCTCAACACGGGAGTTGGAGCAGCAAAGCACCCTAGTACAGCAAACTTCACCTAGCTGGGTTGAGGGGCCCGTGCCAGATGTGCCCATGGTTACAGATATTGAAAGTACAGGGGGAAGACATGGGCTGGATACAGGACGGGCAGAGACAGAGGTGCAAACGGGGTTCCAAGGGAGAACAGAGCAGGTCTATGAGGCACTGAGAATTATTTTTTGGAATATAGCAGGTTTGGCAGCTAAATTTAACAACAAAGAGTGGCGTGATTACATTAGTAAATTCCATGTAATCAGTCTGCAGGAGACATGGGCCCTTGATAACAACTTCCACATACAGGGGTATAAATGTTTTTTTGTACCGGTGCAAAAATCTAGATCAGGGAGAGCCATGGGAGGACTATCCATTTATGTAGATCTAGACCTCCCGGGCAGTTGGTCTACCCCAGATTGGAAATCCCATGTTATTCAAGCAGCACGGTTTACGGTTGGGGGAGACCACACCTCACTTGTAGGAGAGTTGGAAGACAGATTGGGCCAGGAAATTACAGCTCAGAAAAAGGAGCAGTCACACGCTCAGCTGGTCATGGGAGACTTTAACTGCCACCTATGTTCGGCACCGGTTCCAATAGATACAGAATGGTCTCAATGCCCTGTAGAGAATGGGCCACATTTCTCCCACACGCCGTCAGGGTTAGCTTTTAGTTAGCTCCGGCTTAATTATGACCTAGAGTACACTATCAATATGATGGGTACGCAGAAGGATGGCACCCTCCCACCCACATTTAAGGGCAGAGGATGCTCATCTATTATAGATTACATCCTGGTCTCAAGATCCCTATTAAGCAGAATCATTAGCGTAGGGATTGAATGGAGCAGTTTCAGCGACCACAACCCCCTCGTTTTGGAGCTGATGTATCGGGCGGGCTCAAAAAGCAGAGACCAACGCACAATCACGGAGAAGGTAACAGACCAGGGCAGAAGATTAAGGTGGTCCAAAATAAACGGGGACACTTTTTACAAGTCCCTGGTGGCCGCTGGTAAATCCGCTATTAATGACTGCTTAGACATAGATGTCCAAGGACAGAGGTTACTTGAAGCATTCAGGCAGATTGCTGACCTGATTGATGGCCTATTGAAAACCAGCGCGCCCACAAGGAACCATTGCAACCCTCGATGGTTCGATAGAGACTGCTCAAAGGCTTTGAGGGAGCTTAAAAATAGCCTCAAAACTAAACCAAGGGATTCCCAACAAATTATGGTGTGTAGGGAGAAATACAAGAGAGAGACCAAGAGGAGGAAACTTGCTCTACAGGGAGAAGCGTGGGCAGACCTAAGAGAAGCAGGGGAAAAAAATGACATGTCCGGGTTCTGGAGAATTATTAATAAACCTACCTTCCAGGAAAATGACACCCCGGAGATAGCGTCCAACATCCTCCCAGAACAGCGGGTCACTCTTTACAGGGGCTTGTATAATTATGAGCCCGGTACTTCCGTGGAGCCACCTGAGATCCCACTTCAGGCCTCAACTGTAGTATTTACCATTAAGGAGATCACTGCTGGAATTGAGGGTTTGACCAAAAATAAAGCCCCTGGCCCTGACGGAATCCCCCCTGATATGTTCCTGAGCTGTATAGAACTTTGGGCTCCCATAATGACCAGGGTCATAAATACTTCCATCACCTGTGGTCTCCCACCGTCTTGATCCAAGGCCATAAAAGGGCAACAGGGACGACCCTAAGTGTTATCGTCCTATCTCCCTGATTGATGTATCTGCCAAACTCATGGGTAGGGCGATCCTTAATAGATTGTCGGAGTGGACCGAAGAAAATAACATCCTCTCGGACACTCAATACGGATTTAGGACGGGGAAGTCCACTAGTGATCAATGCCTGAACCTTTACATGCTGATTGCCAAATACATCATGGCCAGTGACGAATCCATCTACATGGGATTCATGGATTTGGCAGCAGCATTTGATCACATTAATAGGGAGAAACTTTGGGTCATGATGTCTCGTATGGGGATAGAGGGTGGCCTAATTAACATCCTAAGGGAACTTCATAGTGACACTACGGCCAGGGTTCGATTTAACAGGGAGGGGGGGTTGACCGACTCATTTCCCTGTAAGAGCGGAGTTCGGCAAGGCTGTATTCTCGCCCCTTTTTTGTTCTCTCTTTATATTAATAATTTGGAGCAGTTTTTATTAGACTTAAAGGCAGATTGCCCAAGGGCGGGGTCGCGTCACATCCCCGTTCTGCTTTACGCAGATGACGCGGTCTTGCTCGCACGCACACCCAGGAGCTTACAAATTTTGATCGACGGATTCGTTAAGTTCATGGGCTCCCTAGATCTTTTTGTTAACCTAGGCAAATCTTATGTGCTTCTGGCTGGTAAAAAACCCTGCTCCAAATTTACTTACAAAATTGGAAGTCACATAATAGAAGAGGTTAAGACATTTCCTTACCTAGGTGTAACTTTCGATGGTGCCTTACAGTTTAACTCCCTGGTTGAGGAGCGCTGCAGTAAAATGATCGCTACTAATGGGGCTATACAAGCTATGGCAGGAGGTTAGGTAGATGGAGCCCGGAACAGGTGATGAACCTTTACAGCTCCATATGCTGCTCCAAAGTAATCTATGGGGCAGAGGTATGGGGCTTTGTTAATACCACAAGAATACAACAGGAGGAAAACAAATACCTAAAAACCATCCTGAGGGTACCCCCAAGTACTGCTGGTTTCATAGCACATAGGGAGCTAGGGAGGACCCACCTAGATGATTTGGTAAAACTAAGGCCATTTGTGGCCTGGTTAAAAATCTGGGTTAATCCTGATGCGTCACTAAGCAGAGAAATTTTAAAGGATTGCTTAGATAGGGACAAATGTATGCGAATATCATGGCTCAACTATGTAAGGAATACCCTAGAGGAACTAGGTTATGGGAACCTCTTTACCAACCCTGAAACAATTGTAGCCCAGCACAAGATGTTGGTAAAGAAAGCCTTTTTAGAGCAGAAAATGCAACGGAGAGCTGAGGCTGAAGGGCTTAAAAAGACAGTGAGGGCCCATAACCTGGTTAAGAGTGTTGAGGGAATGGAGCCATATTTGTACCTCATGCACAATGCTCAGGACAGATTTTTGATGTGTCGCTTTAGACTTAACCTACTCCCATATCTATTGGCATCACCCGCAGGGTTCTCAACAACAATTGAGCAGAAGGGATCCTGCGGCTGTGACAACAGGTCTCCGCAGGATTCCCTTCACTTTGTTTTACTCTGCCCTTTTTTTAAAATACCTAGGCGCAGATTCCTAGTGGAAATTTTAAAACAAGCCAATTTGGAACATGCTAATGAGGCACTAGTCTATTTACAAAAAGCATCGGACCCTTTAACATTGTGCTGTATAATGAATTTCATCAAAGTGGCGGTCCGTTTAAGGGTAACCAGGGGAGAAGAATGAAGTTTTACACAAAAAATGGTTACTGATCTTTTAATGTGTTGCACTTCTTCTTTGCTCTTTTGTATTATGTCAATATTAATTTTTACAATTGGGATCTTGAAATTGTTTAATGACTTTTTATTCATGTTTATATGTATGTGCTTTTATGGTGATTTTTAATCATCGAATAAAGAACCCTTGAATTGAATTGAATAGTGGTACTCATCCCAAGTATGTAGGACAGAGTGTGGGAGTGCGTTACAACACACACATATTATATAGAGACAATGACTCAATGAAATGTGAAAGTCAATCTATAGGAAATGTACGTAAGATAATTGGGGTTACAAAGTGTAATCATTCTTTCATCCATCATTCAGTCTTTCACCATTCATTCTGTCCTTCCATATGTGTGCCCATCCATATCAATGTTCAACTATTTGCAAACCTATCCATCATCTATCCTTCCATCCATCAGTTCACTCATCCATCCCTCCATCCACCCTTTCACCTTATCCATCCACTCATTCACTCATCCCCCAAGCCATCTACCCTTTCACCCATCCAGCCATCCTTCTACTTATTCATTCATCCATCCAGTCACTCATCCTTCCACCCTTTCAGTCATCCATCCTCCCTTTCTCTCACCATCCCTCTTTCATTTAGCCATACATCCTTTCATCCACCCATCCATCTACTCACCCATTCATGAATCCATCCATTGACCCTATCACTCATCCGTCCTTTCACTCATCCATCCATTCTCTCATCCTTCCATCTATTCTCTCATTCTTCCACCCTTTCATTCCTTCACGCATCCATCAATCCTTTCTCTCTTCCATCCACCCTTTCACTCCTTCACTCATCCAGCCACTCTTTCACTCATCTATCCACCCTTCTGTCCATCCACCCTCCCTTTTACTCACTCATCCAGCCTTACATCCACCCTTTCACAAATTTTTTTATTTTTGTTGAATTTTGAATTTGAAATTTATTACATTTGCATAGTTACTTAAAACCATTGCAATACGAATTTCAGATAATACAATAAAATCATAAGATAATAATTACACATATGCAAACTTCATGTATCTTTAAAAGCTTAAAACAGTTAAATTACTATCAAATAAAAAATGCTTTGTTCTTCATACTCATTGCTCTGAATGTAAATTATGCGCTCTGCCCGGCTTCCTTACTCTGTCTGGGTCATATTTACTTCCGAATGGTCAAAATACAACTCATCCTCTTCCAGTTCTAAGACTTACTTTCATGCACACTATTAACTTGTACATTTGTATCACTGCGTTTTCAAAATGGCCAGATTTTTTGCATATGTTGCATGTTTTACTTTTTGCTCAACAATTACTTGCATTGGCAAGATGGTTACGCAAACCACACTTGAAAGCTAAATTATGTTTAGACTTATCATTTTCCCATCCCACAGCATTATTTTTGTTTAGTGTTGGCTTTAACGAATTTGTGACAAATCAAAGAGAATTTGATGCAATATCAGCTTTAGGTTTGTTCTGTTCCTTTGAAGCTACACCAGACCTCTCAATTAATTTACTGATCGCAGTTTTCCCACTATCTTGAATTGTAGCGACAACACAATCTGCTCATGTCCTTTCTTGCTATAATATGCCACAACAGTTTGATCCCAAAAATACTGCTCAATTGATCATTTGAACTCCCAAAACGATGCCAGAATACATAGTTCCACCATAGCTATCAATGGGTTCATTACACTCAAGAAATGTCTCTTCCTACCACAATACTGGGCTCTTGACTAAAACGTTTACTAAGTCTATTACTGCCTCCGAATACTCATCGAAGATGCTAAATGGAACCAAGCCAGCTTCTGTCTCCAGGAGATTTTCAAATATGCTCTGGCCTTTAGCCCCCAAACCAGTGTACAGTATTGCAACCCTTTTTTCATTGTCAATTTTCCCCCCATCAACCACACTAAGGTATTTTTCAACATTTGTATCATTGCTTTCATCCCACCGTTTGAGTTCTTGGCACTGTTTTAAAAAAAAAAAAAAAAAAAAGTGGGCACACTAAAACCTGCATACTCTTCACAGTAAACTCAACGTTTGTGAAGATGAGAAAATAAACATTAGCTGACTATATATATATATATATATATATATATATATATATATATATATATATATATATATATATATATATATATATATATATTTATTTATATTTTGTCAGGGCGGGTTCTGCACTAATAAAGCACTATGCTTTGGATTCTTCGTGTGCCTTCCTTTTTTCATACGATTCAGAAAAGGGGGTGGTGATGAACAGAGTGTCTGAATTAAGCAGACCACTCTTACCCAGTCCAAAGATCAGGGCTTGATCCATCACCGTTATTTATCTCACTGCACCATCCCAGCTCAGAACCTGGCTATATGCAAATCAGTCTGTCCCTGGCCCAGTGCATCATGGGAACAGGGTAGACTAAACTACCAAGCCAATTCTTCACCAGAAAGGAGACAAGCTACCCCCCCCCCTTTTCTGAATCATTTTTGTCCACCATAAGCATGGAAGGGTATACTCAGATGTGAGTCCCTAGCTCATTGCACAATCAGGATTCAAGCAAGCCGGGCCGAAGATGGCTGAAATGCCAGAAACCGGTCCCCGGTAGCTTGTTTCCTTCCCAGTATAAGAATTGGCTTGGTAGTTTGGCCTGCCCTGTTCCCATGATGCACTGGGCCAGGGTCAGACTGATTTGCATATAGCCAAGTTCTGAGCTGGGATGGTGCAGTGAGCTAAAAAACGGTGATGGATCAAGCCCTGATCTTTGGACTGGGTAAGAGTGGTCTGCTTAATTCAGACACTCTGTTCATCACCACCCCCTTTTCTGAATCATTTTTGTCCACCATAAGCGTGGAAGGGTATACTCAGATGTGAGTCCCTAGCTCATTGCACCATCAGGATTCAAGCAAGCCGGGCCGAAGACGGCTGAAATGCCAGAAACCGGTCCCCGGTAGCTTGTTTCCTTCCCAGTATAAGAATTGGCTTGGTAGTTTGGTCTGCCCTGTTCCCATGATGCACTTGGCCAGGGTCAGACTGATATGCATATAGCCAAGTTCTGAACTGGGATGGTGCAGTGAGCTAAAAAACGGTGATGGATCAAGCCCTGATCTTTGGACTGGGTAAGAGTGGTCTCCTTAATTCAGACACTCTGTTCATCACCACCCCCTTTTCTGAATCATTTTTGTCCACCATAAGCGTGGAAGGGTATACTCAGATGTGAGTCCCTAGCTCATTGCACCATCAGGATTCAAGCAAGCCGGGCCGAAGACGGCTGAAATGCCAGAAACCGGTCCCCGGTAGCTTGTTTCCTTCCCAGTATAAGAATTGGCTTGGAAGTTTGGTCTGCCCTGTTCCCATGATGCACTGGGCCAGGGTCAGACTGATTTGCATATAGCCAAGTTCTGAGCTGGGATGGTGCAGTGAGCTAAAAAACGGTGATAGATCAAGCCCTGATCTTTGGACTGGGTAAGAGTGGTCTGCTTAATTCAGACACTCTGTTCATCACCACCCCCTTTTCTGAATCATTTTTGTCCACCATAAGCGTGGAAGGGTATACTCAGATGTGAGTCCCTAGCTCATTGCACCATCAGGATTCAAGCAAGCCGGGCCGAAGACGGCTGAAATGCCAGAAACCGGTCCCCGGTAGCTTGTTTCCTTCCCAGTATAAGAATTGGCTTGGTAGTTTGGTCTGCCCTGTTCCCATGATGCATTGGGCCAGGGTCAGACTGATTTGCATATAGCCAAGTTCTGAGCTGGGATGGTGCAGTGAGCTAAAAAACGGTGATGGATCAAGCCCTGATCTTTGGACTGGGTAAGAGTGTTCTGCTTAATTCAGACACTCTGTTCATCACCACCCCCTTTTCTGATTCCTTTTTTCATACTGCATCAAGGTGTGTTTATTGAGGTAATATATATATATATGTATATATGTATATATGTGTGTATATATATATATATATATATATATATATATATATATATTTCATATAAATATGTGTATAATAATCTCTCTCTCAGATATGGAAAGGTCGTATGCCCAAGATCGGCGTCTTCATAATGGAAACTACTTACCTTGATTCTGCATAGAACCAGTGCTAAAAACTATAATAAAGTTGGTAATAAGAGAGGTATAAAACCTGTTAGGTTTGAAACTAATTACTTTCTTAATACATATACATCCTATTAACAGTCATATGATAGGGGACCCAGAACAAACTGTATGAAAAGGTTTATTTCTGGTACATGCAGGGCCCTTCATAGGGACAGGTTTTTGTTGGAACAGGAGGCCTTCCTAATAGAAGATTACCTCAATGTCTGATCGGACAGTGCTCCCTTCCCTGGAAGTGCTTCCAAAGAATGACTTTTTGTTTTCGTTCATTTTGAAGAATGAAACTTATAGGCATGGGTATATCGAGAGGCAACATTGACCATTTTCGGGTATAACAGAATGGGGTACTCTATTTGTAATGCAGGCTAGTTTGAAGGCACTTTTTGTTTTAATTGGGAGGCATTTCAGTGTGGGATGAATTGAAGTGTTGTGATCAAACTTTCTTGATGGTTAGTCTGGCAGCAGCTGCGGAGGAGAGCAGATGCAGAGCAGAGGGCAGCTCCAAATGATGTGTTGAGTGCTTGACTAGCATAACAAAGCAGAACCTTTGACCTTACTGAGGAATTTCAGAGAGCTCTTGTGCTGACTCTCTACCTTTTTATCAAAGCATATTCCCCCAACATTTGGTTTTCCCTTTCAGATTTCCTCAAAAACCAAACCTTTGGCATTACCAATCCACATAGGCATGGTCCTCATGGATAGCAGCTGTCCTAAACTGAAGAATGTTCTGTTGTAAATAGATTCAGTTCCCTGTCGATGTTCAAACTTTTAAAACAAATTCCCACATGCTTTCTGTTAATGCCTGAATTTCCAGGCAGATAGAAAATATGCAGAAGCATCGGGAATTGGCTGGGGCTAAAGGGCATAGCTGCAGTGCCACTAATTGACATAGACGTACAAACATTGCAGGTGCTCTCTAAGGTACCCTTCTTAATAGCAGTTCAGCTGAGGGGCTGGGTGCCCGAGCAGTGGGCACCTGCACAGCAAGTCTTTGCAAGGAAAAGGTCCAGTCCGTGTCGCAGAGTGACCCCTCTAGTCCCTATAACTGAATACAGTAAACACGTGCACTATTTGGTGTACAACCGGGCAAAGTGGGTTCTTAGGAAAGATGTGTACGCAGTTACTATAGTATTCCTTCTTAAGTTCCTGTGTGTGAAAATATTGGAAAGTTGAGGGAGAGTTCTAAAAACGCCAGTTGGGAGGAGCCGGCTGTCTCATGGGCTTGGCGTTTTCATGCCTGATCGTGTACTGTTCGAGGCATGTGGGCTGCTGAATTCATATCTGCGTATAGATCGCCGCCTAGTGTTGGGTCCGGATGATTGCACATTGTTGTCCTCGAAGAGTCTTCGAAGTATCACGAGATAGGTGGCTCCTCCCCTGGACTACAGTGTGCATGGGCATCGACTCCATCCCCAGATTGTTTTTTTCCGCCATTGAGTTCGGATGTCTTTGGTTCCCTCTTGTCGGAATCGATGAAGAAATAGTAAACTTTCCTCGAGACCAAAGGTCTTTAGTCTTGCGTCGGTATTGTCTTGCGTTCGGCTTAACAACTTTCCTCGGCTCCGAGCTGAGCTCTGTACTTCCGCGTGCTTTCGGCGCGGAAGGCCTTGTCGATGCTCCAGACTCCTCAACCATCCATCATGGACCGTAGTCCATTCAAGAGATGTCCGGTGTGTTACTCGAAGTACCCACACATCGACGTCCACCCGGTGTGCAACAAGTGCCTGTCGCCGGACCACGATGAGGCCCAAGTGTATGGCCTGTTCCAGATTCCGGTCCAAGAAGACACTCAAGCTCCGTCGAGCTGCGCGCCTGGAGGCCCAGCAATCTGCTACGGCGCCTACGGACGTTTTCAATGCTGGAGAGGTCGAGGATGAGGATATCCTGGACGTCTCAGAATCTAACCCCGCGTCGGATGTCGAGGAAGACTACGACGCTGAGGCCGAGGCTTTCGAGACCGAAGAAGTCGTCGAGGAGGTAGGAGACGACAACGGGGCCCTAGGGGCCATGGAGGATAGCTCGGACGAGGAGCTTCCTCAGACTGACTCTGGGGCCGTGCCAATCGATAAGGCCCAGGTCGAGGGATCGCCTTCGGGCCTTACCCAAGACCTTGATGTGAGTTCCTCGGCCCCGCCTGCAGGCCCGGCCACGAACATTGGTACCGAGTCACTCCCGGTGAAGAAACCGAAAGTGAAACCTACGGTCTCGACGCCAGATGCTGCGCAAGGGCAGATATCGAAACCGAAAGTGCGCATCGCATTGGTCGGCTCGAAGACTTCGGAGGCCTCGGCGCCGAAGAAACCTAAGATGGCCGTCGAGTCGAAGGGCCAAGTCAAAATGGCCGAGCCGAAGGCTACCACGTCGAAGACTACGACGCCGGCAAGAGTCGGGTCGACCACAAGTAGGCTGTCGAAGACTCCAAGAAGTCTCATGCAGAGCCGAAGAAGCGGACCGATGACCCGAAGGCCCTCTCTGCCCCGCCTCCACACGACAAGGCCAAGGGGCCTGCGCCAAGTGTGTCGACTCGAAGGTGGCCTTGAAGGACTCCACTTCGAAGCCGTCCTCGAAGGATTCCGTCGAACCGGCACGTCCATCGGCCGCATTCACGTAGAAGGTCATGGAGTCCCTGCAGCGCATAAGGGATGGCACCGCAGCTCCCGAGCCGAAGGACCCCCCCGCCTGCAAAGCCTCTTGAGAAACCGGCAAAGGCGTTCACGCCGATCCTTTTTACCTTGCCACCTAAGACGGCGCCGAAGGCTTTTGCTGCTAAACCAGGGGCCGGCGTGCCCGAGAAGGTATCTTCGATGCCAAAGGCATCGCTGGTGGTCCTTGGCCCGCGGCCTCGACAACTTGCAGAAGACGAGCGTCAGGAACATTTCATTGACGCCGAAACAGGCAGGCTTTCCCTTCTTAAAAGGAAAATCACCCCAGAACCCCAATTGGAGTCTTACAAAATCCCCCTAAAGAGGAAAACGGACTCTGTTGGTGCCCCGGCTTTGGTGGAACCCATTTCACCACAAGTTCACGAGGTCTCGCCCACTCACTCCGATGGGGACGATGGTGAGGGCGAGAACGAGGATGAATATAGCTATCCAGTCTACACAGACCCAGAGGATGTGACAGAGCCCTGGTCTGCTGGTGGTGAGCCTGGGGATCCACATTCTGGACCGGATCCTCAGCTCTTCTCTGCTAAGACTTCACCTACTGAAGACTCTGCTGCTTTCAATGCCCTCATTGAGCGGGCAGCAGCCAATCACAATGTCCAGCTGCATGCTGACCCTGTGGACGTAGATTTCCTTTTTGACACCTTTTCTGTGTCTGAAAAGACTGTAAAAACTCTGCCAGTGCTAAAAGGCGTCTTGAAGCACGCTGCTGAGGTCTTCAAAGAACCCACCAGGGCAAGAGTCATCAACCTGAGAATTGACAAAAAGTACAAGGCGGCGCCCAATGATCCAACTTACATTAAAGGACAGTTGCCTCAGGGCTCCCTGGTCGTCTCGAATGCCCGGAAGAGGGCCAACTCTCAGACTACGGGTGATGCTCCTCCCCCAGACAAAGAGTCCAAGATCTTTGAGGCTTCGGGGAAGAGGGTTGCAGCGCAGGCAGCTAACATCTGGCGCATCTCAAACACACAGGCGCTCCTAGCGAGTTATGACAGGGCGCACTATGATACCCTAGAGACCCTTTTGCAACATCTACCTGATCAATATAAGGAAGGGGCTGAGATGCTAATCCAGGAGGGGAAGCTAATCTCCAACGCTTCCATAAAATGCGCTCTAGACGCGGCTGATACAGCTGCGCGTGCCATTAACACCAGTGTTATGCTTCGGAGACATGCCTGGCTAATAATTTCTGGTTTCAAGCCAGACATACAAACAACCATCTTGAACCAAACAGTCAACCCTGATCACCTGTTTGGCCCGGATGTTGACACCACCCTAGAAAAAATGAAGGACACTGACACTGCAAAATCCATGGGTGCCTTGCAGTCCCAGCAGTTTCGGGGTGGGTCCTTTCGTCGCTCCGATGCCAGAGGCACCTCCAGGGGTCAGCTTTCGCAGTCCGCGCAGTTCTACAAAAGCAACACCCAGACTACTTATGCCAACAAGAGTCGTGGTGGCTACCGCGGCAACAGCGCCAAGGGCAGAGGACGTGGCAACAGCTCCAGGTCCTCTACCGCCAACAAACAGTGACTCAGTGTCACTGCCCCCCGCCCACACAACACTGGTCGGGGGGAGACTCCAGCAGTTCCTGCCCGTGTGGAAGTCCATCACCACGGATAGGTGGGTCAGAAAGCTTATCCAATTTGGTTATTGTCTGGAGTTAACATCCACTCCCCCCAACATACCCCCAAGGCACCGTCCTATGTCGGACGAGCACTTGCACTTATTGCAGCAGGAGGTCAACGTCATGCTGCAAAAAGGGCAATAGAGCTTGTGCCCATACAGGAAAGAGGCACAGGAGTTTACTCCCTGTACTTCCTGATTCCAAAGAAGGACGGGTCCCTCAGGCCCATCCTGGATCTCAGGCCCCTCAACTTCTACATCCTGTCGGAGCACTTCCACATGCTAACACTGCAGCAGGTGCTCCCGCTGCTCCAACAGGGGGACTTTCTCGCAACTTTAGATTTAAAGGATGCGTACTTTCACATTCCACTGCATCCTTCCCGCAGAAAATACCTCAGGTTCACCATCCAAAACCAGCACTACCAGTTCAGGGTTTTGCCTTTTGGGGTCACCACGGCTCCCAGGGTGTTCACCAAGTGCCTGGCGACGGTGGCGGCACATCTGAGACGGCAGAACGTCCACGTCTACCCCTATCTGGACGACTGGCTCATCCAAGCGAAGTCAGCCCAGCAGTGTGCCGACAACGTGTTCCACACCATTCACCTCCTGCACGATCTGGGATTCTCACTGAATTACCCGAAATCCCACCTCCAGCCCGCCCACATACGGCAGTATCTGGGGGCGACCATAGACATTCTGGCGGCCACAGCACAGCCGAATTCAGTGAGAGTCAGCAGCATTCAATCGCTGATCCAAAAATTCAGACCTCAACACTCGCTTCCAGCAAGAGTGTTCATGCAGTTCATAGGCATGATGGCCTCCTGCATCTCCATTGTCCCGCATGCGAGACTACATATGCGTCCGCTTCAGGAGTGCTCAGCACGTCAGTGGACTCAGGCTCACAACCAGTTGAAAGACCTAGTGTTGGTGAGCGGTCGGGCATACAACTCTCTGCATTGGTGGAATCCACGAAACCTTTGCAAGGGCCGACCGTTCCAGGAGCCTGTGCCGCAGGTTATCCTGACGACGGACGCTTCTCTCCAGGGATGGGGAGCGCATGTACTCCAATACACTGTGCAGGGACTATGGACGCAACAGCAAGGGTAGATGCACATCAATGTTCTGGAACTGATGGCTATCTTCATGGCACTGAAGGCATTCAAGGTACATCTGTGCAACAAGGTCGTGTTGATCCGGACGGACAACATGACGGCAATGTACTACATTCAAAAGCAGGGAGGAACACACTCTCCGCAGCTGTCTCATCTGGCTCAGAGCATGTGGAAGTGGGCCATTCAGAGGAACATCTTCCTCATGGCAGAGCATCTCCCGGACAAGGACAATCAGATGGCGGACCTGCTCAGCAGGCACAGCCACCAGATGCACGAGTGGGAGCTACATCCATCAGTACTCCAGCCGTACTTCCAAAGGTGGGGTCATCCAGAGATAGACCTGTTCGCCACAAGGGAGAACGCAAAATGCCAAAGCTTCGCCGCCAAGTTCCCACAGTCGCAGGGCAATGCGATATGGATGAACTGATCAGGCAGATTTGCGTACGCTTTTCCCCCAGCACCCATGATACCGCTGGTGGCACGCAAGCTCAGGCAGCACTCGATGACTCTCATCCTGGTTGCTCCAACGTGGGCTCGCCAACCATGGTACACCACGTTTCTAGAACTGTCCGTGGTGCCGCATCAGAGGCTACGCCTCACGCCCAGCCTTCTGACGCAGAGCCATGGCGACATTCAGCACCCAGATCCGCAACAGCTCAACCTGGCGATCTGGCTCCTGAAATCCTAGAATTTGGCTGCCTGCGCTTACCTGCCGACTGTATGGACATCATTCGGGAGGCAAGGAAGCCCACCACTAGAGCATGCTATGCGGCAAAATGGAAGTGGTTTGTCGTTTATTGTGCAGACCACAACATTAACCCGCTGGATGCTTCTATTCAGAACATCATCTGTCACCTTTTCCATCTATACAAGTGTAATCTGGCCTATGCTTCCATTCGCATTCATCTGTCTGCAATGGCCGCTTATCTCCAAAATAGGCAGCACCTCTTCCTCTTCAGGGTGCCTGCCATCAAAGCTTTTCTGGAAGGACTCAAACGAGTCATTCCGCCACGGACTCCACCAGCTCCTGAGTGGAACCTCAATGTGGGCCTTACCAGGCTAATGGGTCCTCCCTTTGAACCACTGCATTCCTGCGAGATTCAGTTCTTGACATGGAAAGTGGCTTTCCTCATAGCAATTACATCGCTAGGGCGGGTTAGCGAGTTGCGAGCCCTCACTATCCAAGAGCCATTTATCCAAATTCATTCCAACAGGGTAGTGCTTCGCACTAACCCTAAATTTCTACCCAAGGTTGTGTCTCAGTTTCACATCAACCAAACAATCGAATTACCTGTTTTCTTTCAAAATCCTGAGTCACTGGCGGAGCGGATGCTCCATACCCTTGACGTTAAACGGGCCCTAATGTATTACATCGATAGGACGAAGGATTTTAGGAAAACTAAGCAACTCTTTGTCGCTTTTGCACCACACCACAAAGGTAACCCTATTTCCAAGGCTGGTATTGCTAGATGGATTGTTAAATGTATCCAGATCTGCTATCTAAAAGCAAAACGCACTCTTACCATTCCGCCAAGAGCCCACTCCACCAGGAAGTTAGGGGCCTCTATGGCATTCCTTGGAAACATTCCTTTGGAAGACATATGTAGAGCAGCCACATGGTCTACCACACACACATTTACTAAGCATTACTGTGTTGATGTGCACTCCAAACAGCAGGCAGCTGTAGGGCAGGCTGTTCTCAAAACACTTTTTCAAACTGCTGCAGCTGGCACGGGCGGCCGACGCTAATGGAGGGACTGCTATGTATTCTATGCACAGATATGAATTCAGCAGCCCACATGCCTCGAACCGAATATGCTACTTACCAGTATGCATCTGTTCTTGGCATGTAGGGCTGCTGACATTCATATCCCCCGCCCTCCTCCCCGGCGCCTGTAGCAGCTGCAGTATTCACATATACTCATAGCATGGTCATCATTCACTGAGTTTCACTCCATCTTGGCCACAATGGCTAAAAACAATCTGGGGATGGAGTCGATGCCCATGCGCACTGTAGTCCAGGGGAGGAGCCACCTATCTCGTGATACTTCGAAGGCTCTTCCAGGACAACAATGTGCAATCATCCGGACCCAACACTAGGCGGCGATCTATGCACAGATATGAATGTCAGCAGCCCTACATGCCAAGAACAGATGCATACTGGTAAGTAGCATATTCGTTAAGGTGTATTAAACGTTACCTGTTTCCAGAAGTACTGCCTCCGTGTTTCTTCCACTTACCTGGCAAAGGACACCAAAAAGCTGCTCTATGGGGAGGAATGTGTAAAGAAGACGGAGACATCCGTATTCAAAATGTTTCTGTTGTAAAAAGTCTGCCAAGAGTGGGAAATCCATGTATTTCAATTAAACATTCTTGAAACATTCAGGAATGTTGAAACACAAATCAGCCATTTTTCTTTATTATTTATTTAATAAAGCACGTACTAAACCCAGGTGGGTTTCCAGGCCCTGAACAAAGGCCGGTGTGAGAATACCAGGCAAGAGTCAACCACGTCTTGATTGGTGACACAAGGTCTTGATTGGTGACGCTAGTGATGGAATATTGTTTGCAATACAGTATTGGTCAGATTAACAGAGGATTACAGTACACGGAGTTTATAATAAATAGGGGTGTATAAATATTTAGAGGGAGCAAGGGCGCATACAGATTAATACAACATGGTTACCAACCGAGTACAAGTACAGCATCACCAAAACTAAATATATATAAAAAAGAGCAGCAGCTAGCCTGTACCACATTGCTCATACAAGTTGGAGTCCGTGAGCAACAAAAAACTCCATATTAAAAGTTAATAAGTGACTACCATTCGGAAAGCGTAGGTCTTCAGTTAAGGCTTTTCAGCAAATGTAGCAGGTTAAAATTTGTATCAGAAAAGATTGATTATTGTACAACATTGGCCATGAATTACGGAGGTGGAGGGTGTTACAGGTCACAGACAGCATATAACAAATGTTATTTAGTGTGCCCTTATAACAGACGTACTCAAACCACATGGGTGTCAGATTGATGTACATGGGAAACAGAGTGCGAAGCACAATGCGTAGCAGCATGAAGTTGCTATCAGATCCGCAAATGCAAGTGTTCCACAATAAGCAGTTTCTTGAGTGATTTGAAACCTTGAAAGGAGGGGGCATTGTAATGTAGAAAAGGAGAGCATTCCATATTCTTGGACAGTTCCAGAGAAGGATCAGGGCAGTATGGCGTTTTTTTCTGAACTATGACATGGAGCGTGATAGACTTATTTTTCCAGTGGGGCTAGTAGAGAGAAAGCCTCCAGATAAGGAAAGCTTCCTGGTGACATATTTTGGAGTTTGGAGGTACGGACTTTGGAAGTGAGACATGGGGTCCCCGTAGTAAAGTATTCTTAGATTTGTGGCCGGGTCTGGTGGCTCAGTGGACTAATGCATCCACTCCAGGGGCCTTTGTTCGACCTCATGGTCACAGGTTCAGCCTTTCATCCATCTGAGGTCGATAAAATGAGTATCATTGAGTTGGGTAATTATAAACATCTGTTATTCAGCGCCAAGATGCCCCGTCAGGGGTGATCGTGCGTTTTACAAATACACGTTATGTTATGTTCATGTCAAGCATGTGTTGAGGCCAATGTGTTCCATTTTGTTTGTTTGTACAGTAACTTGCCAAAGCATGTACCACTGCTGTGGATGGGAGTGGGAGAAGAGCATCCTATTTTGCGGGAGGCCTTTGAAGGGCAGCAGCCATAGTTAGAATATGAGATTACCTTAGCCCCCACTGTCCGTTTCAGATCATGGAAAAAAGAATGTGTTTAAGCTTCTTGAAAATGTAGCTGTGAAACCTGGCAAGCTTCGCTATGTCGTAGATGCCTCTTCTGAGATTGAGATTAGCACCAAGAAGAAATTTCAGAGATTTTGAGGCTTTGGACAGTTTTGGGAGGATAGCTGCCGATTTTTAGAATTCATATCTGTTAGAGTCAGTGTGCATTGGTCAGAGATGGGGGTGAAAAAGATGCGTTCAGTCTTCAGCACGTCACATTAGAGATGCTTTCATTCCATCCATTTGTTGATACTCTGAGGTGAAGATTTTAATTTGCTGACAGTCGAAGGAATCTAGTTTGAGAAAGATATGGGTGTTACCTGCATAAAAATAGAATACAGAGGGCCACTGCAGCTGATGGGCGGGGGAACAGAGAACTTGTAGTCTTTTTTTGTGTGCATTAGTGAATCGTCAAAGTTGCAAGTTAAATGACTCTAGGACTGCTCACCTCAGACCTGCCATGTTTTTTAGAGTATCATGAAGAATTTGATGGCTAACTGAATCAAAGTATATGGTTAAATCCAGTAGAATGATGGAGGTAGGTATGATTTCTATCAAAGATGTGTAGGATATCCCCATTCACCAGTGCTGCAGATTCCGTTCTGTGACCTGTCCTGAAACCAGATTGCAACGTATTCTCTCGGGTATATTTTAGTAAGCGTTTGCAGGTTTTTTAATAACCTTGTCCAAGAAAGACAGGCTTGAGATAGGGGTTTAATTTTTAACATTAGAAAGGTTGCAATTCGTATTTTTAAGGCTGAGTTTTACATGGGCAATTTTTAAGACTGTGTAATCAATGCCATTCTGAAGAGCCATTCCAAAGATCTGAATTGGTGCTGGCCACCCAATGGGGAAAAAAGAACAAAGTATTTGGTGCCGGGCTGTGCAGCATGGCAAAAGAAACAAACGTTAAAAAGGGTGCTATGACTTGGTCATCGCTTCAATCTGCAGGCATGCATGACCTCAAAATGGCAGCATTTTTTTCTTTACTGAGTTTGATCAGTAATTGGAAAAGTATATATAATACACGAATAAAAAGCAAATGTGTGACAAAGCCAACAGATGGTAAAAATTAGTAGGACCTGTATGTTTTTGGTAAGCATGTCTAGTAGGTGTGGCCTACAAAGCATGGCAGCAGGAAGGGTGACAGCTCAGCAGAAATTATTTCAAGTAAGACTATCCTGCTTGTTACATGGGGATACTAATGACCTCATTGAAACAATAGATAGTGAGCCAATTGGCAAACCTCTAACAACACATTGTCAGATGTTAGAATTTGGGAATCGACTTCTTGTGGGTTTAGTTTCCACCAGGATCGTAGCCCTCGTGGTCATTATTTAATCTATGCAAATGTCTAGACCTATTTATACCTTTGCAAATTGTCGTCATTCTGGTGTATTCTGCAGCATGAAATGTGCAGCACTTGTTTCTTGCAAAAAGTGGGCGACATTTGTTTCATTCACCTTTGTTTAACTTATCTACAGTTTGAGAATGATTTCATTTTATTAAAACTATCCATGGTTTGTCAGCGCGCACAGTACTGACACCCAAGGACATTGTGATTTCCTGTTGATACCCATTGAGGCTTTTTGAGATCAGCACAACTTCCGGAAGCTCGAAAAATGCAATGAATTGATCTTGACTGTGTGTATTGTTTGGAGGAAACTGACGTACAGTTGTATGTTTTTTGTTCTTCACCGATATCAATCTATCACCTATTAATTTATTTACTTGCACGTGTCCCATCCCAAACACAAGTAGTTAGAGCAACGAGCTGGTCGGATTCAGAAGCTCTTTAACATTTAATAATAATCGCGTTAAACATGTCTTTACTGCGTGCCTTCTAGATCCTCTGAGAAGCTGCTATCTGGTGTTGTGACTTGAGGCACTTTCTGTGCACGTACGCCATGAGTGTATCCCGTTTTGGAAGTGATGAATCTAGAAGCCTGTTGTCAGCCCTCTGAGGCCTCGCCACCTGTCCTCTGCATCAAGCAGTGTATAATTCTAGCGAGGACTAGATGCTTCCTGCTCGGCCCGTCAGTTCATTTCTCCCTGGCCAGCAGAATCCTCACCTGACATTTTGTTATAAGGGAGCCTGTTCGGGGTCCCCGGGGAAGACTTGTTTTCCACAAGATGTCTCTTAGAAGCTGCCCTCCCGGGGGCTGAGGATGCCGCGGCACGGGATCACAGGGGAGATCTGTTCTCGTCTATGTTTAGTTTCTAGCCTGCCCGAAGCTCGTGCCTGCGGGCGCCGCGCTCAAACGCCGCACGCGTGTAACCAACACAAGAACAATACCAGAGGTTGCTCTTATCGCAGGCTGCTTACAGAAAAACAGGAAATTGGTCAGCTGCGTTTGCAACTGCTGCACGGGATGCTGAAGCAGCCTGGCGACTTGTTGCTGGCAGAGACACAGCCTTCTGATGCCTCGGCCCTGTGCGTGCTGATGCCTCGGCCCTGTGCGTGCTGATGCCTCGGCCCTGTGCGTGCTGATGCCTCGGCCCTGTGTGTGCTGATGCCTCGGCCCTGTGCGTGCTGATGCCACCTTGTGTCCTCTGCGCGGTGGGCACAGAAGCATCATGGTGTCTTGTATCCTACCGTGGGCACACACACAGCATGGTATCTGCCTCGCACAGCGTGGCATCCTATGCCCATTTGTCTGGCGGAGACAGACACATCACGATGTCCTTTGCCTGAAGGATGGAGTGGGTGCATGCAAAACTGGGTGTCGACTGCTCGTTGAGTGGGTGCACGCAACCAGGTGTACTCCGCCCGTTGGGCACAGATGCAGCCTCCTGGCTTCTGTCCTTCAGGTGCAAACACAGCATAATTAGACCAGCGAGTGGGTGCAGACATATAGCGGTCCCCTCCTGCCTTATAATTTCAGACTGGACAAAGAGAAGATGCTAGCCCTCAAAATAATTTTTCTCTCAAACTTTTTGAGAATACAAACAAGGGGAAACCTTTTGTTTGTATGGGTTACTTTATTTCAACCCTTTTAAGAATTTTTAATCATTTTTAGAAACATTTTTCATGGGTGAGAAACACTTTACATAAACATTTACAATATTTACACCTATCATACAATGTAACGTTTAAATGCTGGCCTGCCATTGGAGGAGAGGGGCGTCACTCCCTTTAAGCCCTGTCTTTTTCGGATTCAGCGGGGTGTTTTTTAGGTTCTTTCTATCTGTGACGTCATCAGTCACTCACCAAAAAACACGCTCGAATAGAAAAAAATGTCAGAGCTTTGCAGCAGCCATTTCTGCCCGACCATAACTTCATTTTAAGTTTATATCCAGCTGCGTTGGGTCCCATATCCCGTCTATCCCCCTGCTGCCTTTGAATCTACTCTGCATGCGAGGCGTGGGTGTAGCCCCACTCCTGTCCCGCGCTGCCCTGCAGTGCCTGCCCACGGTGCCAGGTGCCCCGGTCCTTCAACTTCCTCGTGAATCTTGGCATCCAATCAGATTCTGCGCAGGGCATGTTCGGTGGAGTCACTCTTTGGCCGAAAGCACCTGGATTATTGTGTGTCCGCTTCCTGCTCCGAGCACAGCTCGCAGGAGGCACCTGTGCCCGTGCCCCAGCCGCATCGGTGTACTTCAACCCTGCCCGGTGCCCGGTTCTGAGCTCAGCCTCCTGTGCGCCAGGGTCCGGCCCTGAGCTAGGCTCACAGGGACCCTCGAACCTTTACTTAAGCCAGCTGCCTGCTGTGTGCCTGCCCAAGAGCTGTGCGCAGAGGATGGGCCTGTGCCGTGGACGGCAGGTCTCTGGACTTTAGCTCCGCGCACAGGACGGGCCCGATTCCTGTGTGAATGGTGCCTGCTTCGCTCCTCTGCACGCTTGGCACCTGCCTCATGAGCAGCTGCTCCAGGACCTGTGTTCCGGGTCTCTGCCCGTAAGCCCGCGCCCCATAAGAGGGACCTGGTTCATGGGTGCAAGGTACCTGCTTCTCGGTCCTGTACTCTGGGCACCCGAGATCTTTACACAGGAGGGACCTCTCTCCCGGGTACCTGGCTTTTGATCTTCAGCTTTGCCCATCACAGTCCCGTGCTCGTGTGTACCAAGCTCCTCCACACCACAGGCCCTGCCCTCCGACACATGTTCTTCACCCCTGAGCACTACAGGGCCTGCCGCCCTGGTCACCATCCCCTGCCTCTAGCCTCCTCCACGCAACTGTCTTTTCCTCCTGCACTGTCCCCCTGGCCGGCGTGACTCCCAAGATGGCATCTGGGTTGCCCAATCCCAAGGCTGCCCGGATGAGGCCAGCACACTACTGCGAAGGCATGATGAAGAAGAAGGGTCCAGGTAATATGGGAAGTGGCGCCCTCGGCGCTTTCTTCTCACAGATTCTCAGACCCTGTCTGACCTGCACACATCTCCCTGCAGCCCACCAATCTGGTGCCTCTAAAGACCCGCAGGGCTGAGGTTGGCTCACCCCCCATAGACAGGTGATTGCGCCGCGGCCTATGAGAGGCCATCAGCCTGGGGCAGAGTAACTCCCATTCTAGGCACTGTGTGACAGCCCCACAGGCCCTTGAGGTATCGACTATTTAGGCTACTGGAAAAATCCCTTACAGTAATAACATGTGATGTATAGAGATTTTGTGTCTAAAATGCTTCAGGTAGAACATTTTAATGTCCATTATTAATAGTCAATCACAATTAATACATATTGTGTAGTCATTGCAAGGATGAAAGACTGCGTGCACCTTAGCAGGATTTCCAGTCTGTGGCTCAGGATGGATTTGTTTGATGCGTTTTTGAGAAAGGAAACTCGAATGTATTTTGATGGAAGCCACACCTTCCTGCATTCCCTGACCCAGGGTCAGTGGATACCCTTCACGGTCAGCACTGTCAACAGTGAGAGTAGTTGTGTCTCTCTGGTTCATTACTGCAGTCTAGTGTCAAAGGCTAAGCGGGTTCTCTTGATCTGGCGGACAGACGTCTTGAGTTCTAGTGTCTTACTTGGTACTCCTTCCTTTGTCTACCACTTGTGGTGAAGTGTGGCTCACTGGTTAGAGGAGGTATACCCTGAAGCTGAGGTCAGACCCGGGACCAGGGTTCGATTCCCGACGCGGCAGGGTCCTGAACCCAATTGTCCACGGACTCGATAATTCTCGCTTCGGTGCCCACTCTAAGCACGAGTTCACACTATGCAGCCCTGGGCAACAAGCTTGCTTAATCTCCACAACGGCCCCCCGCGGCGGGAGGCCTGGCTTTCACTTTGGGGATGCCCAGCACGGGTGACCGCACAGGGAAAAACCAGGACGGGTTCCCAAAGCAAGCGCCGAGATGCCCAAGGGTAAAATCGAGCGCTATATAAGAACACACATACATACATACATACATACATACATACATACATACATACATACATAATTGTCTTGTACGATTGTACTATTACAAATTGTTTCTCCAGACAAGTTTTACAAGAATTGTTTTCAGGCTGAGAAATGAGATGTCTGTTTCTCGTTAAGATAGCTTGAAGAAAAGCTGTTTTGTGTCCTTTGAATGGTTAACCTGAATCTTTTACCAGAGAGAAATACTGTTGCTGTAATTAATAAACAGACAACACGTTTTGTTTTGAAACAGTACTCAGTCTTTGATAACTCATTCATGAGAGGCCTAATGTACATACTCCAAGCCATTTGTTTAAAAAAGCACAATACATGGGCATACATTGCATCCGTTTCAAAGTTTTGGGACCTCCAAAAATTAAATATGAGAAGATAGAAAAGCCTATTAATTCTCACTAAACTAATACATTCTAACGTTGATTCTGACAACCCTGGAATCCGTAATGTAACCATGTAAGCAGGCTTCTAACTCCCTTCTCCCTAAAATGGAAGTTAGCAATCTCTCATCTTCTTCATTTTGATTTGTCTCTATGCATGGCTAACCTCAATTAATTTAAGTAATGAGTTCGCACATATGCCCATGTCTTTAGATAAACATCACGCCCCAGGTTACAGCCGGTATTAAGCTACACCCAGCCCTCCCCCGGTAGGAGTAGGAGGTATATTTTTTCCAGTTTGTAGGGCATCAATCCTACTTTTGGAAGGTGCTAATTCTACTTTTGTTGGCCAGTTCTCTTCGTTTCGGCTTCAGCTAGCCTCATTTGGTAACGCAGGGCATAAAGAGGGCCGGGCCCTTAAATGTGTGGACGCCTTCTCACTGCATAGCATTTGAAGGCAGATCACGGGATGTCCTAGTTTGTAAGATATACTTAAGGTTGCCACTTCAAATGGGGTGCTTCCTTTCAGGCCTGTCTGCTCAAATTGCAGTGCGCTGGAAGTCATTGCCGTGTATATGTTATGACGTTATTTAGGACTTTGCTGTTCCTTTCAAGTGCCAAGGAAAGTAAACAAACCATATCAGCTGGCTGTAGACAGCAATTTTTGAGAGGCAGTGGAGTCTGCGCATCGGCGTGAGTTTTGACAAAGCAGCCAATGTATGTAAGAACAACAAAATCGGCTTCTTGAAGAGACCCTTATTTTAGTGGATGCACGAAGCAGTGGAAGAGGGTAGTTGATGCTCAGGAGAGGATACGTGTTATTTTACGGCTTTGGTTTTTAGTCACTACAAAGAAATCACACGTGTTTAGGTAGTTAAGAAACGCTAAAACCCTGAGCTTTCTAAGTACTTTGTTTGTCGTATGCAACGGTGCCATTTTGCAGTCACTGGGGTGTGCTGCTCCCAGCCAGCCCTGTGTATACATCTCGGGCGGAGAAGCAAATACCTTGTGTGTGTGGCGCTCTGTGTGTGTGTGTGGCGCTCTGTGTGTGTGTGTGGCGCTCTGTGTGTGTGTGTGGCGCTCTGTGTGTGTGTGTGGCGCTCTGTGTGTGTGTGTGGTGCTCTGTGTGTGTGTGTGGCGCTCGCTGTGTGTGTGTGTGGCTCGCTGTGTGTGTGGCTCGCTGTGTGTGTGTGTGGAGCTCTGTGTGTGTGGGGGGGGGCTCTGTGTGTGTGTGTGGGCGTGTTTGTGTGTGTGTGTGGGTGTGTTTGTGTGTGTGTGTGGGGCTCTGTGTGTGGGGCTCTGTGTGTGTGTTGGGCTCTGTGTGTGTGTGTTGGGCTCTGTGTGTGTGTGTTGTGCTCTGTGTGTGTGTGTGGGGCTCTGTGTGTGTGTGGGGCTCTGTGTGTGTGTGGGGGGGCTCTGTGTGTGTGTGGGGGGGCTCTGTGTGTGTGTGTGGGGGGGGGGGCTCTGGGTGTGTGGGGCTGTGTGTGTGTGTGTGTGTGGGGGGGGGGGCTCTGTGTGGCTTTCTGTGTGTTGGGCTCTGTCCGCAAATACTCTCTACTACTCTCTAATGCTCACCTATTGCCATTGTAAATGACAATTCCATTTATTTAGGTGTAAAAAAATGTCATGAGCAATGCCAATAGCTCTACCTTTAATAATGCAGAGACCATTGCATTGTAAATGCTTGTTCTAATTTGTATCTTTAACATGCCTATAATTCCCTAGAATATTGTGTGCCACAGTGTATGCTGGGCCTGGAAGTTTAGTGACACTAGTGGACTGCAGCGCCTATTGTACCATCCACTACAGTGGCAAAGCACTTATGGCTTCAGGCCTATCGTTATAGCCTGACTGCTGCAGTTTAAATCTGCAGTACAACCTGTTAAAATAAGCATTTTAAACTGGTAAAAAACTTCCATTTACATATTAGTAAGTCACTCCTATATAGGAATTGTAGTGCACAAAGTGGGGTGCATTGTATTTGAAGGTGGAATATGCTGAACATTAATATTGCCATGCCCCTAAAGTGACAAGGACCAGAAGGCTGTTTTCACCCTGGCAGTCAAGCTGTCCTTTGTAGAAAACCAGAGTGCAGCGCAAACTACTAATACTGCTATCCTGGAAAACAAACTAACTATGAATACAATTAAACCACTACTATTAATTGCAGTTAAAATACCAATTCATTGGTGTGATAGGATTTTTAATAAATATTCAGGGAAAGTAACCTTTTGAAAGTTACTTTTTACTTCTCTGAACTATCAGAAGGCTAATTAGCATAATTCTCTGTTAGCCTGTGCGCAGTCTGGAATAGGCATGAAAAAGGTGTGACATGCGTCCCAGGAGCAATCAATGGGATTCGCGGAATGGGCAAAGATGACTCATCTGAACTCCACAAAATATGCAGAGTGAGGTTGTAGGCTTCCTCTTTGACACTACTGTATCAGATCCTGCTTTAATGGTATTTTGAGCCACATAAACACTTAAGTCATACTTGAAAGGGAGACATCAGGATGGCAAGATAATTTCTGTGGATCCCTTGTCTTGTTACTATAGGACCCTGCTTTTGTCCCACCAGACTTCTGTCTTAGTATGGTTTGGGTTCAGTGCTTTCCTCAAACAGGGTTTCAGTTTTAGATGTGGTAGGACAAAAAGAATACCATGGTACACTCCCCACACACACCTCCAATCCTCATAGCCCACGTTTAGTGTGGCCAAAGACTTTCACCCCCTTGAAAATGCATTAACACCTTGCATTTTGGCTTGTTTGCAGTAAAACAGGAAGTACTGGGAAAGTGGGTAGATCAGGCCTGGTATTGTTTACCTCATTGGTTATGGAGGGGCCAGGGTTTCACCCCCACCCACTAGGTAGTGCCAGGCATAAATGGGGCACCTCCAGCCACTCTCTTCAGAACATTTTCTGGACCTGCCGAAGATCAGAAGAGGACTGAAATTCAATAGAGACCTGAAGGAATGGCCCTGCTCTCTTTTGCCTAGGGCAAAGAAGTGGACATCGGAGTCAGTTGGCGGGCCTCCTGTGTGGTTACAGGGCGACAATAGGCTGCAAGAAAATATTTCCTGCAAGCACCTACCTGAGCCGTGACAACTGGATCCTGCTGTTGTCCTGTGCGTAATATCTTGTCAGTTTCTTCAGTGCCTCCCCTCAAGTGCTGAGGGCCTTAGAAATGTATCCTTGTGGTGGATTCGGACTTGAAATACTAAGTCAGAAGGTAAAATTTTTTTCACCAGGACAAACCTGATTGGTGTATTCGTTCTGCACTCCCTTGTGGTTGACCTCAAATCACGCGTTGGTCCTGGTCTACAGCGGCTGTTGATTACCATTGGTGCTTTGGGATATTCATCACCATTTTCCACTTGAAACTTTAAAATTCTGTATCTTGGGTTCCCCCTATTGGATTGGTGGCATTTTGATGTCATTTTCTTTGTTGCACTGTACTGTTTTCTATTTGGATTTGCAAATGGTATTGTTTTGCGTTTGGATTTTTTTTTTTAAAAACAAACTTTATTGTCAAATTGCACAGTAGACGCAGGGCTCTGTACCCCCAGAGGCCACTGCAGTATCCCAGTTATACATTTGCAAGACAGCAATTGACCTTTTTTATATAACAACGCAACCAAAATATTTGACATTGAGTGTCTTTTAGGATGTCGGCCCCACTCTCCCCAACTTTCCCCCACCCCGAGTTGTGCAGCCAGTACTGAGACCAGCCCACCCGCTGATAACAGAGGTCCAAAGGAAAGAAGTAAACGAAATACCAGGACCGAAACAAGACAATGCCAGTCTTAACACACACACACCAGGGGCGTAACACAGGCCCCCGCAGCCCACGCGGTGCGGGGTGGCCCGAAGCTCCAGGGGGCCCCCTTGGCACTGCACTCTGTCCAGAGAGCTTCTAATTGAGGCAGGAGGGGGGCCCTCTGCATACCTTGCAGGGAGGCCCCCTCAATTTTCGTTACGCCAGTGACACACACACACCCACCCCAGTCTACCCCCAAGCCCACCTGTGGCAGGCCCACCCACCCTGTCCCATCCCTCATTCCACTGGAATATCATCTGTTGCAATCGGAGGATCCAGCCACAAGCCCCTATAGTTCGCCCACCGCTTCCATATTTTGTATTGCTTACGCAGACATCCCCGGGCGACAAAGATTGGCTTCTCTAGCCCCATGCAGAAGTCAAGGCCATTTATCCAGACGGCCACCAAGGGGGCCCGCGTATCCTTCCACATCCTGGCAATATCACGTTTTACCAATGTGAGGCCCAGCTGAAAAAGATGCAGTTTATAAATATTGCCCCGATATCTTCCATCACATGCAGCAGGGCGAACTGTGGTGTGTGAGGGAGTGACCACCCTAGGACCTCAGATAGGCAGGAGAATACTCCCCTCCAGAAACGGTCCAGCGATGAGCATTGCCAGACCGTGTGAAGGAATGTGCCCTCCACCCCACCACACCTGAGGCATTCCGGGGAGGCAATCAGGCCTGCCCGCCACAGTCGAACCCGAGTAAAATAAACCCGGTGGAGGTACTTGAAATGGATGAGGCGGAGACGCATCAATATGACCGCTCCCTGGGGGGCGGATGGGGCCTCCCTCCGGTATTCTTCCTCCAACTTACCAACATTCTCCTCCCACGCCCCCCGTAGCTTCTCCAGCGTAGACGCACTGTGGGTGACCAGGGACTGATATATCCGCAAGATCTTTTTGGTCTCCAGGTCACACAGGAAAACCTTCGCCTCCAACGGGCTAAACTTGGGGATGGAGTCAAGGCCCTCCATGCTGGGGAAAAGCGCATGGCAGAGCTGGAGGTACCGATAGAACTGTGACTGGGGCATGCAAAATTCCACCTGCAGATCCCGGAATGATTTAATGGACCCTTCCTGCACGACATCTCCCAGGGTGGAAATACCTATGGCATCCCATCCCCGAAAGCCCTGCAGGGCCGCCAGGTCAGGCAGGCGTCCATTGTGCTACAGAGGAGTTTCTCTAGTTAGCGTATTCCACCACCCCATTCGTCTTAGAGACTGCCGCCAATTTTGGAAGACTACCTTTGTCACCGCTGGTAGCGCACCACGCAGCGTCGCTGAGTAGAGGATTGTGTGGAGAGTGTAATGCCCCATCATGTGTCGCTCCAATGCATAGGCCGGGTACCCCCGTCCCCCTACCACCATTCATTAAGGACTAACAGGTGCGAGGCCTGGTAGTAGGAAAGAATATCTGAGGTTGCCAGGCCTCCAAAGTAGGTGGAGAGAAAGCACGTACGCAACACAACACGCACTCCCTCAAGCCCTTCCCCACCAAAGGAACTGCCCCAGCACCGAATTCACCAACCGGAACCATCTCGGCACGATTGGGTACGGGTGATTTTGTAACTGGTATAGCAGGCGGGGGAGTGCAACCATCTTGAAGATTGCCGATCTGCCATAGATAGTTAGAGGCATACGGGACGAGGTCTTAATGTCTGTACGAATGCGCTCCCAGACCGGTGCCAAGTTCCGCTCCCACGATATTGCCGGCACGTCCAATAGGAATACACCCATATATTTGAGGCCTCCCACCGCCACCTGTAGCGCAGACGTCCACGTACCCACTCTCACTCAATATCACATGACCCACAGCGTGGACTTACGGTGGTTCATGTACAGCCCGGTCGTTTCCCCGAATATTTGCATGATCTTTGCATTTGGATTTTATTACTTTTTTGGTACTGTATACATGCTTTACATATCTCCCCAAGTTAGGCCAGTCTGCTCGGTACCATATCTGACAGGGTTTGGAAGTGAGGTTAATTTAGTGACTTTTAGGGTTCCCCTTGACAAGGCTGGTGATTTGACAAGGCTGGTGATTATTCCTTGTGGTTAGTAGTCAACCACCCCAAATAAAAATCCCATTTCTTACAATCACATAATACATGGTCAAGAGTTCCATTAAATATACCTACTTGCAGTGCAGGAGCTCCATGCAAAAGAGACTGTTAGTACATGTGTAGAGCTTCCTGATTATTTGGCAGCACTCGTGGCAGAGCGTGCGGGCCCCACTCGTGGCAGAGCGTGCGCCGGGCCCCACTCGTGGCAGAGCGTGCGCCGGGCCCCACTCGTGGCACAGCAGTCTTCTTGTGGCAGCACCCACACCGGGTCCCCCTCGTGGCAGAGCTCGTTCAGTTCTCTGGCATACTGTATGGAGTGTACTGTTTCTCTGTTAGTGCATCTGACAGTACATTTTGCATTCGTATGTGCATAATTCTTGTCTCCTGGTATAAAATAATGACTATTTTGCAATGGTCTAACCCTGATGTAAAAGCCATTACTTTCAGGTGTTTTGGAGAAGATTAATAGCATGACTGCAAACTGTAGTGCCAAAGTTTCTTATTGAATTGAGCTTGCTTGACAGTTGAGGCTTTGTGGATCATCACTTTTTTTTCCTTTACCTTTATGTTCTGCAAATGATTAAAGTAGTTATAATCTCTTTCTGTATTCTCTACGTTCTTCCTTCCCAGGCGAAGCCTGCCTTAGTTGGTGAGTCCAGTAGCAGAGAATGAAGCTGCTTTCTGCTTCCACTTTTTTACATTCTCCCACTTCTGCTTTTCTGCTGGTTCCAGAATGATTTTTTCTAAAACAGACATAGCGTCTGGGAGCTACAGTATGCAAAAGAGAAGTCATTTATTAGAAGTAACTTTGCTGCACTTGCTCACTCAGAACTTCTTTCTGACCCAGATCACCTTGCGAAAGGGGACAATGTCTGGGTGAAGCAGGCCTTCTTCTCTAGGGTGGCAGTGGAGCAAAGACACAACGCACCAATGTATTTGAGTAAAATCGGTTATTCGTAGGGAACCATAACTGAATCTGGGGCTGACCAGCTACCACTGCAGGTTGCTAACCTATTTTAGATTATATTTGTTTCATCAGTTATTGCTTCCTAAGGGGGTCTGGTCTAAAGTGTCAGAACTACAAGCATGTTCTTGTGACAATTTTTCGATTCCCGATAAATTTTACATTATAATGATCTGTCCCAGATTCAATAGTTTGTGTTACCAATTTAACTGCCCCACTACTTTTACCCCTCAATTTGAGACGGTTGAGACATGCGTTCCTGTTTTTCAACACCTACAGTCGCCTAGGGTATTTTATTTCGTATCCCGTTTGTTATCTGGAATTTTTCATTGCAGTTGAGCATTTTGCACGAGAATTTTTATCTTGTATTTGTACGAGTTTTAGTCAGACTTTGTAACTCTGTGGAGGCACTTATGATGCACTGTATTTTAGTGTATTTGGTCATGGCAATGTGATATTTCATTAGATTTTGTGATTACCTGTATTTTTTAGAGTGTTTCCTTTTTTTAGATGTTTTGTTGTATTGTTTGTACCTTTATGATTTTATGAGAATATCGTATAAAGTCAATAGACTGACTGACTAGAGGAGTAGTTGTATATAAGAGTTGTAGTCCTGGGCAGACAAGGGTCTTCTGAAGCAATTGAGATCTTCACCCTTCTGCTAATGAGGCACACTCTTAATCGTCAGTGCTGTCATAGTTTCCTTAGTTATGTCTGGATCTCATTCTGTTTTCGATAGTTACTGTATGTATTGAGCCTTTCAAGGCCCAAAATGTATGCACGCAAATCCCATTTAAGTCAGATCACCCATTTGTCCTTCTTCCAAATGGCCAACATGGGAACCGGTTTAGTTTCTTTTAAAATGGAAAACGTGACCACGCACACCTGTCCAAAGCCTTTAAGTTTTGGCACTGTCAGGCGAGGTGTAGCTGACTTCCTCTTTCCACTTCTGGCAGGGAAAGAAGTGAATGCCTTCAGAGAATAGAACGCAGTAAGCAAGTAAACACTGCACTGAGTTTTCCATTGGAAATGCTTCCAAAGGGGGCACGTGCCTTAGAGAGAGCTATGCAAATATTTTTAAAGTAGCCCATTGAAACCATTAGCATCACGTTGGTAAATGTTTTAGATATTGAGAACATTTCAATGCTGTTAAAGTAACCCCTCCTAAACCATTAAAATTATGTTGGTTATCTGTTTCAGCATTACGAAATTCAAACCTCTACCATACATAGGTCTTTTTTCCTGTCGTCCTTTCTACGTTTCGAACCCTTTTACATTATTTTCATTTCAGGAGTGTTTTGTTGAGCATTTTTCATAAACCATAAACAAAAAGGTAGAAAAATGAAATAAAAGAATAGTCTAATAAAACAAGGATCTATTCTAAGATATACAGTTCTGCAGCGTAGAGGCCTGGATGGATGGTAGGGATCTGAACCAGGCAACAGCAAGTGAGAGCAAAGCAACATGTGACATCGCGGCGGTCGCGGTGTCCCACTTAGCTTGGAGTTTTGAGGACGTGGTGGATGAGATGGTAGAACTTGAAGGCCACGGTGACCAGATTTAATAAAGGATAAGATGGTCTTGGTAAGGGAAGGGTCATTATTTGGTAGTATTAATTTAGAAAGAGCAACCTTAACTTTCAAAAAATCCTAAAGATCTATGTACTGTACGTTAAAGTGGTTTTTCAGTTCTCTGAAGGCTAGCATGGATTGAGAAGACCCTAGGTCTTTCAAGAAATGGATGCTGCTAGAAGCCCATTGAGACCAACTGACTGGAGAATCTTGGATTCTGATTTTATGGTTGTTCCATAGGGTGGTCATATATTCGAGATCAAGGTTTCTAGGGTTGTATCAACTTTCAAGAGGGCCCTTTTGGTGTAGAGGAAAATATATTTACCTGAGAGCGGGAGTTTGGGGTTTCTAGTTAAGAAAGAGATCAGGTGAAATTCGCCTAGAAGCTCCCTTTTTTACCAGAAGCCATTTGGGGGTATAATCTGGGGCTTAGGCGAACCACAGTGAGCCCTCGCTGGCCAGGAAGGCAGTTTGATAGTTCTTGAAGCCCTCAAGATTAATGCCACCGAGATAAACTGGGAGGCATCATTTTTTTGCTGAGATTATCAGTAGTTTATTTTACCAAAGGAATTTTTTTAATCGTTTGTCAATTTTTTGTAAAAATTCCTCTTATAGAGTTGAAGGTAGCATCTTTGTAAGAATAATTGGTTTTGGGCGTTTGCCCCACCATGTTAAAAATGTAGGGTTCCCTCCCTCGAGTAGGGTTTCTACCTTTCTTAGAGCTTGTGTCTCATTGTGTACAAGGATTCCAGTAAATCTGAGTTGAATTCCAAGCCCAAATATTTCACAAATTTTGGTTGCCATGTTACCCCTGTGTTAGTGAACAGGGCGCTGGAGCAGAGATTATACAGAGCAAGAATTTCAGATTTGTCTTTATTAAGTTTGTAATTAGAGATTTGGGCATATTCTTCAATGGTTTGAAGTAGGGCTGGGATAGATTGGCTCGCCTTCTCAGACATTATTAGTATATCGTCGGCATATGCCGTAACTTTCACTTTGAGATTATTGAAGGCAATGCCATGGAGTTGGATCTGGTCTTTTGAAGTAAGGGTTCAAGGGTTAGGATGATTAATGAGGGAGAGAGAGGGGGCAATCTTGCCTCATGCCTCTTCAGAGTTTGAATGCAGAGGAAAGTAAACCACCAGACCCGATCTTAGCAGACGGCCTACTATAAAATGACATGATCATTTTAGTAAAAGTATCAATTAAATTAAATTTCCTGAGGGATTCATTGAGAAAAGTCCATGAGACCACGTTAAATGCTTTTTCAGCATTGAGGGTAACCGCTGTCGTTTAGGAGGGGGGCGGTTTAGCTTTTTTATTAATATGGCAGAGGAGCCGGGTCTTATTGTTGGATAGCCTGTGTTTAATGAAGCCCACTTGTGAGTGCCCGATTAGGCGAGGTAGGAGTTCCAGCATCTTACAAATGATCTTGGCGTAAATCTTTGCATCCAGGTTTATTAGAGAGATAGGTCTGTAATTTTTAACTTCTGTAGGGTCTTTCCCTTCTTTGGGGATTACAACGATAGTGGCTTCGCTGGTGGTTCCGGATATAGTGCTCAAGTTGGCAAAGTGTTGAAAAAGGGACAGAAGAGTTCATTTAAGTATATGGGTGAAAGTTTTATAAAAGCTGGCAGTGTAGCCATCTGGGCCGGGGGCTTTGTTTGTTTTTAACAAACAAATTGCTAAGTCTGTCTCGCCTATAGAGAATAGGGAGCTTAAGACTGCTTTTTCTTGATCTGAGATGCACAGAAGTGTGAATGTGAATGTGAATGGGCTTTTATAAAGCGCGCTTACACTCCAGGGAGCATCTTGGCGCTAGACATCGCTGTCTCAACAGAGAAGAAAAATAGGGCAGCTGCTGGGGTGGATCCTAATTATAGAGCATGGTCTATAGGTGAAGAAATGGAATTAGATTAAAGCTAAGCAGGATGAGTCTTCGGTATTGAAAATCCAGGTTTTGAGCATTTTCCGGAACAGTTTTTCTGAATGTATCAGGCGCATCTGTGGTGGGAGCTTGTTCCAGGCCCTGGCTCCCAGTACTCCGATGGATTTTCCGCCTTTTGTGGTTAGTCTGAATCTGGGGACTACAAGTAGGTTGAGGTTGGATGATCTGAGTGATCGTGGGGGAGTGTATCTTCCAAACCTTTGGGACAGGTATGTAGGTCCTGACTGGTGGTAGGCTCTGAAAGTGATGAGCAGGATTTTAAAAAGCACTCTTTTGTGGATGGGTAACCAGTGCAGGGTTTTGAGTGCTTTTGAGGCAGATGATTTCCTGGGTAGCCGTAGCACCAGGCGAGCGGCGGCGTTTTGAACCATCTGCAATTTGTGCAGAACAGCTCTGTTTGTGCCTGCATAGATGCTGTTGCAGTAGTCTAAGCGGGATGTGATGAGGGCTACTGCCACAGTCTTTCTGGCTGTTAGGGGAAGGAAATCAAAGAATCTTCTGAGACTTTTAATGATGTTGAAACAGGACCCTGCCACAGTACCTGCTTGTTGCTTAAAGGATAGTGTTTCATCGAACCTTATCCCTAGGTTACGGGCCGACGTGATGGTATTGGGGGGAATTTCGGCGTCTTGAGGCCACCAATTTGAGGGGGAAAAGGAGTTGTTTTGACCGAAAGGGAGGATTTCAGTTTTTCCTGAATTGCATTTGAGGTGGTTTGATCGCATCCAGTCAAATGTAGCCGTCAGACAGTTTCGTACGTTTTCCTCTGCTTTGGAGGAGTTATTATCCAATACTAGGATAAGCTGGGTGTCGTCAGCGTAAGATATCGTGCTGATGTTAAAGGATGTGATGAGTTCTATCAGGGGGGTCATATAGAGGTTGAACGTGGGATGTCTCTAAGGTATTCCACAGAGGCTGATGTTTGAATCCCCAAGTCGTCTGTGTATAAAGACTGGTAAAAATCTTTAAGTATTTCTAGTATTTTCTGTGGTTTGGTACGTGTAACCTTAAATTTATTCGTGAGAGAATCAATTAGCTTGTGGTTTTGTTTGTTTTAGATAGGATGCCAACATTTTCCCTTCCCTGTTTGTGTCGCATAGATTAAGCTTTGTATTTGGTGACCCATATACACGCTCTGTCACTTAGGATTCTGTTATATTCATATTTATTGCTGGTGTATTTTGAGAGGGTTTGTGGGTCCATGTCAGAATTGTGGGCGGCCTCCAGATACTTAATGTCTTGTTCTAAGTTTAGAGGTCTTTGTTGATTTTAGTTGTATATTAATAAGGGTGCGCCTTATTGTGGCTTTCATGGCGTCCCAGTCATTGGACCGGGAGGTATCCGTGCTAGTATTGTCTTCAAGGGAGTTTAGAATGTTTTTCTCAATTCTCTCTTTTGCTGAAGCATCTCTGATTGATACGTCTTTGAATTTCCAGATCTTACTCTGGGTATTCGCATTGGTGCTGTTTAGGAAGAGAGTTAAAGCTGTCTGGGATTTGAAAAGAAGGTGTAGTCTCATTTATCTGGGTGTTGGAGCCTCCAGGAGTCGTGTAGGCTAAATCTTTCGCAGAGTTTGTGTAGTGACCTATGTGCCCTAGAGAGGTTAAGGATGGACCTGGATTGTTTATCTAAGGTTACATCCATGGGGATGTTGAAGTCGCCGCCCAGGATAATTTGATCATTGCTGGGTATTTTTCCTCAGGGGGATGGGTTGATGAGTCCCAGAACTCTGGTTCATGTGTATTCAGACCATGTACATTGAGGACGTGAAAGTGCCCTGTTTTTTTTGTGAGTTTAGATAGGGCCCATATTCCGCGCTTATCCTCTAAGTGTGATTCCGTGTAGGAACCTGCATTCTTTTAGATTAAAGTGGCGACTCCGCCTACCTTGTTTCCACTGGACGGGCTAATGTCAGCGATCCAGCTCTGACCAAAAATCTCTAGACCGTCTTCGGACACCTTTGTTTTTTGTAAAATAGTCTTACTGTTGCAGTTAAAAAGGTAGTTTTTGTCTTTCTTCCATTTGATCAGGTGATTGAGGCCCTTCACATTTCAGGAAACAACTGTTAAGCTTTTGTTAAATGGCGAATTATTAATTGCGAGAATGGGTAGGCATGGCTGAGTCAATGCGAAGCTAACTTGTAGTTTGAGGTGTGAGAGAACCCTCGGAAAACGCTATAGAAAAGTTGTGTGAGTAATGTGAGGACCCTGGACCTAGTGTTAATGAGAGATCTCGATACCATATTAGGGAAAATATGTCCTTCAAGAGTAACCGCCGAGTGTGGATAAACATCTGTGGTGGCAATATACCTACAGCAGGAAGAGGACAGGATGAAAAAGGAAGAAAATTCATGTGAAAATGCAAGAGAACACAAGAGAAAAAGGAGCCCCAAACTCCCAACCCCCCTTAACCCACTATCCCACAAACTCAGAACCGTGTACGAGGGAGACTCCAGTGGGCAAGAACCGCCATCATTGGCAACAGCAAGCAGCATGAAGTAACAAATGACATGTAAGCTTGCGAACCGATATTAAAGAACAACCATATTGGCTACTTAGGAATGATACAAGGTGGGTTAGATACCCAAAGAACCCCCAGAATACCATCATTAAGAGGCTTGGTGTGCATCAAACAAGAGGCACCCCATATTCCAAAGCTACATAAAGTAAAGGGGAACATCCTAATGGTGTGCGTGTTTATATGGTCTTGTTACGTATGTTTGTGTTGTGGTGTGAATAAAATACAGTATTGCGATATGATATGGTACGGCATGATGTGGTATGTGATGATATTCGGAGATGCAAGGGTATGATATGATGCGATTGACTAAGGAATGGTGTGATGTGATCGGTATCAAATGTTATGTTGCGTTATGCTCTGTGGTATGCGTTATAAGTTTGTGTTTTGTTATGATGTATGATTTGTATATGTTAGTGTATGAAACAAGAGTGAGTTGATGTTAGAGTAAAGAATTGCGACCAAGGCTCTTCTTGAACCTCCAAGTGTCTGCAAGACAGGTGTTAGTTGGTAGTGTATCTTTGATGAGAAAAGGCTTTGTTTCTTGCGTCAGCTTGTCAGAATGAACAGCAGTATTGAAGCAAGAGTGTAGTCATCAGTAATAGAAAAATCTGTGGTTTCTATGAGCGATACATTAAGATAGACCCATTAGATGCCTGATATGAAGTTAGAAAAGGATTTAAAGTGGGGGACTTTGCGGTGGCCTAGGTCACGGGTTCCAGGAGGCGGCAAGAGCAGATGCAGGTGCATGTTCTGTGTCCATTGACATCGAACTTTTGATGTCAAGAAATGACCATTGGTCTTTTGGGTTGGTGAAGACTTGTTTTTTCCCCGTTGTCAATGACCCTAAATTTCGCTGGACCGATGAATGAGAATTGAAGGTTTGAAGACTTAAAACTGGATCTGAGAGCTTTGAAACCCTTCCTGGTCGTTAATGTAGTTCTGGAGTAGTCCTGGGAAATGTATATTTTCCGTCCTTGCCAAAGGATGTGGTTGTTTTTACAAACATAATTTAGGATTAGTCCTGCATGTTGGAATCTCTGGGGACGGCATTTGATCTGTCTGGTGGTATTCCTGTCCGTAGGTCTGAAGGAGGGCGCCCAATGAGCCCTTTTGAATTCAAAGTCTTTTTTAGGTCTCACCTGAGCCAGCGCATGTGCCGCTCAGGGAGACATTTAGTAAGGTGCTTTTGAAAGTACCACCACAGGCTTTTGGTGGCCTCAAGCTTGTGTGCACGCGTGCAGCCGCCATCTGCTTCTCCTGGCCGCTCGCTTGCATGGCCAATGCTTGCATCGCTCGCACTTTCGCGGCCGTGTTACTTTCACGGCCACGCGGCCAATGCTTGTTAGTTTTGTATTCCGTCTCCTTCTGGCCTCATCGTTTCTCCCTTCAATTGCAAGCAATTCCTGCACATCAGTTTGTCTCCCCCCCACCACCTTTCTTATTCTCTGTTAAAATTGAAAATATGCCAAGCAAATCCCTTTCTGCACTATAAAAATCCCTACGTTGGCACATCCCTAGTTCTCCGATTTGCAATTTTCTGTCAAAATATTGTTAAATGACTGGAAGCTTTTGTAGTGTAGCTGTACTTCCGTTTCTTGTAAATGATCTAACAACTGCTTTTGTTAAATGTTCACAAATGTGAATAATTATGATATTTAAAACAGGAGATAATAACTTTTAACTTTTGAGCATATTGGGTTTCGCATTTTCTATGCAAAGCTGTCAAAATAATTCAGAGCTGGACTGTCTCCAAAAACTAAGGTGAATGAAGCCAACCGCAAGGAACCTAATAGCATGGATGTAAAACTCGTCATGAATTCAGATGTCCAGAACAAAACTTTAATAATCTGTCTTTTCTCTTTGTTTTATTCGCTTTTTGGTGCCTAGTTATTATTTCATCAAAAAGCAAGTACTATGTTGCCCACTTGACAAGGTGGGAGTTGGCCCTTTAAAAAGTACATGCAAGTCAGCCCGATTCGCAGAGCTCTTTGCCCCCAGTAAATCAGATTTTAACTAAATTAAAACATGTGACGGCAGAGCATTTACAACAACAGCAACTAACCTTGTAGTCTTGTAAATCCTTTTTCTCCTGAGACTTTTTTCCCATCTATCCTGTAAAGCCCCATGCAAGGGGTGGGGAATAGCCCTTTGAAAGTATGGCTAACCTTGAAAGTTTGTGAATACTCAATCACGTTAGTTTATTGCCATCCTTTGTCACTATATTCCATGCTGGAAAGGGGCAGATTTACTCACAGCAAGCAATGGAGTAAATCCTTTTTTTCCGGGTGGTTAGGGAAAATGAACCCCCTCAAGCGTTGTATGGGGGCAAAGGTAATGGTTCTCCATACTAAAAAATCTTCTTCATGTAGAATTTTTTTTTGAAAATTGTGCTTTATCAAAAAGGTTCTTGCATTTGATATTGTGCAACTGAACTCTTCTTACAGTTGTGCACTATTGAAAAATGCAATGACGATGCCAAAAACAAAATTTGAAAACTTTTCTTGGAGCATATATGGAAAGTTCTAACTGGAGTTCCCTTCCTGGCATAAACCGCTGTTGTGAAAAGCCAAGCACCGACATGGTCGCTTGTGTCACTCAGAGGCTTTGAGGTGATGGAGGGCAGATGGATGCACCAAGCCCCCCACCCACTGCCCCTCCTTTCCCCGGAGGCAAGCATAGCTAAACTTGGAGGGGTGCTCAGCTGGACGTGTGGGGCCGGCTGCCAACGGACGTCTGAGGCTCCTGTCCTGTTTCACTGGCGCTTTTGTACCTTCACCCCACACGTCTCAAATCTGATGCACTGTAAGAATCTTTTCACGTTTCCAGCAGCTTTGACTTCATGACACTGAGTCCGGCAAGGCTGGGGTGCATCAGTCGCTCGGATGGCTCCAGCAACGTGTCTGACACTTACACAGACCCTGTGGGCTCTGTAGAGCAACAGGCCTGGCATCTGTCGTGCTCTGCCCCAGCTCTGCTGACCTTAAAGAGAGGCTGCCCTTGAGAGAATGGTCTAGAATTCCGCACTGAACACTACTCTCAGACGCTCTGCCTGTCCCTTGCTCTCTTTTAATCTACTCACTGTATGTATGTATGTATAACACACTTGTAAAGCGCTTCTGTCACCCAACGGGCATCCTGGCGCTGTGATCTAGCAGATCCTGAAACACAGTCAATACAATATCAGCAAACTACGCTATCCTAGGGAACAGGTGAGTTTTTAGTTCTATTTTAAAAGAAGGAAGGTCTCCTAAGCATCTGAGCGACAGTGGCAGATCATTCCACAACTTGGATGCCGTAAAGCCAAAAGAGCGGCCACCCATTCGCTTTCTCCGAATCTTGGGAACAACCACCAAAAAGGCTGAAGCAGAGCGGAGAGATCTAGTAGGGATGTACCAAGAGAACATCTCCTGTAGGGGCAGCGGTCCCGATCCATGCAGGGCCCGGAAGACCAAGCATAAAGCTTTAAACTCAATCCGCTGAGGGATGGGTAGCCAGTGCAAGTCTCTAAGTGCTGCGGATGACGAGTCAAGGCGTCGACGGGAAAGTGCTAACTTGGCCGCGAAATTCTGTACTCGTTGTAGTTTGCCTATTGCAGTGACAGGTGCCCCCAGAAGCAGTGCATTGCAGTAATCGAGTCTGCTTAAAATGATACTGCGCACTACTTCTGGTCTGGCATGGGCAGGGAGCAGAGGGAGAATCTTCCGTAGGGTACGCATCAATCCCATACAGGTAGACACTGTTTTGTCAATTAAACCATCTAGTTGAAGATTAGGTTCCATTGTCACTCCCAGGTTCCGAACCGAGTTTGCTGCTGCTGCCGTGCCCTGAAAGGAGGGGGGCCAGAAGTCCTGCGGTAGAGGTCGTGAGACACGATCCGCTGAGCAATGCAGCACCTCCGTCTTGGAGCTGTTGAATTGCAGCGAGTTGTTGCTCAGCCATGTTGCTGTGGTGACCATACAATGGTGAAAGGTCTCCTGTGACACCGCATTCTCCCCTTCGAAGGAGAAGATGAGTTGGGTGTCATCAGCGTAGTTGGCGACTGAAATGCCAAAAGACTTAATTAACTTGACCAGGGGGCGGAGGTAGAGATTAAAAAGAATGGGGCTAATGGCCGATCCCTGGGGTACTCCCTGACCAACCCTTTTGATGGTAGACTTAAAGGGAGGCAGGGCAACCACCTGATGTCTATTGGCCAGGTATGAGACAAGCCAGTCCCGGGCCAGGCCCATCACACCAACCTCCTCCAATCTCCTGGTCAAGATGGCATGACTGACCGTATCGAACGCTTCCGACATGTCGAGCAGCACTAAGAAGGCTGCTCGTCCATAGTCGGCACGTGAACGAAGGTCACTCAAAACAGTCACCAGAGCTGATTCGGTTCCATGCGCTGGTCTGAACCCAAACTGCGCCGCATCCAGACAATCATTAACTTCCAAAAAGCTGGACAGATGTTTCGTTACCAGTTTCTCCAGAATCTTAATCGGGAAGGGAAGCAATGAGATGGGTCTGTAATTAGCGGGGCATAAGGGGTCCAGTGATTCTTTCTTCAACAGTGGAGAAACTACCGCTAGCTTCCAGCTATCCGGGACCTGGGCGGAGCCAAGAGATTGGCAGCAAATTGCGTGGAGAGGAGGGAACAGCTCTTCCCTAAACACTTTCTAGAGTTTGTGCGGAAGTACATCGAGGGGAGAACCAGAGGACACACTATCCGCTAGAACACCAAACTCTGCTAAGGAAGGAAGGGGAAAACTATCCAACCTGGCTTTCTCAGCCTCCATCTCAAATGTAGGTAAGAGAGCAGCCCCTGGTGTCATGGGACTCAAGTTACTCAAGATGGTCGCGATCTTGTCTTCGAAGGCCTTGGCCAGCGAGTCGCATAGTAACTGAGAGGCTGGGATAGCTGTAGTAGCACAGGCCGGTCGTGACAGCTCGTTGACGATTTTAAACAGAGCCTGTGCTTTATTTGAGGCTGACAGTAAAGTCTCCTCTAGAAACCTCGCTTTTGCACACTTAATCTGTGTCTTATAAGCTGCCAACTCCTGTTTAAAGAGGACCTTATCCGATGCCAGATAATGTCTCCTCCATCTCCGCTCTGCGTGTTTGCACTGATGTTTAAGTTGGAGGAGTTCCCTCGAGAACCATGGCATGGCAGTTTTTGTTCTATCTCGTGTTTTTCTTAGCGGAGCCAGCTTATCCAGAGAGGCCGTAATTTGCTGGATAAAGGCATTATAACTTTCGTCCGCATTGTCTCCTAGCTGAAAGGCTTCAGAGAGCAAATTTGGGAGGGTTGCGCCTCTCAAAAGCCTTGACCATTGTCTCCCAGTCTTAGCCGTTCCCGTGCTACTGTTCTTAGAGTAGCCTACCGGGAGAGCTACGGAGAAGAGAACTAGGACGTGGTCCGTCCAGCATTGCGGTAGGATATTTCTAACCCTCACCTGACTAGAGTCAGCAAAGATCAAATCCAAAACATATCCCCTCTGGTGAGTCTTGGAAAGAACCAACTGCTCCAGATTAATGCTGCAACAAGCCTGGGTGAGGTATGTAAAGGCTGAGTCTGTTGGCCCATCTGGCCACAGATTAAAGTCCCCCAATACATCAATCTGGCATGAGAGTTGGATAGGTCATAAATCAGGTCAGTGAGGTCGGACACAGCAGACGTGCCGCTAGCCGGGGGTCTATAACACAAAAGACCAGTGAATAGTACCCCCCCTGTCCCTTCAGAGAAAAGCCCATCAGTTCGTATTCCATGATTCTCTTAATTTCTAGCTGGGAAAAATCCAGCGAATCCCTATAAATCAACCCTACACCTCCTCCTCTAGCCCCAACACGAGGATTATGTCTAATCCTGTATCCTGGGGGGCAGGCTTGCCCCAATTCTACACCACTATCTGTCCTCGTCCATGTTTCTGTCATGAATAAGGCGTCTAACTCATGTTGTTCTATGAGTAGCGCTATCTCTGTGTGATGCCTGCACAAGGATCTCACATTTAGCAGACCACAAACCAGAGAATTGTGGCTTTTAACAGTAGTAGAGGGCTGGTGTTCTCCCGAGACAACAGGGTTCAGGACTAGAAGATCTTCTTTCGTATAGGTTAAGCGCGTAAGGGAGACGGGAGCAGCAGTTCCAGGCGCCAGCGCGTCCTGTGCGCGAACGGGCGCAAACGGGCTTACCACTGACGCACCTCCGGCGCGCCAACGAGGCGCCCGCAGCGCGCCAACGCTGCGCACTGGACCCTCCATTACTATTTATCACCGTAAAGCGCGGCAGACCGCCTATGCGATCGTCTAGCCCGCCAACCAAGATGGCGCCTAGTCACCGGCCCGCTTTCCCAACCACTCACCCAAGATGGAGGCTAGCGCCGCGATGTAAGCCTCCCAGGTAGCCCTACTCACTAAATCCCACAAATGCGGGTGAGTTTCCAAAATTATAGTGCAGGTAAGACTCACTAATTCACCCCCCCCCCCCCCAAATGCAGGCGCGACTCACTCTCTGTATCCCTCTCCTCATTCTCATTCCTTTATGTCTCCCCCCACCTTTCTTTTCTCTCAGTTCACCCCCCGCCTTTTCTTAATCTTTCACTGTCGGGTAGAAGTGTTAGATGGAGTGGCAGGTGTGTGTGAGCTTATGTCAGTTGGGCCTTGGTGCTCCCTCACAACTCCCTGCTGAGCTGGACGCTGCCTCCCACTGTCCTGTCCCACAGGAATACTCGTTGCCGTCGGAACTGTTGAGCTGGAGCGGAGTCAGTCATATCAGCTTTTCTGATATCCAAGGCCCTTTCAGAACCACCGCTGGCCGTTTAGGAGGCACACGTCTGTCGCACTCTTCCCCAGCCCCACCAGTCTTTAGGAACCAATGTCTTCTTGGGAACGGAAAGGACTTCCTTTAGGGAGCGGCAGTCTGTCGCTGGTTTTGTGTGGCTGCAGCTCTTAGCACCTCTCTCCCCATCAGAAACACTACATACCTTGCCTAATGCTGGCGGAGGAACCCTGGCAGGTTCTGGACACCACTGACACCGGGGGGCCCTCTGGAGCAAAGACAGCCGCAAATGGGACAAGAACTTACCTGCCACATCTATGCACCTCTCCTAAGGAATGGGAAAAATAACAATTACCCTCTCCTACTTAATCAGTGTCATGCTTCATCATCAGGCTCACTCTAACTACTAAAGGTCAGGGTGGGCTCAACCGTGTTCCAGAGATCTCTTTTGAAAAATGTTAAAAAGGGGGCGTGACTTAAAGGTAAAAACCCTCATCCACTCCCGAGGTTGTCCCATTATTCTTGAGATGGATGGCAAAGATTACAAACATATAATACGATTAGGGTTTTAAGATGCAGTGTTCATATGACCATAAATTCACCAATTACACCAACACATTTCAGCCCTACACTAATGGCCTGAAAAAGTCCTGTTCTTTGTCGGGGTGAGTTTGGATTTTTAGCATTCCCTCAGTGACGTATTTTACTTGATCTTGTGCGACATGCAGATTCACTCAAACCATGCCGATTCCAGACACATCCACAGGCAAGGGTCTGGACCAAGAAAGGATGGCTTTCGGGGTTAGTCTGTCCTATGTCCCAGAAGAGCTTGCAGCTCCTTTCTCCCAGTGCTTTTACCTCGGCCCAGTCAAGCAGAGGGAGACTGGCTAGCATAAAATTGTTGAAAAGCCCCATTAGACCCATGTTGGTGGCAGGCCAATTGAGCGGAGGCATGCCTGTAATATGCAAGGTCACTCCTAAAAGACAGACTGTGGCAGGGCAGGCACGTGTCAGGCTACCAACAAAAACGGATGTAACTGCTGTTTCTCATGGTCATGGTTAGGGCCAATGACTTAAAATGGAGCCAGTAGCCCATGATGCCCCAGTTTTCACGGAGACCTGCCTTTCTCATCCTCTTATTACCTGACACGTCTTCTTTGTCCCTCATCCATAAGTCTTGCCCATTAGGACTTATTTTCTCCTTCCTTCCTACTCTCATGCTGCATCCTGTCTTCCATCATCACCATTGTATCACTCCCCTTCATCTTCTTTCTTCTGCTCTTCTCCCCAATTTCTCTTCTTTCCCTTTCTTTGGGACTCTCACCCTTCCCCTTTGCTTCTCATTTATTTTATTTTACCCATGGCCCTTTTCCTTTCCTGCATTTTTACTCCATTTTCACTCTTCAGGCAAAATTTTCTCCATTCTCTCATCCTCTCCTACCACGACTTTTTTTTCTTTCTTCCCCTTACCCCTCTCATTCCTTTTGATCTGCTCAGCACAGCTCTCACCACTGCTACGTCTCCTATCTATTCCTCTTACCACCCAATGCCCTCCCTCCTGTCTCCCAGTTTCCACTCCCTGTTGTTTCAATCCTCCTCTGCTCCTTTATCCCTCCTTGTTCCACTGCACTTGCACCATCCTCAGGAAGAGAGAGCAGGCCAGGGGGATAGCCAATAGGTCTCGCCTTTGGGACCTTATAAGTGTTAAACCATGCAAAACTGAATGTTGTTGCACCAAGGATATTGTGCTGGATAACTAAATACTTATAAGGTCCCAAAAGTGAGACCTATTGGCTCTGCCAATGCTTGTTTAAAGGAGAGGCCTGTTTGGGGATTATATTAAAGTACATATACAACAATTTATTTAGTGTGGATGCAATATGTAAAACATAAGTCTGAAAGCAGTTTATATTTTTCTACGGACTAACTAACTTAAATTGTAGAGAAAAACAGTTGATAGCATGCTGGATATAGCCTTTTAATATGTTAACATAATGTAGTACATAAGTTGTACTTGCTAAATAGGTCAGTTCAAATATCACAGTTAACCCTAACAAAAAAAGTGGAAGTACCTGAAAAGCATTGTGGCTAGAAGAACCATAGTCTAGTGTCATTCAGCATCATCATATGTAGCGTTTCAAGCGGCAAGATTCCATTATCGATTTATCTGTTTGTAACCTGAATTGGTGAAATACTTTTATTAGAAAGAACTTGATAGCTATTGTAAGAAATTCCATGGCTCCAGTACTTTTTCGGTGAAAACCATCCACATATCTACTTGAACAGCAAAAACAAATGTGTGAAAGTGCGTGAATACATTTTAACTGTTTTCCCTCTGTCACATTCCATGCTCTCATTTTTTTTTATTTATGCCAGTATTGGAGAGGACCTGCCATAAGTAAAGAGGCCAGGGCACCATGCCCAAAGTAGTCGAGGCCGAACTGCTAGAACACCTCCCTTCAGAAATGAAACATTTGCGAGGTACAGTTTAAGCCCTCTGTGACACAGTAAACAAGGGACATGTGCTGGATCGCCCCATCGCCGGGAGGCTTTCTTTGATAACACAAAAGTGTTGGAGACAGTGCCTGAATAGTGGGAGATCCAACTGGATCCTGGCTCAGGCATCTTTTTTTAACCAGATCCGGGCCAGCTGCATTCAAATGTGCTGAGTGTGTCCTGTGTAATTTGCAGATTTTGGGTCACATTCAGCAGCACCTGCTTTTTAGGTCTCGCCTGAGCCAGTGGGCATGCGCTGCTCTGCAAGGCATTTTGTAAGGGCTTTTAAACTCCAAACACACACTCATGCGTGTGCTTGGAATTGATCACTTGCTATTGTGCTTTGTGACAGCCCGCAATTGGCCCAAGGGGGGTCCATGTCCTGCCTTCTCCGTTTTGTGGCCTAGGGTCCGTGGGAGCGAGCATGAGCACCACGTGTTTCCAATTATCACGCCGCATCACGCCGTCACGTTAATAGAAAACATATGAGCAAACGCAGCGCTTTCACTTTTGCCACGGCTGGCGCGTGCACCACTTCCAGGCTTGTCTATGTTAGGGTGTACTAACTTGCATTTTTGGAGTCGGTTCGTTAGAATTAAGGCTCACCTTTTGTCTGTTGAAACGACCAGGGTTTCCCCAAGAAACTAGAGCCATGCAAACATTAATTGTTTTTTTGGGTATTCCACTTTGAATGATCTCATGTACGGTTAAATTTGATATATTTGTGTGCATTCGGCGTGTGAAATAGCTTTAGGATTTCAACAAATCTTGATATTTTTTGAGGGGAGTTTTCTAACCTTAGACATCCCGTTTATTGTTGTACTGTTATTCATGTTGGAAGAACAGTAAAGTTGGTTGAAGGAGGCCGGCCTTTAAACATAGGAGAGTTCTTTCACGCTCACACACAACAGCAGTTTGATACGTTCGTGGAAACTGGTTTGACTATAACTGATGAGTCAAAGTTACGGGCTGACTTCACGGCGACCTAGTTACACGCCACATAATTACACTCTACTCAATGCAGCATAAATAAACTCCACATACCACTCAGTACCACATAATTGCACGCCACATAATTACTCTACTCAATGCAACATAAATACGCTCCTCATAATACCAATCAGTGCCACATCATTATATGCTACATAATTACACTGCACTCAATGCAACATACACTCCAAATAATAAGGGCCACATACTTACACACCACATAATTACTCTACTGAATGCAACATACACTCCACATAATACCACTCAGTTCCACATATTTACATGCCGCATAATTACATGCCGCATAATTACTCTATTCAATGCAACATAAATACACTCCACATAATACCACTCAGTGCCACGTAATAGCAAGCCACATAATTACACTCTACTCAATACAACATAAATAAACTCCACATAAAACCATTCAGTGCCACATAATTACACTCTACTCAATGCAACATAAATACACTCCATATAATGCCACTCATTGCAACATAATTACACGCCACATAATTGCACTCTACTCAATGCAACATAAATACTCTCCACAAAGATGCACAATATGCCACATACCACCAATCATCATAAAAGCACTCCACACCATGACACAATTTCACTTAGCATAATTTCACTCAACACCACAGCTCCAGGCCACACAAGTCAACTCCACACATTTCCAATACACACCACTTAATTACTCACCAAACAGATTTCAACTCCACATTCCACAACATACCTCCAATCCACACCATATAGTGGCACCACCTGAGCCCCAAACATCACTCACCACCACCATTTTGCATCAGCGCACCACCTAAGCATTACGTCACTCTGCCCTCGGAATCTAGCATTTTTTTGATTCTCCCCTAGTGTCTATCCTCTGCTTGTGTTATAATTAAATTACTGTTTTCCAACCTCCATTGCCATGTTATTTATGTGCCGCATCCCCATAACAAAAAATATTATAACAAACAAGCATGAGAACAGGCAGAAAGAAGTTGCTATCAGTGCAAGTACAAAAACACTTTTTTATGTTAAAATCTTTTTTAAGCAGGTTGTTAAGTTGTATATAATGTCGTCTTGGTTTGTATAAAGGTAACAAAAATGCTTAACACTTTTTATTATAACTTTTCAACATGATGTACAGCAGCCACAATGCTCTACAACACAGCCAAAAGTTCTGGCTAAACACATAAGGTCCCAAAGGCGAGACCCATTGGCTAAGCTAACGCTTGTTTTGTGTGTCGAGAGCAGCAACCTGCAAGTGACAAGGGAAGTCTCTTATTTGAAATTTCAGCTGGGCCCAACACTAATGCCTCACTTATAGAGCCATCAACGCTCCATTTGTTCTGGTCTCGTTCATCCTGGCTAGGTGCTAGCTGGATTTGTACACCTTCGTGAAAATGTCTGTGGCACAAAGACACTCAGCTTGTCTTTCTTCACAGATGCTTAAGATGTGTATTATAATTTTGATGCAGGTTTTTGACTTTTCCAGCTATATACGTAACTGGATGCTTGCACGCTAAGAATTTCTGATGTCTCTGTTTATATAGCTCGTTTGCATGTTTACTACTTCCAAAAGAAACCCTTTTTTAGCAATCTTGGAATAGTAAGCAATTAAGGATTAAAAAAAAAAAAGTAAGGTTCTAAATTTACGTTTTATAGTCTTGATGCAGCTTCTTGATGCTGGTTCATAGTTCAGTAATCTATGTTACAAAGGATTGTTACTTGAAACTGCATGTAACAGATGCACCTCCTTATCAAAAAGAATCATTTAGTAGGCTACCAACAAAAAATACAAATATGTGGTCTACATGTCATATGTTGTCCTTTGTAGTAGTAGGCACATTAACCATGCATGCTATTTTATGATGCATCAGCACATATCACTATAGTAAGTGCATTAAGTATCATAGTTAACTTACTGCTCCTTAAACTTGCTGGGTCAACAAAAATCTCACCAGCAGGTACTGTAACCTCATCAGATATTGTAAAATGCGGTTTGTGACCAATTAAGTAATCAAGAAAAGCTTCACTGTTATGTTTGGCCTAGATGCTGATTTATTTGGGGTAGAGTTAAAAGGAAAATAGCTAGAAAGTTGACTTTCGGGCTCTGCGCCCTATGACTCCACCTTTTTAGGTCTCAGTTGCGCACATGCGCAATCTCGCTGGCGAGATTTTATGTTTTTAGGGGCTTTCAGTAACAGGCTTTAAGCCCCGCCCCTCTTTCCCATTTGCTGGCGTCACCGTTTATGCTAAACGGTGGCCAGCCATTGGGAAAGAGCATTCTGTGATGTAGACTTTTCTCTTTCTGAGTCAGCCCACTTGGACGGGGTCTTCTACCTTTCTTCTGGCGTAAAAGGCCATTTTTATCAGAAGATTTAAGGGGATGGTGGATAGAAGGAACTTTGGCTCGTTGCAGATTCCAGAACTTTCCATCACAGAAATGTGAGAAACATTTATTTTTAGTCAGTTTGAGGTTTGCAAGCAATTCTTCGTAAAACAGCCTGGTGAGAGCCACAGAAGTCACCCCACCCTGGATTCCCGAAGATGTCTGCTTTTGATAAGTGTACAGGTTTGCTAGGTTTCCTTAGGCGATGGCTGAGCAAGAGCTAAAAATCCACAGCTACCCACTTTGCAAACATTTTTTCATTTTTTGTGTGAAAAATATGATGTATTTATATTGCTTTTTGGGCTAATTCCTGTTGCGAACACTGTGCCTACCCACACAAGTGATGTACCATTTTTATCAGAAGACGTGGGAGCATACAATAGTGGGCTATTTGTGTTTACCAATTGGATTTCTCTGCATTCGTGCCCTCTTAAGGTAAACCAGTGTGTAAGAAAGACATTTTGAAAAAACTCTCTAAATCATGTGCAAGTAAGGGTACACACAAATTCAGAGATGTACAAATGATCACTGCTCCTAAATTCCATATCTTGTGCCAATTTCTGAAATACATAGGTTACCTTGATCCCTATTTTTCACCATATAAATTAGTCAGTACACAATGTAAAACCATTTTATGATGGAGCTCAGTTGTTGACTCTAGATACCTTGGGTTCTTGGAGAACCTACAATCCTTGTATATCCCTACAACCAAAACGGTCTGCAGAACGTTTTAGTACATCACTATTGAAAATCGACCATTGTGACAAAAAGCTACAAATGAAAACATTGTCAATAATGGCTTTTTTTTCCTACTCGTTTTGAATATTCCTTTAGTTCAACACATATGACCTCTTGCTGAATTCGAAATGTTGTCCACTTTTCTGAAATATATAGCTTTTATGGATCACCCAACACTGGTTTTCACCACCTATTGGAAGTAGGTTGAAAGCACAGAAAATAGGAAAAATGTGTTACCTCTCTGAAAAATGGCAAAAATGTAGTAAAAAATGTAGGTTTTTTGTTTCAGCTCTGCATATTCCTGAAAGCTGGGAAGGTGGTGACTTTAGCACAGCAAACCGTTCTATAATCCCACGTTCTCATGTACCTTATTAATCTTGGTTCTAAGATAAAAATTAGGATCAACCCTTCTTATTTTTAAAGACTGTAAAGTTTTGTGAAACACACATACTAACCAAGCTATTGTCAAGATGCACAGAGACTTCTATAGAAAGCGCCCAAAAAGCTTGCATAATGTGAATCTGGCTTTGGTTTCTGACCCTTAATAGGGTGATGCATATAATGGAGTTAGATGCAAAACAGAATATATTTGGAAAATGTGAAAAGGTCTTTTAACTGTGAAAGGTTTTCCAAACCTTACACTGTCTCTGCATGACTCCATTACAGTGACACATAGAACATTTAGGTGCAAGCAACTCAAAGAGCTACTTAATGGCACAATTTGAACACCATTGAGAGGTTCAACAAAAGTGTGACTCCACCTCACCCGAATGTCGAAGCTACAATTGCACCCTCTGCTGAAGAATAGCGTTGAGTGCAAGATCATTTTTGACAAATATCATCTATATGAAATGGGCGCATTGCTTAAATTCACATTTTTATACTCTGAAATGTATAGCACCAAAACATACTTTTACAGCTGATATTTTCCAAGTCCTTCAGCCTATAATCACAAAAGGTCTCCAAGAATCCTCTCCGCTTTACGCACTGAAAAAAGCTTTTACACAGAATGTTGCATAGCTAATGAAATGAAGCTAAATATATATGCTGGATGTTGATTTTCCAGCTCCCACTATATTCGAGATGCAGGACATCACTAGGCCGCAAAACATTTTGCACAAGTACTCTGAGGATAATAGCCATACCCTTGACCCTCCGGGTAGGTCGCTTCCCCACCGCTGCAGCGCCACCTGTGCCAGTTGTGAGAAGTTGGCCTGATATATAATGTTCACTATTCTAGTGAGCACTTTGCATCATTCCAAACAACCCTTATTGATGATTGGTTGTAAGTCAACCTTTTAGACCAGCTATCCTAGTAGCATGGATACGAGCAGTCTTCGGGCTAAACTCTAGAGGGCGTGTTAAGCCAGCTGTTATACCATCACATATACCCCTTGAACACCAAGTGAAAGGACACCACACAAGTGTTATGAAAATAAACAGTGTATTTATTTAGATCACAATAGCCCTGTACTCTTTATGAGGACAGGGTACTAAGCACACAACAAAACTCTTAGGAAAATACTTTAAGTTGCACAATTTACACAAATCCCCGAGGGGCACGAAAAACCATATACTCTAAAAGTGGAATGCGAAATTACTAGCAGGTAAGTACTATACTAATAGGCTTTGGGATCGCTAGGACTTAACTACTGAACCTTCAGATTACTAGCAGGAGGCCTAGGGGGATCGGGTGCAGAGTGTGCACTCTCACGCGGGATGCAGAACAAAGTCTATGGTTGCTAGAAATGACAAAGTTAGTGTTATCGGACGAATCCGACTAGGTAGAGCTGAAACGACTGAGGTACGACACCACCACCCTCATCGCACTCAACACAGGACGACCTGCCACCGAGCCACCCCGAGGCACACTCCCAGACCCTTCACCTGCCAAGCATGCAAATTCTCCTGCCTCCGAACCTGCACCCGCCCACCGAACGCAGCAACAACAGCCACCTCAAGTGCATCCTCCTCAACACCCGCTCCCTCCACAAACACGCCGTCGAACTCTGGGAGCTCCTTGATTCAACAGCACCAGATGTCGCCTTCATCACGGAAACCTGGATGAACGCCTCCTCAGCCCCCGACATCGCCATAGCCATCCCGGACGGCTACAAAAATCACCCGGAAGGACCGCATCAACAAAACTGGAGGAGGCATCGCCATCATCTACAAGAACACCATCAGATCACGACCAACGCCGAAGACACTCACCGCCGCCGAACACCTACACTTCCAAATCCACACCGACCCCCAGACAACCCTCAGAGGAACGCTCATCTACAGACCCCCGGGCCCACGGACACAATTCTGCGAAACCATCACCGACTTAATCAGCCCACACGCCCTAACCTCACCAGAGTACATCCTCCTAGGGGACCTGAACTTCCACCTGGAGAAAAACGACGACGACAACACCACCACCCTGCTCGACAACCTCACCAACCTTGGACTCAAGCAACTGGTGGACACCCCCACCCACTACGCCGGCCACACGCTCGACCCGGCCAGCAGCCACGTTGCCTTCAGCCACTCCACCGGACTACACTGGACCGACCACAGCTGTATCCACTTCACCTTCAAGAATACCACATCCCACCACCACACGCTACAGATCCCCCGCAGATGCTGGAGCAAAGTCACCACAGACCAGCTGACCACATCGGTGAGCCAGAACCCATCCGCCGACACTCCTGACACCAACAACGCAGCAGACAATCTCGCACAGTGGATCACCAACTGCGCCGACGACCTCGCTCCACTGAAGAAACCCCCAGGCAAGACTAGCAACAGAAAATCCTCATGGTTCACAGACGCCCGCAAAATCGCTAAGAAATCGTGCCGAACCCTCGAAAAAGCCTTTCGCCACAAGCGGACATCAGAAAACATGACAGTCATCAAGAGTGCCACCCGCGAATACCACCAATTGATCCGCACCACCAAAAGGACATCGTTCAAAGAGTGGCTGGACAACAGCTCCTACAACAGCAAGGAGCTCTTCAGCATCGTCAAAGAGCTCTCTGACCACAACGACATCACACCGTTGAAGACCTCTGCAACTCCTTAGCCACATTCTTCCACCGCAAGATCGCAGATATACACGACAGCTTCGGACCCCACACCCCGCCCCCAGCCACCAAACAAACAACCCCCACCACCACCCTCAGTGCATGGACCCACATCAGCACTGAAGACACCACCCGCGTCATGAACACCATCCACTCCGGCTCCCCCTCCGACCCATGCCCTCATCACATCTTCAACAAAGCCAACACCATCATCGCAACCCACCTCCGGAACGTCATTAACAGCTCTTTCACGTCAGCCACCTTCCCTGGAAGCTGGAAACACGCAGAAATCAACGCCCACGTCACTGGGCACCGCACAGACACCCACTGACCACGCACGCAACCTGGGATTCATCCTAGACTCCACTCTCACGATGACCGAGCAAGTCAACGCAGTCTCATCCTCGTGTTTCAACACCCTGCGCATGCTCCGAAAGATCTTCAGGTGGATCCCCACCGAAACCCGAAAGACGGTCACCCAGGCTCTCGTCACCAGCCGACTGGACTACGGGAACGCCCAATACGCAGGAACCACAGCCAAACTTCAGAAACGCCTTCAGCTCATACAGAACGCCTCCGCACGACTCATCCTCGACATCCCCCACCACAGCCACATATCCGCCCACCTGAGAAACCTGCACTGGCTCCCCGTCAACCAGAGGATCACGTTCCGGCTGCTCACCCACGCACACAAATCGCTCCACAACATGGGCCCGAGTACCTCAACAACTACATCTCGGTCCACACCCCCACCCGTCAACTCCGCTCCTCCAGTCTCGCCCTCGTCACTGTCCCACGGATTCGAAGAACAACCACCGGAGGAAGATCGTTCTTCTACCTGGCAGCGAAGACGTGGAACTCCCTCCCCGCACACCTACAACTGATCCAGGACCATCTCACCTTCAGGACACATCTCAAGACCTGGTTATTCTTGCAGTAACCGCACCCCCCTCCCCTTTTTTTCAGCGCCTTGAGACCCTCGGGGGTGAGTAGCGTGCTCTACAAATGTACTGATTGATTGATAATTACAAAGAAAGATATGTTAACCAAGAGGGCCGGTGGAATCTCCATAAAATATGGAAAAATTATCAGCTGGACTCTACTTTCAATTCTTACCCATTGGCACTCTACTGCCTAATGAAACATTTGTTGTCACCATACTTTTTCAGAAAATAGCTCTCCAAGCAAGTACATGATAAGAAAACCTACTTTCTAATGGGCGTTGGCACTGAGGCTAAATGATCAGTTGGTCTTACACCACCTCCAAGTTGTTTTTAACACCTTTAGAAGCTTTTAACACTCGTTAAAATAACGTTTGTTACATCAATGAAGAGTTAGGTCATATGTTAAGGCTTTCTGCCAGTTAGTTCAGGTTGCTAGGAAGAGGTAAGTAAGTCATAATGCTAGAAATTATTCACCTCGTGAGAATGACAGCACGAGGCTGGAGGCCACAAGTAGAAGTTCTCAAGTGTTATTCTGCAGAGGAATTGCCATCAGTGGGAAGAGGTAATTAAATTACCTTTTCCATTTCTTACTGGAACATAAGGAAGCTTAAGTTGTGATACAGATAGAAATGACCAATTCTACTGCCTGGTTTAAAGCTGCAGATACTTGCAGTAGACCAATAAATACCGGCCTAATGAGGAATGGAGACCACATATGGAAGCTCACCAGCTTATTCTACTCTTTGCTGGGAACACTTCTTTACACCTAAATCTACGATAAGTAGGCAAAGAGAAGGAGAGGAAAGGCACCCAAACTGTAAATTATTTGGATGACCTTCAGAAGTAGCCATCTTTTTGTCTCACTCAAAGATCTCGTTCTCTCAGTATCCATTGAGAGAACGTCATCCATCATCATTCTTTTTATGGTCATTAAACACTTCGATGCATACAAGAATCTGTCACCCATAGCAGCATTAAAAAATAGATGTTAAGGAGGACCCTGTTTAGTGGTTAGGACACTTCCAAAGAGAAAAGAGCGATGTAAATACTAGTTCTAGGACTCACAGGGCAATTAGAGTTACTTGGCTTCAATTATGAACATTGGTGACGTTTACCACTGGTATTCTTAGAATGTCTAATTGGAGTGCATTGTGAATACTTCTCTAAATGTCTTTTCCGTTCATGGCTATATCGCAACTAAACATACCAAATACTCCCCCTTATAAGTGTGCCTGTGTGTGTCCTGTCGTTTTATAATCTCTATGGTTTTCTACACTTGTATTTAAAATCTAGGTGTCTTTCTCCCCCGTGGAATACCTGCTAGGCATTGCTAAGGACATCTTACGTCACACCCTATCTTAGCAGAGTAGAGATTTGTCCAAAACCTAATCAGGCAGTCGACTATTAATTATTTTGCCAAGCATTGGTCATTTCTTCTTCAAAGAGCAATTCTTTTTCTGTAAAGCAATTTTTGCTTACAGTCCCCTTAAAGAAGAATACTCAAACGTCTATTTGAATGCAGACTGCATTCTGGTTTGCAATCTAATCAAGCCTGCATTTATTATACTTGGCATGCCCCCCCCAAGTGATTCAGCATCTGCCGCCACCTAGGGGGCGTGCAAGATTGCCCATCTTTGATGCCAATGAGAGCACTCTGCTTTTTTGTGTCCTGGAAGACCTTGCCCGCAGTCTTTCAGCTCGCTTCAGGTGCTTGCTATGTCAGACAGACAGCATTCAAACAGACACCACCTTCTCGACAACCCACCCAGCTTTTCCAAGTCACTACCACTTGTTTCTGCTCTCTCTAGAAAGGAGACTCTATGGTAGATATTTGCTTTTATTATTATGTAATTTATAAAGCGAGCGGCTACCCCCAACGGGGGTGTCCCGGCGCTGAGGATAGCAGCGGCAGTGACCCTAGGAGCTAATAGCTGGAGAACAGCCATGTCTTCAATTTACACCTGAACTGAGATTCTGATTCGATCAGTCTGACGTTTAACGGAAGGGCATTCCATAGCTTTGCAGTGACCACCGCAAAAGCTCTGCCACCTTCTCTTGCTCAATGGAAGCAGGGGTGGAGCAGGAGATGGAGGTGGTTGGATCTGAGAGCTCGTGATGAGTGGACTTGCTTCAGCTGCGTCTGAGATAACCTGGTCTCTTCCCATTCAGAGCCCTGAAAGTCAGGACTAGGGCTTTGAACTGGATGCGGAAAGATAGCCAGTGTAGCTTCTTTAAGTGCGGGGAGATAGAGTGTCGATAAGAGATGTTACATGTCAGCCTTGCCCCAGCGTTCTGAACAATCTGCAACCGATGCAGAAGATATGATGGGGCCCCCACTAATAAGCTTTTGGAATAGTCAAGATGGGACATAATGAGAGCATGCACGATGGTTCTCAAAGAATTCATGGGTAGGTAGGGGGAGATCTTTTTTATCATGCACAATTTGCCAAAGCAGGCCGAGGAGACTTTTTGAATTTGGGTTTTGCAAGATAACTCGTTGTCAATTTGAAAGCCCAGATTCCGAGCGGATTTAACGGGAGACGGGGGAGGGTTCAGCTCGGACGCCCACCACATGGATGGCAGTGATGGGGATTTTTGGTTGAAGAACAGCACCTCAGTTTTATCGGTGTTCAACTTCAGTGTATTAGAAGTCATCCACTATACAATGTTGGAGAGGCAGGTTTTGAAATTAGCGAGTCCAATGTCCGAGGGGTCTCTGAATGAAAACATTAGCTGAGTGTCATCAGCGTATTAGACCACTCTGACTCCTTAGGCCTCTACTACCCTCACCAGTGGTGACAGATAAACATTAAAGAAAAGGGGGCTGAAAGCCGACCCCTGAGGGACTCCACAACCGAGTGGTTTCTTATCTTTGGACAGATAAGGTCGACACCACACCTGTTGCGTTCTTTCTGTAAAAAATGATTTTATCCATGCCAAGGGAGTGTCTCGTATTCCTATATTGTGGAGTCTATCCAGCAATATGGAATGAGAGACTGTCGAAAGCTGCGGACAGATCGAGGAGCACGAACATGGCTACCTCGCCTCTGTCCACGCTCTCCCTAATCGTCTCAGTGACTTCTAATAGCGCTGTCTCCGTACTATACCCGGATCTAAAGCCGGATTGTGAGACATGGAGAAGATTACTAGATTCCAGATAGTCGGCCAGCTGTTCTTGCACAACTTTTTCCAGTATCTTAGCAGGTTTGGGGCGGAGCGATATGGGCCGGTAGTTGCTGTATACAGACGGATCAGCCTCTGGCTTTTTTAGAATGGGAATCACCATGGCCTGTTTCCATTCTCTAGGGAATTGGCCAGAAGAGAGGGAGAAATTCCAGATGGCAATTAGAGGGGGGGTAATCACTGGAGCCAGGGTAGTGAACACCTGGGCGGGGACCGGATCAAGAGGTGAACCTGATTTGCATCGCTGAATTTTTAGTAGGGCAGTATCCAGTGGGATGGTATTGAAGGCACTGAAGATCTTTTCGCTAGAGGGGGTGGAGTGCTGGGAAGAAAGGCCCTCCCTGGGCCCCTCCGTAGGAATAAAGGAGGAGAAAATATCAATTTTATTATGGAAAAAGTCAGAGAGGCCATCGCAAAGTTCTTGACTAGGTTTCGTAGGACAAGTAAGGGCGGTCAGTTTAGTGAAGTCCTTAACAGTTTGATGAAGAATTTTATCCGAATTGTCCTCAGAGCTAATTTTATTAGCAAAATATTGTTTCATGGTGGCCTGTTTTAGTTTGTTGAATTTTTTTAGGGCAGTTCTGTATGTCGCTTTAGCAGGAGGGTCGTAGGTGAGACGCCACAGCCGTTCGAGCTTCTTACATTTACTTCTTTCTTCACGTAGAGTCTGAGAGAACCAGGGGGCCGAGGGTTTCGTTCGGGCAGAAGAAAGGGTTTGTAAGGGGGCAATAGCGTCAATAGCTGTGGAGAGGTAAGAGTTAAACTTATTAACATTGGTGTCTAAGTCATTCGAGGATTGCCAATTCAGGTTGGCCAGCGAGGGTTGGAGCGCTTCACAGGTAACTTTCTACCACTTTCTACCCAAGTTCTCTGCCCTACTGCTCCTGGCCGGTGGGGGGGTGGTAATCAGATTAAAAGTGATAAGGAAGTGGTCCGACCAGGTCAGGGTCAGTGGTGGCAAGGTTGTAAGGGCAGACAGATTTGTGAATACAAGGTCCAGGGTGTGACCTGCACTGTGAGTGGGATTGTGTACTCTCTGGTCCAGGTTAATGCCAGCCAACGTTTCCACCAGGGACCTTGCTTTTGAACAGGAAATGTCGTCAACATGAAGGTTAAAATCGCCTAAGATGGTGAAGTGTGGGTGTTTCATGGATAGGTCTGCTAGGGTCACTAATAACTCTGTGAGATATGAAGGCTGAGTGCCTGGGGGTTGTAAATCAGGGATCCTGCAAGGATCAGATGAGTAGAGTCCGAGATACTGAAGTACATCGCTTCAATAGGGCCAGTGTTTGCTAATTTCCTAGAGGTTATCTTTATGTGTCAAGATTATGGGTAAAGTGTAGGTCGAGGTATCTGAAGCCATTTACTGTGGACTAAAAATATGCATAACCTCAAAAAGCATTTGCTGCATATGGATAACGCAAAATACATAGAGCCACTACAGAGAGAAATCATTTGATAACAAATAGTAAATTAAAAACCAAGGCGGAGATTGCTTTAAAAAAAATAGCAGTAAACCGCCGTACACATTTCCTTTTGTATTTTTAGCTATCGGTTATCTCACTGCACAGGAATACCTCTGCAAAAAACGAACTGCTGTGTAAAGTTTGCTTATAAAGCATACCATATACCTGGAGGGTGCATTAGCGCTGTGTACAAGGAGATAGTTTTAAAATTAATCTTTTGGAAAAGGCATTGATTTCAGTCTCTTTTAGGTCGAGCCTAGCACAGTGCGCATGTGCTGCTCTAGGAGATGACCTTTTGCAATCGGTCTGCACTTTCCTAACACTTGTGCTTGTGACGGAATCCACCTTGCGGGAGCGAGCAGTGGCGCTCAGGGGCAATCTGTTTTTAATTAGCGTGACTGCGCTTGTTCTCTCGGTAACAGAAGGAAGTCGTTGTTTAACACGTGTTTCCCATTGTAATGCCTCTCTCCTGTTGTGTTCTGCTGCCACCTGGTGGCGGAAAGCACCCGCAGGTGTCAAAGAAAATATGCACTACAGCTTTGCAGTGTTTTCTACGGTGGTTTATCAGTTTCCTCCGTCTCTACCTCTAAGTGCTGTGTAAGTTTGAAGTTTTTGCCAGTAATTGGCCACCCGTAGATTTCTTTTATTGGAAGTCGCTTTATAGAGATTTGCTCCGGACATCGAAAGGCGATATTTCCCTGTGCGGCTGATCAGTCTATAGACCCCTGCACCAGGAGGACATTGCCCTCCCCTTAAAGGGAAATTAGAATTAGCAACTGTGTCTGTGCTCCCATTCACGTCCGCATTAATTCTCCAATCAGCGATACCTTGCGTGAAGGCATTGAATGCAAATGAGAGACAGTGCAGGCCAAGAGCTCTGTGCACAGCAGCGTTGTAAAAATAAAAAAAGCAACAATTCAGCGCCTCGGGTGGAGTTCTCAAAAACAACTTGTTCGCTCCAGCGAGGCTTTAATCAGAGCTTTTGGAAAAAAAGCAAACCCCAACAACGTTATCTCGTGCATCCTGATCCGACCTCGTGGTTTAGTAAACCCAGATTACGTCTCGCCTTCCGGCTGTTGCCTTTGGGGATCGCATTTCTCCCGGAGCAGTTTCCGCCTGCAACGCATCATTTCAAGAGCCTCACACGAGCCGTCGTTGTCTAACACGTACTTTCAAAGTGTTGCGATGGAGATGTTGCAGTGATATCTATTAATAGCCCTCGCTGTTATTGTGTTGCTGTTTTTTTATACAAGCGAGGCCCCGCAGTAACAAAGCAGTTTTTGTTTGATATGGAGCTGCTTTGGCTTTATTACTTACAGCAGGGCCAGGGTAATTAAGTGATTTGTGCGTCCGCAGCGTATTTTCTCACAATCATGGATATGTTGCGTTTGACACATAATCCATCGTCTGCTGCTTAATTGGAAGGTTTTAACAAAAGAACATGTTTCTAGCTCAAACTGTTCGAAAGTTGCTAAAAATGCTGCGCTGTGTTGTTGTGCAGTGGGAGGCAAATGTTTACTGGTCACCTTGGGTAGCTGATTGCTATGTTTGGTATGGTACACTGGTGGTAATTTGGCCCAACATTTCTGCAAACAGTGTTAACAAGTGTAACCAGCATTGGCATAGCCAATAGGTCTCACCTTTGGGATCTTACAAGTGTTTAGCCTAAAAAGCCTTTTCAGTGGCGAAGCTTTTTGAAATTTACCTGTACCTCAACAGTACGTCAAGACCGTGACCATATGAAGAAGTATATGTGTAGAAAAAAATGTAATGATAGATATAACATTTCTTCCAGAAACACTGCATGCATTAAATTGATACAGTGGGGGATTCGCTTCATACTGATCACATAGGTGTTGCAATACATTGACAGAACATTGTTCAAATTTGCATTAAACATATATACAACTTCAAGTACATGAAGGAAAATAAATTTTCCCATAATCTCACAATTCTTTGGCTAGGTGCAGAAACCCAGGTTGTCAGCTCCTTAGGGGTGTGATTGGCACATTAGACCATGTCTCCTCAGCATATAATATCCTTGCATCTCAGTCGTGTGAGAAGGCAAGCGACTGCTTTCTATAGTCTTGTAACCGGCTAAGCAAGAACCCGAGCACAGCAGCACATGAGTAATTGATGCCCTAAGTTCTGTTGGTCTGCTGCTTGCTGAAACACTGTTCGAAGGTACAAATGATAATAAAGGCGGGCGACTGTGGTCGCTTGTAGTTACATTCTCAGGCCCGATCCAACACTACTTGCTTGGCTGCGAATGGGCATTAGCCAAGGACTTTGGTTGTATGGTAGGGTGCCAAAGATGCAGCTGACTCGTCTGTTTTACTAGGTTACTCTAATTTATTGAAGTACATTCAATTAGTGATCTGCGCCTCACAGGGCCACACGTATCATGCATTTTACTGATTGCAAACGCCCCGATTCTAAAAATCAAGCCGCATTGGTATGTGTTTATTCCAATTTGCGATTCAGTAGCATGTTACCGAATCGCAATTTGGAATTCCGAATACATGCAGATTATTAGGAAGGGGTGGGTTCAGGGGGTCCCTTCCTAATATCGAATCGCAGCAGTATGTAGGAATGTTCTGTGACCGAAATGTGGGCGCAAAATATTCGCATTTTACCACCTACGTCAAGTAGGCGGTAACCCATTCACAAATGGAAAGGGGCCCCTAAAGGATCCCTTCATCCTTGAGAATGGTAGCGAAAACATTTTTTTCAGAGAAGGCAGTGGTCATAGAAAAGGAAAAGAAAACTTTTCATTTTTTTGTTTATTAAACTCAACCAGTTTCTCTTTAATGAAAATGAGCTGCTTTTAAAATAAAATAAAAAATGATTACTTTATTTAAAAGCAATCCTGGTTATGGTGGTCTGCTGACCCCAGCAGGCCACCATCCCTGTGATTTTAGCAAATTCCCAACGGGTCGCAAATTGCAACCTACCTCATTAATATTCATGAGGTAGGTTGATTTGTTACCCTCTAGGAATCGCAAAATGAAACTCATGGAGTTTCATACATTCGGAATAGCGATAACCTGTTTGCGATTTGTTGAAAAATGTGCCCACAATCTCCTATTTTGACAACTGCTGTAAATTTACCACGGTAACATCCAAAACATGTCTGTTGGAGGACTGATAATACATGCACAGCAAAAATGGGTGGTAACGCTGACCCTGCAAAGTACTGCAGAGCTATTGAGTGAACACTGATCTAGTAGCGATTCCTATCACTGCTCAATGACGGTCCACAATAAATGACTGATCTTAGTTCTTGTCTATTCTCTGATTCTCAGGACTTGTTAGCAGGTCCACCAAAATTGTATGGCCAACTACATCAAAGGACACTAACACTAACAGGGCAAGATGGACACATTGTTTTTGTTTTAGTCTGGTATTTCGTTTTTCAAGAAGGTAACTGCTCTAATTCTGTACCTGTGTTCACCTATGCACAGAGTTAGTGTTCTAGGTGATAAATGACCGCTCTCTCCTGGACTTTAGCGGGGTACAACATATTGGAAATTGCTTCACATTAAATTGTGTTGAATGGATCCCTCGATGACTGTTTCAGGAGAGCCAAAGCAGTGACTTTTAAAACATTTAAGAGTACACTTCACGTTTACAAGGCAAATCGTTAAAAAGGGGCAGCAGCGCATGCGCAATTAAGCTACAGTTAGCCATTTCTTAAATATTGCAGCAAGAGGCAGATATTGTGAGTTAAACATGAGTAAATGCTAGCAATGATACGTTTTACAAATCCACTGACTGGTTAAAAGCTTGCGCATACTGCACTGCTTAGTTCCTTATTGTCTACCTGGTTACGTGAGGACTGCAGATAGAGTAACCACTGACCTTTAGATTTCCTTATATCTGAATACTGAATTCTGATACCAAGAATGCTTTTGCGAGAGCCTTTTTTTTCTAAGTGTCAAAGGTGAAGGATCTTCGAAGTTTACTTGCATCCTAAATACCACTGAGAATATTGTGCCTCAAGGTGCTTTTGTACAGTGAGCCTTCTGTGGTTTTGTACAATACGTTTCCTAAGTAAGTTATAGTGTATTTATTATACGCAAAATATTCTGTATTATATAGGCATAGTTCTGGAATGCATAGCTGTTGTGGAATGTGTAACTATGGTTGGAGGATTTGTCGTTGTAGGCAGGTCCTTCGGGCATACATACAACTTTTATTTATTTATTTATTTATTTATTTATTTTCACATTTTTAAAGCGCACTGTTACCCGGAGGTGTCCTGGCGCTGGGTGATCGCTAGTGAGTGTGTGGAGCTGAGTTAGTGAGTAAAGAGCCACGTCTTGAGGGTTCTCCTAAATGCCAACAGATCATGAAACTGTCTGAGGCTCTGTGGTAGTGCGTTCCAGGCTTTAGCTGCACCCACTGAAAAGCTCCTGGTTGGAGGATTTGTCGTTGCAGGCAGGTCCTTCGGGCATATATACAACTTTTATTGTTATGATTACATCTTCTTTTGTACAATAGGAGTCGCAAGTGATCATTTATGTGAAAACCTTTTCATTGTCCCAATTGGACAGATCATTGCTTGTTGTATTTGTGTTTTATGCTGATCGTTTTAGCTTGTTAAAATGTTGATTGTTTGGAGTGGTTTAGATTGTTGTGAGGTGGGGTGGATTGCAGTGGGGTGGAAGGATTGGGGTGGGGTATCAGGGTGGGGTGGGGTGTATTGGTTTGGAGCTGGTGGAGTGCGGCAGATTGGAGTAGAGTGTGTTAAATTGGGTCAATAGGAGTAGGGTTAAATTGGATTGGAGTGTAGAGGAGTTGGATTGATTACATTTGAGTGGAGTCGTGTGGGGTAAATTGGACTGGGGTAGATTTGAGTGGGTAAATTGGAGCAGAGTGGGAGTATATTTGAGTGCAGTGTGGTAGATTTGGGTGGAGTGGCATGGAGTGGGTAGATTGAAGTGGGATAGGGTTTGATTGGGTCAGATTAGAGTGGGGTAGATTGAAACGGTTCTTCACAGTCCTCAACTCATGGAAATTGAATGACAACATCTGAGTGATGTGATTTCCCATCGAAGTAGGAGAACATGACCCTTTCACATTTATTTGGGACTCCAGAACAACGTTGTGCCCTTTTCTGGTTATCAGATGTTTTAATGTTTTTGTATCTGCCCCAGTTAGACTTTGCACTGGACACAGTTAAAGTTTATGTATCTGCCATTTCTGCTTTGCTATTTCAAATTACCTGTTGTGATGTGTTTCCTGAAGGATTTGATGCAAGTTTTCTCCTAAGCTTTTCGTCATGCCTCAGTGGTAGCTTAACTTTATTGTCATGTTTGTGTACACCGATTGCGTCTATGCACACTTGTTCCCTGCAGCTCCTTAACCTCAAGAAGTTATTTCTTATTACAATCAGTTATCCAGTATTATGGGTATCTTTCATAGATTCACATGCCTGAATCATTCCCCGTCGTCGGGTGGGAGTCCCCGGTACATAATCAGAGTAATGTCATATAGACCTATACATACTAATAGGCCAGAGGCCTCACATTAATAACCTATCCAGGTCCTTTTGTAAACAAAGGACCAAACTTTGGCCAGGAGCCAATCAGCTACTACCACCCTCTAGAACCTTCCTGGAAGGAGCCCTAGTCCCTCAGATTTTCTACCGCACGTTGTGCTAAGGGAGTCTCCACTGAGCTCTGCTCAGCTTTCTGGTATTTCTGGATTGATTCCATATTTTTCTCTTCAAGATTACTTTTGTAGAGGAGTGCTAGAGTCAACTATGTCTACCACTCCTAAAAAAGGGCTCTTTAGACCCTGCGCCTTGTGTAGTAAACTGAGACTGCATGTAGATGACAAACATGAAGACTGCCTCTACTGTCTCTACCCTGATCATTCTGCCAAGGATTGTAAGGTCTGCCGCACTTTCTCTGTCAAGACTTAAAAAGACAGAGAGGGACGACTGCTTCTGTGGCTTCAGAGACTAAAGGACAAAGATCAGACAGTCTCTTCAGGTGAGAGCGAGTGTTCCTTCAGGAGCTCACACTCCTCTGCCAAAAGACCAAGACAGACATCTCCAGGTCCGTCTGATATGCCACCTCAAAAGAAGACGCCAAAGTCTTCAGAAGGTCGTCCAAAAGCCATGGCAGTTAAAACTTCTCTTCAGGAAGCCACCTTCAAGAAGCCTGTGTTGGTGTCTTCTGCCATGCCTGTGACAGCGTCGACAGTATCCATCTCTACGTCGACAGCATCAGCCTTCACCACCTTGTCGACAACTACCTCAGCATCGTCGTCGACGAGTAGGTCTATTCCATCTATAATTCCTGTCAAAAAAGCGTCGACGACGCCTCAGTCGACGACCGCTTCCACGTTGACGAAGATCCCATCGACGTCGACGACACCCTCGTCGACTGTCATCGTCGACGAAGCCATCGACGTCAACACCAGCGTCGACGACGAGACCGTCGACGAAGCCATCGACGACAGCTCCAGCATCGACGTCGACGAAGACACCATCGTCGACGACGCTACCGTCTGCGGCTGTCAGCACCCCACCGCCGAAGACCACCCCGTCGACTGGCCCGTCGACGGAAGACTCTCCTAAGCTGAAGTACACTTATACTCACTTCAGGATGTCAAAGCGTATTGTGACGCCAGAAACTACGTCTCCTAGTAAAGTCCAGCCACTGCCACCGGTCCAATTACTGGAGACTGAGGATTCTGATGATGGTGCCATGTTCCACACTGCAACAAGTTCATCACAGCTCAATGTCAAGGTCCATGAGAGTTCGGATTGCGAAGACCTGGGTCAGGCAGAAGAGCCATACCAGGAGGAATATCAACCGCTTCCTTCTTCACAACCTATGGTGTGCCTCCCGGCCTCCATAGTCACGGACCTCCAATTTTTTATAGCGGACTACAAACAGCGGTTTCCGCCTACTCCGCCTCCTTCGGTAGTGCCTCCACATCTTGTGACATCAGCACCTCCTCCTCGCTCTAGACCACCACCGCTGGTCATTCGCCCGGATCCTGTGACAAACGGATTCACCCCCAGAAGATATCGGGGGGGTTTCATAATGTTGTAGAGAGAGCAGCGGCAAGATTCAAAATAGAGATGACCACGCAACCTCAGGATTGCTTCCTATATGACTTTAAAGAGCCATTCAAGAAGGCGGTTCGGTCAATCCCTATTATTGAATACATATGGGACCAGGGGGTAAAAATAATGAAAAACCCCTCATCTTTACTACCAGTGCCGACCAGACTGGATAAGAAGTGTAGGGCCCCGGACACGGCTCTGGCACTCCTTACAGGCCATACCAAACCGGACTCCGTTATTACCCAAGCCGCGCAGCGGAAATCCAAAAACCCAGCCGCTGCGCTGACTGCACCTCCGGATAAGGAAGGCCGTAAACTGGATAACATCGGGAAGAGGTTCTTGTCGATGTCGGCCCTTACTGTCAGGGCGGCAAACTCACTCGCACTCCTAGGGCGTTACAATCGCCAGATGTGGGCGGATGTTGCCCCATATCTAGGCACACTACCAGAGGAGCAGAAAGAAGAGGTAAAGAAGATCCTCCTTAAAGGAGAGCGGTCCGCCTCAGAAATTATTGACGTGGCGATGGACATCGCCTCTACAGAATTTCGGCAGCTGGCGGGGGCAGCGGTCCTTAGGCGCCAGGGCTGGCTGAAAGCTACATCTTTCCGGCCGGAGGTACAGACCAAAGCACTGGACATGACATTTGACGGAGAGCTACTTTTTGGGGAGCATATTGATGAGATGCTGCAGGGTATCAAGAAAGATACTGAGACCGCAGAAGCCCTGGGTACCCACCAGTACAAAAATACTTCCTTTCGGGGCTCCAGAGGAAGAGGTCAGCAGACTAGAGGTGGCTACCAGGGATACAAATCCTCCTTCGGCTCGTCCCAGCAATACAAGCCTCAATACCAACAGAGGCAGCAACAAGGCCAGTCCGCGTACAATAATTCTTCCTTTTGTGGAAGAGGAGGAAAGAAAGAGTCCGCCAGAAGGCAATGACTTCTTTCTCCAACAGGCCTCCACTTAATCTCCACATTACGTAGTTATAGGGAAAATTTCCAACTTCCTCCACAATTGGCAAAAAATAACGACGGATCGTTGGGTTCTCCAGCTGGTTCGGTTCGGTCATACTCTGGAGTTCGTGGAAACTTCTCCTCCAAACCACCCAAGCCCATGCAGCACAAGAATCTGCATCTCCTTCAAGCGGAACTCTCACTAATGCTCCAGAAAGGAGCCATAGAAAGAGTTCCCAGAGGTCAGAGGGGGAAAGGATTCTATTCCTGGTTCTTCCTAATACGAAAAAAGGAGAAGAAATGGAGACCTATATTGGATCTAAGGAGTCTCAACAGATACCTCAAAAAACAATCGTTCCGTATGGTATCCATTCAGGAGGTGTTACAGCTACTCAATTCCAAAGATTTCATGGTGTCCTTAGACCTCCAGGACGCCTATTTTCACATACTCATCCACAAAAGTCACCGCCAATACCTAAGGTTTGCAGTGGCGGGAAGACATTACCAATTCAGAGTGTTGCCCTTCAGCCTGAAGTCGGCGCCACGCATTTTTACGAAATGCCTATCTCCAGTGGCAGCGTACCTTCGCCAGCACCATCACCAGGTATTCCCCTACTTGGACGATGGGCTCATCAAGTCTCCTACTCTAGAAGGCGTGAACAGATCTTCCAACGCCTGTCTTCAGCTCTTCGAGAGCCTGGGGCTTACGCTCATCCAGGAAAAGTCAGTACTGCAGCCCTCGCAACGCCTCACTTTCCTGGGAGCAACTCTAGACACGCATCAGGAGAAGGCCTTCCCATCACAGGAGCGTCAAGTCAAACTGAGGTCTCTGGCAGCCCACATTCAGGTCAAAAAGACCATCAAGGTGCGACTCTACAAGTCATTGCTAGGAATGATGTCCTCCAATATCCTCCTAATACCACACTGCCGCCTCCGTATGCGTCCCTTACAGGAGGCGTTATCATCCCAGTGGATCCAGTGTACGGGATCCTTCGACGATCTTATCAGGATCACTCCGTTCGTGGTAAAGACCCTGCACTGGTGGCTTCAAACAAAAAACCTGAACCAGGGCCTTCCATTCTTGCTTCCAACCTCCCCACATGTGATTACAACAGATGCATCATTGGAAGGATGGGGTGCGTTCCTGCAGGAACTTCAGATACACGGTCAGTGGTCGCTGGCAGAAAAACAGCTCCACATCAACCTGCTAGAGTTGAGGGCAGTATACCTGGCACTGCAAGCATTCCTGCCCCGGATCAGGAACTCCCCAGTGCTTGTGAGGACTGACAACACCACCACAATGCAATATCTAAACAAGCAAGGGGGAACTCGATCCATGACGTTGTCTCAAGAATCACAGCGAATTTGGAAGTGGCTACTCCAACACAACATTTGGCGGAAAGCGGAGTATGTCCCAGGAGCAGACAACACCCCGGCGGACTCGCTAAGCAGGCAATGCTCCATTTGCCACGAGTGGGAGCTCGACCAACATGCTCCAGACGCAGTATTCTCCCGATGGGGCAAACCTCACCTGGATCTACTTGCGACGGAGATCAACGCAAAATGCCAACATTATGCAAGCTGGCTTCCCCAGAAAGGATCTCTCGGGGATGCATTTTCGATCGCATGGTGCAACGTCTTTGCTTACGCTTTTCCTCCATTTCCCCCCATTTCCCTTGATCCCCAGGGTCCTCCGGAAACTGAAAGCAGAGCGTTGCACCCTGATCCTGGTGGCCCTAGCGTGGCCGCGCCAACACTGGTTTACAGAACTACACATTCTGTCGCTGGAGCCTCCGATTCCAGTCAGGCCTTACCCGCATCTCCTCACTATGAACCAGGGGCAAGTCCAGCATCCAGATCAGACATCTCTCAGATTATCGGCTTGGCTCCTGAGTTCAGAGAGTTCCAGGACTTAGATATTCCTCAGGACTGCAGGGTCGTCTTAGCCCGGGCCTGGGCTGACTGTACCAACAAGACGTATTCCCTAAAGTGGAAGAGATTCTGTTTGTGGTGTAAGGCTAATAAACTGCACCCGTTCTAGTCATCTCCGGCACAACTTCTGCCTTACCTGCTTCACATGGCCAACTCCGGATTGGCCCATACCTCAATCAAAGTCCACCTGGCAGCCATATCTCGGTTCAAGCGCTCTTCGTCTGGTATTTTCCTATGGTCCAATAGACTGGTCAAGCAGTTTCTGAAAGGATTATTCAGGACTTATCCTCCAGTGAGAGCTTTATCACCTACATGGCAACTCAATGTTGTCTTGGCTCAGTTGATGAAACACCCCTTTGAGCCAATGCATAAAGCAGATCTTAAATACTTGTCATGGAAAACAGCTCTTTTACTGGCTCTCACGTCAGCAAGGAGGGTGAGTGAACTGCAGGCTTTCTCTATTCAAGACCTGTTCCTTCAGTTCAAACAGGACAGAGTCATTCTACGGACTAACCCCAAATTCATACCAAAGGTTCCGTCTGCTTTTCATCTAAACGAACCTATTGGTACTTTTTTACAAAAGGAGCTGGATAGGTTACTAATGTGAGGCCTCTGGCCTATTAGTATGTATATGTCTATACGACATTACTGTTATTATGTACCGGGGACTCCCACCCTGACGACGGGGAATGATTCAGGCATGTGAATCTATGAAAGATTCCAATACTGGATAACTGCAGTCACAGGTAAGTAACGCATTTCTTCTCCATGATTGCAGATGCTGTTGGTGCAGTCCCCATTAACTGTCTTGTTTCCTGATAAATTAGTGCTGAGGAACTTGGCTGCTTTCTTGCCTTAGGTTGTAACTCCCTTAAATGCGGGTCAGCCTATAATCCTCATTGTTACATCCCTTGAAAGAGCAGGAGAGGCTCCATTGGTTTGATCTGATCACAGCATTAAGCTTTCATAATGAACCCAGAAAGGAGTACTTTAACCATCGGCACTTTATTAGTTTTGCAGATACCATGAAGTGGGGCCTATAGAAAAGTAGTCTGTCAAGATGGATTGTTATAAGCATTATGGCAGGCAAATCAATGGACATGGAGGAGTGATTTGAGGATCTACGGGCATATTCCACCAGGGCTTACACTACCACTGAAAGCATTAGTAAGATTAGTTCATGTCATGCACATTTATCAGGATGTAACATGAGTGTCTGTGCACACATTCACCAAACACTACTTCCTCAATAGTTGGGTCCTTAGCGAAGGTAATTTGTCCTGGTTTGTACTGCAGGATTATTTAGTTTGAGTCCACTCCTTAGACCCGCTACCGTTTGAGTGGTTTGTTTGGGTATCTATTTAAAGATGAGGAGTAATCCATCAGAAAGTCAAATCACTTGCTTTATGTAACGATTATTCTGATTGATACTTTCTAAATGCAGATTCTTAACTGCAATTCTGCTTCCCCATTCGGTGGCTTGGACATCTGCCCATTCTGAATAAGGTCCTAAGTTAGTTTTCCATTACACATCCACCTTCGATTTTCACAGCTGATCCCGTAAGTGAACAAGTTGAAAACTGATGCCAGCCGGCAGGTGGTTTGTCTTTATGTGGCTCTCCTCTGCCACTTCCTGGGCAGCATAAGTGCATCCCCTAGTCCAGCGGAGCTGCCTGACAGCATGAGAGAGCAAATGATTTAAAGAATTCCAGCTCCAGCAAGGCATATAGGAATATGCTAAAGACCAGGAATATGCTGTAAGAGTTTCCACCAGAAAGAGCATTGCCAAAGGGAAGTAACTTATGAATATATATAATTTTCTGTGTTATTGATATATATTAGAAAATTCATGGTGGATGACTAATCATCCGATTTGTGCATATTTCTTCCACTGATTGTCAATGTCTTGGGTATTCCTAAAGTAAATGTGTAAGGTTTCCATATGTTCATACATATTTCAGGTAAATATTTGATCTTTAAGTGAAGAATTGCTACAAAGGGGCGGAGGTGTGATGTTTTTGGAAACCTCATATTTTAATTGAGTATAACCACAACTGAATTGTTTTCACAACAGTGTTGTAAACATGCAGCTGAGTTGATTTAGACATGTAAAGGAGTTAACCACAACAGGAAAGCATATCTGGGCGAGTTTGTAAATCGATACATATTGCTATGACATTGCGTTAGTTGACACAAGTGTTGTTTTGACAAGAAGCATTTACCGCATCAATCCTTCCTTGTCCGCTCTGTATTATTTCCATTCAAATAATTGTGGGTGCGATCTTGTCTATGTATAATTATATACAACTTCAGTTCATCTTTGTCTTCCCTTTGTGGACTTCCCCATTGCCAGATTGAGTAGTCTGTTAAGTCCACCTGCTGTGCTTCCTTCAGTTGTATTGCCTTACTCCATTCTAGAAGTTGCTCGGTGTCCATTAATATTTACATGGTTCATCGTTTGCCAGCCATTATTGATAACTCAGTTCCATGTCAGTAGATGATTGAAAAAAAATCATGTTTGCCACGCTTAAAAAATTTTTTAGGTCTCGACTTCTGCCAATGCGCTTGCGCATTGCAGATGTCGAGACATATAGAGGCGGAACAGGAAAGCTGACCAAGAGGGCTTTGGCAGGCGGATTACGCTGAGTGCCTGTGCACGCGCTTGCCATTTGCTCCCCGAGCCGCCTGCATCATTACATCGGACCCGCCACAGCAATGCCGAGAGCTTCACATTTCAAAGGAATGCTCTCCCCCGCCCCCTCTGCGCAATGCCTCGCTCCCAGTCTTTCCGTGCTTACTGCAATGTGTCCCGTCCCCCCATAGCGCTGTTTTTGACGCTTCCAACTTAAAAGGCTAACTACCCCCCCCCCCCCCCCCCCCCCCCCCATCTCCCCCCGCCACAGCAATGCCAAGGGCTTGTTTCAGAAAGTCGGTGTGCTTGATGCTGTAGTGTTATAGGTTACCATCAGTCTCCCTGACTGGGTTTTTCAAGCACTATGGCATCAAAACTATTTCTCTTGATGTAAGCACTTACCTCCATTGCATACATTGCTTTCGCATGAGCATGAATCAACAAAAAGCACTTTTAAATTCTTTTGCTTTACGAGGTGAAGAATGGGATGCTCGTGCAATTATGTGCATTATGCATACCGTATTTTCCGGCGTATAAGACGACCCGGCGTATAAGACGACCCCCTACTTTCATTGACAGACTGTAGGTTTCATGCTATATTCGCCGTATAAGACGACCCCCACTTCCTAACGTCCTACAGTCCCCTTTCTATCTCCATGGACTGAGATCATGTGGTACTGACGCTCCTCTCCTTCCGATGAGCGTAAGAATTACGGAAGGAGAGAGAGATCAGCACACGTGGAGGAGCGCCTCGTCTGCCTGGGGGATGTGCAGCTGCAGTCTAGGTAGGGCTCACGGCGCCATTTGTTTTAGTTTAAACCTTGGGGGGATGTGCAGCTGCAGTCTAGGTAGGGCTCACGGCGCCATTTGTTTTACTTTAAACCTTGCGCAGCGTTTGAGTTGCCTCTGGCTGGCGACGGGCTGTAACTGTACAAGTACGGTAATTTATTTTCAAGACCGCCGACGGGCTGATATTGTGTTGTTGCACAGTGCAACCATCGCCTACGTTCTTTGTTCTTGTGCTGGAGTTCCCTAAGCGCCACCATTTTCAACTGAGGAGCGGTCTGACACCTTCGGGTGAAGTCCGCGCTATGTGAAATAAACCGCCAATTTTTGTATCCGGCGTATAAGACGACCCCCGACTTCCCAGAAAATTTTAAGGGGTTAAAAGGTCGTCTTATACGCCGGAAAATACGGTACTTGGTTGTCATGCAGGCTTGCAACCTTTGTTTGTTGAGATGTTCGAGATGGTGCATGGGTACATGGAAAGTATGCATAGATGTGATAATAAGAGGAGCTGTAATGCTGTGAGTTTTGTGGGGTGAAACATGGTGGTTCTAGCCCATATCTCATTAGAAAGTTACCAGGCCCAAGTCGGCGCAGACAGGTGATGCCCTCCTCTACACCCGCCCACTTATCTCAGGCATCTAGACGAGCCACCCAGATGGAATTGGTGAGTAAGTTGGACTGAATTTTCCTTGGCTGTGATTGGCTTCATCGTGGCAGCCAGGTTACGTGGCCTACTGTGATCTGAGCCGCAGGCTAATTGGTGGCAAGGCTTCCTCGCGTGCCATGTATCTCTCATCTTCCTCCTCTAACTCTCTCGTCATGCGCTCACATTCACTGTCTCGTGCACAAACTTTAACAGCTTCTCATTCATTGTATCTCGCGTTGTTTCTCCACAGCCTTCCTCTCCTTGTCTCTGTCTCTCTCTCTTCATGCATCTCACATTCTGAACGTTCCTCTCGTCCTGCAATCTCACTAGTTTCTTTTTCTCTCACCCTTGCTCTCATAACGTATCACAATTCTAGTCTCTCTTGCCTTCTTCGGTCTCGTTATCTTTGTATTTCACACTCTGTGACTCTCCCTCCTTACACTCTCTTTCTGTTCAGTGGCCTTCATTCATGGCCTCGTGTGCAAATCTCAGGTCGCGCTACAGGTGCAATTTTTGTGCAGCATCTGCAAATTATTTGTGTGCAGAGGTAGATGTAAATAATGATCACGGCACAAAATGGCATTCAGTAGGATTCAATATTCATATTAAAGAGGCAGAAGTGTGCTTTGTGAATCCTGCTGAATGCCTGTGAATGCAAGGATAGAAGCCTATAAAGGGCAGCAGACTTAAGTCCCTCCATTCATATTCACAAAATTGTGTTTTTTTATTTTGTTTTTTTATTGCAGTCGCTGTCTATCAAAGGGACAAAGGCTGGAAAGAAAAAGACAGTTCAAATAATGCCAAGCGCTCTGTGGAGGCAATTTTCCTTCCAATGCCAGAGCTGCCTTCACCCTCACACACCCTTTCATCCTCACACACCCTCTCATCCTCACACACCCTCTCACCCCCTCACATCCCCTCACCCCCTCACCCTAACACCCTTTCACCCTCTCACCCTCACACACCATCTCACCCTTACACCCCCTCACCCTCACACCTCTCACCCTCACATCCCCTCTTATCCCCTCCCATCCCCTCACCCTTCTATCCCATCCCCTCACCCTCCCTCACACCATCACCCATCCCCTCACCCTCCCTCACACCCTCACCCTCACACCTCTTACTCAACCTCTCACCCTTACCCACCCTCTCACCCAGCCTCTCACCCTCACCCAGCCTCTCACCCTCACCCACCCTCTCACCCTCACACACCCCTCACCCTCACACCCATCACACCCTCACATCCCCTCACCCTCACACCCCTCACCCCTCCTCACACCCTCACCCACACACCCTCACACACCCTCACCCACCCACCCCCTCACACATCCTCACACACCCACCCCCTCACACACCCTCACCCCCTCACACCCCCTCACACACCCTCACCCCCTCACACACCCTCACACACCCTCACACTCCCTCACACTCCCTCACACTCCCTCACACACCCTCACACACCCTCCCAACCCTTTCACCCACCCTCACCCACACAACCCCCACACACCCTCACCCCCCCTCACACCCCCTCACACCCCCTCACACCCCCTCACACCCCCTCACTCACCCTCACTCACCCTCACTCACCCTCTCACCCCTCCTCACCCTCACACCACCTAACCCCTCCTCACCCTCACACCACCTAACCCCCTCACCCTCAGACACCTCTTCACCCTCACACCCTCACACCTCTTCACCCTCACACCCCCTCATCCTCACTCACACCCCCTCACTCCCCCTCACCCTCACATCCCCTCACATCCCCTCACATCCCCTCACATCCCCTCACATCCCCTCACACCCCCTCACACCCCTTCACACCCCCTCACACCCCCCTCACCCCCCCTCAAACCCCCCCTCACACCCCCCCTCACACCCCCTCACACACCCTCATCCCTCCTCACCCCCCTCACCCCCCCCTCACCCCCCCTCACCCCCCTCACCCCCCCTCACCCCCCTCACCCCCCCTCACACACCCTCACACACCCTCACACACCCTCACACACCCTCACCCCTCCTCACCCTCACACCACCTAACCCCCTCACCCTCAGACACCTCTTCACCCTCACACCCTCACCCTCACTCTCACACCTCTTCACCCTCACACCCCTCATCCTCACTCTCACACCCCCTCACCCTCACACCCCCTCACCCTCACCCTCACAACCCCTCACCCTCACACCCCCTCACCCTCACATCCCCTCACCCTCACATCCCCTCACCCTCACATCCCCTCACCCTCGCATCCCCTCACCCTCGCATCCCCTCACCCTCACATCCCCTCACCCTGCCACACAACCCCTCATCCCCTCACCCCCTCATCCTCACCCTCACACCCCCTCATCCTCACCCTCACACCCCCTCATCCTCACCCCCACACTCCCCTCACCCCCTCACCCTCACACCCCCTCACCCTCACATCCCCTCACCCTCAGCCTCACATCCCCTCACCCTTGCATCCCCTCACCCTCACATCCCCTCACCCTGCCACACAACCCCTCATCCCCTCACCCTCTCATCCTCACCCTCACACCCCCTCATCCTCACCCCCACACCCCCTCTTACCCCCTCACCCTCACACCCCCTCACCCTCAAACACCCCCTCACTCACCTCCTCAACCTCACTCACCCTCTCAACCTCACTCACCCTCTCACCCACCCTCACACACCCTCTCACACACCCTTACACCCTCTCACACACCCTATCACACCCTCTCACACACCCTATCACACCCTCTCACCCACCCTCACACACCCTCACCCTCACACACCCTCACCCATCCTCCACACACCCCGTCACCCGCAAACACACCCTCACCCCCCCACCCTCACACCCCCTCACCCACACCCTCACCCACACCCTCACCCACCCTCTCACTCACCCTCACACACCCTCTCACCCCAACACACCCTCTCACCCTCACACACCTCTCACCCTCACTCACCCTCACACACCCTCTCACCCTCACACACCCTCTCACCCTCACACACCCTCTCACCCTCACACACCCTCTCACCCTCACACACCCTCTCACCCTCACACACCCTCTCACCCTCACACACCCTCTCACCCTCACACACCCTCTCACCCTCACACCCTCACACCCTCTCACCCTCACACACCCTCTCACCCTCACACACCCTCTCACCCTCACACACCCTCTCACCCTCACACACCCTCTCACCCTCACACCCTCTCACCCTCACACACCCTCTCACCCTCACACACCCTCTCACCCTCACACACCCTCTCACCCTCACACACCCTCTCACCCTCACACACCCTCTCACCCTCACACCCTCTCACCCTCACACCCTCTCACCCTCTCACCCTCTCACCCTCTCACCCTCACACCCTCACACCCTCACACCCTCACACCCTCTCACCCCCTCTCACCCTCACACCCCCTCACCCACACACCCCACCCCCCCACCATCCACCCACCCTCACACACCCTTTCACCCTCACACACCCTTTCACCCTCACACACCCTTTCACCCTCACACACCCTCACACACCCTCCCACCCTCTCCCCCCCTCCCCTCCCACCATCCCCCTCCCACCCTCCCTCCCGCTCCCACCCTCCCACCCTCCCACCCTCCCACCCTCCCTCCCCCACCCTCCCACCCTCCCTCCCTCTCCCACCCTCCCACCCTCCCTCCCTCTCCCACCCTCCCACCCTCCCTCCCTCTCCCACCCTCCCACCCTCCCTCCCTCTCCCACCCTCCCTCCCTCCCTCCCTCTCCCACCCTCCCACCCTCCCTTCCTCCCTCCCTCACCCTCCCACCCTCCCTCACCCTCCCACCCTCCCTCCCTCCCTCCCTCTCCCACCCTCCCTCCCTCTCCCTCACACGCCCTCACACGCCCTCACACCCCCTCACCCCCTCACCCTCACCCACTCACACACCCTCACCCACTCACACCCCCTAACCCTCACCCACTCACACCCCCTCACCCACTCACACCCCCTCACCCTCACCCACTCACACCCCCTCACCCACTCACACCCCCTCACCCACTCACACCCCCTCACCCACTCTCACCCACTCACACACCCTCACCCTCACCCACTCACACACCCTCGCCCACTCACACTCTCACTTACACACCCTCACACACACCCTCACTCTCACACACACCCTCACCCTCACACACCCCCTCACCCTCACACACCCCCTCACCCACCCCCTCACCCTCACACACCCTCACACTCACTCACCCTCACACACACCCTCACCCTCACACTCACCCTCACACTCACCCTCACACTCACCCTCACCCTCACACTCACCCTCACACTCACCCTCACACTCACCCTCACACTCACCCTCACACACACCCTCACACACACCCTCACCCTCACCCTTACCCTCAAACAGTGGGATCAGGCATAAACGGATTTGGTATCTTTACCTTAGGTGAGGGAAGTGGTGGGGGTGGAGGAGCAGGCTGTCGGACGGGGGAACCTTGTTGCGGTAATGGCGGGATATGGTCTGGAGGCGGGTTGCCACCCCCGTCACCGTCAGTAGGCGGGACGCGGGCAGGTAGATTGGTGTAAGCGGGTGCTACATCCTCTAGATAGGAATTCAGAAATATGTCTTTAGTGGTCCTGTGAGTTACTTTAGTTGGAACCAATGGTGGCGGCAGATTTTTCGGCATTTCTGAAGTGGCCTCAGGCGAACCCTCGGCCATTAAGTACATACCATTTACAAGATTGTTTCGTGCGCGGTCTATTTGTTCTGATTTTACTCGGATCCCTTCAGTAACTAATTCGTTTTCTCGGGCTTTATCTGATTCTTTAAGTCTGTCTTCTCTACGGAGTGCTTTTTCAGCACGTTTATGTGATTCCTTACGCCAAAATTCTATGGCATCTTTCTGCGATTGTCTGGCTTTCTTTTTCCATAGTGCTTCTTCTACCTTCATGATGCACTCGGCATCCCATGTTCCGGTAACAGGCCATCTGTGTCTCTCGTCTAGATGCTTAGTATAATCGGCCCATAAATCTAGATACAATATGGCATCTAAGCCGTGCTTGTGGTACATGAAATTTCCAGGAGTGTCCCTAGGGGGGATAGGAATTTCTTCCTCTAGTATCCCTTTCCTAGTTCCTATCTGCTTTAACTTATTGAAAAACGGCATCTTGTTTACTTAGTACTGAAATGCTCAATCCTTGCTACTTAACTCTGGACACAGCTAGTTACACAAAAACACAACAATGCACATTAAAAACAGTCACTCGTACCACAACATTAATCACATGAAAGACATTTGAGACATATATGACTACCCCCCTATACTGGATGTACTGCTAAACAGCACAGATACACTGCTAGAACAGTGCAAGAACTAGGATAACGGATATACTGCTAAACAGTAGAGATACACTGTCTAAAACAGGGCAGACCGAATTTGTGTACCCAAACCCGTCTTGATACGTCCCAGCAATGGTACTCACCGGGAAGCACGGAAACAGAAGGCCTCGGAAAACTCGACTGGACTGGACCGGACTCGACTCGACTCGACACGTGGATACTTCGGAAACTGGTGGGCCTCTTGACACCTCGGACTTTGCTTCTTTCGGCTAGGCTCTGGTCGGGATCCTCCGCACTCCTCACCGCCTCGTCTGGGTGCTGATCGCAGTCTTCGTCACCTCCGTGGGCCAGAGGGAGATACAGGAAATCCTGCCAGTACGCGTAGTTCCGTCTAACTGATGGCAGGGGACAGAGCTTGCAACGCACCAACCGGCGCGTGGGGTGGGGGAGGGGTCCCTGTTCGGGCGCCAGAATAATGTGGTAAATATTTGATTTACCGTCCTAATTTCTATGCAGGTAAGTACTTAATCAATAATAACTCAATCGGAAAGAAAGAGGCAGAGTCCGTGGTGTTAGAGTTCTTAGGGGTTTTATTCCTTAAAAAGGAATGGTCAAGACCGGATATCTTGTTCCTGCCACCACTGGGGTGCAGGAAGGGATAGAGCAATATTTTATTGACAATACATAGCTTATATACTTAAGTCACATTATAGAAACCAATACAGTAGGCGTAACAGCTGAGAGAAACAAGATAAAACACACACGTGGTAGTGATACGTAATTAGAAGGCGTGAACTAGGCGTGAACATAGAGGTGTGTGCTAGAAACGTCACAGGTAAGTGTCACAAGTGGGTGGCACAAAGCAGAATGTTGCAATGTCAGCAGAAATCTGAGGCCTGGATGCGCGCGCAGCTGCATGACGTGTGATTGACGTGAAACTGGAGGGTGCAGGGGACTTGACATTTACACTGGCGGAAAGAGACAGAAGTCTGGCATGTCAGATCAACTCGTACTCTATCATATCTGATATCTGATGTTTAGGAACTACATTATCTAAACGGAAAAGGTCTCTGGGGCAGAAGCTATTCTATACTGACTGTGAGTGCGTGTATAAGCGCCTAAGTGTCTACATGAGAATGCGAGGGGCATGGGCCTACCATGGTAACAGAGGCTATGAATTACTTGCACGGAGACAGTGAGGCCGGGCCCTTTGCTCTGCAGCTGGGGGGATGTTTACTTAAACTAGTAGGCAGGAATGCATTTTCGAGGAGCGGAACAGATAATTCGAAGGTTGTAGTCAATCTTGGCAGGCAGCGGGCTGAGCTAAGCGCCATGAGCCGCACAGGGAGTAAGGCAGAGGTCACGGGTACAGAGACAGCCTGGGCTGAGGCTTTCAGAGTCAGAAGACAGAAAAAAGGCTCGATGGCAGAATTCAGGGCCTACTTCGCCAGAGCTGAAAAACGTGTAAAGTACACCACAAAAAGACGTTGGCATAGCATACTTAGAAACGGAATATTCAACCCATTCAGGGTGGGTCTGAAAGAGGACATGTTAACGTTGGACGCAAATGTATTTGCGTCTTCATAGCTGGCACAGGAGGGAAGTTACATGCACTTTAAGCTGGTACATGGAGACGGTGGGGTACACGTTAGGGAACATTACTTGACCATAAAATTTATATTTCCTCACTACCACTCTACCGCCATCACTCTACCACTCTACCGCCCTCACTCTACCACTCTACCCACTCTACTGCCCTCTACCCACTCTACCGCCCTCTACCCACTCTACCGCCCTCTACCCACTCTACCGCCCTCTACCCACTCTACCGCCCTCTACCCACTCTACCGCCCTCACTCACTCTACCGCCCTCTACCCACTCTACCGCCCTCACTCACTCTACCGCCCTCACTCACTCTACCGCCCTCACTCACTCTACCGCCCTCACTCACTCTACCGCCCTCACTCACTCTACCGCCCTCACTCACTCTACCGCCCTCACTCACTCTACCGCCCTCACTCACTCTACCGCCCTCACTCACTCTACCGCCCTCACTCACTCTACCGCCCTCACTCACTCTACCGCCCTCACTCACTCTACCGCCCTCACTCACTCTACCGCCCTCACTCACTCTACCGCCCTCACTCACTCTACCGCCCTCACTCACTCTACCGCCCTCACTCACTCACTCTACCGCCCTCACTCACTCACTCTACCGCCCTCACTCACTCACTCTACCGCCCTCACTCACTCTACCGCCCTCACTCACTCTACCGCCCTCACTCACTCTACCGCCCTCACTCACTCTACCGCCCTCACTCACTCTACCGCCCTCACTCACTCTACCGCCCTCACTCACTCTACCACCCTCACTCACTCTACCGCCCTCACTCTATCGCCCTCCCTCTATCTCTCGCCTTTCTTCTATGTATTGCCCTCCTTCTATCTATTGCCCTCACTCCCTCTATCTATCGCCCCCACTCCCTCTATTTATCGCCCTCCCTCTCTTCCATTCACCTCCTTCTCTAACTCCCTGTTCTCTTTTGCTGTGCTGATCTGCTGCTCTCTTCCACGCTGCCTCCTTCTTTAACTCCCTTGTCTCTTCTCCTGTGCTGATCTGCTGCTCTCATCCATCCCACCTCCTTCTTTAACTCCCTGGTCTCTTCTCTTCTCCTGTGCTGAACTGCTGTTCTCTTCCACCGCCTCCTTCTTTAACTCCCTGTTATCTTCTCCTGTGCTGATCTGCTGCTCTCATCCACCCACCTCCTTCTTTAACTCCCTGGTCTCTTCTCCTGTGCTAATATGTTGTTCTCTAACACCCGCTTCCTTCCTTAACTCCCTGTTCTCTTCTGTGCTGAACTGCTGCTCTCTTCCACCCCACCTCCTTCTTTATATCCATGTTCTCTTCACCTGTGCTGATCTGCTGATCTCTTCCAGCCTGCCCCCTTCTCTAACTCCCTGCTCTCTTCTCTTCTTCTGTGCTGATCTGCTGCTCTCTTCCAACCCGCCTTCTTCTTTAACTCCCTGTTTTCTTCTCCTGCGCTAATCTGCTGTTATCTTCCACTCGCCTCTTTCTCTAACTACCTGTTCTCTTCTCCTGTGCTGATCTGCTGCTCTCTTCCACCCGCCTCTTTCTTTAACTCCATGTTCTCTTCTGCTGTGCTGTTATGATGCTCTCTTCTACCCACCTCCTTCTCTAACTCCCTGTTCACTTCTCTTCTCCAGAGCTGATCTGCTGCTCTCTTCAACTCGCCTCCTTCTCTACCTCCCTGTTCTCTTCTCCCGTACTGTTCTGCTGCTCTCTTCAACCCCATCTCCTTCTTTAACTCCCTGTTAACTTCTGCAGATCTGCTGCTCTCTTCCACCTCACCTCCTTATCTAACTCCCTGTTCTATTCTCTTCTCCTGTGCTGATCTGCTGCTCTCTTCCACCCACCTCCTTCTTTAACTCACTGTTCTCTTCTGCTGTGCTGTTCTTTTCCTCTCTTCCACCCACCTCCTTCTCTAACTCCCTGTTCTCTTGTGCTGTGCTGATCTGCTGCTCTCTTCCACCCCATCTCCTTCTTTAACTCCCTGTTCGCTTCTCCTGTGCTGATCTGCTGCTCTCTTCCACCCCACCTCCTTCTTTAACTCCCTGTTCGCTTCTCCTGTGCTGATCTGCTGCTCTCTTCCACCCACCTTCTTCTCGAATTCCCTGTTCTCTTCTATTCTCCCGTACTGATCTGCTGCTCTCTTCCACCGCCTCCCTCTCCAGCTCCCTGTTCTCTTCTCCTGTGCCGATCTGCTGTTCTCTTCCACCTGCCTCCTTCTTTAACTCCCTGTTCTCTTCTCCTGTGCTGATGTGCTGCTCTCTTCCACCCGCCTCCTTCTTTAACTCAATGTTCTTTACTCCCATGCTGATCTGCTGCTCTCTGCCACCTGCCTCCTTATTTAACTCCCTGTTTTTTTCTCCCACTTTATTCGACGTGATATAAAAGGATCATAAAAGTATAATAATTCATGAAAAACAAGTTTTGTGACATAATACATACCAATACAATTCAGTCATTCGCCAAGAATATATATCTCTTTAAAAACAATCACAGTTTAAAATAATGCAAGGCCTCTCCTTCTTCTCAATAATACAGCCCTCAGAAACTTTGCTAGTGCCACTCATGCAAACAGATTAGGAAGTAATTGCAAATATAAAAATGCCGGTTTGCATTGCTTAAAATTTGAAGATTTCAAAATAGGAACGATAATCCGATTACTATATGGTTTACAAAAGAACAAAATGTGAATTGTTGATTGTTGTGACATATTGTCACAAGGACATAGCATTAAGTCCTTTGACCACTTATTAACACTTGTAAATGTCATCAGGCGATAATAAATATCTAATCTAAAACGCTTTAAAACAAATCCGTCTTGTGTAATTAAAACATTAGAAAGATGGTTAAAATAATTTGGTTATGTTGGACTGAAGGTTTAGTTAGTTCCACTGATAGTCTCAGATCTTCAAGATGATTTAGACACTCTAATGTAAGTGCTTTCCTAAGAATGGTATTCAGGGAATCTGGTTGTTCAAAAAATTCTGGGCGACTGATATCTACCATAACATTATTAATGTGCTTTATTCAATAGACATTTAATACGTGTTTGGAGTCACAGCAGTCCTTAACCAAAGAGCGATTAAATTCCAGCTGGGCCGAGGTCCAAATCTTGTGCCAAAGAAGGACTGGCTGTATTCTTATCAGGTCGGTTAGATATTTAGTACCCAGTTCAGAGTGGCACACAACATTTGAACAACTAGTCTGGAGTGGCCAAAGATTTTTTTTAAAGCATTTTCAATCACCTGAAGTGGTTCCAGATTCTTATGACCCCACAACTCTGAGCCATACATGGCAACAGTTGTACATTTTGCATTGTAAAGCTTTAACATTTCTCTCGGCGGTTTACAACCCATTGCCTTGCCAAATTACACCATGGATCTGATAAATTGCAATTCCTTTGGACTTAATGGCGCTTTTCCAATTCCCCTCATACCCAAATAGGTAAATGTTGGAGTTAGAGGGATTACTTTTAGCTCTACTTAGATATTGCGCATTGTACTAGAGCTTCTGTCTACCTTCATGGCATAAGTTTTACTTTTATTACGTCTCAGCCCCAGATGATCCATAAAGTACACAGAATGGTCAAGAAGTTGCTGTAGGGCTATTGGGGTACACGCCATAAGGACCGCGTCGTCCACATAAAGCGATATCGGGATTGGACGCTGTTTAATTTGTGGCACATCCAAACGTAAGTTGGCAAGGATATCATCTAGGTTATTCATGTATAGATTACACAAAAATGGTGCAAGCACGCACCCTTGGCAAACTGCTTTTTTATATTGAAACTACTGGTGCATTCACCTTAATACCAAAGCAAACCTTGGCACGGCTTGTGGAGTTTAGGTGTCTCAGAAAGCTAATGATTGCTTGGTCAATTCCCAAAAAGGTCATATTGGGCCTTTTCGGAGTTTATCATGAATTACTGAATCAACAGCAGTTAAGAGCTCTGCAAAAATTAAAAACAAATTACCTTCTTTAATGTGGGCATATTTGCTCATGCAAAAACAACAATTGATGGACAGAATGCAGAACAATGTCATACATTCACCCCAGTACAGAGATCTGGGCCTAAATCCATTGTTGTTTTGCACTCCACACCACCCCATTTCAGACATGGCCATATGCAAATCAGCCTTGACCCTGTGCCTCATGGGAACAGTCCAGCCCGAACTGCCAAGCCATGTCTTTCCTGGACCGGAATCAAGCATCCTAGGACCGGTTTCTGGCTATCAGCTTTCTTCAGCAAAGATAGCATGACTCCAGTGGTGTGGAGAGCATGGGACTGGTCTGAGCATACCCATCCCACTCGGGGTGACAAATGCAAAAACAATTATTGATGGACAGAATGCAGAACAATGTCATACATTCACCCCAGTACAGAGATCTGGGCCTAAATCCATCGTTTTTTATATGGCCATGTCTGAACTGGGGTGTTGTGGAGTGCAAAAAAACGATGGATTTAGACCCAGATCTCTATACTGGGGTGAATGTATGACATTGTTTTGCATTCTGTCTATCCACTGTTGTTTTTGCATTTGTGACCCCGAGTGGGATGGGTATGCTCAGACATGAGTCCCATGCTCTCCACACCACTGGAGTCAAGCTATCCTGGCTGAAGACGGCTGATAGCCAGAAACCAGTCCTAGGATGCTTGATTCTGGTCCAGGAAAGACATGGCTTGGCAGTTCAGGCTGAACTGTTCCCATGAGGCACAGGGTCAAGGCTGATTTGCATATGGCCATGTCTGAACTGGGGTGGTGTGGAGTGCAACAAACGATGGATTTAGGCCCAGATCTCTGTACTGGGGTGAATGTATGACATTGTTCTGCATTCTGTCCATCAACTGTTGTTTTTGCATTTGTGACCCCGAGTGGGATGGGTATGCTCAGACGTGAATCCCATGCTCTCCACACCACTGGAGTCCAGCTATCCTGGCTGAAGACGGCTGATAGCCAGAAACCGGTCCCAGGATTCTTGATTCCGGTCCAGGAAAGACATGGTTTGGCAGTTCGGGCTGGACTGTTCCCATGAGGCACAGGGTCAAGGCTATTGCATATGGCCATGTCTGAACTGGGGTGGTGTGGAGTGCAAAAAAACGATGGATTTAGGCCCAGATCTCTGTACTGGGGTGAATGTATGACATTGTTCTGCATTCTGTCCATCAACTGTTGTTTTTGTTTTTATATTTGCTCATGATCAGGTTTAATTTGATGGCTCGGTCTATAGTCCCCTAACCATATTGAAAGTTAGAAAAGATGTAGTTAGCATCCCCCCAACTTTGGAGTCTACTTAAAATTATACGGGCCACAACCTCAATCGAGAATCTTGCAAGGAGATGGGCCTGTAATTAGCCTGTGAATCATGGTCTCCTTTTTTTGGTCTTGTCTGAACCGGCACGTATTTGCTGCTCTGCGAGGCTTTTAGTAAGGGACTAGGAACATATGATGGTGCTTGTACTTTTTTTTTTCACCCGCTATTGGCCTTTGCATGCATCTTTTTAAGAAAGACAGCACGCAATTGGCCCAAGTCGGGGGCATATCCTGCCTACTCACTCCTCTGGCCTAGGGTGCTCAGGAGCGAGCTGTTTGTGCCAGCTGTTTTAAATTTTCAATGGCGGCATGCAGGTTGCCAGATGGAGGGCAGGCTGCATTCCAGTCTCGGATTACCATATGGAGCAATCGTCCTCTCAATCGGCCATCTATTATCACTTTCGCTGCCGCTCTTGTTTAGACTGGTTCCCTTTTTCGTGTGTTCAGAGTGAGACTATAAGAAAGGTCAAAGGCTAATGTCGACTATGCCACAGGCTGACCTTTATTAAAAGCATATCATTACGTGTGGTGCCGCCTGTTGCAGTTTACACACGTTTTTTGCTTTAGCACTGCATCAATGCACCAACTCTGTTCAAAGAACCCTGAACTTTCCCCCCTTGTAAATACATTGAAAGAGCTTTATTTAACATCAGGTTGTACCCACTGACTTCTAGAGAGGGACCAACCTTGTGCCACGTATAAATGTATATGAAGCCATTCATCGCGCTTTAGACCAAGCCACCGCTGGGCGTTATTTGACGTTTAATGTGCTACAATGAATCTTGAACAGGACGAGCAGGAGAGAGAACACAGGAGCCGCTGAGAAGGAGAAAGGGCCATTCAGAACATTGATGCGCGACTCTCACAATACGCCCCCCCCCCCCCCCCCCCCCCCCCCCAAGAAAGCATCTAATTGCTACATTAACATACTCAGTCATTGCGCTACCACCTTACCCAGTGGGCTATTCCAAACATTTATTATTTCTTCAGTGTTAGAACTCTTCTTGACGTCGCTTGAAAATGCTCTCTTCACATTGCTTCCATTTACGGACCCAATTCTTGCCATCCGTGCTTTGAACGCCTGTGACGGCTCTCTGTTATCGGCCGTCCTAGAGAAGGTTGTTGTATACTTCACTTGGACCCCCGAAGGCACCTTTTCTGAAAGGTTGAATAGATTACATCTTTTGAACCCTTTCGGCGGCTGGGCCCATCCTCTCCTGGTTTGAGGTTAGGAGTGAAATTAGAGTATAGCCCCCTCGTCGCCGAGCACCGCCGCACTCTCGCTTGAGAGAGGAGGGAAGGCTGAGCCAGAGACATGCCTGGAAAGGAACTCGCACAGTGTCACGCTTCTGCTAATTTCGGATCCGTAACCCAAAAAGTTTTGATCCGCTCTAAGTGCTCAACCACGGAGCACCATGTGCATTCTGCATAGATTCGACCGCACACTAGCTACAGTCATACATGTTAGAAGGTGTAAGGATGGCACACCTCACTAGCTCTTCTGTAAACAGATTAGGAGTCAGAACATGCTGTTCTTGTGTGACAAGCGTGATACCATGTGTGATATTAGACCTAAAGGTGTCTGCAGTTGAGGTGTCTCAGTCGACCTATTACAGGGATCAAAGTGAGGTGAACATTTAAAGATCATAACTGTCATGTATGAAGTGAAACAAAGCATGTTTTTAATGGATCACCAAAGTGAATCCGCCAGGCCTCTTGAGGTAAATAGGGGTCATTTTATTAGCAGCGCAGCACAAAGAGTGGTGTCCCCAAGCGGCCAAGAGTAGCTGAAGCTTTGGAGAACTCAACCAGGCATTCAGCTTGACATCATGCTGGAACCTGTCAGAGTATCTATCAGGAGCAAAGCTATAGAATATAAATTTCCTTTGTACACAACCATGAAGTTTATGAACAATGGCTTTATTTTAAAAATAAATGGTGAAAAATACAAGATGTCACAAATGGAGAAAAACGTTTTAGATAAAGAACACGTCCAATAATGCGAATGACCAAATAAAATGGTCAACTCAACCAAAAGGCAATCCAAAGAGTGGGTCACCAACTTTTCTGAAGACAGTCATGTAACCAGATAGTCACCACACATAGTCTTGCTAACTCAAAGTGCCCTTCACACCCTCCTCATTTGTACCATAAGAGATACTCTTTCCTCAACCTTTCCATCAACATTACCACATCCCCTCTCTCTTTTGGAGACACTACTCAAAACCTTCTTTACACTTGTAGTAGAAAGATAGAAAGATATTGCTGGAATAGAAAAGGATACACGGCAGTGCTGAGAGCTGCAGAAAATGGCCTACAAGCAGGTTGTAGTTCACGCTGTGAAAGGTGAGGGCAAGGCCTTGGAAGCCATTGGAAGAAGAATGGCAACAGTATTGAGGAAGAATGACAATGTCTGAAAGAGCATGCTTCTAGATTTCTTGGCTTTCTTCCCAAAAGATTCTATAAGGATGAAGAAAATCCTAATTTTTTGAGGACTTTGGAGCCACGTTTCAAGGAATAAGAACATAACTATTTTCACTTGATGGTTGGGAAAATGAATCACTATAATGCTGATGTTGTGGTCAACAACTGATGATTTTCTGTGAGATCATTTTTATATGCTGCTCTTAAGAGTCAGTCTCAATTCTCATTACTTTGATGCATACAGTCACACTGATGTTGCTTTGTTCGATAAGATATGACCCAATGCCATTATACTAATACAAGTAATTAAAATACATTGTTTTGCTTAGTTCCACAAAGCAATTGGTAATACTCTCTTTTAGGCCATCCAGGATCATAAGCAGCGTTGCCAAAAGATTTCAATGAATTGTGATTCATTAAGATTTTTCACAACTTGATTTGCGTTCAGTTAATTCCATGGTTTCCAAAGGATCACAAATAGTCTCTGTGACCTGGCTATATGAGGATTTTTTTTTGTCGCTTAGCATAGCCTACCACAACATAGTACACTGATGGAAAAATACATTTGCACCTAAATACCTTGGCAATTATTTTTAATTAAAAAATCCTTTATCGATGTCATGCCTATTAGATATGGCTAATGTCAGTATGTCTGCTAGCATGGCTGGTATGGTGCATTATAAATTAAAAGTAATATTACTGATGTCCTCACCTGCTCCAATAGATGGCTGGTTATGTATATACACTTGTAGCAGCAGCGTCAGACTGGTTTAATGAGATTGTTAGATGTGGCAGAGCGGAAAGTATAGAGTTACAAAGAGAGGAATATAGAGGTCTGCGAAAAAATGGAGTGGAATGTGATGTTGGAAGAGCTTATAGCAAATGAGATACCTATAGTTTAAAGTATTGGAAGAATCCAGTGCGAGGCATGGTGATGTATTGGGCAGGTTGCACAACACCAGAGGTTGTGGAAAATGTCTTCCACAACAGCAGTCAACTCTACCTGTAGACCAAGTGATGGTTGGAAAATAACCAGATGAAGGGAGGACACACAAATAAGGTGTTATAATAATGGACTCAACATTATGTTGTGCCTCACCCCATTTGTTAGGGAGGGGCCTGGAGTTACCGCACTCAGTAGCTCGTGTGGGGCATCTCCAGACACCCTCTTCAGAACTTTCTTTACATGTGAAAAGTCAGAAAAGTACTGAACCTGCTGTCTGTGCCCTTGTGCCAAGTAGTAGACGCCAAACGCCAGTTGGCCTACCGATTTTGTAAGCTAAAGGGCCGTATCAAGCCACAAGAGGACTTTTCATGGAAGCACTCTGCTGACCAGTGGGAACTGGACCCAAATGTTGGCCTCTGCCTGACACCTCGTAAGCCTCTAAGGACATCCCTTGAGGTTCCGGAGAACTTTAGAAATGTAAACCTGTGGTTGCATAGAAGGCAAAAGGCAGTCTTTGACTAGGACAAACCTGATTGGTATATCTGACCTTCATTCCATCATGGTCAGCCTCTAATTGCAGTTAGCTCCTGGTCTGCTGCAACTGTTTTCATTGCCATTTTGTGCTTTTGGTGCTATTTCTACTTAAAGCTTTAAAAATTCATATCGGTTTTAACACAAAGCGTATAAAGTAGATAAATTATTAAATAATTTAGGAAGTGAATCTGCAGTTGAGCTTTTGAAATCAGGGTTTGTAGGATGTAGCAGGACATAGCCAAATACTTTTCAATGCATAGGTAAGGATTAATGCTTGGAAACTATGTTAAAGTCTCTGTAAGAAGGCCTAATAATAATGGGGAAATCTGGTACCCTACTCTACTCAGTCTGCTAATTGAAAGTGGTTTGGATATTTGGCAGTTCAGTTCCATACACCACCATGAATCACGTGCTGAAAACTATGAACATCCTCTTTACATGGTCTAATGCCTTTCTGGCATCCATGGATAGTAGTGCCAATCTTTTTGAAGTTATCTACAATGCTTAAGCTAATATTTTCGTTATCCTGCTTAACTCACACGTATAAAGACAGACTGACCTGGATGGATTAACCCTGGTATTTGCATGCGAAAACAGATGATTAGAATCTCTGTGAATATTCTAAGATGGGTGTTAAGAACAGACATCAGAAGGTAGGAACCACAATAAGGGATTAAGAAAAATAATGCTTCAGTCATAGAGTTTGTAACATGAGTAATTCTTGACAACTGGAACATGGCTCAAGGACAGCACAAGAAGTCTTAAAGATAATAGGAGGTAATGGGCGAATCGGCTACGGTTTAATTTTTCTTGCATTAAGCAAGGCACATACTGTTTTTCATAGCATATTCAGTTCAGCTGCATTTCTCTATCTACCATGTGCATTGTGCAGAAATATCGGGTGGAATTATGGTGCTCCACGTTCTAGACCTGTTTGACCTTGCCAAGTGATAGGAAAATAAATGTAATACTTTTCTTTACATAATTTACTATATTCTGTACTGCCCAGATTGCACTACAAAAATTCAAATTTAGACAATGGATACCTTAATTACCAAGGCTCATTAAAACCCAAAATGGCATATTAGTCACGCTGATCGTGATTGTTGATAATAAGAGCAGATCATGTTATTAACTTGCAACCCATGAATTTCCAAGTAATCCAAGCAACCCATGAATTTCCAAGTAATCCAAGCCACCTCTGGCACGTGTAAGATACCAAAATCTGGTGCTTTTTGTATGTAAAGGTGCATGAAAGGCATATCATATGAGCCAGTGTAGGTTTCCTTTAGTGCTGATGAGTTACAAAACCCCTCTTTAGCATGTCACCTTCTCTTGTGTAAGGATGCACTTACAGAATATTAAAACTCCTGCTTCCTGGTATAGTATACACCTGATAGAAATCCTAAAGACATAATTTATCAAACATACTTTGAAGGGGTACCAGTGAATATGCCCCTTAGAACAAGAATAAAAAGATACATTTAAGTTGTTCAGTCCTGGTTATTAATGGTATTTCCAAATGAGACTCATCCCTCTTTGGATAGAGGCAGATGTCACTAAACAAAATGTGCAGGGAAAATCAGGAGGTTTTGATAGCAATGGTTGATTATGCCAGATTATTTCCCAGATTACGAAAGAGGAATTAGTGTAGCATTCTGATGGAGTAGTGCAGGTTGTAGTTCAAAAGCTGAATGTAGTTGTTCTTAGGTAAATACTGTATTTGTTTCTAGTATTCTTCGATTCATGGTATGAAAATTGTCAATCAAGTTATAGTTATTTTTAACGGTATTTTACCATGTGTCTTGCAAACACAAATTCCCTTCTCTAGAAGGGTCTATATTTCCAGGGCTGCTTGAAAATCAACGAGACTTCCACAATCTATCAGGGTTATTTCTTTATCAGTCTATTTTACTTCTGTTTGCCTCCATGGATTTCTCAACCTTGGGTTTCCACAATATCAGACATAGCACTTCAGTTATGAGTTTATTCTCTAAACTCTGAGTTCTCAGCTGGGCAAGGGATTCAGAACGAAAGTGCAAGAATCTCCAATGACCAAATTCAACTTTGTTTTCTCATCTTCCCCATTCTAGCTGTCTGGGCCAGCACGCCATGCATCATCCATTTTTGGAAGTGGTGCAACCCCAACTCCAGGAGATGCATATGCTTTGGACAGTTAAACCTGCAGACCCTGGAGGCACACGTGCAGACCCATAGGCAATAGCAGCAGGTAACCATAGTTCTGAGCAGGTGCTCTGTAAATTCTAAAGTCCCCCACTACTTCAGTATCTGTCGAATACAGCACAATCCATGTGAATACAAAGTATTTAAACTGCTCTGGAATGTGGTCTCACCTGTGGAAAAGATTGTTACTTTAGTATGCTGATGAGAAATAAGTTAAACATCGATCATTCTACCAATCTATAAAATTGCTTCTGACTAGGACATTTCATCACTGCCAGTCATTTTGAATCGGCTTCAGACTTTCAACTACAAATTCTGCCATTCAAGGTGGCTAGCTTTCCAGACATAACTTTCTAGATTACAGACAGATTACATCATTTAAAGTTATGCAGTCTCTATTCAGTAGCTAGTGGGTTGTCTTAAATATTCTGTACTGTATTTCCCCCCAGCAACACGAATATTTGGTGACAAAACCATGAATAGAGTTAACATAACCTAAAGCCCTCCGGTACAATTCCCATGCCCCCCCAATTAAAGCTTCTTGGATTGGACAATACTTGATTGCACTCTGCTACAGTCAGCCAGACTTTGCATGCAGTCAGTCCGACTTGGCATGCAGTCAGACTGGTTATGCATACAGTCAGTTAGGTTAATTTGTCATTCACAGCCGTTGCAAAGGATGCCAACGCACACCAAAGGGCTGCTGAGAGATGGGTGACATGCAGGGGGAGGAAGTTGATCTTAGGGTACCCAGCAGTGAAGTTTGGAGTCAATGACTAGGCAGCTTGAAGTTCCATGTTACTGAATGGCGTGGACCTCTACATCTGAACATGAAGAGAATCCTTGGAGAATTTCAAGAATCTGTGAGCACTGAACAACCACAAGAACTGCGGTTGAGTTTGATAAAGCAGATTGTTTCAGTGTCACTTGCACCAGAATAGCAAGCAGTTCTGTATGCAACTAAGGAGTTTAGAAGCTCTAAAACTGCTGCAGATTCCTAGTCCTAGCAGTTGTCTACAACTACAAATATGGTGCTTTCCATGCCATTAAGAGGGCATGCGCCTGACTGCCAAACTTCAAGAGGACTTCCTATATCGAAATGCTAGTTTAGGTGCAAGGTAAGAATGTTGACCAGTAATTTGTCAAAAGTGGAAGGCTATCTGTAGGTCTTAAACTACTAACGTCGTCTGGACCCGAGATTGGCTTTTTTGCAAAGAGGAATTGCAGGGCCTATGTAAATGGCTTGGGCTCAAAGCCTTGTGACTGTGACAAATGAATAATAAAGCAAAAAAGATGAAGAAAATAGCTACGGAAAGTAGGAGTGTAGCCGACCAGGTTGTATCTATAGCCTCTTCACAACAATGAGCTTTAGAGGGAAAAACACACCAGGCCGCCCTCCACTCAGCAATACAATAAAGGCCTAGCTATTAAAGAGAGTAAATATTTTTTTTTAACTCAGGACAGGTTTCTGACGTGGGGATATCTACATCCAGCCAATATCTGGCAAAATGTCCAGTTTAATCCACTCCTAGAACCCCCAATTCAAATGTCTTAAAAATGAACTGCAGTCAGTCAATCCACAAATATATATCCTTCCCCAAAACATCGGAGTGAAGAACACTTACACAAAATAAGTGAGGCACCTCACGTACGCAACACCAGGAAGGCTACCGGCAGGTTCTCATCAGTATGCCCACGTACATCATCATCGGTTGCCCACTCACTGAAAAAACAGAATTGTGTCCAGTAAAAAGACAAAAGAGCAGAAAGAAAGAATGAACTGTCCCAAAACAAAGAACGTCTTGATTTACAAAGGACCATGTGGTCCATACAATTAAAATTGAGATAAGACTCAGTTAGATTGCCTTCTTTATTCAGTCATTAGCTTACTCAGGGTAAAAGCACTGCATGTTGCTAACCTTTTCAAAGTAGGCCTAAAAGGACAGCTTGTCATTATAACCTTTTGAGTAAAGAAGAGGGTGTCCTCTTCAGAGATTAAGAATACGTTTTGAGGTGCTCTAGCTAATGTTTTGACGTGTTTTGAATGATACTTAGCCAAACGTCAAACATCTGAAGATGGCAGCCTCACAAATCAACCCTGTACCTTTTTTTTAAGCAAAGAAGCCTTTTCCCCCCTCATTGTTGCAAGATATTGTTACAGCTGCTCTATGTAGGACTTACCTTGACGTCATCGAATTGTTTTTTAGGTCTCGCGACCTATCGATGCGCGCAAGCGCATTGAGCGGAGCGAGAATTCATGTCGGCAAAATCCTCGTCAAACCAAGGGCTTTCAGCCGCGGTTTTCATGAAGTTCACGTGAATCACGTGAGCAAACAAGCACGCGCACCGGCAGCATGTATTTCTCCTGCACAAGGCTCGCAAAAGGCTCTCCTCCCTCCCCACATCAAAGGCATCAATCGCCCTCCCACAGGCTTCCCCAGCGCTGCCCCGCCCCCTGCTTCACGGCCAGGCCATCTGTTCCCTGCCAGACCTCTCACACCTCCGTCATTTAGTAACAGTGCCGCTTCCAGACACCTCCCACCTCTGACACAACATGCCCTTAGGCCAATCAGCAAACAAGCACGCGCATCGGCAGCATGCATTTCTCCTGCACAAGGCTCGCAAAAGGCTCTCCTCCCTCCCCACATCAAAGGCATCAATCGCCCTCCCACAGGCTTCCCCAGCGCTGCCCCGCCCCCTGCTTCACGGCCAGGCCATCTGTTCCCTGCCAGACATCACACCTCCGTCATTTAGTAACAGTGCCGCTTCCAGACACCTCCCACCTCTGACACAACATGCCCTTAGGCCAATCAATTTTGCTGCTCGTCTTTAAAGCATCTTTTGAACTCGCAAGTGGCCCACCAATGTTGTGTCTGTATATAAAGCCGCACTTTAACTTTCGTGTCTGCAATAGCTGAATGTTACTGAAACCGGGCATAAATCAATTTCGCTGCTCGTCTTTAAAGCATCTTTTGATCTCGCAAGTGGCCCACCATGTACAATATACAGATATATTTGTAAATCATGTGTTATGTGTAACCATAGTAGAACAGTTCTTTCAGCACAAATGCAGTCCGTGATAGCTGCAACGCACTTGAGAACGAGTATTCCCAGATTGTTATAATGTTTGGCTTTTGTAAATCTTGCATCTGTGTTTTCTCTGCTGTCACTTCAGCTCACCAGGCTGCACCCCCTCACCCCTCGCTCGCCAATGTCCCTCCCACCCTTCCTTTGATCTCGCCCAGAGTTCTTACAGGCTAATGGCCCTCCCCCTCACCCAGCACAGAGCGCGCATCGTTTGTTTACTCTCCCAATTTGTCTTACTGGCTCGCGTTCTTTCTCCCTTTCGCTCTAATAGTCTATGCTGGTGGGAATTATTTAAGGATTTCAACAGTGAAAAAACGGGTCTAGTGTTTTGTGAGCATCACTGTTTGAGCATAATTGGGTATAGTACTTGAGGAGGGTGCTCTATTCACATCTTATATCTGTTAATTCCGGGGTGCACCCTTGCAGCCAAAGGGTTGTTTGTGTGTACGTTAAGTCACACCATTGGTATTCATGTGTTTATGTACCCTGTTCGTAATTCTCGGAGCTGCCCACCCAGAACTGTAGAGTTCACTTTCAAACACTCAAAGTCACAGCCTTACATCCTGCTTTCCGTGATTCATTATTTTATATTGCAGGGCTTCTATGGTCGTGGTTGCGTCGCTCTCCATCAGAGCCTCCTCTCCGCCCCTTCCCTGCTGCTGCTCGCATCGCACTCCCTCCTCCCCCTCCCTTTTCATCAGCTTTAATCATCTGCTGCTGCCATTCCCCCCCTCCCTTCTCGCCCACTCCTTCTTGTTTAAACTTGTTCGACTGAAACACACACTTCTTGTTCGGACTACTGGGCATGAGGCCCTCTGCTTCTTCCCTTTCCACACATGCCATCCGTGTAGCTTCTGGTCAACCCTGTTGCTTCCACCCTTCACGTCGTGTCCCCCCCCCCCCCTCCCCCCCCCACACACACACACGCACACTCTACTCCTCCTACCTCCAATCATGTGTTGCATCACCGTTCTTTAGCCCACTCTGCCACCCCAGTGTTTGATTGATTCAGATGCTCCGTCCATCACCACCCCCTTTTGTACCGCTCTGATTAAACTGAGGCATCCTAAAAGACACCCAAAAGAACAGTCGGAGAGCACACGGAACGAAATGCAGAGTTGACGAGCGGGTGGCACTGTTTAATTATCAAACTTATTCACGACTGTCCAGGGAAAGGTAAAATAAAAAGCACATGCATGTTTGCAGATTAAGGACAAAAAAACGGAATTCTCCATGAAAATAACCTCGAATATGACTTCACTTATGTATTGCCCATGGTGGACTCGGAAGCATTTAATTAATAAAAATAAAAACAAGATCCAAAGGTTATTTGTTTTAATCCTACAACCTTTTTTTGCTATGGTACATAAGGTTTCCTCATGAAATCACAAACATTCCGTCACCAATGGCGGGCTGGGCGTCAGGTGTAGGCCTCTGCGCCGCGTGCCACAGCTCTGGGTGATGTGCCCGGTCCTCTACAGACAGCCAAGTGCTGTTCACGGAGCTCGAGATCTCGGCCACCAGTAAACAGTGCGGCACTTGTACAGACCCTTATAGTCTCGTGAGCCACAGCTCTCTGCCAATGACGAATTGACTTTGGTATATCAATAGCACCAGCAATAACAAGCACTGGCGTTGCCAATAGGTCTCGCAGTAGGTAAGTTGGAGCTATTACAATTGCAAATAACAATGCCTTTTATTTTTGTTTTCATTTTAAAAACATAAAGGGCTTTGTCATTTACAAAACCAATAGCTCCAACTTTCCTACTGCGAGACCTATTGGCAACGCCAGTGCTTGTTTTTGTTGCTTTTCTTGACCATCGTAGTGTGCTTAAATTTGCGTTCACTTTTCAAAATGGCTTTATGATCTACGAGAAGTTGAATTTCGTAAACAAAGGCTCATTTTAATTTAGAGCACTCGAGAGAGATACTGATAAGGGATGGAAGCTGGAGCTTTGGAAAATAGGTGTATTCTTATGTTTGATATTTTTCAGTCTCTACACTTGATTTGTCTGAAGTTCAGTTAGAAAGCTGCTCTAAACCGTTTAGTTTTGTAGAGTTAACCGAATCATATGGAGTTGGGTTAAAATCTACAGGTACGATTGAGACTCTTCCAGAGTCTGTGGCCCTGTACTCCTAGAGATCTAGCTCCATGTTTCATCTTCTTTATAGATAGATCATGAGCAGACATTTCTGTTTGATATGCAATTATTCTGTAGATATTTAGTTCTTTACCTCAGTAATCTTTGTGGTTCATGCACCGAACCTTGATTTTTGACCGTGGCTGGAAGCCAGTAGATGGCGCTCACTTTAGCTTGATGTGATCACTTTGCAGAGGTGTATTTGTGCTCTGCTTATGTAACTTTTGTCATCTCCTAAGAAGTTACTTAGAGAGAAAAGGATCTACGTTCTGGGTTCAGAACTCTGCTACCTCATGAATAATTTCTTAAAATTTTTTTTGACTTTGACCAGGCATAGCTGTTTGCTTTGGCTTGGTTCCGGCTCTACAAATACTAAATGCACACATACATAATATTAGAATAGTCTAGATGAGACATGACAACACGACTGTCAGTTTGGAGTGTTGGGAGGATTTTATGAACTAGGTAGAGTTGGGTATTGATATTCTCAACAATTGTGTGCATAAGAGTTGGAGTTGAAAAATATCCCTAGATTGTTAGCTTTTGGGCTAGGGTGTAAGTTTTAAGGCAATGTCCAGTTCAGTTTCTCCTTTTAGGAGAAAGTCCGTCTTGTCTCCTTCCAGGCAGTCATTTATACAGTGGAGCATATGGTCCAAATACGTGGTGATGTTGGCTGAATTGTTGTCTGTCATGAAATTGGTTTGCAATTCATCGCATATATTTGGATGTATATATAGTTCTGCATGAGTAACTACGTGGGCGGACATATATAAATGTGGAACAGGATGCATCAGAGGGATGATCATCAACATGGTAGAGGGAATATTCCTTCCCATATTGTAGCAATAATAAGCTTGATTTTCAGCAGTAAAATAGCAAATGTTTGAGTTCAGTTGCTTTAGCCTCCGTGTCGACATGCATCTTTGTTGTTTCGCAATCACTTATCACCTGGAATGGTATTTGTTTTCAAGACATACGAATCATGAATTGAATACGCTTACATTTTAAGGTACCTAACATTTAGTACAAATGTAAAAAAATTAAGCAGCAAAGACATACATTATTGTCATGTGCTTCCAGCGAGAACATTTTTAACTGAGACTTAAAGCTGAATGCTGTCTCATCTGAAGTTTCCTTTCTGAGCTGTACACTTGCAGTCTGAAATTATGTAGAATGAGTTGTTGACTAGCATTCTAAAAGGTATATTTTCTTTGTCTTTCAGATCAATGAGTTGAGTAATGTTCCTGTCCCGGTCATGTTGATGCCTGATGACTTTAAAGCCTACAGCAAGATTAAGGTGGATAATCACCTTTTTAACAAGTAAGTGTACTCCTTGTACATACCACCTAATATTGACAGTTCCTAATGTTTTGCAGAGTATTCATTGTAATTTTGCAGTTTGTCATTTAAAGTATGTACATTTAATTATGTGTTTAAACAGAGAAACTTTCCGCAAGGCACGTCAAGGTTAAAGTCGACAGCCTAATTTCTCCAGCACATGTTCACTGGTTTAATGTGGTTGCATGTTTCTAGACTTAATGTAATAGGTTTTCTGAAGCTACTTTTTAAACTAGATTGAGATCCCAATTTCAACCTGTTAGGTTTATATGCAGGGAAGTTATTTTGATGGTTATTTTACATTTGTGTAGTGCCAGTCACCATTGTTATAGCACGCAGCATATTCTGTATCTTGGCACTCTGTTGTGCCAATCTAGGAAGGCCATTGAACTTGACGAACCATTGTTTGATAGATAATGTTTTGTTGATTTGACTTAAGTTTAGAAATAGTTTTTTGTGGAAGTAAAGTGAGTTGAGTCTTGGAGCATCTTATGTCGGTATTCTAAAGGACTTGCTTGGATTTATTGGGGCTTGTTGATCCTATTCTCGGCTTAGTGGTCTTTATGTATATGCATCACTATTTAACTTTTGCTCTTACCATGTCATTTTTTAAAATTGGTAAATATCTTCTATTAAAAAATCCATAAATGCATACCAAAGCAAAATCAATTACCATGTCATTCGTGTGATGATTTGTTAAATTTACAATGCTTTTCTCTGTGTGTAAATAGGGATTATGTTGGTGTGGTGTGTAACAGTAGTTGATTTGGCCACTCTTTTGTTTGGCTTACGACATTTGTTGATTGTTGTACTCATGAAAGTGGTAGGGTTCTGTCTACATATACTGTGTGCGTATGACAATTTGGAGGTGAGATTGAAATGATGACTGTATGTTGGTGGTTAAAGTGTGCTGTTGAATGCTCGAAGAAGGCTAAATGTTATTGGATGGGGTGCTGTAAGTGGTAGTAAGGATTGATTGAAAAGATGGTGGTGTGAGCACTGCATTGAGTGATATGTGCATTGTGAAATAGATATTCTGTAGACCAGAGGTTCTTTAGATCTTTTTGCGATGTTAAGCATGAACTGCGGAAGTGGCCTCCTATTCTGCTTCACTAAACTGCTAGTTCGCTGCCATCTTTACTAAGCCCCTGATAATAAATAGCTCACATTTATTATCAGGTATACTGTGCTCCCAGAGAGCCAGGTCTAAAAACCAGTGTCAGGCCATTTCCAGGGGCACACGAACAAGGCACTACTGCAACCACTCTGAATTGCTAAGGAGTAAAAAAGCTCATTAACTTGAGAGCTTCTAAGACCAGATTGATGAAGAAGCTAAAAAATATAAACAACTAAATTCCACTAGCATCATCACTAAACGCTGCGCCTCAGTATAATATTTCCCTTTATTCACATATCCCTCAATCTTGGCACAAGTCTCATTGTAATAGTTTGGGGCAGTGAATTTCAATTGGATTAGGTAATGCCTAATTCTTAGTGATGTGCAGAAAACGCAAGCTGAAATGAACAGGTAATCATAATCATCTGAAAGCCATAGCAGCAGACCGAAGCAGGAATGAAGTGATGAGGTTTGGCCCCTTTGTATTTATTTTTATTTTTTATTTACTCATTTATAGAGCGTGAACGAATCATCCCCAAGGGGATCTCTCGGCGCTTCTAGAAATGGGTACTCCTAGGTAAGGATCACCTAGAACAGCCAGGTCTTTAGTAGTTTCTTATAAGTGGATAGCTCAGCACAGGACCATCCATCCAGTTCTGCGGTAGATTGTTCCAGTAGCTGGGAGCCAGATGGGAGAAGGCTTTTCCCCCCGTCTTGGCCCTGTTTATTCTTTGAGTGTGCAAGAAATTACGGTTGCTAGATCTTAGCTGTTGTACAGGTTGGTACCAGGTGAGTTTACTTTTGAGATAAGCAGGGCCTTTCCCCTGTAGTAACCTGAAGACCACGCAGAGCACCACCTGTATTTAGATAGTAGATCTTCCCGTATTCCAAAAACGACAAATTACCGTAGTCAAGTCGACTCACCAGAAGTGACTGGATAAGGGTTTTTCTTGCTGAGAGAGGGATCCAGGGAAAGATCTTTCTGAGCATCCTCATTGTTCTGAAGCAGGTGCCTGACAGTGTCTTCACCTGCTTCTCCATTGATAATTTATTATCAATCCTGATGCTGACTTATTGGCCCAGTTTTTAGGGGAGGAGGCCTCTCCCAGCTCAGCAGGCCACCAATCAGGAGACCAGATTTTTTCGGCCTCTCCGAACAGCAATATCTCCATTTTAGAGCCGTTGAGCCGTAGAAAGTTCTTCCTCATCCAGCTCGCGATGCTAGACATGCAGTTTTTAAATTTTGATTGAGTTGACATAATGTCCTCCTCAATGGGGACAATCAACTGCGTGTCGTCGGCATACGAGATGGTGTCGAACCCATAGCCTCTGATTATTTCAGCTAGGGGGGTCACGTACACATTAAATAGGGTGGGACTCAGGACAGAGACCTGAGAAACTTTGGAGGTTTCTACTTTTTTAATTGGTTTTATCCAGCTGTATCCGAGTGGTACTTGCCCATGTTAAATTCTTGCTTAGATCTCTCTAGTCAATTTAAGATGCCACCCCACTAAACCATCCATTTCCTTCCTCATTTGATTGGCTCTGTTGATAATAGATATGCTTGCCACTTCATTAGATATAATTAATGAGTTTGCCATATCTATTCAAACCTTGCACAGCCTACCAGGTGACGAGACCAATATATCCCATAATTGTCACCTGTTAGCCGGGGGCACTCCGAGGAGGTGCACTCAAGGCAGTGACACAAAGTCAACCTTCTGGCTCCCAAAAAACACTCTAGTGAGACGAAGCAAGAAAATACCCCACATTAGAGATTGTCAACTGATTTACCTTTGAAGACACTAGTGACCAGACCTACATCCTGACTGGCTGTTTTTGCTTTATTTCATATTTGGCTTATTTTCACTTAATGCAGATAGGTTCACATGCCATGAAGAAGGCACCTACGCCTCATTAGAGGGTGAGTATACAGCATAAAAATGGTGTCCCCTCTATATGAATTGAATTAACCTTCATTGGTAGTAATACAACACTTTGGTGGATGTCTGGAATCTTTATTCTAGTCCCCAAAGAGGTAGTTTGGGGTTTTAGCTCGCACTTAGATCAAATATACCACTGGAAGCCCAAAGATGCAAGCCACCTTCTAGGTGGGTAAAGGCTTTCCGTCCTATTAACAAGCGATCATTGATGTTCTAGGCTTGGGATATTGTTTGGTTGTTTGATTTTCTTAAGGAACTTATACCAGGAACTTGACGTCTTCTTATCACCTTTGTGCCACCTACCCCTTGTGAATTTTGCACCTTGTTCTGGCATCATTTCCTCCAACTCCTCCAGAAATTGAGAGCAGGAATTGTTACCACATTGGACTAGCAAGAACAGATTTTATTTGCAATTTTTTACATAGTTTTATATAGTTCACAGTCTAGTATTAAAGGCTAGGAGTTGGAGACTGGGGTAGTCCTATGTAAGTAGGAGAACCTGACCATGAAGAATATAACGCGGTAATTGACTTTATTTCTGATGAGTATTTTCATCAGCATCTGCCTTTTCTAGAAGAGGGAGAACTTGCGTAGAGTCTCATGATCTGAGCATCAGTGGACATGGCAGGATTATTCACAAAAAATGTATTGATTTACTGAACTCTTTATGCTAAGATTTTTGTCCAGTAATATCACAGAAGGCCGTGGACTTCTGAAACCAAGAAACGCAATCTTAATTCAATACTTTCCGCAAAGAGATTGTTCCCCACAGAGAATTTAATGTCAGTTGGTTTGACCATCAAAGATGCCTCGCTGTCTGGCATTGGAGCAACAAAATCGAGGACAACAGCGCAGAGCAGATTTATAGCTCTAGCTAAGTCATTTGATCAACCCTCTATTCACATCTACAGTACAAGGCCGCTTGGTAGAGATGTTTTAGGATCTCTCATCATCTGCCATAAAAGCCTATATCATCAAATTGTTTTAGTACTTAATTTCTTAGTATAAGATTCGGTTAAAAGTGTTCCTCCAAAGTACCTTCAGTGCTGAGAAGCAACATCAGTTGAGCTGTTATGGCAGGACATTTTGAGGAGAGTAGTCAAGTAGATCTTTGACATTATGGCTTCCTACGTTTGGTCGGGTTGTACTCTAGCTTCACGTGTGGGGGTAAGGGGGCAATGGGTGGTAGGACTAGTGTCCATTGGAATTTGACTCACCTAGATTACTTTTCACTTGTAGCTGAGCATTTGTTAACATGTTTAAGGAGATGTGTTACTGCAAGATGTGATCAACGTTTTGTGTGTTGCCTGGAAATTAATCCCTCCCAGAAAACATCAAAAACTATGACTCGTTTGCAGTGTTGAATTTTCCAGAAAGTTCTCTGTAAACTGTCTGTAAATGTATTTTCAAACATTTTTCTTTAAAACGGCCAGTCCTTTCCATGTTACATTTGCGTGTAACATGCACTGGCAAAGAGTGGACATAGGTAGGAGGGAGCACTTGAAGCTGTTTTTTTGCTAGGAATTGTGTATCTGATTGAATATATGTCTCTAGGTCTTTCTTGTATCTGCGTTAAAGTCGCACCATGAAGGTGATGAGGGTATAAATTGGTAGCAATTTGTACTGGAACACACCTGGAACAAGTTCTCTTTGTAAGAAAGCTGCTTTACCAGGTCTACGTCCTCTTTCAGTTGTTGCTTTTAGAGGCTGCCTAACAACAACCCCCTCTGCCCGCCTGACTTCAGTATTGGGCGGTCGTGGGAATGACCACGCATGCATGATTTGGTGCTGTGGCGTAACTGAAATGGATGCCCCCTCCCCTTTGGAAAATGTGAGGAGAGGCCTGACAGCTTCTTGGCATTGGGCTGAATGGGGGCCCCAGAATGGTTGGGGTTGGACTAAAGGGCAGGGCATCCCCTGCGCCACAAGGATCTGTGTTACGTCCCTTGTTTCTTAGGCATAAAAAAGGTTCTAGCCACTTAACGGCCTGCTTACTTCTGCGCCTCCTGGGGTGCCTTTTTTTCCACCAAGTTACAAAACTCGTTCTATTTTCCATCTGCTTCCTCCAGGGGACAAGTCCTCTAATAGAATACAGTGTTAACTTGTCCCAGCCTCACGCAGACTGAAGCTTTAAAGAGCAAGGCATATCTCACCTTTGTAGCTTTGTCATCGTCACTCCTCAGTATTGTGTTTTTAGGTCTCACCTGAGCCAATGCGCTTGTGCATTGCTCCGGCGAGATTATAGTAAGCGTAAAAGAAAAGTCTACCTAAACGGCTGCGGATCGCATACCATTGCGTGCTTCCTATCGCCAGCCACATAACACACCACCATTTGTCTGTGCCTCAGGATCAGACTTCAAAGGCTGCCGCTCCCCCGCCCCCTGCGTGCACATCGCGCACCACCATTTGTCTGTGCCTCGGCATCAGACTTTAAAGGCTGCCGCCCATTCCCCCCCCCCCCCGCCATAGCAATGCCGAGAGCTTGTTTCTGGAAGAAAGTGAATGCCTACCGTGCTTGTTTACAGCAGCCTTGCTCCTCAAATGCTGTTGCTGTGTTGCCATCTCTCTAGGGACACTCAGCTGGAAAACACTCGACTTGCTAGCTGCAATGCTACATCCGCTATGCCTTGCCTCTAGACACATTGATCCCTCAGAGACTTTGCTGACTCTGCCCCTCCTGATTCTGAAACTGACCAACGCAGTCACGACGCAGTCTCTTCTCTCTGTCTTATGATGTCTGCCTTGCCACCATTTACTTCGGACCCTCACCCTCACCCCTCCTCACCCTCACCCCTCCTCACCCCTCCTCACCCTCTCAGACCCTCTCAGACCCTCACACACCCTCACTCCCTCACCCTCACAACCCTCACCCTCACAACCCTCACAACCCTCACCCTCACAACCCTCTCACCCCCTCACCCTCACACCCCCTCACTCCCACCCCTATACCCCCATCACCATCACCCCCTTACCCTCACACCCCCTCACCCTCACACCCCCTCACCCTCACACCCCCTCACACCCTCACCCTCACACACCATATCACTCAAGGACACCACCACATCACTCAGGGACACCACCACATCACTGGGACACCACCGCATCACTCTGGGACACCACCGCATCACTCTGGGACACCACCGCATCACTCTGGGACACCACCGCATCACTCTGGGACACCACCGCATCACTCTGGGACACCACCACATCACTCTGGGACACCACCACATCACTCTGGGACACCACCACATCACTCTGGGACACCACCACATCACTCTGGGACACCACTACATCACTCTGGGACACCACCACATCACTCTGGAACACCACCACATCACTCTGGAACACCACCACATCACTCTGGAACACCACCACATCACTCTGGAACACCATCACATCACTCGGGGACACCACCACATCACTCGGGGACACCACCACATCACTCGGGGACACCACCACATCACTGGGGGACACCACCACATCACTGGGGGACACCACCACATCACACGGGGACACCACCACATCACACGGGGACACCACCACATCACACGGGGACACCACCACATCACTCGGGGACACCACCACATCACTCCACCACATCACGCTGGAACACCACCACATCTCGGGGACACCACCACATCCCTCGGGGGCACCACCACATCCCTCGGGGGCACCACCACATCCCTCGGGGGCACCACCACATCACTCGGGGACACCACTACATCACTCGGGGACACCACTACATCACTCGGGGACACCACTACATCACTCGGGGACACCACCACATCACTCGGGGACACCACCACATCACTCGGGGACACCGCCACATCACCCGGGGACACCACCACATCACCCGGGGACACCACCACATCACCCGGGGACACCACCACATCACCCGGGGACACCATCACATCACTCGGGGACACCACCACATCACTCCACCACATCACGCTGGAACACCACCACATTTTTTAAATTAATTAATTGTCACTCATCACTCGGGGACACCACCACATCACTCGGGGGCACCACCACATCACTCGGGGACACCACCACATCACTCGGGGACACCACCACATCACTCAGGGACACCACCACATCACTCGGGGACACCACCACATCACTCCACCACATCACGCTGGAACACCACCACATCACGCTGGACCACCACCACATCACTCGGGGACACCATCACATCACTCGGGGACACCATCACATCACTCGGGGACACCATCACATCACTCGGGGACACCACCACATCACTCGGGGACACCACCGCATCCCTCAGGGGCACCACCACATCCCTCGGGGGCACCACCACATCCCTCGGGGGCACCACCACATCCCTCGGGGGCACCACCACATCCCTCGGGGGCACCACCACATCCCTCGGGGGCACCACCACATCCCTCGGGGGCACCACCACATCCCTCGGGGGCACCACCACTTCCCTCGGGGGCACCACCACATCACTCGGGGGCACCACCACATCACTCGGGGACACCACCACATCACTCGGGGACACCACCACATCACTCGGGGACACCACCACATCACTCGGGGACACCACCACATCACTCGGGGACACCACCACATCACTCGGGGACACCACCACATCACTCTGGGACACCACCACATCACTCTGGGACACCACCACATCACTCTGGGACACCACCACATCACTCTGGGACACCACCACATCACTCAGGGGACACCACCACATCACTCCACCACATCACTCGGGAACACCACAACACCACCACATCACTCGGGGACACCACCACATCACTCGGGGACACCACCACAATACTCGGGGACACCACCACATCACTCGGGGACACCACCACATCACTCGGGGACACCACCACAATACTCGGGGACACCACCACATCACTCGGGGACACCACCACATCACTCGGGGACACCACCACATCACTCTGGAACACCACCACATCACTCTGGAACACCACCACATCACTCGGGGACACCACCACATCACTCGGGGACACCACCACATCACTCGGGGACACCACCACATCACTCGGGGACACCACCACATCACTCGGGGACACCACCACATCACTCGGGGACACCACCACATCACTCGGGGACACCACCACATCACTCGGGGACACCACCACATCACTCGGGGACACCACCACATTACTCGGGGACACCACCACATCACTCTGGGACACCACCACATCACTCTGGGACACCACCACATCACTCTGGGACACCACCACATCACTCTGGGACACCACCACATCACTCTGGGACACCACCACATCACTCTGGGACACCACCACATCACTCAGGGGACACCACCACATCACTCCACCACATCACTCGGGAACACCACAACACCACCACATCACTCGGGGACACCACCACATCACTCGGGGACACCACCACATCACTCTGGAACACCACCACATCACTCTGGAACAACACCACATCACTCTGGAACACCACCACATCACTCTGGAACACCACCACATCACTCGGGGGTACCACCACATCACTCGGGGGTACCACCACATCACTCGGGGGTACCACCACATCACTCGGGGACACCACCACATCACTCGGGGACACCACCACATCACTCGGGGACACCACCACATCACTCGGGGACACCACCACATCACTCGGGGAAACCACCACATCACTCGGGGACACCACCACATCACTCGGGGACACCACCACATCACTCGGGGACACCACCACATCACTCGGGGACACCACCACATCACTCGGGGACACCACCACATCACTCGGGGACACCACCACATCACTCGGGGACACCACCACATCACTCGGGGACACCACCACATTACTCGGGGACACCACCACATCACTCAGGGACACCACCACATCACTCTGGGACACCACCACATCACTCTGGGACACCACCACATCACTCTGGGACACCACCACATCACTCTGGGACACCACCACATCACTCAGGGGACACCACCACATCACTCCACCACATCACTCGGGAACACCACAACACCACCACATCACTCGGGGACACCACCACATCACTCGGGGACACCACCACATTACTCGGGGACACCACCACATCACTCAGGGACACCACCACATCACTCAGGGTACACCACCATAGAACTCCACCACATCACTCGGGGACACCACCGCATCACCCGGGGACACCACCGCATCACCCGGGGACACCACCGCATCACCCGGGGACACCACCGCATCACTCTGAGACACCACCGCATCACTCTGGGACACCACCGCATCACTCTGGGACACAACCGCATCACTCTGGGACACAACCGCATCACTCTGGGACACAACCACATCACACTGGGACACCACCACATCACTCTGGGACACCACCACATCACTCTGGAACACCACCACATCACTCTGGAACACCACCACATCACCCTGGAACACCACCACATCACCCTGGAACACCACCACATCACCCTGGAACACCACCACATCACCCTGGGACAACACCACATCACTCTGGGACACCACCACATCACTCGGGGACACCACCACATCACTCGGGGACACCACCACATCACTCGGGGACACCACCACATCACTCGGGGACACCACCACATCACTCGGGGACACCACCACATCACTCGGGGACACCACCACATCACTCGGGGACACCACCACATCACTCGGGGACACCACCACATCACTCGGGGACACCACCACATCACTCGGGGACACCACCACATCACTCGGGGACACCACCACATCACTCGGGGGTACCACCACATCACTCGGGGATACCACCACATCACTCGGGGACACCACCACATCACTCGGGGTCACTCGGGGGCACCACCACATCACTCGGGGACACTCGGGGGCACCACCACATCACTCGGGGACACTCGGGGGTACCACCACATCACTCGGGGGTACCACCACATCACTCGGGGGTACCACCACATCACTCGGGGGTACCACCACATCACTCGGGGGCACCACCACATCACTCGGGAACACCACCACATCACCACCACATCACTCGAGGACACCACCACATCATTCGGGGACACCACAACATCACCCTAATACACTACCACATCACTCAGCACGACAACAGCACTGTCCTTGCTTGCTACCAACAAGCATTGCCATAGCCAATAGGACTCGCATTAGGAAAGTGTAAGTTATTGGCTTTGTAAATAACAATGCTATTAATTTGTATAGTTTCAAAGCCATCACATTTAAAAAATTTGTCATTCATAATACCAGTAGCTCACACTTTCCTAATGTGAGACCTATTGCATTGCAAATGCTTGTTTTTGTTGTTTCTACTTGTTACTGTAAAATTTAAAATGTATCATATTCCATGCATACCATTAGACCCGATTCAGGCAAGAGCCTCCCAATTATTAAGCCAAAAAGTGCTTTATTTTAGCTTTTTCCCGCATTAAGTTGCCTTTGCTTCAGTGTACGTCCCTAGAGATAATCAAGCACCACCGATTTTTTTTTTCCTTCATTCTTTTTCCTAGTATTAAAATGTTGGCATGTATGCATACTAGCCTTGTAATTGTGTGCGACTACAGCTTCTCCACAAACTTTTATTGCTTTGGTATAACCAGATCAGGTTTAGCTTGAAATAAGCTCAGTCCCACCAATGTGTTGTGCCTAGATACTGAATACTTCTAGCCCTCCACTACCCTAAGGAGGCCCACATTATTTATATGTTCTATCGGGCAGTGGTACTGCTACGGCAGGGGTGTCCAACTTTTTCTGTCAGAAGTACTACTTATATTAAATGAAACTCACCAAGAGCTGCTAATATTATTAGTGTTGCAATAGTGACCACTTTAGATATGATTACATTAGTGGCCACCATATGCAAGATCACTAACAGTGATCAATTCAGTTCATCAAGTGCAGCTGCCAGCAGTAATGTATAATAAGCTTTGTCAATAAGAATGCCTCTACTTGGGAAATACATAACAGCAGTAGCTCAATGCCTCTAGCAGCAAGGTAATATCACTTGTTAAACGTTTTCCCAATGTTATTTGATTTTTACTCAAATATCAACCTTAAATACATTTTGGAAACTCAGCTGTTTTTCTCCAAATATCGGCGTATGAGTTCTGAAAATAATCACATTTTCGTCTCCACTATATCCTCTAAATGTGGGTATACATATATTAATTCAACTAATTAAAAACTTCCAATTTAGTAGTCTGGGATGCACACAGGTGAATTACTCACAGATACCTGTAGAGCTAACAGTTGCTTGCAAGCTACTTGTTGGAGAGGGCTTTGCTATGCCCTATGATATGTATTTTTTATCTGTTGTCCGTAAAGCTGGATTGTTAGACAGGCCCAGACTATTAGAAACTGGGGTACTGGTTGACCTTGGTCAAGCAGCAACCACAGTCCTAGACTGAGTAATGTACAGGCAAACCCTAAATTAACCGGTGCTCACCCTTTGGTAGCTTGACAGAGAGCAGTCAGGCATAACTAGGAGGCAATGTGTAAGGTATTTGTGCAACAATTCAAACAGTAAAACAGGGAAAACGCCACAAAAAAGATACAACACCAGATCTCAGTTTAATAAATAAAACAAGACCAAAACGATAGAAATACAATTAGTAGAACTGGAGATTTTTTTTTTAATAGTGTAACATAGTGCCAAGAAGCCCTATTGGAGATATCTGGTTGCTCCGGACCATGTCAAACTCACAAGTTCAGGTCAACCACGATGGAGTGCTGGCCAGCTACAGGGACCCTGGTAGGCACGCTGAACAAAGTACCTTGCAGAGTATTCCTTGGGTCTGCGTCGAAGATGTGTCACGCAGCAGAAGCAATGCATCACTTCCAAGATGCAACAAGGCTGCATTGAGAGATCCTGTTGCGTCGAGTATCCTGTCGATGGAGCTTGTGATGCGAAGCCCGGTGTTGAGGATGCGAGGCGCAGCAGAGGCAATGCACCGATGAGTGGTGAAGCTGCGATTCGGAGTTTCGTAGTCGAGGCTGCCATCAGCGAAGGATGCAAGTAGCCTGCGACGGAAGAAGGGTAGCACAGCAGCGGTTCTGGAGGCGATGCGGTAGGCAACGGTGATTCAAGTATTTTGTGACGGGTCCAATCTATGCAGCAGCAGCAGTGCGTGTATTCTGCTAGGAGATGCACTACTCAGCCAAGGAAATGCATTGGTTCAGCTCTGGGATGTGTCTGTTGTGTAGAGAAGATGTATTGGTTCCACTGGCAAGCACCTTAGGCCCACTTTCAAGGGTCAGGTCTGGGGTGGCACAGCTTGGCAGGATAGACATGCCTTTGAAGTGCACAGAGGTCCTTTTTCCTGCCCTGGCTCCAGAGTCCCTACAGGAGGGTATGCAGCTCTTTGTCTGGTGACTGGGCACAGCCTATTCAGATTTAAGTGAGGCTGTTCCCAGCTCCCCCCCACCCATCCTGTCTGGATGGCCCATCAAGTCACACCTAAGCTCCCATTGTGTATGGCTGTCCAGGAGAAATACGCAAAGCCCAGCTGAGTACTGCGCCAAGTCATGTGATCAGAGACAGCGAGAAAATGCCAACTTTTTAAAAGTAGAATATTCAGAATTATAATTTAAAATCCGACTTCACCATAAATTAGGATTTTAAATTAGGATTCCAAAGACACCAAAGTTGTATCTTCTCATTTAGAAATTACACTTCTAAAATATAATACGGTAATCATAATGTTATCCTATTGGAAATATAAGCCTTGCTATAGAGAAAAACCATGTAAGAGTTTTTCACTGACAGGACATGTCAAGCTTAAAAGTACATGCCCTACCTTTTAAATACACTGCATCCTGCTCTCTGGGCCGGCCTCGGCTTACCCTAGGGGTGATGTACATGTATTACAAAAGCAAGGTCTGGGCCTGGCAAAAGGTTTATTTTGCCAGATCGAAATGCAGGGTAAACCGCACATACAGTCTCAGCAATGGCAGGCCTGACACCTGGTTAGAGGGCTGCTTAAGTGGGTGGCACAAGCAGTGCTGCAAGCCCACTAGTAGCATTTAATTTACAGGCCCTGGGTACCTGTAGTGCACTTTACTTTAGGACTTGAAAGTAAATTAAATATGGGATTTGGATATGAGCCAATATTGCCATGTTTACAAGAGAGAGCAAGTGCACTTTAGCACCGGTTAGCAGTGGTAAAGTGCTCAGAGTCCTAAGGCCAACAAGTCATGGTTAGAAAAAGTGGAGGAGAAAGGCAAAATGTTTGGAGGTGAACCAGCAGAAAGGGCTGTTCTCTTCCAGGGGATACTCATCAATAGTCATAAGCACTGAATAGTCCCGCCCTCGTGCGGGACCCCGGAGCAATTGCCAATAATATGCATATATATATATACCATACTAGGATCAAAAGACTGCCCCCTAATGCCTGTAAAATCTTTACATTTGTTAAATAAAGACATATAAATTACATTATATGAAAATGCAAAGAAGAAAGCACTGCCTTTGTTGTCTTTGAAACACACTACCTTTATTTTCAAAGGTAAAACAGGCAGGATCATAGAGGCAGCTTTAGCCTAGATAGGCTGCATTGTAACAATAGGAAAAAAACTGGTGCTGTGCCTTTAAGACCTCTATGAGCCTCCAGGCTCCCATCATGCACCACAGGTGACAGTTAGGTCAGTTCTTTTTTCCGGCTCCTTCCGTGAGGATCCTGGAGCATTGAGCTCGCCAGTTGGTGATATTTTTTCACTTTCTTCTGGTAGTTCTTCAAAATTTTTGTCTTTACTCGACATCTTTAGTCATTATCTGACTAAATCAACAATTTTTTGTGGTTTTTTGGCTTTTTTTCCAGTCACAATGCCGGCATTATTTATTAAGTGCCCGGCCTGTGGTAAAAAAATGTCCAAGACAGACCCACATTCGGTCTGTGTGGCTTGTCTTCCATCTACACACAAGCCAGAACTCTGCTACCATTGCAGCAAGTTGTCGAACAGAACTCTGAGAGAGAGAGAGAGAAGAGCAGGCTTCAGTCCCTGCATGACAGAGGAGAAACCGTGAGTGGAAGAGAAGATTTTCACTCCAGGAAACCTTCTTTTCAGCAAAAAGAACGTAAGGAAAGAGGGGAGAAGAGAAAACATTGTTCCCCTTCAACTTCGAGGGACAGATCTTCTTCTAAAGTTCCGGTATGTTCTAAATAGTCGAAATCAGCGTCACGACATCCGTCGAAGTCTCCGTCGAAGAAGGATTCGCCGTCTATGAGAGGTGAGAAACGTCATGAGCGTAGGCGATCCAAGTCTGGCTCCCCTATGGCTGTGAGAGAACGGGACTCGACGTCGTCTCATCGACAGTCACCGCCGAGAGGCTCGAAAGATCAGTCAAGGTCGCCGTCGAGAGGCGCTATGACGTAGACGTCGAACCGGGCAGTGGAGGTTTCGACGTCGAAGAGCCCAGGTCATATGACGTTGAGGCATACGACGCCGAGAAAATCATCGCCGTCGAGGCGCATGGTGTCAACGCCTAAGAGACACTCGACGTCGAGGAGGTCGCCGTCGAGGAAATCGACGCCGAGGAGGTCTCAGTCGACGCCAAGGAGATCGTCTCCAAGGAGGTAGTCGCCGAGGAGATCGTTGTCGAGGAGGTCGCCGTCTAGGAGGTCGCCGTCGAGAAGGTCGCCGTCGAGAAGAACACCTTCGAGAGGATCGCCGTTGGAAAGATCGACGTCGAGGAGACCGCAGTCGATGTCTCCTGTAGCTAAGAGGCCAAGAACGGTATCTAAAGACCGATCTAAGGTTTCTGTGGCTTCTTCTGGGAGTTCTTCTTCCTCCCCTGGGCTGAAGATTGTAGAAATCTCTCCAGAGCCCTCAAGAGCGCCTTCACCTACAGGGGCGAATATCTCTCCACAATGGTTAGGAGAAGTCGGAGAATGGAAGATTAGGAGAATCAACCTTCCAAGGTCTGCGTCCAGGTCTCCGGTGTCGGAAAGACCTGCTTCGAGATCAAGGTCACCTCTGTTACGAGTGGTCCGGTCTCCGAGAAGGCGTGAGCGTACTCCGCCGAGGAAGTCTCCACCAGTGAGAAGGCGGACTTCACCCTCTCCGAGGTCTTCACATCACCGTTCATCCATGAGACGTGATACGAGATCTTTGACAAGGTCTACAGATTCGAAGAGGTATTACTCACCAACGCTGTCATCAACTCCTCCAAGTAGGATATCACCGATTGATGACGTCATCACATTTAATGAAGTTCTTTGCCGGGGAGCTGCGAAACTTAATATAGAGATGCCTGTTTCTACTGCGAAGACTACGGTTATCTTCGAAACATTGCATCAAAAATTATCATCAAGACCTTTACTTCCTTTGGTACCAGGTCTATTGGAGCCTGCTGAGCATAAATTCCTGACGCCTGCGTCTTTGGGAGCGGTTCCCTCACGGATCGCAAAGAAATATAAGGCTCCGGACAATGACCCATTGTTTCTACGATCTGAGCCACAACCTGATTCGGTCATCATCGTCAGCGGCACGTAAAAATCTGACTGGAGCGACGTCATAGTCTGTTCCCCCGGACAAGGACAGCAAAACTATGGATTCGTTAGGGAAGAGAATGTGTGCCACTTCTGCTTTGTTAGGTCGCTATGACCGCGCACTTTGGGATTCCTTATCCCATTTCGCTGAAAATCTTCCCAAAGAAGACAAGAATGATTTTCTGGAAATCCTTCATGAAGGTGGACTAGTGGCTAATCAGGTGATTAGCGCAGCTGCAGATGCTTCCGATCTGTCTACGCATGGCTATGCTCATGGTCTTTGCGCAAGGCGCTCAGCTTGGCTAAGACTTACGGGTCTTAAACCTGAAGCCCAACACCGAATTCTAAATCTACCGTTTAACGGTAAATCGCTCTTTGGGTCTCATGCTGACGATGAGATGTCAAGAATGAAGACGGAGTTGGATACTTTGAGAGCTGTAGGTCTCGAAAAGAGAAAGGACAATTTTAAGAAGAAATACCGTCCTTATGATCAGAGACAGAGCCAGCAGAGGGTTCAAACCCCTCAATGGTCGTCACAGCAAAATCAAGGAAGATCTCAGTTCTCCCAGCGCCATCCTGGTAGAGGAAGAGGAGGCATATCCAGACAGTCTGCTCCTGGAAACAAGCAGCAACAACAAAAGCAGTGAGTGTTTGCTTCCCCTGAGCCCGTTGACCACTCTGGTGGGGGGGAAGTGTGCGTTTTTACCTGGAGGAGTGGAAAAACATCACAAACGACAAATGGGTGCTGAATATTGTGCAAAATGGATATGCACTCAGATTCAAATCTCCTCCCCCTTTCATTCTTCCTCAAAAGACTGTATTCCATCGACTTCATCATTGAAGCAGGAAGTGTCTGTGTTACTTCTAAAGAAGGCCATCGAGGAGGTCCCGAGGACACAACGTCGAAAAGGCATTTACTATCGATACTTTCTAGTTCAAAAGAAAGGTCCAAACAAGGAGTTCAGGCCCATACTAGATCTCAGGCGCCTCAATCAGTTCATTCGGCGAGAAAAGTTCAGAATGCTGGCGTTACATCAAATAATTCCACTTCTGCATCAAAAGGACTGGATGTGCTCCATAGATCTTCAAGATGCGTATTTTCACATCCCCATTGCCCCAAAGCATCAGAACTTTCTAAGGTTCTGCATACAAACCAGTCATTACCAGTTCGCAGTCTTGCCCTTCGGGCTAAAGTCAGCTCCTCGCACCTTTTCAAAGTGCATGGCAGTCGTAGCGGCTTTCCTAAGGAAGAGACATATTTTCGTCTATCCCTATCTAGACGATTGGCTGCTAAAGAGTGCCTCTCCGGTTCTTCTTCAACAGCATCTCACGTACTGTATTCATCAGCTGCGGAGACTAGGTATGCACGTGAACTTCAAAAAGTCTATCCTCAATCCCAAGCAGAGGATTCACTATCTGGGCGCACTTCTGGATTCAAAGGACGCAAAAGCGTATCCTTCGGAGGAGAGACTATCCTCCATTCTCCTCAAGTGTCAAACAATGTTAGAAACTCTTCGACCAACAGATCTCGTCTCTACTAGGGTCCATGGCGTCTTGCATTTTCCTCGTTCCAAACGCCAGGCTGCACATGAGACCTCTGCAGCAGTCGCTGGAGGATCAGTGGTCCCAGTTTTCAAACCGTTGGGAAGACAAACTGTCACTACCTCTGTCAGTGCGTATCTCCATTCGATGGTGGATGCAGCTGAATCATCTGGTTGTGGGAGTGCCTTTTCAGGAGGACATGACCAAACGATCGCTGGTGACAGATGCGTCCCTGCAGGGTTGGGGTGCCCATCTGGAGTCCCTTCAAATTCAAGGAGTGTGGTCGGAGAAGGAAAGGCTTTATCACATCAACATGTTGGAGCTCAGAGCTGTCCATCTAGCTCTCAAGGCTTTCTTTCCGGTGCTCAAGACATCCTCTCTGCTTGTTCAGACGGACAATACAACAACGATGTACTATCTGAACAAGCAGGGCGGAACGAGATCCAGACCTCTGTCGCTAGAAGCGCAAGCAATCTGGAAGTGGCTTCTGGCTCGGGGTATGAAAATTTTAGCTGTCCATCTACCCGGTGTTCTCAATGTCCAAGCAGACGACCTAAGCAGACACTTCGCAGAAGCACACGACTGGGTCTTAAAAGACGAAGTAATAAAAGATGTTTTCCAAACCTGGGGGTTACCAGAAATCGATCTCTTTGCGGACGCTGAAAACGCAAAATTCCGCGTCTTCGCGTCCAGGTACCCACAACGAGGATCCAAGGGGAATGCTCTGTGGATAGACTGGTCAGAGACATTACTCTCCAGTTGTCCACCGATTCCACTCATCCCCTTGGTGATCAAGAAGCTGTACAAGACAGACCTGATTCTGGTGACTCCGGATTGTCCTTGCCAATGGTGGTACCCGGATCTCCTGCATCTATCCAAAGTGCCGCACAGGAGGCTTCCTTGCATTCCGGATCTGTTGACGAGAGAGAACGGCAGGGTGTTCCATCCCAACCTGCCGTCCCTGAAGCTAGCAGTATGGTACCTGAGTTCGTCCAGTGTGGTCATCTAGGTCTCTCTCAGGACTGTATGCACATTTTAAGAGAGGCAAGGAGAGCTTCTACAAGAAAGACATATGCTTTCAAGTGGAAGCGGTTTTTCACGTGGTGTGCTGCTCAGGGTCATGACCAGATTCGAGGTCAGGAACAGGTACTGTTACCATACTTACTTTCTTTGGCCAAAGCAGGTTTGCAGTATTTATTTATTAAGGTCCATCTGGCAGCAATAGCAGCATATCGAAAGTCCCCTACTCAGGTTTCTTTCTTTCAAATGCCAGTTGTGAAGGATTTTCTAGAGGGTCTCAGGAAGGTGTATCCTCCCGTGAGGGCCCCTTCACCTCCTTGGGAGCTTAATGTGGTTTTGTCTAAATTGATGGGTCCCCCATTCGAACCTATACATAAAGCTTCTCTTCAACATCTGACATGGAAGGTGTCCTTCCTTGTGGCTATCACTTCTGCGCGCAGGGTGAGCGAGATTCAGGCTTTTTGTGCAACAGAACCCGATCTCCTTTTCCATGCGAATAGAGTGGTGCTTCGGACTCATCCGAGATTTCTTCCTAAGGTAATCTCAGATTTTCACATAAACCAATCAGTGACACTACCTACGTTTTTTGCTAATCCGAACTCTTCAGCAGAAAAATCTCTGCACTCTTTGGATTTGAAAAGGGTTTTGAAGTTTTACCTTGATAAAATTAAAAGTATCAGAAAGTCTGATCATCTGTTTGTGAACTACGGTCCTCTGAATACGGGCTTGCCTGCTTCTAAGAGGTCCATTTCTAGATGGATTGTGTCATGCATTTTGTTATGTTATAATTCAGAGACTCTGTCCCTCACCACCCCTTGTTGTAAATATTTTTGTCCACCCTAAGCGTGGAAGGGTATTCTCAGATGTGAGACCCTTGCTCATTGCACCATCAGGATTCAAGCAAACCGGGCCGAAGACGGCTGTAATGCCAGAAACCGGTCCCCGGGAGCTTGTTTCCTTCCCAGTGTAAGAATTGGCTTTTGTAGTTTGGTTTGCCCTGTTCCCATCATGCACTGGGACAGGAACAGACTAATTTGCATACAGCCAGGTTCTGAAACTGGGATGGTGCAGTGAGCTAAAAAACGGTGTTGGATCTAGCCCTGATCTCTTGACTGGGTGAGAGCTTTCTGCTTAATTCAGAGACTCTGTCCCTCACCACCCCTTGTTGTAAATATCAGTTGGCACGAAAGCAGCTCCCGGGTAGACCGAGAGCGCACTCCACTAGAGGGAAGGCTGCTACTATAGCAATGCTTAAAAATTTTCCTGTGCATGAAATTTGTAAGGCAGCTATGTGGCGGTCGGTTCACACCTTTGCCCGCCATTACTGCCTTGATTCTGATATTCAGGCGGATGCCCAAGTTGGTCAGGCATCCCTGAGGAATTTGTTTGGGTAGTACATATAGTAGTGTGATGTTTAGAAGATCTGGTATTCGTCCGCAGGGTATGGGATGGGCTTGCTACTCTATTCAGTGCTTATGACTATTGATGAGTATCCCCTGGAAGAGAAGGATTAGTTACTTACCTTTAATCCTAGTTCTCTTCCAGGGGTATACTCAATAAAGTCATAAGCACACCCACCCTCCTCCCCGGACGAATACCAGAACCGACTATTTTACATGTTACCCATGCTGTGATTACACTGTTATACGCCGTCCAAAAGAACTGACCTAACTGTCACCTGTGGTGCATGATGGGAGCCTGGAGGCTCATAGAGGTCTTAAAGGCACAGCGCCAGTTTTTTTCCTATTGTTACAATGCAGCCTATCTAGGCTAAAGCTGCCTTTATGATCCTGCCCGTTTTACTTTTGAAAATAAAGGTTGTGTGTTTCAAAGGCAACAAAGGCAGTGCTTTCTTCTTTGCATTTTCATATAATGTAATTTATATGTCTATATTTAACAAATGTAAAGATTTTACAGGCATTAGGGGGCAGTCTTTCGCGCCTAGTATGGTTCGATTGGGCTACATATGTATATGCATATTATCTATATATATATATATATAGTTATTTTATGTGTATTTATGTATATATATATATTTATATATATATATAATAGATATATAATAGATATATAATATATATATATATATATATATATATATATATATATATATATATATATATGCATATTATTGGCTATTGCTCCGGGGTCCTGCACGAGGGCAGGACTATTCAGTGCTTATGACTTTGATGAGTATACCCCTGGAAGAGAACTAGGATTACAGGTAAGTAACTAATCCTTTTCCAACACAGACCATGTGAAAGAAACTTCCCACCTCCAGGTGATACCTCTCTGACATGTTGTTTTGTGTCTTTTGTGCATCTTCCAAACTTTTTCTGGAGTGGAATATGTATGGTGCAGCAAACTGAATTGGATTTGGTGCAACTGGCCGAAATCACCAATTCATGTGGCACCATCTTGTCTTCCCTCTATTTCTTTTGTGGCTCCAGGTCTTCCTCCTAGCACACCCGCTGGCACGGCAGTGGAGTAGGGTGTTCACCACCACTGACCACTATATGTGAGACGCACCATGTCAGCTGGGGTCAGTTATAACTTTTTCTTCAGTTGGTCTGAACTCAGGGAGATCAAAAAAATGTGTGCAGTATAGCTAGTCTCAACTGCAAATATCTAAAGAATTGGGATTGTGGAGCTGAAACTCCTCATTCAGTTCACCAAATGATTTTATATGATCACTTTTCCAGACATCTTCCAGTGCTCAGATTCCGATGAGGTCCCATGGCCAAAAGCCCATCAGCTCCATAGTCTTCATGGTGAGTTGTATCTGCTTACCATCCCAGTCGATATACTGTAGTGCCAGCTTCCCACCGTATTCTGTGTGCTCTGCAGCAAAGAAGGAGATATTGGGCAGTCATAAAGGAGCCCAATCAAGCTTTCAAAATCAATTGAGTTCCAGCGCGTACAGAGTATCATCATGAGGACCAAAGACGCGCTCATTTATTTATTACCTGCAGCCGAGTATGCCAGTGGTATAATCACTTGTATGGCATGTTTAGACCACATTTGTATTATGGTTGAATACACTTATCCAGTGGCACTCTCGGTTGGTTACCAGTTCAGATGAAAGAGCAAGAGGGTGCCCTAATTGTATTTAAGATATTGCTGAAGATCTCATTTGTGTATTCCTGAAGTAAGTATAGAAAATGCAATCATTTTTAACAGGGCAGTTCTACCAACAACCGCAAAGGGGAGGCTTTTTCTTCCTCTTTTGAACTTGCGTAAGCATTGACCAGTGTACCATCTTCCAGTGCAACACAATTTAAGGTCTGTACTTTGAATAGCTCCCCAGATGTGTGAAACGCAAGCTGGAATTCCGGAATAGTGTTAATTTTATTTTTTAAAGAGCTACACATCAATTCAAAATGGACAACTGGTAAACTGTTTTGCTTCTGCACAGAACTAGTATTGAAGCTTAAGAATATAAAGAATACTATATTGGTATTGTGTTTAATTCACTGGTAGGTAATTGTAATGAAAAAGCTCTTAATAGCAAATCTGTTAAAAAAATGTGTTCCTCATACATACATATACTCTTTTAAAATAAGTATATTAGGTTGCAAAGAAATTCCACAAATCTAGTTGTGAAACGAAAATGGATATATGCTCGTTTAATGCAACATGCTAATCTTGTTGCACACCAAGCTTCTAAGTATAAAATCCACTATTGTGCAGACTGATTTGCATGCAAATAGAGCTGTTATGTTGAGTATAGATGTAGACTTTCTTGCTTATGGCATTTCATTGATGTGTGTGATAATAGTGCAGGAATAAGCACCTCTGCGACATACCAATATCGTTTTTAGTAACTATTGCTTGATTTAAAATGTTATATAAATAATTTAAACAACTGAACACTAATACGTTGAAAGCCACCAGAACATGTTGGGGAGTTTATATAATGCAGTTTACTCGGGTTCCGGACCCACTTGATTCAGTCTGTTTTTGAGACCCCCAACCTCCTGATCCGTTATTATTCAGTAGAGTTCTCTTGTAGGAAAATCCCATATTTATAATTTACCACCATGAGACCTGGGACGTGGTGCATTTAGAGGGAGCTTTTTATCCACAATGTCCATGCTTCCCCAGCATTGTAAATTTAATGGAGCATGGTCTATTAACAAACCCATGCTTGGGTTCCAGCTGAGGAACTGTTCCTCAGCTGGAACCCAAACACAGCTCTGGAGCTAGAACAAGGCAGTTTCATGCATTACTAGTTTAAACAGGAACATACACTTCACATGCTCCCCCTTTAATTATACCAACACAAACTGGACTTCTCAAGAAAAGATTGCAGAAAAGACACAAAAGTGGACTAAACCAATAAATATAGAGAATGTGTTGATGGTGATACATCAGAAGTATTCCTTTTGGGTGAACATCAAAGTTACTCAACAATGCACCTTTCCAACTTTTATGGAATGGAAGCAATACCACCAGATTTGGTATGTGATTTCCTGCCCTCGACCCCGTGCAGTAATGGTGAAGTAATGCTAGACCTATTTGTCTCTTAACTGTAAACTTCTCACTCCTGAATCAAATCCCCAGAATCTCCAGCAGACATTTCATCTTCCAAATGCAACTAAAGTGCACCACCTGCGCAACATGCTCTCAACACACATCACTCTTGCATTTGGACAAATATGAAAGATCCAAACCTTAGTCATTTTGTGCAGATTGGTCAACAATTGAAACAGCTTTAAGGTTCACGAAAATTTGTTGCCAACCTTTCTTTTTTTTTTTTTTGAAAACCTTTATTTATCTCAGACATAGTACACAGCGTCAGCCTACAACCATTGCTGGCCGGCCGCTATGACAATATACAATCTTCCGGAGCGCCTTGCTTGTAACAGTTGGCAAAAAATTGGGCAGCACTGCAATAAACTGACAAGGGATCACCGGAGGAGGATACAGAGGGTTTCGTTTTATAATTTTGACGAATCGTCCTAGAGTCAGACAGGGTAGCGGAGTGGGCGAACTACTTAGCAGGATAACCACAAGTGAACATCGTTATAGTAATACAGAAGTGGATCATTACGAACAGGATAGCTAAGCATAAAGATACATGTCGCCCCAGTTAGCGCCCGCCCAATCAATGTAACATGTCAGAGATTGCAACCTAGCTTAACACGATAGGACAGGATATGGGAGGGATAACTACAAACTAGCAACAAAAGGATCCGACTGCACATGGAGAGAGGCATTCATTACATGGGGAACTGCGTAATAGGATATGCGCCCTCAATTGGTAGCAGAAGAGGGAAGGAAAAACAGGATATGCAATCATACAGTAACTATGGATAAAAATCAGTATCCTGGTCTTACAGTCAAAAAACATATGGTAAGGACATAGGCACAAAGCGCAAGGAACTTCTCAAAAAAATAAAAAAAACCCTAAACCCCCACCTCCCGTCTGACCCAAGATATGAAGAAAAGAAAAGGAAGAGAACAAGAGAGAAAACAAGAAGAAAGGCCATAGAAAGAAAAAGAGAGAAAGCAAGCCCCAACCCCCCCACCCTGCACGTCGAAGAGGCTACGGCCCCCCCCCCCCCCCAAGAACGTGTCTGTCGCCCCGAGAACCCACAGAAGGGAAAGAGTTAGGGAGGAAGAACAGAGAAACCTGATCTATACCTCCCGGTAAGAGCGGAGGAGGACATATCAAAGAAATATAAAGCAATCAATACGCGCAACCACGATCAGCCATCCCCGAGCCCCAAGACCAATACCAAACCAGCACTCAAATTCCCGGTTCATGTAGTACAATGTCAGCAATAAGAGTTTCAGCAGTCCAGGGAAAAAGAAGCAGCCTCAACCCAGCCCTTTACGGTCCAATGTGTAGACAGAGTCCAGCTGCACGATAGCCTTCCCGGACGGAGCAGGCAGACCAAACGGCCGCGGCAAGATGGAGCGATGACCGCCATGGAGTGTCCAACACAGAGCCCAGCATAAAAGAAGTGTAGCAAAAGGAATACCACGTAGCGTTAGGCCGCCAAAGAAAGTCAAGCCGAGCAATAGCGCCTGTTCCAGGGGAAGATGACAAGATCCATCAGTGGACAACAGTGAGGTAGCCGGACACGGCTTTTGTAGGAGAGTCCCTCGCAGCCGCGTGAGACCTTGAACAGCCGACGTCTTCCGAGTTAGCGTAGGCATTGACTCGGTGGGGGTCAAATCCTGCGCCAGCGGCGCACTCGTGGGCAACTGGATAGGCAATCCGCGGTAACAGGGCATAGGATGTGGCGCGGCGCCCAGCACTCGCGGACAAGTTTGGTCGGACCGTTGCAGACTGGGGGAAATGGCGGCCAGCCGGTCCTCCAGGTCTTTGGCAGCAGCACAGTGGGCAGCACGCAGATCGCTCAGGGCTACGAGGACGTCAACAATCCGCAGGGGCGTCTCAGGAATTAAAGGTGCAGCGATTCCCTGTACGTCGGGTAAATCCTCCGTAGTCGGTGTTAGAGAATAAATGCCACCATCCCAGGGAGCGAATCGATCTTGAAGTTGCCGCTGCACACATCGCTTACAGGCGGGCGCCATGTCCAGAAGCCGGACGCCACCGTCTCTTGCAATCAGCCGAGCACTCCGCCGGCGCTCGCAGCAACATAACCAGACAGGGGGCACTAGGGCAGTCCAGTCCATTCCTGCAACTCCCACGATAGCAGGCGATGAAAACAATAAGCAGGGTCCAGCGGCACCGTGAGACAATCTCTCGCCAGTAGCGAATGGCGGCTTTCTAAGATGGCGTTCACCACGGAGGAAGATAGAATGTATCAAGGAAAGCCGGGATGACGATACAATGTGGCATTCTCATGCTCGAAAGCAGCCTGAGGGACAACGCAGCAAGTTGGGCTGCCGCGGCCGGGAATCATAGGCAGCAGTCGTTCCTCAGCGGCCGACGCCGCCCAGTTCGAGATGGCCGCCGCTGCCGTTTTCGGGGCCGGCCACAAGCGCAGAACAAAGACCTAGGCTCTGCCGCGAGGCATCAGGGAAGGGCGAGGGCGCCCCGTCACCGTCACTGCACGGATTCCGAAGATTGGCACACCCTCGGAACCGGATTCGTCTCCCGACTCCGAAACCACCGATGAAAGGCAGGATATCTGGGAGGATAAGGCAGGAGACGGGAGAACAGCGAGGCGGTCCGCGGAGCCGAGGAATCAGGCGGCCATCGTGGTTGCTAGCTAGGCTCCTCCCTCCGTTGCCAACCTTTCTTGACATGCATTGCTTCATCACACACATTCAATGACCTTCCTCAAGATCCCCCCCACCTTAGCTCTGTGCGTACTATTATAGTAATCCTTGGATGCATTTTGAGCTTTCTTGATAGCTAACCTCACAACCTCCAGTGACCATTCCTTTTGTCCCGCTGCATTCCTTCAACCCAATTTGTCTTCGTTGAAAGGGTCCCTTCCTCTCAAAAATTTGAAATGGCTAAACCCAGAAATATAGGAGTGTGCCTGAATAATTTGTTACTTGGTTACCAACATTTCTTAATTTTCATGGGCTTTTGAACAACACCCCTAATCACACTGTTAAACCTATTGACTGCAACATTCCTATTGAGATAATAGTGGTGTTCTTGTGCATACTACTTGAGGAAAACAAATCCTTAAAACTTCCAAATTAAATTGTGCCCCATTATTACTCAAGACATATTTTGTTAATCCCTCCCTATGGGAAATTTAAAATAGAAACATCAACATTGTTTTGGAATCCACCCTTTAAAAACACAAAATGTAGACCATTTAGAGGGAAAATAAACCTAAAAAAATAATGTACTTGGGTATATCACTTTCATCAAGAATCAGTCCAATATGCAAACTCCCAGGCATACAGGGCAAAGTCTGGATTTGAGCACAGATATTTTCTACACAAAGTAGGTCCCTCCTGTGGCAGGAACCACTAGGCAACTATTGTAATATGTGCTTTTTCCAGACAAGATTTCTTTTTGGTTTAGCTATTTATCAAGACTTTTGTAGACACTGCACCTTCCTCAACAATAAACGTTTGCAAAAACCAAGACAAAACACAACTGTTAAAGGTAAATGGTTTGCGTAAATAAGTGATACAAGGAGATTTTATCTCAAAATAAGTAGTAGAAGTAATCACTACCACATAGGGTGAGCAGTTGGTAAATTAAAAGTAGGGTTCACTCCACACTTTGAGAGAGTGTCCATTACATTAAATTACCAGCAACTGCTAGGTCAGGCACAGATTAGGATCTTTCTGTGTGCATTCTTGATGCTGTATCAGTCTGGATCATGGCAGCTCGTCACCAAGTTTGTTGTATCTACAAACACACATGAAGCAATCCATTAAGGTTACTTAGAGTTTATTAGGGCAATCCCGAGAAGCAGCTGCCCCCCATGACTCCGATAACCACAAATGCCACTCAGTTCGACCCCTAACACAACTCTGGAACAGGGTTCTCCAAAGTCGGTCCTGGAGGGCCAGATCCAATCCAGATTTTTAAAATCAATACATTTTTCTAAATAGGGATATGCTAAAAATCTGGCTTGGATCCGGCCCTCCAGGACTGACTTTGGAGCACCACTAGAACAAGTATGTGCCATGCATTACAAACGTAAACTTGAACAGGCACTACAGACTATTGTGAGAATCCTGGATACATTTAGCATACCTATAGTAAAGACATATTTAATACATCAGTGTAACCAAACCACCTCATTGTTTGGGTCTGCCTTGCAGCCAAAAGGTAGATCTTTGTAAAGGCCAGAACTAGTCACAGGTGCTAAACTATTGCTGTAAATTGACTGATTGGGGACCTAAGCATGAGTTTTACTCTATTCAAGATTTACTGTTTCATTATCATTTTTTTTCCCACTGAGATTTTGTTTTAGTAGAATTATGCTTTCTGATCAGAAACTAGGTGAGATGTTCTTTATGGGATAAGTTTGTGTATAGTCATAATCTAGTGAATAGTCCCGCCCATGTGCTTGGACCCCGGAGCAATCAAAAATAATCTCTTAAAGTGTCGAAAAAATGCATAACTGCACAGACACTTAAGAGAGAATTAAAGACAGATAATGCAGCCTATGAAACCAGGCTACACTGTCCAGTACTTCAACTAGAAATTCCACCAAAAATCCACAAACGGCAAAGCCTGTCCAGATTTCCCTTGTCTCAGCAGCAAAAAACCCTCTGGAATGATAGAGAGGAAGACCTGGACAGACAAGCCCCATAGGCTGCCATTATGTGGCTCAGAACAGGATACTGTGCCTTTAAGAGAACTTTCCAGAACTTCACAGTATCCCAGAATGCACTGCAGGTCCCTTTTACTTTCAGTTCTTTTTTCTGGCTCCTGCAAGCAAGACCCTGGAGCATTGCGCTCTCCCTTTTCAGGGGTTTATTGGTGATTTTTCACTTTTATTTCAAGTTGAGTGCTTTCTAAAGTACTTTGGTGCTTTTCTTCTTTGTTTTTGCACCCTTTTGATGTCAAATATGCCTGCATTATTTGACAAATGTCCGGAGTGCTCCAGGAAGAAGGCCAAATCAGATCCCCATGAGGTGTGTATCCTCTGCCTTCCCTCTTCCCATGTCCCAGAGGAGTGTGTGATTTGTCAGGGCTTCTCTGGCAGGACCCCGAAGGACAGAAAGGAGATCAGGCTTCAGGGCCTTGAGGAAAGAAGACTGAAGGCGTAAGGTGGGTCTGGAGGGGCTTCCTCTGCCCATGCTGAGGCCTCCGGGGGGCTCCCCAGGGGCAGGAAGACCAGCAAGCGTCCCCATTTTCCATCTGGGTCGATTCCTCCGACTACGGCGTCGAGAGGGATGACTACAGTCTGTTCGCCGTCGTCTGGGGCGAAGCGACGTTGACGCTAGATGTCGAAGGAACTGAACAGACCGCCGTCAAAGTCTCCTGTGACGATTTCGTCGTCGAAGTCATCGTCTAGTGATCGACGTCGAAAGGCCCGGCGTCGGCGCTCGCCGTGGAGGCGACACCACCGTTGGCCGTGGGCGAAAAGGAGAAGATAGTCGTCGAGGAGATCCTCGTCGTCAAGGAGTAGATCGCCGTCGAGGCGCAGATCGCCGTCAAGGCGCAGAAGGTCGCCGTCGAGGCGCAAGAGGTCGTCGTCGAGGCAGACGAGGTCGCCGTTGAGGCAAAGGCACTCGCCGTCGAGGGAGAGACGGTCGATGCCGAGGAAAAGACGCTCGACGTCGAGGGACCGACGCTCACCGTCCGGTCGCCGTTCTTTGACGCCGAAGAGACGTGGAAGGAGGTCTGACGCCATGGGAGGTTCGCCAACGTCCCAGGCTGGAAAGGAAGGCGGATCACCGGGCTCGGTGTACTCCGCGGTGTATACCCTGTCACAGAGGCCGGTTACACCCCCGCCTCCATTGCCTAGAGGTCTCCCTCCGAGGGCCCCTACTCCTCCTCCTTTACCACCACTTCCGCAACCTGTACCTCGACCTCAGTTGCCAAAAAAGCCGCCTCCGGTCCCTCCGAGGTCGGTCTCACTGCCCAGACTTCCGACCCCTTCCATGGGGACCCCTAAGCCTAAGGCACCGGCCAAACCAAAGTCGCCCGCTCCGGTGGAACCGGCGGATCGACCGAAGCCAAGGACGTCACGATCACGCTCCGGACGGAGAGGAAGATCGAGGAGTCGACGTAGATCCTCCACCAGGTCAAGACGTCGCCATAGGAGGCGGGGATCTAGGTCCCGCACGGACTCCTCCAGGACCGGGACCAGGACCTATTCACCGACCTTGTCAGAATCCCCGGGGACAAGGGTGTCTCCGGTGGACGACATCAGCACGTTCCAGGAGGTTCTCCTTGGGGGGGCTACAAAATTGGGAATCACGGTGACTGCTCCAACACCCACGACGTCCGTGATATTTGAAACGCTTCACAAGAAGCATTTGTCTCACCCTCTACTGCCACTAGTACCTGGTTTAGTAGAGCCTGCGGAGGAGCTGTTCCTCAGCGGTGGTGAAGGCCGCTCCCTCCCGACTTCTGAAGAAGTACAGGGCCCCGGATTTGGACCCGGCTTTTCTGCGGATAGATCCGGTGCCTGACTGTTATAGTGACGGCGGCCAGGAAGTTACATTCTTCCTCCCCGTCCTCAACCGTGCCGCCTGATAAGGAAAGCCGATGGATCGACTCGGAGGGCAGGAAGGCTTGTGGGACTGCATCCACGGCCATGAAGGCGTCTAGCGATGCGGCGTTGCTAGGGCGGTATGACCGTGCCCTGTGGGACTCCCTGCAACAGTTCACAGAACTTCTGTCACGAGACAAGAGGGAGGACTTCCAAGAGATCCTCAAAGAGGGGATTCTGGTGTCAAACCAGGTCATCAGCGCGGCTGCGGATGTCTCTCTTTTGGCTGCCCATGGGTACTGTCATGGGCGGCGCCATGCTTGGCTCAGGCTCACATCACTCAAGCCGGAGGCCCAGCAGTGGTTGGCCAATCTGCCCTTTTCCGGGGAAACCCTGTTCGGAAAGCATGCCGATGATGAGATGGCCCTCATGAAGGCGGAGGCAGAGACCCTGGCGACTGTGGGCTTGGAGAAGCTCAAAGAAAAGAACGTTTACCACCCGTTCCAGAGACGGTTCGGTGCACAGGGAAGAGGACGAGGTCAATCTTCGGGACAGCAGCAGCAACAACAGCAGCAGTTCCGGAGACCCTTCCAGAAGCGCCAGAAGGGTAGAGGGGGAAAGCAGTCCTCTACAGCGAACAAGGGCCCAGCCGGGTCTCGACCCTGAGCGGTTACTTCCCCTACATCCGTTACCCGCTCTGGTGGGTGGAAGCATTCAATTTTTTCTGGCAGAGTGGAGAAAAATTACTCAGGACAAGTGGGTGCTGAATTTTGTTTGCAATGGATACAATCTTCGGTTCACCAGCCCGCCTCCATCGATTCCTCCGGTCAGCTCGCGGTTTCAACTGCTCGAGCTCCAGGCGGAGGCCGATATCCTGTTAAGGAAAAGGGCGATAGGAGACGTACTTCTGTCTCAAAGAGGAAGAGGTCTGTACTCCCGGTTCTTTCTGGTTCGCAAGAAGGACAAGAACGAGTTCAGGCCCATTCTGGACTTGCGACAGGCAAACAAGTGGATTCGCAGAGAAAAGTTTTGCATGCTGTTGTTGCATCAGATTGACCCTCAGTTGCAACAGGGAGACTGGCTATGTGCAATAGACCTACAGGATGCGTACTTCCATGTGCCCATTGCACACAAACACAGGAAGTTCCTACGATTTCAAGTCCGCACCAATCATAATCAATACACAATACTGCCATTCGGGCTGAAGTCTGCCCTCAGAACATTCTCGAAGTGCATGGCAGTGGTAGCAGCACACCTAAGGAAGAACAAGGTGTTTGTTTACCCGTACCTGGACGATTGGTTGATCAAAGCCTCCTTCTTCTCGAAAGCTCAAGCACACTTCCAGAAGACGTGCGTTCTCTTGAACAAGCTGGGGTTGCACATCAACATGTCCAAGTCTGTCCCGACTCCGGTCCAGTGCATTCAGTACTTGGGAGCCACCATCAATGTGCTGCCAGCAATCGTGTCTCCTTCTAAGGAGCGACGGTTATCACTCCTTCGGAAGGCTCAGGCTTTTATGACCACTCCATCTACAACAGTGAGGACGATGTCTTCTCTACTGGGATCGATGGCCTCTTGTATCTTCCTAACACCACACGCACGGCTGCACATGAGACCGTTGTAGGAGTGCTTGGAGGATCAGTGGGATCAGGAGAGAGGGTCTTGGGACTACAATATACGACTGTCTCTGCATGCTCTTCAGTCTCTGAAGTGGTGGTGTTCAGCGAGGAATCTCCTCAGAGGGGTTCCCTTCCACAAGGACATTCCCACTCAGACTATCGTGATGGATGCTTCTCTCCACAGTTGGGGGGCGCACTCCGGAGACTTACAAATTCAAGGAACGTGGTCCCCGATGGAGTCCACGTATCACATCAATTTCCTGGAACTCAGAGCTGTTCACTTGGCACTGAAGGCCTTTCATCCGTCCTTTCAGACCAACTCTCTGCTTGTACAGACGGACAATAAGACCACGATGTATTACCTCAACAAGCAGGGGGGCTCGAGATCACGCACTCTGTCGCAAGAGGCGCAGGCGATCTGGCACTGGCTTCTGGGCAGAGGACTGACGATAACGGCTACCCATCTGCCAAGTGTGCAGAATGTTCAGGCGGACGCACTGAGCAGACTGATTCAGGAAAACCACGAATGGGTCATAAACGACGAATTACTAGGAGAAGTCTTCGCAAGGTGGGGGACTCCAGACGTAGATCTGTTCGCCACTGCCGAAAACAGCAAATGCCGAGACTTCGCCTCCAGGCACTACCAGCAGGGGACGCTGGGGAGTGCGCTATGGATCAACTGGTCGAACAGCTTTCTGTACGCTTTTCCACCCATTCCCCTGATTCCGGCGGTGCTCATCAAGCTGTCCCAGTCCAGGGTGCGGATGATCCTGATTGCCCCGGAATGGCCCAGGCAGTGGTGGTTCACGGACCTGCTTCACCGGTCTCTCCTTCCGCACATACAGCTGCCGCGCAGGCCGGACCTTCTCACGAAGTTCGGGGGGCAGATGTTGGACCCCAACCTCTCGTCTTTGAGTTTGGCGGCATGGCTCCTGAGATAGTGCAATATGGCCATTTAAATCTACCCGAAGATTGCATGGACATTCTGAAGGAGGCTAAGTGACCTTCCACTCGGACTTCCTATGCTTACAAGTGGAAGAGGTTCTGTATCTGGTGCAAGTCCAAGAACTATGACCCGACGACGTGCAAGGAAGACGTCATCCTTCCTTACCTTCTACATTTGGCGCAGTCTGGCCTTAATGTTCATTCCATTAAGGTTCATCTTGCTGCATTGACTGCCTACAGGAAATGCCCTTCACAGACTTCCTTCTTTCAGATCCCTGTGATCAAAGATTTTTGGAAGGCTTGAAGAAAGTATTCCCTCCTGTCCAGCTTCCTTCACCTTCATTGGAATTGAATGTGGTGCTGTCCAGATTGATGAAGGAGCCTTTTGAACCTATTCATAAGGCTTCGTTGCCGCACCTGTCCTGGAAGGCGGCGTTCCTCATGGCCATTACATCGGCCCGCAGTGTGAGCGAAATTCAGGCGTTGTTTTGCCAAGAACCTTATACTGTATTTCATGCTGCTAAGGTTGTTATGCGTACTCACCCTAAATTTCTTCCCAAAGTTATTTCTGATTTTCATGTCAACCAGACCATAACTTTGCCTACGTTTCTTCAGAATCCTTCATCTCCAGCGGAAAGGTCTTTACATTTCCTGGATGTTAGGAGGGTGTTGAAATTTTATCTGGATAAGACCAAAGATATTCGTAGGTCAGACCAATTATTTATCAATTATGGATCAGTCAGGACCGGTCTTGCTACCTCTAAGCAGTCCATCTCTAGGTGGATTGTGTCCTGCATACTACTGTGTTAATAAAAGGCTAATAAGACCTTAGGGGGTAAACCTAAGGCTCATTCCACCAGGGGCAAAGCTGCCATGACAGCTTTGCTCCGTAATGTTCCTATTGCAGAAATCTGCAAGGCGGCCACTTGGAAGTCGGTTCATACCTTTGCTAAGCATTACTGTCTGGACACTGATGCCAGGGCAGACGCTCAGGTTGGGCAGGCTTCGCTGCGAAATTTGTTCGCACAATAGTGGTGTTATTTCTCGTTTCTCCACCACCGCTTTGGTGTGGGGATGGGCTTGCCATTCTATTCACTAGATTATGACTATACACAGAGATCCCCTACTACAGAAGGAGTAGTTTCTGTCCTGTAACTCCAGTTCTGTAGTAGGGGTATCTCTGTTATAGTCATAAGCGCCCGCCCTCCTCCCCGGTGGAGAGAGATTTTCATGTAAGGGATGCTACAGGTCTGGCGTGTTACGCCTTCAAAAAGAACTGAAAGTAAAAGGGACCTGCAGTGCGTTCTGGGATACTGTGAAGTTCTGGAAAGTTCTCTTAAAGGCACAGTATCCTGTTCTGAGCCACATAATGGCAGCCTATGGGGCTTGTCTGTCCAGGTCTTCCTCTCTATCTTTCCAGAGGGGTTTTTGCTGCTGAGGCAAGGGAAATCTGGAAAGGCTTTGCTGTTTGTGGATTTTTGGTGGAATTTCTAGTTGAAGTACTGGACAGTGTAGCCTGGTTTTATAGGCTGCATTATCTGTCTTTAATTCCCTCTTAAGTGTCTGTGCAGTTCTGCATTTTTTCGACACTTTAAGAAATTATTTTTGATTGCTCCAGGGTCAACGCACATGGGCGGGACTATTCACTAGATTATGACTATAACAGAGATACCCCTACTACAGAACTGGAGTTACAGGACAGAAACTACTCCTTCCAGTTGCTGAGTTCCTATGCTCCCAGGGTGGCTGGTAGTATAACAGTCAAAGCAGCTAACTTGATGGTGAAGAAGTGAAATCTCTCTAATCTTCTGAGACGAGATGGAGAGAGAATGCAGACTTTCGGGTTGTAGTGCTCCTGAACAATGCAGATACACCATTGTAGTTGTCAAAGGTGTCTGTACAGCTTGTTGGCCTCTGGTCACACAAGTTGCTTCTTTAGCATTCTGGTCAATACGGCTGCACGTCTTTGTAGCTCTTGTACTGTTGCTCTCAATGATATCACCCGAGCAGGCTTTCAGTCAACTGAGCATTGTGCTGTACTCACCCTTGATCAAACGCCTGATCATCTCCTCACTAAGCAATAGTGTGTTTCCTACTACCAGGCAGATGACAGCAACTGGGACCCTCCAGCCATCAAGGGAGACAGTGGTAAGCATATTTATGTCCCTAGTGTAGGCAAAATGTCCTCTCAAACTCCAGGCAAATACAGTTTTTCTGCTCAAGAAGGCAAGCATCCTCCTTTGGGAAAACTGGACTGAAGACGTACTTCACCAAAAGGCGAGATTAATTCACCTAATGGAAGTATCCATGAGAAGAGAAGCAGATTCTGTGAGTTCCAACCTCCAGTTCTGATGTTAGCCTTGGCATTGTGGTGAACTCTGAACAAGGATGTTCCTCGCTACAGTTGTGATCCATGATCTTTGATCCTCAACATTCCTGGCCCCTAAACATCACCATTATTAATCGGAAGCCAATGTCTTTAGGGTTGTACAGAGAAATCATAATAATAATTATTTGTTGTTATAATTATTATTTAGTAGTAAAGATTTAATGAATTGCGGACCCTCCTTTGGTTTAGTTTGCACTCCCCTACAATTTTTTTTACAAAAAGTATTTTGAATTCTGTATGAGACAGAAAATCTTGAGTTTTTTTATTTTCTTTAGTTGTAAGGAAATCACTGGCCAGTTAGAAGTTGGAGAAGGAAGCATGTGTACATGTGCTTTACAAGAGTTTCCTCAACAGGCATGGCCAACTGTTGATCAACAGGTGTGATAAAGACTATTATGCTTTGTTTGAGCCCAAAGCAAATGAAACAACCGATCAATGGAAAGTAGTTGTTGTAAAGAAAATTCATCAAAAGTACTTCAAAAATGCTAATAACACGCTACAAATAAACCATTGAAGAAGCCAAGTGAATTAAAGACAAAAATGTAGCCGTACAGTGGTGTTTTATGGTGTGGGTTGGGAAATAAATTACAATTACAGGAGCCAATTAAATGCTGTGGAGGTTAAAAAAAAGTTGATGAATAAGAAAAAATCTGCTGTGGGTATCAAAGGCAGGTTCGCTCCCGATGGAATCAGGAAGGTGTGGTGTAGTGGAAAGTTACCTTTGTACTTAGAATCTTTTCAGGAACTCACTTCACTCAAATGAGAATAGGAGTGCAGTTGTTAGATTATTTTTTATATTTAATATTTTTTTTAATATTGAATGATTTAGGAGTATTTTGTACATCGATTTGCATTTCTTAAATTTTGAATAAAATGTAATGTCCTTTGCCCGAGACGATGGATGAGGAAAGCTAGAATTAGGTAAAAAGCTATGGTGAAAGTAGGTGCTCATAGAAGCTAAAGCCAGTATGTGATGACATCCTGGAAACGGTGTTGTGATTATGTCCCAGTCGCTTCTTTTGTAGGTGATTTTACTGAGCAATATACTTTGAAGTGTTTTTTTCTGGCCTGTTCTGTTCGTGCCTGAATGTCTTGGCCGTTTGTTCATGGGAAACTGCCATACAGTTCGATAATAGTCTTTAAAGTTCTTTGTCTTGGATTTCTCATAACATTGACGAAAAGAACAATTACATTTGCTCAGTGTTTTTGGTATTTTCGCAGATATATGATTATCAAGTGGAAAGATTTTCCAATGACAAAGTATAACATTGAAGTTCTCCACGTGGCACTAAAAGATGTTGCCAGTTTTGTGTCCCTTGTGTTAAGTACAGCACTTTAGAATACAACTCTTATAATTAAATGGCGTTTCAGTGGCCGTGAAAATATACAAATAATTCTGTACCACAAGAGATTGAGTGCCACAATGTTGTCATGAACTGCTTTCCTGGGTTGATTAGGAGCGTTTGGTAAACAGTTTAGTCACATGGCTCGTTGTGCCCTGGTGGTTAGTGAATATATTTGTCTTCTTCTGGTTGTACTTCTTTGTTAATAAATTAATTTGTCACAAGCTAACTCTTGACTGGCACAGTTGGTCTGTATTGTCAGGAAAGTTTGAGGCTTTCGTTCACATTAGTTAGGGATTCAAGGCAATAAGGGGACAAATATTGTAAATTGTATTTATATAGTGCTTACTACCCCTGATGAGGCGCCGAATCGCTTTTTGGCGAGTAGCATACTATTACGAAACCCAAAAAGATTTGTTGCGAATTAGTATAAGAAAATATGAAATTAATTTGAGTGGTGGACATGCAAGTTTGTTATTTGGGTTGAAAAGGATAGTGGAGGGATAGAAGAGGGAGAGGTTTCCATTTATATAGCGCTTGGTACCACTGATGAGGCATCAAAGTGTTTTTCGACGAGTAGCACGCTATTCTGGAATCCGAACCGGATTAGTGATGAATTAGTATAGAGAAATATGAAATTAATTTGAGCCGTGGACATGTCAGTCTGTTAGTTGGATTGAAAAGGACAGTGGAGGGATAAAGGAGGGAGGGGTCTAGAAAGTCTTTGTTTGGAGATCATAGCAGCAGGAGGAGGTTTGGAATGAGTAGAGGGGAAGTCCGAAGGAAGGGTTTAGAAAGGCTTGTTTAGGATATCTGTATAGTACAAGAGGTTTGAGGTGATTTAAGGGAGGGGTAGAGATGGGAAGAGTCTAGAAAGCGTCATATTAGTCAGCGGAGGTAGAGGATAAATTGAAAGAGGTATAGGGTGAGAAATAGGGTAGTCCATTAGAGAGTTGAAGATTGAGGTTTGGATTAAATCAGAGTTGAAGTAGAGGATATATTGAGAGAAATTAGGTGATATATAGGGTGGTGAATTGGAGATGCTGAATTAGTAGTAAAGTAATAAATATAAAGGTGCATAAGTACATGGAAGGTATTTATGTATATGTAAGGTAATATATTGAAGAAAAAGGTTGCCCCCAGGTAAGCCGCACTCTAGGAAGGTCAGTGAAGATCAGGGAAAGATGGGATGTGCCCTTCTGCGTCTTTGAATCCCGACGAGTTTCGAGCAAGCGCTCTTCTTACCAGGGACACTAAGTAACTGCCAGCATTTGAGTATTCCAGTACCTCCCTTTTATATAAACAAGCTCAGGTGAGCACATCAAAGAGTATTCTGGGACTTGAAGTCCTTTTAAAATATCATCACCTCGTTGGGCTGCCGGTGGCTTGCAGTGGTGAAAACAGAGTCTGGAACACACACCAACACTGCCCCCCAGTATTCACAATCACCTTCCTCCTCCATATCACGCTGAAGCATGTAACAGCTATGGATCCGCCCCTCAGTGGCGGTGCAGGCTCGCGACCGGGCAGGCTGCAATATTTGGAAGAAAAAGGCTGCCCCTAGGTAATATATCTAGATTTAAGTTGTATTAAATAAACTCACTTTCAAGTGTTGCTGTACTTTGGTCTTGTTCCTCTCTAAGGGCATGCAATTCCTCTATAACATGCAATATCTCTATAAAGCAGGACATGAAGTACGTTATCCCATATATATATCAGGCCATGTTGCCGCATTAGGAGAAGCCTTAGTCAGATCAATTGCTTTCAAGACTATAAAATGCCAAATACCAAAGCTTTAGGAATCTGTGCAGATATTAACAATCAGTCAAATTGGCTTTATTTCGATATGTATCTTAAAAAGCAATACATTACAGTGGGGATAAAAAGATAAAAGCCTAGCCATAAAATACAATCATGCGAAATAAAATACAAATGGTGGCAATAAATTACATAAAATGGTCTTACAAGATGACCTAAATTAAACAATATACATTAGCCTTTTTGACCTAATCATACACGTCCATGCTACGAACTTCGCTATACCACAGACAAATAGGGGCCGTGTATCAGATTTCAAAATTCGCAAAGCCACACTATAATGTCTGGTGCCCAACTCTTTGCACAAGGGTTTTAACCACCTAGTGCGGGGAGGTTTATAGGTGAGGCATTCAAACAAAAGGTGGGGCACCGACTCAATCCTAGAAGGGCAAAAAGGGCAGGAAGATACAGTTTGTGCCGGGATCTTCCAGCATGCAGTCAGTTCTCCCACGGGGAGGATGCCTATTCTAAATTAAAAATATGAAGCCCTATCTCTAGGTATTAAAATAATGTCAAGATAGGGTTCCCGGAGGGCTACATCCTTCACTATTAAAAATTCTGTGGCGGATTTGCATAATTTGGGATCAATGTTTCTCCTATTCGTAACCCAATTCCAATACACTCTTTTTAGAGCTAACTTGGGAGGGTCGCACATAGACTGCCAAGCCTCTCCAAGACCCAACTCACCTAGCAAATGCTTTACATCCATTAGCCACCTTATTTTTGACCAGCCAGACATAGATAGTATTTCCTTCAGCCCCTCTGCATAGCTGTCAAGTTCAGGGACCCTCCAAATGCGGGCCCAGAGAAGAAGGGGTCTCAGTCTGGCCTGGTCTTCAATGGAACGACAGCCCATGTCCAAGAGCAGTGGGAGAGTGGGGGTACTATTGGGGAGACGCATCAAGTCCTTCAAAAATGTATTTTCTGAACAGGATAGCTGGTCTACATTCTGTGCTCCCCAGAGCTCTGCCCCATATAGCGCCGCACTAACGCCTCTTGCTAGGTAAATATCTAACAACAGGGCGATAGGTTTAAAAGTGGATAATCTCTGTTCCTTAAGGAGAGCCCCCACCACCCTTTTGTGACTTAATAGCATTTTTTGGAGATGACTGTTCCATCTCATGGTGTCAGAGAGGCGGATACCTAAGTAGTCAAACTCCTTAACTCTTTCTAGGGTTACCATATTCAGTACTGGTGGCCGCCCACGTTTTTTAGGAGGGTTCAGGACCAAATATTTTGTTTTTTCAGTATTGATCTTTAGGCCCCTAGTCTCACAAAAAGATTGGAAGCTGTCAAGGAGGCTCTGCAGACCAGCCGGGGATTTAGAAATCAAAAGGGTCTCATCTGCAAATAATAAAGTGGGTATTCTCCTCCCCGCCAGGGAAGGTGCGTCAGCAGGATTTTTTAAAAGATGCTCCACCACTCCGTTCACATATAATGAGAACAGAATGGGGGCAAGGACGCACCCCTGGCGGGCCCCTCTATTTACTGTTATTCGAGCGGTCTTTTGGCCCTGGTTGCCCCACCGGACCAGTGCAAAATTTTCAGTGTGGAGCTTTATTATTAGTGACAGTAAATATGGAGGCAATCACAAATCAAACAATACCCTCCATAGACGCCCCCAGGGCACTAGGTCAAAGGCCGTAAGTCGATGAACGCGATATACAGACTGCCTTTGCCCAGTATAACCACCTTCCAATATAACATCAGCAGTCGAAACAACTGCTCAATGGTCCCGGTGCCCGACCTAAAGCCTGCTTGAAAGTCAGACAGGATCTTATTTTCTTCTGCCCACTGGAGCACCCTCCCAAGGACTACCTTCCCTGCGACTTTTTGTGATGAATCAATTAAACTTATGGGATGAATCAATTAAACTTGCTGGGTCGTCCCGTCCTCCTTTTTTAAAGATTGGGACGACCTCCGCACCCATCTAGGATTCTGGGAGTGTAGCACCATAATAGGTTGCATTAAGCAGTGATGCAATAAGGATGCCCCAATCTGGCAAGTTAAGGCGAAGCAGATCCCCCGGTATACCATCCGGCCCTGCGGCTTTATTGGGTACAAGAGATTTGATGGTACTCTCCACTTCTTTAGCAGTAAATGCTAAACCCTCCCTCAGCCCTGGGGTGCCTAATGATGGTAGTGAAATAAGGCCTAACCCATCTTCCTCAGTGGTAGTATGAAGGCGGGAGAAATGCTCAAACCATGATACCTCAGGAATATTACATGTAATAAGTGAGTCAGTGGGCCTATTCCTTGATCTCACTAAGTCCCAAAAGCCCCTAGAATCCCTCCTTAGACTAGCCGCTTTCAGGTCACACCAAAACTGATTCTCCCACCCCTTCTTAGCCTCACTAATAGCAGCCCTATACCTCTTCCTGGCGACACTAATCAACCCGATTTCCTTTGTTTTGACTGCATTAATTAATTCCCTTTTTGCTCTCCGACAGGCGTGAGAATACCATTCTGGATTGCCCTTGGGGCGACCCCGTTCCCCTACTTTGCCATGTCGACTGGCTATAGTAAAAAGATCTCCCAAAGTTTTAATAGTGTGGCAAAAGAGAGAAGATACCTCCTGGGTGTTTATATTAATGGACTTCAACCTAATTAAAGTTTTGGACACGATCGACCCTATTTCTAATACCTTCCCCTCATCGATGGCAAACTTGTTCCATTTCAGGCGTCTCCCGCAATTCGAGGGACAGACTTCATCTGTCAACCTAGACACAAGAGGCGCCTGAGGAACTTTATCCACTTTCCATATGGGAGACCGGGACAGAATGAGTGGGTTGTGGTCGCTGTCCGTAGATGGTAAAACTACCATGTCCAACAGGTAGGCCCAAAGCTTAAAGTCCAGCAAGATGTAATTAATTCGGGACGAATGGCCAACCCTGTTGAACGTATGAGCACCACAGGGGTCAGCGACTGTTCTCCCATTTGCTGCCCTTAGCCCATACTCCAATGTGAGGGCATTTAATTGTACCTCTCGTTGGGACCACCGCTTAATGGGTGGAATACCTCTCCTGGTATCCTTGTCTATGGTACCCAAAATGAAATCTGCTGCCAGAGGCTCATAAGAGCAATTAAAATCACTGGCAAGCAAAAGGTAGGCATTGGGACTACGTGTTCTAAGTTCGTCCTCGAGGGCCCCTAGAGTCGGTGAAGACAGGCCCCCATTGGGGCCACTAACATAAATATTGAAGATCTTCACGGACTGCCCTCTGAGGGGCCCTCTCACTGAAAGCCTCTGCAAGTCAGGAGACTTGGTTACTATGTGTGTGATCTGACAGCCCAGTGAGATACTAACCCAAGCAAGCAGGCTGCCAGATGGACGATCCCTCCCTGAGGGTGAGGCAACAGCAGGAACAAAGTAGGTCATATAACCTACCTTATATTGTGGTTCCAAACACCATGTCTCCTGGAAGATGCATATTTCAAAAGACTCTATGAAAGTGTTCCACTCAGGTACTTCTGAGTTTCGGGAAATGCCCGCTATATTCCAGCTGACAATTTTCAGATCGTGATCAATTGTCACTTGCTCGGCTAGGGGTCTCTGCGTGCCCGGACTTGACTCTGAACCAGACTCCTTTGCTACGCCCTCCACCCCTACCAGTACGCTAGAGGCAGTCGGACTTAGACCTCCGGGTACAATCATGTTCGAGGCATGTGGGCTGCTGAATTCATATCTGTGCATAGATCGCCGCCTAGTGTTGGGTCCGGATGATTGCACATTGTTGTCCTGGAAGAGTCTTCGAAGTATCACGAGATAGGTGGCTCCTCCCCTGGACTACAGTGCGCATGGGCATCGCCTCCATCCCCAGATTGTTTTTTTTCCGCCATTTGGTTCGGATGTGTTTCGGTTCCCTCTGTCGGAATCGATAGTTGTTTAACTTTCCTTGCTTGAGACCAAAAGGTCTTTAGGATTAGCGTCGGTATTGTCCATCGTTCGGGTTGTTTATTCCTCAGCTCCGAACTCTTGCTGCCCTTCCGCGTGCTGTCGGCGCGGACGGGCCTACACGACGCTCCAGACTACTTAACATGGAACGAACTCCGTTTAAGAGGTGCCCGGTGTGCACCTCAAAGTATTCACACCTCGACGTGCACCCAGTGTGCAACAAGTGTTTGTCGCCGGACCACGATGAGGCCAGGTGTATGGCCTGCTCGAAGTTCCGGTGTAAGAAGACTCTCAAGCTCCGTCGGGCCGCTAGACTCTAGGCCCAGTTATCAGCGCCCCCGCCAGACAACATCTTCGAGGAAGACGTTACCGACGACACCGTCTTACAAGTTTCGGACTCCAGCCCGGCGTCAGAGGATGCAAGCTACGACGCGGGGGACGAGGAGTTTGAGGAAGTCGTCGGAGAGGTAGGGGACGACGACGGGGCCATTGCCACCGTGGAGGATAGCTCAGAGGAGGAGCATCCTCAGACTGACTCAGGGGTCAATCCCCATTATACGGCCCAGGTCGAGGGATCGCCTTCGGGCCTTACCCAAGACCTCAATACTCGTCCCACGACCCCGCCTCCGGGCCCGGCCACGGACATTGGTGATGCGCCACTCCCGGTAAAGAAACCGAAAGTGAAACCGTCAGGGTCCACACGAACGGTATCGAAACCGAAAGTGAAAGTCGCACTGGTGGGACAGAAGGCTCCTGAGGCCTCAGCGCCTAAAAGGTCCAAAATGGCCGACGACATCATGAGCCAAGCCAAGATGGCCGACCCGAAGACCTCGGTGTCGAAGCCGAAGGCGAAGACGACCGACGCGGCCGCGTCGGCGCCGAAGATGGTCGAGGTCGATGACCCGAAAAAAGCCTCGAAGAAGCGTCAAGACGACCCCAAAGCTCTGGCTGCGCCGATTCCAGTCGTCAAGGCCAAGGGTGGTGATGTGTCGGCTCCGAAGACCATGCCTTTGATCGCCGACCCTATTCCGGACTCGGGGGAATCGCTCGGGCCGGGCCAGCCCTCCCCGTCCTTAAACCAAAAAGGTCACGTAATCCCTTCAACGTATTCGGAAGGACGCATTGGCTCCCGAACCGAAGGATGTGGTGCCGAAGCCTCCACAGAAGCCGGCAAAGGCGCAGGCGCCGATCCGCTTCACGCTGCCGCCGAAGACGACGCCAAAGGCTTTCGCTCCAGGACAGGGGGCCGGGGTGCCCTTGAAGCTGGTGTCGACGCCTAAAGCGTCATTGGTAGTGCCGAAGCCTCGGCTCCAGCCACTCGCGGACGAGGAGCGTCGAGAGGTTGTCATCGAGGCCAACACAGGCAAACTCTCTCTCCTTAAAAGGAAGATCACCCCGGAGCCAGTGTTAGAACATTTTCGTATTCCACTCAAAAAGAAGTTGGACTCTGCGGGTACTTCTGCCCCTATGGAGCCTGCATCTCCACAAAATCTAGAACTCTCACCAACTCATTCCAACGCTGGGGAAGGTGACGGAGATGAGGTGGACGAGTACAATTATCCAGCGTACTCGGATCCAGAGGAGGTCAATGAACCTTGGTCTGCTGGAGGCGACCCTGAGGACCCTCAGTCAGGTCACGAACCGCAGCTTTTTGCAGCGAAAACTTCTCCAACAGAGGACTCTGCAGCCTTCAACGCTCTAATTGAGAGAGCTGCGGCTAATCATGATGTCGACCTCCATGCGGACCCAGTGGATGTCGATTTTCTGTTTGACACTTTCTCAGTGGCTGAAAAGTCGGTCAAGACATTGCCTATGCTCAAGGGAGTGCTGAAGCACGCGCCAGAGCTTTTCAGGGAGCCCACTCGGGCGCGAGTCATCCTCGTATTGACAAGAAATACAAGGCAGCGCCCACTGACCCAACGTACATCAAGGGACACTTGCCACTGGATTCTTTGGTTGTAGCCAACGCACGCAAGCGGGCAAACTCGCAGACCACGGGTGATGCTCCTCCCCCAGACAAAGAATCGAAAATCTTTGAAGCCTCAGGAAAACGTATTGCTGCGCAGGCAGCTAATATTTGGCGCATTTCAAACACGCAGGCCTTACTTGCACGCTACGCTAGGGCGCACTACGACACCCTAGAAACACTTCTGCAGCACTTACCTGATCAGTACAAAGAGGGAGCTGAAATGTTAATTCAGGAGGGGAAGCTAATCACCAATGCTTCCATTAAGTGTGCACTGGACGTGGCTGATACCGCCTCCAGGGCTATCAACACTAGCGTGTTACTGCGTAGGCATGCATGGCTTAGAATATCAGGCTTCAAACCAGACATACAGACAACCATCTTAAATCAAACGGTTAATCCAGACCACCTGTTTGGCCCTGAAGTGGATGCAACCCTTGAAAAGATGAAAAAAGACACGGACACTGCCAAGTCTATGGGGGCCCTCCAGTCCCAGCAGTTTCGGGGTGGTTCCTTTCGCCGCTCCAATAACAGAGGCACCTCAAGGGTCAGGCATCGCAATCCACGCAGTACTATAAAAGCAACACCCAGACCTCATACACCAACAAGGGTAGAGGTGGTTACAGGGGCAACAACGTCAAAGGCAGGGGACGTGGAAACAACAGCTCCAGGTCCTCCACCACCAACAAACAGTGACGCCTTGTCACTGCCCCCCGACCACACAACACCGGTCGGGGGGAGACTCCAGCAGTTCCTGTCCGCGTGGAAATCCATCACCACGGACAGGTGGGTCAAATCTCTTATCCAGTACGGTTACTGTCTGGAACTTACTTCCACTCCACCAAACATACCTCCAAAAAGCCGTCCTATGTCCGGCGAGCACTTGCACTTGTTGCAGCAGGAGGTCAAAGTCATGCTGCAAAAAGGGGCAATAGAGCTCGTGCCACTGCAAGAAAGGGGAACAGGAGTTTACTCTCTGTACTTTCTAATCCCCAAAAAGGACGGATCCCTCAGGCCCATCCTGGACCTCAGGCCCCTCAACTGGTACATTCTGTCAGAGCACTTCCATATGCTCACGTTGCAGCAGGTTCTCCCTCTGCTTCAGCAAGGGGACTTCCTGGCTACGCTGGATCTCAAGGATGCATACTTTCACATTCCCCTGCATCCTTCGCACAGGAAGTACCTCAGATAAACAATTCAAGACCAGCACTACCAGTTCAGGGTTCTGCCTTTCGGGGTCACCACAGCGCCAAGAGTTTTCACAAAGTGCCTGGCGACTGTGGCGGCGCATCTACGGCGCCAGAACATCCACGTTTATCCATATCTGGACGACTGGCTCATTCAGGCAAAGTCAGAACAGCAGTGCGCCGACCACGTGTCCCGCACCATTCATCTCCTGCACGATCTGGGATTCTCGCTGAATTACCCAAAATCCCATCTCCAACCCGCCCATATACGACAGTATCTGGGCGCGACAATAGACACTCTGGCAGCCACTGCGCAGCCAAATTCAGTGAGAATCGCCAGTATCCAGACGCTGTTACAACGATTCAGACCTCAGCACTCGCTTCCAGCGAAGGTGTTCATGCAGTTGATAGGCATGATGGCCTCCTGCATCTCCATTGTCCCGCACGCGAGACTACACATGCGCCCGCTTCAGGAGTGCCTAGCACGTCGGTGGACTCAGGCTCACGGGCAACTAACAGACCTAGTGTTGGTGAGCGGTCGGGCGTACAACTCTCTGCATTGGTGGAATCCACAAAACCTTTGCAAGGGCCGACCGTTCCAGGAGCCTGTGCCACAGATTATCCTGACGACGGACGCTTCTCTCCAAGGATGGGGAGCGCATGTACTCCACTACACAGTGCAGGGACTATGGACACTACAGCAAAGGAAGATGCACATCAATGTATTGGAACTGATGGCGATCTTCATGGCCTTGAAGGCATCCAAAGTACATCTGTGCAACAAGGTCCTGTTGATCCGGACGGACAACATGACGGCCATGTACTACATTCAGAAGCAGGGAGGCACACACTCTCCGCAGCTGTCTCCTCTGGCTCAGAGCATGTGGAAGTGGGCCATTCAGAGGAACATCTTCCTCATGGCGGAGCATCTCCCAGGCAAGAACAATCAGATGGCGGACCTGCTCAGCAGGCACAGCCACCAAATGCACGAGTGGGAGATACATCCATCAGTACTCCAACCGTACTTCCAAAGGTGGGGTCATCCAGAGATAGACCTGTTCGCCACAAGGGAGAACGCAAAATGCCAAAGCTTCGCCGCCAGGTTCCCACACCCGCAATCACAGGGCAATGCGATGTGGATGAACTGGTCAGGCAGATTTGCGTACGCTTTTCCCCCAGCACCTCTGATACCGCTGGTGGCACGCAAGCTCAGGCAGCACTCGATGACTCTCATCCTGGTTGCTCCAACGTGGGCTCGCCAGCCATGGTACACCACGTTTCTGGAACTTTCCGTGGTACCGCATCAAAGGCTTCATCTCACACCCAGCCTTCTGACGCAGAGCCATGGCGACATTCAGCACCCAGATCCGCAACAGCTCAACCTGGCGATCTGGCTCCTGAAGTCCTAGAGTTTGGCTACCTCAATCTTCCCCCCGATTGCATGGACATCATTCGGGAGGCAAGGAAGCCCACGACTAGAGCATGTTATGCGGCTAAATGGAAGCGGTTTGTCGTTTATTGTGTAAACCACAGCATTGACCCGCTGGATGCTTCCATTCAGAACATCATTTGTTACCTGTTCCATCTGTACCAATGCAATTTGGCGTATTCTTCCATCCGCATTCATCTGTCTGCTATGGCCGCATACCTCCAGAATAGGCAACACCTATCACTTTTCAAGGTTCCTGCTATCAAGGCATTTCTGGAAGGACTCAAAAGGGTCATTCCACCACGGACACCACCAGCTCCAGAATGGAACCTCAATGTGGTTCTTACAAGGCTGATGGGTCCTCCCTTTGAGCCACTACACTCTTGTGAGCTTCAGTTTCTGACTTGGAAGGTGGCTTTCTTAGTAGCAATTACATCGCTACGGAGGGTTAGTGAGTTACAGGCACTCACCATCCAAGAACCCTTTTTCCAAGTACATGCTAACAGGGTGGTGCTCCGCACTAACCCTAAATTTCTACCCAAAGTTGTATCTCAATTCCACATAAACCAGACAATTGAGTTGCCAGTGTTTTTTCAAAACCCTGAATCACTGGCGGAGCGGATGATCCACACCCTTGACGTTAAAAGAGCGTTAATGTACTACATTGACAGGACAAAGGATTTTCGAAAGACCAAGCAACTTTTCGTTGCATTTGCCTCACACCACAAGGGTAACGCTATTTCCAAAGCTGGTATTGCTAGGTGGATCGTGAAATGCATTCAGATCTGTTACGCTAAAGCTAAACGCACTCTCACAATTCCACCAAGAGCCCACTCCACCAGAAAGTTGGGGGCCTCTATGGCTTTCCTTGGGAACATTCCCTTAGAGGATATTTGTAGAGCAGCCACATGGTCTACCACACATACTTTTACTAAACATTACTGTGTAGACGTGCACTCTAAACAGCAGGCAGCTGTTGGTCAGGCTGTTCTCAAAACACTTTTTCAAACTGCTGCAGCTGGCACGGCGGCCGCCAATAATAGGAGGACTGCTATGTATTCTATGCACAGATATGAATTCAGCAGCCCACATGCCTCGAACTGCAAATGCTACTTACCAGTATGCATCTGTTCTTGGCATGTAGGGCTGCTGACATTCATATCGCCCGCCCTCCTCCCCGGCGCCTGTAGCAGCTGCAGTATTCATATTTATATATGCTCATAGCATGGGCATCACTCACATAGTTCACTCCATCTCGGCCAATGGCTAAAAACAATCTGGGGATAGAGGCGATGCCCATGCGCACTGTAGTCCAGGGGAGGAGCCACCTATCTCGTGATACTTCGAAGACTCTTCCAGGACAACAATGTGCAATCATCCGGACCCAACACTAGGCGGCGATCTATGCACAGATATGAATGTCAGCAGCCCTACATGCCAAGAACAGATGCATACTGGTAAGTAGCATTTGCAATGCAGTAAACCAGAGGAGAGAGCAGTAGATGATTCATGAGGACAGAGAGACCCCTTGACCTCATGACTAATCGTACCGCAGTTCATAGGTACTACAGAAATGGCAGTCAGTTTTTTAATAGGTTTATGGCCATCACGTCAACAGCCCCACCATTGCCGATAAGAACTAGGGCCCATGTTCTGACACATCAAATTAAAGGGTGGTTTTAAAATGGGATGGGTAAAGTGATCATCAGATTACCCTCCCCAGGAGTGATATGCATGGTTCTGCCATTGGGTCTGGGGCACTTGTTGTGGATAAAAATGCCCCAAGCCAAGTGCTCTTATTCCACTATTATCGGGCTCATGATAATAATTACAAATGAAGTTTACGGCGTGCGTATCCCGAAAGTTAACTAGGATGCAATCGCCTGGGACATCCTTAGCTCTTGTACCCACCCAGCCAACTCTTCTAGCGAACAGAACTTTTCCATCTATTTGTCTGGTCAGAGGCCTGTTGTTATTTAGCCAATATGTAGTCTTGTTTTTGAGTTCAGAGTATGATTCTGTTTTACCAGGCAGTAGCCGAGGAACAAGTATAAAGAGGATCCCTGGAAAGCGAAATTCATTCACTCCTTCATACTAGAAACAATCCCTGGTCATAAACTATTTTATACCGTTCACAGACTTTTTTTTATTAAAAAAAACATAAATAGATAAAACACAATGCATTACATAATAAATTTTGTCATTTAAAAACAAGGAGAATAACAATCCATACAGTGAATAAAAATCAAAATTGCAAACTAATTCATCAATGTATACAAGTAAATCAGCACAAAGAGTAGCACATTTAAAGGTGTCAACAGATCCTAACCACATACATCACAATTAAGTCTAAGGAAAAAAATACCGCTCATATGAATCCAAAGTGAAACCCCCAAGAGTCAAGAACAACCGTTTCTAATACTAATTGTAAGATTCATAAAGCCCTTATAGTATTTTTGAAACAAATATCGTTTTTAGGTCTCGCCTGTCGATGCGCATGCGCATCGAGCTTGCGAGACTATGGGGGCTTATACAGACTTTAACCAACTTGCAAGGAATCGTGGCGATTCCTTGCAGTGCCCGTGAAAGTCAAGCTCAATGCGCATGCGCATTGAGCTTAAAAGCGCGTGCACATGCCCCCAGCCGCCTGCCTTGCATGTCTTTTCCCTCAGGCGCACTCCTCCCACACCCCCGCTCCGCCCCCTCCCCTGCCTGCCGTGTCGCATTTCGAATCGCCGTCTGTTCCCTCAGCCGCACTCCAGGCCCCTGCTGCTTTCACACCCTCTCCCCGCTCCGCCCCCTCCCCTGCCCGCCGTGTCGCATTTCTCCTCCCCCCTCCCCTTCTTTGCCTTTCCTCCGTCTTGTTTTTTTTTTACCCGCTCCGCCCCCTCCCTTTTCCCCTGAGTCACTGACCAGAGGACTCTTCACCATGTCTTCACCTCTATGAACAAGGTACTGTTTTAAAAAATATATTTTACGGCACTGCTTGTATTCCGTGCCCTTCCTTACGTAGTTAGGCTGAAACGTCATTCTGACTCTGCCTTAATCCTATATTCGCCTGACTCCTTGCGTCTGCTTCTACCCTTGTCTGTGCTTCTACGCTGCCCGACTCCTGAGTCTGCCCCACCGTTATCCTGACTTCTGCGTTCGCATCTTGCCCAGTGCGACATCACAGTCAGCTGCTGGAGCTCCCGCAGCGTTCCCGTTGTGCATTCATTGCTGGACCTTAGCGTATCTTTCACGCACGGTCATCTCGGCATTTCGGTGACACGCACACCAATTATTGAATAAGCAATTATTCAATAAGCCTCAAGCTGCATGTTACATTTCAATGACACGCACACCTTTCATAAGGCAAAACAAATCATTTTCCAGCATGTCGCTTTTTGGTGACACGCACACCATTAATGTATATGTTTATCCTGAGTGTTCTTGCTTTTCAGTGACACGCACATCTACAACTTAATAGCAGTCCACGGTTTAAAGTGTGTGCTGCTTTTCGGAGATACGCACTCCCACAAGATTTTAAAAAAACAAATAAAACTAAGGAATAAGTAAAAAAAAATAACACATTACTTCAACCATGTATCATCCTGCGGTGTTCACTTCTTTAGGACATTGTCATTATAATTGCTCACAACAATTCACTAACTGCACAAGTAAGAAATATATATAACAATGTTGCAAAGCATTATACCACCACCTTCATTTTGTCCTAACACGAATGCCAGTGTAGACTGGGAACTTTTGAAAGAAAGCTTTGAAGCATACATGGCAGCTATTGATGGTTAAGAGTTCACTTATAAAAAAGAAATATGCATTATGCCGCCATTGTCTAGGCTCGGAAGGCAGAAAAATATTCAAGCAGTTACTACAGCAATCCATATTAGAGGAAGGTGATGCAGTGGATGAGTATTTGTCTGCTTTAAGGATGTTGGACTTGAGGTTCAAACCTCACAAGAATGTTATCTTAGGACAATAAGTTTCACAAGCGTCATCAACTGCCTAGCGAACCAATTGAAACTTATGAAGGGTCTTCTGACTATAAAGAACTCGAAGGAAAACTGATTTGTGATCAAATAGTTGAACAGACCAACAATAAAAATAGAAAAAAATAAAAAGGTTCTGCTTACCACGCCTAACCTCACATTACACAAAGCAGTTGAATTGGCAGCTCGCATAGAAAGCACTGCTTCTTAAATGTCTCAAATGTCTTTAACAAGTGAAACTTCTAAAAGCGTACCATCCGTTGTGAGTTTTTGTTATCAAAAGAAAGATGACCAAGAAATGCTAATTTTTTTGTTCTTGGTGTGGAAATGACAACCCGTCGATGCGCATGCGCATCGAGCTTGCGAGACTATGGTTTTGATTTAGCATTTGTTTTCGAAGCATTACGCAGCCATGTTCTTGGTTTATTTAAATTTGGACGCAATGTTGTCAGTCTCATCTATATGTAACTTGTTATGGGATATGAGCAGATTTTAAGCAGATTGTAACTTGGTGCGGTAATTGTTTTTTATGACGACGCTCTGATGTGCATTTTGTGGCAATGCTGTGACCAAGGCTCATGTCTGCACTTGTTCTGTTGTGTTTTATGACGTCCAGGGTTATTTTTGTACTTGGGTTATTGTTTACTCGCAATGAACAGGGTCAGAAAGGTCTTTGTTCACATCTCTGTGGTTGTGGTTTGTAGAATTCCAGGCATCGGACAAGTAAATCAGCACAAAGAGTAGCACATTTAAAGGTGTCAACAGATCCTAACCACATACATCACAATTAAGTCTAAGGAAAAAAATACCGCTCATATGAATCCAAAGTGAAACCCCCAAGAGTCAAGAACAACCGTTTCTAATACTAATTGTAAGATTCATAAAGCCCTTATAGTATTTTTGAAACAAATATCGTTTTTAGGTCTCGCCTGTCGATGCGCATGCGCATCGAGCTTGCGAGACTATGGGGGCTTATACAGACTTTAACCAACTTGCAAGGAATCGTGGCGATTCCTTGCAGTGCCCGTGAAAGTCAAGCTCAATGCGCATGCGCATTGAGCTTAAAAGCGCGTGCACATGCCCCCAGCCGCCTGCCTTGCATGTCTTTTCCCTCAGGCGCACTCCTCCCACACCCCCGCTCCGCCCCCTCCCCTGCCTGCCGTGTCGCATTTCGAATCGCCGTCTGTTCCCTCAGCCGCACTCCAGGCCCCTGCTGCTTTCACACCCTCTCCCCGCTCCGCCCCCTCCCCTGCCCGCCGTGTCGCATTTCTCCTCCCCCCTCCCCTTCTTTGCCTTTCCTCCGTCTTGTTTTTTTTTTTACCCGCTCCGCCCCCTCCCTTTTCCCCTGAGTCACTGACCAGAGGACTCTTCACCATGTCTTCACCTCTATGAACAAGGTACTGTTTTAAAAAATATATTTTACGGCACTGCTTGTATTCCGTGCCCTTCCTTACGTAGTTAGGCTGAAACGTCATTCTGACTCTGCCTTAATCCTATATTCGCCTGACTCCTTGCGTCTGCTTCTACCCTTGTCTGTGCTTCTACGCTGCCCGACTCCTGAGTCTGCCCCACCGTTATCCTGACTTCTGCGTTCGCATCTTGCCCAGTGCGACATCACAGTCAGCTGCTGGAGCTCCCGCAGCGTTCCCGTTGTGCATTCATTGCTGGACCTTAGCGTATCTTTCACGCACGGTCATCTCGGCATTTCGGTGACACGCACACCAATTATTGAATAAGCAATTATTCAATAAGCCTCAAGCTGCATGTTACATTTCAATGACACGCACACCTTTCATAAGGCAAAACAAATCATTTTCCAGCATGTCGCTTTTTGGTGACACGCACACCATTAATGTATATGTTTATCCTGAGTGTTCTTGCTTTTCAGTGACACGCACATCTACAACTTAATAGCAGTCCACGGTTTAAAGTGTGTGCTGCTTTTCGGAGATACGCACTCCCACAAGATTTTAAAAAAACAAATAAAACTAAGGAATAAGTAAAAAAAAATAACACATTACTTCAACCATGTATCATCCTGCGGTGTTCACTTCTTTAGGACATTGTCATTATAATTGCTCACAACAATTCACTAACTGCACAAGTAAGAAATATATATAACAATGTTGCAAAGCATTATACCACCACCTTCATTTTGTCCTAACACGAATGCCAGTGTAGACTGGGAACTTTTGAAAGAAAGCTTTGAAGCATACATGGCAGCTATTGATGGTTAAGAGTTCACTTATAAAAAAGAAATATGCATTATGCCGCCATTGTCTAGGCTCGGAAGGCAGAAAAATATTCAAGCAGTTACTACAGCAATCCATATTAGAGGAAGGTGATGCAGTGGATGAGTATTTGTCTGCTTTAAGGATGTTGGACTTGAGGTTCAAACCTCACAAGAATGTTATCTTAGGACAATAAGTTTCACAAGCGTCATCAACTGCCTAGCGAACCAATTGAAACTTATGAAGGGTCTTCTGACTATAAAGAACTCGAAGGAAAACTGATTTGTGATCAAATAGTTGAACAGACCAACAATAAAAATAGAAAAAAATAAAAAGGTTCTGCTTACCACGCCTAACCTCACATTACACAAAGCAGTTGAATTGGCAGCTCGCATAGAAAGCACTGCTTCTTAAATGTCTTTAACAAGTGAAACTTCTAAAAGCGTACCATCCGTTGTGAGTTTTTGTTATCAAAAGAAAGATGACCAAGAAATGCTAATTTTTTTGTTCTTGGTGTGGAAATGACAACCCGTCGATGCGCATGCGCATCGAGCTTGCGAGACTATGGTTTTGATTTAGCATTTGTTTTCGAAGCATTACGCAGCCATGTTCTTGGTTTATTTAAATTTGGACGCAATGTTGTCAGTCTCATCTATATGTAACTTGTTATGGGATATGAGCAGATTTTAAGCAGATTGTAACTTGGTGCGGTAATTGTTTTTTATGACGACGCTCTGATGTGCATTTTGTGGCAATGCTGTGACCAAGGCTCATGTCTGCACTTGTTCTGTTGTGTTTTATGACGTCCAGGGTTATTTTTGTACTTGGGTTATTGTTTACTCGCAATGAACAGGGTCAGAACGGTCTTTGTTCACATCTCTGTGGTTGTGGTTTGTAGAATTCCAGGCATCGGACTGTATCGTTTTACTTTTGATCTTCATGTTGTGTTCTCCTCTGATCTTTTTTCCAGCACTTCTCTTGCACTAAAACAGAAATTCGACGGATTCGCTTGTTAAAATGTGAGAACTATTGCATTTTGTTCATGCATTTACCAGGGTCTCTGCACCAACTGTAATTTGAGCGGCAATGCCCCTATTTCTTTACACCCATTATTTTACTCGTTATAGCAAGTACATAGCTGAATTTGAACAGACTCGTTCTTTTATTAGATGAATACATCTAAGTCACGTACATACAAAACATGTTGCTTTACAAATGCTATAGGTGTCACATTTGAAAAAGTTTAAAGTATTGGCATTGTAAATGACAAAGCTATTAATTTGGCTATTTTCAAGACCAACACATTAAAAAAAATTGTCATTTACAAAACCAATAGATCCAACTTTTCTAATGCGAGACCTATTGCATTTCCAATGCTTGTTTACTTTTGATCTTATACCAGAGATTTACTAGGCTTGAATTCTATAAACAAAGAAAATGCGTCTACGCGTTTCGGTGTCTCTGCCTTTGGATATCGGCACACCTTCCTCAGGACAAAATCGAAGTCCCTTGGGGTTGCAATCATGTATCCTTCCTGTGTATAAGAAAAGGATTGGTTCAATACATTTTCAGGACAATTCTGATTACAAGAGAAGACGATACCTATTTCTATGGTGTTGTTATTCCTACATACATTGTACTCTATATACTATTTAAGATGCAAAGTATATACATTTTCACATTACGTTCTGTTTATTTGTGCACTAAAAACTGAGATCCTAAAGGCTGATATCCGTGTCCCTGATGCCTCAATTGTCTTCTCCACCCTCCGTTATAACCTAGTTGATGACCAGTTTGGTATCGGTACACTCAGACACTCATGCAAACCATCCATTCACATTACTACTGACCTTAGGGAAGGTCTCTTTCTTTATGAATCAGAAAGGCATCAGATCCACGTTGGACTCAATATCTTTGGAATATACGTGGTCTGGAAAGATACAATATTTTTATTTTCAAAGGTTTTAGAAATAAGGCTAAGGCATGAATAGGCCTGATAATACAAGCTCTCTGTAAATTTTCTACTATGTTACCGTAAAAAGGAAGATTCTTTGCCTAAGCTTCTGATCAGGTTCAAATATGGTTACACATCCTCTGGATACTGGATTTTCACCTTGTATATGCAGGACCCTGTATAGGGTGATATCAATAGTTTTGTGGCAGTTTAGGTCGAGGATTTATATAGGTCCTTACTTTCAAACACTATATCCCTTCATTAAGGTTCGGTAATCGCTAAATTCATACCTATGGATATGGGAGATAGCCTCTTTCCCGTGGTATTCGTCTCCTTTTTTAGTTATCCCAACACCTTTGAATGGCAGTGAATGGCTCGTTAGGAGTAATGCCTGATCTATATGAAAGGTAAATTAAAAGTAGTAGTACTTGTTCTAGATGGTACTGATAATGAAAACAACTTTTTTTTTGGGGGAAATACGTGGTACATTATTTAGTACTAGTAGTCCTGGCATTAATGGGGGAATCTTACTAGTCTCCTATTATTTGAATGGAATGAAGTCCTGCCTAGCTGAATTGGACTATTCTATCTTAACTGAGGGAAAGGGCCGAGGAACTCCTGCTAAAACAACTACATAGGGCATACTTGCAGGAGGCAAGTCAATATGGGGAATACTAGGCCGTTCGCTATCTATTTCACCCGATTTATGGGCCGAGTTTATCCTCTCATTTGCTGCTTTACTGGGAATATTTTTGTCATTATGAATCTGCGTGGATGCAATGATACTACCACCCTCACCTTCTATGGCTGCTACATTACTAGGGACATTTTTGTCTGCTTGGGGTTGGGAGGGTTCCCTATCTCTGGGTCCCTTATCCCTTTTTGTTGTCAGGTGTTAACTTGTTTTGCTCCCCTTTTTTGTAGTTGTTACTGGGGAATTTTTGTTACCCGTTATCCCTAAGGGACCTTTTTGTTTAGGAGAAGCAGCATTACATGCCTGCGGTGGATCTTGTAACTTCTGTTCAGCAAGGCTGTTCTTTGAATGCAGCTTAATTAATGCCTTTACTGAAAAGAAGTTATCAAGGGTCCTTTGTTCAAAGCTATCGAGCCTTTTTGAAAGAGCCTTTACACTTTCAAGGACCGGCAATATGAGGGACTTCATGATCTGCTCGATATGGGCAATGAGAGGAATATCTGTAGGGGGACTTGGTGAGCTTTCTAGATTAACCACATCCGTGCGGCAGGAATTTCAGCCCGGTGCTGAACATTCCTTAACTGGGTGTGGTCGTGACGGAACCATTCCGTCATCCGCACAGCTCAACCGTGACTGATGACGGAATGGTTCCGTCATCCGCATCGAAGGGGTTAAAACTTTCACCAGACAGCGGAGCAATGTTAGTATTAGAAGTTCCACTGTTGGTTTGGGCAGAGGGTTTCTCCAGTAGGGCCTCAAGTCTTTGCAGGAAGAGTTCGCCAGGTATTGGGCCTCCTGTTTCTGCTAAAGTGGTTACAGGATCAGGTGCATGGCTGCTATCGTTCGTATCCTGTTGTACTTTATTCCTTTCAACCCATTTCTGTTTCTTTTTCCTGTTTTCACCTGGACTCCCCTTGGTCTTTTGGGCAGGAAAGTTTTCTCCAGAAGCGAGTTCAGACCTAAGCCTAGCTAGCTGGCCTCTGGTAATTACACGTGGGCTATTTACGCTTTGGTCTCCCTCAGAAATTGAGATCGAAATTATTAACCTTTCACGGGTCTCTCTATTTTTAGAGTCTTCTAGCTGGGATAAGGGGGTGATCGGAGTCTGTGACAGCCTATCATGTGGGGATAGAGGGGATGTCGCAGAAGGTACATTACTGGTCGCGGGAGATAAAGCTTGCGCCGGCGTAACCTTGCGAATACCTGGAAGAGAGGCAAAGGAGGGTGCCAAGATTAAATCTTGGGAATTGGTGGTAAACATTGATATATTAGAAGGGGGCAGGGGAGGAAGAAAACCCACAGACGGTGACAAACGAGTTCTGTACTTTCTATTGCATTAGCCACTACACCAATTGTCTTTTGCAGCATACGATCTATCGCCGTTAAGCTAGGAAGTTGAGGATTAGCGGCTGCTTTTTGCTTAGGTGCGGGGACAGATCTCGAAGTGTTAAGCCTTCCCATTCTTAAGCAATCTTGATAAAGATTAGAAGCTAAGTGCTAAATGTAGGTGTGGCACTTGCCAAGGCCCTAATTATAACAAGGTGAAAAAACCCTATAGAAATATTGTTCTTCTTCCAACAAATAATCCTATGCGCCTACAGCCCTTAATCAGTAGCAGCTCACAGTCATGTAGATAGCGAATAACAAAAACATAAAGCTACCTATATAGAGGTTTGGACACAAGACAATAGGACCAAGAGGGGTGGCCCAGCCCAGCCTCTCCCTGCCACTAACGGCCACAAACGGTCCCGCCCTTGTCCCGGGCTTCTCCCGGGACGCTCCCGCGCAGCGGGAACCTATTTCCAAGATATAGAGAGTATGACAGGCTGTGGGCGTGGCGTGCAGGGAGCGCAGACCAGGTGTGCAAAGTCAAGCAGGGACTCCTGGGAAAGCGAGTCCCTGCAGCGCTTCTGTACCTGCCAGCAAGTTCAATCCTTCCACGCAGACACACAGCACCTCCTCTCCCCTCAAGTCGCTGAACCCGGTGAAAATGCGAAGCGGCACCCGCAGAGCGGGTGCGGCGAGCAGCTGACAAAGGTCTCCTCCTCCACTCACAAACTGCACCAGGGCACAAAGACGGCAAGATTATCCCGTTGGTAAGTTGCAGGGAAGGGATTTAAAAGCTGCAGTGGGCTGTGGGCATGGCGTGCAGGGAACGCAGACCAGGTGTGCAAAGTCAAGCAGGAACTCCTGGGAAAACGAGTCCCTGCAGCGCTTTTGTACCTGCCAGCAAGTTCAATCCTCCCATGCAGACACACAGCTCCTCCTCTCCCCTCAAGTCGCTGAACCCGGTGAACACGGCGAGCAGCTGACAAAGGTCTCCTCCTCCACTCACGAACTGCACCAGGGCACAAAGACGGTAAGATTATCCCGTTGGTAAGTTGCAGGGAAGGGATTTAAAAGCTGCAGTGGGCTGTGGGCATGGCGTGCAGGGAGCGCAGACCAGGTGTGCAAAGTCAAGCAGGGACTCCTGGGAAAACGAGTCCCTGCAGCGCTTCTGTACCTGCCAGCAAGTTCAATCCTCCCACGCAGACACACAGCTCCTCCTCTCCCCTCAGGTCGCTGAACCCGGTGAACACGGAGAAGGGACACCCGTGGAGCGGGTGCGGAGAGCAGCTGACAAAGGTCTCCTCCTCCACTCACGAACATCACCAGGGCACAAAGACGGCAAGAGTATCCAGTTGGTACGTTGCAGGGAAGGGATTTAAAAGCTGCTGTGGGCGTGGCGTGCAGGGAGCGTTGACCAGGTGTGCAAAGTCAAGCAGGGACTCCTGGGAAAGCGAGTCCCTGCAGCGCTTCTGTACCTGCCAGCAAGTTCAATCCTCCCACGCAGACACACAGCTCCTCCTCTCCCCTCAAGTCGCTGAACACGGCGAAGCGGCACCCGCGGAGCGGGTGCGGAGAGCAGCTGACAAAGGTCTCCTCCTCCACTCACGAACTGCACCAGGGCACAAAGACGGCAAGAGTATCCCGTTGGTACGTTGCAGGGAAGGGATTTAAAAGCTGCTGTGGGCGGGGCTTGCAGGGAGCGCAGACCTCGGTCGCAGCCTCGGCGCCTAGGATAGAGAAAAAGTATTGGGCTCCAGAATCCTCTCCAGCATGTTTAATTGGGCATCCACAGCCAGAGTCAGTGGTGAATAAGGCCGCACAACGCAATACAAAAAATCCAGTTTCAACTTTGGCAGACCCTCCAGACAAAGATGGAAGAAGAATGGATGGTGCGGGGAAGCGCTTTGCCGTGATGGCAGCAGCCTCCATTAGAGCCGCAAATGCGTTAGCCCTCATCAGTAGGTACAATCGGCAAATATGGTTAGATATAGCACCATTGTTGTCCCATCTGCCGGAGGATAAAAATGAAGAGTTAGTCGCCATAATACAGGATGGATCCAGAGCGGCATCTGAATCTATAGATATTGCCATGGATATGTCTTTTATTTCATTTAGCCAAATGGCAGCGGGGGTACCACTACGAAGACAGGGATGGCTTAAACCCACTTCGTTTAGACCAGAAGTCCAAGCGAAAATAATTGACATGCCATTCAACTGAGAAAATCTCTTCGGAAAGCACATCAATGAGGCCCTTGCAAGGCTTCATAGCGGACACTGATACGGCCTGAGCGTTGTGCTCCCTACAGCAGGGCAGATTTCAATCCTTTTGAAAGAGAGAGTCTAGAGGACACTATAATCGAAGACCCACATACCAATCTTGCAGATATCAACCTTACAATCAGCAGGGGTATCGCCAGTTTTCAAACAGCCAGCAATTTCGATCCTCAAATACCCTTTATCATCAGCAGGCAAAATGAAAGGCTACTGCGAGAGGTAAATCTCAACAACCTAATAGAAGACAGTGACTCCATCAAAGCGCCCGCCACTTGTTCAAGCTTCAAAAAGCATTACTTTCGCGGTTTTAACAAAAATGGATGTCAATAACAACAGACAGATGGGTACTGGACATAATTCAGCAGGGTCATACCCTGGAATTTATACAGAAGCCTCCAAATCAACCTCCGGGTCTCAGGAAGCAACAGCACCTGTGTCCGGACTCAAGGCGGAAATTTTATCTCTCTTGCAAAAAGAGGCAATAGAGGAAGTGCCACGTCATCAACGAGGGAAAGGCTTTTATTCACATTTCTTTCTAATAAAGAAGAAACAAATGGGGAAATGGAGACCGGTAATGGACCTGATAAGTTTGAACAATTTCATCAAAAAGATATCTTTTCGTATACTATCTGTGCAAGAAATACTACTACTTCTCTGTAAAGAAGACTACATAGCATCCCTGGCCGTCTTAGATGCTTATTTTCACATCCCGATCCATATAAATCACAGGAAATGTCTGCGCTTTATGTTGGGGGGCCCCACTACCAATTCAGAGTCTTACCATTCGGCCTGAAGTCGGCCCGAGGGTTTATACAAAGTGTATGGTGCCAGTGGCAGCTCACTTAAGATTTCAAGGTCACCAAATCTTCCCATATCTAGATGTTTGTCTCATAAAAGGCACTTTGTTTCAGGAAACCCAGCACTCTCTACAATGTTGCATGGATATCTTCAGTCGTCTGGGTCTGAGCGTCAATCTAGAAAAGTAATTTCTCATCCCATCTCAGGCTCTTCAATTTCTGGGAGTCATGCTCCGCACAAGGGAACCAAAAGCTTATCCTTCAGAGGAACGTGTTCAGAAGATAATAAATCTGGCATCTCATCTGCAGACAAAGAACACTTCGGTGAGAATCTACAAGTCATTATTGGGGATGATGTCTTCTTGTATCCCCTTACTTACCAATTGCAGACTACACATGAGGCCTCTCCAAGAGCTTCTGGACAAACAATGGATTCAATCCCAAGGGTCCTTCGAAGATCGAGTGACTATCTCTTCTCAAATAAAAAAGGCCCTGTCATGGTGGAACATCTGAAAACATTTAACAAGAGTTCTGCTCTTCAAACCTCAACGTCAAAGTTATATTATGATGACAGACGCATCTATTCAAGGTTAAGGGGCTCATCTTCAAGACCTCAAAATTCAGGGTCAGTGGTCAGAATGCGAAACTCATCTTCACATCAACCTGCTAGAACTAAAGGCTGTGTTCTTGGGATTACAGGCATTTCTACCCAAAATCAGAGATTCCATAGTACTAGTCAAGACAGACAGTACAACAACCATGTTTAACCTATTGAAACAGGGGGGCACAAAGTCAACCTTCTCTCAAAACAAATGCAAGAGATTTGGAGGTGGTTACTGCTCCACAACATCTCGCTTCAAGTTCAGCACATTCCGGGTGTGGACAACACAAGAGCAGATACCCTCAGCAGATCAACCAGTGTTTCTCACGAGTGGGAATTAGATCAAGGTCACCTTCTCAAAGTCTTTCGCCTATTACGATTCCCATCACTGGATCTGTTTGCGAACCTTCACAACTCAAAATTCAAACACTTCGCAAGCAGATTTCATCAGAAAGGATCATGGGGCAATGCACTTCAAATGACAAGTGCGGAGAATCACGACGCGCGCACTTAGGACCCGGCCTCTCCGGACCCCGCCCGCCCCTGGTCTCTGGTGGTTGGTCGGGCGGACGGCCCAATCGGCGTCCGGCCGACCCATTTCCGGTCCGGCGATATCGCGTGACCGGGGGGTCAGGGGGTGGAGACTCTGGGCCTATTTAGGGTCAACTCCCTGTGACTGGGGTCTCTGTTCCCGCTATCACTCCTGAATACCTGACTGCTCACGCCGGCACCTGGCCATTCTCGTGATCCTGGCCGGCTTTCCGAAACTGTAGAAGCAGAAGGATCGAGCATCGTTCGTGTAGCCAGGTAAGGGGTCGAGTGCCTCGGGGAGCCTCGTGGGCAGCCGTGAGTCACGGTGGGTGCTGGGAAGGGATAGGAGTGTCGCTGCCTTACGGGGCTTATGGCTGTGTGCGGGGATCCTCGTGGTACGGGCTCCTGCCGGGCGGCGTGAACGGTGCTTAGGGGTGCGGGAGCAGGGAAATCGGGGCGCGTTAGGTGCTATAGCAAGGTAGTGCGAAGCGCGATATAGTTAGCATGGCGCCAAAAAAGGGAGGACAAAAGCGAAAAGATTCTGAGCCTGAATTGGCACAGATTATGAAATTACTGCTGAAGAAGTTGAGCAAGGAGGCTCCCGATAGCGGGGATGAGAGCGATTCTTCCCGGGGGGAGCAGCCCGAGGTAGTGGAGCGGCCGCGCAGGGGGGTGCCACCGAGGGCCGCTTGTCCGCCATTAAAGAAGAAAGCCACGGCACAGCCTAAAAGAAAAGGGGGAGCCAGGCAGGAGAAGAGTAGGCCTAGCCCTGCCAGGGGGAAACGGGACGAGGGATCAGTAGGTCCCGTCCCCACGCCTCCGTTAGATGCAGAACAGGTGTACCCTTCTGATCCCATTCCGAATGTGCCCGCGCCAGTAGACCCAGTGGGTTCAGTTTTGTCTGAGATTAGGGAGGCGCTGAAGGCGTTGGCCCCAGGAGGCGCGGCATCAATGGTTACGGTCCCTCCGGCCCCACTCCCACCGCAGCCGGTGGCCGCTGTGGCAGCCGCGTGTGATCCGTTAGATAGCTTGCTGGCGTCAGTTTCCACATTAGTGGGCCAATTATCAGCCCCGGACAAAGTATTAGAGAGAGTGAGCGCTGGAGCGGCGGCACCGTGGGTGCCCCCTCAGGCCACAGAACAGGGCGCGTTGCAGGACATTCAGAGGCAGTTGGCGCTCTTAGTCGAGTCGCGCAAGGCGTTGCCCAGTGTAGCGATTGGAGCCCATCCCCCCGCGACAGCGATAGCTGTAACACCTACAGGAGGTAAGCCTGGTGGCGCTACAGCAAGGAGCAGCGAGGTGGGGGCTAGTCAGGGGAACGTGTTGTCTCAGTCAGGGATGTTAGCTACGCATGTGATTGTGGAAATGTGAGAGAAGATTTGGAAGGGTGCCTACGTAGATATATTCTCCCTTATCAGGCTGAAGAGAAGAGAAGAGGATTACAAGGACAGGGAGGGGAAAGAGCACTCCTTCCGAGATCGGAGACCTAGAATAGAGGAGACAATAACCAATTGGTTGTTCGGCTTTCACGTTTATGTGACAGTGTTGTTGGAAAAAAGGCCAGAGTTGGCTATTCCGCTGGTGTTTTATACCAATAAGATCGTGAAGGCCCACTCCACGCATGGGGGTTCAGCCTGGCTGACATATGATAGGGAGTTTCGCTGGGCGAAGGAGGAAAACCCCTCCATTTGTTGGGAGCAGGTTGAGGTCAATGCTTGGTTAGAGAGCGTGAGCAATAGGGAACACCCGGCTAGGCAGCCTTTTCGGACTTCCCAGGGAGGGCCAGGCGAGAAGAAAGGTACATGCTGGGCATTCAATGGCAAAGGGTGCACATGGCCCCCCGGGCAGTGCAAGTTTAAGCACGCATGCGCTTACTGCGGTCACCCGTCCCATCCCGAATCAAAGTGCAACAAGAAATCCAAAGAACGGGGGGGTACAGCCCCTAAGCAATTACAAGCCTCCCCAAGTCTAAACTGCCTACTCCAGTGGATATTGAAAAGATGATTTTTTGGTTGAACAGGTACCCAGACAGGGCAGCTGCTAGGAGGTTGTTTGAGGGTTTTTCCAGGGGATTTCGTATCCCAGCGTCTCATGTCCCCTCTATTAGTCAGTGTAGGAATCAAGTTTCAGCGAGAACCCATCCCTCAGTAGTGGCCACAAAGGTGGAAAAAGAGCTGGCCTTAGGCCGAGTAGCAGGCCCGTTCCCGGCTCCTCCCTGGGAGAACTTTGTGTGCTCCCCTCTGGGAGTAGTGCCCAAGAAGGAGCCGGGACAATTCAGGATGATTCATAACCTATCTGCACCGAAGGGTGCATCGGTAAATGATGCCATCGACCCGGCAGTGTGCTCAGTGACGTACTCGTCCTTTGTTGCCGCAGTTCAGAAAGTGAGGGAGCTAGGCCGGGGGGGTGTTGCTAGCGAAAACCGATATTGAGTCAGCATTCCGCTTGTTGCCGGTGCATCCCGAGGATTACCATTTGCTAGGCTTTCAGGTCCAACAGCAATTTTATTACGACAGATGTATGCCTATGGGTTGTGCGGTCTCCTGCAAGTACTTTGAGACCTTTAGCTCCATGCTGCAATGGGTGTTTTCGCAGAAGTCAGGATGTACAGATGTGGTGCATTACTTAGACGACTTCATGGTGATGGGCCCCGCGTCTTCAGATGCCTGCGATTTGGCCCTGAGTCAGCTGGTGGCTATGTTAAAGGAATTTGGGGTGCCACTGGCACCGAGCAAAACAGTCGGCCCTGACACGTGCATGTCCTTCCTGGCCATCGAAATTGACACAGTAGCGGGGGAATGTAGATTGCCAATGGATAAAGTAAGAGCCTTTTCCCTAGCCATTTAGGTAGCCTTGTCGTGTCCGAAGGTGACGTTGCATCAGTTACAAGTTCTTGTGGGTCCGTTAAATTTTGCTTTGCGCATCATTCCCATGGGACGCCCTTTCTCGAGGTCTATAGCCAGAGCGATGGTAGGTCTTACCCAGAAGCATCATCGGGTGCGATTAAAAGCAGGGGTTAAGGAGGACCTCAAGGTGTGGCGAGACTTCCTGACAGATTTCAACGGGCGGGTAGTTTGGCCCGCGCCGCCGGTGTCCAGTGTTGAGCTAGGCCTATACACCGACACCGAGTGTTGGTTTTGGGGCGATCTTGGGCCCTTCCTGGTGCGGGGCGGTCTGGCCAGCGGAGTGGCACTTAGCAGGCTTGACAAAGAATTTAGCTTTCCTAGAGCTTTTTCCCATTTGGGTTGCAGTTACGGTCTGGGCGGAGCGCTTCAGGGACAGGGCAGTGACCTTCTGGTCGGATAACATGGCGGTGGTCCAGGTTATCAATCGGCAAGGGGCGACTTGCCCACATGTGCTTAGGTTGCTGAAGCTGTTGGTGTTGGCATGCTTGAAATTGAATTTGACTTTTAAAGGCTGCGCATATACCTGGTGTCGGTAACCATGCTGCTGACGCTTTGTCTCGTTCCAAGTTGCAGGACTTCCGGAGGTTCCACCCGCAGGCGGAAGAGCGCATGACGACGTTCCCTACGTCACTGTGGAAAATTGGAGCCCCGCTTTAGCGGGGCTGGTAGGTGCCGCTCTGAGTGATCGCACCAAACGTGCCTATCAGTCACAGTTTAATGTTTACAGATCATTTGTGGAACAGATGGGAGATGCGAGGATCTTTTCAACTGAAACGATGTACGCTTTTTTACAGGTTCTGCGGGATCAGGGCAAATCAGTGTCCTATGCTAGGGCCTCCCTGGCAGCGATAGGCTTCTTTGCTAAACTGGCGGGGAGCGGGACCCTGGGGCTTCATTCTTGATCAGGAAGGCCTTAGCAGGATGGGCCCGATTAGACGGGCCACGGCGGGACTGTCGTAGGCCTTTGGATCTCCCGACCTTGATTGATATTTTGGGGGTACTGTCTGGTATTTGCCAGTCACCGTTCGAGGGAATCATGCTGGGGGCGGCCTTCTGCCTGGCCTTCTACGGGGCCTTTCGCCTTAGTGAGATAATTGGGGCCTCCAGAGTAGACCATGGGGGGGGGGGGCTTGCAGTTCAAGGATATCTCCCTTTCCCCGGGGGGCCTAGTATTGCGGTTGGGACGGTCCAAGACAGACCAAACAGGAAAGGTGGTCACCATCCATTTGCTGCCAGCCCCGGGGATAGCTGCCTGCCCCGTATAACGTATGCTGGCGTACCTGGCCCGACGCCCAGCAGGGGGTGGGGTCGGCTCTTTTCGTCCATGAAAACGGGGATTGCCTGTCTCAGTACCAGTTTAAGGCAGTATTTGGGTTGGCTCTGGGGAATCTGGGTCTGGGAGCAGCGGGCTATTCTTCTCATTCCTTTAGGATTGGCGCCGCAACTTTGGCGGCAGGGGCCGGTCTCGCCCCCAACATGGTGAAAGGTGTAGGTCGCTGGACCTCTGACTGCTATAAGCGATATGTAAGGCCTGAATTGTTGTAAAACATATGTGTGCAGTGTCTAACGGCTTCATCTCTCTCCTTTCTGATTAGTATGCCCGCTTCCGTGGTATGGGTACTCGGGCACTCTTTCGTGCGTCGCGCGGCGGTGCGCTTGCAGCGAAGAGACGAAGAGAGGTGGTGAAACCGGCCCCATTGGGCGAGACCGAATTCGAATGGCATGGCGTTGGAGGGATGCGTATCCGACACTTGAGGCGGATCGTCGAGGAGCTCAGGGCACGAGAGCACAAATCGCCGGATTGGATTATTTTGCATTTGGGAGGCAACGACATGGTCGACAGAGGGCGCTTGGCTGTCAAGGAGGCCCTACTAGAAGAGTTTGCCTGGCTGGGACATGAGTTCCCATCAACGAAAATAGTCTGGTCTGGCATGATATCACGCAGGGCATGGGGCCCAGGAGTGCGTCCTAGATCTTTGAACGTCTCGGTGAGGCGATTGAACGGCGAACTAGCAAGGTTGTGCCTAGTGAAGGGCCGCTTGCGCTACCTCCAGCACCGGATGATTTCCGAAGAAGTGATGTACCACCAGGACGGGGTACATTTGTCGGACTTTGGAACTGATACTTTTATCCGAGAACTTTGGTCATTTATTCTGAACGCAGGTGGGGAGGGTGTCAGACCTGTGGGCCTTGGCCACCCTTGTGGCGGAGAAGAGACCTGCGATCAGTAACTAGTGGCTAAACAAAATGGATGGGAGCCCGCTTGCCGGGCTCCATAGGCCAGCTCTGAGGGGGGATATGGCAAGCTCTCCACTGGGAGGAAGTGACCACCGGCTGGGGAGGCTACGGCGACAGATTTCGAGCCTCCCGGGCGACCCTGGACAGCCTGGTGGTCGAGAGGTGGGCCCCAGTAATAGCGGAAAAGGATCGAAGGGCGGGACCCACCACTCTAAGGGGCAGGTGCACGGCACTTGGCGTAGGGTACCCAGTTGCGAGACGTGAATCAGATGGTGTTCCTCCCTTAGGGTTGGGAAGGTGATGGAGCATGATATGCTCATAAAAGTAGTTATGAATGTAACTTGTAAATATTAGATATGAATGTTATTGCTTGTCATGTTTATACAATGTGGTGAATAAACATGGCCTTTTTAACCCCACCTGAATCTCTGGTGATTTCAAAATGTGGGGATCTTGCAAGTCTAGGGTAGTTGGGCGGCGGGGGAATATCTGGAGGGTACGGGTCCTATGTGCTGGACAGGGATGTTCGCGCCTGCATTCCCTCTGATATCGAGAGAAATACAGAAAGTGAAATCAGAACCGTGCCACTGAATCCTCATAGCTCCAGCGTGGCCGAGACAAGCTTGGTTCTCAGATCTCCTCAAGCTGTCTGTGACACCCAGGATTCAATTCCCATTCTCACAGAACCTGATCTCCATGAACGAAGGTAAAATTCTCCATACAAATTTGAAATTGCTTAATTTGTCAGCATGGAACCTCACGAGCATGAATTCCAATCTTTAAATATTTCTTAGAAATGCTGGGATATTCTCTCAAGATCCCGGATCTACGAACAAGACTTATACGGCTAAATGGAAGAGATTTTGTCAATGGTGCGCATCTCAAAGTCTACATCCCTTTAATATCTCACCAGAACAAATTCTGCCATATCTTTTGCATTTGGCTAAAGCGGGCCTTTCACATGCATCTATAAAGGTGCATTTGGCAGCTATCTCAAGATATAGAAGGAATCCTAACCATCCATCTCTCTGGTCTCACAGAGTGATTAAAAAAAGTTCTCGAAGAACTTTTCAGAGCGTTTCCCCCCGTTCAGCGTCCAATAGTCTCTTGGCAGCTTAATACGGTTCTTGCAGAGCTCATAAAACTGCCCTTTGACCCGGTACATAAAGCAGATGATCGAGGCATGTGGGCTGCTGAATTCATATCTTGTGCATAGATCGCCGCCTAGTGTTGGGTCCGGATGATTACACTTGTTGTCTTGGAAGAGTTTTCGAAGTATCAAGAGATAGGTGACTTCTCCCCTGGACTACAGTGTGCATGGGCATCCTCTCCATCCTCAGATTGTTTTTTTCCGCCATTGGGTTCGGATGCAAACTCCTATACTCCAACTTTGGAATCAAAAACAAAACTTTTCTAAAGGCCAAAAGGCCTTCGATTCGACGGTATTGTTTTCGCTTGGTACCTCTCTATTCGATCCAGCCTTCCATCTCCAATCGGTCGTCGACGCGGGCCGTTGGGCCTTTTCGACGCCACGTGAGCCGACCGTCGACGGAAAGAAACCTGTTTAAAAGGTGCCCACAATGCCACTCCAAGTTCCCACATACTGATAAGCACTCAGTATGCAACAAGTTTCTTTCCCCAGACCATAAGGAGGAAAGCTGTCCAGCCTGCGCACAGTTTCGATCTAAGAAAACTATTCAGAACCGACTTGCCGCCAGGCAAGAAATGCATCGACAGGCACCAGACACGGACAACATCTTTGATGATGACCAAGATCTACAAGAAGCGCCAGACTCTGACCTAGAGATCGTCATCGTAGAGGACTACTCGGACTCCGATGACGACATCCCACCGGTGCAAATCGTGAGTACCCTGCCCCCGACACCATCTACCCCGTTAACAACGGCTCCGGTCAAGGCATCGCCAAAGGGCCTTAGCCAAGATCATAAAAAAGTTTCGCTTGCCCCGCCATCCGGCTCGCCTCCGAAACCGAAACCTTCCGAAACCCCAGGGCCCAGTAACATCGTCCCAAAGAAGGTTCCAGAGCCAAAGAAGGTCGTCGACCCGAAGGGCGTCAATCCGAAAAAGGCCGCACAGCCAAAGAGCGTCGAGCTGAAAAAGACTGTCGACCCCAAGAAGGCAGTTCAGCCCAAACTTGTCGAGCCAAAAGTGGTTGTCGAACCGAACAAGGCCACACAACCAAAGGGCGCCGAACCAAAGAAGGTCGCCAACACAAACAAGCCTTCGGCACCAAAATCCGTCGGCCCGGCAAAAGGCACCGTACCTAAGCCCGCGTCGAAGCCAGAACGACCTATCGGCCCGAAGACACCGGCTCCGAAAACACCAGTCGATCCAAAAAAGACAATCGACTCGGGAAAGGACACTGGTCCAAAAAAGCCAACTCTAGTCGATACAAACAGGAACATCGACTCGGAAAAGGACACTCCTCCGAAGAAGCCTACGGAACACAAAAAACGCGTCGACCCGAAAGTCACGGTCGACCCGAAAAAAGGCCCTGAGCCGAAAAAATCGGCTGCAAAACCAAAAGTCGTCGACAAACCAAAGTCGAACACTCCACCCAGGACTGTTGAGGAAGAACTCTTCCACCCAGATCCCTCTGAAGACCAAGCAAAAACGTATATCAACCCAGAGACTGGTAAAGTTACCATCCTGCATAGGAAAAAAAGGCCTTTGGACTTTGAACCTCAGTCCCCTATTCCACTGAAGAAAAAGGCCTTTGGGACTTCTTCTTCTAGACCCTTCATTCCTTTTCAACCTTTCATACCTACTACTCCTTTTAATCCATACACTCCTTATTCTCCTCATCACGGGGACGATGAAGGTACCACAGGGGATGAGCCACATCCTCAATATGACTTCCCACAGGACTCTGAACCACAAGAGAAACCATGGGAAGAGCCAACTGACCCTTACAACACCCATCCCGTCCCTGATATGTCCTCTTATCCTACTAAGCCGTCACCTACTGATGACACCGTAGTTTTTAATCAACTCCTAGACAGGGCTGCACAGTTCCACAACGTGGATATGCATAAAGACCCTGTTGAGTAAGACTTCTTGTTTGACACCTTCCCTACATCAGAAAAAAGTGTCAAAACACTTCCCATGTTAAAGGGAGTTCTGAAACATGCACCTGGCATATTTAAGGATACAGCCAGGGCACGGGTAGTCAACCCCAGAATGGAAAAAAAGTATAGGCCAGATCCTACTTACATCAAAGGACAGTTACCACTTGATTCCCTGGTAGTGGCCAACGCACGTAAAAGAGCCAACTCCCAATCCACTGGGGAAGCACCTCCCCCAGACAAGGAGTCAAAAATACTAGAGGCATCAGGGAAAAGAGTAGCAGCACAAGCCTCCAACTCCTGGAGGATCGCTAATACACAAGCCCTACCGGCTCGTTACGGCAGGGCACATTACGACCAGCTAGATACCCTAATGCAACACCTACCTGAGCCTTTCAAAGCACAAGCCCTCATACAGGAAGGAAAATTCATAACAAACGCCTCCATCAAATACGCGCTTGACGCAGTAGACAATGCAGCTTGGTCAATCAACACTACCGTTCTACTCCGCAGACATGCATGGCTGCGTATTTCTGGCTTTAAAAATGAGGTGCAGTCCACTATCCTTAGTCAACCTGTTAATCAGGATTTTCTATTTGGCCCTGCTGTCGACACCATTTTAGATAAAATGAAAAAGGACACAGAGACTGCAAAATCAATGGGGGCATTGCAATTTCAGCAACATAGGGCTCCTTTCGTCTCTCCTCGTACAGGTCGAATACACGAGGACAAACCTCACAAACAACTGCCTCATATAAAGGTAACACACAAAGTTCCTTTACCAAAAACACTACCAGAGGAGGCTACAGAGGTAACAATACCAAGGGAAGGGGACGTGGAGGCAATAACACTAGAGCCTCCACTGCCTCAAAACAGTGACTCTATCACACTACCTCCAGACCATTTAACACCGGTCGAAGGCAGACTCCAACAGTTCCTACCTGTCTGGAACGCAATTACCACAGACAGGTGGGTGAGAGAAATTATCCAGTCTGGCTACTGCCTAGAACTGACTTCTACACCACCAAACATACCACCCAGACATCGTCCAATGTCCAGAGAACACATCACCCTGTTACAACAAGAGGTGAACTGCATGCTAGAAAAGGGGGCCATAGAACAAGTCCCTCTCCAACAGCAAGGGACAGGAGTATACTCCCTATATTTCCTTATTCCCAAGAAGGACGGCTCTCTCAGACCAATATTGGACCTCAGACCCCTAAATCAATACATGCTGTTGGAGCACTTTCATATGATAACATTACAACAAGTGCTCCCGTTGCTACAAAAATGGGATTTCTTAGCAACACTGGACCTCAAAGATGCGTATTTCCACATACCCATCCATCCAGCCCACAGAAAATACCTCAGGTTCACAATGGAAGGTCAACGCTACCAATTCAAGATTTTGCCCTTCGGGGTTACCACGGCTCCAAGAGTGTTTACAAAATGCTTAGCGACAGGGGCAGCACATCTAAGGAGGCAGCACGTCCATGTGTACCCTTACCTGGACGATTGGCTAATACAAGCGAAATCGTACCAACAATGTGCAGCACACACGTCTCAAACAATCTAGCTGCTACACAGCTTAGGATTCTCAATCAACTACACAAAATCACATCTGCAACCGTCCCACATACAGCAGTACCCGGGAGCCACCATAAACACCTCAGTGGCAAAGGCATATCCAAACCCAGCAAGGATAGCCAGTATGCAGACACTCATTCGCAAATTCCTGCCGAAACACTTTTTGCCAGTTCAAGTCTTCATGCAACTCATAGGCATGATGGCCTCCTGCATATTCATTGTCCCCCATGCCAGACTTCAGATGCGCCCATTGCAGGAATGCCTAGCACGGCAATGGAACCAGGCTCAAGGACAACTAAAAGACCTAGTGTTGGTAGACAGTCTCACTCAAAACTCTCTGCAGTGGTGGAACCCACAAAACCTTTCCAAGGGGCGACCGTTCCAAGAGCCGGTTCCACAACTAGTACTAACAGCGGACGCATCACTGACAGGCTAGGGAGCCCATCTCCTTCAATACACAGTACAGGGACTCTGGACAAACAAACAGAAAAGGCTGCATATCAACCAACTAGAGTTGCTAGCGATATTCCTAGCCCTAAAAGCATTTCAGAAATACTTGTACAGCAAGACGGTGTTGATCCGGACGGACAACATGACCGCGATGTACTATATCCAGAAACAGGGAGGAACGCACTCTCCGCAGCTGTCCCATCTGGCACAAAGCATCTGGAAGTGGGCGATTCCAAAAAACATTTTTCTCCTAGCAGAACACCTTCCAGGGAAGGACAATCAAGTTGCCGACCTGCTCAGCAGGCACAGCCAGCAATTACACGAAAGGGAGATTCACCCCCAGGTCCTTCAACCATTCTTCCAGGAGTGGGGTCACTCAGAAATAGACCTGTTCGCCACAAAAGAAAACTCGAAATGCCAATACTTTTGCCGCCAGGTTCCCACATCCATTGTCACAGGGCAATGCGATATGGATGAACTGGTCAGGCAGATTTGCATACGCTTTTCCCCCAGCACCACTGATCCCGCTGGTGGCACGCAAACTGCGGCAACACTCCCTTACACTAATCCTAGTTGCTCCCACATGGGCGAGACAACCATGGTACACGACGTTCCTTTAACTCTCAGTAGTTCCCCATCAAAGACTGCACCTTGCACCTCATCTTCTAACTCAGAACCATGGAGAAATCAGACACCCAGATCCCAATCAAATGAACCTAGCGATCTGGCTCCTGAGGTCTTAGAGTTTGGATACCTTAACTTGCCCCCAGATTGCATGAATATCATTAGGGAGGCAAGAAGACCAACCACACGAGCGTGCTATGCAGCTAAATGGAAATGATTTGTTATTTACTGCACCAATAACCAAATCAACCTCTTAGATGCTTCCATACAAAACATTATATGTTACCTGCTGCACCTACAAAGATGTAATTTAGCATACTCTTCTATACGGCTACACCTCGCAGCCATAGCAGCATACCTTCAAAACAGGCAACACCTTTCACTGTTTAGAATACCAGCAATCAAAGCCTTCATGGAGGGTTTAAAAAGGGTGATTCCTCCTAGGCACCCCCCTTCCCCTGTCTGTAATCTCAATATAGTGCTTACCAGACTCATGGGCCCTCCTTTCGAACCTTTACATTCATGCGAACTACAATTCCTAACGTGGAAAGTTTCATTCTTGGTGGCCATCACCTCACTCAGAAGAGTGAGTGAATTACAAGCGCTTACAATTCAAGATCCTTTCATGCAGGTACATACCAACAGGGTGGTTCTTAGAACAAACCCTAAATTCATGCCGATTTCCATATCAACCAATCAATAGAACTGCCAGTGTTCTTTCAAAATCCGCAGTCAGTAGCTGAGAGAGCCCTGCACACACTAGACTTAAAGTGAGCTCTACTTTACTATGTGGACAGAACTAAATCCTTTAGGAAAACAAAGGAACTGTTTGTTGCCTTTGCACCACAACACAAGGAGAATCCAATTTCAAAATCAGGAATAGCCAGATGGATAGTTAAATGCATTCAGATATGCTATCAAAAGGCAAAACACACTTCAACCGTCCCCCCAAGAGCACACTCCACTAGGAAAATGGGGGCATCCATGGCTTTCCTAGGAAATATTCCTCTTGAAGATATCTGTAAGGCAGCCACATGGACCACCATACACACTTTCAGAAAACACTACTGTGTAGATGTGCAAACAAAACAGCAAGCTGCTGTAGGCCAGGCTGTCGTCAAAACTATTTTTCAAACTGCTGCAGCTGGCACAGGTAGCCACCGCTAGAGGAGATACTGCTATACAGTCTATGCACAAGATATAAATTCAGCAGCCCACATGCCTCGAACGGAATATGCTACTTACCAGTATACATCTGTTCTTGGCATGTAGGGCTGCTGACATTCATATCGCCCGCCCTCCTCCCCGGTGCCTGTAGCAGCTGCAGCATTCTCTCTGGCATGGCCATCTCTTACTTTACTATCTCCATCTCTGCCACAATGGCGAAAAACAATCGGAGGATGGAGAGGATGCCCATGCACACTGTAGTCCAGGGGAGGAGTCACCTATCTCGTGATACTTCGAAGATTCTTCCAAGACAAAAAGTGCAATAATCCGGACCCAACACTAGGCGACGATCTATGCACAAGATATGAATGTCAGCAGCCCTACATGCCAAGAACAGATGCATACTGGTAAGTAGCATATTCCTTACAGTTTTCTTCATGGAAAACAGCCTTGCTATTAGCTCTCACTTCGGCAAGGAGAGTCAGCAGAATTCAGGCTTTCTCAATTTCAGAACCTTTTCTCCAATTCCGACCAGATAAGTTATCTTGAGAACAAATCCGAAGTTCATTCCCAAGGTTCCCTCCATTTTTCATCTCAACAAGCCTGTGGTTTTACCTACATTCTTTAGAGATCCTTCTTCGTCTGAGGAAAGGGCTCTTCATTCCCTGGACATCAAACGATGTTTAAAGTTCTACATTGACAGAACAAAGTCCTTCAGGAAAAAAACCAACTTTTTGTGGCCCTTTCTGGTCCAAGAAAAGGTTTGGCGCTATCCAGATCAAGAATTTCTAGATGGATTTCTTCGGCTATCTCCGTGTCATGACAAAGCTGGTAAACCTCAACATTCCAGAGTACAGGCGCATTCCACCAGAAAGATTGCAACTTCCACGGCCCTATTTGCAGGAGTGTCTCTGCCAGACATATGCAGGGCAGCAACGTGGAAAAGTGTGCACACTTTTACTAGACATTATTGTCTAGACACAGCACGGAGAGAAGATACAGCAGTGGGACAAGCGGGTCTACGATATTTATTTCATTAAGGTATTTTTGTGTGTGTATATATATATATATATATGTATATATGTGTGTGTATATTCTTGATGTTTTTCCATTATTTGAATACTGTCTTGTCATAAGCATGCTTTGCTACAAACCAGCATGCACACTTGCAGTGTGCCCTGAGACCGCCACTCCTCCTGCTCTCAGAATCCCGCCATCAAAACTGCTGCGGGAGTAAAATGAGATGAATATAAAAATAGTTTTATAGCTGCTGTATTATCATTTTTTTTACTTACGGCTGCTGGTTCCAGCAGTGGGTCAATGCTCCTCTGCTATAATGAATGAGCCGCACCTGGTTAAAATCTGCGCAAGATTCAATATTTTCTACTTGCATTTCATGGTGGTTAGAGTATCCCTGCTGCTGTGCAGAGACTATGGAAATGCTCTGCACCTTGTTCCCCCAGACTCCTCCTCCTGTGAGGTCCTCTGGAAAGTTTCCTAGTACGAGAATGCTTTCAGGTGACAGTTCAACTGTCCAAATAAATGTTAGTCTTGATGCAGATTTGTCAGGTTGTCATTCGGAGTCTGGTCTTTTTATTGTTTGTGGTACTTTAATGAAAGGCATTAGCTACATCCCCTTCCCTAAAGTCTCAACTGCTTTACTGCTGCCGAAGACTGCAGCCATCCCCATGGTAAGCAGGAGGAATTTGGATTATTTTAGGCATAGTTTTGATATATAGACTGGCAGTCTGGGTTAACCCTGCCCTCTTTTTTTTCTAGTCTGGGCAAGTCCAGCACTCCATTCTATTTCCTACTAATGATTTGGTGGTCTTTCAGGTGCCTTCTGAGGGGGAGATTGGTGGTAAACTCCCCAGTCTGCCCACTGGGTAAGCTGAGAGGCCACCAGACTTCCGGGGATAAAAAGTAAGAAAATAAATTGGGTAGGGCGCTAGACCATGATTGCTGTCCCTCCCCCAGGCATCAGAGATTATTCTGTCCTAGGATTGGAGTAGCAGAATTGGGTGTTCATCTCATATCTTCCAACCCACATGGCAATACTAATCCCAAGTAACTCACATTTTCCTCTTACTTGCCATAGTGAATGGGTGTGCTATTTGGGCGCTGGGACTACTTGCAGTGAAGACCCTACCAACCCTGTGCATTTCTAAAAACTAGAGACCAGGGGGAATCCAAGGCGTTGTGGTTTGCGTGGATCCCACCCAGAATGCCCGTGTTAAGCTGGTTTAGAAGTGAATTGTTTGACCAATTGTAATTTTGCTCAGATATGTAATTTTCTGACTATATACTGATAGTTGCCTTGTGGGCAAGCTTAAACATGAATACAGTAGGCGACGGTAGCAAGCTGGTGATAAAGGTTATAGTTTGACTGGTTTGTTTAAAAACATTCAGTGCCATATGTATGATTTTTCTTTTTATGAAACTGTATGATAAACACAGATTATGATTACTGTAGTAGGAAAGAGTTTTGATGGTGGTTTACTAGATAGAAATAATGTTCACTTTGATAGTCCTTGTTAGTCTTTTTATGAGGGATTTAATTTTGGGTCGCCAGCTGTAATTTGGCGTATATTTATAAAATTCTTCATCTATGCCTGGGGTATACCTTGCCGGAAAGCTTATGTAGAAGTCAGTAGGCAGGAGTTGGTTATAGTGACAAGTCTGTGATGAAGGCTATAGGACAGAATAGTTCTTAAGGAACATTTATATCAGATGCCATAGGTCTGATGTTTTTTTACAAAAAGTTACAACAAAGACAGTAAGTCTGATCAGTGTATTGCGTAAAGTGTTTGTTAAAGCTAATATGCATTCGAGGATGGATTCTTATTACATTATGTTAAAGGCTATAGATAAATATTTTGCTACATGAAATATCTTCTGGGCTCACATGCTGTGCATAAGTCCACCACCTGGCAGTTGAGTCTGGAAGTATTCGTTTGCAGAAGCTTCTCTTACTCCGGGATAGGTGTCTGCATTGGCAAAGCCAAAGTATGAAATTGACCATAAGCCCACAGCACGCGATTACATGCCCACTTTTAAAGGTGAGCTGAGAGAGCTCTGGATAAAGTTGCTGACTATTTGTTAGAAAGTCCTTGGAAAAACTACAGTGAGGTCAAGAAAGCATCGAAGACCAACGATCTACGCTTGATTCAGGTTTACGGGTATGTTAGAGGGGAGTGCTTCGTTGTAGTTGTAGGATGAGTGTTGTTGAAGGTAGTGTCCCTGAAATTATTCAGCACATTGTTAGATTATTCTATTTCGATTACCATTTTTGCTCAGTGCCAGCAAAAATGTTAACATTAATGACACGCATCCAGTTTGTATGTTCTGCCTTCAAGGGAACCATAGGTCAGAGGATTGTTACACCTAATGCTGTTCACAACTAAGCGCCACAATAAGAGTTTTTAAGGCATCATGGCCGTTCCTCAGAGATTATATGGACGGTGGCTTTCAGTTAAACAGACATCAACCAAACGTTTTGTTTTTCAAAAGCAAACTGGGTGTGAGGGTCCATATTTTTTTATTTTCTGTCCTTGACCATCTGTTTTTCCTGGTGATGACACAGTAGTAGTAGTAGTAGTAGTTTATTACGCACATATTTCACCCGTAGGTCTCATTGCGCTTTGCCAACACAGGAAACTAGAGGGAAGAACCAAGATCTTTCCGAAAGTTTTTGTGGTTCGTTTCCTGGCGCAGTCGTAGCGGCAGTGAGTTCCATGCTCCGGTGCAGTTTTGGAAAAAGACCTGTCCCACAAACAGCAAAATAAGCCATCCCGCTGTCGGGTCTAATTATTGTGGGCAGTCTGGCTTTACTCAGATGACTCCACCCCATCAGGCCATTGGAGTAAGATTTCCTACAGTGGAGCGAGGAAGGCTTCACCGTTAGCAGACTGACATTCTGTCCAATTCAAATTTGAGTGGGTGGACCGAGGGTTTGGCAGACTAATTACTCTGTCACGTTTGTCACGAAGTACCCTATCTGCCGATCTCTAAATCTGGTCCTAAGACTTTAGTTCACAGGGACAAGGTTTAGCTTGCCCATTGGATGACTGCAGACAGGATGGGGCTCTCAGAGTTGGAAAGGCTGAAGAGAAGCACCTTGTCAATGAAAGAAATGTGTTTCCTCTTTGAGATCTTGAACCTTGTATCAAAACAAATCCGTTTTTGCCTATGTTCACCTGTATCCTCCAACATTAACTACAGAACTCCAGTAAGTGAGATGCCACTACCACAGTAATGCCCGGGATAGAAAAGAGGTACAGGGCATCTCCAGTAAGTGAGATGCCACTACCACAGTAATGCCCGGGATAGAAAAGAGGTACAGGGCATCTGTGCATAGTCCAGAGTGTATCTAACTGCATGTGGAACCTGACTCATTATTAGTTATTATGGCTAGGGTGAGTGCCATGTCACCAGCCTCATTGCCATCACCACTCCAATATAAAGACAGCAAGGGACTGGAAGCAGTTGGGAGAAAGATGGAGGGAACTGCAGCTCCCTCCTGGCTTCTCGCCAATTCTGGTGCCCTTATTAACAGATACATTCACCAGAATTGGGAAGACATGTCTCACCTACCCAAAGAGTACCAAAAAAAGCCAACACTGTGATAAAGCAGGACAAGAGCATTAAGAAATCTGTCTCAAACATCCACTACAGTCACAGTCAGCAGACAACTAGCCACAGGCAGTGTTCTACAAAGACATGCCCGGCTATATATTTCTGGCTTTGAAGCCGGATTGTCGAGGTCCGTATTCCCCTTGTGGAACATAATCTTTTCAACTACAAGTGGACCAGACACTATAGTCTATGGAATGAGTCACAGACTAGCTAGGGCCATGGGAATGTGACGATTTTCAGCCCTTCCTTTAAAACGGGTGACATCACTCAGGGAAGGGGGCTGGGAAGACCTATATATGTCCCTTAAGCTCAAAGAACGCACATAGGGAGCAAGTTGCCTCAAAATACAGTGTCAATAACCTTCACTGCCAAAGGCATTTTTTCGAGGCAGGTTAAAGTCTGGAGGCAGCATTGATGGCCCCGTGCACGTGCCAAACCTGTTGGCTTAGGATGATGGACTTCTAAGCTCCTGGGAGTTTATAACAACAGATAAGAGGGTGTTAAATCTAATAAAGCATGTGCATTTTATCAGTTCATTAGAATACCAAATACACCACCACTAAAACAACCAAAGTACAGAAAGGACAAGCTAGAAGTCCTTTAAGCTTCAAACAGAAGTTCAGGTACTATTATTGAAAGATGCAATAGCGATAGAACCCCTCGAAGTGGGAGAAACAGATTTATTTAGTTTACTTTCCTGTCTCAAACAAGCCACAACTGTGCAACCAATCATGTTCATCAAAACACAAAGGTACCACATTACAACTCTCAAGGAAGTAATTTCTTTATTAGAGAAGGACTAACTGGTGACCGTAGATTTAAAGAATGCCCATTTCCACCTAATGATACACCGTTCACACAGGAGATACCTCAGGTTTGTAAAGAATGGCTACATAACCAGTTCAAAACACTACCTACCTCTTTGCATAAAGTCTGCACCTAAATGTTTACCAAAACATTACTGTTGGTTATCTTACAAAAAAGGCTATCCATGTGTATCCATACACGGACAACTGGGTAATGGTGAGCAGATTTGAGCATTGCCAACGAAACATTCAGAAATTTGTGAACCTTCTACATCGGTTGGGATTGCGGTTGAATTGCAAAAATAAATTCACCAATCGCAAACATGAAGTAGGCTTTCTGGAAACAGTATTTTTCATAATCAAGGCAAGAGCATACCCAAGGCCACTGCAATAATGCAGTTCTGCGACCACTGTTTTTTCAGTATTTATAGATTTCTCACACTTGCCAAATAATAATTATGTGCTGCAGATTTTTGTAGCTCAAAGGGACAAAGTTTCTAAAAATGCAAGGGTAGGCCCTTTGCAAACATTGAGTGGTCACTGTTCAGCTGTTTATGTGCCTCGTTATCCCACATGATTTGGCTTTTCTTGCTGCCTAAGTGAAGGCAACCGTGCCCCATAATTTGTCTTTCATTCCCTCCTTGCTTATTTCCTGCCGCCTTGAGCATACCCAATCTTGGAGAAAGTCCAGGCATGACAAGACTAGGCTTGCCTTTAACCTGAAGTCTGTCTTTGACAGTGAGGATGGTGATGAAACTGTTGGGTAAAATGGCTTCTTTCATTCACCTGATCCAAACAGAAGAGTAGTTGAAAAGCCAGTGGTTGCAAACTATAAGGTAAATGAAGGTTTTAGGGTTGTAACAAAGAAGGTCAATAAAGAGATGAAATGGTGGAGCAAAGAGATTATGTTGAAGTAGAGACCTCTTACTACACCACTAAGATGGGCCACCATAACAAAAGATGCTTCACATGTGGGCTAGGTGGGCAGTCATGGAGAGTTTCAAAATTAAGGCACTGAATTCCGTTGTCTGCTGAGGAAGCGTCCAAATACAGCAAATATTTGCAGCTTAAAATGGTTTACCTCCCATTGAAAGCCTTCCAGAGCAAGATCCAAAACAAGAGAGTTGAAAGTATTAAAAGACAATACAACTGCAATGTTACAGCTGAACAATCAGTGGGGTCCGTATCAAAGGGTGTGGAATTCCTATCTCCCAACACTTTTGATATATTATTTGAGGTTAAGGACAACACTTTTTATGTTTATTTTATTCTGTTGCCAAGAATGCCCAACCCCTCTAGCACAATCCCTTTGGCTATCACTTTACAGTACACATCTATGAAACAGGATTGTCTGCTTCTGTAGCAAGGTTTGAATCCATATGGTTACTTTGTTCAAAATTCTATACATATATTTCATTATTGCAAACCAGTTGGTATTAGGGCTAGCACTTACGGAAACATACTCTGCTTACATTGCTTAAAAAAATGTAATAATTTGAGGCTATTTACAGTGCTCAAATTATAAGATTTTATATGCATTAGCATGAAAACGAGTGGTGATTGTTTGCTTTAAAAGTGAAAAGTACACAAAACATTACCACTTGAAAAAATGATGCTAATAATTGTGTTTTATGTTTGTTTGAGTTTAGGTGATTTGTATTGCGTGCAAATACCCTGGGGGGTCTTGGCGCGTGAGGACTGTAGATCCAGACAGGAAAGTGCTGGAGGAGACTTATTTATCAAAGAGCCAAGTCTTCAATTGTTTCCTAAAGATTGTGTGGGTGGGACTGTTTTTTTTTTTTTTAATTTTTGAAAACCTTTATTTGTAAACTAAGTGCACACAGCTATTCAGCCGAACATCCCGGAGGCACGGCAGCAGGATTAGAGACCAGAACTGTTGCAGCACACACAATTTTGCACAGGATGAGTGAGGTTAATTTAAAATTTTACAACAGGATAGCTACCGTTAGAAGAAATAAATGTCAATATAATGACAAAAAGAGCAGAAAACAAGAAAGAAGGGTGGGATCAGTCACCGAATCTAAATCATATATCTATCGGCATCTTTAAGGGGGGGCCAATCAGTATACGCGTGCAATCAAACACTAAGCACACCCGGCCATCGACCGTACACGGAGAGGCTTAATGAAAAACATTCATGGGCGAAACCCACGGTCAAACGTCAAGAATTCGAAATCAGATAATGCACTGCACCGATCCCAGAACCCAGAGAGAAGAGAAAGGAACAGAGAGTCCTGTTAAACTAATGAAGAAAAAAGGGCCATAGAAACAAGAAACGGAAAAACAATAATACCCCATCTCCTCCCCCCCCCCCCCCCCCCCCCCGCGCACCCCTGCCAGTGGCCACGGCCTACCCCCCTGTCGCCCAGCATCCAAAAACCCGAAATAAAGCGAGAAAAGGGAAATATATAAAGATAGAAAAAGGAAAAGATAAGAGAAAGAAAAAAGACGGAGGAGGAGAAAAACACATTTGCCCTCGGTCCCCTCCCCCCCCCCCCCCCCCCCCCCCTGCGGCGCACAACCCCAGTTCTAAGTATAGCAATTATGTAAGCATGTTATGGAAAATAAAGCCCAGGGAAGGCGTCCGACACCGCCCCACCACCCGTAAGCAACAAAATGGCGGATCCCCCGAACTTCACGCACCCCCAAAGTCGAGATCCACAGCAGTCTCACCCTTGACCTCTCCGAATGTTCACAATGAGTTCAGCCAACTGCACCAGAACGTATCCAGGAAAAATCAAAGTTCCCGCCAGTCTGTGGACCTGCATAAGGAGTCCGATCAAGCATCTCAGTCCGTCATGATCCGCCGCCGCCATGACACTTGCCGTTTTCCAGCCAAAATACGACCATGTCGATCTCAAACTCAGGGCAAAGTCAAAACAATCGAGTGAAGGTCGCAGCATCCGCCGGGTCGTATTAGCCGTAGGCTCAGGAGAAGAGAAGACTACAAACACATCAGTGGACGGATGCGCCGATAATGGCGGGCGTCTCTCTGAGACAACAGGTCCAGTAGCACACAGTGTTCCAGGCGATAATTGCGAGGTTTCGACATGAAGGGAGTCTCGTTTAGTAAGTACCGGGAATAGCATGGACATAACAGCCAGCTCAAGGGCACCAGGCAGGTCAGGGTCCTCGCATGATCGGGCAGTTTCGGTGACATCCGCGATCGTCTTCTGGTGGGTAGGGGCCATAAAGGATCGCAGCTCCTTAATGGCGGCCATCACGGTCCTCAAAGACGGCTCTTCATTACCCCGCACCGCCTCCACACGGTCAGCTCCAGACATTTGGGTGCACTTCGGAGCACCCGATTCCCCCGGGGACCGAAGTGCGGGTCGGGCGGGCGGGGATTGGAGGCTCACTTCCGAATAGTGACGGGGCTTCTCGGGCGGGGGCACCAGCCCGGCGAGGGGGCCAGCCGCCGGGAAGGGGACCCCCGACCTCTCAGCCACCTTCAGGATACGCACACCTCCGCAGTGTGCACAGGACCGCAGGCACCTCACCAATGGAAGGATGGGAAACACTCCAGGTCAATCGTCCGGACCACGTCTGGGGCACCCAACCGCCGCTGCTGCCCAGTAACCCGGCTGGGTCAGTAATCGAGGTCCCGGCTTACAGGCAACTCTGGGCCAAGATCTTTCACACGGCACAATTCCGCCGATCCGGGTGGGAAAGTTCTCGGGACCACACCGCCAGTGTCAGCAAAGATTACCCCGCACGGGGGTGAGGCGCGAAAGCAGGATATATGTCAGGATCTTCAAGCAACAGGCGGAGGTCGACGGAGCCGAGAGCTTATGCGGCCATCTTCGTTCGTCGCTAGGCTCCTCCGGGTGGGACTGTTTTTAATAGAGAGGGGGAGAGTATTCCAGAGTCTGGCGGTGGCAACTAAAAATCGTCTGTCTCCCCAGGAGGACGTTTTTGTGCGCGGGACTGGTACGTAGAGGGCAGTAAAGAGAGCGGAGGGTTCTGGTGGGGGCATAAATAAGAAAGGGGTTTTTGAGGAACTGAGGTCCTGAGTTGTGGATGGCCTTGTAAGCAATACAAAGCGCCTTGAATTTAATGCGGCTTCTGACACGCAGCCAGTGGAGGTGCCGAATTGCCGTGGTGATGGAGTTGTGTTTGGGGATGCCAAGCAGGACCCAACTTTACATACCATTTTTCTGAGGCATCACTTACTAAAGCCTGATTGACACAATTCAATAGTAAACAAAATATGCATTTGCAATGCAGTAGATCTCGCAATTGCGAGATTTTGAGCTATTAGCACTTTAAATGACCATGCCTTTTGTGTTGAAAAACCTGCAATAATATAAGGCATTGTCATTTACAATACCAATAGATCAAAGTTTCTAAAATGCGAGACCTATTGCATTGCAAATGCTTGTTGTTTACAAGCACCCCATGCTGCGCCTTCATGTTAATGGAGGCTGCGCCCCTTTCTTTAGATGAACCGCGTAAGGTCTGCGGCCACTTTTATAGTGAAAGCGTGGTATGGGGCGTTTTTACCAAAAAAAGCCCTAGTCAGTCAAGTTGACAAATGTTTTTTTAGGTCTCGCGACCTATCAATGCGCGCAAGCGCATTGAGCGGCGCGAGAATTCAAGTGCTCAAAATCCTCGTCAAACCAAGGGCTTTTTGCTGCGGTTTTCTTTGAGTTCACGTGACTCACGTGACCAAACAAGCACGCGCATCAGCCTCCCTCCCCCCTCCCTCCTAATTGCATTTTTTAACGGCCGCCAGCACATCAAAGGGCTTCGCCCAGCGTGCGCTCTGCGGCTTCTCCTCCCCTAATTAATCATGGCTGGCCGGCCGTACTTTCTGTTTCCCGGCCGCTCTTAACGCTTGTTTTTTTGTCCGGGACCCTTGCTCTTTCCGCCCTCTGACCACCGTCTGACAGAAGCACAGTATTTCCAATATAAATGCTGTGGTGCTGGACAACAGTTTGTTGTAATTTACCTGTCCCGCTTCTTTTCATTAGAACTTTTTTTATTTACAGTGTCTCCTTCCTTCAGCCCGTCGCAGTTTGTTTTCCTTGCACCGCCCCTTCTTACAGTCCCTTTAACCATTTTGGTACGGCAGCGATTGAGTTGCTCTACCCCAACTAGCATGTTTTTGTTAAGCCTCCAAATGTGCAGCACAAACACAGTGTACAAAGAGATTAACGTGTTGCCTGGAGCACATTTCGGGAAGAACATTAAATGAAAGTTCAAACCCGCTTTATGGTACCGCAACTTGCTTTCACTTGTTTACTTTGTTTCCAGTGCTATTTTAGAGCTTTGTGCAAACTACACTTGCGGTTTTCACTCACATGTACTACCAGTATTTTGCTAGTAATAACTTTGAGGGAATAGCATATTTTTGTTTTCTAAATAGCATGCACAAAAGCAGTATAATTTCAATTTACATCAGTTATTTCCAATGATTGTGTCAATGTAAAAATCGCCGCTGCACACCCAGCATCAGGGCCGTGTGCCTCAGTGATGCAGGACCCGCGCCAGTAACTGAAATATGACGAAAGACTGAAAGGAGTAGCCACAAGCTGTGCTCTAGTTCTGCTCTCAAAAAAATGAGCAAAGAAACAAGCAATTAACCTCTTCGCCGCTAATGACAAGGGTAACTCGTCATCGACTTTCCATTGATTTCAATGGAAATTACATTGAAGCTGTAAAATAGCCTTAGCAGTAAAGGGGTTAAGAACAGTTCATTGAAAAAACCATTAAACAGGAAACAGAAGGAAATCCTACAGAAGGCAAGGAGGAGAAAAAGAACCTTGAGGTATGTAAACACTTTTATTGTGCAAAGGCCATCAATTTCAGGATGCTCAGATGCGCTTATTGTAGTGAAGCGGTGGCTTACATTGAACGAAGCAGCAGCTCTGAGCACTTCAAGAACAGCTGTAGTTTACCACAAGGCACAGAGGCTCAGGCAAGCTTGTGTAATGTGGCGGTAGTCCACAATTTGTCAACTTGTGCCCCTCCCTTCTGGCCACACTATAACACGTTTGTGCTGAGTTGGCTCTATGGTTTATGCAGGAATTAAAAGAAAGAAGTAAAATGCATCAGAGATGAGAAAATAAAAGCAGCGAATCTTTCCTACTAAAAAAAATGTATGTGAAATAGTTACGAATCTGTGCAAATATGAGCGACAATCCTCAAGCCATCCAGAACTTACACTGGTGCTGTTCACTGCAGGGTTCACACTCTGCTCATTCAATTATTGGCCTCTTGTTGAGACGGTGAATAAAAAGCTATTTCGTGTTCATTTGTATTAGAGCATGAATTATAAGACCAGCGAGTAGTAATGAGACCACCCAACAATTCTCCATCAGTTGGCAAGCAAGGGGCCACCTTTGCTTGCCAACTATCGGCCCACCTATAGTTTAGTCTGGTAAAGATGGTGCTCGTGTATGCCTGTGCAGCAACAAAAAATATCAAAAATGTATGTTCTCGAGGCTCTGAACTATGGACAGATAATTTTGTATGTTTCTGTTGTGATCATAAAGTGCATATTCAGTAGTATAAAATGGTTGGATGTGTGGTAAATATTTGATTTACCGTCTTAATTTCTATGCAGGTAAGTACTTAATTAATAATAACTCAATCGGAAAGAAAAAAACAGAGTCCGTGGTGTTAGAGTTCTTAGGGGTTTTTATTCCTCAAAAAGGAATCGTTCTAGAACTGGATATCATGTTCCTGCAACCACGAGGGTTCAGGAAGGGATAGAGCCGCATTTTATTGACAATACATAGCTTATATACTTAAGTTACATTATAGAAACCAATACAGTAGGCGTAACAGCTGAGAGAAGACAAGATAACAGCATCCACGTGGTGGTGATACGTAATCAGAAGGCGTGAACTAGGCGTGAACTAGAGATGTGTGCTAGAAACGTCACAGATAGGTGTCATAAGTGGGTGGCACAAACCAGAAATCTTGTAATGTCAGCAGAAATCTGAAGCTGGGATGCGCGCGCAGCTGCATGACGTGGGATTGACGTGGAAACTAGAGGGTGCAGGGGACTTGACATTTACACTGGCGGAAAGAGACAGAAGTCTGGCATGTCAGATCAACTCGTACTTCTATCATATCTGATATCTGATGTTTGGGAACCATATTATCCATATTATCTGAACGGAAAAGGTCTCTGGAGCAGAAGCTATTCTATACTGACTGTGAGTGCGTGTATAAGCGCCTAAGTGTCTGCATGAGAAGCGTGGGGGCATGGGCTTTCCATGGGAGCATGGTAACAGAGGCTATGAATTACTTGCACAGAGACAGGGAGGCCGGGCCCTTTTGCTCTGCAGCTGGGGGGATGTTTACTTAAACTAGTAGGCAGGAATGCATTTTCGAGGAGCGGAACAGATAATTCGAAGGTTGAATTCAGTCTTGGCAGGCAGCAGGCTGAGCTAAGCGCGGTGGGTCGCGCTGGAAGTAAGTTAGAGGTCACGGGTACAGAGGCAGCCTGGGCTGAGGCTTTCAGAGTCAGAAGGCAGGAAAAAAAGCTCGATGGCAGAATTCAGGGCCTACTTTACCAGAGCTGAAAAACGTGTAAAGTACACCACAAAAAGACGTTGGCATAGCATACTTAGGAACGGACTATTCAACCCATTCAGGGTGGGTCTGAAAGAGGACATGTTAACGTTGGACGCAAATGTATTTGCGTCTTCATAGCTGGCACAGGAGGGAAGTTACATGCACTTCAAGCTGGTACATGGAGACGGTGGGGTACACGATAGGGAACACAACTTGACCAAAAATTTATATTTCCTCATTCCCTCCTTGTTCCCTACGGACCCTTCATGATATATCGATCCTCATGAATCGATCAGTTTGTTCTTGTAACATCATTTGCTCTTCTTTCTTTCTTTCACGTCTTGAGAGAAAACTGGAATGTTCAATGCATGACGTGGCGCACAGTCCACAAATCGCTGGCCCACACTGTAGGCACAGGCAACAACTGAATACTAGGACTAGGCCAATGCCTAGGAAGGATAGGATCTTCCATCCCCAAGCGGTTAACGTTGTCCAGAACCAACCGGACCAAGTCCAGGTGCCTGGATTCTGATGTATCAGATTGGCAATTTTATGAAGACGTGTAATAGCTTTGTATACAGATGGCGCGTTTTCTGGGATGAAAACACAGCAACTTGACCCGATGACCTTACAGGCTCCACCTCTATCTGCCAAGATGACGTCAATAACAAGACGATTCTGAAGAACAACAACCCGCATGGCGGACTGCTCTTCGGTTAAGTTACCTAAGGCGGAGGCAGTTTCATTTACTACTGCTTCAAGTGTTCTAGTTAATCTGCGTATGAGTTTACTATTTTGGACGGGGCCTAAGAAGAAAAAGAATCCTTTATTGAAATCTGTGTACTGTTCCCATGCCGTTTCAGTGTAGTCGACAATCGGGAGATCTCTTCGTAGTCTATTCTTTACTAGATATGTATTTCTGTGATAATCAGGAGGGGCTAGAAAAACAGGTGGCAGAAGGAATGCAATATAACAGGTACCATCCCAATCTGGAGGTAAGCGTATGTATGCGGTATGACCACAAACAAAATAGGAATGACGGGTAGCTCTAAAGGACGATTTACCTTGATCACTGAATTCGACCACAGTAGTACATTTACTATGACCTAAGTGTACTGAACCTTTCTTACTGACACATAATTCACCAGTGACTGGTAATACTGACATAGCAGGGAGGACTGGTGCAGCTTCGGATTCAACAGTAAGAATCATAAGGTTAATTGTATAGTTACCTAATCCATATACTTCATTTTCTAGATCAGTTCCTATTCTCGTGGGGAGTCCCTTCTTGTCAGGGTAACAGACTTTAAGCAGAACTAAGTTCAAGTTTCCCCAAACCCAGCTCCCTTTGAAAACAGCAATATCAGGATCTAAGGAATTAATTATTCTAAACCATGCACCACAGGAGCCATTGTGAGTGAACGGGTACGGAAAGAGGGGCAGAACTCCCTTGTATTTCTGGTAGGGAGGGAGTCGGCCACATATCCAGCAGTTCGTAGCATTGTTAGTCTGATGGGAATGATGTAACATACTAATGAATGTGTTGTTGCGCAGCGCGAGTCTGTAAGAAAGTTCGTGTGGAGGTAATTCACTGAAAGAATGTTCAGCAGAAACATTGTAAGCAGATTGTTCACGCTTGAAAATAGGGTAATAGATAGGAAGCAGTATACTGGCAACAATAATCAGAAGACTTAGAAAAAACATAATCAATAATGTCACTATACAGTGACTGCGGAGTGATTTGCAATATGTACGTTTCTTGAGTTGTCTCTCTCTCTCTCTATCTCGATCTAGGGGATACATGTCAGAAACTATTTAACCGATTCACCTAGGGGAGGACTTAAACAATTAAACTGTCTGACTTGCTAGATCGGAGTTTCAGTTTATACTCCTCTTGGGGAGTTTTCTCTCGTTCAGGAACTTTAAAGTCACTAGGCTCAATACAGTCTTTGGAGGGGGTGGACGAGTCTGGGTCTGGTTTCAGTTCATTACACCTTTTAATATGACTCGTATGTATCCACCCCTTTCTGCCTTCCACCTTTATCGCGGTCCTCGTAGTAAGAAGGACGGTCTTCGGCTCCCTCCAGCGGGGCTCCAGCGGACTTTTCCTGTCAAAGTTCCTAATCAAGACCAGATCCCCAGGACGGACATCATGCGGCTTTACATCAGTGTTGTCAGGGAAGGCTGCGGCAACCTGTGAACGACATGATTGGAGTGCAGACATCAAGGAGGCAAGGTAATCTGTCAACATGTTACAATCAACATCAGTAATTTTCTTAGGAATGGGCGTCCCCCACATATTCGGTGGTCTGCCAAAGACCACTTCATTCGGGGATAGTCCTGATCTCGAGTGGGCAACCATCCTCATATAGAATAATGCTACTGGCAGGGCGACTATCCAGTCGACCTCTTTCTCTTTACATATTTTAGCAAGGCGGGTCTTTAGTGTCTGATTATGCCTCTCTACAAGGCCTGCGGCTTCGGGATGTCGGACACAATGGAATTTCCACTGATATCCTAGCAGCAAGGAAACTTGTTTCATTAATTCGGATGAGAATGGCTGTCCGTTATCTGAGTACACAACACGAGGCAAGCCGTATCGTGGGAAGAATTCTCGAACCAGCTGTCTGGCAGTGGTCGGAGCAGTGTAATCTGGGACTGGATATGCTTCGGTCCAACGGGAAAGTGCACAAACAATTACGAGGACATATTTGAATCCTCGACAACGATCCATCTGGATATAATCCATCTGGAGGACTTCAAAAGGGTGATCGGGAGGATGGAATCCACCTTGCTCTACAGGGACGCTTTTACCTGGATTGAACTGACAACAGATCATGCAAGTACGCACTTTCTGTTTTGCTGCTGCTCGTAAGTGTTTGTTGTGCCAGAAATTCTGTAAACTGTCTAACATCGCTTTTTCTCCTAGATGTGCAGGACTATGTGCTGTATTGATTATGACTTGAACCATTGAGTCAGGGAGAAACCATGTAGATTTTCCCTTCGTCATCCAACCTTGATCTGTCTGGATCCCTCCTAGTTCAGTCCATTTCTTTATTTCATCTGGGGTAGCATGTGTCTGAATATCGATTACATCTAGTGCGGGATCCCTGACTGTCATACAATGTGCGGTACTATTGTCTTTGTCACGTCAGTTGTCTGGGTGTGAGTCAATGCTGTATGTTTTGCTGTCTGGTCTGCCAGGTCGTTACCCTGGGAAACAGAATCTGTAACTTTAGTATGTGCTTTACACTTCATGACGGATACCCCTGAAGGCAGATGTATCGCTTCTAACAGTGCTTGAATGAGGGGACCGTGTTGAATCTTGGCACCATGAGAGGTCAAGAAACCTCTTTCTTGCCATAACATGCCGAAGTCGTGTACGACTCCGAACGCATAACGGGAATCAGTGTATATGTTAACATTTCTGTTCTTGGCTAGTATACAGGCTCGGGTCAGAGCAATAAGCTCTGCTGCTTGAGCGGACAGTGTGTCAATACGATATGTTTCTTTGACTTCGGTTTCAGTGGTCACTGCATATGCGGCCACTAATTCTCCTGTACTTGTTCTCATGCATGAACCATCCACATAAAGTGTCAGGTCTGGATTTGTCAGTGGGACATCTGTTAAGTCTCGTCGAGGCTTTGTTACTGCATTAATGATCTCTATACAATCATGCGGGGCTGGATCTGTCATAGTTGTAGGTAACAATGTTGCGGGGCTCAGAATGCTACAGCGTCTGATTTCTATGTGTGGCTGGAATAGCGTTAATTCATAACCTGTCAGTCGTGCTATAGTCAAGTGCTGAGTCTGGGTTCTGTTTAAAAGAACCTCTACAGAATGTGGAACTTGTACTGTTAACTGATGTCCTAAAACAATTGAGTCGCTCTGTCTGATTGCTAAGGCTGTTGCTGCTACTGACTTCAAGCACGCAGGGAGTGCCTGGGCTACTGAATCCAATGTACTTGAAAAATAAGCGCAAGGCTTATGTGAACCTGCTTGATCTTGAGTGAGGACAGACAATGCTGTACCATCACGTTCTGTAACAAAAAGTGTAAAAGGTTTGCTGTAACATGGTGTCGCTAAAACTGGTGCTTGGCATAAAGCTTTCTTTAATTCTTCAAAGGCTTGTGTGTGTTCCTGAGTCCAAGGGAGGACAGTCGAAGTCGCTGCCTCCTGTGTTGTTAACTGAATGATTGGTTTAGCTAGAAATGCATATTGGGGAATCCATTGTCTGCAGTACGAGGTGAGGCCTATAAAGGCCCGCACTTCCTTTTGTGTCTGGGGTTGTGGCATATTTACAATTAACTGAATGCGATCGGGAGTGAGCTGTCTCCCCACTTTGGACAGCAAGTGACCCAAGTACACAACTTGCTGAACACAGAATTGTAGCTTCGAAGGAGACACCTTGTGTCCCTTGTCGGCCAGGAAATGTAAAACTGTCAGTGATGCTTGTTCACATTCGGGCTCACTTCGTGCGGTGATCAGCAGATCATCGACGTATTGCAGTAAAGCGGTGTTAACTGGCATTTGGATACAATCTAGTTGTCTTTTCAGTGCTTGACTATAGATGCTGGGGCTTTCTGTGAACCCTTGAGGTGCGCGGGAAAATTTGAAACTTCGTCCATTTAAACTGAATCCGAAGAGGTATTGGCTCTCTGGATCAATCGGTACACTAAAGAAGGCGTTCTTGAGGTCAATTACATTAAAGAACGTTGCCTCAGAATCAATAGCAGTCAATAGGGAAGAGATATCGGGGACCACAGGGTACTGTGGTACGATGCATTTATTCAGTTCTCCTAAATCAATCACCAGCCGATATACTGGCGGTGCATTGGGATCAGTACGTTTAAGAATTGGAATGATGGGTGAATTACAGATATTGGAGTCGGTTTCTACGACCACTCCTTGGGCAATGAGCTCTTCAATGATTTCCAGTAAAGCCACTACAGCATCGGGTGGTAACTTGTATTGTCTGATTCGGGGTAAAACAACTCCTGTCTTGAGTGTAACACGGTACGGTGTGATATGCATGCAACCTACATCAGTTGGGCCTTTTGCCCACAAGTGATCTGGTATATTTTTCAATCTGACATCAAACTCTCGTAATACATAGTGACCCTTGAAATCCCGCAGAAAGAGTCTAACTCCCTCCGGGGAACAACATATAACAGCTCCTAGAGCCTTCAATGTCTTTATTCCTAACAGATTTTCTGGACATGATTTCGTCAGTAACAGGTCTGTAACTCGTGATAATGGACCCACAGCCAGGGGGACTGGTTCTGATACCTCATTTACAATGGGCTGTCCTGAAAAACCAAGGGAAACATTCTGTGTGCCTGAGAGGGGTGCCCCTGGGACTTCGTCATGGCTGATTGTTGTGCGGCTTGCCCCTGTGTCAATTAAAAACTTTCTGTCTTTTCCCAATACTTGACTGTGTACATAAGGACCCTCTTGATCTACAGGAATTTCAATAAGAGGCAAGCCAAACTCCCTCTCTAGGCTGTTTCATGTGTATCGCTGATAATCCGGGTAAGCGGATTGGGCATACTGGTACATCTGTTGGGATACTTGCTGAGTCGCGGCAATGGGCTGTGGCTGTGATACCGCTACAGTCTGTGCTGTATGAGATGAAGCATGCATAGGCTGTGTATTCTGTGAAGTCTGCTGCTGGGCCTGATCTTGTCTTGGTGGATGCGGTCTCTCTTTAGTTTTACCTGTTGCTATGTTATGTTTCAGGACTGGACATTCATGTACGTAGTGGCCCGGCTGCTTGCAATAGTTGCATGTCCCTTTAACGGGAGCTGCGGCGTGACCTGTCTGGGTCGTACCCTTTCTCTGGCTGTCGGCTGGAACTGATTGAGCCACTAACATTTTCATTTTCGTGTCTTTCATACGTTTCTGTTCATGATCCTGTTCCTCTCTAATTCTTTTCTAATGATATTGTAACATCTGTAACATCTGTGATGGCGTATTTGCTTGCCATGTACTCTCGACCTTGTATACACGGTTTTTAACTGCTAACAGGGAATTCTCGACTAACTTTGATACAAAAAGATGCGGGTACGACTCGCTACTTGGTTTAAGACCACTATTAATGATAAAACATTTCTCGAATCTTGAGTAGAAGTCACTAGTATCTTCATCTGGTTTCTGTTTACAGGCCGAAATTGCGTCCCAATCTTCCTTTCTAGTTGTCAGTAATCTTGGCAGAACCTGTACTATCAAACCTGGTAATGCTTTAGTTTTCTCCCCAAGGCCTAGCCCTGGGACACGTTTTTCCTCCTCATCTTGTATTTCTGCCCATACAATCTTTTTCTCTCCCACCTCCCATTCTTTTTCCTTGAGTTTCTCGTAGATGCCCGTGGGCAGCAGTACCTTTAACATTTTCATGATATCTTCATATGTGTAATCCCCCATCAGTAACATGTCTTTAAGTTCTCTATGAAAACCTGCAGGGTCTTTATCATGACACGGTACTAGTTTCTTCATTTCTAACAGCTCTAACTTGGTCAGAGGCGTGTGTACATACACACGTTTCAAGTTATGATCGGCACCCATAACTGGATGTACTTCTCGTAAGGGGTTCTGACTTTCAATACCATGCAGACGTTCCATATGATACATTTTTCTTTCTGGGGGCGGAGCGGGAACATATTCGGAGCTTACGAAGGTGTTATATCTATGTCGTTGTTCTAGAATTATTTGTATTAACTTGGTACTTAGACCTCTCCATCTATCCATGAGTAGTGCTTCTAATGTATCGTGTAAGGGACCTGGATCGGAGTGTTGGTTTCTGTATAACGTGAGGAGGTGCTGAATCATGTATACACCTGCTAATTTCTGCTCGTCTGGGGAAAGGTTCAGAAATGTCTGCGCTACTGTGTCATCATTGTATATGTTCGGATTGTCAGCCCATAATACTGCTGACCGGGCTAGTTCTTGTTCATCCATAGAATTGAGTACATGGTACCCTATTCGGTCTCGAAGCCTTTTATCAGTCTCTTGGAACTGATGTTCAGGAGAATTCGGTTTTGTTATGCCAGAGAGAAAAACTCTCTTGCTTTCTGGACGAATGCTTTTCCTAAGGTAAGTTCCCTTACCTACATACGCTATCGTATCTGTAGTCCTTTCCAGTTCTTTGGGTTCTTCTTCCTCCTCGGAGGAAGCTTTTTCTTTCTCTTTTTCGTGTATTTCTATCACTGCTTTTCTTATTCTCTTGTACATACTGGCTATGCAACTCCCTTTATCATGCTTTCCTTCAGATATATTTTGACCCCATTTGTTGAGTGCATCTAATTCATCCTGTTCTGTCCCAGGCCTGTCTCGTTCTCTGATTAGACAATTTATAAAAAAACGTAATATATATGCTTGAATGTCAACTTTCTGATGTGCCATGGCATCCTTTATACTTTCAGGGTCTTGCCCAGTCTGGACAAAGTGATATATTCTATCTAGGTGCTCTTTCATTCCTGATAATAACAATAGGTAATCTGCAGCATGTCGTAAGCGTAGTGATGCTAAAAACATCCTATCATCTTTACCGGGTACTGGATCGTATCTGCAAACTTGGAGCGGTTCTTTGAGTATGTCGAGACGGGGTGATTGGAGTATAAAAGGATTCTGCATATCCCTAAGGTGTAATCTGTGTGTTGGGGGCGGGGTCTGGTGACCCCCGGTCGCACCTCCTGAAGCGGAAGCTTGGACATTATTTCTCTGCGGAGTCTGTATCTGTACTTGAACTTGTCTTTTAGTAGGATCAGGTCAAAGCGGTTTTGGTAGATCAATTTTAGGTGCGGGAAGTGGCGGAGGTGGAGGAATGATGGGCTGTCGAACGGGGAAACCTGGTTGCAGTTGTGGCGGGTTATGGTCTGGAGGCGGGTTGCCACCCCCGTCACCGTCAGTAGGCGGGACGCGGACAGGCAGATTGGTGTAAGCGGATGCTACATCCTCTAGATAGGAATTCAGAAATATGTCTTTAGTGGTTCTGTGATTTACTTTAGTTGGAACCAATGGTGGCGGCAGATTTTTCGGTATTTCTGAAGTGGCCTCAGGCGAACCCTCGGCCACAAGATACATACCATTTACGAGATTGTTTCGTGCGCGGTCTATTTGCTCTGATTTTACTCGGATCCCTTCAGTAACTAATTCGTTTTCTTGGGCTTTATCTGATTCTTTAAGTCTGTCTTCTCTACGAAGTGCTTTTTCAGCACGCTTATGTGATTCCTTACGCCAAAACTCTATGGCGTCCTTCTGAGATTGTCTGGCTTTCTTTTTCCATAGTGCTTCCTCTACCTTCATGATGCACTCGGCATCCCATGTTCCGGTAACAGGCCATCTGTGTCTTTCGTCTAGATGCTTAGTATAATCGGCCCATAAATCTAGATACAGTATGGCATCTAGGCCATGCTTATGGTACATAAAATTTCCAGGAGTGTCCCTAGGGGGGATAGGAATTTCTTCCTCTAGTATCCCTTTCCTAGTTCCTATCTGCTTTAACTTGTTGAAAAACGGCATCTTGTTTACTTAATACTGAATGCTCAATCCTTGCTACTTAATGCTGAATACAGCTAGTTACACAAGAACACAATAATGCACATTAAAAACAGTCACACTCATACCACGACATTAATCACATGAAAGACATTTGAGACATATATAACTACCCCCTATACCGGATGTACTGCTAAACAGCACAGATACACTGCTAAGAACAGTGCAAAAACTTGAAATAACTGATATACTGCTAAACAGTACAGATACACTGTCTAAAACAGTGCAGACCGGACTTGTGTACCCAAACCCGTCTAGATACGTCCCAGCAATGGTACTCACCGGGAAGCACGGAAAACAGAAGGCCTCGGAAAACTCGACTGGACTGGACCGGACTCGACTCGACACGTGGATACTTCGGAAACTGGTGGGCCTCTTGACACCTCGGACCTTGCTTCTTTCGGCTAGGCTCTGGTCGGGATCCTCCGCACTCCTCACCGCCTCTTCTGGGTGCTGATTGCAGTCTTCGTCACCTCCGTGGGCCAGGGGGAGATACAGGAAATCCTGCCGGTACGCGTAGTTTCCGTCTAACTGATGGCAGGGGACAGAGTTTGCAACGCACCAACCGGCGCGTGGGGTGGGGGAGGGGCCCCTGTTCGGGCGCCAAAATATTGTGGTAAATATTTGATTTACCGTCTTAATTTCTATGCAGGTAAGTACTTAATTAATAATAACTCAATCGGAAAGAAAAAAACAGAGTCCGTGGTGTTAGAGTTCTTAGGGGTTTTTATTCCTCAAAAAGGAATTGTTCTAGAACTGGATATCATGTTCCTGCAACCACGAGGGTTCAGGAAGGGATAGAGCCGCATTTTATTGACAATACATAGCTTATATACTTAAGTTACATTATAGAAACCAATACAGTAGGCGTAACAGCTGAGAGAAGACAAGATAACAGCATCCACGTGGTGGTGATACGTAATCAGAAGGCGTGAACTAGGCGTGAACTAGAGATGTGTGCTAGAAACGTCACAGATAGGTGTCATAAGTGGGTGGCACAAAGCAGAAATCTTGTAATGTCAGCAGAAATCTGAAGCTGGGATGCGCGCGCAGCTGCATGACGTGGGATTGACGTGGAAACTAGAGGGTGCAGGGGACTTGACATTTACACTGGCGGAAAGAGACAGAAGTCTGGCATGTCAGATCAACTCGTACTTCTATCATATCTGATATCTGATGTTTGGGAACCATATTATCCATATTATCTGAACGGAAAAGGTCTCTGGAGCAGAAGCTATTCTATACTGACTGTGAGTGCGTGTATAAGCGCCTAAGTGTCTGCATGAGAAGCGTGGGGGCATGGGCCTTCCATGGGAGCATGGTAACAGAGGCTATGAATTACTTGCACAGAGACAGGGAGGCCGGGCCCTTTTGCTCTGCAGCTGGGGGGATGTTTACTTAAACTAGTAGGCAGGAATGCATTTTCGAGGAGCGGAACAGATAATTCGAAGGTTGAATTCAGTCTTGGCAGGCAGCAGGCTGAGCTAAGCGCGGTGGGTCGCGCTGGAAGTAAGTTAGAGGTCACGGGTACAGAGGCAGCCTGGGCTGAGGCTTTCAGAGTCAGAAGGCAGGAAAAAAGGCTTGATGGCAGAATTCAGGGCCTACTTTACCAGAGCTGAAAAACGTGTAAAGTACACCACAAAAAGACGTTGGCATAGCATACTTAGGAACGGACTATTCAACCCATTCAGGGTGGGTCTGAAAGAGGACATGTTAACGTTGGACGCAAATGTATTTGCGTCTTCATAGCTGGCACAGGAGGGAAGTTACATGCACTTCAAGCTGGTACATGGAGACGGTGGGGTACACGATAGGGAACACAACTTGACCAAAAATTTATATTTCCTCAGATGAACCATTCAATTTCTGAGCCCAGTTCTACCTCAGTTTATTGATCTACAATATCTGATATTTAAGATGCATGTATTCTTGTCGACCTTGCTTTACTCTGCTGTAATGACTTGACTTTTATCTTAAATAAATGATATTTTGTATTAAAATAAATACCTGAATAATGTTTGTACCAATTGTAGGAAGTGGTTCACATGTAGGTAGTTTAAAGGTGAACAAGCACGTTGGGATGCCTGCTTGAATCGGATGCCACGAAGGGGTATAATGCATAAGCACACAGTAGGCTTTGTTTGTTTGAAGGGTGTATGATGTCCGTTGTACAGTGAGATCAGTAGGAAAAAAGGGAATAGCTGTTGTGGTCACTTTATAAACCTAGATTTTTAGGTGTTAAGTTCTTATCTTTCATTTAAGACTGGGTTTCGTGAGTCCCGCTGCCCTGTTCTGTGTGTACAGTAGGCGCTATCATCTTGACCTGTATTTGGGAATTTTTCTTTTGCATCCTTCTTAATACTGATTTGCATCTTTAATACGCCTTTGGAAGATGGAGGCACTGGTGCATCACGTCTAATCCAAACAAGCACTGGCGTTGCCAATAGGTTTCGCATTTGGAAAGTTGGAGCTATTGGTTTTGTAAATGAAATTTTATATTTATATATTGTTATTGACAATGCCAATGACGATATATAAATATAAAATGTCATTTACAAAACCAATAGCTCCAACTTTCCTACTGCGAGACCTATTGGCAACGCCAGTGCTTGTTTTGTAAAAGTGCCCCATGGCGTGCTGAATGTTGCAGGAAAGCATGTAGTGCCAGCAGTAGGAGGAACTCATTAAAGAAAATAGTGCTTTCAGACTAAAATAAAAAATTACTGTGTAACAACCCAAGTTAAAGGGCCAGTCGTCATGGGAGGATACAAGTGAAGACCATGCAATACTAAGGAGGGACTAACAAGCCTATAAACGAAGCGAAAGCAACATTTACGAAGGACAGCGACACAAGCCAATTAAAAATATGGGTGGAGTGTGAGCGGTCTTCAAGTCCATACTCCAATACAGCATGGCTCGCAGAGCAGCGCATGCGCTGCCCAAAAGAGAGACTAATAGTGGGGAATCAGCTGTATAAAACCATCATAGGCAATATGAAAAAATAATTAGGAGTTAAGTTCTTACAGAAAGCCACAAAAGTGCATCCACAACTATATGTTAGTACACTGGCGCAGATTTATAACTTTCAGAAATTCACATACGTTTACAGAAGTATGCCTGGTAGCTGTTAAGCCTAGCAAAGCTTTGATGCCATGCTAGCACCTATTTGCTTATGTGAAAATCTGCCTGCCGGTTAGAAATTCACTTACCCTACACCACCTTTCTTTCCTCATCATGTAAAAAGTTGTACTCTTGCCCTTGTTAGGATGTTTTTACAACCTTTTTCTGTGTGGAAAGTCATTGAAGGTGACTTAGTGAATAGACTTAAGCAAATTAGTTTGTGGTTCTGCACAGACTCCCACTTCACGCCTACTTCAAGCCCTCGTATGTAGCCCCCTACTCTCAGACCTCTCATATAATGAGAATGCTACCATAACGTGTCACCTCAAGCACAGCACCAAAGGGGATAATTAGATAATTTTTTAGACAATTCATAAAATTGCATACCCTTGAGAATCCTATCCACTTTCTAAGCTAGTACAGAGCATTTGCGAGTCGGCCATCTCAAGAAACATGCACCTTGCTGCAAACCAGGTCCCAGGGGTAGATAACATTCATGCAGACTAGCTAAACTGACTAATTCCTCTTACAAACGGGATGGTAGATACAATATTGAGTTGTTCAGGTGTCTACCATGTGTGTGAAGATAACAGTCCTCCGGGAAAAGCTCAAATGCAATGGGCTAAGATGTTCCACCAAAACCCAGGAGAACCACAGTTAACTGCTTAGTTGCTGAGATAGGTGAATTCAGCCACTTACAACTTCGGGAGTAAAACCCTGAATGTCATAAGGGGAGCATGTAAACCCATTAAATAAGTGTTGCACCCATAAGGTGGTACCTGTAAAGCAGTTTCCATCAGTGTAGGATTAGACGTTGATGGGTACCTCACGCGCATGTAGCAGTTTGCAAGCTAACCTATACTTTCTTAAGGTTCCATTTGTCAGTGATTTTATCTCATTGAGAGGTTTCGGGAAGGGGCTAAAAGACTTTTCTATTGATGTGCAATTCCTGCACTGCACCACATTGCAATTTGTACATTGCGCAGACAGGGATCACCAATTCAGCCTTTTGAGCCCATGCCTCACACTAAAAACAGCATTCTTGATAGCTATCCTATCTCTGAGGAAAGTAAACAAGTTGCAGGCTCTCACAGTACAGGGACCAAAGCTCACCATATGCAAAGATATGATTAACATGAAAAAACATCTTAAAATCCTTTCAAAGTAGTATCACCATTCAATACCAACTAGGCCATAACCCTACTAGTAATTTTTTTAAAATCTGAGTGACAAAGCAGAAAAAGCACTACTCCCATTAGATACAATAGGACTGGTGATGGACTACATAAAGGAGACACAGAAAATCAATCAGGCTATGCAATTCTTCATGGAACATTTCCCAGTGGCTCTGGGCACAACACGGATGACGAACACCATGGGAAGATGGATAGTGGAAACCGTTGAGCATTGGGATCTACTGGGTCATGAGACATTACAAATTAAACCTAAAGTGCATCCACCAGAAAGAAGTGAGCCACACTGGCCGTCATGGTCAACGTTTTACTACAGGACATCTGCAACAGCATGGTCTTCCGAACACACTTTCCCATAAATTAACTGCAGACATAGAGGCTCGCAGATCAGTGGCAATAAGACAGAGTGCTGAAACAGTTGTTCTCATCCTTTCCCTCCTTAAATTCCCCTCTATAGGTGGGCTAATACCTCTATGTAATTTACGCACATCATCTAAATCTTGAAGAGTGCATGTTGCAAAATAACTCAATTACCTGTAATAAAGGTTTTGCAGCTTTAAGATTTCAAGATTCATGTGTGCCCTTCCCCCCTCCCGAAGGAAAGCGGGTAGTAGAGGAAACAAAAAACAAGAAACAAAGATACTTTGCAAGTAAGGGGGCAGGTGGACTTACCATTGGTGTCCTATTCAGGTACTGTCTATATCATAGCCCCCCCAAAAAAAGAAAACGTTTTGTAATCCGGTTGTAATTTTGATATCCTGTAGCGCTGGGACACTCCTATTGAAGGAGCTATGCGCTTTATAAGCTGCTTTATTAATATACTTCCGACCTAACCACTGGATGGAGATGCACAGAATGTGAATCTAGAAGCGCGTTTTAGCTGCAAAACCACGATTGCAGATAAGTAACTCATTTTTTTGTTACATAGAATTCTACAGAATGCCATATTAGGGAAAGGTTTTAATGTTTGTTACCAAACTGTCGCACACTTGCCCTGACATCGTACTGCATGGGACAGTGGGTTAGCTTATTTTTGTCATTGCCCTATGAGTAACTGCATTTTACCTCCTCACGTGCACATATGCATCAAAATAAATGTGTTTCAGTCTGTACGGAAGGCTTTATATTTTCTGTATTTCTACAAACGTAATTTACTTTTATAGGTCCCCTTTCATCCTTTTTTTTAGGTCTTGCCTATGCAGCGCACATGCACTGCATAGGAGGGCCTTTAACCATCGCTCTGCGCACTTTGAAGCACGCACTTGTGCCTGTGGCGGCATCCACCTTGCGGGAGAAAGCAGGAGCGTGCCAAAAGCATGAGTGCAGTGCTTGAAAATGAGCACACTGCGCGCGCACTTTTTGTAAGGGCTTCAAAGTTTTTCCTTAGCACCTCGGTGTCAATGATTCACATATATTTTCTTCCTTCCCTATTTTCAGCACAAATCTACAGTTTCATTCGCATAATATTTGTTAACTGTCCTTCTCTGGACGGCAGTCGTATGGATTTTCTCAAAAACGAAGATTCTCTCGTTTTCACATTCCTGCCCATTGTAATCTAAGCTTCACAAACACAGGATTCTTTATTTTAGTACCTCCTCTTCTCACTTTTCACTCTGTTCCCAAACCTCCTCCCGTATTCCCTGAAACGCCTCATTAAACTGGGATGCTCTATTAAATGTCAGGATGTGTTTGGACCTGTTCGTGACCACTACAGCTTGAGTATTTGGACTCCAAGTCCATTCCTAAATGCTGATTAGGGGCATCTACATTTCGATGGGAAAAAAATGTACTAGAAAGGCGGATTCGTTGATTTATTTATGTCAATAAATAAAAGCATGTGATTGCCTGCTGACTAACTTGTGTGTGATGTTATTATGTGTATGTGCACAAGAGAGTAGTCTTCTGTTTAGTCCGTGGGTAGCTTTACGCCCGTTAGTCTTTGACCATCTGGGTGTCTGGATATCTGGGTCCTATGTGTGCACGGGTATTCCATGCCTGTATGTGTGTGGAATATTGTGCAAGTACGTGTCAGTCTTTCTCCGTGTGTGGGGATTTGTGCTCTTGTATGTGTTATTTTCATGGATTAATGCGTTGTGTACTACCACGTGAGCACACTATACACAAGCTTTGTTACTGAGTGTTTATTCACTTTGTTCACCAGACCCTCTCACCACACCCAGTACCAGCTTCCGAGCACCTCTTAGGACCCGTCGGACTCAGGAGCTCGCCTCTCTGGCAGCGATGCAACAGCAGCGCATATACCGTCTTGGCAAAACTTTTTCCTGCTGCTGGCCAGAGATATGGAAAATGGCCGCTTAGAAGAGTGCAGTTTCCTGCCTGTTCCGTCGCCTTGTTTACCTACGCTCATTTGATGGGGAGCAGGGGGTTCAGTGGGGGTCAGTAACCCCCAGATACCGCTTCTAAAGAAGGGGGTACCCACGCTGAAGCTCTCCTTGAACATGACTCGCTCTCTCTCTAAACTCTCTCTCTCTAAACTTCTCTTCAAATACCTCTCTAAATCTCTCTCTAAATCAATCTCTATAAATCTCTTTAAATCTCTCTCCAAATCTCTAAATCGCTCTCTAAATCTCTCAATCTCTCTCTAAAGCTCTCTAAATCTCTCTATCAATCTTTTTCTCTAAATCTCTCTCTCGCTCTATAACTCTCTATAACTACGTTATACTTTTATGGATGTTTCAGCTGAATAAAGATATTTGACTCACTCTGAACATCAAGTGGGGATCACATACATACATTTCACATATTTAAGTGATTTATCCAGAATCACACAATGTTGAACCAAGCACTGAGGCCGTATTCGAACCCATGTCCCCAGACTCCAAAGTCTACAGCTCTAGCCACTGGTACACAGCTCCTCCTACAGGAGTTTCTTCCAGTCTGTGACACAAGAGCACAGTTGGACGTCACTACAATTCAAGCAATATCACTCGGCTCTCAGGGAGGTTCTAAACCTTTCTGCGCATTTGACACTGGTTTAAGTCCCACGTGACAGTAGTGGCATTTAAATCTTCTACAGCAAATGATGAATTGGGGAGTACCTCTGGATCCCACTCTCACCACACCTTTTTCAAACATCTGCAACAGAGTCTTGAGGTTTCAGACTTTCATCTTGGCATGATCTTGATGTTGCATGAAATCAGCATTGAGTAATGCAGGCCTGCCTCTCATGGATAATTAACAGGATGAAATACAGCCATTTAAGTTAAATAACCAACAAGCGTTGGCAATGTCAATAGGTCTGGCTTAGGAATCAAAGTGCTTTTTGCATCATTGATGGATTTGGGGTCTCAATAAATCATCATACATGTAGTGTAGTGTATTTTGTAAAGCGCACAGCTGCCCCAACGGGGCGTCTCGGCGCTGTATAACGCTGTGGAACCCTTCCTGGCTCTCCCTGTGAGATGCCCCTCCTGGGCACCCCCAAGTTGAAGCCAGGCATCCCAGTGTTGTAGGGGCCGTTGTGGAGATTAAGCAAGCTATTGCCCAGAGTTGCAGCGTGGGACCCCATGATTAGAGTAGGCGTCGAGGCGAGAATTATCGAGTCTGCCGACATTGAGCTCAAGACGCTGCCGCGTCGGGACTTGAACCCTGGTCCGGGGCCTGATCTCTGCTTCAGAGTCTGCCGCTCTAACCAGTGAGCCACACTTCTCCACATACATGCATTCCCCTACCCATCTTTGCACTCATGCATCGATTCATCCATCCATTAACTGATTCGATCTTACATTCACTCTCTGTCCCAAACATAAAAAAACACAAAAACATTCAACATGACGTGCTCTCTCCTAATGCTTTTTAAAACATTTTTTTTTAGCACAAACGCATTTGCAATGCAATAGGTCTCGCATTTGAAGAGTTTAAGCTATTGGCAATGTAAAAGGCAATGTCTTTTATTTCTCTGTTTTCAGAGCACATAAATAAAAGTAATTGTCATTCACAATGCCAATAGCTCAAACTCTCGTAAATGCGAGACCTATTGCATTGAAAATGCTTGTCTTTAATATAGCTTCCTTCTGCACCACAGACAGTTCTACCAAGGCACTCGCTTGCCAGTCATTTCATCTGGCGTTTGCTGCATTCTGTGCAGTACTATTTTGAAACTTGGATACCATCTTGGAGTGGAGTTGGCCAGATTTTTTTTGTTTTACAGCGTCAAGAAAGACCACCTTTGTTTAGAAGCTTTATGTTTGACATCTTGGATCAGTAAAGCAGTAGAACAGTCTATACTTTGCCATTCGAAATGGCTGCCCACTTCATGCTTATTGAGCAGCCATCTTGGAATGGTTTTGTGCATAGATTGTCACATTTTTTTTCTCCAATAAGCTATGTTGAACCTGAAAGCAACGAAACCCTATTTGCAATAACTTTGCAAGACGGTCACTGACTTGCTGCTATGTTTTTGGGGGATTGGAAGCATATGTCCACCAGGTTTAGGTGGTAGCATGTTTTCTTTTTATCTGCTTTTATTCTTTTATCCTCTATACATTTGTTGAGTTTGTGTTTCTGTTTTATAGCATTGGTTAATTAGGTGAATGCAAGAAAGGAAAAGTGGCTTTATGAGTCCACTGATAAGAATCGTATATAAAGTGACTAATTGAGTGCCAAACTCATACATGAGGCGAGCAAGACCCGCTTTGTTATAAGCCAGACCTATTGGCATTGCCAGGGCCTGTTATGCTTTTCATGTACGCTAAGTGTACCACCGTTACACGTCCACTAGCCTAAATTGACATTAGCGGAAGTAGCCCGTGGACATTATATTTGGTTAGGGTGCGTATTGTTTAGAGGGAAGCTGCCAACGCTTATGCATGACTGCAGGGCTGCCTTTTGTTGAACCTTTGCCTAAACCTAATGACTCCTGTTTTTGTCAGATCCTGTTCTTAGAGTTTGCCATTTCTTTTGCAGAGAAAACTTGCCGAGCCGTTTTAAGTTCAAAGAATACTGCCCCATGGTGTTCAGGAATCTGCGGGAGCGGTTCGCCATCGACGACCAGGATTACCAGGTAGGAGCGCCGCTGCGCAGGTCCACGCTGAGCTCTCGAGCAGGTGGGGAGGGAAGAAATGCAGAGCTCCCTACCGTTGAATCAAATGCCTGCGCGCAGAGGCCCTCCGCCAGCTGCCTCGAACAGTTGTCCTCTGACATGCATTCATCCAAAGCAAGCATTGTTTCTCTTTCTCTTCAAGACGCATGCCTGCCTCCTCCTAAATGGAGGCCTGTGTCTATTTATTGCACGGCACGGGCTGGCGGCTTGTTTTACCAGCTGTTCGTTGCGTCACGTGCCACTATCCGGGCTTGCAGGGTACGTTCAACCCCGATGTGGAGTCTGCGCCCTGGTCCCACCTTCTGCGGAGACTCTGTTCGAAGACATCCTAGTTTTGTCACAGGGCCAAAACGTGTGCGCTTGACCCCCATTACTGCAGTTTCTTCTCTAGGTTTTTTAAAGCTTCAGCAAATAGTCAGTTCTTGAGACAACGCAGTCGACAACCGGCTAGCAAGCATTCTTGTGTAAGATTTCAGTTCCATCTTTCGCGCCCGTCCTAAAAACGAAACCCCTTGATTACCAGCTATTCTTGTTTGCAGTGTGCCTGTTCTCCGAGCAACAGCGTCTCTTAAACAGGGCTTTTAATAGGATGAAAAAACTGGGGGGGAGGTGGGTGGGGGGAGTCTCATAGGGGCGTGGCCATTGTATTTAAGAGCGTGGCTTAAAAACACAAACTAAAAATCTGTGCTTCGCATATTGTGGGCCCGACTGGTATTTTGCTGCTTCTGTCATTGCATGCAGATATACAATACAACAAGTAACATTATACCTACAACAAGCCCGGCCTCTTGGCTTTGTCAATGTTATTAGTTTCATAACATAAAAAAGTAACAACTATTGCTTTGTTGTATATAATATTGAAAATGCTTCTGTTATGAAATAATGACCCTGAAAGTACTACAACGAGTCTCTTTGAGATTACATCAAAGGCAGTAAAAGGTGGCACTGCTCCGGAGGTAAGATTTTTTTTGTTCACCCTGATGGTGAGGGCAGAATTGAACAGCCCAATAGGGTCCTGTCTCAGCTTATTTTTTAGAACTGCTGGTGCTAAGCACCTGCAGGACCTGGCCCACTTAAAGCACTGCTCTTAAACATTGCCTGTGAGGTTATCCTGTGACGACAGTTGTTCCTTGGATTTGCCTTGCGGCCTATTCAGGGGTTTGCACTTTTTCAGTGCCAGGCTGAGAATGACTGAGGTACCAGAAGGCCAAGAAGTTTGAGCTGCTGACTGTCTGTAACCCTGCTCTGGGCTGCTGCCCGCTCACCACATTGTTTTTTGTTCGACTGATTTCACAGCGTGCTTTGTCCAAAGGTTCACCTCAATAGTAGGATAAAAGGAGCTATGAATATGCTAACTCCAATCTAGGTCAGATAGGCGAATAGCATCTATATGTGTACCTTTAAACTCTGCTAAGAAGTATACATAAAAGTTAATGGGTTGAATGCTTGAATTAATATCAGACACTGCCAATTACACAGTCACTGTCCGCACCCCAGTCCATCATTATTTTGCACATCAGATCACCTCAGTTTGGACCAAGTCGTATGTAAATCAGTCTTGACCGTGCTCCAAGAGGAACGGCCTAGTCCGAACTGCCATGCCAAGTCCTTCCTAAACCGAAACTCAAGCAACCCAAAATAATGCTGGACTGGGATGCTGCCCCCAGTAATTTCCAGGGGTTGGGATTAATTAATTCATTCCATCCATCAATTTGTTTTATACCTCAGTCCAACGCCCTAAGTGCAACGGGTATGCCCAGAAGTGGGTCCTGTACTCACGGTGCCACTGGAATCAACCTTAACCGGGCCAACAAGCCCCAGTCTGGGCGAAACCACTATTAGGTTGCTTGTGTTCTGATTAGGGAAGGTCTGTTCTGGCAGCTCACGCCAGACTTATTCACATATGGCAGGTTCCAAACTGAGTTGGCATGCTGTTCAAAATAACAATGGACTGGGATACGACCCGAGTAACTTCCAGCAGTTCAAATCAATTGAAGCAGTCCATCCATCACCTTTTTGCGAACAACTTAAATGGCATACTGATCCTCAGTAAGAAAGATTTGAAAGGAGGTATTGCACTCACATCATGTTCTGTTGCTTAACATTTCACACATGGATTTGTGGGTACAGGAGAATTATGGGCATTCTGACTTTGGCATGCCTCCTGTTATCCAGTATTGGGGTATCTTTCATAGATTAACATGCCTGAATCATTCCCCGTCGTCGTAGTGGGAGTCCCACGGTACAACAATAACAAAGTAGTAAGTACTAGACAATACCTTTCCATAGGCTATTATGGTAGCAACCACTTTTTCTATAGCCTATTAGTCTCCTTTTACAAAAAGGACCACACTGAAAACTCAGCCAGTCAGCACCCAGCACCCTCTAGAACCTTCCCAAGAGAGGCTGAGTCCCTCAGATTTTCACTGCACTTCTTAGTGTAAGGGAGTCTCCCTGAGCTCTGCTCAGATTACTTCAAATTTCTCAGATAAGTCTCTTTGGATTTCTTTTAGAAGAATGTCTGATAAGAAGAGATTATTCAGAGCCTGTAAATCTTGTGGGAAGAAGAGGGTGCATGTAGATGATGCACATAAGGAGTGTATCTATTGCCTCTATCTCAGCCACGAGGCAAAACATTGTAAAATGTGCTGCACCTTCTCCACTAAGACCTTGAGGGATAGAGAAGGAAGGCTTCTACTTTGGCGGAAGAAAAGACAATCTGCGTCTTCTAATGTTGACAGCGACAGGTCCTCTGTCACTTAAGAGGCCCAGGTCGCCTAGGAGAGGAAGAAACAATCTAAAACCTTTCAAGCGCCTAAAGAATATCTTAAAAAGAAGCAACCTAAAATCTCCTCAGAGATTGGATCCCCTCAGATTCCAGGAACATCTAAGGAAAAGACGGAGTCTTCTGGCCATTCTAAAGGTAAAGGTAGCCACAAGTCTTTATCAGGCGCAGGTTCATCATCGACGCCTGTTCCCAATTTAACTACTACCACAGTGAGTACCTCGTTGTCGAGATACTCAACTGCGTTTATCACATCTACGGGTAGTTATAAATGTTCTATACCGCCGCTGCTGCCCTTGTTGTCGACGAGAATCAAGACCACATTGTCGACGAGCCTGTCAACGAAACCGTCGACGAAGAAGACCTCGATGACGACACCACAGTCGAAGACACCACCGTCGCTGAAACCACCATCGGCGGCGAAGACACTGATGACAGTTACACCACGGTCGACGAAGACAACGCTACCGTCGACTGTGTTTCCGTCCAATGACTGTGTCAGTACTGTCAACAAAAGAAATGTCACTGTCTACGATAAAACCTCCAATATGTTATACTGGTCCATCAACACCATTTCAGCAACTAGCACAACAGCAGTTTCGGACACAGAAAATGTCTCTGCTTCCTCCTAGACATCTGTTAGACGTTGAGGACTCTGATGATGATGAGGGTCAGTTTAGAGCTGCAGTTTCAGAGTTACACGTTAAATTTCAGGAGGATGATGACGAATATGACGAGGAGGATAAATACTACCATCACTATTCTGCCCCCCCCAGTGCAGTACCAGCAATATTTAGAATAGCCTAGGCAGCAGTCTGCTCAATTCCCTCCGGAGTTAATCATGGATCTTAAGAGCATGTTGGCGGATTATAAACAAAGGTTTCCTCCTCAGGAGGGTGTTGTTGTACCTCCTTCACCTCCGCAGGAAGCTCTGCAAACGCAAATGCCTCCACCTCCCGCCACTCCAGTAATAGCACCAGCTCCCATACTTCCTCCTCCTCACAGAGACTACCCTACTGCGTGGGAAGAGGAACATGAAGGTGAGCTTTCAGATCCCTCTCCACCAGCGGATGAGAGGGATGATTACATAGCGCATACTCCTTCACCACCGCCTCATCTTCCTTCGGATTTGCCTCCTGAAAATATTGGAGGATTCCAGAATCTTATGGACAGAGCCGCTAACCGTTTTCATTTACCTACGGTAATCCATCAGTTGGATTGTTTCCTATATTATTTTAAGGACCAGGAAAGGAAAACAGTCAGGTCGATACCCATAATTGACCATATCTGGCAAGAAGGGATTAAAGTTATGAAGGCACCGGCTTCTGTAGTCTCAGTGCTTCCCAGGTTAGATAAGAAATATAGAGCGCCGGAGGGCTCTCCAACCTGTCTTACAAGTCACCATAAACCTGATTCAGTGACCTCTCAGGCAGCACAAAGGCGTTCGAAAAAGCCATCTATGCCTATCCTCTCTCCACCAGACAAGGAAGGTCGACGCCTGGATTTGATTGGGAAAAGGTTCTCTTCTATGGCGGCAGTCTCTGATGGGGCGGCTAACGCTTTAGCCATCCTAGCACGTTATGACAGACAAATATGGTCTGACATTCGTGCACTGAAGGTCATTCCGGATACCACTATAGAAGAATTTGTTAAGTTGCTCACTGAGGGAGAAATAGCGGCTTCTGCGATCATTGCTATAGCTATGGACATTGCCACAACTGGCTTCAGACAGTTGGCTGGAGCTGCCGTTTTACGGCGCCAAGGATGGTTGAGAGCAACTAATTTCCATCTGGAAATCCAAACTAAGATATTGGATATGGCTTATGATGGTGAAAGCTTGTTTGGAAGCCATATTGACGAGGCAGTTACCTACATCAAAAAAGACACTGACACGGCTAAGGCTCTTGGTACCCTGCAGTATCGCAAACAGCCCTTTTGAGGAGCCCGAGGTAGAGGCTACTCCAATTATAGAGGAAATAATCAGCGATCCCGGTCGTATCAGACCTATCAGCCGCAATACCGTCAAGGGTATCAACAGCAGTCCTACAGACAGGCAAATACAGCTGGTTTCTCCAGACAAGGTTCCAAACTCAGAGGTGGATCACAATGCCGTGATACTGGGCTAAAGGAGTGAATTTAATAGGGTTCCAGCTGCTCATTCTTTTCCCAAAAATGGTGCGACAATTTCCAAGCATATCGATCAGTGGAGAAACATCACTATAGACGAGTGGGTCCTGGATCTCATCTATTATGGCCACACACTGGAATTCCTCCAAAAACTGCCCAATACTCCTACCAGGGGATCGCACCCCCCTCACCTTCACTTACTCAAAAAGGAAGCACGGGTCATGCTTCAGAATTGGGCAATAGAAAAGGTCCCTTGTTCCCAACGGAGGAAAGGTTTCTACTCCCGTTTCTTTCTCATTCTCAAAAAATCAGGATAGTGGGGGCCTATCCTAGACCTCAGGAAATTGAACAAATATATAAAGTGTCCGACATCCTGCGTCGCCTCAACAAGGGCGATTACATGAAGTCATTAGATCTCGAGGATGCATATTTGCACGTCCCTATTCATCCAAAACACAGGAAGTTCCTGAGGTTCACAGTGGCGGGTACCCACTATCAATTCCAAGTTCTTCCATTTGGCCTCAAATCAGCTCCACGGAAGTTCACAAAATTCCTGGCACCAGTGGCAGCAGCCTTGAGAACCAAAGGTCATCAGGTATTCCCTTACCTCGACAACTGGCTCCATCTTCTCGCTTAGTGGAAAAAGCAACAAATGACTGCCTCACTCTTTTCCATGAGCTGGGTCTTTCGGTCAGTTTTCAAAAATCTTCAATTTACCCAAATCGAATAATGACATTTCTGGGAGCAAAACTAGACACCATCCAAAACAAGGCTTTCCTCTCCAAAGAAAGGCAACATCGGTTAAGAGCATTAGCACTCAAACTATACAGAAAAAAGTGTGTTTCAGTGAGAATGTACAAATCTCTGCTGGGAATGCTCTCTTCTGCAATAGATCTTATACCTCTAACTCGATTACACATGAGACCTCTCCAAAAGGAATTGCAGAGTCAATGGGTTCAAACCTCCGGCTCCTTCGACGATGTAATCAAGATCACTTTTTGGATGAAAGAAGCCCTCAAGTGGTGGACTCAGACCTCTCATCTCAGACAAGGACAGTCTTTCTCCCAGTCCTTCTGGATTTCGTAGTTGCAACAGATGCTTCTATGGAAGGATAGAGAGTACACTTGCAAGATCTGCAGGTACAAGGAAGATGGTCCTTTACCCAGCTGCAGATGCACATAAACAGACTGGAGCTCAAAGCCATTTTCTTATGTCTTCGAGCGTTCCTTCCTCGAATACAGGGATTGTCAGTGTTGATCCGCACGGACAACACCACGAGCATGTTTTATATAAACAAGCAAGGAGGTACAAAATAATTCACCATGTTTCAAGATGCACAGGAGTTATGGAACTGGTTGACACTCCATCGCATTTCTCTCACAGTAGAACATGTCCCAGGTCTTCGAAACACCTTGGCGGACACCTTGAGCAGAACGAGCGACAGCTGTCACGAATGGGAGCTGGAGCAAGCACAGCTGGACAACATATTTGCAGTCTGGGGGAAACCAACGCTAGACCAATTTACAACACAGCTAAACTCGGAATGCCGGTTCTTCGCAAGCAGGTTCCCTCTCCCAAACTCTTGAGGGAATGCTCTTTTGATGCATTGGTCTGGGATCTATGCATACGCTTTTCCCCCCATTCCGCTGATACCTAGGGTCCTCACGAAGATGAAATGGGAGCGCTGCCAGATTCTCCTGATAGCCCCAGATGTCCCAGACAACACTGGTACACAGAGCTTCTACTTCTCTCAGAAGCGCATCCCATACGTCTATTACCAACGCCAATGTTGTTGACGAAGAACAGGGGGCAAGTGCGTCACCCAGAACCAGCTTCTGTGCAGCTGCATGCGTGGCTACTGAATTCCTGGAATTTAGAGATTTGAAGATTTCACAAGATTGCAAAGACATCATTGGCAAATCTAGAGCTCAAAGCACCAATAAGACTTACAAGCTTAAATGGAAACGTTTCTGCATATGGTGCAAACGTAAAGCGATTGTCCCATTCTTTTCTAATCCAGAGGAAATTCTACCTCGTTTGCTTTCATTAGCAAAGTCTGGTCTAAGTCCAAGTTCACCTGGCAGCCATTTCAAGGTACAGACGAGCGCCTCATATTTCATCTCTATGGTCGTCGAGTCATTAAACCGTTTATGAAAGGTCTGTTTCGTGCTTTTCCACCCATCAAGGCTCCACCGCCGGAATGGCAGCTTAATCTGGTATTGGCTCAGTTGTTAAAACCACCGTTTAAGCCCATACACAGGGCAGAACTAAAGTTTTTGGCATGGAAGGTTGCACTTCTCTTAGCACTAGCTTCAACAAGAAGAGTTAGTAAAATACAGGCTTCCACCATATCTAATCTGTACCTGAGATTCACGGATCAAACGGTCATTCTGAGGACGAACCCCAAGTTCATCCCTAAAGTCCTTACACAATTCTATTTAAATGAACCAGTCATTCTGAGGGCTTTCTTTCCTAATCCTTCTACATCTTCGGAAAGAGCTTTGCACACTCTGGACCTTAAGAAATGCCTTAAATTGTATTTTCAAAAAACCAAGGACATCAGAAAATCTAATCAACTCTTTGTAGCTCATGGTCCGAACTCTCAAGGTAATGCAGTCACCAAAGCTACTATTTCCAGATGGATAGCATGTAGGATTCAATTTTGCCATGAAAAGGCTGGCAAGCCTTTATCAGGTACTGTGAAAGCGCTCTACTAGAGCAGTGTCGGCATCAACTGCCCTATTTGCAGGAGTGCCGTTGGAGAAAATTTGTAGAGCTGCTACGTGGAAGACAACACACACGTTTGCGCAGCACAATTGCCTGGAATAATCACAATGTGCTGATGCATCTGTGGGACAGGCGGCGTTAAGGAACCTATTTTCTTAAGGTAAGCCTCTTCTAGGAGAGGTGTGATTGCATTCTATGTCTTGTTTACTAAGTTGATTATTAATACTGTAAGTATTATACGCAATGGTTTCTATTAAGATCTCTCTTCTTGGGTTTACTATAGTGTTAAAAATTATTGTAGCGCTACCCACCGTCCACAAGAGTGCTTTCTTTTACGTATATATGTATATATATATATGTATGAGTCCGCATTTTACGCATATTCATGCACAGTTTATATATAACATTATATATATATATCTATATATATATGTATATATATATGTGTGTGTATATATATATATATATATATATATAATATACAGACAAGGAACTGCTTCCTATTCTGATTCAGGCATGTGAATTATGAAAGATACCCCATTACTGGATAAGAAACAAGTTACTTACCTGTAACTACAGTTATCCAGTATTGGTATCGTTCATAGATTCACATGCAACTCACCCTCCTCCCCGGAGAGGTACCTCTAGGATACAGTACTTGCTTACTCGTGCTGGGAAAATCTGAGGTACTCAGCCTCTCTTGGGAAGGTTCTAGAGAGTGCTGGATGCTGATTGGCTGAGTTTTCAGTTTGGTTGTAAAAGGAGACTAATAGGCTATAGAAAAAGCGGTTGCTACCATAATAGCCTATGGAAATGTATTGTGTAGTACCTACTACTTTGTTATTTATGTACTGTGGGACTCTCACTATGACGACGGGGAATGATTCAGGCATGTGAATCTATGAAAGATACCAATACTGGATAACTGTAGTTACAGGTAAGTAACTTGTTTCTTCTACCCTATTCAATGTCACTACAAACTGTGAGGTTATGTGAAGATTTGCAAAGAGCTATTCTCAGTCTGTTTTTCAGAGTACAGCTAACCCACCTTCTGCCTCGTGTAGAAAAAGGAGTAGTATCAGTTTTTTGCCCTCTCCAACCTTTTCTTTGCTCCCTTCTATTTGTATCTAAAAATCTTCTGTGTTTTTAGGTCTCAGCGTAAGAAAGACTGCGCACATGTGCAGTCGAGCTGGCGAGACTTAATGAGGTAGAGTGACTTTCACTAGCGAGGTTAAGCTCCGCCCCTCTTTTCCATTGGCTAGCATCCTAAACGTTGTCCAGCCATTGGAGAAGAGGTCCTAGTGATGTTCTTCTTTCTCTGTAAGCCCCGTCCTTTTCAGACTGGCTTACTTGACTTACTGCTGCGTAAAAGGTTTCTTATCTTCTTTATGGGGCCAGATGGCCCCATAAAGAAGATAAGGAACCTTTTATGCCAGCAGGAAGTCAGGCGCTTGTTCGGAGTGCTTGTTCCTTGTCTGTCGCCCTCTCAGCCTCCCCCCTCCCTTTGCTCCTGTTCTGTTGTTCCCGATATTGGGCATCACAAAAGTGGGGTTCGGAGAAAATATGGGCCCGGCATAGATTATTCTTCTAAAAAATTAGACACAGCCTATAGGCGCCATTAGGCACCAAAAGCCAGCTCCAAGAGGCCACTGGAATCAACCGGAAGTTTCTCCGCAGCAGATCAGTATATGCCACAACACAACCTGCAGCAGCGCCGGGAGCAAAACTAAATCATCTGTAACTGGCCAATGGCGTTTTCACCCAGGTGAATATAGATCTGACCTTTCTATGCAGTTAGATCCAGCCTCTAATATCCCTTTAATCTGATTTCACATGAAACAAGCATTTGCAATGCAATAGGTCTCGCATTAATTAAGTTTGAGCTATTGGCATTGTTAAATATTGCAACACCAATTGCAACAAAAGTCTATTATTGTAGGCCAATAAAATGTGTATTTATTTTTGTAGCAATAGTGGCATGCTGCGCTTTAGATGAATATGTTTAAAAGTAAAGAGCGCCATACTGCGATTGCTACAATAGTTATTTGTGGCTGCGTTAACAATTGATGTGTGCACAGATGGCTGGTGGTGTGTGTGTGCCTGGTGGAAGTGTGCACTGCCGGCTGGTGGTGTGTGTACCTGGTGGAAGTGTGCACTGACGACTGGTGGTGTGTGTGCCTGGTGAAAGCGTGCACTGAAGGCTGGTGATGTGTGCCTGGTGAAAGCGTGCACTGATGGCTGGAGGTGTCTGTGTGCCTGGTGAAAGCATGCAATGACGGCTGGTGGTGTGTGTGTGCCTGGTGAAAGCGTGCACTGACGGCTGGTGGTGTGTGTGTGCCTGGTGAAAGCGTGCACTGACGGCTGGTGGTGTGTGCCTGGTGGAAGCATGCACTGACGGCTGGTGGTGTTTGTGCCCGGTGAAAGCGTGCACGGACGACTGATGGTGTCTGTGCCTGGTGAAAGTGTGCACTGACGGTGTGGTTGTGTGTGTGTGGTTGTGTGTGCGTGTTTGTGGTTTTGTGGTTGTGTGTGTGGTTGTATGTGTTGTTGTGGTTTTGTGGTTGTGGGTGTGGTTGTGTGTGTGGTGTGGTTGTGTGTGTGGTTGTATGTGTGGTTGTTGTGTGTGTGGTTGTGTGCATGTGTGTATTTGCAATCACCGACAGGCATGACACCAAGAGCTCTGTGACTCGGTTTCTCACACCTAAAGAATGAGGTGTTGTGGCATGCGATATTACGCAATTTTTAACCAGCACAAATGTGGCCGGGCACATCTCTCCAGTCTGTGGCCCTGACAGACATTCCGAGAATTCGCAGCTGCTAGCACTTCTGTGGTGTTCGGCTTTATTCATATGCCTGGGTAACATAAGAATTTGAGCACAAAAAAAACGTCCAGTGGCAGATGAATAAAAAAACACGTTGGGGGTGGAAGGCAGATTTCAAGGGAGAGAGGGAATATACTTTGTGGTTGCTTCAAGTTTTGCAAGAGTCCTGGTCTGCATTGCGGATCCATTATGACTAATGCGTGCCATATCTTTGGGCTGAAGAAATGCGACGTGTAAACGAGAGCTCAGAAGGATGAAGCTGGGCAGTTGACGAGCAAACGGGAGAGCTGAACAACGAGGAAAACAAGAAATTGTAAACTTTCTCCATCTCTTAAAAGAAGGTACTGGTTATTGAACCTCGTGGAATGTTTGACTCATCACGCAAACTGGAATGTGAGGATTCTCACATCTGTCTCGAAGTGTTTTCAAGAAATGTAATTTAAGCTCAAGAAACTGAAAACCTTGGCTTAAAATAACCACCATCCAAGAATTCTGATTAAACAGTCTGAATATTTTCCATAAAATGCATTCCACTCGGTGCTTCGAGCCTCAGGTAGCAGAGGAGCCAGCATGTGAGCGTGACTGCAAATATTTGCAGACTGCGGGTCTCTGAGCACAGATTACATTGTTTGTGCTAACTAGTCTAACCTCTTTCGCTTGAAATTACATCCTGTAAGGACGGAAACTGTGACAGCTGATTCTTATAACATTTTTGGACGGAGATCGTGAACAAAGGGTAACACACAGGAAAATAAATGTGTACTGCACAAATGATGGTTAACACAGCAAAGACTGAATCATAGACTGACGTTCACGCAATGCAGGTTGAACAGCACAGGGTGGGGAATCCGGTCATTTTACAGGCCTTGGAAAGAGTGGAGGCGCTGAAAGAGAAACCAGCCATGAATAATTAGGGGAGGAGAAGCTGCCACCACATCAAAGGGAGAAGCCCTTTGATGTGGTGGCGGCTGTGAAAAAAATGCAATTAGGAGGGAGGGAGGCTGATGCGCGTTCTTGTTTGGTCACTTGATTCACGCGAACTCAAAGAAAACCGCACAAACAAAACCCTTGGTTTCACGATTATTTTGAGCACTTGAATTCTCGCTCCGCTCAATGCGCATGCGCATTGATAGGTCGCGAGACCTAAAAAGGGCGCACCCGCGGTGAAATTAGGGTAGTTTGCGATTCAATGTGCACATTGTATGTAAAGTGATCAGGTATGTGCAAAGGTTGTGTTTTATAGCGCTCACATCAGCCGAGCATCTAGGCGCTTCATTAGCAGAATATGCCCACTCAGAGGCCTAAACTGAGGACCGTCACTTTTCTGAAATGAGACTGGATTTGCACCAAAATATCTGGAGTGTACAAAACGTGTACTTTTCCCTCCGCTGCCAGTTCGAGTTATGGTCTCATGTATCCGGACAGACACCTAGGGGTGTGCCCTGGGATTCAAGCACATAACCCGGGCACATGTATGTGCTATGGAACAAGGCGTGGACAGAGGCTGGGTGCGCTGTCCGCTTCACACTACAACCCCGTCACTGCCACTGAATCCAGCGTCTCCCAATCCAGGCGGGTGAGACGTATGACTCACATCACTGTTCCATCTTTACATGGTGGTCTGAGAAAGGGGTCCATTAGAATTCAAAAGCTTATGCAAATGAGCGAGTGAATGAGTTTGTGAATGAGTGACACAGGACAGGTGTATGGATTGACTGTGGAAGTGAAGGTTACAGCGACTAGACAAAGAGGAAGATAGTGAGTGATGGATGTGAGTGCATCAGTGACTGAGTTTGTGGTTAAGTGGTTGAGGCTGTGAGTGAGTGAACGAGGCGCAAAGTCAGTGAGTGAGTGGTCAACAGTGAATGAACTGGTGAATTATGGGCTGAAGATGTGCTTTTGTGGGAGAGTATGACAGTATGTGAGTGGGTTAGTGAGTGAAGCAGTGAGCGACTAAGCAGGCGAACGAGCGAGTGTGAAAATTAGTCTGAGACACTGAGTTAGTGATTTTTTTTATGTGCGCTCAACTTACACGCTGAACATGAGTAAACAAGCACTGGCGTTGCCAATAGGTCTCGCATTAGGAAAGTTTGAGCTATTGGTCTTGTAAATGTCCATTTTTTTTAATTTATGTGTTGGTTTTGAAAATAGCTAAATTAATAGCTTTGTCATTTACAATGCCAATAGTTATAACTTTAGCAAATATGACACCTATAGCATTTGTAATGCAACATGTTTTGTATTTACGTGACTTAGATGTATTGATATTACAAATTACAATGGTTTTTAATTTTTTTAAATAATTAATACTTAAATAAAAGTGATTTTAATTTATAATGGCAATAGCTTAAACTTTTGTAAATAACTTTTGTGAAGATTATGTTCAGTGTATTTTATTTTGACGAAGTTCCAAAAACAGAAGTGAAATATTAACATCTTTTTGTGACATTTGTAATAAAGCTTGAAACATTGAGAGAACATATTTGAACCAGTTGTTGTTGAATGGTTGCGCAGATTAATGCTGGGGTGGCGCTGAGTGGTACACGCTCCTATAAATCTAATTACAATTACAAAATAATAGAATTGACATCCTATCAAACAATGAAGCGTGTCCATAAAAAATGAAATTGTAAAGCATGTTCTAGGTTTAGCATGTCTGACTTAATAAGAGCATTGGCCGATTCCTCGCACTCTCAATTTGGTGAAGTGAGAGATTTGAGGCGCAGTGTTGCAAATAAAGTGTCCAAGCTCACACAATGTGGTGAAACGGGGAAGCCGTGATTAAATAAACAATCATTTGGTTTTATGGTAACAAAGCCAAACCAGGGTTTTATTAATTCCGGAGTTTACGTGCTATTTTAGTGCATATTAGACATATGTGTTTAGTAATAAGACATAACCGTATGTTTTAATAAACTTCAAAGTGCAATACAAGGTATGTAGCAAGTTCTACTGTTTGTGCACCATAAAAATGAGTTAGGCACTAATAAAAGAAATTCATCATCTGTGGAACATAATTGTTTAAATGGGAGTTGTAATGTGGACTTCCTTTGGGAAGACCAAAGATTGCAGTGATATAGTCACGTCACCCCTTTGCACCACCAGGGCACTCGTAAAAGGGCACAGCGCCACCAACAGTACGTTTCATGCCACACCACGTCTGAATATTACCACGCATTGGCTTCGCTTCTGGAAAACCTGGAATTCGGTTTAAGTGCTGAGCGATTTCTGTGAGAAAGCTACCAAACCAATTAGCAGATGATACAAACAGAGGGACAAAAAAGTTTATGCACCAATAGGCGGCCATTCTGAAGGCAGAGTGGTGGGCCCGCAATGGCGCTGCCAAATGGTTTGCAAGTCATTCAAGAGCACTGAGAAAACTTAAACAGCCCCCATCTGGTGACTGCTGCACACTGCCACATTTTCGGAGCTGGAAAGTAGTTTGTGTTCGGCCTAACACTCTGCGAGCTCTGCTAGCATGGCGCTACCTTTTCCTAACACTTTACTGTTAAATGCTGAACACCATCTCAGAGAATATTCGAGAAGCTGTCACGGCAAAAGGTACATATTTCGCAACCATTAAACAATCTAAGCAGACAAAGTGTGCAATAAAAAACACGGTCAAAGCGTTGCTGTTGAAATGATGAGCTGTTTGTTGCATGGCAGTCCTCCAGTGTATTAGAAGTGAAAATAAATCAGAACGCGATTTCAAGGACGGAGCGCAGACTTTTTTCCCTGTGGTAAAATCAATGTATGTGTGAAAATAGCGACTACATTAGTCTGGCTTTCTGCAAGACTTCCGACGTCAAACCAGTGGCCTTCCGAAAAAAGTTATGAGAGTATAGGGCGAGAGAGGACAGTGCCAGAGGAGGAGAGAGAGGCGACAGGAGGAAGAGAGCGAGTGGCAGAAGGGGTGGGAGGTGGGCTTGAGTGGGAACAGAGAGTGACGCGGAAGACTAGCAGCAGGGAGCAAGTAGATTGGAGGAGAAAGATAGATGGGCGAGTTAGGTGGAGAGCGAAAGCTAGAGAAGGAGAGAGCTAGAATTACCTTTGGTGCAGGAAAACAGGGTTCAATCCAAGAGCGGCCGGGAAACTGAAGCGGCCAGCCATGAATAATTAGGGGAGGAGAAGCCGCACAGCACACGCTGGGAGAACCCTTTGATGTGCTGTGCGGCCGTGAAAAAATGCAATTAGGAGGGAGGGAGGGAGGGAGGGAGGCTGATGCGCGTGCTTGTTTGGTCACGTGATTCACGTGAACTAAAAAAAAAACGCACGAACGAAACCCTTGGTTTCACACGTATTTTGAGCACTTGAATTCTCGCTCCACTCAATGCGCTTGCGCTTATTGATAGGTCGCGAGACCTAAAAAGCGAAAGAGACAGTGAGCGAATGCTACGGAAGATCTTCTGGTGGATCCCCACCGAGACCAGGAAGACCGTCACCCAGGCCCTCGTCACTAGCCGACGGGACTACGGCAACGCCCTCTACGCCGGTACCACCGCCAAGCTCCAGAAGAGACTCCAGCGGATCCAGAACGCCTCAGCCAGACTCATCCTCGACATCCCACGAACCAGCCACATCTCCGGACACCTGAGAGACCTTCACTGGCTCCCCGTCAACAAAAGGATTACCTTCCGCCTCCTCACCCACGCACACAAAGCCCTACACGACCAAGGCCCGAGCTACCTCAACAGCCGGATCAACTTCTACGCTCCCAAACGCCACCTCCGATCAGCCAACCACGCCCTCGCCGCCGTCCCCCGCATCCGAAGAGCGACTACAGGAGGAAGGTCCTTCTCCTACCTGGCCGCCAAGACCTGGAACTCCCTCCCTCCCGACCTGCGCCTGACCCAAGACCACCTCTCCTTCAGGAAGAAGCTGAAGACCTGGCTGTTCGAGCAGTAGCGGCACCCCCCCCCTCCCCCAAGCGCCTTGAGACCCTACGGGTATGTAGCGCGCTCTATAAATGTCTCTGATTGAATGTGTGAACAAACGGTGAGTGCAACCGTGGGAAGCTGAGTGGGTGAATGAGTGGGCATTCATCTATAAATGTATATACCATTCACGATGTTGGGATACCATGATGCAAAGCCCGGTTCCACTCGCCCTCGACCCCTTCGACACATCTCACCCGCAGCGAGGTAAGTAAACATGGCCTGCTCCCTGCAGGAGCGCCGCGAAGAAACTGGCTAACGAGCTATCGCGCATGCGCAGAGCGAGACTCGCGCCGCTCGCAAGGCGCGCAGAAACCGCTCCTGACCAAAGCCCACGCGTGATCTCATGTGCTTGCTAAATCGGTTAGTCTACGCCTCACCTCTTATGCTGGGAGTGAGACCTTTGAACATGGGGTAGAAAACCCCCTCACATATTCATTCATAAATGTGAACATTGAGCCTTAAGAATGCGTATTAGTTTACAAGTTATGTGGGAAGAGTTTGCACAACTTTGTTATCCGTGCCCTAAACGTGTACAGTGGAAATGAATGTCATTGGTTGTCAGGAGTCCTACCTCGTATTGCACACGATTTGTATTGTTCAAAATCCAGTCATATGTTCAAATTAAGCAATATAACCAGCAGCTACCATCGCCTCTAGTTCCATAAGACAGATAATAAACACGGTGATTGCTTAAAGGGGGTGCCGGAAGATGCTCTGTCCCCTTTAACCTGGGCTCCCACGAACGAACATGGACCTCAAAGCCATGGGAGACTGTCGCATCATCCGAAGCGCGTAAACACCGCACCGCCAACTTGGTATTTCATTCTTGGGAGGGCGCTAAATTGGGCACCGTTACATTATGGAACTCGGGCACTTGATATGTACACCGCTTAGAAACGGAAAATGCCATGTTAAGTTATTTATAACTGTTGGCCATTATATATGTTAAAACAAGATTATGCTACCAAAAATATAGAGATTTATGCGCACCAGACCCTGCAACAAACACCTGTTATTTATGGAGTGCTGTTAGTGACACTCAAACTCAAGGAAAACAAATCATGTTAATTGTCCCCACAAAATCAAATTCATTTTGTCAATCAGACCACAGTATTACCTTTTGATGGTTGAATAAAACTGTGCTATTTATTTGCATACCCCATGCAGTTGGCTTAATTCGCAAACTAATGTTAACGCAATTCAGTAGGCCGGGACTTTAGCAAAATTATAGGAACAGTAGCCAGTCAAAAATGTGACAGACGTCACCTGTTCGAATATCTGAAAGGCAGGGCTGTCATCAGTCGTTTAGAGGTGTGTACATTAAGATCCAAAACGGGATTATATCTGGCAATTATAGCGCTCAGAAGCCAGAGAACTGCATGATTTAATGCCACATGCAAAGCAGGTGTTAGTGTTAGTAGGTATTGAAATGAAAAACCTGCAGGTTTCGATGCTTCTTTATTAGACAGAATGAAAATAGCGTGAAAACGAAGCACTGCGCGCACACCTCTTTAATGCAGCGCTTGAAGACTGGCACTGCAGCCGGACCCCTCGAGCGCCCCACCGGCTCAGCGGATGTGCATGTCCAACGCCGGGCACGTAAGCACACAATAACGCCCCCTCGCCCCTTAAGGGGGGCCGGAAACACACAAAAAAGGCTCGAACTTTAAGAGATCTTAAACAAGCCCAGGGGCAGGAAACAGGACACTGGGCATCTGCCCCATTGTCCCTTCTTTCGTCCTGTGTGTACCCTCCTTCAGTGCCCCTCCCACCGTGCCCCGTGGCTCTCACCTGTCAGCATCAGCAGGCACCCCGTGAGGGAGAGGAGAGGCAGCATGGACCCTGCTGCAGCCATCCGTGCTGCTGCCGATATCACCGAGCAGCACAGGCCTGGCCCCGGAGCCCCACCACCGGCAGAATGAGCACGCACTGTCCGGATCCGCGCCGGGGTCAGTGGGGGTGCCCCAGGGAGTGCTGCACCATGCTTCCCTTGGAGAGGTCCTGGGCTTCCGGAGTGTCCCCTCGAGCGGTCCCGAGTCCCACTGGAGAGTGCGTTCAGTGCGCCTGTGGCAGTGGGATCGCTCCCTTCAGTGGTGTTAATTTCCAGGCGATTGCAGCCTCACCCTTCAACGATTGTGCCCCTCGGGGGTTCCTCTTTAGTGGTCCTGTGTCGTTTGTGGTGCTTCACTTGAGTGGTCCAGTATCCCTCAGGGTGCGCCGCTTAAGCGGGTCTTTATTCCAGGTGCCTACCCCTTCAGTGGTCCTGTATCCGTCGGGGGTCTCCCCCTCGGTGGTTCCTTATTTCCTTATTCCTGGGTGTGTACCCCTTCTGTGGTCCTGTATCCTTCGGGGGACTCGCCCTCGGTGGTTCTTTATTCCTGGGGTCTACCCCTTCAGTGGTCCTGTATCCTTCGGGGGTCTTCCCTGGGGTCTACCCCTTCAGTGGTCCTGTATCCTTTGGGGGTCTCCCCTTGGTGGTTCCTTATTACTGGGTTTGTACCCCTTCTGTGGCCCTGTATCCTTCGGGGGACTCTCCCTCGGTGGTTCTTTATTCCTGGGGTCTACCCTTTCAGTGGTCCTGTATCCTTCGTGGGTCTTCCCCTTGGTGGTTCTTTATTCCCAGGGTCTACCCCTTCAGTGGTCCTGTATCCTTTGGGGGTCTTCCCCTCAGTGGTTCTTTATTCCTGGGGTCTTACCCCTTCAGTGGTCCTGTATCCTTCGGGGGTCTCCCGCTCGGTGGTTCCTTATTCCTGGGTTTGACCAAAATCATAACCCAATTGTGTTTACAAGGCATGAGGGCACAAGGTCATGAAGAGGGGTCGGGGCTTTGGGCTGAGATCTGACCCCCAACATCCCTCCCCTCAAAACAAAAGCTTCTGTAGCTACCACTAATGCCCTGGGGAGTATGTAAAAAAAATACCCATGAAAGGCAGCAGCGCCCACCCTCCAGATATGAGCTGGAAACCCACATCCCACAACCCATACCTGCAGTGTGAGAGGCAGCATTGTGTATATGAGGCAGCAGTGTGAGAGACAGCATTGTGTGTAAGAAAGACAGCAGTGTGTGAGAAACAGCAGTGTGTGTGAGAGAGACAGCATTGTGAGACAGCAGTGTGTGTGTGTTCTAGGGAGAGACAGCAGTGTGAGAGACCTTTTATTTATGTTTTGCTTTTTGAAACATAAATAAAACGTATTGTTATTTGCAATGTCAATAGCACAAAGTCGCGTAAGTATGCGACCTATTGCATTGCAAATGCAATAGGTCTCGCATTTGCGCAAGATTAAGCTATTGGCACGGTAAATGACAATGCCATTTATTTATCGGTTTTCAAAACCAACACATAAATAAAAAATTTGTCATTTACAATGCCAATAGCTCTAACTTTTGTAAAAGCGAGACCGTTGCATTGTAAATGCTTGTTTTTGTAGCTTCAGACTGGCTCAGTTATTTCCTCTTCCTCCCATTTTGTTGAGATGTACTGCTGATTATTTTATACATCATATGTCTGATCTACAGCCTGTGAGGTGGCTCAGAAAAAGCTCGAGTGTTTCTGCTCTTATCTTTGTCTTCACATCTAGCTCACACTTTTGTATTGCTGTAATCATTGTTTAAATTTTTGACTGTGCAATATTTAGACTTGTTTTTAGGTCTCATCTGTGATAGCGCATGTGCTGTTGCTTTCAAGACCTTTCTTTAGCTTGAAGGGGTCTTAGAGCCTGTGCATTGGTTAGCAACATTGTCACTCTTATTTCCATGCTTTTGTTTGGTTTCCATGTGCTGGTTAGGTCTCGCCCTGGAATTCGCATCCGAAGGATGCGTCCAGGGCGGAGACTTATAGTCGTCTGACACGGGGGAATGAGGGACACAAAACTGTGACGAGCGGCTGGATTGAGCTGCGTGCACGCGCGTCAACATTCACGCATGCGCACATCACAGCCACACGCATACACAGCACTCACGCATGCGCACATACACACGCATACACAGGCACACCCCCGTCACCTACACGCATACACAGAGACCCCTCCACACACACCAGCCCCTCTCCTCTCGGCTCCACACACACGCACACGCATTTACACTTACACAGACACGCAGGCACCCAGACAGGCAAACCCCCCCCCCCCCGTCACACACACGCATACACACAGACTCCAGGACACATACACATACACACACACATGCACGCTCACACACATACACAGTCCGCCGCCGCGCGCGCGCACACAGATGCCCCCCCCCCCCCCCAACAAGGCGAAGCCCCACTCACCGGCATCCTCAGTGCAGCGGCTCCCACCGGCAGCAAGACTCTTCTTCCCTTCTTCGGCACCGGGGCGCAGGGTAGGCTCCTGCCTGCTCCGGTGCGCCAAACAATCGCGGCTCTTCCGTGGGAGGCGGGGTAGGCTCCCGCCCTCCTACTTCCGGTTGTCCCGCCCGGCCTGCCTGACTTCCTGTTCGCAGGCCGGCGGAAAACGAAAGCGGGAGTCCGCCGTAATTGCTTACCTTAGGGCAAAGGAGCGTGTGTGCGCGGCGGTTTCCTTTGCCGCGCGCGTTGATTGGTGAATGCGCAGTGAGTATTTTTTATAAAACTGTAAAATACTTGAATCAAATGCGCATCACGACGTCTGCGCATGTCCGTGACTTGGTATGATACAAGGAGGCAGGAGAGGAGAGTGTGCGAGCGGCCGGTTTCCTTTGCCGTGCATGTTGTTTTGCCAAGCGTGTTGTTCGTTGAGGGTGGAATGCGCAGTGAGTTTTTTATGAGAAAATTATTAGGTACAATTGCACGGACTTGATTCCTGGAGTACACCCTGTCCACGCACAGAGGACTCCTGAGCCGTGGATGGATCTGGTTTCCCAGGCGACCGATGGCCGGGTTGTGTGCCTGGCCCTCTCCATCAAGTCTTCGTCTGATCTGTTTTGATAAGGACGGGTCGGGTGGGTTCGTTGTTATGGGTGATTGATTTTTTTTTTTGTAAGTACATTCCTCCAAGATACAGTGAAGCGTTTAGTACTTTGGTATTGCGGGTACATTTTGTCTCTTACCTCGTAGCTTCTAATCTACGGCCTTGTGCTGTTGCAGGAACATATCATTTTGCCATTTTGTTCAGACATTGACCAAGCTTAGCTCCTCTGACATAAACCAGTGCACGCAGAAGAGGTACCCGTTTTATGCCACAAAAGGAACAGTAATGATGAGTGCAGAGTGAGTGCAGAGTGACAGTGAGTGCAGAGTGCATGCAGTGAGTGCAGAGTGACAGTGAGTGCAGAGTGCATGCAGAGTGACAGTGAGTGCAGAGTGACAGTGAGTGCAGAGTGACAGTGAGTGCAGAGTGACAGTGAGTGCAGAGTGACAGTGAGTGCAGAGTGACAGTGAGTGCAGAGTGACAGTGAGTGCAGAGTGCATGCAGTGAGTGCAGAGTGACAGTGAGTGCAGAGTGCATGCAGAGTGACAGTGAGTGCAGAGTGACAGTGAGTGCAGAGTGACAGTGAGTGCAGAGTGACAGTGAGTGCAGAGTGACAGTGAGTGCAGAGTGACAGTGAGTGCAGAGTGACAGTGAGTGCAGAGTGACAGTGAGTGCAGAGTGACAGTGAGTGCAGAGTGCATGCAGTGAGTGCAGAGTGACAGTGAGTGCAGAGTGCATGCAGAGTGACAGTGAGTGCAGAGTGACAGTGAGTGCGGAGTGACAGTGAGTGCAGAGTGACAGTGAGTGCAGAGTGACAGTGAGTGCAGAGTGAGTGCAGAGTGACAGTGAGTGCAGAGTGACAGTGAGTGCGGAGTGACAGTGAGTGCGGAGTGACAGTGAGTGCGGAGTGACAGTGAGTGCGGAGTGACAGTGAGTGCAGAGTGACAGTGAGTGCAGAGTGACAGTGAGTGCGGAGTGACAGTGAGTGCGGAGTGACAGTGAGTGCGGAGTGACAGTGAGTGCGGAGTGACAGTGAGTGCGAAGTGACAGTGAGTGCAGAGTGAGTGCAGAGTGACAGTGAGTGCAGAGTGACAGTGAGTGCAGAGTGACAGTGAGTGCGGAGTGACAGTGAGTGCAGAGTGACAGTGAGTGCAGAGTGACAGTGAGTGCAGAGTGACAGTGAGTGCAGAGTGACAGTGAGTGCAGAGTGACAGTGAGTGCAGAGTGACAGTGAGTGCGGAGTGACAGTGAGTGCGAAGTGACAGTGAGTGCAGAGTGACAGTGAGTGCAGAGTGACAGTGAGTGCAGAGTGACAGTGAGTGCAGAGTGACAGTGAGTGCAGAGTGCAGAGTGACAGTGAGTGCAGAGTGACAGTGAGTGCAGAGTGACAGTGAGTGCAGAGTGCGTGCAGAGTGACAGTGAGTGCAGAGTGACAGTGAGTGCAGAGTGACAGTGAGTGCAGAGTGACAGTGAGTGCAGAGTGACAGTGAGTGCAGAGTGACAGTGAGTGCAGAGTGACAGTGAGTGCAGAGTGACAGTGAGTGCAGAGTGACAGTGAGTGCAGAGTGACAGTGAGTGCAGAGTGACAGTGAGTGCAGAGTGAGTGCAGAGTGACAGTGAGTGCAGAGTGAGTGCAGAGTGACAGTGAGTGCAGAGTGACAGTGAGTGCAGAGTGACAGTGAGTGCAGAGTGACAGTGAGTGCAGAGTGACAGTGAGTGCAGAGTGACAGTGAGTGCAGAGTGCGTGCAGAGTGACAGTGCGTGCAGAGTGACAGTGAGTGCAGAGTGACAGTGAGTGCAGAGTGACAGTGAGTGCAGAGTGACAGTGAGTGCAGAGTGACAGTGAGTGCAGAGTGACAGTGAGTGCAGAGTGACAGTGAGTGCAGAGTGAGTGCAGAGTGACAGTGAGTGCAGAGTGACAGTGAGTGCAGAGTGACAGTGAGTGCAGAGTGACAGTGAGTGCAGAGTGACAGTGAGTGCAGAGTGACAGTGAGTGCAGAGTGACAGTGAGTGCAGAGTGACAGTGAGTGCAGAGTGACAGTGAGTGCAGAGTGACCGTGAGTGCAGAGTGACCGTGAGTGCAGAGTGACCGTGAGTGCAGAGTGACCGTGAGTGCAGAGTGACCGTGAGTGCAGAGTGACCGTGAGTGCAGAGTGACCGTGAGTGCAGAGTGACCGTGAGTGCAGAGTGACAGTGAGTGCAGAGTGACAGTGAGTGCAGAGTGACAGTGAGTGCAGAGTGACAGTGAGTGCAGAGTGAGTGCAGAGTGACCGTGAGTGCAGAGTGACAGTGAGTGCAGAGTGACAGTGAGTGCAGAGTGAGTGCAGAGTGACCGTGAGTGCAGAGTGACAGTGAGTGCAGAGTGACAGTGAGTGCAGAGTGACAGTGAGTGCAGAGTGACAGTGAGTGCGGAGTGACAGTGAGTGCAGAGTGACAGTGAGTGCAGAGTGACAGTGAGTGCAGAGTGACAGTGAGTGCAGAGTGACAGTGAGTGCAGAGTGCAGAGTGACAGTGAGTGCAGAGTGACAGTGAGTGCAGAGTGACAGTGAGTGCAGAGTGCGTGCAGAGTGACAGTGAGTGCAGAGTGACAGTGAGTGCAGAGTGACAGTGAGTGCAGAGTGACAGTGAGTGCAGAGTGACAGTGAGTGCAGAGTGACAGTGAGTGCAGAGTGACAGTGAGTGCAGAGTGACAGTGAGTGCAGAGTGACAGTGAGTGCAGAGTGCAGAGTGACAGTGAGTGCAGAGTGACAGTGAGTGCAGAGTGACAGTGAGTGCAGAGTGCGTGCAGAGTGACAGTGAGTGCAGAGTGACAGTGAGTGCAGAGTGACAGTGAGTGCAGAGTGACAGTGAGTGCAGAGTGACAGTGAGTGCAGAGTGACAGTGAGTGCAGAGTGACAGTGAGTGCAGAGTGACAGTGAGTGCAGAGTGACAGTGAGTGCAGAGTGACAGTGAGTGCAGAGTGACAGTGAGTGCAGAGTGACAGTGAGTGCAGAGTGACAGTGAGTGCAGAGTGAGTGCAGAGTGACAGTGAGTGCAGAGTGAGTGCAGAGTGACAGTGAGTGCAGAGTGACAGTGAGTGCAGAGTGACAGTGAGTGCAGAGTGACAGTGAGTGCAGAGTGCGTGCAGAGTGACAGTGCGTGCAGAGTGACAGTGAGTGCAGAGTGACAGTGAGTGCAGAGTGACAGTGAGTGCAGAGTGACAGTGAGTGCAGAGTGACAGTGAGTGCAGAGTGACAGTGAGTGCAGAGTGACAGTGAGTGCAGAGTGACAGTGAGTGCAGAGTGACAGTGAGTGCAGAGTGACAGTGAGTGCAGAGTGAGTGCAGAGTGACAGTGAGTGCAGAGTGACAGTGAGTGCAGAGTGACAGTGAGTGCAGAGTGACAGTGAGTGCAGAGTGACAGTGAGTGCAGAGTGACAGTGAGTGCAGAGTGACAGTGAGTGCAGAGTGACAGTGAGTGCAGAGTGACAGTGAGTGCAGAGTGACCGTGAGTGCAGAGTGACCGTGAGTGCAGAGTGACCGTGAGTGCAGAGTGACCGTGAGTGCAGAGTGACCGTGAGTGCAGAGTGACCGTGAGTGCAGAGTGACCGTGAGTGCAGAGTGACCGTGAGTGCAGAGTGACAGTGAGTGCAGAGTGACAGTGAGTGCAGAGTGCATGCAGAGTGACAGTGAGTGCAGAGTGACAGTGAGTGCAGAGTGACAGTGAGTGCAGAGTGCGTGCAGAGTGACAGTGCGTGCAGAGTGACAGTGCGTGTAGAGTGACAGTGCGTGCAGAGTGACAGTGCGTGTAGAGTGACAGTGCGTGCAGAGTGACAGTGAGTGCAGAGTGACAGTGAGTACAGTCACTCAGCACCACCACATTATCAGTCAGAACCACCACAGCATCACTCAGAACCACCACAGCACCACTCAGCACCACCACAGCATCACTCAGCATCACTCAGCACCACCACAGCACCACCATAGCACCACTCAGCACCACCACTGCATCACTCAGCATCACCACAGCCCCATTCAGCACCACCACAGCATCACTCAGCACCACCACAGCACAAATATGTTCTCTCAATGTTTCAAGCTTTATTACAAATGTCACAAAAAGATGTTAATATTTCACTTCTGTTCTTGGATTTTGTTACAATAAAATACACTGAACATAATCTTCACAAAAGTTATTTACAAAAGTTTAAGCTATTGCCATTATAAATTACAATCACTTTTATTAAGTATTAAAAAAAATTAAAAGCCATTGTTATTTGTAATATCAATACATCTAAGTCACGTAAATACAAATGTTGCATTACAAATGCTATAGGTGTCACATTTGCGAAAGTTATAACTATTGGCATTGTAAATGACAAAGCTATTAATTTAGCTATTTTCAAAACCAACACATAAATGAACGTTTGGTGAATTTCCATTAAAATATTTGACTTTTTTACTAAGATATTATTATACTGTTTTATGCAAACAAAATTTAGATACTGCATAAATAACTTTAATAAAACATATTTTATATGAAGCTTTTTATGTAAAAAAAAATATAGCATAAAGCAAAAAACAATTGCCATTTACAATGCTAATAGCTCAAACTTAAATAATGCGAGACCTATTGCATTGCAAATGCTTGTTTTATTTCCTCTTTGTGTGTTTGTCCCTTCTGTGGCGCATGGCCAAAGTACTGCTTTCGTTCCCACGGAGTGTAATTTTGCTGCTTGCACTTTAATGGCTGCCTTATTAGTTTTTCCTTTTGGTGGAAGTAATCCAAAATAGTGCATCTGTTAACAGGGCATCTGTTTCCATCATACTTACTCTCCTGCTTCAAGAATGCGTGTCTGTGGACTAAAAATCGAATTTTCAGTCTGAGCTTCTTCATTATGGTTTTCTAAATGTTATTGTTTTTGTTGTATGACAGACATGTCCTTTCATGTTGTGTTTGCCACCCACCCTTCCTCCCTGCGTCCCAGTGGCATTTGAGCCCTCTCTCTGTATTTCTCTTTGTTACTGCTTCATACACTCCACACCATGGTTGAGAAAATGTATTTACTCCAGTATTGGAGCTTTCATAGATTCACATGCCTGAATCATTCCCCGCCGTCACCGATATATAAAGAAGCAGTTCTTGGATAGATAGCAAACTCAAAAGAGGCCTAAGCCCATTTCCCTTTTGCAACCCATAACTTCGTTATGTAAAAGAGACCAAAAATTGTCCCAGAACCATTCAGAACCTCTCACCCTCTAGAACACTTCTGAGAGAACCTTTTTCCCCTCAGTTTTCTACCCCACTTTGTGCTAGGGAGTCTCCTTTGAGCTCTGCTCAAAATCTACTCTCTCTACTTGATATTGAGAACTTTGTTCTGTGAATTTCATCTGAATATATATTCTTCATTGCTGCTTACTAGTTCATTCTTCTGAGAATGTCTGGAAAGGAGAAAAAAGGTTTATTTAGAGCCTGTGCTACTTGTTCCAAGAAGAGGCTCTACACTGATGACCCTCATGCTGTCTGTATTTACTGTCTATATCCGGACCATCAAGCTAAAGACTTAAGGTATGTCATACCTTTTCAAGTAAAACCCTGAGGGATCGTGAAGGGCGCCTTTTGATATGGCTTCAAAAGCTAAAGGCCAGGAATGAGGTTCCGTCTAGTGACCGTGATGAGGCATCCTCCTCTACTTACAGGAGATCTCAGAAAAGAAGATGATCTGCTCATGCTCATTCCTCACACTTGCATCGTCGAAGGGACCGCCCACGAAAAAATCGACATCGTCAACTGCAAAGATTGACATAAAGTTAGTTTCCAAGAAGCCTTCATTGCCTCTGACAGTTGGTTCTCCGTTGACGGCTTCGTCGACGATGGTTTCGACGCCGGTAACCTCGACGACTGCGTCGACGGATAAAGCAGTACGGTTGGTGTTGACAGCTACATTGACGACGATGGTGTCGGCGATCTCAACGACTATCTCGTTGACGAGGGAAAAAACACCAGAAAAGCTGCCAGAAATAACCTTTCCTAGCAAGATTACTCCTCTTGTGCCATCATGCCTGCTGGAAGAGCAGGATTCAGAGGAAGATGATGATGAAGGACCCTTTGGCTACGCCAGTAGCCCCGCGCAGTTGCATGTAAAGTGCCAAGAGGATGACTCTGAGGAGGGATACGGAGAGTATCAATATTCTCCCCAGCAACATTTTTGCCAGGGCTACCAGGAAGAAATGGTTGGCATGCCATCTTCCTTAATGATGGATCTGCAGTTTATGCTGGCAGACTATTGAAAGAAGTTTCCACCATCTCCAGCCTCTCAGGAAATAGTTACCTGCTCCTCACACATGCTCCATTCCTACTACTCCAGGTAGAAGCACAGAGTTACTGCCAGAGCCTTCACCTAGGTCACCACAACCAGTGCATCAACAGGATCCTGTCACCACTGATGATGACCAAGAGGAGGGAGAGATAACAGACCCTAACAAGGAATGGAATGATTACCTTATTCCATCGCCTTAGTCTCCCTCACCAGTACCTATTGATTCTCCGCCGGAAGACATCGGCGGGTTCCATAATTTGATTGAGAGCTGTAAAGAGGTTTGAGCTTCTGATGTCCTCGACACAGTGTTTCTTGTATGATTTTAAAGAACCATACCAGAAGTCAGTTCAGGCTATTCCAACCGTTAGCCATGTGTGGGCAGAAAGCTTTGAAGGTCATGAAGACACCGGCGACAGTCGCACCTGTGCTCGCCAGATGGGGAAAGAAGTATAAATCTCCTTTAGACGCTCCAGCTTGTTTAGTGGGCCATCCCAAACCGGATTCTGTTATATCCCAAGCGGTACAACAGAACGCCAGATGGGGAAAGAAGTATAAATCTCCTTTAGACGCTCCAGCTTGTTTAGTGGGCCATCCCAAACCGGATTCTGTTATATCCCAAGCGGTACAACAGAAATCAAAAAATCAGTCAGCTCCTATTACAGCGCCTCCCGACAGAGAGGGTAGGCGTTTGGATAATGCAGGAAAAAGGTTTTCGTCCATGTCTGCTCTTCTAGTTAAAGCTGATAATGCCCTTGCCATTCTGGCAGGTACGATAGGCAAATGTGATGTGACCTGACACCTTACATGTATCTCATCCCTGAGGATAGTAGACAAGGTCAAAAAGATCAAGAGAGAGAAAGGGCTTCGGCTGAAGTCATTGATTGCGCGATGGATATCGCAACCACAGCCTTCAAATCGCTTGGTGGCGCCGGCGGTGCTAGGCCGTCGGGGATGGTTGAGAGCTACAGCTTTTAGACCAAAGGTCCAAAATAAGTTTCTGGATCTTCCCTTTGATGGGGAAGACTTGTTTGGGAAGCATGTGGATGATGAGCTTCAAAGTATCAAGAAGGCTACGGACACCGCAAAGGCCCTAGGAACAACACAGTACCGCAAGGTGCTCTTTCGGGAGAGTGGGGGGGATCTCGAGGTAGAGGCCAAACATCATATAGAGGAGGATACTAACAGGGCAAATACCACTCTTATTCGTCGTCATCTCAGCCGTACCATCAGCAGTATGGTCAACGACAGGCAGGGGGCTATTCAAAATCTGCCCCTAGAGCAGAGTTCTTCAAACTGTGGGGCGCGCCCCCCAGGGGGGCGTGACACCATCCGGGGGGGGGGGGGGGCGCACCCGACCCTAAAATCTTACCTTTGTTGTCCTCCGCGTCACAAGTCTTCACCCATTTCAAATGGGAATTTCTTTCATTAGAGAACACCCGGTGACAGAGGGTTAGAGGGGGAGGGAGGAGAAATCATTGGGCACGACGCGCCCATGCTTTTGTTTGCAAAGTGCTAACTGTTTACCATCCCAGGAGGGGGTTAATAGGTAGCGCTGAAATGCTTCAGCTGCAGTGGGAGGCAGGACGTTAACCGAAAGCAAAGGAAGTGACTGTTCTGTTCCTTTGCATTCAATTTCAAAGCAAAGGAGACTCCTTGCCTCCCACTGTAGCTGAAATAAATGTTCCTCAGCTGCCAAGGTTTAAGATTGCTTTGTGTGACACTTTTATAATTTCAGTGTAATTATGAGTTACATTTCAACCACCGAGTGACACTTTTCTTGCGAGTAAAATCAAGCAGTAATGACGAGGGAAATGTATATAAACATTAGAAATGACACACATATTGGAGCAATAATTCAATGTATTCACTTGTATAAATTCTAGACCGCCTTGGCTGCTGCAGAGTTTATGTGAGTTATCAGTTCTTTAAAAACAATTTCTCTAATATCAAAATTTGCATTGTGTTTCTTGGCTTTTTATTCCATAGGATAACTGTTATTTAATGACAGAATCATACATTGACTTGAAAGTCATGATTGGCTAAATATATTTACGAACAAGCTACCTGAGAGCTTCAGAATAATGAATGGCTTTTAAATGTGACATATTGTTTTCGATTGCCATGCTGCCACCGGCATTCCTATTTGATTATATTTTCCGAAATTCAAATGCTTTGTATGATCGTGGCGGTATCTAATTCACAGTTCTTCTTACCCCCATGCACAGTCCTCCTTCCTGTCACCTCACTCAGGTAAACTTGTGTCCCATCCTGCTCACTGCCACTTGGATCGCTGGTGGAAAAGGCCTATGTCGATTGGATAGTAAAGACTGTGGGCCTTGTAAAGTTATTTTCTGCCTCGTCGCCACTGTAGCAGACTCAGTGTCTCTACCAGGCCGGCAGTAGCTGGGCTGCCAAATCTACAGTTGTCTTCTGTTAAACAGACACATACATACATGAGTAAAAAATACATCATGGCTGCAGGTCAGCCATGCCAGCATGGTGTTCTTGTCATCACTTGTGGCTCCTGACTGTAGGCCTCCCAAAGCAGAAGGTGGTGAGCCCATCCTAAACTAAAATCCCCCATGCTGTGGTAGTGCTCTTCCGTGGCGTGGTTCTGCACTACTATTAGTACTACTCTAACCTAGTCACATAGCTAAAAAAAACTGTAACCGCAATCTATTCACGGCAGCTGCGGATAAGTGTTTAAAAAGATGTAATTGATAACTACAGTTTAGTTAATAGATATGGCCCGTGATATGTACGCGGCGGTCGATTATGTAGTGTACTAGATTCTAGAAATTTCTGTCAGGTGGTGGGGGGCCCAACATCGAAAACAGTTCAGCTGGGGGGGGCTCAACCTACAAATGTTTTAAGACCTCTGACCTAGAGGTAGAGGAGGTCGACAAGGAAAGAACAATTCCAGAAGGCAATGACAACCTTCAGGATCCGGCTACATGTATTCCTTCCCCTCCAAGTTCCCTTGGGAGGAAGGATTGCTTCTCATCTTCATCAGTGGCAAAATATAACTACGGACCGATGGATCCTCAATATAATACAATTCGGACATAATCTAGAGTTCCTTCAGATTCCCCCTTGTACTCCTCCGATACGTCAAGAGGTCAAGCATCTACATCCGATGCGTCTGGAGATTCGGGCAATGCGCTGAAAGGGAGCAATAGAACCGGTGCCTATCTCCCAGGGAGGAAGGGGGTTTATTCCCTGTTTTTCCTAGTCCGAAAGAATGTTCTCCAGTGGCGTCCTATTCTGGACCTGAGATCTCTAAATAATTATCTCAAGAAGCAATCTTTCCGGATGGTTTCCCTCCAAGACATTCTGCTACTCTTAAACGGAATTCTGGCCCCCGGAAACCCCAGAAAAACCACAGCCGGTCACTAGTGTCCGCAATCTGGGTGTTATGCTAAACAACAAACTCAGCATGGAAACGCAGGTAACCAAAACAGTCTCCACCTGCTCGGCCCTACTGCGCTCTTTACGCAAAATCATGCCACTACTCCCCGCACAGGCTCGAGCACTAATAGTCAGGTGCACTATCCTTAGTCGCCGTGACTATTGCAATGCACTTCTGCTCGAGTCCCCAGCTGTGCTACTGGACAGACTCCAAAGAGTCCAGTGGGCCGCAGCCAAACTAGCCCTCGGATGGACCAGGAGATCCTCGGCCACAGCAGCCTTAGCCGAGCTACACTGGCTCCCTTTGAAGCAGCGAATAGCCTTTAAAGCACTCTGCCTTGTCTTCAAAGCACTACACGGAACTGGCCCCAGATCCCTACAAAAAATGTTTTCCTGGTACACCCCCAGCAGAACTCTCCGATCCGCTTCAGCCTGCCTTGTAAGGGTACCCAGATTCAACAAGGTAAGGACTGGGGGAAGATCCTTCAGAGTGGCCGCCGCTAAACTCTGAAATAGTTTGCCGGTCGACATCCACCAAATTTCACAACTCCTTCCATTCAGAAAGCGGATTAAAACTTGGCTCTTCCCCTAAATCCCTCACAACCCCTACCCAGTCTCCCGTCTCTTTCCATTTTAGGAGTAATCTCTCAGCGCCAGGATACCTGCCAGGTGACAGATGCGCTATATAAATGTTTTAAATAAATAAATAATAAATAAATAAACCCTCAGGATCATATGACCACCTTAGACTTACAGGATGCATATTTTCACATCTGCATTCATCCTTCTCACAGACAGTATCTTCTGTTTGCGGGAGACCATTGCCAGTTCAAGGTACTGCCATTTGGCCTCCAATCAGCCCAGAGAATTTTTACAAAATGTCTGTCTGGCTCCAGTGGCAGCTTTTCTAAGGAAACAGACACCAGGTGTTTCCATACCTGGACGACTGGTTAGTCAAAGCGCCTTTATAAACGTCAGCTCAGTCGTCAACAGCGGCATGCGTGGAATTGTTTACCAAACTGGGTCTGACTCTGAATACGTAAACGTCATCCCTTCAAGGAACATCACGTTCTTGGAAGCGATTCTGGACACCTCAGTAAACAAGGCATTTCCCTCCAGAGATCGGCAACTGGGGCTAATATCTCTGTCCCAGGCGTTTGCAAAAAGAAAGCATCTTTCAGTACGCTGTTACAAGTCACTACTAGGAACAATGTCCTCTTGCATTTCCCTTGTTCCTTTCTGCCGATTTGAAAATGCGTCCTTTACAGGAAGAACTGGATCAGCAATGGTGTCGGGCAGAGGGATCCTTCAACGACATGGTGACGATCACACCGGCCATGGTCCAAGCAGTAGCGTGGTGGACCCAAAAAAGAAACATTTCAATGGGTCTTTTCTTCCTTACAGAACCAGCTCCACTGGTGATTACCACTGATGCGTCCCTGGAAGGGTGGGGAGCATTCTTCCAGGACCTTCAGGTCAGCGGTCGATGGAAGTTACAAGAACAACAACTTCACATCAATTTGCTAGAGCTCAGAGTAGTGGGCTTAGCATTGCTGGCTTTCCTGCCAAGGATACAAGGAACTGTTGTACTAATCAGGACAGACAACACAACAGCAATGCATTATCTCAACAAACAGGGAGGTACAAGATCACTCTCCCTGTCTCAGGAAGATCAAAAAATATGGGATTGGGCTGTTCAACACGGAGTCTCCCTAAAAGCGAATCATCTCCCAGGGGATCGAAATATCAAAGCGGACACTCTGAGCAGATAAAATCAACCTGCCACGAGTGGGAGATAAACCAGGATATCGTACAAAACATCTTCCTAAGATGGGGGAGAACCGACAGTGGATCTCTTTGCGACAACTCAGAGCAATAAATGCTGGTTCTTTACAAGTTGGCGTCACCAACGGGGATCTTGGGGGAATGTGTTTTTGATGGCATGGTCAGGCATCTTTGCCTACGCCTTTCCTCCGATTCCCCTCCTGCCATGCATTCTTACAAAGATAAAGAAGGAACCGTGTAAAATAATACTGATAGCCCCATGGTGGCCCAGACAACACTGGTTCACGGAGCTGCTTCTACTGTCGGAGGTTCAACTGATTCACCTTCAACAGATACCGTACTCTTGACGATGGCCCAGGGACAAGTGCTTCATGCAGATCCGAAATCACTACGCTTAGCAGCCTGGCTCCAGAACACTGCGAATTTCAGCATCTAGATATTTCATCGGAATACAGAGATATATTATCAAAGGCCAAAGTGGAAAGTACAAACAGAACATATATGATGAAATGGAAGAGGTTCTGTTTGTGGTGCCAAGAGTTTAAGATTCATCCTTTGAACTCGGCAGCTCATGAAATTATCCCTTATAGTCTGCTGTTGGCAAAATCTGGTTTAGCCCATGCGTCTATTAAAGTGCATCTCGCCACTATTTCAAAATATAGAAGAACTTCCTCAGGACCATCGTTGTGGTCCGAAAGAATCATGAAACAATTCATGAAAGGGTAATTTCGAACCTTTTCTGCCATTAAACCTCCTCCATCTCTCTGGCAGTTAAACACCGTACTATCTCAATTGATGAAGCAGCCCTTCGAACCTATTCACAGGGCGGACCTAAAATTCCAATCGTGGAAGGTAGCTCTTCTCATAGCGCTCACTTCAGCCAGGAGAGAGGGAAATACAGGCTCTCACTATACAGGAACCTGTCTTGCAGATTAAAGAGGACAGGATTGTTCTCAGGACTAATCCTCAATTCATAGCAAAAGTGGCAACAGACTTTCATCTAAATGAACCACTAATTCGGCAGCGGAAAAAGCTCTCCACTCACTGGATGTTCAGCGCTGTCTCAAGTTCTACTTGCAAAAAACAAGGCTTTTCTGCAAGTCTTCACATCTATTTGTATCTTGTAGTGCACCCAGGAAGGGTTTTTCTTCATCCAAGAGAGGAATTTGCTCGATGGATTTCAAGTGCAATACAATATTGTCATCAGGCGGCTGGGAGGCCATTGAATGCACATGATCATGCTCATTCTACGAGAGCAGTGTCCACCTCCACTGCTTTGTTTGCTGGAGTATCTATCCAGGATATCTGCATGGCAGCTACCTGGAAGAGTACACACATCTTCACCAGGCATTACTGCCTGGATGCGGCTGCTGAGAAGGATGTGGCAGTGGGACAACCAGTACTGAGAAACCTTTTCCAGTGACGGCGAGCCCTCTTTACCATCTCTCCTTCCTTTATTACTTACTCATGCACATTATATTGTTATTTTTTGTGATATATGCAATTAGCATATATGTATATTAAGTGCAATTTTCAAAATATATGCATGTCTGATTCCAGGTCGTAGGTGAGAAAAATGTGCTATGATTTACGGCTCGCTATTCTGATTCAGGCATGTGAATCTATGAAAAGCTCCAATACTGGAGTAAGAAAACAATTTACTTACCTGTAACTGTATTTCTCCAGTATTGGGAGCTTTCATAAATTCACATGCGACCCACCCTCCTCCCCTGAGAGGCTCACCTTGGATTTAGCATGAAAGATGTCGAAGGCACAAGTGCTGGAAAATCTGAGGCGCAAAAGGTTCTCTCAGGAGTTTTCTAGAGGGTGCGGGTGAGAGGTTCTGATTGGTTCAGGGACAATCTTGGTCTCTTTTACATAACAAAGGTTTTGCAGCGTGAATCTTTCTGGATTCACTATGCTGTGCATATTCCGCGGTCTTGTGGTTGGGTCCGGATTCGTAGTTTTTTCTTTTTTCTTTTTTTTGTAGCCCAGGTGGGCGTCTGCGTCACCCCTCCTCGGGTGCATTTCCGGTGACGTCGGCATGCTTCCTGCGGAAGCTCCCACTCTTGGGCGCCATCTTCAGATTCTTTTTTCCGCGGTCGGGTCTGGATCGTTCCCGTTGGGCTCCAGACATTTTTGGAGAAAGTACAAGGAAAAGACTGAAATTGGAGAAGGAATTCACCAGAAGACTACGGAAGACTTCGCCGATCACTGACCAGCGAAGAAGAAGGAGAAATCATCAAGAACTTCGACGATCGTTTACGTCCACGCGGCCAGGGAGGCCCTGAACACTCGATGATGGACAACACGCCGTTCAAGTTCTGCCGTAACTGCCACCACAAGTACGCGCAGAAGGACCAACACCCGGTTTGCAACCTTTGCCTACCGGTAGACCACGGAAGCGAGGACTGCAACTCCTGCTCCGCCTTCGCCTCGAAGACCCTTCGTGTGAGAGCGAGCCAGAGGGTAGCGTACGCCACCCTGCAGGGGAAAGCCCCGACGCCATCGCTGTACGAGCTGGGGATGTCTTCAGAGGAAGAGGACAACGCTGCCGCCGAAGACGACAGCTACACGGTCGTAGAGACCGATTACAAGAAGACTTCTGATAAGGTAGGAGACTCTTCGTTCCCCAAGAACCCGGCCCAGCGGATCCTCTGAGAAGGAGTCCCCGGCGCCGAGAGCTGTTGAACAGCAGAAGTCGTCGAAAATCGCCCCCGAAAGGGACTGATCGACGCCGAGGGAGAAAGACCCTAGGGCCCCGACGCCGTCCAAGGACCCGAAACCCAGTTCGACGTCCAAGTCTCCGGCACCGAAAATCTCAGCGCCGAAGAGAGCGGCCGAACCACCCGGCGCGGATCACGCGGCCGAGATGGAGAAGAAAAGAAGGCGCCTCGAAGCCGAAATGGAAAACATCTTGCAGCGGAAGAAAGATTTCGACGCCAAGATGAAAACCTTCACGATTCCCCACAAGACCAAGCCACCCGTGTTGGAGCTGGTCGAGGAGGAAGACGAAAACGTCGAGGAACATGACCCGGGCGTCGAAATGGTCGACGACCAGGAAGTTGACGAGAACCCCTACGAGAGTTACGACTATGGGGAAGAAGAGGACAGCAGGATGGACGCCGAGTCAGCCACCTCTGACCCGCAGGAGGAGGATTACCTGGATGTCGACACCGAAAGCCCGGAGGAGGCGGTCGACACATATCCCTCGAGGCCATCGCCGCCGGACGACATCGGGGCCTACAACTCGGTGATAAGGTCTGCGGCAGCAGCTTTTAGACTCAAGCTCGACGAAGAGAAGCAGAAAGCAGACTTTCTTCTCGAGACATTACTCCCCACGCAAACAAGGAGCCAGTATCTGCCAATGCTCGAAAGCGTCTTGGCTCAGGGGATGGAAGCGTTCAGGGAGCCTGCAACATGCAGGCAGTCACTCCCAGAACGGAGAAGAAGTACAAGCATTCCTCAAAGGACCCAGCCTACATTCAGGGCACCGTCTCAGCGGACTCCATCATCACAGCCACAGCAAGGAAGAGGGCTAACGTGCCCACTACTTCTGGACCACCACCTGATAAGGAGAGCAAAAGGATGGACCTAGTGGGCAGAAGGATCGAACGGAATGCCGCGATCCAATGGCGCATGGCTAATTCCAATGCCCTCATTAACAGGCACATGTACCGGATCATGGAGGAGCTGGGACGGCTGGTGAAAGACCTGCCCCAGGAGGCCAGGCAGAAAGCAGAGAAACTGGTGGAAGACGGGAAGAATGCGGCAAATTCTTGGCTCAAGACGGCCCTGGATGGAGCAGACACCTCCAGCAGGCTCATGATGATGGGTGTCACTGAAAGAAGACACGCCTGGCTCAGGGTTTTGGGCTTCAAACCAGAGGTGCAACACAGCATCTTGAACACACCGTTCAACGGCGAAACGCTGTTCGGAACAACAGTTGATGAAAAACTCAGTCAACTAAAGAAGGACAATGAAAACTGCAAGATCCATGGGAGCATTGCAGTTCAGAGGCAACAAATGGGGCACCCAGTCACGGAGGCCCGGCGGAAGGGGTGGAAACCTGCCAGGTACATCACACCAGGCTTTCCAACAGACGCAGTCAGCAGAAGCAGTCCTGGCAGTACCAGTCAAGAGGCCAGTCCTTTCGAGGGAGAGGAAATGGACGAGGACAGCATAAAAGAGGGGGCCAGCAGCCCACCTCTAAATGACTTCAAAAAGATCCGTGTGCCCGCCCACAGAAAAGATCCCAGGGGGCAGCACGTACAAAGGGGTCAAGACAAACTGGACACCTACCACCACATAACACCAGTGGGTGGAAGATTAAGATTCTACCTCCCGGAATGGAGAGAAATCACATCAGACAAGTGGATCCTCAACATCATCCAATTCGGATACTGCATAGAGTTGGAAGGGAGGCCAACAAGCAGGAAACCAAAGAGAAAGCCACTAGCAAACAAACAGCTAGAGCGGCTTCAGGAAGAAGCAAAAGAACAGGCCATGGAGCAGGTTCCCTTCAAGGAAAGAAACATGGGAATATACTCAACGTACTTCCTGGTACCAAAGGTAGACGAGACAATGAGACCCATTCTGGACCTGAGGTTCCTGAACAAATTCATAAGAACACAAAAATTCAAAATGACCTCCCTGCAAGAGGTGCTACCGCAATTGCAGATCGGAGACTTCATGGTCACGATAGACCTCAAAGACGCCTACCTGCACATCCGAATGAACGTAAAGCACAAGCATATGCTCAGGTTCGCGATCGGAGAAAGCCACTACCAGTTCACAACACTAGCCTTCGGGCTAAAATCAGCACCGAGGGTCTTCACAAAGTGCCTCGCGGCAGTCGCAGCGCACCTACGAAGGCAGGGAATACACGTATACCCTTACCTGGACGACTGGCTGGTGAAAGCCAACTCGTACCAGAAATGCAAGCAACACGCATATACAGTGACGAGCACGCTCATAAACCTGGGGTTCTCCATCCATTGGAAGAAATCGTCAATGGAGCTGGAACAAGTGAAGATCTTCCTGGGGGCACAGATCAACACCTTACAGGGCAAGGTGTTCCCCAACGAGAAGAGAGCAAGGGCACTGGTGAGGGAAACTCGCCTCTACCGGAGGGGACAAGCTCGGACAGTGAGGACTGCGAGCAAGATCTTGGGGATGATGGCATCATGCATCCACCTTGTACCGAATGTACGACTTCACATGAGACCCATGCAAGAATGGCTCCAGGAACAATGGTCACAGGCTTCAGGCAGTTGGGAGGATCTAGTGGTTGTGACGCACGCAGTGCAGAAGGAGATGACATGGTGGACCATGGAGAACATAACAAGGGGAAAGCCTCTAACGCCCCCAACGCCAACAGTGACCATCACCACAGACGCATCCCTGAAGGGATGGGGCGCTCACATGGAGGAACTCAAAGTGAGGGGACTGTGGACACCAACAGATGCGACAAAGCACATCAATTACCTAGAAGACAATCTTCCTTGCACTGAAAGCCTTCCAAACAAGACTATACAAGCACAAGGTGTTGCTACAGACAGACAAACCACAGCGATGTTCTACATCAACAAGCAGGGTGGACCACAGTCAACCACGCTTTCAACACTGGCGCAGGATATATGGAGATGGGCCATCCCCCTCAGGATAGACCTGCTAGCCATACACCTACCAGGGAAGGAGAACATTCAAGCAGACTGGCTCAGCAGACAGACATCGGCATCCCACGAGTGGGAGCTCAATGCTCAGGAGACAAGGTGGTTGTTCAACAGGTGGGGAACGCCATCAGTGGACCTGTTTGCAACACGCCAGAATGCAAAATGCCAAAACTTCACATCCAGACAACCCGAAGAGGGGTCCCTGGGGAATGCCCTATGGATAGATTGGTCCGGGACATTTGCTTATGCTTTTCCCCCGATACCACTGATGCACAGAGTACTGAGCAAGTGCAGAGCGAGCAACATGACCCTGATACTGGTCGCGCCACAGTGGGCCAGGCAGACATGGTACTCGCAGATCATGGAGATGACAGAGTGCACCCCACAGGTTCGGCAGGAGAAAAGACCTGATCTCCATGCACAACGGAGAGGTACTGCACCCAGAGCCAGAGAGCCTGAGCCTAGTGGCATGGCTCCTGAGGACATAGAGTTCGCACATTTGAGACTGCCAGAAAGCACCCTCAGGGTCCTTCGGGAGGCACGAAGGCCCAGCACACGGAAGTGCTATGTTGCAAAATGGAAAAGATTCACGATGTGGTGCAGGAAAGAAAGGCTTCACAATAAAATGAAGAAGGACTCCACAGTGCTAAAATACCTGACGCACTTACTGGAAAAGAACCTCAGCTCGTCCTCCTTGAGAGTTCACTTGGCAGCGATAGTCGCCTACACAAGGGGTGAGATGGGCAGGAGTTTCTTCACATCACAGGTTGTGAAGAGGTTCCTGGAAGGAGCGAAAAGGATCGCACCACCCAAGCTTGTGCCGCCACCGGCATGGAACTTGAACATAGTCCTAACGGAACTCATGAAGGAGCCCTTTGAACCACTTCACAAGGCCTCACTAAAAATGCTAACTATGAAAACAGCTTTCCTGGTTGCAATAACGTCCTTACGCAGAGTAAGCGAGCTTCAAGCACTAACGCTACAGGAACCCTACATACAAATACACAATGATAGGGTTGTGATGAGGACCGACTCACACTTCATGCCAAAGGTGGTGTCCAAATTCCACATGAACCAGTCCATACAGATACCGAGTTTTTTCCAAAAACCAACCACTAGCGCAGAGCGAGCTCTGCACACCCTAGACGCCAGAAGGGCGGTCATGCACTACATTGAGAGGACAAAGGGACACAGGAAAACAAAACAGTTCTTTATGTCATTCGCCAACAGTTTCATGGGCAAGGCAGTAACCAAGAACACTATTGCACACTGGATTGCACAAACAATTCAACTCTGCAACAAAAGGGCAGGGCAAGAACTAGCAGAGGGGGCACGTGCCCACTCCACTAGGAAAAAGGGTGCTACAATAGCCTTCCTGGCTAACACACCCATACAAGACATATGCCTGGCGGCAACATGGGCTTCGGTGCACACGTTCACGAAGCACTACTGCGTGGATATTCAGAAGAACAAGGAAGCACAAGTCGGACAAAAGGTGCTCCAGCACATATTCAATAACCAACGCTCATCTTACACCCAGCCGCCACAGAAATGAGAAACCGCTACAAAATCTATGCACAGCATAGTGAATCCAGAAAGATTCACGCTGCAAAACGAATAGTTTCTTACCTGTCGGTGTAGTTTTGCAGCTTGAAGATCTTTCTGGATTCACTAGCGAACCCACCCACCTCCGCCAGAAAGATGGGGCTGGAGAGGGAAGAGGTGGTCAAAAAAAAAAAAAAAAAGAAGTAGAAAGGACTTTAAGTACAAAGCGGTTAAAAATTTCACCTAAATAGAACATTGCCATCACTTCGGAAACGAAAGAAACACGGAAAAAAGAATCCGAAGATGGCACCCAAGAGTGGGAGCTTCCGCAGGAAGCATGCCGACGTCAGCGGAAATGCACCCGAGGAGGGGTGACGCCGACGCCCACCTGGGCTACAAAAAAAACCAAAAAAAACAAAGAAAAGACTACGAATCCGGACCCAACCACAAGACCGCGGAATATGCACAGCATAGTGAATCCAGAAAGATCTTCAAGCTGCAAAACTACACCAACAGGTAAGAAACTATTCGTTATGGGTTGCAAAGACAGAAATCCAACATACATAAGTAAAGATGTGAATGATCAAATATTAAATAAAGTTCAGTTCAGTTCTTAAGAATTAATGGGTGCGCTTGAACAGGACAAAGTACCTCAGATGTGTCAAAAATCAAAGGGGAGGTGAGGTGCCGAAAAAGCAGGCAATGCATCGTTCCTTACTGCTACAGTGGAGGTGAGGCGTTGGTTCCTTACTGTCTAGGCAAGTGAGGTGATGTCAGTTCCATGCTGTCGCAGGGGAGGTGATGCACTTTTAACCCCCTCTTTCAGCAGCCCTACTGTACTATACAGTGACTAGCCATATCATACATGCCTCACCATACAACGACAGGCCATACAAAACTTGAAATCCTTGCACACACACCCCACACACACATGCACCCCTCCTACCACATGCCCCCCCACACACACACACGCCCACCACATGCCTCCTTCCACTCACACCCATGCCCCCAACACATGCCTGTGCACAAGCCCACACACACACATGCCCCCCACACACATGCCCCCCACACACATGCCCCCCACACACATGCCCCCCACACACATGCCCCCCACACACATGCCCCCCACACACATGCCCCCCACACACATGCCCCCCCACACACATGCCCCCCCCACACACATGCCCCCCACACACACATGCCCCCCACACACACATGCCCCCCACACACACATGCCCCCACACACACATGCCCCCACACACACATGCCCCCACACACACATGCCCCCACACACATGCCCCCACACACACATGCCCCCACACACATGCCCCCACACACACATGCCCCCACACACACGCCCCCATGCACCCCACACCGCCCCCACACACCGCCCCCACACACCGCCCCACACACCGCCCCACACACTGCCCCACACACTGCCCCACACACACTGCTCCCCACACACTGCTCCCCACACGCCCCCCCCTGCACACGCCCCCCACGCACACGCCCCCCCACGCACATGCCCCCCCACGCACATGCCCCCCCACGCACATGCCCCCCACGCACATGCCCCCCCACGCACATGCCCCCCCACGCACATGCCCCCCCACGCACATGCCCCCCCACGCACATGCCCCCCCACGCACATGCCCCCCACGCACATGCCCCCATTCACATGCCCCCCCCACGCACATGCCCCCATTCACATGCCCCTCCACGCACATGCATCCCCTACCCACGTGCCCCCCACCACGTGCCCCCCCACCCACGTGCCCCCCACCCATGTGCCCCCCACCCACGTGCCCCCCACCCCCATGCCCCCCCACGCACATGCCCCCCACGCACATGCCCCCCACGCACATGCCCCACACGCACATGCCCCCCCAGCACATGCCCCACACGCCCCACACCCCACACGCCACATGCCACATGCCACACACCCCACACGCCACACACCCACATGCCACACGCCACACACCCCACATGCCACACACCCCACATGCCACACACCCCACATGCCACACGCCACACACCCCACATGCCACACACCCCACATGCCACACACCCCACATGCCACACGCCCCACATGCCACACCCCCGCACACACACACACATCCACCACTCCACAAAAATGGCCAATATTTATCTAAATGAAACAAGATCAAAAAGATAGAAATCCATCATACATAAGTAAAGATATGAATGATCAAATATTAAATGAAGTTCAGTTCTTAAGAATTAATGGTTGCGCTTGAACAGGACAAAGTACTTCAGATGTGTCCAAAATCAACGGGGAGGCGAGGTGCCGAAAAAGCAGGCGCTGCATCGTTCCTTACTGCTACAGGGGAGGTGAGGCGTTGGTTCCTTACTGTCTAGGCAGGTGAGGTGATGTCAGTTCGATACTGTCGCTGGGGAGGTGATGCGCAGTTTTCGGACACTTGGCCTCGGTTCCTTATTGCTGTGCGGTATCAATGAAGTAATAGGCACACAGGGACGATGCTTCAATGATGCATCGAGACTCAAGACACGCTGCGTCGAATCCACAGCATTGAAGCAGGGGCTAAGTCCGAGTCGGCGATACGTCAAGGACTTCGGTGATGCGGTGCATCGCGGCGCAGCAGCATTTCTTCAGAGGCACTGCGACGAAAAAGCTGGGTCCTGAATTGTAAGCCACCGTTGTTTTGTTTCCGATTGCAAATGCTGCGTGGAGTTGTTACTCTGATTTACTTCTTGAAATCACCAGAATACACTTGTAAAAGCCCTGGAAATGGATGTGGCGCCACTTGGCAAGTCAAGACTCTCTGCAGAAGAGCCCAGGTACTGGCAGGTGAAGTCTTTGATCGCCCTGATACTTCTTAACAGAAGGCAAGCTCAACTCAAGCCCTTGGAGAACATTGGAAGCAGAATACAGAAATCAAAGTCCAGTCCTTTTACTCCCAGGCCAAAAGCAGCAAGCAGCAGGCCAACACAGCAAATCAAACTGCAAAGTGGCAGTCCCTCTTGACAGCAGTCCAGCTCTTCAATCTGGTAGAATGTACTCAACCAAGAAGTGTTGTAAAGATATGGGGTTACAGGTCCAGTACATGTACCTATTTTAGTCTTTGAAGTAGGCAAACTTCAAAGGACAGTCTTTATAGTGCACAAGGTCCTGCCTTTCCCTTCCCAGGCTCCAGACACACTACAGAACGGTGGAGACTGCTTTGTGTAAAGACAGGCTGAGCCCTATTCAGGTATTAGTGTCCACTCCTCCCACCACTCTAGCTCAGGAAGACCCATCAAGCTGGTGATGGGCCTTCAGGATCTACAGGGCACATCTCAGCTCCCTTTGTGTGAACGTCTGTATTGAATGCACAAACGGCCCAACTGTCAGCCTAACTCAGACGTGTATTCCAAAGACAGGAAGAGACACAAAATAGTTAAAGTAAGACAATGCCATGTTCATAAAAGTGTAACTGCAACAGATGATGGACGGAAGCTGAATGATTCAAACATTCTCCCCCAGTCTAGAGATCTGGGTTAAATCCATTGTTCTTTTGCCCACTACGCCACCCGAGTTTATACCAAGCCAGAATGTTTGAATCATTCAGCATTCCGTCAATCGTTTGGTGCAGTTACACTTTTCACTGTAAGTGGAATGGATATGCCCAGACGTGGGTCCCTTGCTCACTGTACCACTGGATTTAAGCTAGCCTGGCTGATGAAGGGTGACATCCCCCGAAACCGGTCTCAGGATGCTTGTTTCCGGTCCAGGGAGGTCCTGGCTTGGCAGTTAGGTCTGCACTGTTCCCTAGAGGCACAGTGTCAAGACTGATTTGCATATGGCTGGATTAACTTGGGTGGCGTAGTGGGCAAAAGAACAGTGAATTTAACCCAGATCTCTTGACTGGGGGAGCATGTTTACATCATTCAGCATTCCGTCCATCATTTGTTGCAGTTACACTTTTCGCCCTAAGTGGGATGGGGATCTATGTCGATACAACGCATGTTATTACAGCGCATGCTTTTACAACGCAACTTTTACATCGCAAAAACTTTTACAACGCATGTATTTACAACGAATGTTATTACAACGCAGGTACCTTTACAACGCATACCATTACAACATAAGTATTGTTAAATATATATTAATTTTATAATCGTAAATTAATTTAAAAAAATATAATTTAATGTAATTTAATTTAAATTTAATTTTAATTTATTTTTACCCTGTACCCCTGTACCCCAAAAACTAAAAACTGACCCTGAACCCCAAAAATACCCCTTTACCCAAAAACTAAAAACTGACCCTGAACCCCAAAAATACCCCTTTACCCAAAAACTAAAAACTGACCCTGAACCCCAAAAATACCTTTACCCAAAAACTAAAAACTGACCCTGAAGCCCAAAAATACCCCTTTACCCAAAAACTAAAAACTGACCCTCAACCCCAAAAATACCCCTTTACCCAAAAACTAAAAACTGACCCTGAACCCCAAAAATACCCCTTTACCCAAAAACTAAAAACTGACCCTGAACCCCAAAAATACCCCTTTACCCAAAAACTAAAAACTAACCCTGAACCCCAAAAATACCCCTTTACCTAAAAACTAAAAACTGACCCTGAACCCTAAAAATACCCCTTTACCCAAAAACTAAAAACTGACCCTGAACCCCAAAAATACCCCTTTACCCAAAAACCCAAAACTGACCCTGAACCCTCAAAATACCCCTTTACCCCAAACAGATAACATTTAAAATATAATTATATACTTACCAATACTTACGTTGTAATGGTATGCGTTGTAAAGGTACCTGCGTTGTAAAAACATTCGTTGTAAATACATGCGTTGTAAAATTTTTTGCGATGTAAAAGTTGCGTTGTAAAAGTATCTCGTTGTAAAAGTTGCGTTGTAAGTGATGTTTCCCGTGGGATGGGTATGCCCAGACGTGGGTCTCTTGCTCACTGTGCCACTGGATTCAAGCTAGCCTGGCTGATGAAGGGTGACATACCCCAAAATGGGTCTCAGGATGCATGTTTCCGGTCCAGGGAGGGCCTGGCTTGGCGGTTCGGTATGGACTGTTTCCATGAGACACATGGTCAAGACTGATTTGCCTATGGCTGGGTCCAAACTGGGGTGGCAACCAACTACACTAAAATATGTATTCTTAAATTGAGTGCAGAGACTCCAAACTTCAATTTTCTGTCAGCTCCCAATTGGAAGATACCCTTGTAAGATGTTTCAAGGCAGCTCTAATGCTAAATTATGGAAGAGATGGACTTTGCTGTAATGAAAAACTAAATTTGCAGTATTTCACGGACATGTAAAACACTGCAGTACATGTCCTACCTTTTAAATACACTGCACCCTGCCCATGGGACTACCTTTGAACTACCTTAGAGGTGCCTTACATGTACAAAATGGAAAGGTTTGGACCTGGCAAGTGGGTGCACTTGCGAGGTCGAAATAGCAGTTTAAAACTGCAGGAGCAGGTCTGAGACATGTTTTCAAGGCTACTCATGTGGGTGGAACCATCGATGCTGCAGGCCCACTAGTAGCATTTGATTTACAGGCCCTGGGTGCATGCAGTGCACTGTACTAGGGACTTAAAAGTGAATCAAATATCCCAATCATGGAGAACCCAATTACTGTTCTATTTTACCCAGGAAGCACTTGCACTTTAGCACTGGTCAGCAGTTGTAAAGTGCCCAGAGTCCTAAAACCAGCAAAAACAAAATACATCACACAGTCAAAAACGGGAGGTCAGAAGCAAAAAGACAGGGGAAATCATGCCAAAAATACTAGGTTTATCGCATACTATAACCTGACATGCCATTCCATACTATAAAATGACAGGCCATACCATACTGTAAAATGACAGGCCAAACCATACTGTTGCTTGAATTTGAATTTACCTTGGGGGAAAAAAACAAAGACGAGCCGTTTGGCAAAACAGTTGGTTTAATTCAACACTGAGGGTCGGAACTGAAGCATTCAGAAACGTGTCTGAGGACTGACTCAAAGTACAATTGTTTTGATGCCTTTATATGCATTTCTTAGAGCATCGTAAAACAATTCATATATCCTAAAACAAAATTGGAATCAGCACCATCATTTCAAAGACATCATCATTATTTTTTGGAGCACCGTAAGTCCATGCAGAGTTATAGAAAAAGTAGGTCCAAAGATCACCTGTGGTCGAAAAATTTTCTTTATTGGTAAATTCAGACGTTTAAGATCCAAGTAGTCAACAACTGATTATTTTTAGCCAACGCATTTCGTCTCAATCGAGACTTCTTCAGGGCTCGAAGTACAGTATTGATGCTCTATATATATCCCACTCAAAAGAAGATCCAATTCAGTGACATAAATAGGTCAAGTGGTAATAATAATCTGAAATAGTTATTAGGAACAAGAATAACATAGAGAGGTGTTGGGGCCAGCAGTGATTCAGGAAATCTATGCTCATATATCCTGTTTAGGGAGAGGAATGGAGCCACAAATTACTCCCACCTGATGATAAATGCAGGTGGGTCTCAACCTTGCATGGACATAGTGAGTGCCAGTGGGTAAGGTGTCCATATGTCCGGCTTGGGGAGCGCGTGATCACTGCAAGTGCCCTTTGTGCTGTTGTGTGAGTTGCTGAGTGTGCCTAACTTCATGTGGCGTCTAACTTTATGTTTTGGAAACGCATTCCGCCCCCTCCCTACACCCCCCCAATCCCTGGCCATGTGTGTTTGATTGTGGCCAATCTCCCCTGACCATTGTGGTGTCGCTGCCTAGCTGTGGGACTAATCTGGATTTTTCCTGTTTTCGCCTGTGTTCTGCTGGTTACGTGCCACCCCGCCTTCCTGACCACATATTTCTGACTATGGGTTGATGAAGGGGTCATCTCGGGGATTTAGACAAGTGATTTGGTTTTGTTTTTATGCACACTGTTGGACAGGCCTCGTGGCATGCCCGACCCCTCCCCGCATGGCGGGTCGCGGACCCCTGCTACCCCTGTTCCCCGGACAAGAACAACCCCTGCAACCCGCCGGGTCAACCCACGGCTCTTCCCCGACGGAACCTTGGCTCATGATCACAACAGTCTCGGCTGGCCCGGGTCCCTTCCCGAACCACTGTCTCCGGCCCAGCCGCCATTTTGGACACTACACGACCAGGCCTCGTTGCCTCGGGTCGACCTCGGCCTCGGGCCCAGCCAGGCCCCGACATCCAGGCACCACCATCCACCCAGGGGGTAGAGAGACCACTTGGCAGGTCAATGGGAGAAGGAGTGTCGATAGCTCCCCTCCGCCCGGTTTCGATCGCCCTCGGCCTCCCTGGGCGCTGGCTCCACCCCCCCTGCAGGGTGTCTGGACTCCCTCATCCCGGACCTCCCGACCTCCGAGTGCGAGGGTCCGGACATCAAAGGGCGCCAGACCTATAACTGGGGCAGCTCCAGAGCAGGAAGGCAGTTGTATCCTGGAGTCGAGAGACACCGAGACAAACTCATCCTTGGAGGCCTGCTGGCGCTGCCGCGGCTCCTCTTCGTGAACTACCTTTGAAGGCCTGCTGGCGCTGCCGCGGCTCATCCTCGTCATAAACCATCTTGAAGGCCTGCTGGCGCTGCCGCAGCTCATCCTCGTCGTGAACCATCTTGAAGGCCTGCTGGCGCTGCCGCGGCTCATCCTCGTCATAAACCATCTTGAAGGCCTGCTGGCGCTGCCGCGGCTCATCCTCGTCGTGAACCATCTTGAAGGCCTGCTGGCGCTGCCACGGCTCATCCTCGTCGTGAACCATCTTGAAGGCCTGCTGCCGCGGCTTATCCTTGTCGTGAACCATCTCGAAGGCCTGCTGGCGCTGCCGCGGCTCATCCTCGTCGTGAACCATCTTGCCGGCCTGCTGGCGCTGCCGCGCCCCTCCTCGTCGTGAACCATCTTGAAGGCCTGCTGGCGCTGCCGCGGCCCCTCCTTGCGAACCCTCCAGCTCGAGGATTGTGAGCTCCACCTCTGCTACCCCCGTACCGGACCGGTACTAAGACTGTCCCGCTACCCCTTTCCCCAAATTGACGGGATCCTCGAATCCTGGTCCCCACTGTATCGTCAAGTTAACCTGCTTAAGAATACCTATAAAAGTGTATGTAACCTATCTTCGTGTGGTGTCCATCTGTGGGGGGGAAGTTACTCGTCCGTACGATTACAGGAGAGGGCCCTCGCCAGGAGGCCTCTCCCCCTTGCTCGGCCGACCCTCCGGGTCCCCGTCTAACATTGGTGGCCAGCGGCGCGATCCGAGCCGACGCATAATCGTACAGAGAGTAACTCACCCCACGACACACAGCAGCAATGACGACAAAAGAGAGTGGAACAACCGAAAAATTTCAGATGGAACGGCTGGAAGAATACAGCCACAAAGAACTAAAGCAATTCTGCATAGATTTGGGCATCGCTACCACGGGACTGAGCACGAAGGATGACCTCAAGCACGCCTTGGAATCTTGGGTGGAGACGGAAGCATCCCCACCCCAAAATCAAAGCCTTGAGACCGCAGAAACAAGTACCACCCCCGTGGAAGAAAGAAGAGCGGGCCTCTCGTCCAAAGAGGCCCGAGAACGGGAGAGAAGCCGGCTCCACGAGTTGGAGCTGGCTCGACTCCGCTTAGATGGAGAACTCAAACTGGCAGAACAAAAGATAACCCTCGAACACTTACGGCTCAGGGAAGAACGAGAAGAGAAAAAGAGCCAGAGGGAGCTGGAAGAAAAGAGACTAGCATACGAGCATGAGCGCAATTTAAAAGAACTAGAAATTTGACGGCAAAACAAAGACCTCGGCGTCCCCGAGAACCAGAGCCCCACTTCCCCTACGGACCCCAAGGTCCACATCCCCAAGGACGTCGTCCGGTAATACTACCGGAACGACGATATCCAGCAATGGTTTAAGGCCTACGAGGTAGCCATGACCTCCCACCGAATCTCGCGAAGAGACTTGGGAGCCGGGTTATGGGGAAAATTCGTCAACGAAGGAAGAGATGCCCTGCTGCAACTCCCCGACCACGAGATGACATCCTACGACCACATGAAGGCCGCCCTCCTCACTCGCTATGGGCTCACGCCGAGATGTACCGGCAGCGATTTCGAGACTGTAAAAGAATCCCTGGTACCACCTGGGTAGAGTACGTGAACTTTTTTAGCCGAGCCTTCGAGGGATGGGTCAAAGGCAGCCAGGTCACCACCTACGAGCAATTATTCAACCTTATTGTGTGGGAGCACCTCTCCAATAATTGTTTCGTAGAACTAAGGCAGCACCTCCTCGATAGTAAGCTGACCGAACCTCGGAAACTCGCCATCGAAGCAGACCGATGGGAGAGCACACAGGTCCCTCGGTGCTGGCCCAGCGAACAGAACAGAGCCTCCCAAGGGCCCCACCGCCCACGGGGGGGAGGAGGAGGCCAGGGTCGGGGCCGGGACACCGTCACGGTGCCCCCCACTAGAAACCCCCCGCCCCCGGCCGGATGAGGAAGCCCTCCGACGCGACCAGGGTTCCGCTCCAACGTTGTCTGCCACAAATGCCAGCGACCCGGCCACTACGCCAATGATCCAAATTGCCCGAAAAATCAGAGTCCCATGAACCGCCAGATCACCGCCGTCGCCCTAGGAGAAGAGCAGGGCCACGAAGAAGCCGAAGAGTGCGAGCAATACCAGCCCGAGTGGGAACCGGCCGCCATGTCCCTGGTCTGTCTAGGGGAAAGGGACATGGTCCCGCGGGCTCCCATCCCCGCCAACACGCAGAAATACAGCCAGTGGGTCACCATTAATGGACACCGGGCTGAAGCCCTCCGCGACACAGGGGCCAGTGTGACCGCAGTCCGCTGCCATCTGGTGACCCCCGACCAAATCCTACCCAATGTACTTTGTCCAGTACGGTCGGCAGACAACTCCGAAAGCTTGTGCCAGATGGCCCGCGTCCCCTTCGAGTGGGGGGGGGGGTGTCCGGCATGCTGAAAGTGACTGTCTGCGACGATGCCCCGGTGGACTGCCTTCTGGGGAACGACCTCGAGAGCTCCCCCTGGTCAGCCGTTGAGCGGAGAGAGCACCTGGGGATGCTTGGTCTCCCTGAATGGGTCTGTGTAACGACCCGATCCATGGCCTCCCGCGCCATTTCCAGCACGGAGGAACAGGAGTGGCCCGAACCTCCTCCGCCGATCGTCGCAGAAGAAACCACCCCTGAGCCTGGTCCTCCGGGGCTCAGCAACGAAGAAACGGACCAACTCCAAGACCTCCCGGAGCTGGCCCAGTGGCGCCAAGAGGGTGGCCCCACTCAGGAGCAGTTCCGCCAGGAACAAAGAGCGTGTCCCTCCCTCAAGGGGCTCCGACAACAAGCCATAGCCCAGAGCGCAGGGGATGCCTCGGGGGCCCACTGGATCTACTGGGACAACGGGCTGCTCTACAGTGAGCAAAAGATTGCCGAGCTGGGAGCCAGCCGGGTGCTGGTGGTCCCCCTCCGATTCAGAGACTTCCTCTTGAACCTGGCACACGATGTGCCTCTTGCCGGGCACCTGGGGCAGGACAAGATGTACAGCCGCCTGGTGACCCACTTCTACTGGCCGAAAATGCGGAACGATGTAACGAACCACTGCCGGTCCTGCCTCACCTGCCAGGCCAGTGGGAAGAGCGGCCGAAAACTTAAAGTCCCTCTGCAACCCTTTCCCATCGTCACCTACCTGGTAGACCTGGAGTCACCCGGAACCCTCTACGTGTCCTCCACGCCAACAGACTTAAGCCCCACTTTGTACGCTCTGAACTTAGCCTCCTGATGGCTACCGACAGTGGGGCTGAAGAGGACTCCGAGCCCCTCCCCGATCTCCTGAGGACCCTCGAGAAAGACGGCTCCGTGGAAGGAGTCCACCTCTCCGATGCCCTGTCCCCAGCGCAACGCCAGGACTGCCAAGACCTGCTACTACAATTTGCCGACCTATTCTCCCTCATCCCTGGGGTCACTCCCTGGTGCCTCCACGATGTTGACACCGGGGATAGCCCCCCTATCCGGCACAGGGCGTACAGGGTACCTGATCGAGTACACGCCTGCATCCAGTCGGAAGTATCCAAGATGCTGGCTCTAGGAGTGATCGAGCCTTCCGACAGCCCCTGGGCCAGCCTGGTCGTACTGGTCCCCAAGGCCGCCGCCCTGGGCGTCGCCCCAGAGCTCAGGTTTTGTGTAGACTATCGGGGTCTGAACGCCGTCACCAGGACCGACGCTCACCCCATTCCCCGGGCAGATGAACTGATCGACCGCATGGGGGCCGCCCGCTACCTGAGCATCTTTGATTTGACAGCGGGCTATTGGCAGATCGGCTTCACTCCCGGTGCCCAGGAGCGATCCGCCTTCTCCACCCCGGATGGCCACTACCACTTCAAAGTGATGCCCTTCGGAATGAAAAACGCACCCGCCAACTTCCAGAGGCTCGTGAACAAAGTCTTGGCGGGTCTGGAGGAATTCAGCGCTGCCTATCTGGACGATATTGCCGTGTACAGCCGCCACTGGGCAGAACACCTCCAACACCTCCAGGAGGTCCTGAACGCCCTCCGGCAGGCCGGGCTAACAATCAAGGCCAGCAAGTGCCAGATCGGCCAAGGGTCCGTGACCTACCTGGGGCACCAGGTGGGAAGTGGCCTGGTGGCCCCTCTCCAACTCAAGATCGCCGCCATTCAGGCGTGGGAGCCCCCGGTGACACAAACAGAGGTCCGAGCCTTCCTGGGGCTCACCGGGTACTACCGGCGCTTCGTAAAAGACTATGGCAGCATTGTGGGGCCCCTCACAGAACTCACGTCCAAAAAGAACCCCCAGAAAGTACACTGGACTCCCGAGTGTCAGGCTGCCTTTGAGAAACTCAAGTCCGCCATGTGCACCGCCCCCGTGCTCCAAGCCCCCGACTACAGCCGGGAATTCATAGTGCAGACGGACGCCTCCGATCATGGCGTTGGGGCCGTCCTCTCCCAACTCAACACCGAGGGAGTTGATCAGCCAGTGGCCTTCATCAGCCGACGCCTGCAGGCCCCAGAGCAGCGCTGGAGCACCATAGAGCGAGAAGCCTTCGCCGTGGTGTGGGCCCTCAAGAAGCTCCGGCCCTATCTCTTCGGTACCCACTTCCGGGTGCAAACAGACCACCGACCACTGCAATGGCTGATGCAGATGCGGGGAGAAAACCCGAAGCTGTTGCGTTGGTCCATCTCCCTGCAGGGGATGGACTTCACTGTGGAGCATCGCCCAGGCCAAGATCACGCCAACGCAGACGGCCTGTCCCGCTTCTTCCGCCTCGGCGAGCAGATTACCCAAGAGGATGGGTGACTCTCCCTGCCTTCAGCTGGGGGGGACGCATGTTGGACAGGCCTCGTGGCATGCCCGACCCCTCCCCGCATGGCGGGTCGCGGACCCCTGCTACCCCTGTTCCCCAGACAAGAACAACCCCTGCAACCCGCCGGGTCAACCCACGGCTCTTCCCCGACGGAACCTTGGCTCATGATCACAACAGTCTCGGCTGGCCCGGGTCCCTTCCCGAACCACTGTCTCCGGCCCAGCCGCCATTTTGGACACTACACGACCAGGCCTCGTGGCCTCGGGTCGACCTCGGCCTCGGGCCCAGCCAGGCCCCGACATTGAGGCACCACCATCCACCCAGGGGGTAGAGAGACCACTTGGCAGGTCAATGGGAGAAGGAGTGTCGATGGCTCCCCTCCGCCCGGTTTCGATCGCCCTCGGCCTCCCTGGGCGCTGGCTCCACCCCCCTGCTGGGTGTCTGGACTCAGTCATCCCGGACCTCCCGACCTCCAAGTGCGAGGGTCCGGACATCAAAGGGCGCCAGACCTATAACTGGGGCAGCTCCAGAGCAGGAAGGCAGTTGTATCCTGGAGTCGAGAGACACCGAGACGAACTCATCCTTGGAGGCCTGCTGGCGCTGCCGCGGCTCCTCTTCGTGAACTACCTTTGAAGGCCTGCTGGCGCTGCCGCGGCTCATCCTCGTCATAAACCATCTTGAAGGCCTGCTGGCGCTGCCGCGGCTCATCCTCGTCGTGAACCATCTTGAAGGCCTGCTGGCGCTGCCGCGGCTCATCCTCGTCGTGAACCATCTTGAAGGCCTGCTGGCGCTGCCGCGGCTCATCCTCGTCGTGAACCATCTTGCCGGCCTGCTGGCGCTGCCGCGGCCCCTCCTCGTCGTGAACCATCTTGAAGGCCTGCTGGCGCTGCCGCGGCCCTTCCTTGCGAACCCTCCAGCTCGAGGATTGTGAGCTCCACCCCTGCTACCCCCGTACCGGACCGGTACTAAGACTGTCCTGCTACCCCTTTCCCCAAAGAGACTAGAATTGACGGGATCCTCCAATCCTGGTCCCCACTGTATCGTCAAGTTAACCTGCTTAAGAATACCTATAAAAGTGTACGTAACCTATCTTGGTGTGGTGTCCATCTGTGGGGGGGGGAAATTACTCGTCCGTGCGATTACAGGAGAGGGCCCTCGCCAGGAGGCCTCTCCCCCTTGCTCGGCCGACCCTCCGGGTCCCCGTCTAACACACACATGTATCGGGGGCACAGCAACATCAATATTAACAATACTTCACAATTACAGGCCATACCATACCATCCCATATTATAACCAGCATTTGCAATGCAATCGGTCTCGCCTTTGGGAGCTTACATGTATTTAGCTATGCAGCACATTAGCCTGGGTGCTGAAACATGTTCTTTAACATGGAGGAAAAGTAAGCACCAAACTGCGTGACACGCCAGGTATGGGAACACATGGAGAGAAATATTGCCTTTCAGCAGGAAATGGTATAATCAAAAGCTCTGTTTTTAATTTAACATCAGGGTCTCTGGTGGTCATATCACTGAAAATACAAGATTTGAAAAAAATATTATTGTCTACGGGTGCTCATGCAAGACAATTTTTATTGACTGGAATCTAGAGAATGCTTAAGTGATTCTGGTATTTTACTGACCTCTGCTGGTCGTTTTCTATCAAGAAAGAGGCAGTTGACAATAATTTGTTAAAGAGAAAGTCCCTCAGCAGAAAGCAATTCTGGTATTTTATGGACGTCTACGGGTCATTTTCTAACAAGACAGTTATATAGAGGCAGTTGAACAGAAAAAAAAAGTCCCTAAGCGGAAGCAGACAAGTCGTAGGGCTGATCTCCAGAGCCCACAAAGTACATACACATATAAGTATATACTAAAGTATATACAAGAGGTCTCGAATGCTCGTCCCTAAAAATGACAGACAATACCTTACTATAGAATGACAGGCCATATCATGCTATACAAAGACAAACCATACTATACAATGACAGGCCATGCCAAACCATCCCATACAATGCATAGCAGCTGCGCTGTTGTACAACACGGCTAAAAAAAAACTGCAAGAGCCACTAGATCTCACATAGTCAAGACCTGTGGGCATTGGCGATGCTTTTTTATGTCTGAGGTTACCTTGTTCTTGGGCGGGGGTGTCAAGTTTGGGGACGAGAATAGGGCAAACCTTGTTCTCAAGTTGTTGCTCTGCATGCATTTTATTTGCTTGGGGTGATGGAATGTTTTGCAATTATATGGTCCTTGCTTACTGGGGATCATGGGTTAGTTTTACTCTGGGGTATTTGCTGTTTGCTTTCGGGTACGTTCCTTGATTTGGGGTTTACATGTTGTGGAGACCTTCCTTATAGGGCATATTTTTCCTGGGGGGGGGAGTGCACGTTTCGGGATGGAGGTTCTTTACACTGGGGAGCGAGAAAGTTGCCATTTTTTTCTGGAATGAGTGATCTTACTTTGAGGTATGCTTTTTTTTCCTGTGGCATCTTAAAGGTGTGTGTTGAATTTTTTATTTTTCTGGCAGCATGGTCTTTACTTTTGGAGGTACGGGGATGAGAGGTCCATATTGGAAAATTGCTGTTTTATTCTTTGAGAGGTTAGTCATTGCTGTGTGTCCATGGTATGAGTGGTCAGCCCTTGCTTTACAGTTTTCTTCTCTGGGATTTGAAAGGGTCTCCGCTTGCTCTCGCCTTGAAGCATGTCATATGATGTGGGGTGGCGGCATTGCTCTTCATTATTACAGTTGAAATCTCTGGTAGGGTATGCAGTGCTCTTTTACCCTGGTGTCTTATGCGGATGGAGCTTGATGTCGCCTTGTTGCAAGCCTTGCTCCTTGGGGATGAGAGATGGTCGCCTTCGCTTTCCGGAGTTTGCCAGTGAACCATGGTGTGGGCGTTCGCCTAGCTTCTAAGACATAAAAATGCAAATTAAACGGCGCGAGTTACATGCATTGTTTTGAAATAATGGCGAATAGCAGTGCAGTCATGGGCTTGTATTGTTGCAGTCCTTTTTCAATTTGTAAAACAAAGAGTGCAGGTACCCGAAACTCTTCTCCGGAGCCGACGGTCGGTTCAATTAAATGTGGGCGCGCCAAATATCAAGGCAGGTTGTCTTAAACCTATCTCATTCCTTTTTAATACTCTAGTGTCTATTCATCTTGCCTGCTCACTTTGCGACAGTTGTTTTTCTCTCTCTTGCCCTTCGTAAATATCAGTTGCGGAAAAAAGCGGCGCAAATTAAGCACTGGTTCTGTTCGCATATCGTTAGCAGTTATACAGATAAGGCTGACTCTGCCGGTTCCTGTACAAATGAATGTAACGACGGTGGGTTAACTTACGGGCGATCCAAGGGCAGGCCGCATTCTCGCCACCTGCCCGCCTGTTGAGCCAAACAACACAGTGGCGAACCACCCAACTGTTGTACAAATACCATAATTATACTGACACGCCCATTGCTGGGCGTGACTAGGCAAACCCCCGGTTGCACAGGCCCACAACCGCCCGAAGGACTACTGGGGCGCCGACACGAATTCCTGCACCTCCCATGAGGTTACAGGTTAGGCTCTGAGGTTATGCTCTGGCACCCCTATGTGCCCGCTGACGTCCAGCGTTTGCACCTCTCTTCTTCCGGATCGCCCAGTAACTCCGCCACAGCCCGTGCGGTGGTTCCCACTGCCGCACGGGCCCCCCCACCATTGTTACTGCTCTTTACCTGCAACCTACACCTAGAATTGCTACCTCCAGACAGAGGAGGAACAGGGCAACGCCCATAGGCGTGGGGTGACACCATCAGGCACCATTAACCCTGTCCTACAACCCCTCAGGGAAACTAAAGGGATAGGAAGGGGCCCCTACTACAGAGGCCCTAAGTAACATGAAATAGGCTGTCCAGCGCATGCCGCTGGGACACCAACATATCCCTTCCCACTGAGCATCAGAAAACTGCGCCAAGAAGTCACTGACACAGCTGAATCACCGTCTTCGCAATCCAGCAGGGAGAGTAAGTATGCTTACTGACACGAGGGAATAGGAGGGCACCAGACATACTATAGAACTTGGACGAGTCCCAGTTAAGCGATATACCGGGTCCACAGGCCAATACAGCCGGCATTCCCTGCCCTCTTGGGTTTTAGGCTGGAAGCGGCTTCAGACATAATACCGTTAAGTTAGCTAGACTGTAGGCCGACTACGACCACCTCCTGGGGACCGCAGCGCCTGCAACTGAGAGCCCCCTACGCTGACCTGCGCAGGGACATGCGTGAATAAATGCAAGCCACTCCGACACCAATAGGCATAACCACCCGGGAACAATCCCTCTAACCCAATAGTGAAGACTATCCCAGGCAAGAGACCAGGTGATGGGAAGGGCCCCCCCTGCAGAGAATCTCTCCCGAATAAACAAGCGCTGTCACAAAATACCAATCAACTGCAAGATTACGCTTGAGCAACTAATCCCCCACAGGATACAGAAGTCTATTGCAGTACGCAAATGCATATATTGGAGTGACTAGCGAAGTGGTCTTGCAAGAGACAAACTGAAAACCACGGGGACAGCCGAGAACACTTGCCCCCCCTAGTTAATGCATTAATTCTTAAAAGACTTCTCGGGCCCACCTCAAACGATTATTGGCAGTCCGTGCTCGGGCTGTGGAAGCCACAGTTGTTCTCTGTATACCTGAATTGAGTGTTACACTGAAGGCTGCAGACCGCGAGTGAGCTGCCAGCGGGAACCCGAGCCTAGGATGAAAGAAGGCAGGAGAACCAAAGGAAGGGGGGGAATGACTATAACGTATGACCCTCCCATTCATGGAAGAGCAACACATGTGCCGTTATCAAGGGTGCACATGTAGAATTTCTCAGTTTAAAGTGGTTGCCATTATTGCAGTGCTCTCTATGTACCTGTGTTTGGTACTCTTTGTTGCACACCACGCCACTTCTCTTAACGCACTGTTTGCTATTTTCACGTGCTTATCTTAACACTTGCACCGGTGCAAACATAGCCTACGTAACGTTTGTTCCTGTACTCGGGTGTCTGGTGTGCACTGCGTGCTAAACCTATTGAACCCCGCACAGGGTGGCAAGTTTGCCGACGAGCCTGGCACAATCACTTGTGCTGCACCCCCTTTGCCTGCCCAAAATAATAGGGGGGTACTATCAACTCCCAGGGTTCTAAGCATATATGATTACCTTAGTTAGTAATTCAACACATGTAGATCCATTCAGAATTCTCAGGTGTAACTCAATACGTAGCCTGGGCTGTCAAACAATTAAACCCCCAGTATTTCAAATAATAGCAAGCCTCCTGTTTAACTTACTGGAGTAATTACGAGGACCTATACATAGCTGACAACGTCTGAGAATACTTAAGTGGCATATCCAGTCTTTTTTGTTTTTGACGTGACATAAGAATGTCTATGTCCAGCACTTCGCCGCATGTTAGAAAAGGACTAAAAGAGATCGGCCGTTGTGCCTAACTATTAGGATGAAGACCTCTTTGTGGTAAATGGGGTCAAGGTAACGTAAGTGCTTTGAAAATAATAATACATAAAAAGATACTGGATTTTCTTTGGAGAATACCTGCGCGTCAGATACATGGCAGAACTATCAAATTAAAGTAGTCGTGCGTTGCCCAGACGACAGGTTACTTACGTAACATGGGCCGAAGTGCAGCACTATCTATAGCTGCGTTTTGCCTTGTTTACTTTGAGCAGGAATCGCAAGGTTTGGGTGCGGGGTGCCTGTCTAATAGGGCAATGAGTGTGTCATAGGCACTGTTAAGAGGAAGAATATGTGCCCCAGGAAGGTGATAGGATGATGAAATTGCAGCCATGATCACTACAGCAATGTCACTTTTCCCTGAAATACAAGCCCCTACCCTGGACTAGAAGGAGCCACATTGTAGGGTAAACTTCCCCCGGCTCCGGGGTTCCTTCCAAGGAGTACAGATGGGGTGAAAGACTGCCCCCACCCCATATAAGCAGCAAGTTGCCTGCTCTCTGGCTTGGGCCACTACTGAAAGTGCGCACTACACCCTTAAAACACCCCACCATCTGCACATAATATACTCTTGCAGCATGCATACCGGACCCTTTTCCACTTGTAACGACCCACTAGCTAACACGTAAAGTAACTCAGGGAAACTGGTCTGGCCCTAGCTCGACACAGCGGGCCCAACTGGTGCGATCCTGTGGCGGGACAAGGCCCTAAATGCCGCACACAACAAGGTCAAGTCTGATGACAGCGACTAAAGCAGGTCGGCAAACACATTCGCATTTTGATCACCTTGTGCCTAGTTGGCTTACTGTGTGTGTGGAATAACACAAATCTCTAACATCGGCACACAGAACGCGTACACGAGTCACCTGATACAGTTCTAGCTTGCTGCATGCCTGATGTAACACCTCTTGTACAGGGGCACCCGGTCACACGTACTCATTAGCGGCCCTCATGCATAGTACACAAGCTGATGACCTGTTGTACCACACACCCCACATTTCAGGACTCAAACCCGTAATTCTAACGATAATCTCATTTAACTTATGCAGGCACCCAGGATAAGAACATGCTGAGTATCATGCAGTGTCTGTTCGCTACTAACCTGGTTGCCTCACCCGCACTGCAGCACTACCAATTCAGGTGCACACCAACCCCATGGCAGAACCTAGCATATGAAATAGAAATGCTTCCGCTCACCCCCATTCCTACGCAACTGTAGGCGTTTCTGTCTAATAACATTATTAGCCCCGAGGCAAAGAAGGTGAACTGATTCTCTAAAATGCGCTCCGACACCTAAGGGCAAGGCCGCGCTGAATAAACATTCCTACGACTGACAAGCTACCACTCCAGCCCCGCAGCATGATGGAAGCCTCACCGTATCTAAGGTATGCAAGAGAGCAGAGTTTAGTGCGCTCCAAAACTCGAGGGCTCTTAATAAGAGGATCAGATTGATCCTCTGTAAAGCTGAAGGGTATACAAAATATTAGGGTAGAGGATAGGTCATAGAGAGAGAGCATTACATTAACAGCAGTGGAACCACTCTCACCTTCAAACACAGACATTGTGACTGTTTTGCTCAAATACCTAATGGGAAGTAACAGGTATAAGAATTAGCAGTCACCGCTGACCCTCCCAGTCCGAACCTCAGTAGCGCTGTCAACCCATACAACCTGATATTGTGCCAATCTTATAAATATCCTGTCCCATAACACAGGTACATGGGGCGATAACCAGTAAAAGTTATTTCAGCAAACCTGTATTACTCAACTTAAGTATAATATTGTTGTGAAGGGAATTAGGAAAGCAGTCGTTCGCAACTGGAACTTGATGCATGGTAGACAAGATCCCCATCTGTAAAAATACTTTATTGCGCTTACCCCAGAATAGATGAGATAAGGGGAGGAAAGTTCTGCTACAGTTATGACTGCTGCTGCAAAGTGCAAGCCAGGCGAGTCCCATGGATGAGAGCCTAAGGAAAAGGGGCTCAGGGTGTGTAGCAGCAAGATACAGATGACTCTTCATGTCAACTAGAGCTACAGTGGCATTAGCAAATGTAGAGCTTCAGCTAACGTTATTTGAACAGGAGAAGAGGAGATATATTTACCATGAATGCGTATATTAACATTGAAGTGCCCTCATGGATTCTGCCTTGCAGTGGCAACTGGGTGTATGCACGTGTCTAACATCCCTTGGAGAATATGAGAATATGGCACCTATGCCTACCGTGAATCTGACTCATCACTGATCACATGGCAGGCTTAATATGAACATCACAATAAAATCGTCCTGTGCCATTGATGGGAGCTCATGGTAAAACCCATATAAAGGATGGACCTGCAACTACAGCGTGTACAGCAATCTGTGACACCAAGGACCAGACCACCCGGTGGCCAACTCACCTCACCGCCCGTGAATGACACGAATGAAATAATGGTAACATCATCCCTGTTTGTACACACGAATATGCCAAAGGCGGAGCCGCAGCCAGTGGCACAAACCCAAAAACACAGCAACACGGCCGGCCAAGGACCTCGACAGACAAACGTCACTCCCCGCTCCCGGGGTAGTCCGAGTAGCGCGGCCCAAACAGGTACGTGTCCCCCCTTCCCCGTGCCCGAAGTCTGAGAGGGCGGTCACACATATGGAATCACGAGACTCGAAAGGCTAATGCGCACGTACAAGTCCCCCACCACACTCGAAAACGCCACATGTCTGAACCGCGCGTCATACCCACATGTGCCGGACATCTCGCGAAATATTGCCCATGGGAATGGCCGCCCTTTACCCACGTGCACCGGTCAAAGAAACATGGCATACGATGGCCGAAAACGGACACCGACTGGTACCGTGGTAGCAGGAACAGCGACAAACCTGGCAGCTTAGCGTAACTGGCGCACTACATCTGCCTGTCATCACTAGCTGGTATGCGAATGGAAATTGATTTCCTAAGACATGCGGTGCTGCGACATAGCCGACATTCGAACCGCAAACCCGACTCAGTAAATGTGCAGTAGGCCTCGCCATAGGAACTCTTGTTTATGCGACCTGAACTGCGTCGCAGAAATGTGCTTTTAATGGTACACGCCGACGCATCGCCTTAAGTTGTTGCAACAAGGAATGCTCAGTCACGCTGCCGAGCCCATCGCCTACAGCAGCTGCAGAGAAAGCTAGAATCGAACGCAGAACGCACCTCGCAACAAATCTGCCTGAGGACCTGAACGCGATTGCGAAGTTGCCCTAACACCCGCGCCACGGGCCTCAGATAAAATGGCATACAATTACTCTTCACCATATTAATTAATGACACTGGTAACCCAAAGTACGCGCTTGAACAGCTTACCTCTCGCGCTGAAGTCTACAGAGCCATGAGCGGGGACATAAGTCACATGATTGGGCATCGAGATACAATGGCCTGACGAACCTAACACCATTTGTAAATATGGACACCATCACGCAGCTTGCGCGCAAACTAAGCTTACCCATCGCGCCAAGATTACAATGCCACGTGTAAACCTGAGTAGGCCATCCTATTGTGCCTCGAGGTACAAAGACCCAAAGAAACGATCCAGGCTCCTCCCGACCAGAGAGGATGGGGGGGGGGGAGAGAGATTTGAGGAATCCCAATTGAAGGCAAGAAAGCAACGTGACTTTGAGGGAAATAATGAGTGCAATGAAGAATACCGAAAGCCATCTTGTTGTGCTTGAAATACTCCTGTTCATCTCGGGCATAACACACGCTCCCTTCACGAGAAAGCCACAGAAAGCCTTGAAGCAACGCCTAGTGCACTCCCTTACAACATAAAATGATGTGCTGGAAACCGGAAGCGATGTATTCCGCGCATGCAGAGCCTAAGTAAAGTTACGCGCTTCATATAAGCCAGGAATGCGTAACCAGCAGAACTAATGGATTAATTTCCAGGTTGCGTGGCTCCATTCAGGCAATTATTACAATCTGTGCAGGCTCGAGCCATTGCCCACAAAGACAATTGCAGGCAGATATAACAAGAAAGCCGAAAGTATGCGCCTCCTGCTAATGGAACATTCCAGGGCGGTTCTGACAAGCGGACAAAGGCTTCCGTGGTCGGATTCATAATTGCCTGTGTCACACTTCCTAGAAGCCACCCACAACGAGCCTTGAACCCTGTTATCCAGCTCCACTGTCGGCACTTATGATTTGAGCCACCTCCTCGCCCCCTTATATCTCTCTGACCAGTGTATCCAGAGTGATAATCGCAGCACGTTCCAAAACCACTGCATGCTCACCCGAGCCCAAGAAAAACGTGAACAAATCCCCGCGCACGAGGCCACTGTATTCGCTGCTGCACAAAAGAGCAGTACTCTAACCCCCAACTCGCCCCGTCGTGCCCACTAAACAATACAGTTCCATCTGCGCACAGCAACACATAAAGGCGCACACTTAATGAAACACGCTCACACTGGGGCATAACTCACGAGATCACTCAATAAAATATGCTTGTAAGAATTATCCACGTGGAGTACCCTCGGAGGTCCGTTTTGCGAACGAGATGTAAATCTATCTTACAAGGCTTTAGGACGCATAGTACCCCACAGTGCCATTTCGCAGTTTCCCTATAACAATCATGAAGCAGGCGCCAATGCGAGAATTATCTCTGCCACGCCGCTATTTAAACCCTGGTCACAGGGCCATTCTCTGTTTCGAAGACCGCCGCTCTAACCAGAGTACCATACTTCTCTGCAACCGCCGGGGGCACATGCCCCTAACAAATTTCTCCGTTCCCTCTGCCACACACTCACTATGCTCCCCAGCATGTGAGAAACCGGACGGGCCCCAAATGCCCCCAAAGCTAAGTGAAGCACGACACGGCCGACATGAAAGCCAAAGAGCTTACAACACCGACCCCCGTCACTCACCACGTGCACGAGACAAACCAGGGACCCGACGTCCTAGTCTCATGGCGACTCCTCGGCACGACCATCTAACCAGAGTGACGAGTACGAAAAGAGTGTCCCAACATGGAACTCGACGTCCGGAGCGGCAAAGAGGCCTCCCCAGCGGGGCAGAGGTCAGAAGTACTCCCGACGGCTCCTCCCAGCCGCCCCGGACGTGCATCACCTACCAGTCTCCACCTACCGGGGGAGACTGCCATGGGTGAGGAAACTACTACGTCATGCGGGGCGGGACAGCCCTCCGTGACTAGGAGCCCGCCCTCCTTATGGCCACTGCGTGGCCTCGGGCAGGCGCATTTACCCTGGTGTCTTATGCGGATGGAGCTTGATGTCGCCTTGTTGCAAGCCTTGCTCCTTGGGGATGAGAGATGGTCGCCTTCGCTTTCCGGAGTTTGCCAGTGAACCATGGTGTGGGCGTTCGCCTAGCTTCTAAGACATAAAAATGCAAATTAAACAGCGCGAGTTACATGCATTGTTTTGAAATAATGGCGAATAGCAGTGCAGTCATGGGCTTGTATTGTTGCAGTCCTTTTTCAATTTGTAAAACAAAGAGTGCAGGTACCCGAAACTCTTCTCCGGAGCCAACGGTCGGTTCAATTAAATGTGGGCGCGCCAAATATCAAGGCAGGTTGTCTTAAACCTATCTCATTCCTTTTTAATACTCTAGTGTCTATTCATCTTGCCTGCTCACTTTGCGACAGTTGTTTTTCTCTCTCTTGCCCTTCGTAAATATCAGTTGCGGAAAAAAGCGGCGCTAATTAAGCACTGGTTCTGTTCGCATATCGTTAGCAGTTATACAGATAAGGCTGACTGCCGGTTCCTGTACAAATGCCCTTCTAAGGCCACCCACCATTGGCGCGCCTTCAATCGCTGCCTCGGCTTTCCTGTCATGCCTGGTGACTCCTCGACAGCTGTGGCCTGTGGTTGCTGCGTGAGCTGAGGAGATCCCCGAGAGGCAGTGGTGAGAAGTTTCCAGCACTCCCATGGTTTATTTTTGTTATGCGGTTATTTACACGCAGTTTCTTGGATGCACGAGAAGATGCGCTTGGTGCAGGCAGCTCGAGCTGAAGTATATATTTTGTTAGAAGTACATGTGCCCAGTGAGAGACCCCTTTCACCAACGGCAGGTTAAAATGTGTGATAAGCTTCTCTTTGTTGTGATTGGGGCTCCGGCCACTTAGAACCGTGTTGTAGGCACACCTTGTTTGTTTAGAGTCGTAGAGCTTTATTTGAAACCTACGGGAGATGTAGTTTCGAACTTGCTTTCAGTGAACCAATTCGACTGTAACACAATTCGTGATGATGGTTTGTCGCTGAAGCCTCGGATGGAAGGAATAAGGGTCTAATATGCTGCCAGGGAGGGCTGTGTGACGTGCTTTCGGTATCCGCGGCCGGCCTGCGAGAAATGTAGGCGATGTGAAGATGCAATGGGATGAGAGTTGGAATGTGCGGGAAAATGTATATTTTGTAGAGGCAGTTGGCGCGAACCAAGAGGGTAACTCGGACGTGGCCTTCGGCCTCTCTTCCTTGAATGTTATTACTCTACAATATTGTTGTTCCTGTACTTTACCGTCTTTTGGAATAAACCTTCTTCAAGATAGCTCCGTGATCAGGCATCGTATTCTTCCTTTCCAAAGGCTGATTGAAGGCAATCATATGCATCCTTAACTAATTGTATTGAAAAATTTAGGATGCGCTATACGTCTTCTTCATGCAGTTTACGCTTGAGCTGTGGGCCTTAGGGAAAGTTGCTGATTACTTGGACAGCGTATGGTTGGCTGGTAGCTGTGCTAAAGGACTCTGGTAAAGTGTTGCAGTTGCTCTGCTGATAAATGTCTGATGTTGGAAGGCACGCGCTCCATTTTTAGGACGAGCCAAGCGGTAGTGCGCATTCTCTGCGAGGCATGCTGTCGATGAGTATGCTGTGGAAGCCTGCCCACTCTCCTCCCATATTTTTCATTGTATGGTGTCACTGTCCTTGGTAAATGCTGGCTTCCAATTCATTGAGGTTTTTAGTCCCTCATTTTTACCGCCTATTCACCATTTGTTATCACCCATAAGGACTGGACCTTTTGGCACTTTACACAGACTGCTTTATCTAGTGACTGAGCACTATTTTTGTTATTGACATTGATGGGTACAATGGCAGATGCTTTATTTTGTCGTATTTGCGTTTTGAGAGCAGCGCCCGCTGCCGGGACACTTAGCTCTGTTTTATTCTTTTTTCAAACTTTAAACACTGAGCGCGGAGCCCGCGTCAGGGACACCACACTCTGTTTATTTCTTATTTCAAACTTTAATACTGAGCTCGGTGCTCGCTTAAGGGACACCCCGCTTGGGATCATTATTTTTTTCTATTAACTTTAGTCATGAGGGCCGCGCCCACTTCGGGGACACCGAGCTCTGCAATACAATAGGTGTTGCTTTTGGTATTCTAAATGACAATCCATTTAATTTTTTATAAAAGGCATTGCCATTTACAATGCCAATAGCTCCAAAACTCGCAGTTTGACGACCTATTTCATTGTAAATGCTTCTTAAACCTTTAATGGGGACTCAAAGAGACTGTCAGACTAGCATTGTAGTGTTGGGTTTGAGGGAATACTTGTGTTGCTCACAGTTGGTGCATACTCCGCAGTATATTGACACTCAAAATGACTCCTCCCTCCACAATCTGTTGAGTGGCCCCTGAGGGTCCCATATTCATAGTCCAGAGGCTGAATGTGAGCCATATGTAGGGCGGTGGCCCATGCTCTACATGAGCCTGCTTGGTGCCTCTGCTGCTGGGGTGCTTCAAGGAGTGTGGGGCACTGAGCATTCAGTTGGCGTATCAGACATTGGCGGGAAACTGATGGGTGTAATTTACTCCTGTGCACATGTCGTAAAAAAAAAAAAAAAGTTTGGGGACTAACCAAGTTGGGTAAGATGCAAATGTCATCATGGTGCATGACGACATAATGCTTGACATTGTGGTGCCACGTGGGATATCACGCACTGTAAAGTGGCTTCACAATCCATGTCCTGGCAGGAAGTGACATCAGATAGTAGGACCTCACATATGCTTAGCAGGTCTATCATGGGTGCATTTGAGTGCATTGCAATATTTAAGAAATTAGATTTTGCATTGGGTATGTGCCAAAAAATAGACTCCATCCCGATCAAAAATCTAGGCCTCAAGTTATACACTTATTTTTTAAAACCCTGACACAAAAAAATTGGCAACAAGGATAAAACGTGGCAGTAAATATGTTCTGCTTAATTGGCTGCAAAGTCTGTATTTTAAAGTATCTCATGGGGTTATGGCACGTGCTGCAGAGATCTTTTTGTGCCAGCTAAATCTCATGTAATAATAATAATGGTAAAATAACTTTGCAGGATAACGTATTTGCTGGAGATATCTGTGTTTTGTCTAGTCCCAGTTTTGAATCAAAGTATAAATGGTTTATATGCCTCCTACAAAGCACATTATGTAACTCACAGATGACAGATTTTTAATTTATGTAAATGGATTACTGCTTTTAACACAGATTCTTTTGTTATCCTGTTTTTGGGTATCTTTCATAGATTTATATGCTTGAATCATTCCCAGTCGTCAAAGTGGAAGTCCCACATGAATATACATAAAGCAGTAACTAACCCCTTCAGTGCTCATGACGGCCCCGTCCATCATGAGTCACGGTGAGCGTGTGCACACGACGGCTGGGGGGCGTCCGAACCACGCCCATGATTGGAATGTTCAGCAGCACGGCGGAATTTGCGCCGCAGCCAAGGTGTTGAACATTTCCATAGGCTATCATGGTGGCAACTTTGCATTTAATAGCCTATCTACCTCCTTTTCTAAAAAAAAAAAAAGAAACTTTAAGTACAACAAGCACCCTCTAGAACCTCCCCAAGAGTAGCTGAATCCCTCAGATTTTTACTGCATGTATTGTGTGAAGGGAGTCTCCCTGAGCTCTGCTCGGTTTCTTCAGCCAATACTTCTTTTTGGATCATCCAACATTATATTTCATGTTTCATTTCTCTGACCCTGGCTCTAATATGTCAGTAATATGGCAGAGTGTCAGAAAACAAGGTAATAGACTAAAACATATGTCTAACCTTTTCCTCAAAAACTCCTGTTCAGAGAGATGAGGCTATTATTGGGACTACAGAAACTTAAATCTGTCAATTATGAGGACAGTAAGGATTCCTTCACCTCATAAGATGGAGAGGTCGTACCAAGAGTCTCCAGAGGCATACAGGAAAGCCATATAAAAGACTTACCATGTGTCTAGCCAAGGCACATCTCACAGAGAGAGGCAATTAGATAAAACTTCCTCCGAGGCAGATTCTACAACTCCCTATTCATCCCTCACACTACATCCGGGAAAACCTCATAACATGACAATGAGGAGTCTATAACAAAACTCCATGCCTACTATCACTGCCTCACCAGTAATGGCCTCGTCTACGATAGCATCATCTTTGACGGTCTCGTCTACGATGGTCTCCTCTACGATGGTCTCCTCTACGATGGTCCTCTACGACAGCCTCGCCTACGGTTTTCGTCTAGGACGACTTCATCTACGGTGGCTGTCTACAACAGCCTTATCTACGACGGTTGTCTACGGCAACCTCATCTACGACTGGCTCATCTACGACGGTTGTTGTTGATGACTTCCTTGTCTACGACGGTCATCGTTGACAGCCTCATCTACGGCGGTTGTGTACGATGGCCTCGTCTACGGCGGTTGTCTACCATGGCCTCGTCTATGGCAGTTGTCTACGACTGCCTCGTCTATGGCGGTCGTCTACTATGGCCTCGTCTATAGCAGTCTACGATGGCCTCGTCTATGTCTGTTGTCTGCGCCTCGTCTATGACTGTCGCCTACGATGGTTGTCTAAGACCGCCTCGTCTATGATAGTCGTCGACGATGGTCGTCTTCGATCATCTACAATGGTGCCTCCTCTGTGATGGCCTCATCAACGATAGTCTCACCTACGAATGACCGCGTCTACAATGGCATTGCCTATGACAGCGTCATCTCGACGACAGCCTCATTTGCATTGGTCATCTACGACGGTCGTCTAGGACAGCCTCCTCTATGATGGCCTCCTCTACGAATGACACAAAATTATTGGTAGGATGGTGCACACCCTTGTTATTTTAGCAAGCTGATTCAAGTTGATCATACAGTTTTTTAGGTTGGGTGCTCCTACAGGTGGCGTGTCCGTCCTCAACACGTCAGTTTAATGTAACAAGAAAGTGTTACCATCAAGATGATGATAACATCCCTGATCTTGGGCACACCTTTGTGTTCTTGAAAATCAAGACGCCTTTTTTAGGCCAAGGCCAAGGAGAAAGAGACGACCCCGGAGGGGCATTAGAAAAGGAAAAAGAAAAAGGTCATCCCAGCACCTGGAGTACAGTACCGAAGAAAGACAAGAAGAAAAACACTTAGTGATCAACATTTCTAAGACTAACCTTAAACCACAAGAAATGAAACTATTGTCTCGAGGTACATCATTTATCCCCACCACTGAAACCAACCAATTGGAATTGGAAGTTAGCACTCTTAAAGTCACACGCAAGCTTAGACTAAGATATTTCTTCGACAAGGTGTTACCAGCTACTCCACAGAAACCTGACCAATTGAAAGTCCTGCGACCGTACAGTTCATACCAAGCACCCACCAGTCATAAGTGCATTGACCTTTTTGAAAATTTTGGTGAGACAAGATCTGACAAAATTGAATTACAAAAAAAAACACAAAAGGAACATCACTCAAAAAGATTTCGACACATTGAAGAAAATAGCCAACAACGACAACATCAAATGCTTAAAAGCTGACAAAGGGGGCGCCCTTGTGATCGTAGACACTGAGATGTATCAAAAGAAGATCCTAGATCATATCAATGATGAACAAACATACATGAGGCAGGCCAATAATCCAACCATCCAGTTTAAAGAAACATTGACTGGTATAGTGAAAAAAGCCGATGAAGATGGAACAATTGATGAGAGAACTAGGAAATACTTGTTAAAAGAACATCCAAAAAGCCCCACTATTCAAATGACACCAAAGATCCACAAAAGCTTGGAGGACACCCCGTTTAGACCGATTGTGTCCACGTGAGGATCCATACATGAACCAATTGGCAAGTTTTCAGACAGATACATGCAACCAATAGTCAAAAAGTTGAAAAGCTATGTGAAAGACACTACTGACTTTTTATCTAAACTTACACAAATCACCATAGAGGAGGATGAACACCTGATACTTTGTAGTGCGGATGTCAAATCCTTGTACACCTCAATCCCCCATGATGGTGGGATTGAGGCAATGGAAAAGGCTATAATTGAGAGTGACATAGAACCTGCAAAGCAAAAATTCCTGATGGAGCTCATGATCTTCACACTTTACCAAATGTATTTTGAATATGACAATGCGAGTTACCTACAACTATCCGGTACTTCAATGGGGAACTGTGCCGCACCTATGTATGCTAATATATTCATGGGACAATATCAGGAAATGAATATCTATGACAACCCAAATTGGATTAACAACTTGAAACTATATGTACGTTATATTGATGACGTATTCATCATTTGGACGAACACCAAAGAAAAACTACAAGAATCGCTCCAATCATTGAATGAGACTAACGATCGTATACAATTTACCTGGGAAATTGATGACAACACCATTACTTTTCTTGATGTTAAAATTACCCTCACAGCATCTGGCTTTGAGACTGACCTATACCGTAAAAAGACAGACAGGAATAATACCCTGCACTACACCAGTTTCCACCAATCATCAATGAAAAACCACCTACCTTTTTCCCAAATGATGCGAGTTAAAAGAATAGTATCGAATGACACACTAACTCAGGATCGACTAGAGGAAATGGGTAAAAGATTCATAGACCGAGGATATCCAAGCTGTCTAATGGAACAAGCTAAAGCACAAACATCTTTGATCCAGAGAGAACAACTCCTTGCTAGAACACATAAATCTAAAGAACAAAGGATGGTCCTGGTATCGAAATTCTCCACCATGAGTGCAACGTATAAGAAAATCATTTTAAAATACTGGCCGATTTTAAGTACAGAACCTGATTTTGGCACTATGTAAGAAAATCCACCGATATTTGCACACACTAGGAATGCTAATATCAAAGAAATACTCAACAAAAAGACCCCAAAATCAGAACAAACAAAGGGCACAAAACCTTGCTTGAACTGTAATAATTGCCATAACATCATCAGCGGCAATACAGTTACCCACCCAATGAAGGGTTATAACATCAAGTTGCAAGTAAACGCCACATGTGATACTTCAAATGTGGTGTATCTCATAAAATGCCCATGTGGTAAGCCTTACATCGGCAAGACTGAGCGAAAGATTAAGACTCGCATTAATGAACATAAATCCAATATACGTACCAAAAACGCAAAATCCAACATTGCGAACCATTTCAATGAGGCACGTCATAATATTTCACAATTGAAATTCATGATTTTGGAAACCGTCAAAAAGCGAGAAAACATGGACAATAATAAGTACTTATTACAGCGAGAAATGGCATGGATTTTCAAATTACAAACTATGAAGCCGTTTGGATTAAATGACCATCTCGAATTTGCATGTTTCATCTGAAGATACCTCTTATGGGGTACATGGTGTCTGATACAAAGTCCCTTGAGTGTAATGGTTTTGCACATGATACATATCCAGCCTGATATATACAACTTGTTATAGAGCTTTTTTCAGTTTGACTATCTGTACATGTTTTATGTTATTTATGTTACTGTATAACCAATTCACACATATATAGGATTTTCGTTGTTTTAGGTTCCCCCTTTACATATGGCTGCCACACATTGGGTTATACTTGTCCTTCTTTAATGTTGCTCACACACTAGTCACACAAGATGGCCGACTACGATGGGAAGGACTAGTCCGCCCATTATGTTTACATAGTTGAACGCGCCTTGTATTAAATGCCGACTATACCCGCTCACTTACACCGCTTACATCGTCTAGCTATCATGCCGCTGGCCCACACTTTTTTCGGTAAGTTACTAATCGTTTCTGCCGCTTTAACTATTACGCAATATTCTCTAGAGCCCACACCAATGGCGGGCATTGACAACTTTCCGTGTTTTCTTTCAGAACACGCTTAAACAAGATCGACTTATCGTAAGCTTTATACCCTTTATTTATGATAAACCGATCCTTCCCTGATTAAGTAACCCATCGGGTGACGAATAAAATCCCTTTTCACTACTGCGCATGCTGAGCACTTTTTAACAATCACGGCATATATGTTGAATACCGGGCCAATACGAATACACTTAGCAAACTGGCACCTGCATGCTGATACTCGTTTTTTTCAATACCTTTATCACACGCCCTTATACACCCGACACTTCCAGGGTCACATTACTCTTTTCTTAATGGTTTTCTGTGTACTTTTGGTTCACCGTATGGTCTAAAAGTTTTTCTTTACTAAGACAATTTTTCTGTATTAAGACAATGTTTCAGTAAATAGCTGACAAACGTATTGTATATTATGATGGCAAAACCATGTGGCTTACAGTTATATTTTACATTTTAGAGCTCCCAGATGAAGGGCTCTCAAGCCCGAAATGCATTTGAGCACAATGGAGCAGCTATAAGTTCGTTATGAGTGGAAATAACTCTATGGATTGATGATAAATCTACAATGAACTTTAAAATAAACCTTACATTGATGAAATAAACAAGGAGGCTTGATTTTCAAGAACACAAAGGTGTGCCCAAGATCAGGGATGTTATCATCATCTTGATGGTAACACTTTCTTGCTCCTCTACGAATGGCCTCCTCTACGAATGGCCTCCTCTACGAATGGCCTCCTCTACGGATTGGCTCATCTACAATGGCATCGTCTATGACGGTTATCGACGACAGCCTCATCTATGAGGGTTTGTGATGGCCATCTATGACGACTGCCTCACCTACGATAACCATGTCTATGACGGCCTAGTCTATGACAGCCTAGTCTGACGGCCTAGTCTACATTAGCCATGTCTACGACTGCTTAGTCTACGATGAGATTGTCTACGATGGCCTCATCTATGGCTGCATCCTGTACAACGGGCTTGTTGATGACAAAAATTGTCACGTCGGCCTAGTCATCTACGATCTCGAGAATACACCATAGTCCTCAACAAAAACAAAAGAAACATAGTCCAGAATAGGTTAATGTCAGAAATTAAGGGGACTAATATGAGTAAGTCTACAACAGTAACCAATATTTTGACAGGCAATAAGTGGAGCAAATTCACCACTTTGCTCCGCCTCCAACTTCACAGCATAGGTCAAATCTATGTAGCTCTAGTACTAGACCTTTGGGCTTGTTACAGAATTACTACTAACATTTTTCCGAGACTGCAAGGTCACATTGTGCCCGAAATGTCCGCATCCTCCTATGCTTCTGCCACAGAAAGAGTGATCCCAGTGTCAGAAATTACCTTTTTGTCCCGGTACCAACTCATTCATATCTGGTGAAGATAGAGAGAAGGTCCACAACTGCTGGATTCCCCACCAGATGATTTTTTATGATTTCCATACCCTTAAGGAAGGACCAGTCAAACTCTTCTAACTTCCAAAAGCAAATAAGAAATGGTTTTGTTCTCTTTCTGATTTTAAATGGAAAAGCTGTGAGACCTATTCCAATTGGTGATTTATCTGGGTGGAGTTACAGTCATGGAAAACCCTATCACTAATAACTGTGCCTAACCAGCAAGGAGACGTTCTCAAGTGCTACTGTACGGGCTACCCAATAACTGGCAATATGGGGCAGGTATAACCACAAGACATAGTCCGACATTACCAAATAAATAGAATTTCTGCTGGAAGACAGATAGGGAAAATTATATATATATATATATATATATATATATATATATATATATATATATATATATATATATATATATAAATAAAAAAGACTAGTCAGGGATTGAAACCTCATCAGTGAACATAAATTGCGCTATATAGTCTCGGTAGGTATTTCACAACTTGCAGGTCCAGTGGTCCTTGGACGCTAATGTTGGTTCAAGCTCACTGTATATAGAACCTGAGATGCAAATATATCTGATATTTTTACCATACCAGGGCGATGCTCTGTTTGGCCAGCATGTTGACGACTCCTTGCAAGTAGTCAAGGATGACTGACACCGCAAGATTTTTTTACACATTCAATTTCAAAAGAAACATCCTTTTGAGGCAATCGTGAAAGAGATACTCCTCTGCATCAAGGAGGATGCCCAACGTATCAGACTAAACAATGCTATCAGTAGCCCTTAGGCCAGCTTACCTACAGTGACAACGTTCTAGTGCTGCTTATGCCCTCCGTGTTGGGGAAACCATTCCAAAATGTTGTCATCCAAGGGGGAAAACAGTTTTGGACACGTAAGTCCTGGCTCTCAAAACATTCGGTCAGAATTTGGAGTTCACCAAGATTCCACCCGCTACTCCACTAAAATGAGGTGGGTGCCCCCCTAATTTGCATCTGCTTCGAAAGGGTGTGATGGCTATGCTAACCAGCGGTTCCATATAGAAAGGAGTACAATTTGAAGCAAATAACTGGCATCTATTCTCATTTTTTTCTTCATAGACACGAAAATAAAGGATTGACTATCCATTGTAGACCTCTGGAAATTAAGCAAGTATTTCTGAAACCAATACTGTCATGTGGTCACCCTCTCCGACACCACATGACTGCTCTGAATTTACAGGATTCAGACTTCCACATTTCTTACCACACATTAAAGTCCTCCCATTTGGCTTCAGATAAACTTCCTGCATTTTACCTACTGCATAGCTGTGGCAGTTTTTTTCAGGATAGAGGGTCATCAGGTATTCTCCTACCTCTGCAACTAGTTGATAAAAGTAACAAAGACATTTTAATCGTCCACGGCCAAAGAAGCTTGCCTAAAGTGTTTTCAAAAACTAGGTCTCCTTGTGAATTGTCAAAGATCATCAACTCATCCATCTAAGAAGATTCTGTTCCTAGGTCACAACACTAAATACATTGACAGTCAAATTAACAAGCTCTCCACCTTCTGGGGTATTTTAAAGATGATCAGAAAGATCCGTTCTTTCATACCCCTGGAAGCATTAAAGACACTGGTAACAACCTTGGCCCTTTCCAGACTGGACTATGGCAACGCCCTTTATGTAGGGATACAATCCCAGTATCCACAAAAACTGCAGCAACTGCAGAATGCTGCCGCTAGATTGATACTGGGAATCCCCAAATATGAAGCAACCTCCCATAGACTGAGAGCCCTTTACTGGCTCCCAGTGGAACAAAGAATCATTTTCAAATCACAGTGTCTTGCCTATAAGGCACTTCAGGGTAAAGGACCACTATATCAGAGATCGCACTTGAAATGGTAGGTACCAGCCAGAAATCTCAGATCATCTCACTCAAAACTGCTACAAATACCCAAGTATAAGCAGGTTAGCTGGGGAGGCAGAAGCTTCCTACTGGGAACAGCTAAAACCTAGAACCGCTTGCCAATGTAAAAAAAAACAGTACCTCACTCATGTCCTTCAGAAGATTACTGAAGATATGGCTGTTTTCCAACTGAGCTTATGGAACCTATAAGGAGCATCTTTCAGTCCCGCCACCTCATGTGTCCTGCCAAATCCAGCTCCACAACGCCTTTGGGCATACGTGCCCTATACAACTCGACAAATCAAATCTGATAACTGTCCAAGGCAAAATACTTTCTATCCTAAGCCAAGCAACTAATACTGTAGGAGCTGTCTCTCACATAAAATAATAATCAGCGCGTCTGTTCAATTAGCTTCTGGATATCATGTCCTCAGCGAACAATATCATCCCTCTTGCGCACCTGAAAATTAGACTCTTACAGGAAACCGCTACCAAACAATGTGTTCAAACAAAAGAATCGTTCTAGGGCCTGGTGATCTTTGCACATTTATGATGAAAACTCTAGACTGGTGGACACAGATCTCCCACCTATTAGAGGCCCGCACACTCTTACCCTAAATACCTCACTTTGTAATGACTATGAATGCCTCCGGGGAAACCTGGAGAGGTCATCTACAGACCCTACAAATTCAAGTAAAGTGTTCTCCGCTTCAAAAGAGCATGCATCTCAATCGCCTGGAGCTCAAATACATCTAACTCTATCTTCAAGCTTTCCAGCCAATGATAGCAGAGTCTTCGGGGTTAGTTCGCACGGGCAATACCATCAGCATGCAATGAAGCAGTCCCCATGAATATAAGTTTGCCCAGTCTTCATCAAATATGATCTTCTCGTTCAGGAGCAAAGTGGCTCTAGGTTTCTTTGCAACAAACAAAACACTCAAATGCCAATTCTATGCAACTTGTCATCCATATCCACAATCGTGAAGGAATACCTTTCGACACATGGTCCAAGATCTCTGCTTAACTTTTCCCCTGATACTTTTAATACATAAGATTCTCAGCGACAGAAAAGCGGACCGGGGTTCTCTCATCCTGCTAGCACCCATTAATTTCATGTGTGGCTCCTGAATTCTTAGAACTTGAAGATTTGACTATTACACAGGAGTATAAAGACATTTTTGCAAGGTCTTGTGCTGATAGCACCAACAAGACTTGCAGACTGAAAAGGAAGCCATTCTGTCTCTTGTGCAGTCAAAACAATGTGTATTTGTGTATCTCTGCTCCAAAGCAAATCCTACCGTACCTTCTGTCCTTGGCAAAATCATGACTGGAATATTCTTCAATTAGAGTTAATGTAGCAGCTATATCGCAATATAGACGCTCCCCTAAACGTCTGTCTCCTTTTTCTACCAGAATTGTACAGCAATTCATGAAAGGCTTATTTCGTACTTATCCACCTGTTAAGGCTCCACCTCCTGAGTGGCACTAAAATATAGTCATGTCTCAATTGAAGCAACCCTTTGAACGAATCCATAGGGCTGACATCAATACCTGGCTTGGAAAGTGGCTCTTCTACTCGCCCTAACATCAACCAGAAGGGTTAGTGAAATAAAAGCGTACACAATAAAACATCCTTTTCTTCATTTTACAAAGAAATGGTTATCCTCAGGACAAATCCCAAATTCATCCCTAAGGTTCCTTCACAGTTCCATTTATACAAACCTGTCTTTCTCAGAACTTTGTTTCCTGATCCTGCTATGCCTGCGGAGTGAACTCTACACACACTAGTCATCAAGAGGTGTAGCAAATTCTACCTACAAAAGACTGGGGTCTATCCGTAAACCAGATCAACTGGTCGTAGCCTATGGACAAGGTAGTCATGGCGCTGTTTCTACAGCTACCATCACAAGATGGATAGCAGCCACAATTCAGGTTTTCCAAGACAAGGCAGGCAAGCCTTTGACAAAACAATGAGAGTGCACTGCACAAGAGCAGTCTCTACATTGGCTGCTATGTTTGCAGGGGTGCCACTGGAAAAAATCTGCTGAACTGCTGAAAACGACGCACACGTTCATGCAGCGCTACTGCCTGGAGTCAACGCAGCGTGCTTGTTTCAGTAGCAGATATATATATATAGTACTCAAACTGAGGATTCTGGAACATCTCCGGGCAATCGAGAAAGTTGACATCGCATATCCGGTTGCCCGGCACTTTGCTGAGGAACATGGCAAAGATCGTACCAAACTCCAATTCTGAATTGGATGATGTTCCACCCAATATACACGGAGGTGATCGGCTTAGAAGACTCCGTAGGTTGGAATCGAGATATATTGTAGACCTTTCCACTAAACACCCGAGAGGACTCAATAGTGGAGAGGAACTGTCATGCCATTTAGGCAAATGAAATCATAACTATTATAGGCTCTCCGATGAATGATCTGTGTAATGCTGTCTCTTAAGAACTATGAATTGTATGATTGCCTTTTATAAACCTTGCATTTCTCTTTACTTAGTTTGGAATTTTCGAGGGTAGTTCCCTGCACTAATTTACGATCTGTGCAGTAATTGCAGGGTTTTGGACATGTACATATGTATATACAGACAGAGTCTGGAATCAAGAGAAAGTGATTATGTTCACTAATCATTTCCATCATGGACAAAGAATAAGAATGATGATGCTATATGAGTACGCACTATCTTCTTTGCAAGATGATTTGGGAATTCACTTACCGATCAGATGGAAATCATGTATATAACATATCTTGTATAATACATTTGGTCATTAAGATGTTATCTGTTGATAAGCTTGATGAATTTTGAGCACTTTTGATAATCCTGACAACTTCTACAATTCTGAAATTCTGTGATACATGTCATGACATATTCTTTTTGATGAACTGCATTGCTATTTCTGGTATAAGTTTGTTAATCATGTTTTGACATTTTGTACATAGGACACTAGCCGATCCACGGCTTTATTGAAGCGTCATAATTCATGGACATTATATAAACTATACCCCTGTAAATGGATAGAACACCATTCAAAAATGGCGCCCATAGTGGTGCAAAGGGGCGAAGTCCTATGTCACTGTCAATGATTGTAAAGCAACTTTATTAACTTGCCGTTGGCACGTCACGAGTGACACACTGACGAAGGCTTACGTCGAAACGCGTTTGTGCGTTCCTTTTTCCCCACATTAAATCATCACTGTGATATCTCTCAGTTTATGAGTGCTGCTTCTTTTCTTGTGAACTAAGAAAGGCTTTGAGCGTTATATATTCATTCATATTCAAACAAAGTTGCCACAAAAATCGAAGAGCCACTCAGGTAAGTTTGTTTAAACCTCTCTTTACTTGAAGCCACAATCCGCGATGCAGTAGCCAGAACACCTCAGTTTTTGCCAAACGCGTTTCGGGTACGTTTTCCCTTTGTCAATGGCACATATTTCCTGCGAGACTCTGTTCGTTATTTCACCACCTTTGTGATGGGCGTGGCCAACAAGGCCTTCTGGGAGATGTAGTTTATCATCATATAAACTTTTAGTGAGGAGGTCTCTGCTTGCTGTTGTTTTGCACAATAATAACACCGCAGTGGGACGAGTTTGGGTCCTGCAACCTCCGGACCATGTATGTATGTATGTATGTATGTATGTGTGTGTGTATATATATATATATATATATATATATATATATATATATATATATATATATATATATATATATATATATAATACTGTCAGAATAGTTAGGCAGTCAAGATAGTTACAATATGCAGATATCAGAACAGCATGAATTAATGGCTTAAATGTCCTAGTAGACAGCTGAAACAGTCAATCGACCACTGCAGCCTTTCATGTCTGTTTGGGTATGAGCTTTGGGAATGTAGCTCGGTTTGTGGGTGTGTTGAAGTATTTGTTGAGCAGTAGGTCTTTAAGGTCCAGTTTGAAGCAGGAAAAAGAGATGTTGCAACAGAGATTTAGAGGGCGCGAGTTCCAGATCTTAGGTGCATTTCCAGAGAATGAGCAAGTCTTGGAAGATTTCTTTTTCAGGTTTGTGGTTTGAGATGTAATTTGGAGGTTCTCAGTGTCCTTGCTCTTCCTGCTTTCGAACATAGTAAAAATCACGCATCTAGGTGTAAGACTCCAAATAGCTTCCAGCCAGGATACTTTAACAAAAGGAGGCCTGATGGCACACTAACTTTGGCTTTTGTTATGAGCTCAGATTGAATTTGATTAAGCCCTTTCCCAGCCTGCGTGCTGCTCTGAACAAAAGCAGAGACCATGCAGGCGCTGATGAAATTGTCTCATCTGAAAATTGCTCTGGGACAAATTTAGCATATTTCTGAGGGCCAACCTCGTGGCAGGTTAGACGGCGCCCACCCCGAGAAAATAGTGGGTAGATGCTGTCTACCCGTGTGTACCTCCAACTTGTGCCCTGATTTACTCCCTTGCTGTGGTGCTTGGGTAGAGCCAGTGACCTAGGGTTGAGGAGGTGTGTCTGATGTTGAAATGCGTATGCTGTGCATAGTTTACACTTTGGCTGATATTGTTGAGGATGATTAACTAGTGTTGTGATTACATGGCTAATGTAGAAAGGTCTTCGCAATGTAACGTGGCCTGTGCTGGGGTGCTTTTGGTGAGTGGCTCTCTGTGGTTGCATTGCTTTTCTGATGTTAGGAAGGTGTGGGCTGTTTGTAGGTTTCATTTGTCTTGAGGCGGTCGGTGAGAGTAGCACACAAGATACGTGGTATGTCTTATATTAAAAGATTTGTTTTAGATGCAGTTTGCACCTGTTTTGGGCTATGGGGAGAGTTGCACATAGGCGTAGCAGTGTTACTTATGTCTGATGTACGTGGTCATTTACAGTGTGAATGATTGTGTCTGTGTTTGGGTGCCAAGAGGGAGCTCTACACTAGCTTTTCGGTGGCGAGTTCGTGTTTCAGTGCTATGCTGTATGTTTGTACCTGTGCTGGTGTGCTTGAAGAGTGAAGCACATTTGGGTTGTGGCGGCATGTCTGTGTAAAGTTGTTTGCTTGCATGTAGTTTGTGTCTCTGCTGAACAGCCCAGTGAGAGTAGCACACTAATGTTGCAATGAATTTTCTGGTGTTAAAAAGTGTTATGTGTAGTATGCTCCTGTGTTGGGGCTCTGGGACAGTGAGCACTTAGCATTGTGATGGCATACCTTACATAAGAACGTGTGGTTGCAATTATTTTGGGGTTCTTAGGCGCCAATGGCTCTGTGGTTTTGAGGTGGCGTCACTAATGTTGGAAGGTCGTTTTATTTGCCCTTTGCACCTGTGCGGTAGTGCCCCAAGGAAAGTGGAGCATTCACATTTCATTGGCATTTCTAACGTTGGGTGCTTGCTGCTAGGTACGTTTTCCACCGCAGCGTAAGTTATCCCTGTCTTTTCTCATTGAGTAACGTTCATACTGTGTCCTATGAGAGGCTATTGTGGGTTTGCTGATAAAATAGATATGAGACTTGGGACTTATGTTTTCATTTTTTCTATTGTCATTCTAGAATTCTCTGACTCGAAGTGCACCAGTGAACAGCGATACCCAAGGGCGCTTTGGCGCCCGGTTCCTCACAACATACGACCGGCGATTTGTTATCAAGACCATATCGAGTGAAGATATAGCGGAAATGCACAACATTTTAAAGAAGTACCACCAGGTTTGTATTTTTCGCAGCTTATTGGAGGAAGGAAGGAAGCAGCTCCTCAAAATTTAAGACTTCTCCTTTTTTTTTTAACATTGTAAACACATTTCCCTTTGTAGTCACTCATTTAATTCTTCCCTTTACAGATCTCTCGAAGTGAACCCATCACACTATTTATTATCCGTGCTAGTTCTGCTCTTCATCACCACTACTGTTGCATAACTGAGGCCTATATCCAGCTGTACAAGTTCACCCCTCCCTGATATTTGGCTTCCAATACACCTCAACTGTCACCATCTCCACTTTTTGCTATTCAGTGGCAAATACCAAATCACATCTATGCCAAGTGATCTCAGTTATTACAGTTAACATCTTGTGCTATTTCACCTCAAACCTGACCGAACTCTCTCTGCTATTCTAGTCAGCCCTGATATAACCTAGAAACTGTACTAGCGCACCATAACCTTTATTTGTAGCACCTCTTGATATTTACAAATGTAGCCCCCGGCTGTTCCAGTCCTGAAATGCAACACTACTAGCACACTACAATTGTTCTACCATTGATAGTCTCACTGTTCTCCAAATGCTGTTCATTCCTCATAGCTAGGACTATATGTCTATTGTAGTTACATTTAATATGAAATTCTTAAGTTGTTATTTTTAAAACCTGATTAGAGCTGGTTAAACTGAAGTGTATGTTTTTGATGGTACGTCTTAGCACAAATTCCTCACCTTTTGAATTCCCTCAGGTGTCAGAATGGATTTGGATTTTTTTTATTTATCAACTCCAGCCCATCAGTAGGGTGGTGCAATCGGACTCTGCAGCGACCTCGTCCCACCTCTGGAAATGGTGATGTGGGCTTGAATATAGATGCCACCTATGTTCACTGTTATTGGTTCTTTTTTTCTGCTCCCTTTGACACAGATCCGCAACTTTGCCCCTGAACTTTTGTCGTGCTTTACTAAGGTACAGAACATTTTACTGTATAGAGTGTGTCATGGAATATGCCCACCCCAAAGGCCCCAGGCTTCTTGAAGCCATGCGACTCTTGCAGGTAGGCAATTGCCGTTACAGATCGTAACGACTCCTGCGTTTTTTTTATCCAAACATGATCCAAAGGCTTGCAACAAATGCACCCTGATGCATCCGAAGGTCATCAGTGAGCGTGAGACAAAATTGTAAGTCGCTGAACACAAACTAGGGTTGTCACACTTCAAGTATTGAGCCTACTCTTGGTCCAGATCACCATTCTATGGAAAATCCAAGACTAAGTAAAAAAAATAGGTCTCCTTTTAGGGAGGGATTAGCAGTCAGCGGTTCAGGTGCTGGACTATTATGTCAGTCATCAGAGACTGATCCCATCCCATACTGGAGTTGATGCATCCCAAATTTCCCAGACCATCTTCTACTCTACAGCAGGTAGCAGCTTTGAATGACGTGTTGCTGCAGCTGTTCTTGAATATTTTTTGTCCCCCGGAGTACCTTCGGGTCCCATAAATTTGCTTGGTATTCTGTTCGACTTCAGCCAACAGGGCGTTTCTTCGTACTGGCTGACCCCATTAGGATTTCCTCCTGTCTATTTGTTGGTACCAGGAAAGGCCTTCAGTTCTTTGCCAAAGTCTGTGCCAGTTCTGGCTGGTTCTGTACCAGCCTTTGCTCCAAATTAGGGTTCAGCTATTTCTCAACCAATGTCATGCTTCAAGATCACCAAAGACCAAACCTTAGTATGTGAAGACTCTGCTGCAATGCCTTTGCCTCAACTACAGTATTTCCACCAGATGAAGATGACGAAGGCAGCATTCAAATTGCTCCCCTCACTACACTAAGTCGCTAGTTTTTATTTAGACATACAATATAGTTGTAGAGTTTTCAGTTTGCATTTGTCATTTTCAGCATTTCAGTACCTTTAGCTGACATTTCACTGCCTTGTGTGTCACTTTAGAGTGAGTTTAGGAAAGCCGTTATTTTCGTGTAATGTGGTAAATATCAGAAAGGCCCATTGTATGCAAAATGTGACCTGCCTCAAAGTAAATGCAATGATGCTAATATTTTGAGGTCATAACTATTCCTATTATTAAGGGGGCATAGACCATATGTCTCCTGCGTTACCCAGATGTTCTTTCCACTTTGTAAATCTGGGCTGATGGTGAATTTTGGACTAAATCGATGATTAGTGACACTCTGTCTTAAATACACACGACAGATGTCAGTCGCTGCGTGCAATAATGGACCTCAACATTTGCGAGTGTGAACTGGAAGATTAATTCCTGGTTAGTAGTGCTTTGGATGCTTTGATTCCTGTGCGAACAATTAGCAGAAAGCGGCTTCCTGCCTCATGGTTCAACAGCAAGCTGATTGAGGAAAAAACAGTGTAAGTTGCTGGAACAGTCAAGTTAAAAAGAAGGTTCCCTTTTGGTAGAATGCACATTTTTACAGTCACACTACTCACACAACTCAACCACACCCCTTCTTGAGGATCCCAAGTTAAGCACTTATAAATCAACAACTACATTCTTTAATAAAAAATGTATTCATCAGATTTATTTTATCAAAAGCGATTCCACAAAATACAGTTTATACATCACACAATTTCATATTGAAATACAATTAAAAACCACAACAAATGTTAAAAAGGAGAAACCTAGAAAGACAATAGCCTCTGTCTTTACTTGTGTTAATTGGCTTAATTAATAGACTGCTTTAGAGCACCAAACTATTTTTCCTGTCTCTAGTGTGATGCTGACTTAGGCCCAATTTAACATCCCTTTAACACCAGGCGTCGACGCGTTTCGATGGCATATTTATTATTAATGCAATCTTCTTCAGGACACACACTTTGTTCTCCTTTGCGATACATTTAAAATTCAAATTCAGAGATCTTTACAAATTCAAACCGGTGCCTCACTGCACTCTCGGGTTTTATTTCTTAATTTATCATATGCGAAGATGATTTGAAGAGGTTCCTCACGGATACTTTTCTCTTTTAGTTCGGTAAATTTTGAAATGGATAATGAGCCGGTATTTCCCAGGTTTCTTCTGGGGCACAGTATACCATTAATTGACCCGGCGGTGTATCAATCTTTTTGCACCGTCCGTTTCTTATGGCTTTTAACACCTTGCCTTCCTGTTTTACACTCGCTCTGGTACTTACAGTGTAAAAGAAACCCGGTTGAACGCTGCACTCGTCGGAATAAAAAGCCACAAGTCAAGTACCAGAGTGAGACTGGACTACTGTCATGTACTGTACCTGAGGGTGGCACAGTCTCGCATGAGGTGACGGATACGTGCAGAATGCTGCGGGTCGTCTGCTACTCAATCTTCCGAAATGCACCTCCATGGGGTCTTCACTTGCTAAGCTACACTGGTTTCCTGTAAAGCAGAGACTCTTGTTCAAGGCCTTGTGCTACTATTATAAAGCTTTGACAAATAGCGGCCCTTGATACTTGCAGCTTTCCATTCAACCCTATGCCCTACTGAGGAACCTCAGATCTTCGGGGCTAGGTGGGCCTACATTCCGAAAGTTAGAAGAGTAGGTTTCAGGGATGGTTCTTTTAGCTTTCTATTTTTTTTTTTTTTATTTTTTTTTTTTTTAAATATATTTTTATTGCAGGAATCAGTAAAACAATACAGTAACGACCAGCATCGTATTATAAACAACTTATACAAGATATAGCCCACCGACCTCCTTCCATAACGTTGCTATATAGCCAATCAGCCCATATCCCTGGGGTTGGGCGGCAAATGCAGCTGGGGTCAGTAGGATGCTGGAGCTGGTCCGGATAACACACTGTCCGTCATCTGCTTTTCTAAACAAACCCCAAACCCCAAAAAAAAAAACCCCCCCTCAAAATTCCCAGTTACTGTGAAACCCCCCCCTCCCCCCCCCCCCCCCCACCATCAGCGCCAGGGAGCTCATCAACATAGGATCCACTGCTTGACCCACGGGGAAGGTAATAGTGCTGTCAATGCTAATGTTTAACGGGACTCGGGTCGAGTTGCTTCTTCACTTTCGGAGTCGCTGGGGGTACAATAATCTCTGAGGGCCTGCACCAGCGTTCCCCATTCTAACGCGGCCTCCTGCGCCTTCTCATTGCCCTGCCTCCAAGCCAACTGATACCGCAGCGCGCTCTCACCCGCCGCCCATTTCAAAAGCTCTCTGTGCCATCTGCTGCCTGTAGGACCAGCTCGTGCCTTCCAGTTCCTGGTCACCTCTCGCTTAGCAAGTAGGAGCCCCAGGTCGATAAATTTACTGGTGATTTTATTCCGGGGGGTATGGGGGAACCAGTGCAATAGCCCTACCGCCACATCGAATGATAAATGCCTCCCCGTCACCTCTTCCAGAGTCGCCGCCACCTCCTGCCAGTAGGACGTCAGTCCTGGACAGGCCCATAGCATGTGTAGGAGGTCCGCCTCCTGAGCCGGGCACCTAGGGCATTCCGCCGAAGCCGTGGCAAAATAACGCCTGATCTTTACCGGGGTCAGGTACGCCCTATGGAGAACATAATAGTGGACCAGTTGGAAACGGGCGCCACGTGTGCCCTTCCAGGCACGTCTCACCAGCTGGGACCAGGTCGTCTCCGGGATCTCCTTACCAATGTCCTCTTCCCAGCGGGACTTCAGTGTGGCGAGAGGAACCAACCCTTCGGCAATCAACCTGCCGTATAGGCAAGTGACCGCCTTCACCGTGCCCGCCGACATCATGACGTACTGGCACACCTGAGACAATTGAGGTTCCTCTAGCCCGTTTTGCCAGTGCGCCTGGATCGCTCGCACAATGGCCGAGTGCAGCAGAAAGTCGCCCCGGGGGATCCCAAAGCGGTCAATGAGATCCTGAAAGGACAGGAGCGCTCCGTCCTCGTACAGGTCCCCGACGAGCTGTAAACCGGAATCCTCCCAGTCCGCCAGTCGTGACCAATCTCCTCCGTGTGGGAGGGCCGTCAGCATCCCCAATGGTATTTCAGGCGCATATGGCGTCCGTAGGCGACCTCTGTTATGAGCCCGATTCCAACAGAGTCGGACCGTCCGCTCCTCCATCGACAGGTCCCGTAGGACTAAGCGCTGTCGCAGCGCGATAAAGGAGAGGACGTGCCTGGCCATCCCCGTCCCTCTACCGTCCTCCGGGCTTCTGAATTCCCTGGCTATCTCCTGGGTGTAGGTCTGGAGCTGCGCCGCCAGGTAATACTTCTCGAAGTCCGGCACAGCGAGCCCCCCCTCGTCTTTCGGCCTCATCAGGATAGTGAGGGCCACCCGCCGTCGGCCCGTTCCCCAAAGGAACCCGACCACCATAGAACGCAAGCGACGAAACGTAGCCGGTGGGACCCAGATCGGCAAAGTCCGAAAGTAATACAATAGTCGGGGGAGCGCCACCATTTTGAGCAGGGCGATGCGTCCCGCCACGGAGAGCGGCAGCGTGGCCCAAAAGTCCATGCTACCTCGGAGTGCTCGTATGCAACGGGCAATGTTTCCATCCAGCAGGTCGGGTTGGTCGTGGTACACAAATACCCCAAGGTATTTAAAGCAGTCGGGCTCCCATCTGATCTCCTTACTTAGCGCAGGAGTGGGGGTACCCCTACGCATCGGGAAGAGGCAGGTCTTAGACCAATTCACTTGGAGGCCTGAGACCGCTCCGAACTCCGTTAGCGCTAATTCCGCTGCCCGTAATGCGTCGACCGGGTCCTCCAGGAAGAGCAACAGGTCGTCCGCATAGAGCGAGACGTAATGTGGGCCCGCTGCTGTCCATAAGCCCGTATAGTGGGCTCCCGAGCGCAGATGTATCGCTAGTGGCTCCACCGCTAGTGCAAAAAGAAGCGGGGATAAGGAGCACCCTTGCCGCGTGCCACGCTCCACCGGATAACGCGATGAAATCAAAGGGCCCGATCTAACCCTGGCCGAAGCGGAAGCGCAGAGGACTGCTGTCCATTTGACAAATCCCTCCCCGAGGCCGAATTTTCGTAATACCGTGCATAGGTAGTCCCACTCCAGGCTATCAAAAGCCTTCTCCAGGTCCACCGATAAGACTACCGGGGACGGGGCATCCACGAATGGTTCCCCAAGCAAGCGGAACAACCTTCGGATGTTCATAGTCGTATTTCGCCGTGGGATGAAACCGGCTTGGTCTTCATGCACTAGGGAACTCATATGTCCCAGCAGCCTCGAGGCTAAGATGCTGCTCAATATTTTGTAGTCCACCGTCAGCATTGAAAGGGGACGGTAGGACCCCGGGTCAGACGAGTCTCGGCCTGGTTTGAGGAGAGGAACCACCAACGCCTCACACATCGAGCCAGGGAGACGACCCAATCTCTTCGCCTCCCTGTAGACCACCAGTAATCGAGGGGCCAAGAGGTCAGCGTAAGCTGCATAGAACTCCACCGGAAGGCCATCTAGGCCCGGGGTCTTGTTCCTCGCCATCCGTTTGATGGCCCCGCGGATCTCCCCTAAGTCGATGTCAGAACCCAGGGTTTCCGCCACTTCCTGTCCTACTGTGCGGAGTTCCAGTGGGCTAAGATAGTCGTCAAGCCGGTCTGGGTCACGTGCGGAGCGACTGCGGTATAAACTTTCGTAGTAATGCCGGAAGCAACTAAGAATCTCCGGTTGGGTGCAGACCTCGGTCCCATCCGCCCTACGCATATTTGTCGTCGTTTGGGACTGGCGCGTAGGGTTGGCCAACCATGCCAGTAACGTGCTCGACCTGTCGCCCTCCGCAATAGACCGGACCGTATAGGCCTTATAATCGAAACAGCGGAGCCGTTCGACCTCCACCGCTACCTTCTCCCTCGCCTCTACCGTTTGTGTTTGCAATTCCGGGTGTCCGGGGCGGCTAATTTCGAGCTCGCGGAGCGCTCGGTCCGCTGTGTCTAAGTCAGCCAGGATAACACGCCGCATGCCCACCTTCTTAGAGATACAGTAGCCCCTCACCACCACCTTGAAAGCGTCCCATTCGAACGCCCTAGTACTCGCGGAGCCGCCGTTGGACGCAAAATAATCCGTGATTTCCTTCCCTAGGTCCGCCTTGAAGACACTGTCCTCGAGGATCTCGGGACGCATCTTCCAGGTGGGTACTGCCGGTGTCCCAGGGAACCAGCGAATGTCCAGTAGGAGGGGGTTATGGTCCGAGATGGTCCGCGATAAGTACTCCGATCGGACCGCTGCCGAAACTAATTCGGACGAACCAAGAAAGCTATCTAGTCTGACATGCAGCTCATGAAGGCTCGAAAAGTATGAATAATCTCTAGACGCGGGGTGATGCGCCCTCCAAATGTCCGTCAAACCCCAGCGGGTCTGCCAATCTTGACGGCCCTTAGCCGCCCGCCGGACCGGGGAATCGGGGAGTGGGGGATGCGAGCGATCTATGTCCACATCCACTACGGAGTTAAAGTCTCCCCCCAGCAGGAGGGGCCCGGCGAAAAAGTGGGCCAGCGAGCCCGATAACCTGGAAAGGAAGGCAGTCTGGTCCACGTTAGGAGCATACACACAGCAAACGTTCAGGTCCCTCCCTCCTAGCGTGCCTGATATGGCCACGAAACGCCCCTCTGGGTCCAACACTGTCCTCGTGACCTGGAAGGGGACTCCTGCCCTAATCCATATTAGCGCCCCCCTGGCATAAGCAGAGTACGCCGTGGAAAAGACCTGCCCTCGCCACCTACGCTGAAGCGCCGCCCCTTCCGCCTTGTTCAGATGCGTTTCCTGCAGCAGCGCCATTTGCACTCCCCTACGCACTAAATAAGCATGGACCTTGTGACGCCTGGACATAGTGTGAAGCCCCCTCACGTTCCAAGTAATACATTTCAAGTTAGCAACATCAGCCATTGTCCCAGAGTGTTCTTGCACAGTCTCCCCGTTCGGGTCCCCACAAAGAAAAAGCATCAATCCTCCCAGCGCTGTCGGCGGCCATTTTCCCCAACCAGAACCAAACCACCCAAAAACCAACAAAGCCCCCCCCCAACCACCCCAGAACAGGACCCAAACTACACCATCTAGATCCCATCCAAACCTCTACGGAGATCAACCCCAAAATCCCCACTAGTCCTACGGTCGCCACCGTAGGAAGGCCTCATGGGCCAGGTGCGGGCTGAGCGGAGGCAGTGGGCCCTCGTCGCCCAGGCTACCAGGACTATAGTAAGCCCCCCCCGTGCTAAAACCTTCCGGGGCAAGAGCAGCAGCCCCCCAACCCTCCCTCCTTCGTTGTCAGCAATAAAGAACGGCAACCGCCTCCCCCCTGCCGGGCCCCCACCCAAAACAAGGCAGCATATCCCGTTACCCTTGTCCGTCCAAAAGGTCCTCCACCGATTTCGGTGTGATCACCGGTGTATGGGTACTGTCCGCCACTGAGTCTTCCGAGTCCGATGGTGCCCCCTGAGCACCCGGGTTTTCTTCCTCCTCCTCGATGACTTCGCCTCTTGCTCCCGACAGTTCCGACAGAACTTCCAACACTCCCCTCCGCTCCGATGATGTCTCCGCAGTCGAGGGCCCTCCCGTGCGGCCGCGGCGGTTCCTGACCCTCTTAGATCGCCTCCTTTGTTCCGGCTCCTCCGCCTGATGGGTCGAGGCGCTATAACCATCTTTCCCTGTCCGGTACAGTTCGAGCCAGTCACAGACCTCCTCTGGGGTGTCGAAGAACTGGGTTTTGTCGTCGACAATGACTCGGAGCCTTGCGGGAAATAGGAGTGAATATTGGATGCCCTCACTCCTGAGTTCACGCTTAACCGCCAGGAAGGAGAACCGCTTGCGCTGCGTCTCGTAGGTGTAGTCAGGGAAGATATTCACCTGACTGTTTGCAACCTGGAACGGGCCATTGTGCCTGGCGGCATTTAGGATCAGGTCTCTGTCCCGGAAATGTAGCAACCGCGCCACCACTGGCCTTGGGGCTCGTCCCTGCTGTGGGGGCCGTGCTGGGACTCTGTGGGCCCGTTCTAGAGTGTAAAAGGAGGACAGGCCCTCCGGGACCACCGTGTCTCGGAGCCAAGTCTCCAAGTATCGCACCATATCGCCATCCTCGATTTTTTCCGGCAGGCCCACCACCCGAATGTTATTCCTCCTGTTGCGGCCTTCCGCATCCTCCGCCCTCCGTTCAAGGGTCTCGATTCGGGACATGGCATCCTTTATCGTCGCAGCTAGGGTTCTCTGCGCCGGTTCTAAAGTCTTCACCGTGCCCTCCACCTCCTTGACCCGGTCTGAGAGTTTACCATGGTCTGCCCTAAGGAGTCCCAGGCCGGTCGCCACCTGGGCAATGTCCTGTTGGAGGGCCGACCGAGTTGCCTCTATCGCTTCCAGTACACGGTCGAATTGTTGCTGGAGTGGTGCGCCACCAGGTCGTTTAGGGTCTCCATGCTCTTCCTTGTCCTGGGCTTCAGAATCAGAGGTGGTCTGGCTGGATCCCTTGGCTCCTTTAGGTTTCCCCATGCTGTCAGGGGCTCTCCGCGAGGATCCCGGAGTGGGCGCCTCCGTGTACAAGTGTCCAGCACGACCTTCCCGGGATTTCGTTCTCAAGTCTGGTACGGGCGATCTCCTTCTCCAGAGCCTGTGGAGACTCCGCCGCTTCGGCTCACGCCACCGCCACGGCGTCCGAGGGCACCGATAAGGGGGCGGAGACAACCGTCGCCGAGTCGGGCAGGCCCGTTCACCCACTATAGCTCCGGGGCGAGGGCCACCAACTCCCTCGGTTGACCTGTGGCGCCAGAGTGTCGCGCCATCCATGTAGTTGGGCTGGCCAGGAAATCGTAGCTAGTTGCGGAGTCGCGGTGCAGACCACCGCCTGGAACCGAGGGCACCCGCGCCCGGTGCCCTCTAGTGCGTGGGCACCCGCCCGGTCGTCTAACCGAGTATGAACCCGTTGTAGAAGGTCCGAACCTGCCAATGTCCAATGTCTAAAACAACTGAGGATGGTGAAGCCGGGTGCCAAGCGATACCCACGCGACCTCCTCAACTCCGTATTTTCGATCAAGGGGACAAAGGGGTCCGGGCGCCATGTTGGGTCGCACTCCGCAACTCCGCAAACTTCGGCATTTCTTCGAAGCCACCCCCGTCCAAACTCCACCAAGGCCCCCGGCAGGGTGTCGTCGCCTCGCTCAACCGAATGCGGGGTCTGGGGCGCCCCTCAGCCTCCGATGTTCAGGATAATTTCGGGCTTAGTCCCGGAGCCGGGCTCTCAGGCGACCATCGCCATCGGCGCCCAAGCCACGCCCCCTTAGCTTTCTAGCTTCCCTTTCTGTCCAACATGCCTCTTCTGAACTCCTTCATAGTAAAAAATTAAAAACCTGGTTGTTCTGATTGAATTGATTCTTTAGCTTTTGCAAGTGAATAGCACACTTTTTAAAAAAAGATGTGACAATCTCTCTAAAGAGATCTATGCCATAGTTCAGAGCCTGCTTAAGCCTGAAGCTAACTCATCTTTGGCATCATCGGATTAAACATTTTATAAACTTGTGGATTACTTTAATGAAAAAGCTAATGATATCAATGCACCTTTTTCTGATGACAACCCTAGCCTTAGCCTTGATTGTACTACTTTAAGGATCGGTAATATGGCGCAGGGTGGCTGTCTGGTGGAGCTGCAATTACTCTTTCAAAGCCCTTGTACGTAAAGTTAAGCTGGGCTCCCCTAATGAGCTGATCTGATGTTAAAAGCAGAGGATATTCTCATCCTCATGTTTGGTAGTCTAGTCAACCTCTCGATTTCCATTGCGGTGATGCCTATAGTGTATAAACATGGTAATATCATTCTACTTCTAAGACCAAATCTACCCTAGACCCTGACATTTCTGAACATTATCGACCCATCTCTCTCTTACCTTTTTTTGGCTAAAGTGGTGGCAAAACATGTAAATAGTCTCCTGGTGGACTTTTTAGAAAGACATCAGGTGATAGACCCTTTGCAGAGGGCTTTAGACCAGCTCAAGAACCAAATCTGCTCTTCTTAAAGTGACATAAGCTCTTTGATAGATTGCTGATGAAGGAGATTCTGTAAAGCTTATTTTTCTAGACTTAATCACAGCTTTGGATATAGTGTCTCATGAGATGCAATTGAGTCGACTGTATGAGATGGGGGTTCTGTAGTAGGGGATCTCTGTGTATAGTCATAATCTAGTGAATAGTCCTGCCCATGTGCTTGGACTCCGGAGCAATCAAAAATAAACTCTTAAATCGTCACAAAAATTGCAGACCTGCCCAGACACTTAAGAGAGAATTTAAAGACAGATAATGCAGCCTATATCCACAGGCTACACTGTCCAGTGCTTCAACTAGAAATTCCACCAAAAACCCACAAACAGCACAGCCTGACCAGTGTTTTCCACATAAAAAATCCTTCCCCTACCAGCAGAAGCCTCTGGAATGATAGAGAAAATCGTGGACAGACAAGCCCTATAGGCTGCCATTATGTGGCTCGGAACAGGATACTGTGCCTTTAAGAGAACCTTCCAGAACTCTCTCAGTATCCCAGAATGCACAGCAGGTCCCTTTTACTTTCAGTTCTTTTTTCTGGCTCCTGCAAGCAGGACCCTGGAGCATTGAGCTCTCCCTTTCTAGGCTTTCTTTGCAGATTTTTTCACTTTTCAAGTGTTTGAGTGCTTTCATTTGAAGTACTTTGGTGCTTTCTTCCTTGTGTGCGTCTTTGAGCACTCTTTTATTTGTCACAATGCCTGCTTTGTTTGACAAATGCCCAGAGTGTTCGAGGAAGAAGGCCAAGTCGGACCCACACAAGGTGTGCATCATCTGCCTTTCCTCATCTCATGTCCCGGAGGAGTGTGACATTTGCCAGTCCTTCTCTAGCAGGACCCTGAGAGATAGGATGAAGATCAGACTCCAAGGCCTGGAAGATAGAAGACTGAAGGCACAAGGTGGGTCTGGGCATACTTCATCTGCCCATCCTGAGGCCTCTGGAGGGCTCTCCAGGGGCGGGAAGACCAGCAAACATCCATGTTCTCCGCCGGCGTCGATAGCATCGACGACGGCGTCGAGAGGGTTGATAGCAGTCTGTTCCCCGTCTCCCCAGGGCTCTGGGTCGAGTCGACGTTCGGCGTCGAGGGAACTGAATAGACTGCCGTCGAGATCTTCGTCGTCGTCGAGTCATCGACGTCGAGAGGCCCGGCGTCGGCGCTCGCCGTCAAGGCGACACCGCCGTTCGCCGTCAGCGAAGAGGAGGAGGTCGTCATCGAGGGGATCCTTGACGTCGAGAAGGACGTCGAAGTCTCGCAGGCGTTCGCCGTCGAAGAGGCGCTCTCCGTCAAAGAGGCGCTCTCCGTCGAGGAGGCGTTGGCTGTCGAGACGGAGGCGTTCGCCGTCGAGGCAAAGTCGTTCGCCGTCGAGGCAAAGTCGTTCGCCGTCGAGACGGAGGCGTTCGCCGTCGAGACAAGGGCGAACGTCGTCGAGAGGACGACGGTCGTCGTCGAGGCGGCGTTCTTAGACCCCAAAGAAGCGCAGAAGGAGTTCTGGCGCCAGGAGTTCCTCTGGGTCCGCTGGGACACGCCGACGTGCGCCGATAGGCTCTGCCTCCATCGCCTCAAAGGGAGTCACAGGGCTCTGTGTACTCCGAGGTATATACACCTCCTAAGCCGAGGACACCTACCCCTCCTCCTCCGTTGCCCAAGGATCCTCCACCGCGGAATCCCACTCCGCCTCCGCTGCACCCTCCTCATTTTCATCCTCTGCTTCCTGAGATCACATAGTCGTCACCGGTCATCGACAAGATAAAGACGACGCCACAGGAGGCTCAGATCCAGATCCCAAACAAACTCTTCTGGGACCAGGGAATACTCGCCGACTTTGTTGGAATCCCCAGGGACGAGGGTGTCGCCTGTAAACGACATTGTCTCATTCCAAGAAGTCCTGCTGAGGGGTGCGGCTAAGTTGGGCATCACAGTGACGGTGCCTATGCCCACGACGTCCGTGATTTTCGAGACGCTACATAAAAAGCACCTGTCTCGACCGTTGCTGCCTCTAGTACCAGGTTTGGTGAAGCCCACCAAGGAGTTGTTTCTCACTCCGGCAGGTGACGAAGGCGGCCCCCTCCAGGCTCCTCAAGAAGTACCGGGCTCCGGATTCTGACCCGGCTTTTCTTAGGATGGATCCAACACCGGACTTGGTCATAGTGATGGCGGCTAGGAAGCAGCACGCCACCACCCCGTCGTCTACAGTGCCGGCTGATAAGGAGAGCCGCTGGATAGACTCGGCTGGCAGGAAGGTCTGTAGGACAGCGTCTACCACGATGAAGGCAGCCAGTGCCGCTGCCTTGCTAGGGTGATACGATCGAGCCCTATGGGAGTCCCTCCAGCAATTGGCTGAGCTTCTTCCTCGAGAGAAGAAAGAAGATTTTCAGGAGATCATGAATGAGGGGATGTTGGTGTCGAACCAGCTCGTCAGCGCGGCTGCTGATGTGTCCCTTCTGGCGGCGCATGGGTACTGCCATGGTGTCAACCAACGGCGCCACGCTTGGCTTCGACTTACGTCTTTCAAGCCAGAGGCTCAACAACTGGTGGCCAACCTGCCTTTCTCGGGGGAAACCCTGTTTGGCAAGTATGCGGACGACGAGATGAGCCGCATGAAAGCGGAGGCCGAGACCCTGACGGCCGTCGGGTTGGGGAAGCCCAAGGAGAAGAAGACCTACCGCCCGTTCCAGAGACGGTTCGGGCGCAGGGCAGAGGGCGAGGACAGGCTCCGGGACAGCTGCAACAGCAGCAGCAGTTCCGCATGCGCTTCCAGAAGCGCCAGAAGGGCAGAGGGGGGCAGCAGTCCGCAGCGGCAAAAAGGCCCGGCCGGGTCTAGGCCCTGAGCGGTTACTTCCCCTGCATCCATTACCCACTCCAGTGGGGGGAAGCGTTCAATTTTTTCTGGCAGAGTGGAGAAAAATTACTCAGGACAAGTGGGTGCTGAGTATTGTTTGCAATGGATACAGTCTTCGGTTCACCAGCCCGCCTCCACCAATTCCACCGATCAGCTCGCAGTTTTGACTGCGCGACCTCCAGGCGGAGGCCGATACCCTGTTAAGGAAAAGGGCGATAGAAGACGTACCTCTGTCTCAAAGAGGAAGAGGTCTGTACTCACGGTTCTTTCTGGTTCGCAAGAAAGACAAGAACAAGTTCAGGCCCATTCTGGATTTGCGACAAGCAAACAAGTGGATTCGCAGAGAGAAATTTTGCATACATCAGATTTATCCTCAGCTGCAACAGGGAGACTGGCTATGTGCTATAGACCATGGCGAGAAAAACAAGGACCCCCTGGGTATCGATAATACACAGATTCCTAGGGCAGGGTATAAACCAATATGAATTCAAAAACCTAGGCCATCCACAATAAGTGACCATACATGTTGAGACCAATGGAGAAGAAGAATTGCCAAAAGATAACGTGTATATTAAAAAATTATAAATTTAATTAAACATAGATAAAAATCATATAGAGACTCAAACTAATAAGTCAAACTATATGATACAGTAAAACAGTTACATATATATTACTGGAGCAAAAACATCAAATACATTCATTAAAAAACAAATACATCTTTAAAAACAATGTAGACCCTGACTGATTTTAACAATATTATACAAAGACGACAGTTGCATTTATTAGAAAGTTATACAAAGGACTCGACGCGCGTTTCGGCAGTAGGAGAACTGCCTTCCTCAGGAGTCTTTGGTGGAACTATTGATGATGTTATATCATATAGAGCTCATGGCAAAGTAATCGGTGAGAACTTCCTTTTGATTCTTGCAGATAGAGCCAACCAGTACAAAGAGCCAGATGGTAAAAATGGTACCTATTAATGTTACCGCATAGAAGTACTGGCTTACAATGCCTTCATGTTGGTGTTCAAATGGATGGAAAGAATAACTCCAAAATCGTTTTGTGTAGATATTTCAATAGGGGTTCATAGAGAAGACCGGTTGTAATGCCGATTAAAAGATGCCCCAAGCATTGGATAAACTCCTAAATGCGTAGCTTAGTGCCGGCAGCAAGGTGGTGCTGTTCCGCTTTTAAAACACCGATCGGGATGTGAAAGGTTGCGGAAACGCTCGGTTCCGTGAACGAGTCGTTTCTAGTTTTGGTTGTAGTTTCACGGACTGCAGGATGGTGCAGTTCCGGACGGCCAAACGGCGGGGCAGCTTCGTCGGGTTTAGAAAACCCGACGAAGCTGCCCCGCCGTTTGGCCGATCGGTGTTTTAAAAGCGGAACAGCACCACCTTGCTGCCGGCACTAAGCTACGCATTTAGGAGTTTATCCAATGCTTGGGGCATCTTTTAATCGGCATTACAACCGGTCTTCTCTATGAACCCCTATTGAAATATCTACACAAAACGATTTTGGAGTTATTCTTTCCATCCATTTGAACACCAACATGAAGGCATTGTAAGCCAGTACTTCTATGCGGTAACATTAATAGGTACCATTTTTACCATCTGGCTCTTTGTACTGGTTGGCTCTATCTGCAAGAATCAAAAGGAAGTTATCACCGATTACTTTGCCATGAGCTCTATATGATATAACATCATCAATAGTTCCACCAAAGACTCCTGAGGAAGGCAGTTCTCCTACTGCCGAAACGCGCGTCGAGTCCTTTGTATAACTTTCTAATAAATGCAACTGTCGTCTTTGTATAATATTGTTAAAATCAGTCAGGGTCTACATTGTTTTTAAAGATGTATTTGTTTTTTAATGAATGTATTTGATGTTTTTGCTCCAGTAATATATATGTAACTGTTTTACTGTATCATATAGTTTGACTTATTAGTTTGAGTCTCTATATGATTTTTATCTATGTTTAATTAAATTTATAATTTTTTAATATACACGTTATCTTTTGGCAATTCTTCTTCTCCATTGGTCTCAACATGTATGGTCACTTATTGTGGATGGCCTAGGTTTTTGAATTCATATTATCCAGTATTGGGGTATCTTTCATAGATTCACATGCCTGAATCATTCCCCGTCGTCGAGGCGGGAGTCCCACGGTAGATAAAAAAGCAGTGCCAAAAGCACTTTGCAGTAGTAGGCCCTAGAAAAAAAGGCCTGAGGCCTATATTATAGTAGCCTATCTACCTCCTTATGCTAAAAGACCCAAAGTCTTTGCTCCAACCAATCAGCTCACAGCACCCTCTAGAACCTTCCCTGCAGAGCCAGCTCTCCTCAGATTTTCACCGCACGTCGTGTGGAAAGGGAGTCTCCCTGAGTCTTGACTCAGTTTTTTCTTCAGAGCTTCAAGATGTCTGACAAGAAGGCCTTGTTCAGACCCTGCAGAACATGTGAGAAGAAGAGGGTCCATGTGGATGACTTACACAAGGACTGCATTTATTGCCTGTATCCCAAGCATGAGGCAAAAACCTGTAAGATCTGTGTTACCTTCCCTGCCAAGACCTTAAGGGATAGGGAGGCCAGAGTCCTTTTGTGGCTTAAATCCTCTTCCAAGGATGATGATGACAGAGCCTCTACCTCTAGCAAGAGGGCGAGGTCTCAAGAGGATAAGATAAGTGAGGGGAGAAAGCATGTTAAGACCTCCCACTCTACTTCAGGCTCTTCACAGAGATCCAAACATTCTGTCTCTGGAGCCTCAGCCACCAACGATCCGGCAAAGAAAACAGTGAGTAAGACTTCTACTGTCTCCTCTCCAGTTACCACTGTCTCCACTTCAACCTCTTCTTCTATGGATATGATATCCACTACGTCTATCACTACACCTATTGTGTCTACTAAAATCAGTATCGTGACAAAAAGAACTCTCGTGGACGACTCGTCGACGAAGACGCCTTCATCATCAAAAAACTCGTCATCTAAGAAGAGCCCGTCGACGAAGTCGGCGACGCCGCCGTCGACGACTACCTCGTCGACGAAGAAAGCATCAACGTCTATCCCGTCGACGACGAGCCCGTCATTGGTTACCCCGTCGACGACCGTCCCGTCGACGGTGGCTCCATCGACGACGAGTCCATCGACGATTGTCCCGTCGACGTCCAGCCCGTCGACGACAGCCCCGTCGACGGCAAGCCTATCGTCGACGATGCCCTCGTCGTCGATCTCGTCGACGATAAATCCGTCGACGACGACATCTTTTCAACAAATGGATGCGCCTTGGTCTCCGGGGTCATCAAGGTCGATGGAACCAGCTTTATTAAGACCTGCCACTGGGAATCAGGCCTTTTGTACGCCAATAGCGACAAAAAACTTTCAACTAGTGTCTTTTAAGAGGCAACAAGGTTCATACATATCTCCACTTATGCCTTCTCATCTTCTGGAAACCTATGCGGACGATGAAGAAGATGACTATGAGGATGATGATGATGAGGGTGCTTTTGGTGTGGCACGTCATCCATCCGAGCTTGTCATCAAGTGCCAAGATGATGATGAGGAGGATTCATACGCTGAGCACTATTACCAAGGGGATATCATAGTGCCTCATTCAGTGGATCATCAGAGAAGGCCTAGAGTCCCGGAAGTCACTCAGTTGCCGCCTAATTTGATACAGGATTTACAGGCTATGCTGGCGGATTACAAACAGCGTTTTCCTCCGCAAGTACCTCAATCTGACACAGTAGCTCCTCCTCGGCAACAGCCACCGGCTTCTCCAATTGTGGAAACTCCGCAACCGGTCTTGCCTCCACAAACTCTGGATTCATCATCAGAAGAGGAGGTAGAAGATGGAGAGTTGCCTAACATTCCTTCATCGGACCCATGGGACGAATATGTTATACCCATGCCGTCCCCTCCGACTCCACAACCTTCAGATTCACCGCCTGAAGATGTAGGTGGTTTTCACAACCTGATGCAGAGGGCATCAACCAGGTTTAAGCTCCCGGTTACAGTGGAGCAAACGGAGTGTTTTCTCCATGACTTTAAAGAGGAAACAAGGAGGATATCTAGAGCCATTCCCATGATTGATTTTATTTGGAAGGAAGGCATAAAGATAATGAAAAACCCTGCATCTGTGCCTGCTGTGTTACCCAGAATAGAAAAGAAATATCGTGCCCCGCTTTCTAGTCCGGCGTGTCTTATTGGCCATCCACGCCCGGATTCGGTGATCTCTCAAGCGGCGCAGCAAAGGTCAAAGAACCCAGCTACCCCTATTTCTACTCCACCAGATAAAGAGGGGCGAAGATTAGACATTATTGGGAAGAAGTTTTCCACTATGGCTGCAGCATCCATCAGGATAGCAAATTCAATGGCGATTATTGGACGCTACGATCGCCAAATGTGGTCGGAGATGGCTAGATTCATAGAGCTATTGCCAGAGGACTCAAGGCAAGAAGCCAGGAAAGTTTTATTGGAAGGAGAGCGGGCAGCGGAAGAATCCATCGACTGCGCTCTGGATATGGCGAATACGAACTTCAGGCAGTTGGCTGGAGCAGCCGTCCTGAGACGTCAAGGGTGGTTAAAAGCCACTACGTTTCGTCCGGAGGTTCAGTTGAAAATTCTGGACATGGCTTATGACGGAGAGTCTCTCTTTGGAAAACATGTCGATGAGGCTCTCCAGACGATTAAAACTGATACGGATACCGCAAAGTCGCTAGGATCCTTACAATATAAAAGAGGTTCGTTCAGAGGAGCTAGAGGACGAGGTTATTCTTCCAGGGGAAGTTATTACCAACAAGGCAGACAGTATCAACCACAATACCGTCAAAACTACCAGTCTTCTTACAGACAATCTGGATCGGCTGGTTTCTCTCGTCAAGGAGGAAGAAGGCGCGCAAACAACCAAGGACGAGACAGTCACAAGAAACAGTGAGAGCAATTGGGCGCCACCTCCAACCCCTTACCTTCCCGTGGGCGCGAAAATATCTGCTTTTCAACAACAATGGCAGAATATAACATCGGATCGGTGGGTGTTAGACTTGATCCAACATGGTCACACCCTAGAGTTCATCACCAAACCTCCACCAACTCCGCCCAGGGGCCCCCCTCCCCCTCGTCTTCACTTATTGTTCAAGGAGGTTCAAGCTATGCTACTCAAGAACGCAGTAGAGAAGGTTCCAATCCATCAGAGAGGGACGGGTTTCTATTCCCGTTTTTTCCTCATAAAAAAGAAAACCGGGGAATGGCGACCGATCCTAGACCTGCGCAATCTGAACAAATATCTCAAGAAGCAGGGATTTCGAATGGTCACCCTCTCGGACATTCTCAGTTGCCTCAACGAGGGAGATTACATGGCCTCCTTGGACATGGAAGACGCATACTTCCACATCCCAATCCACCCAAACCATCGGAAGTACCTCCGTTTCACTGTGGCAGGCGCCCATTATCAATTCAAAGTTCTCCCATTCGGCCTCAAGTCGGCCCCAAGGATTTTCACGAAGTGCCTGGCCCCGGTGGCAGCAGCTCTTCGGGCAGCAAAAGTGCAGGTCTTCCCGTATTTGGACGACTGGCTAGTCAAAGGTCCATCAGAAGCCAAAGTGAGAGCCGACATTACGGCATGCTGCAATCTCTTCGCATCGCTAGGCCTCACAATCAACAAAACCAAGTCTCAGATGCATCCGGAACAAAGCCTGTTGTTCCTAGGAGCTTGCCTAGACACGGTGGAATGCAAGGCATCCTTGTCTCGAGAGAGACAACTCCGTCTGCAGGCGTTAGCCAGAAAGCTGGCAAGAAGAAAGTCACTTTCAGTTCGCCTATATGCATCACTTCTGGGGATGTGTTCTTCAGCCATCAACCTCATTCCATTGGTGCGTCTAAAGATGCGACCACTGCAAGAGGAGCTAAACTGTCAATGGCATCAAGCGACAGGTTCATTCGAGGACACCATCACAGTCACCAACAGGATGGTACACGCACTCCAATGGTGGTCTCAGATCAGCAATCTGGAGCAGGGGCTTCCATTCTTGCAGAATCCTCCGGATTTTATTCTTACAACGGATGCGTCCATGGAGGGTTGGGGTGGTCACCTCCAGGAACTGCAAGTGCAGGGACGATGGTCTCAGCAAGACAAGAGATGCCACATCAACAGCCTAGAGCTGAAAGCCATTTGTCTGTCTCTTCAAGCGTTCCTCCCCAGGATAGTGGGATCCTCGGTCTTAGTCAGAACGGACAACACCACAAGCATGTTTTATATCAACAAGCAGGGAGGAACGAGATCGGCAACACTATCCAAACAAGCCCAAGAGCTATGGAAGTGGTTAACAATTCACAACATAACCCTCAAAGTGGAGCATGTCAGAGGCCTCTACAACACCTTGGCAGACAAACTGAGCAGAACTTTGTCAGAGTGCCACGAGTGGGAACTGGACAACGGCCAGTTGAACTATGTGTTTCAGAGATGGGGCAAACCCAGGTTGGACCTATTTGCGACCCAACAGAACAAGAAATGCCGGTACTACGCCAGCAGATATCCTCAACAGGGGTCAAGGGGGAATGCCCTTTCGATGCGATGGTCAGGGACATATGCATACGCTTTTCCTCCGATCCCTCTGATTCCACGAGTGGTGCGCAAAATGAAAGTGGAGAGTTGTCGCCTTCTCCTCATTGCTCCCAAGTGGCCTCGCCAGTATTGGTTTCAGGAACTCATGCTACTTTCTCAGGAGCCACCGATCAAGCTGCGGGTAGTTCCGAAGCTACTATCACGCAACGAGGGTCAGGTACTGTAGGAAGGTACATCCTGACTATGGTTGCCCCCAACTTTTTGCCCTGTGTTTTAGCTGGTTTTGGACATAGTCGACCTGGGACCCTGCCAATCAGGACCCCAGGCCTACTGCTCTCTCTTTAAAATGGATTCCATGTACCCTAGGTACATTTCCAATTGGTACTGGGCCACCTTATCAGACCCTGTAACTCAGGGCATAGGTGTACCCAGGGCTGCCAGGGGCTGCAGCATGTATTATGCCACCCCTGGCTGGCCTCCTAAATTTGACACAACTGGCTGCATGACAGCTGGGGCAAAGTCGTGTAATCACCCTTTGCTGTAGGTGTAGTATACCTATACCTAACCCTAAAATGGACACACAGATTCCTATCAGTCACTCCTATGGCAGGCCTTGACAATCCTGAAGGCAGAGTGCTTGGAATCGTGTGAGATGGTGCTCTGGCATGAGCTGAGCCTGTCTGCAGCTTGCGGAACCAAGTCCTAATAGCTGTTCCATGATATCGCATACCATATACTCTTAAGTGCATTATAATCCTCGCGGTTAAATGCTAACTTTGGTATTGCTTTATCAAAACATGTCGAGTAAGGTGTCATACGAATTGGAATACTAACCCCTCGCCAATTCTGGCGACGGGGTTAGCATTCCACCCTTCTAGAGGGACACGACATGTATGTAACTGTGAACCCCGGTTAAAGTTAACTGAAGCCTCAGCTCCACAAAATGGATGCTGCCACCACAGACACGAGTCTGACCCCCTGCAGCTGGGAGTCCTTCCAGCGAGGGGAGCCTGGACAAAGGGTTTCCTGTCAGGGGCGGTGCTAGCACCGTCCCAGACATGGTTTTGTGTATCCTGGGTAGGCAGGGCTTTACAGGAAGGTGACTGCTGAGTGGCACCCCGGTGCTCACTACGCATAGGCCGGTCTGAACCAGTTCCAGGGGCACACCAGCCCCTGGCCTGGGGAAGTCCGGCATGGCTGAGGGGTGTAACCACCCCCCACCTAGTCCCACCCATAGGCAGGACCTAGTCACCGGGTCAGCCCCCTTTTTTAGTATAAAGATGGGAGCGGGCCCCCTGTTAAAATTAGATCATCTTTGGAATCAAGATACCACTTTCTTCGAAAGGACTTCACGATTTCTTCTTCAAGATTCTCCCTTGTGGCTAAGGAGTAGTCACCCTGCATCCGCAGGCACCATCCTAAAGAACACTGCGGTCTGCTGCAAGTCCTTCATCACGAATCCGACGACCCAGCTCGACGAGACCCGGCTTCCCTGGCACCTCTGACCTCTACTCACCTCTACAGCCCAGCTGAGAACCGTGAGTGCGACGAGACCTCAAGGGACCGACGATCGCCAAGACTGCACGACATCTTTACTGCAAGCCCACCGTGTCCTCCACTGGTGAGTGCTTTGGGGTCCGAGAAGCCCCGACCCTGCGCAGCTCCAGCACCCAAGATCAGCCCCCCTGCATCTCCACGATCTGCGTGGGGCCCTTCTGCTGTTTGCTGTGCACCGCGTTGTTTGGCTACTAGCCGGCTGGCTTGTGGCCCTCTGAACGACGCCCAACGACTTCACGACTGCTGGTCTGGTTGCTCCAGGCTGGCCTTTGCTTCCTTCTTCAAGAGAGGCACCCCGGACCCTCCTGGTCCACTCCAGACGCCATTTTAGGTCCACCGCGTGGGCTTGAATTTGCCAAGGCTTTGTTGCCCAATCCTGGGTCCAGCGACGCCGACAGCTTCTATCTTCGTGGGACAGCTCGATCCTCCATCCTGGTCGCCGACAACGCCTCCTGGTCCGTGAGATCTTCGAGTCAAGCGTCACCCACTCACCTAGTCGAGGTGGCTACCATCCGGTGCCCTCCTGGTGCCCACTGACTACTGGCTAGTAGTCTCGAACTTGGTCCCCTCTGCTTTCAGGTGTCATCTATCTTCAAGATCCAGGCTTGGATCCGACTGAACTTTCTTCACTGGTCACCGGCCAGCATCTTTTCTTCCGGCTCCTGGTCCGTCTACGAGGATTCCCGACGTCTTTTCAGACCTATGCAGCTGCAGCCCCTGGGCTAGGTAACTTCGGCATTTCGGTGCCCCAGCATAGCCTCACTATCCAAGGGTCAGAATCTACTTTCGTTTTCTCCCTACCAGGTCGGGTTCGCCCGAGAACACTAACTTTCTAATTCCTAGCTACCATAGACTTTTGTCCCGCATCTCGCGTGAGAGTGCACACACTGCACCCGAGTCCCCTAGGCCTCCTAGACATAATCTAACGATTCCCTAGTCAAGTCCTAGCGATTCCAAAAGCTATTAGTACTGTACTTACCTGCTAGGAATTTCGCATTCCACTTTCAGAGTATATGGTTTTCCGTGCCCCTCGGGCATTTGTATATACTGTGCTAACTTAAGTATTTTTGTAAGAGTTTTGGTTTGTGCTTAGTACCCTGTCCTCATAAAGAGTACAGGGCTGTTGTGATCTTTAAATAAATAACTGTTTATTTTCATAACACTTGTGTGGTGTCCTTTCACTTGGTATTCAAGGGGTATATGTGTGGTAAACAGCTGGCTTAGCGCGCCCTCTCGAGTCTTTAGCCTTAGACTGCTCGTATCCACGCTACTAGGATAGCTGGTCTATAAGGTTGACTTACAACCAATCATCAATAAGGGTTGCTGGACTGATACATAGTGTTCACTAGAATAGTGAGCACTGCATATCAGGCCACCTTCTCACATTGGTGAGCAGCGGTGGGATTTGAGCTTGCTGTTGTTTTACCACACGTATCCTAAGAATATCTTGTTGAAAGATCACATAAGTACTGTTAGGTACATATAACTAAAGCTTAGAATACTCTGAGTTCTACTGAACCAGCTGTTGTAGCTCCTCAAGGCTTAGCACACCTTGGCTGCAACTCTTAGCAAGGGATCAGTAGGTAACACATAGTGTAGGTAGGTGCATCACTTACACCACACTAGAAGCAGTATGTCGGCCACAGGAGGAAACACTGAGTCTCCCCTTGTGTCAGTTGACCCTCCACAGGTCATCCCTTCAAAATATACTGCTCTTAGCTTCCATGAGATGAGACAAGTGTGTACTCTCAGGAAACTAAAACAGGGGTCTAACCCCACCACTTCCTTTCTGATTGGTCTCTTAGAGGCTTATGATGCCAGTAGGGCTGGTAACCCAGACCCTTCTAATCCAGATGGAAGTTTGCCCTCCTTACAGGGTCCCTTTGATATCCATCCCCTCCTTGAGGCAGATGTTGCTGAGGATGAGGATGAGTTATCAGGGGATGAGGCAGATAAGGGACAGGTAGAAGTCAGCAGACTAAGCAGGTCCAACTTAAGCAGACATGAGCTTGGTACTGGGGAACTCCTGGGCCCACTCTCAGGTCAGCTTAACATTGGGAATGGACGAGTTAGGTCTCTATCAAGAGGCTCTAGCAGATCCTTTCGAACCAATGGCTCTCTCAACTCTTCTCACAGAGGAATGTCTTCCCCTAAGAGGAGAGTGTATGAAGCTGAAGAAAGGGCAGTCAAACTGAGGATTGAAAGGGAAGAACTTGCCCTGGCCAAAGAGAGACTTGCCCTTGCTAGAGAGCAAGAATTATGTGGGCTAGTTCCCACTGGTGGCAGCAATAAACCTAGCAATAGGGAAAGGAGTTTTGATACAAAGCACCTGAATAAGATAGTGCCCCCCTTTAAAGAAGGGGATGACATCCACAAATGGATTACTGCTTTGGAGAGAGCCTGCACTGTGCAGGGTGTTCCCCAAAGTAAGTGGGCAGCTATCTTGTGGCTCTCCTTTGATGGTAAAGGTAGAGATAAGCTCCTCACCACAAGGGTGGAGGATGCTAACAATTACCAAGTCTTGAAAAATGTACTGGTTGATGGGTTTGGTTTAACCACTGAACAATACAGGATGCTGTTCAGAGACACCCAGAAAACTCAGTCTCAAGATTGGACTGACTTTGTTGATTGTGCCACTAAGGCTTTTGAAGGCTGGCTACTGGGTAGTAAGGTTACTGATTTTAAAGGATTGTATAATCTAATTATGAGGGAGCAAATCTTAAATAATTGTCAGAACCAGTTATTACATCAGCACCTGGTAGACTCTGAGTTGACCTCTCCACAGGAATTGGGTAAGAGGGCAGACAAATGGGTCAGAACCAGGGTTAGGCCTAAAAACCAGGGTGGTGACCAGAAAAAGGAATCAACCAAGCCTCAAGAGAAGGGTGGGGATAAATCCTCAGAGAAGACTTCCCAAGGGCCCCAAAACTCCAACAAGGGTGGTGGGTCCCAGAACACTCCTTCAGAACAAAAGAAACCTTATTGCCATACCTGTAAACAGGTGGGTCATTACAAAAGTGATGTCAGTTGCCCTAAAAATGGTAATAAGGGAAACATACCCCCAGGTAATACTCCTAAACCTCCTGTTACCACTAGTGGTAATCCCCCAGGTGGTGGGAGTGCCCCCAAGAATGTGGTGGGCATTACTTTGGGCAATCAGGAGGACTATGGCCTAGCCAGGTTCCCTGACCACACTCTTGTCTGTGAGACTGGCATGGGGTTTGCCAACTTCACTACTGGACCCCACATTTTGGGAAAGTATAGACAAGAAGTTTTAGTGAATGGTCGGAAAGTTGAGGCATTCAGAGACACAGGGGCCAGCCTCACCATGGTGAGTGACCATCTGGTCCCCTCTGCTCAACTGACCCCTGGTTTTACTTATCAGGTGACAGACATTCATGGAGTGAAGAGAAGGCATCCCATGGCAGTAGTCAAGCTCAGTTGGGGTAATGTCACAGGGCCCATGAGAGTGGCAGTGACAGATAACCTACCTGTAGATTGCTTACTGGGGAATGACCTAGAACTCTCAGCATGGGCTGAGGTGGAACAAGAAACTCATTCCAGAATGATAGGCCTATCCAGACAGGTTAGTGGGGCAGTAATAGCTACAGCCCCAGTCCAAGCACCATTCCTCCCTGAAAAGGTTGGAAGGGCAGTGGTAGCCACTGCCCAGGCTCAGACAGAATTTCCAGAACAGGATAGGAGGGCTGTGACAGTCACAGCCCAAACACAAACTGAGTGCCCTCCTGAAAAGGTTGGCAAGGTTGAAATGGTCTCAGCCTCTACTCAGACAGATAGTGAGGTTGTGAAGCCTGAAACAATGGATCACTCCACTCAAACAGAGAGCATTGAGGAGGAAGAAGAGTCTTCCCCCTCCCAGACACTAGGTGAGAGCCAGCCTCCTCAGGGAACTGACTCTACCCCTGTTGAAGGAACTGCCCCAGAGGTAGTCAGGCCTAGCCTGGCAGAGCCCCTGATGGTAGTGGACCCTTCCCAGGTGGGACCCAGTCTGGAGCAGGTAAACTGCACCTCTCTACCCTGCCTTAGTCAGCCCAGGGCTGAAGAGGTCAGGGAGGCCAGTGGTGGACCCCAAAGGGCCCCCTGTCCAAAAGAACCCCTTAATCAGCAGATTAGGATCACTGAAGCTGGTAAACCTAGCCAAGTGAAAATAGAACAGACTCCTGAGGGATCCCCCTTAAAAGTAGTTAGGGAACTCCCACAGCTGGACACTGTTGGGCACAGCCAAACATGGGGCCTAAAAACCCCAGACCTGACCTGTCCCTCCAGTAAGCCAAACAGAGGGACTCAGCCTCCAGCTTTAGGTAGCCAGAGGCTGACCCTGAGAGCTCAGTGCATCTCAGCTAAAGAAAGAAAGGCACATATGATGGATGGTGATTGGAGGAAGTTGAGCCCAAAGGTAGAGGAGCCTCACTTCAGTACTCCATCCCAGCATCAGCCTTTTGCTTTCCCAAGACACACCAGAAACAGAGATTCCCTATGGTGGAGACCCTCAGATACCCTTAGGGTGAGGGGTTGCCTAGTGGACCATGACACAGGGGGAAACCAAGCCAGAGCTGGTCCTTCCTTATATGGCCACTTAGGTAATAGAGGCTTACCTGGGCAAGGATAGCCTTATCTCCTTTCGTTTGGGGGGGGGTTGTGTAGGAAGGTACATCCTGACTATGGTTGCCCCCAACTTTTTGCCCTGTGTTTTAGCTGGTTTTGGACATAGTCGACCTGGGACCCTGCCAATCAGGACCCCAGGCCTACTGCTCTCTCTTTAAAATGGATTCCATGTACCCTAGGTACATTTCCAATTGGTACTGGGCCACCTTATCAGACCCTGTAACTCAGGGCATAGGTGTACCCAGGGCTGCCAGGGGCTGCAGCATGTATTATGCCACCCCTGGCTGGCCTCCTAAATTTGACACAACTGGCTGCATGACAGCTGGGGCAAAGTCGTGTAATCACCCTTTGCTGTAGGTGTAGTATACCTATACCTAACCCTAAAATGGACACACAGATTCCTATCAGTCACTCCTATGGCAGGCCTTGACAATCCTGAAGGCAGAGTGCTTGGAATCGTGTGAGATGGTGCTCTGGCATGAGCTGAGCCTGTCTGCAGCTTGCGGAACCAAGTCCTAATAGCTGTTCCATGATATCGCATACCATATACTCTTAAGTGCATTATAATCCTCGCGGTTAAATGCTAACTTTGGTATTGCTTTATCAAAACATGTCGAGTAAGGTGTCATACGAATTGGAATACTAACCCCTCGCCAATTCTGGCGACGGGGTTAGCATTCCACCCTTCTAGAGGGACACGACATGTATGTAACTGTGAACCCCGGTTAAAGTTAACTGAAGCCTCAGCTCCACAAAATGGATGCTGCCACCACAGACACGAGTCTGACCCCCTGCAGCTGGGAGTCCTTCCAGCGAGGGGAGCCTGGACAAAGGGTTTCCTGTCAGGGGCGGTGCTAGCACCGTCCCAGACATGGTTTTGTGTATCCTGGGTAGGCAGGGCTTTACAGGAAGGTGACTGCTGAGTGGCACCCCGGTGCTCACTACGCATAGGCCGGTCTGAACCAGTTCCAGGGGCACACCAGCCCCTGGCCTGGGGAAGTCCGGCATGGCTGAGGGGTGTAACCACCCCCCACCTAGTCCCACCCATAGGCAGGACCTAGTCACCGGGTCAGCCCCCTTTTTTAGTATAAAGATGGGAGCGGGCCCCCTGTTAAAATTAGATCATCTTTGGAATCAAGATACCACTTTCTTCGAAAGGACTTCACGATTTCTTCTTCAAGATTCTCCCTTGTGGCTAAGGAGTAGTCACCCTGCATCCGCAGGCACCATCCTAAAGAACACTGCGGTCTGCTGCAAGTCCTTCATCACGAATCCGACGACCCAGCTCGACGAGACCCGGCTTCCCTGGCACCTCTGACCTCTACTCACCTCTACAGCCCAGCTGAGAACCGTGAGTGCGACGAGACCTCAAGGGACCGACGATCGCCAAGACTGCACGACATCTTTACTGCAAGCCCACCGTGTCCTCCACTGGTGAGTGCTTTGGGGTCCGAGAAGCCCCGACCCTGCGCAGCTCCAGCACCCAAGATCAGCCCCCCTGCATCTCCACGATCTGCGTGGGGCCCTTCTGCTGTTTGCTGTGCACCGCGTTGTTTGGCTACTAGCCGGCTGGCTTGTGGCCCTCTGAACGACGCCCAACGACTTCACGACTGCTGGTCTGGTTGCTCCAGGCTGGCCTTTGCTTCCTTCTTCAAGAGAGGCACCCCGGACCCTCCTGGTCCACTCCAGACGCCATTTTAGGTCCACCGCGTGGGCTTGAATTTGCCAAGGCTTTGTTGCCCAATCCTGGGTCCAGCGACGCCGACAGCTTCTATCTTCGTGGGACAGCTCGATCCTCCATCCTGGTCGCCGACAACGCCTCCTGGTCCGTGAGATCTTCGAGTCAAGCGTCACCCACTCACCTAGTCGAGGTGGCTACCATCCGGTGCCCTCCTGGTGCCCACTGACTACTGGCTAGTAGTCTCGAACTTGGTCCCCTCTGCTTTCAGGTGTCATCTATCTTCAAGATCCAGGCTTGGATCCGACTGAACTTTCTTCACTGGTCACCGGCCAGCATCTTTTCTTCCGGCTCCTGGTCCGTCTACGAGGATTCCCGACGTCTTTTCAGACCTATGCAGCTGCAGCCCCTGGGCTAGGTAACTTCGGCATTTCGGTGCCCCAGCATAGCCTCACTATCCAAGGGTCAGAATCTACTTTCGTTTTCTCCCTACCAGGTCGGGTTCGCCCGAGAACACTAACTTTCTAATTCCTAGCTACCATAGACTTTTGTCCCGCATCTCGCGTGAGAGTGCACACACTGCACCCGAGTCCCCTAGGCCTCCTAGACATAATCTAACGATTCCCTAGTCAAGTCCTAGCGATTCCAAAAGCTATTAGTACTGTACTTACCTGCTAGGAATTTCGCATTCCACTTTCAGAGTATATGGTTTTCCGTGCCCCTCGGGCATTTGTATATACTGTGCTAACTTAAGTATTTTTGTAAGAGTTTTGGTTTGTGCTTAGTACCCTGTCCTCATAAAGAGTACAGGGCTGTTGTGATCTTTAAATAAATAACTGTTTATTTTCATAACACTTGTGTGGTGTCCTTTCACTTGGTATTCAAGGGGTATATGTGTGGTAAACAGCTGGCTTAGCGCGCCCTCTCGAGTCTTTAGCCTTAGACTGCTCGTATCCACGCTACTAGGATAGCTGGTCTATAAGGTTGACTTACAACCAATCATCAATAAGGGTTGCTGGACTGATACATAGTGTTCACTAGAATAGTGAGCACTGCATATCAGGCCACCTTCTCACAGGTACTTCACCCAGATCCTCAATCACTGAAATTGCACGCATGGCTCCTAACTTCTTAGAATTTGAGCATCTTCAAATTCCTCAGGAATGCCGGGACATTCTAGAGAAGGCAAGAGCCCAGAGTACATTAAAGACTTATCGTCTCAAGTGGAAGCGTTTTTGCGCATGGTGCATCTCTAGTGCTTTGCACCCTATAGAGGCACCGGCAGAAAAGATATTGCCCTATTTGTTACACTTAGCGGAATCTGGCCTTTCTTTTTCATCAATAAAGGTCCACTTAGCGGCCTTATCCAGGTACAGAAAGAGGACCAATGCTCAGTCACTCTGCTCTTCATCGCTAATCAAGCAATTTATGAGAGGTCTGTTCCGGGCTTATCCACCAGTCAAGCCCTCACCACCGGAATGGGAGCTCAACACGGTTCTATCACAACTGATGAAACATCCGTTTGAGCCTATCCATAGAGCCGACCTAAAGTTCTTAACATGGAAGGTTGCTTTATTATTGGCGCTAACTTCCGCAAGAAGAGTGGGAGAGATTCAAGCCTTCACTATAAAGGAGCCCTTTTTGCATTTCTCCCAGGACTATGTCACTTTACGAACAAATCCAACATTCATACCGAAAGTGCCTTCCCAGTTTCATTTAAATGAACCTGTCAAGCTGAAAGTTTTCTTTCCAAACCCGTCAACCCCGGCTGAAAAGACATTGCATTCTTTAGACATCAAGAGATGCTTAAAATTCTATCTTCAGAGAACCAAGACTTTGAGAAGATCAGATCAATTGTTTGTGGCTTATGGTCAAAATACTTTGGGGAAAGCGGTCACTAAAGCCACAATTTCAAGATGGATCGCATCCGCGATTCAATTCTGCCACGTCAAGGCTAATCGACCATTGACAAGGTCTGTTCGATCTCACTCCACAAGAGCTGTAGCAGCGTCTGCGGCTTTATTTGCAGGAGTGACGCTTGAGAACATTTGCCGTGCTGCGACATGGAAGAATGTCCACACGTTTACAAGACACTACTGCCTACAATCAGCAAATCAGGATGATGCGGCAGTAGGTCAAGCTGTTTTACGTCACCTGTTTCCATAAGGAGTATGTTCAGGTACTGATGTTCACTTATTTCATATAAAGTATATGCATTTATTAGATTGTATTTATATATATATGAAAGCATTTAACATGTTGTGTTTTTGTTGTATGATGCCTAAGATTTCTTTCCAGAAAGAAAATGCGTAATGTCATTGTTGAACTTGAACATGATGTAGTAATGGTTCAATCTCTAAGCGTTTGTTGGTTGTTGTCGATACACTCATGGGGGTGCACTGCAATAAGTCTCCCACCATCCGCAACCGACTTTGCCTGGCTTACTGCTTGCTATTCTGATTCAGGCATGTGAATCTATGAAAGATACCCCAATACTGGATAAGAAAACAAGTTACTTACCTGTAACTTCAGTTATCCAGTATTGGTATCTTTCATAGATTCACATGCAACCCACCCTCCTCCCCGGAGAGTCAGTTCTCTAAGTTTGGGATACTTGTTCCCACTTGTGCTACGAAAATCTGAGGAGAGCTGGCTCTGCAGGGAAGGTTCTAGAGGGTGCTGTGAGCTGATTGGTTGGAGCAAAGACTTTGGGTCTTTTAGCATAAGGAGGTAGATAGGCTACTATAATATAGGCCTCAGGCCTTTTTTTCTAGGGCCTACTACTGCAAAGTGCTTTTGGCACTGCTTTTTTATCTACCGTGGGACTCCCGCCTCGACGACGGGGAATGATTCAGGCATGTGAATCTATGAAAGATACCAATACTGGATAACTGAAGTTACAGGTAAGTAACTTGTTTTCTTATGTGCTATAGACCTACAGGATACTTACTTCCATGTGCCCATTGCACAAAAACACAGGAAGTTCCTGCGATTCCAAGTCAGCACCAATCATTATCAGTACAGCCATTCGGGCTGAAGTCTGCGCCCAAAATTTTCTCGAACTGCATGGCAGTGGTAACGGCACACCTGAGGAAGAACAAGGTGTTAGTCTACCCGTACCTGGACAATTGGTTGATCAAAGCCTCCTCTTTCTCAGAAGCTCAAGCACACTTCCTGAAGGCGTGCGTTCTCTTGAACAAGCTGGGGTTGCACATCAACATGTCCATATCTGTCACGACTCCGGTCCAGTGCATACAGTACTTGGGAGCATCCATCAATACGCTGTCAGCAAGCGTGTCTTCTTCGGAGGAGAGATGATTATCACTCCTTTGGAAGGTTCAGGTTCTTATGACCACTCCATCTACAACAGTGAGGACGGTGTCTTCTCTACTGGGGTTGATGGCCACTTGTATCTTCCTCACTCAACACGCCAGGCTGCATATGAGACCATTGCAGGAGTGCTTGGAGGATCAGTGGGATCAGAGGAAAGGGTCTTGGGACGACAAGATACGACTGTCTCTGCATGCTCTTCAGTCTCTGAAGTGGTGGTGTTCAGCGGAGAATCTCCTCAGAGGGGTTCCCTTCCACAAGGACATTCCCATGATGACTATTGTGACGGATGCGTCTCTCCACGGCTGAGGGGCACACTCCTGAGACTTACAGATACAAGGAACGTGGTCCCCGACGGAGTCCACGTAGCACATCAATTTCCTGGAACTCAGAGCTGTTCACTTGGCGCTGAAGGCCTTTCATCCGTCCTTCCAGACCAACTCTCTGCTTGTACAGACGGACAATACGACCACAATGTATTACCTCAACAAGCAGGGGGGCTCGAGATCATGCACTCTGTCTCAGGAGGCGCAGGCGATCTGGCACTGGCTTCTGGCCAGAAGACTGACGATAACGGCTACCCATCTACCAGGTGTGCAGAATGTTCAGGCGGACGCACTGAGCAGACTGATTCAGGAAAACCACGAATGGGTCATAAACGACGAAGTACTAAGAGAAGTCTTCGCAAGGTGGGGGACTTCAGACAGATATTTTGTCACGGCCGATTACAGCAAATGCCGAGACTTCGCCTCCAGGTACTACCAGTAGGGGATGCTGGGGAATGCGCTATGGATCAACTGGTCGAACAGCTTTCTGTACGCTTTTCCACCCATTCCCCTGATTCCGGCGGTGCTCATCAAGCTTTCCCAGTCCCGGGCGCAGATGATCCTGATTGCCCCAGAATGGCCCAGGCAGTGGTGGTTCACGGACCTGCTTCACCGGTCTCTCCTTCCTCACATACAGCTGCCGTGCCGGCGGGACCTTCTCACGAAGTTCGGGGGCAGATGGTGCACCCCAACCTCTTGTCTTAGAGTTTGGTGGCATGGCTCCTGAGATAGTGCAATATGGCCATTTGAATCTACCAGAAGATTGTATGGACATATTGAAGGAGGCTAAGCGACCTTCCACTAGGACTTCCTATGCTTACAAGTGGAAGAGATTCTGCATCTGGTGCAAGTCCAAGAACTATGATCCTACGACACGTAAGGAAGATATCATCCTTCCGTATCATCTCGCTGCGCTGACTGCCTACAGGAAATGCCCTTCACAGACTTCCTTCTTCCAGATCCCTGTGATCAAGGACTTTTTGGAAGGCTTGAAGAAAGTTTTCCCTCCTGTCCGGCTTCCTTCGCCTTCATGGGAATTGAATGTGGTGCTGTCCAGATTGATGAAGGAGCCTTTTGAACCTATTCATAAGGCTTCGTTGCAGCACCTGTCCTGGAAGGCAGCGTTCCTAGTGGCCATCACATCGGCCTGCAGGGTGAGGGAAATTCAGGCGTTGTGTTGCCAAGAACCTTATACTGTATTTCATGCTGCTAAGGTTGTTATGCGTACTCACCCTAAATTTCTTCCAAAGGTTATCTCTGATTTCTCCAGTATTAGGGGTGTCTTTCATAGATTCACATGCCTGAATCATTCCCCGTCGTCGGAGTAGGAGTCTCACGGTATATAAAAAAAGCAATAAAATGCCATAAAATATATAGCATATTACAGAAATACCAAACCAGGAAGTAAGTAGCCCCAGCTACAGTAGAAAAAACTTCCACTTTCGTGACTATCTAGGTCATTATGTGTTAGTCCAAATTTCAGCCAATCAGGCGACAGCACCCACCAGAATGTTCTCCCCAGAGGCTCAGGCTCTCAGATTTTCTACCGCACGTTGTGTGAAGGGAGTCTCCCTGAGCTCTGCTCAGTTTTTTCTTCTATATCTCTAAAATTCTTCAACTTTCCCAGATGTCTTCATCTAAATCCCTGTTTAGAGCCTGTGACTCTTGTGGGAAGCCAAGACTTTTCAAGGAGGACCCCCACAAGAAGTGTTTGTATTGTCTTTATCCGGATCATGTGGTAAAGGAGTGCAGGATCTGCCGGACTTTCCCCCCCAAGACCATCAAGGACAGAGAAGGGCGCCTTCTATTGTGGCTCAATAGACTAAGGAACAAGGATGACCCTATCTCTGAGGTAGGAAGTTTGGGTTCCGGCTCTTCATTTCTATCAACTAAGAGGAAGGCTGAAACTGATGTTTCATCTCTGAGGGCGAAGGGGGTTAAGAAGTCTAAATCTTCCCTGGATGCTCCTGGGCCTAGTTCTTCAAGTAAAGTTATCCCACTTTCCAAAGGGGATTCTACGCCCTCTAAGAAGTCTGGTACTAAGGCAGTGCCTAAGCAATCTTCTAAATCTGTGCCTCCTCAGTTGCCATTATTGACAATTTCAACGTCAAGGAAGGACTGTGTTTCTTCTCATGTGGCCACTTCTACCACCTGCACTATGACTTTCTCCTCACCGAAGCCTACACTTGTCATGTCTTCAGCTTCTTCGCCCACACTGGTTCATGTCCAGATTAGGCCTATCTCGTCGTCGACAGTTGCCCCGGCGACGATGGCCAAGGTGCCGCCGGCGATTTTGTCCTCTTCATCTAAGAAATTGCCACCGTCGACGAAAACAAAACCACCGTCGACGGCCTCGGCGACGACACTACAGTCGACGGCCTCGACGACGACACCACCGTCGACGACCTCGTCGGCGAAAAGATCATCGTCGACAGCAAAGCCACCTTCGACGACGACACTACCGTCGACGGCCTCAACGACGAAACCACCGTCAACGGCATCGACGACGAAGATACCGTCGACGGCCTCGACGACGAAACCACCGTCGACGGCCTCGACGACGACACTACCGTCGACGGCCTCGACGACGACACCACTGTCGACGGCCTCGACGACGACACCACCGTCGACGACCTCGTCGACGAAAAGATCATCGTCGACGGCAAAGCACTCGTCGACAAAGCTACTGTCTACGACCCCGACGACGATTCCGTCGGCGGGACAGCACTGTCAGCAGCATACAGGCGTCCCGTTCACGCCGCCTCTTTCAAGCTGCACTACTTTGCAGGTTTGGTCCGCACAAACAGCAGGGATTCCATTGCCATCTCCTGCGACCACGGCTACTTTATTAAAAAAGAGAGCTGCTGTGGACTCTATTTCTACTACCATCGTGGTGCCTGACAAGCTCTTGGATTCCGATGAAGAAGAATACTATGAGGGCGAAAACTTTGGGCCAGCTAGAAGTCCATCCGAACTCCATATTAAAGTTCAAGAGGATGTTGAGGATGACATGGAGGACGTTCAGCCTGCTCCGCGTGCTGAAAGACCTGACACTGATAGGCAACTGCCTGAGGAGCTATTCCGCAACTTACAGTACATGCTCAGTGACTATTATAGACGTTTCCCGCCTTCTGAGTCTGGTGACTCAGTGATGTCTACACCTTTGCCACAGGGAAGGCCTTCCCTCTCTCCGCGTACTAGACCAAGGGCTTCTAATGCGTTGGAGGACAGTCGCTCAACGTTGCATACGTCACCGATTTCATCTCCTCAGCCACGAGAAGAGGAGCTTTCGGAACAGGATGATCAGGAAGAAGGAGAGCTGAATGAAGCCTCTGAATCGTTGGAGTATGAGGATTACAACGCGAACACACCCTCTCCGGCGGAGCCTACTGCCTCTGAATCACCACCCGTGGACATTGCCTCATTTCACAGGATCATGGAAAGAGCGACTAGGAGGTTTCTAATAACCATGGAAGCTAAACAAGAAGACTGCTTTTTGTATGATTTTAAATCTACCCCTCATAAGCAGAGTTGGACTATTCCAATTATAGATTTCATCTGGAGGGAGGGCCTTAAGATCATGGCCAAGCCGAATTCCTTACCAGCAGTGCTCCCTCGAGTAGATAAGAAATATAGGGCGCCTGCTACTTCTCCAGCATGCCTTGTCGGGCAAGCTAAAGCCGATTCTGTGGTGGCACAGGCAGCGGAGAAGAGATCTTCCAACCCTACGTCTCAGGTCTCTGTCCCTCCAGACAAGGATGGGAGACGCCTTGATTCCATTGGCAAGAAGGTTTCTACCATTGCAGCCACAACCATCAGAGCCGCAAACTCCCTCGCCATTTTAGGGAGATATGATAGACAGATGTGGTCAGACATCTCACCGTACGTAGACAAGCTCCCCGAGCCTGATCGCACTGAGGCCAAGAAAATCCTTCAGGAAGGAGAGTGTGTCTCCTCGGAGATGATTGACGCTGCTGTGGATGTTGCTGCCACTGCCTTTCGACAGCTTGCGGGTGCAACTGTTTTAAGACGGCAAGGATGGTTACGAGCAACCTCCTTTAGGCAGGAGGTTCAAAACAGAATCATTGACATGCCTTTTGATGGAGAGTCACTATTCGGCAAGCATGTTGATGAGGCCCTGGAGGCAATAAAGAAAGACACGGAAACAGCGCGTTCACTGGGTACCCTTCAGTACCGGAAATCTTCCTTTCGTGGCACAAGAGGAAGGGGCAATTTCAATAATAGAGGAGGATACGCCCAACAACGCTCTTATCCCTCCACCCAGGGAAACCAAAGATTTCAGCCTTACCGGCAACAAACCTATGGACAGAAGAGAGGAAATTACTCTCAACCTCGAGGAAAATCTAATTATCGAGGAAGAGACAACAAAAAATGAGGAACGCATCCTGCCGTCACTCTGTGCCAACCCGAACCAAATTGGAGGTCAAATATCCCAGCATTACTTAAATTGGTCCGAAATTACTACAGACAAATGGGTCCTGGATGTAGTAGCCAGAGGACACATTTTAGAATTCGTAAAAATCCCCCCAAATTGCCCCCCAAAAGGACCCGATCCAGCGCACCTCAAGGAGCTATTCGTCCAGATCAACACCATGATCCGGAAAGGGGCAATCGAAAGAGTGCCTCATCATCAGAGGGGACGAGGCTTTTACTCAAGATTTTTCCTTGTTCGCAAGAAGTCAGGAGATTGGCGCCCCATCCTCGACTTGCGAGCATTAAACAAGTTTCTGAAGAAACTCACATTCAGGATGCTAACACTTCAGGAGATCCTCCAATTTCTTTCGACGGGAGAGTTTTTGGCAACACTCGACCTTCAAGATGCATACTTCCACGTACCGATTTTCCCACGGCATCGGAAGTTTCTCAGGTTCAGAGTGGCTGGCAGGGACTTCCAGTTCAAGGTCCTCCCATTTGGCCTACGTTCAGCCCCCAGAGTGTTTACGAAGATGCTGGCCCCAGTGGCGGCCCATCTTCGGTTGCAATCGATCCAAATTTATCCATACCTGGACGACTGCCTTATCAAGGCCAGTTCTTTCGACACGGCTCAAGATCACGTCCAAAAAACTTTGTCGGTAATGCAGAACCTAGGTTTCTCAATCAACTTCGAGAAGTCTCGCCTCACACCTACAACGAGAAAGGACTTCTTAGGAGCGACACTGGACACCAACCTTGCCCTAGTATTCATTTCAGAAGAAAGACAAGTCAAAATTCAAAGATTCGCGATGACATTGTCACTAAGAAAGTGCGTTTCAGTACGCATATTCAAGTCATTCCTCGGAATGCTTTCTTCCTGCATTCTGCTCACTCCCAACTGCCGTCTTCGGATGAGACCCTTACAGGAGGAACTCAGCCGCCAATGGATCCAAGCCACAGGATCTTTCGAAGATATCCTCCACATTACACCTCGCATGCGACAAGCAATCGCATGGTGGACCCACCGATCCAACCTACAAGTGGGATGCTCCATGCTAACGGAAGTTCCCAGGTTCATAGTGACGACCGATGCATCCATGACAGGCTGGGGTGCACACCTCCAAGGCATGACGGTCAGCGGGAAGTGGAACCAGGTCCAAATGAAATGGCACATCAACCGGTTAGAGTTACACGCCATATTTTTAGCCCTGAAGTCCTTTCAAGCGACTCTGCAAGGTGCCACAGTCTTGATACGGACAGACAACACCACCTGCATGTATTATCTAAACAAACAGGGCGGGACCAGATCAGTCCGACTATCTCAACAAGCACAAGAAATATGGAGTTGGGCCTTGACTCACGATATTCATCTGTCAGCGATCCACGTTCCGGGGATCGCAAATGTATTGGCGGACTCTCTCAGCAGGTCCGGGGGCTGCACTCACGAGTGGGAACTCCATCTCCCATCTCTGCGTCGCATCTTTCAGATGTGGGGGCATCCGGACTTGGACTTGTTTGCAACCTTCCAGAACCGGAAATGCCCATGCTTTGCAAGCTGGGTTCCCCACAAGGACTCGTGCGGGGATGCCCTTTCGCTGAACTGGAATCAAATCTTCGCGTACGCCTTCCCACCGATACCTCTGATCCCGAAAGTTATCAGGAAAATGAAGAAACAGCCATGCCGGTTGATCCTAATTGCTCCTCGATGGCCCAGACAATACTGGTTCCCCGACCTACTCCTTCTCTCGGAATGCAACCCTGTTCCACTACCACGCATTCCGCAGCTTCTTTCCACCCAGCAAGGCAGGGTATACCATCCGGACCCGAACTCGCTGAAATTGTCAGCTTGGCTCCTCAACACATGGAATTTGCACACCTAAATATTCCACAAGATTGTCAGGAGGTGCTTGCAAAAGCCAGGGCTCCATCCACGATCAAGACATACAAACTTAAGTGGAAAAGGTTTTGTACATGGTGCCAAGCTAATGACTTACATCCCATTCAAGCAACACCAGAACAAATCCTTCCTTTCTTTCTGCATCTAGCCAGACTGGGTTTGGCGCACTCTACTCTTAAGGTCTTCCTAGCAGCCATCTCTAGGTTTCGCCAAGATGGATCAAACTCTCTGTTCTCTGTACGGATCATCCAACAATTTTTCAAAGGCTTATTTCGCATGTTTCCGCCAATCCGAAAACCTCCTCCGGCATGGCATCTGAACATCGTCCTTTCCCAGCTCATGCGACACCCCTTTGAGCCGATTCATAAGGTGGACCTGAAATTTCTGACATGGAAAGTATCGTTGCTCCTGGCTTTGACATCTGCTAGGAGGGTCAGCGATATTCAGGCATTTACATCTAAGGCACCTTTTCTTCAATTCACCACGGACTCAGTGGTATTGCGCACTAATCCCACATACATGCCTAAAGTACCACTGGACTTTCACCTTAATGAACCCGTTGTCCTTAAAACATTCTTTCCTAACCCACAGTCTACGGCTGAGAAAGCACTGCATTCTTTAGACATTAGAAGATGCCTTCGATTTTATCTCTCCAGAACTTCGGTCACCCGCAAGACAGACCAACTGTTCGTGGCCTACGGCCAGCAGCGCCGGGGTTGTGCTGTTTCAAAACAGACCATTGCTAGATGGGTTTCCTGTACGATTGGACTTTGTCACCAACAGGCTGGTAGGCCCTTACAAGCCTTGCCAAGAGCACATTCAACCAGGGCAGTTAGCTCTTCCACTGCCCTTTTTGCTGGTGTGCCGCTTCGACAGATCTGCAGAGCTGCCACGTGGTCTAGCAGGCACACCTTTACTAGACACTACTGTCTGGACTCGGCAGATGATGCAGATGCTTCGGTGGGGAGAGCAGTGCTTCGCAATCTTTTCAAATAAGGTGAGCCTCTGTTTCCACCTCCTCATTTCTGCTCTTAGACGTTTGCTCAGAACATGTGATTACTGTTGTGCATGTCTCCTTTACTGTATACATAGATATGTTTAATTATATGCATACATGATATTCTGACGTCTACGAGCGTTATAATGTGAGTACTGCTTACTATTCTGATTCAGGCATGTGAATCTATGAAAGACACCCCTAATACTGGAGAAGAACAATAGTTACTTACCTGTAAACAGGTGGTTCTCCAGTATTGGTGTCTTTCATAGATTCACATGCAACCCGCCCGCCTTCCCCCAGAGACTCTCTCGGATAGCATGGGACTTCACTCCTGTGCGGGAAAATCTGAGAGCCTGAGCCTCTGGGGAGAACATTCTGGTGGGTGCTGTCGCCTGATTGGCTGAAATTTGGACTAACACATAATGACCTAGATAGTCACGAAAGTGGAAGTTTTTTCTACTGTAGCTGGGGCTACTTACTTCCTGGTTTGGTATTTCTGTAATATGCTATATATTTTATGGCATTTTATTGCTTTTTTTATATACCGTGAGACTCCTACTCCGACGACGGGGAATGATTCAGGCATGTGAATCTATGAAAGACACCAATACTGGAGAACCACCTGTTTACAGGTAAGTAACTATTGTTCTTCCATGTTAACCAGACCATAACTTTACCTACGTTTTTTCAGAATCCTTCGTCTCCAGCAGAAAGATCTCTGCATACCCTGGATGTTAGGAGAGTGTTGAAATTTTATCTGGATAAAACCAAAGGTATTCGTAGGTCAGACCAATTGTTTATCAACTATGGATCAGTCAGGACCGGTCTTGCTACCTCAAAACAGTCCATCTCGAGGTGGATTGTGTCCTGTATACAATTGTGTTACCAGAAGGCTAATAAGACCTTAGGGGGTAAACCTAAGGCTCATTCCACCAGGGGCAAAGCTGCCACGACTGCTTTGCTACGTAATGTTCCAATTGCAGAAATCTGCAAGGCGGCCACTTGGAAGTCGGTCCATACCTTTGCTAAGCATTACTGTCTGGACACTGATGCCAGGACAGACGCTCAAGTTGGGCAGACTTCGCTGCGAAATCTGTTCGCACAGTAGTGGTGTTATTTCTCTTCTCTCCACCGCCGCTTTTGTATGGGGATGGGCTTGCCATTCTATTCACTAGATTATGACTATACACAGAGATCCCCTACTACAGAAGGAGTAGTTTCTGTCCTGTAACTCCAGTTCTGTCGTAGGGGTATCTCTGTTATAGCCATAAGCGCCCGCCCTCCTTCCCGGTGGAGAAAGATATTCATGTAAGGAATGCTACAGGTATGGCGTGTTACGCCTTCAAAAAGAACTGAAAGTAAATGGGACCTGCTGTGCATTCTGGGATACTGAGAGAGTTCTGGAAGGTTCTCTTAAAGGCACAGTATCCTGTTCTGAGCCACATAATGGCAGCCTATGGGGCTTGTCTGTCCACAAATTTCTCTATCATTCCAGCGGCTTCTGCTGGTAGGGGAAGGATTTTCTCTGTGGAAAACACTGGACATGCTGTGCTCTTTGTGGGTTTTTGGTGGAATTTCTAGTTGAAGTACTGGACAGTGTAGCCTGTGGATATAGGCTGCATTATCTGTCTTTAAATTCTCTCTTAAGTGTCTGTGCAGGTCTGCAATTTTTGGACGACTTAAGAGATTATTTTTGATTGCTCCGGGGTCCACGCCCATGGGCGCGACTATTCACTAGATTATGACTATTAACAGAGATACCCCTACTACAGAACTGGAGTTACAGGACAGAAACTACTCCATCTAGGGCAATGCTTGGGCCTAACTTGCCTTTTGTATTTTTTTTTATTATAAAAGATCGGTCCTTCCATGTGAGATCTCCACCCTTTGCCTCTACCGAGCGAACCCTAGATTATGGTTTCCATTAGTTTCAGCCTTAGATTTACCCTCTGCAATATCTTTGTAAGGGCACTGGCAGAAGTGGTGAAATCATTTGGTATATCATTATTATCCTACCCATGTAACACCCATCCTATTATCTCATTGACTCTGGGGAATAAAGAGTGCTCTGTCAATTTTTAGAACTGTATGATGGCCGTCGTTGAGTGGATTAATTCTAATTGAAGTTGAATACTATTAAGGCTAATGTTATTTTGCTAGGAAAACACTTGTTAGATTAGTGTTGATCATTGGTGGTCGAGCGTGGTGGGGTAACGCCCCTAGCCCAAGCTTTCTGTAAAAATTCTGGGCGTATGTTTGGACAATTCACTATCCTTCGAACCACTAGTCTAAGCCCTCATATCTGGCAGTTTTGGAACCCTAAGAAGGCACTAAAAGCATTACTGACTTTCCGACCTCGGATGCGGGAGATGATCAACCAGTCACTAATTATCTTGGGTTGTGATTATTGTAATATCTTGTATTTAGGACTCGTGAAGCGCGTGAAGAATAGACTGCTGATTATTCAGAACGCAGCAGTGAGCATATTAGATCAACTATCAAAATTCTGTTCAGTGTTCACAGCAACTTTACACTCTTCCTTGGTTTCCTGTGGAGAAGTGCATACAGTTTAAAGCGCTGTGTGTGGCTCACTGGGTCATGAATAAGTTGAGCGCTACCAAATGCTGTCTTTGCACCAGTTCTCCAACCCCACTAGGGAGTTAAGGTCATCAGACCATAATTTGCCTGTGGTGGCCGCTTCAGAATAGTCCGAAAAAGAGACGTTCCATTTGAGCTGTAACTCCAGTGCTATGGAATAATCTGCCCACACATTTATGGAAAATAAAAAATCACCTTTTCTTTAGGAAACAGTTGAAGACTTGGCTTAGGCCTGCTTTTGTTGTGTGTTGCTGCAGTAGAAGTAGGTAAAAGCTTAGAACCTCTACATGAGTCAGCGATGTTCGTTATAAATTATTATAATTTAACATAACTTTTAATGGATCGTTTTTTTAGGGCCTTGGGAGTGTAGGGGCCTTTTTAGCCTTTGGCCGTGCACATGCCTATGGCCTTATTTCGAGTTGTAATGGGAAATTCTCGAATTTCCCTAGAAAAAGTTACATCCTGTGTATTCCACTGCTGGCTCTTCCTGCGTAATACCATTCTTGTGGTGAAGTAAAATAAACTGGTAGATTAGGCACCAGATCCTAGGAACCGAAGATTCTGCTTTAACGCAGTCCGGTCTTCCCTTTTTTGTTACACACCAGGACACTCTTGATACCTCTTTCTCTTCTGTCTCGATCTCTCCGAAACATTCCCCTTTCTAACCTTCTTGTTGTCTCACTCCTCCACACCTTCTCTCCCAGCTTCAAACCTCCTCACTTCACTCTCCCTTGGCAATCTCGCATTTTCGCCGTAATCTCCACTCAATCTTTCAACTCACTTCAGCTTCTTCTTCTTATGTCTTCCTCTTTGTCTCCTTTATCTTTCTGCTTTCATAACTTGTTTCCCTCCACTTTTCTTCTTTCCCTCCTGTCTGACCATCTCTGCTCCTCTTGAATCTCTGGACTCCCTTCCACCTTTGTCTTCCTACTTCTTTTGTCTCTCTCTCTACTCCCATTATTTCACTCTCACTCCTACTTGTCTCTCTTAGTCTCCTTCCCTGTAACATGGTTCTCTTAGCACCTAAATGTCTCCATACAGCTTTCGTCTCTCGATTTCTCTTCTTTATTCTCATACTTTTTATTATTCTGCTTTGCTCTCATATTCCATCTCCTCCTCTTAAGTGCCACACTTAAAATGTTTCTGCCTCGTGTGTCTCTTTCCCCTTTGTTTTCAGAATGACTATTTCTCTCAGGCACTATTTTTTGCACTTTTTTCCTATTACTTCTGCTTGTAGTCAGCCTTCTCTTAAACCAAAGACCGCAGTGCAATCTGAGAACCATTTTGACATTATCTTTCACCACGTTTCCTCTTTCATGATGTAATGTCCAAAAATGACCAGTTTATGCAAGTTCCAAGACTATACTTCAAATGCGCTAAGACTGTTAATTAATTGGGCAAGCAAAAGACCACAAATATACCTCAAAACATTGTGCGATTCATTGGGACTTTATTACTTTTTACAGGCCTGTTCATTATTGCTGATCCAGTGTGTCTGCTGTTCCCAGCGCTGCAGGGCTCACTTCTGCCTGCAACACAGTACCAAAGACTGGGTTAAGTCTAACATCTTTTCATTTAGTGAATGGTAGTCTTTGGGCAGTATGTGCGCAGGACGTCTCTGCTCCAGTGTCTGGCTTAATTGCAGGCCTTGATGGTCATAACCGTACACTGAGTAGCCGCGGGCCATTGCAAGTGCTGCCAAATGATACTAGTGCTGCTTGCAACAGTGCTCAGTGAGGCTCCTTGATGGGCTGTTCGTGGAGCAGTGCTTTTAACTTCATGGACTGGGTTAGGTCAGTACTGTACACTGGTCCACAGACAAGTGAACTGTGGGGCCAGATGGAGGATGCCACGAGACATGAGGTAAATGACTAGGTTCAGAGGCATCTCCTCTGTGCTATTGTAACCAGAAAATGTTACTTGTACAGTAAGACCCTTTGTCAGACTCGGACTGATTTCCATAGCAGCCAGTCACCCCTCCTCGACCTGATCCTGGCTCATTCTTCTGCCTGGGGCAGTACCTCCAGCATGCTGCCTGCTGAGTTCACTTAGCTAAGCCACTGCTCTCAGAGGCGCAACTCCTCATTGTGTATAGATAGGAGCAAGCTAATTATTCATGACTTTCGCATTTTAGTGCAGTGATTTGGCCACCAGCACTAAAATGCACTACTCTAACCCATGATGGGTGGTACTTTGTAGGGCTGCAAAACAACACTAGAGGTATTAACACCACAAATAAGACTGAATTGGACTCACTTTGTTGAAGAGCGCACCTCTTTTACGGTGCAGCCTGGTCTTTCAGTATGGGAACTGTTGCTATCCTTCATTGATCTAGGGATGTTCCCAATAGCGCTTATTGCATCCTTGAGACCAGTTTTATACTGGAGTAGGATCTGGACCACCCCGTTTGCTTACTGGGGTACCCTTGTGAGTCACTAGTATATAGTATATATATCTATGCACACATTCAACTGTTATATTTGTATTATTGATGTGCTGTACTACTTATGTGTAACCCCACTCTCTTGCTGGCATTCCCAGCCGTGTAAAGCGCTCTGATATCTGCAAAGATCCTGTTCGCGCTATATAAAACTTTCAAAATAAATAAATAAATAAATATGGTACACTAGGTACTAAGGGCATAGGTACCCCGGAGGCCTACCAAGGACTGCAGCATGTATTATTCCTTCCCTGGGAAGACTTACAAAATGACACCACAGGACTGCTACTGCAGCCTGGGTAAGGTGGTGCATGCACCCCTTACTTAGATATAGGTTACCTATACCCTAAATCACTGCACATAGAAACCTATCAGTCACCCCTATGGCAGGCCTTATCAATCCTGAAGGCAGGGTGCTTGGTTTTGCGTTAGAGGGTGCCCATGCATGAGCTGGGCTCCTCTGCAGCGTTCGGAGCCTATTCTCTGAGGCTGTTCTGTGATGCAGCCAGACCATATACTCTTAAGTGCATTATAACCTCACAGGAAATGCTAACTTTGGAATGCCTACATGGAAAAATGTCGTGTTGGTGTCAAACACCTTGGAATCCTACCCCCGCCATTTCTGGTAGCGGGGGTAGAATTCCACCCTTCTAGAGGGAGAGACATGTACACACTGGTATGCTCCGTACCAGTTGAAAAGAGCCCTGGCATTACAAAATGGATGCTGCAGCCACAAACACGAGTCTGGCCTCCTGCTCCTGACCGAAACTCCGGGAGGGGAGGCCTGGACAATAGGGTTCCTGTCACAGGGAGGTGTAACCACCTCCCAGACAGGCCTTAGTAGATTGGGGGCTGAGTGGGTGCACTCTGAGAGTGCTTTGAAGTCTGCACTGGGGGCACATATGGTGTCCCTGTGCATAGTTCAAACCGGTTGCAGCTACCAGCCCCGGCTCTGGTGCGAAACTGGACAAAGGAAATGGGTGTAGCCACCCCTCTTTCCAAACCCTCCCATAGGTGGGTCCACAGAGTTAGTCCAATCCCTTTCTTAGGTTTAAGTAAGGAACTGCTGGCAACAGGACTTTAGATTACAGCTGGACGAAACTCTGCAACTGAATCCTGGAGCATCTCAAAGAAACACGTTAGTGTTAGATTCCTTAACTTAGAATATCCCCAGGCGTCAGACTGGATCCAGAAAGTCAGCAGTACCCCTGTGCGTCGGTAGGCGTCTTCTATGGCTCGGCGTCCGTCGTCAGAGTCGTGATCGTCGGGATGACGTCGTCGGAGTACTTAGACGCCGCCATCGCGTGCTGACGTCAGTTATTCTTTTTTACGCGCCAGCAAGCGCCGATTAAGGAAGAGCACATACCCTTAGTCATTTTTTGACTACCTTTTTGGTCTTTTTAACTATCTGTTTTCGAGTCAACTTCGACTCCTGGTGCCAGTAGGGATGCATGGTTTCAAGCAGTGTGACTGATGTTGGTTACCGACCCCCACCGCCGGTGTGTCTACTGTTTACAGGCCGACCACAACGACAAGTCGTGCCCCGACTGTCGGGCCTTGATTTCGAAAGCTAGGCGGAGCAGTCCCTTAAGCTTCTCGAGCTCCGACAGTCAACGCCGCAGCCATCCCTGCTTGTCGGATTCTAAGTCCTCGCACTCAGGTAAGGCGAGGCATGGCAAGAATCAATCGAAGAAGCGACATCCCTCTTCTGAACCCCTTGCTGGTCGCGTGACTCGGCCGAGGGTTCGGGTGGCACCACCCCCGCGGCTCCGCAGGAGTCGCTTCCAGCTCCACACCCTCGGGTCCCTGGACTTAATGCGACTTCAAGCGAAATTCGAGACTTCCTCGTGGCCGTGGGGACTCTCTTTCTGCCGTTGAGGTGCGCCTTCGGGCCCCGCGGGCCCGACTGGGGGTCCTAGCATGCCGATGGCTTTGGCCCCAGCGCCGTCTGCGACTTCGATCCCGGCGCTGCAGGACCTCTCGGGATCCAGGTCTGGATCCAGGTCGACGCCAGTTGACCTTACGACTCTTCCGCTGGTGCCTCCCCCACGGTGCCACTCCAGGCGCCGTCCTCGGACCAGGCTGCCCCTGGTTTCAGCCCCGGTCCAGGTCCTGACCGTCTCCGGCGTCGATGGGTGAGCACTTCGCCTACGACCCAGCTCTGTCATTTCTGCCTGTTTTTCAGGGCACAGATGAAGGGGAGGAATGGGAGGGGTCTGAGGACCCTCTATCCCAGCAGTGCCAGTTAAGTCAGGAATCGCAGATGAGCTGGGGGATGCCAATGGTCTTGACACATCGCCTGACAGTGGTTTTCTCTCTCCTCCTTCCATGGCTACAGAGGAGGGGGCTACTTATGCTGTGGTGTTGCGCAGGACGGCCAAGGCATTGGCACTTGAGCTTCCTGCGGCGGCTGTGAGGACTAACCTCCTCACTGAGGTGCTTCATACGCCAGTAAGCTCTTCGGAGCCTACGCTGCTGTTCAATGATGTTCTGATGGGCACTTGGTCCAGGCCCTCCACAGTGCCCCCTGTGGATCGGAACGTGGCCCGACGCCACCGCCCAGCTCCGGGCGACCCCTGCTTTCTGTCCACCCACCCCACCCCTAGAGTCTGGTTATCCAGGCCTCCACGCCCCAGACCGCATTCCCGACCGCTCCCCCGGATCGGGAATCCAAAAGACTTGATCAGTTTGGGAAGAAACTGTTTTCCTCGCTCAGCTTAGGATTGCGGTCAATTAACACTGCATGCCTTTTGGGCCTTTACACCCACTCTCTGTGGGATACAGTGCAGACATGATGGAGGAGGCCCAGACACGGCACGCCCAGGCTCTTGCTGAGGGGCGGGACGCAGCACGGTATTCCACCCGTTGTGGACTTGATACCACGGACTCGCTAGGCAGAACTATTTCCACGACGGTGGCGATCAGTCGCCACGCCTGGCTGAGGTCCTACAATTTTTTGGGGGGTGTCAAGAACAGATTTGTAGACATGCCTTTTGATGGCCGTTTCCTGTTTGGAGACAAAGCAGACAGTGCGCTTGAGCATTTCAAGGACTCCAGGGGTACGGCCAAGTCCTTGGGTCTGTCGGGCCAGCGCCAGCAAACTTCTGCTTTTCGTCTCTTTCGTGGCCAAGAAAGCGGCGCCCCCACACGTTCGTCCAGCCACAGGCCGCATAACCAACCTCAACGCGGACGTGGTGGCCGCCGTGGCGGCACAGGGGAACAGAGGCCTGGTCAGTACACATCCGCTCCCGCAGCATCCGCCTCAAAGCCTTCCTTGTCCGAGCTTTCAGGCCCATTCAACGCCAGTGGGCGGCAGGGTTCGCCATCACCTACTCCACTGGCGTACGATCACTTCGGACAGGTGGGTGCTGCAAATCGTCTGAAGCGTCTACTCCCTCCCCTTCGAGGCGACCCCTCCAGCCATGCCACCGCAGGTACACCGCGTGTCGGGGATACCTTGCGACTTCTGCAGGATGAAGTTACAGCCCTCTTGGCCATGGGGGCCATCGAGAGCGTTCCTGGGCCAGAAGTAGGACGTGGTTGTTGTTCTCACTACTTTCTAGTTCCCAAGAAGGGCAAAGGGGGCCTGCGCCCTATCTTGGACCTCAGGAGCGTCAACGGCTTCCTCCGGAAGGAGAAGTTCAAGATGCTGACTTTAGCTCAGGTCCTGGCTGCCCTAGACCCTGGCGACTGCATGGTAGCGTTGGACTTGCTTATTTCTATATCCCCGTCCAGCCGGCCCAACGGCGCTACCTGCGGTTCACGGTAAGCCACGAGCACTTTCAGTTTACCGTGCTCCCCTTTGGCCTCATCAGTGCCCCTCGGGTATTCACAAAAGTGAAGGCGGTGGTCGCAGCTTATCTGCCCATATCAGGGGTTCCAGTCTTCCCCTATCTCGACGACTGGTTGTTGAAGGCGGGCTCGCCCCAGATAGTCGTCTCCCACCTCCAGACTACGGCCGATCTCCTGCACTCGCTGGGGTTCTCCATCAACCTGCCGAAGTCACACCTGAGTCCCTCTCAGAAGCTCCTCTTCATCGGAGTGGTTCTGAACTCAGCACAGTTTTGGGTTTTTCCTCCTGAGCAGCAGGTTCGGGATATTTATGCTCTGATTCCGATCTTTCAGCCTTTATCCAGAGTTTCGGTCAGGATGGCGCTACGGCTCCTGGGGCTGATGACCTCATGAATCCTGCTGGTACATCATGCCAGGTGGCAGATGCGGGCTCTGCAGTGGGACCTGAAGTTCCAGTGGGCACATCATCAGGGCAACCTGTCCGACCACGTCCTGATATCGGAGGGCACTGCGAGTCAGTTGCAGTGGTGGCTCATGGACTGCGATTGGGTCAGTGGCAGATCTCTCTCCTTTCCCCAACCGGAGCACACAGTGGTGACAGATGCGTCCCTCCTGGGATGGGGGGGCCTTTTGGGAGATGCGGAGATCAGAGGCCTCTGGTTTCCAGCGGAGTCCCAGCTCCATATTAACCTTCTGGAGCTGCGGGCGATCCGACTTGCACTGAAGGCATTCCTTCCCTCTGTCCGGGGAAGTGTAGTGCAGGTGTTCACGGACAACACCACCGCCATGTGGTACTGCAACACTGGACCCATTGTCAGGAGCTTCTGCACCTCTGGACATGGCTGGAGCACCAGGGCATCACCTTGGTGGTTCAACACCTGGCAGGTTCCCTGAACGCCAGGGCGGACGAACTCTGCCACTGGTGCATGATGCATCACGAATGGCGTCTAAACTCGGACGTGGCGCAAGGTCTCTTACAGCAGTGGGGAGAGCCTTGGTTAGATCTATTCGCCACCGAAGAGAACGCGCAATGTCATCAGTTCTGCGCGCTGGAATTTCCAAGGCGATACAAAAGGGGATGAATTTCCAAGGGGGGACTTGCTCAGAGACGCTTTTCGTTGCGAGTGGAGTTGCGGTGTGTTTTATGCCTTACCGCCGTGCTGAAGAAGATAAGGCGCGACTGGGCCGAAGTCATCCCTCTGGCTCTGGATTGGACACGATGGTACTGGTATCCTGAGCTACTCAGTATGTCTGTCGATCCCCCGATTTGTCTGCCTCTTCAGAAGGACCTACTGTCGCAGCAACAGGGGACGGTCCTCCACCCGAACCTATCCAGTCTCCACCTAAATGCGTGGAGATTGAGCGGCGGCAGTTGAGGCCATTTGACTTGCCTCCTGAAGTCTGTGATGTCATTCTGTGGAAGAGGTGTGGCGCAGCGGTCAGGGTGCCTAACTCCGGACTGTGGAGTTCACGGTTCGATCCCCGGTGCCGGCGGCAGGTTAGCCCAGCACCATGTGACTCTGGGCAATACCTTGCTTAATCTTCCCGAGGGCCCCCAGCGCCGGGACACCACTCCGGAGGTATCTGTGCGCTTTACAAATACTACTATTTCATTTCATTTCATTTCATTCTGGCAGCCAGGCGTCCCTCCACAAAAACAATATACGCCTGCAGATGGAACAAATTTGTGGCACGGTGCACAGCAAAGGCTGTGGATCCACTTTCTGCCCCTCTTTCAGAGGTTCTCCTCTTTCTTCCTTCTCTTGCCCAGCAGGGCTCTGCTCTGGGCACTATCAAAGGCTATCTCTCAGCCATTTCAGCCTTCTTGAGGATTCCTGATCAGCCTTCTCTTTTCAAGTACCCTGTTGTAAATAGATTCTTGAAAGGCATCACATACATGTCCCCTCCTGTTCCTTTTGTGATGCCTCAGTGGAACTTAAACTTGGTTCTTACTTATCTGATGTGCGCTCCCTTTGAGCCACTTCATAATTGCCCTCTTCATCTTCTGATTCTCAAAACAGCTTTCCTGGTTTCCATCACCTCTGCCAGAAGAGTGAGTGAGCTCCAGGCACTTTCATCTAAGCCTCCTTTCCTCTCTGTCCATCCGGACAAAGTTGTTCTGAAGACTCGTCCTTCTTTTCTGCCCAAGGTGGTTACTGCCTTTCACATCGGGCAGTCCATCACTTTACCCAACTTCTTTCCGCCTCCGCATCCCTCGAAAGAGGAAGAGAGGCTCCACCGTCTGGACCCAAAACATGCGCTCTCATTCGATCTGGTCCGCACACGCCAATTCCGGGTGGATGACCAGCTCTTAGTTGGTTACGTGGGCGCTAAGAAGGGACAGGCGGTGCACAAACGGACCATCTCTCGGTGGGTTGTGTTGTTCATCAAGGTATGCTACTCTTTAGCTAAAGTGGAGCCTCCTGTTGGGCTGAGGGCCCATTCCACTCTGGCCACGCAGCTACTACTGCCCTGGGTCGGGGAGTCCCCTTACAGGACATTGGTTATGTGGCTACATGGGCCTCGCTGCACACATTTGCCAAGCACTACTGCCTGGACAGCCAAGTCCGCAGAGATGGCTTTTTTTGGCCTTTCCGTTCTCCAGGACTTCCTGGTGTGATCTTGGTATGCAGACCAACCACCGGGGTTGGTATTGCTGGGGTATCTTTTCTAAGGTAAGGTATCTAACACTAACATGTTTCTTTCAGATGCACAAGTTACTTACCTTCGGTAACGATATATCTGTAAGAAACATTAGTTAGTTTTAGATTCCTTACCGCCCCACCCATCCTCCCCGTTCTGCGAACCGATAGTAGGGTGAAGGTATCTCCCTTTGAGGGCCCTAGTTTCATGGCACCAGTGTCGGTTTCTTGCAGGGCTCTTCATTCTTGGCGCGGAAAGCTATGTACAGAACTGACGTCAGCGTGCGAGGGCGGTGTCTAAGTACTCCGACATCATCCCGGCGATCACTTAAACGCCGACGAACGCATAGCCGCAGATGACGCCTACCGACGGCTAGGGGTAGTGCTGACGAAAACTTTCCGGATCCAGTCTGACGCCTGGGGATATTCTAAGGTAAGGAACCTAACACTAACTAATGTTTCTTACAGATATATCGTTACCGAAGGTAAGTACCTTGTGCTTTGCGCTCTACTTAAGACTAGAGGACGGAAGAATCTCCGTTTGGGTCAAGGAGTGACTCCCCTGCTTGGCAGACACCAAAGATGCATCTTGCTGGTCTGCATCTCCGAAGCTCCCTCCGGACGCCAACGACTTTGCAACACCAGAGGTGGATTTGCAGACTTCTTAGAGGCCGACCCGAGTCCCCAGCAAAGTTGAGACCCGCAGCCCTCGTGAGTGACGTGGAACAGGAACTACTGGACACCGTGCACATTTGCAAGTGAATTGACTTCTCAACGTCTCTTGAAGTTGTGCTTTGGGTTACTTGTAGCCCAAGACCCGAGCACCTTTTGCACCGAAGATTGTGGGCCTACACTGCACGAGTGGTCCGTGAGCCCGCTTCTTGCATTTCCGCTCGAGACTCCTTCACAATCCCTGGTCCATCGACTGGTGGGTCCCTGTGAAGGCAACTCTGATTTTCTGTGGGCTTCCCTGGTTGCACCAGACGTGCCCTGACTCCCCACCGCGTGGTGAGTCCCTCGGACCTTGCTGGTCCACACCGAAGCATTTCTTTACTCTCTGTGTGGGTTGCTGTTGCCAAGGCTTGTTGGGTCCAATCCAGTAACCGACACCGCAGCACTCGACATCCTTCGTGGGACAGCTCGATTCCAGATTCTGGTAGCTGACGACGCCTCCTGGTCCTCGTGGCTGAAGAGTCAAGCACCTGCAATTACCCGACATTGGTGGGCTTTAGACTATTGTGCCCCTGGTCACTGGCAAGTGACCCAGACTCTGTCCCCTCTGCTTTCAGGTTCTTCTCCGCCTCAATCCAGGCTTGGATCACACCAGACACTTTCCACTTCAACAGCAGGAGAACTTTGTAGCCGATTGCCATTGAAAACTACGCCTATTCCAGACACCAAAAGACACCTATGCACCCGGCTTCCCTGGGTAAGGTAACTCGAGTACTCCGGTGCTCCCGTGGGTGTTGGCCCTAGAAACCCTTAAGTCTAAAGGGTTTTGCTCAAAGTCCTCTCCTATGTGTCCTTTATCTTTAAATTTCCAACCGCGACTTTCCCAATAGGAGTTAACGGCGTCTTGTGGATGTGTTCTCACGCTGCACGCGTCCCCCGTGGGTCCCCGGTGTCACTACCTTGGGTGGTTCCTTGAGGGCCAAGTGATTCTACAGGCTCTAGGCCTTGTCTTGTCAAGTCGTGGTTCTTATACCACTTTCTTAATATATGGTTAGGTACGCCTCTAGAGCTCAACGTATATTGTGCTAATTTACTGTGTGTTATTAAGTGTAACTGATCTGTTTTGACCTCTAGCATCATAAAGAGACTAGTAGGGTATGTTTAGAATAAATACATATATTTTATATATATATACCTGGTGTGGTTCTCCTTTCATTTGGTCATTCAAGAGAAAGAGATTATAGAATGGTAAAACAAACTGCTTTACATTCCTTCAAGACTTAGCCACTAGGATAGCTTTCAATAAAGGTTGTCTTTAACCTATCACCTCTAAGGGGCTGTGTGGGCTGGTGCAAGTAACTAGTGGACAGCATATTCCAGGCCAACTTCTCACACACCAGAGACAGGCTTTCGGACTGCCTCTGTCTTTCGGCCGTGGTCGGCACTTACCAACCACTTTGTACGCCCACCCCTAGCTCGGCATCGAGAAGCCATTGAGTCCTACCGCTTCAGCGATGGCCACCCTGACACTGAGCCGATCCTCGGCACCGACCACATCCGCCTCTGCTCTGACTGGAATCTTGCGCAGAAACCAAAGGCACCCTCTGAGTCAAAGTCTTCGGCCTCGACCAGCAAGTCCGGCACCTGCGCAGTGGAGCCAATTTTCAATAAGCTACAGGAGCAGCTTGACTAAAGGCAGAATCACCTGTTTTTTCACTCACACATGGCCCGCAGCCTTGTCCGCCCTTTGGGCCCTGCTGCTTCACCCTCAAAACATCAACTGTTCTTCAAGGAGGCCTTGGACAGTCCGATTCTGACAAAAAAATGCAAGAAACGCATAAGACTACTAACCCCTTACACTGCACTGCCATCACCTCGCCCTGTTCCTTCGTCTCCATCCTCTCCACCTGCTTATCCAGGGGACCCCCCCTTGACATCATACCTCAGAGGTGTCCACACACTGATGCGGGGTGATGACACGATTAACATTAGTCCACAGAGTGACACATGGGACTCCTATGATGTAAACCCACCAGGGGATACAGACCCAGATATTTAACCTGCCTGCCGTCCTATCGGGAACTCATTGGTAGGGCTGCCTCCTTTTATATGGTGGAACTCCACACTGAGCCCTTAAAGGAGCACTTCCTATTAGTAACCCTCTCCTACACTCACCGCTCCACTCAGTACCGCCCATGCTCAAAGGCATGTTACTTGTCACAGTTGACATTGTTAAAGACTCTGTCCGGGCTAGGGTTATAACATCTAGGGTGGATATGAAATATAAATACTCCCATTCTTAACCTCATCCATTTTCGCAGTCCGACTCTCTGGTAATCACAATCTCTGTAAGCGAGCTAACTCACAGGCCAGCGAGGATACCCCACCACCAGAAACAGAAAGCAAACCCATAGATGCGGCAGGGAAATGATTAGCCTCACAATCGGCCAACCACTGGTGAATAGCTAATTTTTTTGGCCATCTTGCACAATATAATCATGTCCACTAGGAGGAAAGAGAGGAGCTCCTCCAATATCACCCTGAAGAACGTAGAAAAGAGGACAGGAGATGGTGTCTGAGGGCAAGCTCATAATCTACACCTATTTTTGCTGTGGCCTAGACACTGCCGACACCACTGCCAGAGGTGTACTTTCTAGTATTTTGCTATTCAGGCACACATGCTTCTGTATCTCTAGCTTTAACCCGGAATTTCAACAGAACCGGTTGAACATGCATTTTGATGGTAAGCTCCTCTATGGTCCACAGCTAGACCAAGCTTTAGAAAGATTAAAATCAAATATCAAAAAGGATACAGAGACAGCCAGAGTGATGGGGCACTGCTAACACGCCCTCCCCACAGCTCCTTTCACAGCACCCTTTACAATGAAGGCTCAAAGACCACCTCCCCTGAAACTTCTATGTCCGATGAGCGCACCCTGGACCAGCAATCCTCCCTCAGGGATTATTTTAGAGAGTTTTGTAGGGGCAACAATGACAGAGGCAAGGGTAGCTTCCCAAAAGGGTTACACCCACCTCCCCTGAAGCACCACACTCCACCTGTCAGGGGCGCCTACAAGGCCTCTTTCCCACATGACAAACTGTAATCTCAGACCAGTGGTTGTTGGACATTATCCAACATGGTTATTGTCTAGAGCTCGCTTCCACGTCTCCCACAATTCCACATCGCAAACACAGACTCTTGCCGGAACATCAATGGCTGCTCAAGGAGATCAAAGCCCTCCTCCTCAAACGGCCTATAGATCCCGTGCCACGCCATCAGCAAAGTACCAGAGTGTACTCACTGTGCTTTCTAACACCCCAAAAAGATGTGTTCCTCAGGGCCCTAAACAAATGCCTCCTGTCAGAGCATTTTCACGTGTGACTCTTCAGGATGGCATTCCATTTCTCCAGCAAGGCATCTTTATGGCGTGGCTCAACCTAAAGGATACCTATTTCCACAAATCAATACTTTTTTATCGCCGGTAACTCAGATGTCTGGTCACCAAAGGCATTACTAGTTGTAAGCGCTTGGGGTCGCTACTACGTCTCAGGTGTTCACAAAGTGCCTTGCGGTGGTGACTGCACACCTGTGCAGACAGGGCATCCACGTTTTCCCTTAACTGGACGATTGGCTTATCAAAAATTCCACCTGCCAGCAGTGCCTTGATCATACCCCGGTCACAATAGGTTTACCATGAACACCACAAAATCCCACCTCCAAGTGCAGTGAAAATGATATATAAAGCGCAATCATGCGCGAGGTCATCTTGCCGCTGTAGAAACGGCTATAGCTGCAGAACTAAGGTTCCTGCAGATACTTTGATATCTCCTAGTCCTGAGCGAAGAGCCAGGTTTTCAACCCCTTTCTAAAGGCAAGTAGTGAAGGCGCAGGTTTTAGTTCCAATGGTAGACTATTCCAAAGCACTGCTGTGGTCCTGAAGAAGCTCTTCCCACCCCAGGTTGTTCTCCTGAAAAGGGGGGCTACAAGGTTTATGTTTAGGTTTACGTGATTTTTATTGCGCAACAAATAATCTGAAGTGTCTCGGCGCATAAAGAACTTCATGGGGCAAGAACCAACTGGTGGAATCATTGATCAAATAGCCAGGTTTTTAAAGATCTGCGGAAAGCAATGAGAGTGGGACTGGTTTTGATGGAAATAGGCAGGGAGTTCCAAAGCCTGGGAGTTGCCACCAGAAAACGTCTATCTCCCCAGGTGGTGGTTCTGGTGCGAGGGACTGGTAGGAGGAAGGTAGAGGCTGAGCACAGGGATCTTTTAGGGGCATAGATCCGAAAGGCGTTCCTAAGGAAATGGGGCCCAGTCTCATGTATGGCCTTATAGGCAATACAAAGTGCCTTAAACTTAATCCAGCTCCTGACTCGTAGCCAATGAAGGTGGCGTATGGCCAAGGAGGTTGAGTGGTGTTTAGGGATGCCGAGCAGGACTCTGGCTGCCGCGTTTTGTATAGATTGCAGCTTGTTTAGGATTTGTTCTTCCATGTTGAGGAAAAGCGCGTTACCATAATCCATTTTGGAAAAGACAAGAGTGGTAATCGGTGTTTTACCTGCTGATGCTGGCAGATATGGAAGCAGCTTCTTAATTTTCCTCAACATGTAGAAGGAGGATGAGACCACTGTATTCACGTGGTGTTTAAATGACAACTTGTCGTCAAACATGACTCCAAGGTTTCTGCCCTTGGCCACAGGGACTGGCGGAGGCCCCATTTCCTTTGGCCACCAAATGGAGGACCAGTCTGGAGAGAGGTTACCAAAGGTCATAACCTCGGTTTTGTCCGAGTTTAATTTCAAGCAGTTACTCGACATCCAGGAGCAGATGGTTAACATCCCCTCCTGGAATCTCGAGGCAACTGCTGGTCCATCCCTATGTACAGCCAGCACCAACTGGGTGTCATCTGCGTAGGTGGTTAGACGCAACCCGTGTGCTTTTATGACTCTCGCCAAGTCCGCCACATATATGTTAAATAGTGTAGGGCTTAACGAGGAGCCCTGGGGCACCCCACAAGGTGGGGTGAAGAAGGGTGTTTAGAACTCGCCCAGCCTAACCGCCTGCGTGCGGTTGGCCAAAAATGAGGCAAGGAGATTTTTGGCCAAATGGTTGACCCCTAAGGATGCGACACGGTCGATCAGGATGGAATGATCGACGTGTCAAAGGCTGCGGACAGGTCTAAGAGTATATGGACCGCCGCCCCACCTTGGTCTAAGATTGCCCTTATTTCATCAGAGGCCTTTATCAGGGCGGTTTCTGTGCCGTGGCCCTTCCTGAATCCAAAGTGAGTGTCATCTAGGAGTTGATGATTGTCGATGAACTTTGAAAGCTGCTGGTTCATAAGAGATTCAAAAATGTTGGCAGGGAAGGGGAGGCAGGCAATGGGTCTGTAATTAGCTGACTCACCGGGGTCACTAGAGGGTTTTTTAGCAGTGGTTTGATAACTGCTTTCTTCCATATTTCCGGATAGATCCCTGTCTGGAACATGGTATTACAGATGTCCGTCAGGGGAGGCGTAATAACCTCCGTGATGGAGTTAGATATGGAAGGTGGACATGGGTCTAGGGGGGAGCCTGACCTGATGGATGTGGTGAGTTTATTGATCTGTTGTGCTGAGACCGCGTGGAAAATGGAGAAGGTTGGTCTAGGAGATGGAGACGGGCGGTGGGAGTCAGAAATATCCGGACATTTAAGGGGGGAGAAAGTGGAGAATATATTGGTGACCTTGGTTGCAAAAAAAGTGGCTACCGAATTGCAAAGATCTTGAGATGCCTCAATAGAAGGACCTGCGGGGGGGATTGGAGAGGGTGTTAACAACTTGGAACAGCTTCTTGTCTGAATTCTGAGCAGACTCGATTTGTGATACGAAGAAGGCACTCGTGTGTGATGATGGATCTCTTGTATATCGCTAAAGCATTTTTGTAAGTTAGTTTGTCTATAGGACTTTGTGTTTGCGCCAATGTCTTTCGAGGTTCCTGCAGTGCTGTCTAAGAAGTCTGAGGTCCTCGGTGAACCATGGCGCGGATGACGCTGCACGATTAGGAAAAATGGATTTCGTCGGGGCTACCTGATTGACCGCCTCCTGAATCCAGTCCTGGTACCTATTGGACCCTAAACTTGGGTCGGAGGAGGCTTCGTAGGGAGATTTGGTCAGGGTGGTGGAAAGGAGTGGGATATCAAGGTTTTTCCAGACTCGAGTGTTCTTGGGAAAGCGGGTTTTAGCCTGAGGGGGGTTAGGATTGTGGGCTCGCAAGGGGAAAATAACTGCGAAGTGGTCCGACCATGCTAAAGGGAGGACAGTGAGCAGCAAGATGTCCTGGTTATTGGTGAACAGACCATTGAGCGTGTGCCCTGCTTGATGAGTGGGACCAACGACTAGTTGCTGTAGTCCAACAGACTGGAGATCGGTGATTATTTGGTTAGTGTCTTTATCACCGGTGGCTTCCAACTGAAAATTAAAATCTCCTAGAATGGTATAATCGGAGGGTCCTAATGAAAATTCAGTAAATTGGTCCAGAGAGGAGAGAAAGCGTGTGTGTGGGGGCCGGGGGGACGATGTAGAAGGATGCCTTTAAAGGCTTGGTTGTGATTAAGGGAGATAGAATAAGCAAAAGCCTCACAGTCGGAACGATGAATGGGTTCTATTCTTGCCACACAGAAACCATCAGGGGTGGCAGCGCAGAAGTCTGGACCAGAGGCCGCATCCCCCCATGATTCTGTGATGAAGAGAATATAGAGTTCCTGGTTGATGATGCACTCCCTGATTTCCAAGTAGTGTTTAGGAAGGGAGCGAGCATTGATCAGTGCCATACGGTACGGAGGCCTGGACACCTGGAAATTGGCAGAGGAACTGGTGAATGAAAAGGGAGAAGGGATTTTGAAATTACAGCCCGGGCAGGTTTCAGAAGCAGAAGCACAGCGAGTGCAAGTGGCAGTGTCTTACACTGCGGATTGCCCGTACCAGTGTTTAGATCCCTTAGATGTCTCGAGGAATAGCGCAAAGGAGTACCAATAGAGTGGGCACCCTTAGGGCCAGGGGGTATGGCCCTGGGCCCGGTACTGGCGCGGACAGGCGCAGACGGGCTTGCCTTAGGCGCGCCTGCTGCGCGCGTCCGCTGCGCACGTCCGCTGCGCGTCCGAGGAGGCATCCGGTTTTTATGCCGGTGATGGTGAGCAGCTAGACTGCTAACCTCGGCGAAAACCGGAAGTGGAGTTACACACTTCCTGGTAGGCGATCTATCCCTCCACACTATCTGAATGATCAGTGGTGGACCGGGGAACACGCCCAACACTGCACAAAGTAAGTTTTGAAATCAAAATACAATTGTGACATGAGGCAAATAAATGTGCTTTTTTTAAAACCGCTAGGGGCACTTCTAAATGAGTCTCAGTCGGCGATTTAAAAACGATTTAAAACAAGTATTAAATATTTGTGAATAGCGCTAGTTAGCTGAGCATTGGTAATCAATGCTCCGTTCAGCGTGGTGGTGTCCCAAAAAGAATTCATGGCAGAACCTGACCGAAAACACCTCCCTGTGGTGTACTATTTGAGCTTATTCTAGAACCGGGCCGGCCCCAGTCCCTGTAATGTTTTGTAGGCCAGGCAAAGAGTTTTGAACCGAACACGTTTTTTGACTGCGAGCCAGTGAAGTTTCTTGATGGCTCCTCTGGCTGATTCATATTTAGGGATTTTAAAGAGAAATCGTGCCGCTGCATTCTGCAGAATCTGAAGTTTATTCAGAGAGCCTGAAGCAAGATTGAGATATCCGCTATTACAGTAATCGATCCTCGAGCATACCAGAGCTATGATTACGGTCTTCAAAAGCTCTAGTGGCAAAAAAAGTCCATCTTTTTTAAAAGCCTCAAGGAACAAAACGAGGGAGATGTGACTTTATTCACTCCAACACCTACAGATCCAGCCCTTCCTAGGGACTATTCTAAACTCGGAGGTCAGCATAGCCTATCCAAATCCAGTCAGGATCCAGTCCTTTCAGGTGCTGCTTCCCTTGTTTCAACCAAATCAACAACTCAGTCAGAACAGTCATGCGCCTCAGTAAATGAATCAGGGGAATTGTAAACGTGCTACTTACCCGTGAGGGTCCCAAGGCGCTGGGGTCGGCTCCTGCACTGCCATAGTACCTCATGCCAGGCTTCACGTGCATCCGTTGCAAGAATAAGTTGATTGGTCCACACTCCTCGCTCTCTGCAGTAGTGGAGCACCACAACCTGTTGGATGGGGAAGCCTTTCCTTGACTCATTTCCACAGAGGATTGTTACAACAGCCGCCTCTCTTACGTGGTGGGACGCACACTTGCAGATTTAATTGTACAGGGTCAGTGGGAGACCTAGTACCAGGGCCTACACATCAACTACCTGGTACGTATATCAGTTTTTTTGTAGCATTGAAGGCTTTCTTACCTCACTTGATCGGCAAGGTTGTTCTTGTCTGGAAGGATAGTATGACAGCCACGTATTACCTTTAGAAACAAGGGGGAGGAAATGTTCTCCTCAGCTATCCCAGAGATTTTGGCGTTAGGCTCTCTGCCACAAAATTATTTTGTTAGCGGAGTACCTTCCGGTGATGGACACCAATTTTGACAACCTCTTCAGCAGGATGCGGCAACAAGTCCACAAGTGAGAGCTCCACCTGTCAAGTCCTCTTCTGTTACTTTCACAAATGGGGGTTGCCACAGATAGACCTGTTCACAAAAGCAGAAAATGTCAAATGCTCAAACTTCACCTCCAGGTTCCCACACCCACAGTCAAGAAGCAATGCACAATGGATGAACTGGTCATGTATATTAGCCTACGCTTTCCTTCCTCTCACTCTTCTTCCATTTGTGGTTCAGCGGCTTCGCCAGATGTCCCCCGCGCTCATCCTGATTCCACCCACATGGGTCCACCAGCCCTGATTCACGATTCTTCTTGAACTCTCACTGGTTCATCAAAAGATGCTCCCTAACAAGCCAGACCTCCTCACGCAGAACCATGGAGAAATCAGGCACCCTGATGTCAGGTCCCTCAACCTTGCGATCTGACTCTTAAGGTCATAGAATTTGGATACCTTAATCTTCCACCTGAATGCATGAGCATTCTCAAGGAAGCTCGCAGACCTACCGTCCCTGTCTGCTGCTCAGCCCAAGTGGAAGAGATTTGTCTACTACTGTCACGCAAAAAAAATTAACCCATTGAGCGCCACAGTACGAGGCACTGTCTGTTACTTGCAGATTTCTGGGCAACCCTTTATCTCCATGTGATAACTAAACGCTGTGGCTGCCTAACTTCAGAATAGACAACACATCTCTTTTCTTCAGGATGTCAATCATTAAAGTTTTCTTGGAGTGTCCCAAAATGGTCATTCCTCACCGGGTCTCACCGGTACCTTCATGGAATCTCAACATTGTACTCGCACGACTCATGAGTTTTCCATTTGAGCCCTTCCCCATATGACCCCTTCAGTTTCCTCTCTTGGAAGGTAGCATTTCTAGTTGCTATTACATCACTCTGGTGTGTCAGTAACTCAGGAAGAATTTCTCTTCCAAATACATAGGGATAGGGTTGTCCTCCGCAACAACCCCAAATTCCTCCATTTACACCTTAATCACTCATTTGACCTTCCTGTTTTTTCACCACAACCTTATTCTGTTGCAGGACGGGCTCTTCATACTTGGGATGTAAAACGCGCCCTCATGTACTACGTTGAAAGAGTCAGCCCTTTTAGAAAGACACAACAACATTTTGTTTTTTCTGAAACCCACAAATGGAAGGCTCTATCAAAGTCTGGCATTGCCAGATGGATAGGTAAATGCATCCAGACATGCTATGCTAAAGCCTAGAGGACTGTATCCACTCCTCCTAGAGCAAACTCTACTTGGTAGAAAGGAGCCTGAGTGGTCTTCCTGGAAAACATTCCTATAGCTGATATATGCAAAGCAGATAGTTGCTCCACACCCTTTCAGAAAACATTACTGTGTGGATGTCCTAGCCTGCCAGCAAGCCAATGTTGACCAGTCAGTTCTCCATACACTCTTTCTACCTGCTGCAACACCCACAGGCTAGTCACCACTTTTTGGGAGGACTGCTTTACAGTCTCTGCACATCATGTATATTTACAGCCACACATGCCTCAAACGGAAAATGTTACTTACCTTGTAACATCGGTGTTCGAGGCATGTGGGCTGCTGAATTCATATCTGGGCATCGATCGCCGCCTAGTGTTGGGTCCAGATGATTGCACTTTGTTGTCTTGGAAGAGTCTTCGAAGTATCACAAGATAGGTGACTCCTCCCCTGGACTACAGTGCGCATGGGCATCCTCTCCATCCTCAGATTGTTTTTTTCCGCCATTGGGTTTGGATGTTATTCCTACACTTTAACTTCGGGAATTGAAACAAAACTTTTATAAAGGCCAAAAGGCCTTCGAATTCGACAGTATTGTTCTTGCTTCAAACTTGCCACCCGGAAACACCACCAGCTGATCCGCGCCGCCAAGAAAACAGCATTCAAGGACCGGTTGGACAACAACGCACACAACTGCAAGGAACTCTTCAACATCGTGAAAGAGCTTTCCAACCCCAGCGCAGGAAACAACGACATCACCCCATCGCAAGACCTCTGCCACTCCCTCGCTTCATACTTCCACAACAAGATCGCGGACATACACAACAGCTTCAACAACCAACCAACGCACACCATGACCGAACAACCACCCCCCACCACCACCCTCCACGCCTGGACCCCGATCAGCACCGAAGACACCATCCGCACGATGAACTCCATCCACTCCGGATCACCGACCGACCCCTGCCCTCACCACGTCTTCAACAAGGCCGACGCTGTCATCGCACCCCACCTGCGAGACATCATCAACACATCCTTCGACACCACCATCTTCCCTGAGAGCTGGAAACACGCCGAACTCAGCGCTCTACTCAAGAAACCAACAGCGGACCCCACCGACCTCAAGAATTACCGCCCCATCTCGCTCCTCCCGTTTCCAGCCAAAGTCATCGAGAAGACCGTCAACAAGCAGATGGCCGCCTTCCTCGAGACGAACGGATCCCTCGACCCCTCACAGTCCGGCTTCCGAGCCAACCACAGCACCGAGACCGCCCTCATCGCCGCCACCGATGACATCCGAGCCCTGATGGACAATGGAGAAACAGCAGCCCGCATCCTCCTAGACCTCTCCGCGGCATTCGACACGGTCTGCCACCGCACCCTAGTACGGCGCCTCAGCAACATCGGAATCCAGGACAAGGCGCTGGAATGGATCATCTCCTTCCTCGACGGAAGAACACAGAGAGTCCGCCTACCACCGTACAAGTCAGAGGCCTCCGAAGTCATCTGCGGCGCCCCCCAAGGATCATCTCTGAGCCCCACCCTCTTCAACGTCTACATGAGCCCCCTCGCGGCCATCGTACGCAAACACAACCTCAGCATAATCTCCTACGCCGACGATACCCAGCTGATCCTCTCCCTGACCAACGACCCCGCCGCCGCCAGAGCCAACCTGCACGAAGGGATGAAAGAGGTAGCCGAGTGGATGACGACCAGCCGCCTGAAACTGAACTCGGACAAGACGGAGGTCCTCATCATGGGCTCCTCACCCTCCGCCTGGGACGACTCCTGGTGGCCTCCCGCCCTGGGCACCGCACCCAAACAGACCATGCACGGAACCTGGGCTTCATCCTGGACTCCTCCCTCTCCATGACCAGGCAAGTCAACAACGTCTCCTCGGCGTGCTTCAACATCCTACGCATGCTACGGAAGATCTTCTGGTGGATCCCCACCGAGACCAGGAAGACCGTCACCCAGGCCCTCGTCACCAGCCGACTGGACTACGGCAACGCCCTCTACGCCGGTACCACCGCCAAGCTCCAGAAGAGACTCCAGCGGATCCAGAACGCCTCAGCCAGACTCATCCTCGACATCCCACGAACCAGCCACATCTCCGGACATCTGAGAGACCTTCACTGGCTCCCCGTCAACAAAAGAATCACCTTCCGCCTCCTCACCCACGCACACAAAGCCCTACACGACCAAGGCCCGAGCTACCTCAACAGCCGAGTCAACTTCTACGCTCCCAAACGCCACCTCCGATCAGCCAACCACGCCCTCGCCGCCGTCCCCCGCATCCGAAGAGCGACTACAGGAGGAAGGTCCTTCTCCTACCTGGCCGCCAAGACCTGGAACTCCCTCCCGACCGACCTGCGCCTGACCCAAGACCACCTCTCCTTCAGGAAAAAGCTGAAGACCTGGCTGTTCGAGCAGTAGCCCCCCCCCCCCCCCCCCCCCCCCACCCAGCGCCCTGAGACCCTACGGGTATGTAGCGCGCTCTATAAGTGTCAATGATTGATTGATTGATTGATTGCTCGGTACCTCTTGACTCGATAAGGCTTTCCATCTCGAATCGGTCGTCGACGCGGGGCATTGGGCCTTTTCAACGCCACGTGGGCCTGCTGTCGATGGAAAGGAGCCTGTTTAAAAGATGCCCACAATGCCACTCCAAGTTCCCTCATACTGACAAGCATCAAGTATGCAACAAGTGCCTTTCTCCAGACCATAAGGAAGAAACCTGCCCAGCCTGCGCCCAATTTCGGCCGAAGAAAACAATACGGAATCGACGGGCCGCTAGGCAAGAGATGCAGCGACAGGCACCGGACCCGGACAACATCTTCGATGATGACCAGGAACTTCAAGAAGCTCCAGATTCGGACCTAGAGATCGTCACCGTCGAGAACTACTCTGACTCCGATGACGAGATCCCACCGGGGCAAATCGTGAGTACACTGCCCCCGACACCGATTAGCCCGTTAACAAAGGCTCCGGTCGAGGCATCGCCAAAAGGCCTTAGCCAAGATCCCAAAAAACATTCGTCCGCCCCGCCATCCGGCTTGGCTTCGAAACCGAAACCTTCAGAGACCCCAGGGCCAAGTACTGCAATCCCAAAGAAGGTTCCAGAGCCTAAAAAGGTCGTCGACCCGAAGGCCGTTGACCCCAAGAAAAACGTACAGCCTAAAGGCGTCGATCCAAAGAACACCGTCGAGCCGAAAAAGGCTGTGCAGCCTAAAAGCGTCGACCCCAAGAAAAACGTCGACCCGAAAAGGGCCATTTAGCCGAAGGGCGCCGACCCGAAACAAGCTGTCGAGCCCAAAAAGAACGCCAAGCCGAAGAGCGCAGACACAAAAAAGGACGTCGACCCACAAAGGCCGGCCATGCCAAAAGTCGTTGAACCAAAGAAGGTCGCCGACGGGAAGGGTGCCGTATCGAAGCCTATATTCCGGCCGGAGAAGTCTATCGACCCGAAGACCAGTGCTCCAAACACACCAGTCGATCCTAAAAAGACCATCGACTCAGGAAAGGACAGTCAACCAAAAAAGCCTGTCGAGCACAATAAACGTGTCGAACCGAAAGACCCTGTCGACCCGAAAACACTCGCTGACCCGAAAAAAGGGCCGAGCCTAAGAAAAGCACTAAGGCACCAAAAGTCGTCGAAGCAGAAGGTGTTGTCGACCCAAAAAAGTCACAACCAAGAACAGTCGAGGAAGAACTCTTCCATCCCGATCCAGAAGACGACCAAGCCAAGATATATATTAATCCAGAGACTGGTAAAGTGACAATCCTGCACAGGAAAAAGAGGCCACTGGCCACTGACTCTCATTCCCCTATTCCACTAAAAAAAAAAGGACTTTGGGACTTCTCCATCTAGACCCTTTATTACATTATATCCCATTATGCCTACTACTCCTTTTCCTACTTACTCTCCTTCTCACTATGGGGACAATGAGGGGAACACAGGGGAGGATCCTCAGCCTGATTATGATTATCCACAGGATCCTGAGCCACAAAATGAACCATGGGAGGAGCCAACTGACCCTTATAACACCTATCCCATCCCTGATGTCTCCTTTTATCCAACTAAGCCTTCACCCACTAGTGACACCATTGTCTTCAACCAATTAATAGACAGGGCAGCACAGTACCACAGTGTAGATATGCATAAAGACCCTGTAGAGGAAGACGTCTTATTTGACACCTTCCCTACTTCGGAACAAAGTGTCAGAACACTTCCTATGCTAAAGGGAGTATTAAAATACGCACCTAACATATTTAAGGATACAGCCAGGGCACGGGTAATCAATTCCAGGATTGAGAAAAAGTATAGAGCATCCCCTACAGACCCTACCTACATCAGAGGGCAATTACCATTAGACTCACTAGGGGTAGCTAATGCACTAAAAAGGGCAAACTTGCAGACAACTGGGGAAGCCCCTCCCCCGTATAAGGAGTCAAAGATACTAGAAGCCTCAGGTAAAAGGGTAGCAGCACAGGACTCCAATTCATGGAGGATTGCCAATACACAAGCTTTGCTAGCTCGTTACGACAGGGCACATTACGACCAGCTTGAAAGCTTAATGCAACACTTACCTGAGCCTTTTAAAGCCCAAGCTGATGACCTCATACAGGAGGGAAAGTTCATCACAAACGCCTCCACCAAATGTGCGCTTGATGCAGCAGACACCTCAGCCAGGTCTATTAACTCTAGTGTTTTACTAAGGCGACATGCATGGCTGCGTATTTCAGGCTTTAAGAATGAGGTGCAGGCCACCATCCTTAATCAGCCAGTCAACCAAGACTTCCTTTTTGGCCCTGCTGTTGACACCATTTTAGATAAAATGAAAAAGGACACAGAAACCGCAAAGTCAATGGGAGCATTGCAGTTTCAGCAACACAGAAGTTCCTTTCGACGCTCCTCATACAGGGCAGCTACACGAGGCAATACTTCCCAAACATCATCATCATACAAAGGCAACACACAAAGTTCCTTTACCAAAAACTCCAACAGAGGAGGTTATCAGGGAAACAATAATAAGGGAAGAGGACATGGAGGCAATAACACCAGAGCCTCCACTACCACAAAACAGTGATTTCATCACGCTACCTCCGGACCACGTAACACCGGTCGGAGGCAGACTCCAACAATTCCTACCTGTCTGGAACGCAATTACCACGGACAGGTGGGTGAGACAAATTATCCAATATCGTTATTGCCTGGAACTCACTTCTACCCCCCCCCCCCCCCCAAACATACCACCCAGACACCGTCCTATTTCCAAAGAACACATCACCCTGCTACAACAAGAGGTGAAATGCATGCTGGAAAAGGGGGCTATAGAGCCAGTCCCTTTCCAACATCAAGGGACAGGAGTATATTCCCTATACTTCCTTATTCCCAAGAGGGACGGTTCCATCAGACCAATATTGGACCACAGACCCCTAAATCAACACATACTGTCAGAGCACTTCCATATGATCACACTCCAGCAAGTGCTCCCACCACTACAGCAAGAAGACTTCCTAGCAACATTGGACCTCAAGGATGCGTATTTTCACATACCCATCCATCCAGGTCACAGAAAATATCTCCGGTTCACAATAGAAGTCCAACACTACCAATTCAAGGTCTTGCCCTAACCACAGCTCCAAGAGTGTTTACAAAATGCTTAGCGACAGTAGCAGCACATCTCAGGAGACATGTGTTCCCATACCTGGACGATTGGCTAATACAAGCAAAATCGTACCAACAATGTGCAGAAAACACGTCCCAAACACTCCAGCTGCTACACAGCCTAGGCGTCTCGATAAACTACCCAAAATCGCATCTGCAACCATCCCACATACAACAATATCTGGGAGCCACTATAGGTACCTCAGTGGCAAAGGCATACCCAAATTCAGCGAGGATAGCCAGCATGCAGATGCTCATTCGCAAATTTCAGCCACAACAATCTCTGCCAGCTTGAGTCTTCATGCAGCTCATAGGCATGATTTCCTCCTGCATATTCATTGTCCCCCATGCCAGACTTCAAATGCGTCCATTGCAGGAATGCCTAGCAAGGCAATGGAACCAGGCTCAAGGACAACTAAAAGACCTAGTGTTGATGGACAATCGCGCTCAACTCTCTACAGTGGTGGAACCCACAAAACCTTTCCAAGGGGCGACTGTTCCAAGAGCCGGTTCCACAACTAGTACTAACAGCGGACACATCACTGATAGGCTGGGGAGCCCACCTCCTTCACTACACAGTACAAGGGCTCTGGACAACCAAGCAAAAGAAACTGCATATCAATCAACTAGAGTTGTTAGAGATATTCCTAGCCCTGAAAGCATTCCAGAAATACTTGTACAGCAAGACTGTGTTGATCTGGACGGACAACATGACCGCAATGTACTATATCCAGAAACAGAACAGGGAGGAACACACTCGCCACAGCTGTCCCACTTGGCACAAAGCATATGGAAGTGGGCTATTCCAAAAGACATCTTTCTCCTAGCAGAACACCTTCCAGGGAAAGACAATCAGATAGCAGACCTACTGAGCAGGCACAGCCAACAACTACACAAATGGGAGATTCACCCCCAAGTTCTCCAGCCATTCTTCAACAAGTGGGGTTACCCAGAAATAGACCTGTTTGCCACAAAAGAAACTCGAAATGCCAGTACTTTGCCGCCAGGTTCCCACATCCATTGTCACAGGGCAATGCGATATGGATGAACTGGTCAGGCAGATTTGCGTACGCTTTTCCCCCAGCACCACTGATTCCGCTAGTGGCACGCAAACTGCGGCAACAGTCACTCACGTTAATCCTAGTTGCTCCCACATGGGCGAGACAACCATGGTACACAACATTCCTGGAGCTTTCAGTAGTTCCTCATCAAAGGCTGTGCCTCTCACCCCATCTTTTAACTCAGAACCATGGAGAAATCAGGCACCCAGATCCCAATCAAATGAACCTAGCGATCTGGCTCCTGAAGTCTTAGAGTTCGGATACCTTAACTTGCCTCCTGATTGCATGAACATTATCAAGGAGGCAAGACAGCCAACTACTAGAGCATGCTATGCATCTAAATGGAAAAGATTTGTTAATTACTGCAACAATAACCAAATCAACCCATTAGATGCTTCCATACAAAACATTATATGTTACCTGCTGCATCTTCAAAGATGCAACCTAGTATACTCTTCAATAAGGCTACATCTAGCTGCTATAGCAGCATACCTTCAAAACAGGCAACACCTTTCACTGTTTAGAGTACCAGCAATCAAGGCTTTTTTAGAGGGCCTTAAAAGGGTGATCCCTCCAAGACACCCTCGTTCCCCAGTCTGGAATTTAAATATAGTACTTACCAGACTTATGGGACCTCCTTTCGAACCTCTACACTCATGCGAACTGCAATTCTTAACATGGAAGGTGGCTTTCTTGATTGTCATTACCTCACTCAGGCGAGTTAGCGAATTACAAGCACTAACAATTGAAGAACCTTTCATGCAAGTACATGCTAACAGGTTAGTTCTTAGAACAAACCCTAAGTTTATGCCAAAAGTCGTATCAAATTTCCATATTAACCAATCAATAGAACTGCCAGTGTCTTTCAAAATCCAGTCAGTAGCTGAAAGAGCCCTACACACACTGGATGTCAAGAGAGCTCTGCTTTACTATGTGGACAGAACGAAATCATTTAGAAAGACAAAGCAACTATTTATTGCTTTTTCACCACAACATAAAGGGAATCCAATATCAAAGTCAGGAATAGCCAGATGGATAGTTAAATACATTCAAATATGCTATCAAAAAGCCAAACGCACTTTAACCATCCCCCCAAGAGCACACTCTACAAGAACAAGCATTAACAATGCAACGGTCTCGCCTTTGTAAAAGTTAGAGCTTTTGTCATTGTTAATGACAAGTTTTTCTGTATATGTTGTTGTAGAAATGCGACTGGTTTTACGCCCTCCTCACAGTCCCTCGTCCCGAAATACATGCCTGCTGCTCATGAAACTAGCAATAAATGACAGCTCCTTACCCATTTCCTCTGCTCGAATGCCGAGTGGGCAGGGGTGAACGCTTGCAGCGGGGGTGGGTGTGGGGGGCGAAACGTGCCTGTTTTCAATGCATGGCGAGAGGGGAAAGTTACACACCACACACCGTCCGACAGACGTTCTTTATGAGCACAGTAAAAAATGCAAACAGCATGTCTGGATATGCACACACGTTAACCCCAGGACACAGTACAAGCATTCGCAAAGGCGTTCTCTCAACGTGGAAAGGGGCGATGGTAGGGAAGTGGGGAAAAAGTCTCCACCTTTTAAAACTTGTGATGGGGCTTGGAATGGCGATGTTGCACATGCCATTCATCTGTGCACGAATAGCGTCTGGCATCAGCATGGAAGTAAAGTGCTGAAAAGAGGCACTTGAAGGGGGTGAGAAGTACGCAAGAACGTTTCTGTACACACAATTGAATAATGAGCAGGCAGACTCAAATAATGCAATTCTGCTTCAATGCGCTGCCCAATGCTCGCGGTAAAATCAATGAGCCAGCTCCCGGTCCACCACCGGTTTGGGGGCATTCATCGCGTCCAGAAGGAAGGCCTGAAGGGGTCATGCACACCTACCCAGCAGTAGGTTGGTGGCTGGGCAAGATGCAGCAGTACCACATTCTACTGAAGGAAAGGTAAGGAACTATTCCTGCCTTCAGAAAATGGTGATTTCAAATTAATGTACCACAACGAGTAGGCGCGCAAGTGCTCCTGTGCGCACTACTCCTTCTTGATAATGCACTTGTTCCAGTGAGAGCAAGTTATTTCAGTAACCCTGCTAGTAGGAGTGCAGGTGTTCCTCTACCTTTGTTTAGATACTACTACTGGTGTGCTTTTCTGTTGCATTACATGCCGCAAGTATTTACTGATGCATATCGTTTTTGCCCTGCATTGACCAGGATAATGAGTACTATCTGAGTAATTACATTGGATGCACAGTATTTATGACTGATATCGTTTTGGTCTGGTCGTAAGTACAATATACTATATTTTTTTATATAATCCTGTGTGGAGACTCTTTGGAGGTGAATTCATTGTGCTGCTGTAGGAGTGTGTTGCACAAACGCTTTACACATTGTCTCTGATAATAAGCCTCCCTGCTCTGCGTCAAGCTACCAGAGGGTGAGCACAGGTTATCTTCAGTGTATAACTGACTTACCCGGACTAGAGTGGTGAGTTGCGCCTGGCATAGGTGCATACCCAAGTCAAGCAGAAACCCCATTTCTAACAGGTAAACATGTTAACTGTTTTTATATAGCTGTATGTATTCTTTTTCATGTAATTATTTTTGTGCAGACATAAAAACAATAAAGCTTCGTGGTGGATATGTGTGTCACAGTTTTTATTGCGGGAATATGTATTTCCGAATAGGGGGGGGACTTTAAGACCACCTCATCTAGACAAGGAATGAGCATAAATCAGGGACGGTGCAAGGAGGTTGTGCACACGGTAAAATCAATTAAACCATAGGTTAATGAGGACCGAACGATTATGCCTTATCTCTCTTGCCTGCCTAAACTATGGATGCAAATGATGATAGATATGGGTTGTCAAAATGATTAACTGCCTTATATTAGCTTGGTGGGCCTCCTGTGAGGTATTTAAAAATGTATTGTATATTCCATAACTCTTATTCGTTCCTCACCCTTCTGCAACTCATTGTCACCTTTCTTCTTTTTTGTTTCTTTTAAAAATGTGTTTCATGAAGAAGCAGCTTGTTGATAAGAGTTGAGATTTCTCTATTAATATGAGCACCGCCTTAATGGGACTTAAGGTGTCACTTGTACTCCTTACACTAATGTTCCGTCCAGGACACTGTCTGTGATATTTATAAATCAATGGGGTGTTTCTGCTCCAGTCACCACCGCCCACCGAGAATGAGACTTTCCGTTCCTTATATAAGAAGCATATTTGACGGACTGTTGAACATTTGAAAGCACAAGTGTTGTGGTTTATGCCACAAACGCAAATCACTGAAACCTGGGGGAAGAGAGAGGAGGCGAAAGGCCAAAGCCTGATTAGGAGAAAAGAACATTCATTGGTGGAGCACTAACCTGTAGGATGGAGAGGGCTGCTGCACAAGAGTGTGAGTTGGTATCAACCACTGAATGTGGCCAGAGAAGCCCAGTAAGAAAGATTGAGAGAACCCTGTAGTTTGTACTTGGTCCTTACATACGACCGATGTGTGTGTAATATGTAAACACTATGTGCTGTATGGAGGGCGGGGGGATGGGTTCCTAATTGGAATTTACAAAATTACATCTAACAGTTAGACCAATGGGTGACACAATTCAATATGGAAAACAAATAAGAAATATATTTAAAAATATAGTGCAATTTATTTAGGTACCTCCCTATTATGGGTTACACTCTAAATTAAAAACATCTGTTTAAAAAACAATACATTGCATTATAAAAAACCATAAAGCAGTCAAAAACAAAAGAGACAGTGCAGATTCAGGAATACAGTGCTCCAGTAACGCCTTTAACACCATAAATGCAGAGGAGCACACATTGTACTTGACCTGTCTTCATGCAACACCATCACACTTGCAACACACGTCTTGCTTGCTTTCCTGATGAGCAGCTTCATCAGTAATGCATAATAAACATAAGTTCAAAAAGATATACTCTACCACATTCAAAGGCCCTGTGCAAAACAACACATAAAAACACAGGAAATAGCACACATAGGCACCAATCAATAATCCATGCTATGGACTGGTGGAATAAGCAGGTACAAGAATAGACCGTGTTATGTACTTGTCCCTTATATCGGCAAAAGTGTTCTGCCAGGATACAATTATCCTGCAGTCCCTCCATACACAACATGCGACAGCATATGCCCCAAAACCTTGCCTACTTGGAACCGGTCTCTGACAATGTTGCATGTGTTCGGTGTTGGCCTGCACTTCGATAAGCATGGAAAGGTCAGGTGTGAGAGCGCCACTTGTGACAGGCGGGGAAGTCTGAGATTGCTAGAGGGGAGCTATACTCTAAATAAAATGCACAATAATGGAACAAAATAAGCGTGCTACTTCTGTTCCACATACAACCGGCAAAGCAGGGTTTAGCTACACATTCTATCACTTGGAGCTCTGAAGTTACAAGGGCATACACAGAACTACAAGTACCATACTGCACCGGGTAAGAGACGAGATAAACTACTCAGGCATGGTTATCTTGGGATCTCTGTATTGATCTTGGTGCTCATCAGCTAGTCTGGCAGCTGACCTCCCGCCCGCGCGCACCAGGAGCTTTACCTTTCAGGTGGCTCCTTGTTTGACGTCACCGCCCATGCCAAATGTCCGGGACGCTCACGAGCCGGTACTGTTGCTTCTTTCCGAGGCCGACGCAATCCCTTTCTCCAGGCACCCCCGGCCTCCTCCAGATAGCTTGTCACCCGTCTGACATCGGTCACTTCTGCTCGGTCTCCCGTCCCTTCCAAATAACCGGCGAAAGAAACAAGCTGTACTTATTTGGCTTTGAGAAGCACGGAAGTCGCCTGTTACCTTCAGCTGAGACTTAGAAACGTTTCCGCTCTTGTTGACGTCCAACTCAGTGAACGTGTGCCAGATGGGCTTCAGAAGCTCCGCTTTTAGGGCCATGTCTAGGGCGGAGGGCTCGGTCCCGATGCGGGTATTTTCTGTCTCACACACTGCAGCTCTACTGCCGAAATTCCCCAGGAGTGAGCAGCTGAGGGCTTCTCTGCACACACTGCGCTCTCTGTCTGATGGGTGAGCCGTTCACCACACCACGTGATCCAACTTCCTTTCCAAACCAATCAGAAGAGCGGTCTGATCATAACGTGACTGGTTTTACGCCTTGATGGTAGTAACTCTTGTGCACGACCTTATTTTGAAATGTTATGATGCAACTAGTTTACGTGCTTACCTCTAAGACGCAAAATCAATCCCGGCAACAAAAAACGCCCAGAAAGGCATGACGACAAAAAGTGCGGGACTTAAAAAAAGACCAAGAAACGCCCACGAATCGCGTTGTGACGAGACAAAGAGTGATTGACGACCATCTCTTCCAATGGCTAGCATCCATTTATGTAGCTAGCCAATGGAAGAGAGAGGCGGGACAAAGCCCCATACTGTAGATCAAAAGATTTCGCCTGCGCGTGCACCGCTGCGCAGTGCTACGGCCAGGCAAAACCTAAAAATAGGGGCATCCATGGCTTTCCTAGGGAATATTCCTCTTGAAGACATATGTAGGGCAGCCACATGGACTACCATACACACACTTTCACAAAACACTACTGTGTAGACGTGCAAGCGACCACAGCTTTTTGTGTGGCCTAGAGCGTGCGGTTACGTGTTCAGTTACGAGCACAGGCGCCATCTGGCTTTCCTGTCTCGTCATGGCTCATTAAGTGCATCACTCCCGGGCACCCTTACAGCCCGCGATCACTTTCACGGCCGTGTTGCCAATGCTTGTTTTCTTAATGCTAACAAGCATTGAGAAAACTAAAAGGTCTAAGCTTGTTTTAGGCATATGACCGTTCTTGCGTTATATCTGTGGGTGCAGTAATAGAAAACTCAAAGGTAAACAAATAGTGGTTATATTGCATAATTTCTGAGGTGCACACTTTTAAGTTAAGGTTTTTAAGTTGCGCATTTAATTATACAGACCACACGTCTTGGAAAACATTCTTAGTTACTCTTCTTTCTGCAGGCCTCTTTTAGGAACCAACTCCTCACATCTTTTCATACCACTTAAGCACCGCCTAAGTCGCTTTACCACTAGGTCCTTCCCGATAGTGGTCCTTCTTGTCTATTTATCATCACCCTCACCTTCTTTTCTTCCCAGAGAGGTCACAAAGGCCTGGCCCCCATCGCCTGTTTCCTGGTCTCTCACCTTTTGTCCGTTGCTTCTCTCACCTGCACTCGGGCAATGTATGGGTGTATCGGGAGTGCGCATTAGGGGCCGCAGCTCATCGACCGCTATCAACGCCCCTCCGACTAACCACGGAATGCCCGCTCGCTAGTTGCCACACAATGCATCGGCAACACAACTATGACCTCATCACCCACATGCACCTGTAACATTCCTAGCGACATCACCACCCTGGCGTCGCAGGCTCACACTGAAACGTTTGAACTGTGCTCACCTCACCTTCCTTCCAGGTTCGAAGGAAAGCTCTGACCTGCTTCTTCAGTCTGGTGAAATGAGCTCTGTACATGTCCAAGATCAACAACAACAGTTTAAGCAGATAGTGTGGAGTATGATATGCAGTGATATGCAGTCGAAGCCACATCTTCCATAAGAGCCAGTTGCCTAACTTGCTTGAACACAAGTGCTGCTGAAAGTGGGTGGTGTAGTCAGAAGTTACTGGGCGGTATCAGTGGGGGGTGGGGGTGCCAGGACTTTGAGGTCGGTTATACTCAGGATGGATAACCAATTTGCTTTTGACTTTACTGGCTGCGAGTAAGTAGGGTTGGGACCGTTCGCTCAGAAAAACAAGCATTTGCAATGCAATAGGTCTTGCATTTACGCCAGTTTGAGCTATTGACAATGCAAATAACAATGTCTTTTTTTTTTTGTTTTTGTTTTTAAAACATAAATTAAAGGCATTGTCCTTTTCAATGCCAAAAGCTTAAACTTGCGTAAATGCGAGACCTATTGCATTGCAAATGCTTGTTTCTTTTTATGCATGGACATCTGTATATATATCCGTTCGCTTCACATTCCATTCTCACTCGCTGTGCGGGAAAACAATCTAACAATGGAGTCGATGAGCATGCACATTATTGCCAAGAGAAGTCGTCTCAGTGCCTTGTGACTCTAAAGACTTCTTCGAAGAAAAACAACTTGCACACATCCAGGTCCAACACAAGATGACAGGAATATGCACAGTATATGAATCCACAGCTCTAGGTGTGACAAACATATTCTCACAGGACAAGTTACCTTTTCCTTCTACTGTATACTCTTAACTGCAGATTTTTCACTGACCTACCCTTTACTTGTCCGTACAGTGGACTTCTGATAGGTCAAAAAGTCCCATTAGAGTTCCATTACAATGCCCATCAACTGATTTGTCTGGTCCTTTATGTCTGGGGGTTCTGATTTTGCCTTTGTAAACTGATATAAGCATGAATGAGTGGCTCCTATATATAAGCCTGCACTGTAACTTTTCGTGGCTGGACGAGGCCACTGTAGAGTCTGATGGTACCATCTACAGTTGTATGGGAACGTTGGCACGGAAAGCTCCTGGATTCAGTCTGGCTCTTGGGAGAGTTTGAAAAGTGAGGAATCTATGGTTTTGCAGCGTGAATCTTTCTGGATTCACTACGCTGTGCATTATTCCGCGGTCTAGTGGTTGGGTCCGGAATCGTAATCTTTTCTTTGTGTTTTGTTTCTTTTTTTTTTCGAAGCCCAGGTGGGCGTCGACGTCCCACCTTTTGGTGTCCTTCCATGATGTCTGCACGCTTCCTGAGGAAGCTCTCATCCTTGGGCGCCATCTTCAGATTTGTTTTTCCGCCGTTGGGTCTGGATCGTTCCTCCCGAGAGGCTCCAGAGTTTTGGACGGGGAAAAACACAGAAGAGTCGAATTTTGCAGGAAAAGACGACGAGGAAGAACATATAGAAGCCGGGACGACGAAAAAGGAGTACTTAGACGTCCAACGGAGAAAGCGCATACAGGGGGCCCCCTGAGCGCGAGAAAAGGACAACTTTTCTTTCAAATTCTGCCGTAACTGCCACCACAAGTACGCACAGAAGGACCAGCACCCGGTTTGCAACCTCTGCTTACCGGTCGACCACGAGAGCAAGGACTGCAACGCTTGCTCTGCCTTCACACCGAAGACTCTCCGCGTCAGAGAGCAACAGAGAAGGGCCAACTACACCATGCAGGGGAAGGGCCAACCACTCTCCCTTCGAGACCTGGGACTCTCGACCGACGAAGAAGACAACGTCGCCGGAGAAGATGACGGCTACACGGTCGTTGAGACCGATAAGAAAACTTCTGAAGAGGTAGGAGAGTAGTCGACCCCAAAAAGCCCCGACAGTCCATCGAACGTCTGAATCAGACTCTCGAAAACTGAGTCAAAGTTCTCAAAGGGAGCACTGGCGCCGAAAACCTTGTTGGCCGCAACTGCATCCAAGGACAGAGATCCCAGCAGATCCTTCGAGAAGGACTCCCAGGCGGCGAAGACCGGCGAAAAGCCAAGGTCGTCGAAGCAAGTCTCCGAAAAGGAACATTCGACTTCGAAAGAGAAGGTCTCAAAGGCTGCCTCGCCGTCGACAAAGGAAACGAGGCCCGTTTCGACGTCGAAATACACGACAAAGAGCCCAGCAGAACAGTCAGACGCTGACCAGGCCGCCAAACTGGAAACGAAGAAAAGACGGCTCGAGGCCGAAATGGATAGCATCCTACAAAGAAAGCAGTTTGACGAACGACTCAAACAGTTCACGATTCCGTCGAAAGCCCCGACGGTTATCGTCTAAGTAGAAGAAGAGAAGGAGGATTTTGAGGCCGAAGAGCCGCAGAAAAGCCTCGAAACTCTAGAACATCAGGAGGATGAAGACTTCTACTATGATGAGGAGGGTGACGACGACCACAGGACGATCCTCGGTTAGGCATCCTCGGGGACGCAGGACCTGGATTGGCAGGACTTCGACACCGAAAGTCCTGAAGAGGGCGTAGACACTTGCCCTTCGAGGCCTTCGCCGCCAGACGACATTGGGGCGTACAATATGGAGATCAAGAACGCGGCAACAGCGTTTGGAGTCAAGCTTGACGAAGAGAAACAAAAGTCTGACTTCCTATTGGAGACCTTACTCCCCACGCAGACCAGGAGCCAGTATCTCCCAATGCTTGAAAGTGTCATGGCTCAGGGGAAGGAGGCGTTCAAGGAACCGGCGACATGCAGGTCCGTTACGCCGAGGACAGAGAAGAAATACAAACACTCCATGAAAGATCCCCCGTACATAAGAGAGACAGTCCTGACGGACTCCATCATCACGGCGACCGCAAGGAAGAGGGCAAATGTACAGACAACATCAGGGCCACCGCCAGACAAGGAAAGCAGGAGGATGGACCTGACTGGGAGAAAAATAGAAAGGAATGCAGCAATGCATTGGCGCTTGGCGAACTCAAACGCCCTACTAAATAGGCACCAGTACCAAATCCTGGACCAAATTGGGCAGCTGATGAAGCACCTCCCACAGGAGTACCAACATAGAGCCTCACACCTCGTGGAGGAGGGGAAGAATGTGGCGAACGCTTGCCTCAAAACAGCCTTGGATGGAGAAGACCCATCCAGCAGGCTGATTATGTTGGGAATCACTGAAAGAAGGCAAGCCTGGCTCAGGATCTCAGGTTTCAAACAAGAGGTTCAACACAACATTCTTAGCACCCCATTCAATGGGGAGACACTGTTCGGAGCGCCGGTGGCTGACAAACTCACCCAGCTCAAAAAGGAAAACGACACTGCAAGGTCTATGGGGGCCCTGCAATTCAGAGGAATGAAGAGGGGTACCAGGTCACGGAGACCGAACGGAAGAGGGGGAAACCAGTCAGGAACGTCGCACCAGACCTTCCAGCAGTCAAACCAGGGAGATAACCAGGCACAGCAGGGACACCAAAAACAAACCTGGCACAACCAGCAAAGGGGCCACTCCTTTCGCGAGAGAGGAAACTGACGTGGCCAGAACAAGAGAGGAGGCCATCAAGCCACCTCTAAGTGACGCCGTCACACAGTATGTGCCCATCCGCACATGGCCTCCCAGGGTGGAGCACAAGAGGACCAACAAAGGGTTACACGGACTAAATACCATGGAACATGTAACACCAGTAGGGGGCAGGTTACGTCACTTCTGCAGAGAGTGGAAGAAGATAACATCAGACAAGTGGATTCTGAACATCATACAGTTCGGATACTGTATAGAACTGGAAAGGACACCACCAAACAAAAAAACAAAAAAGAGAGCGCAGTCAGGAAAAGATCTGGAACTGCTTCAAAGGGAAGCGGAGGAACTGCTCCAAAAGAAGGCCATCAAACCAGTACCATACCAAGAAAGGAACAAGGGAGTGTACTCCACCTACTTCCTGGCACCAAAAGTGGACGAAACAGTAAGACCCATCCTCGACCTCAGGTTCATGAACAAATACATAAAAACACAAAAGTTCAAAATGATGTCTCTGCAGGAGGTCGTTCCCCAGATAGGGGACGGAGATTTCATGGCCATCATAGACCTCAAAGACTCCTACCTGCACATCCAGATGAACAGGCGGCACAAACATCTGCTCAGGTTTACCATCAACAAACATCACTACCAGTTCGCAGCCCTAGCGTTCGGACTAAAATCCGCACCAAGGGTCTTCATCAAGTGCCTCGCAGCAGTGGCAGCGCACCTGAGAAGGGAAGGGATCCATGTATACCCTCACCTGGACGACTGGCTAATAAAGGCAAATTCACACAGAACATGCAAGGAACATGCCCGGCGCGTGACAAAGACTTTGATGGGCCTGGGTTTCTCCATTCACTGGGGGAAATCCTCTATGGAACCAGAGCAAGTAAAAGTCTTCCTAGGGGCTCAGATCAACACCATACAGAGCAAGGTGTTCCCCAGCGACAAGAGGACACAGGCGTTACTGAAGGAGACGCGCCTCTACCAGAAGGGGTGAGCTCTGACAGTGAGGACAGCGAGCAAGGTCTTGGGCATGATGGCCTCATGCGTACATCTAGTACCAAATGTACGCCTCCACATGAGACCATTCCAAGAATGGCTGCAAGAGCGATGGTCACAAGCTACAGGGAGTTGGAAAGATCTAGTGGTTGTAACACACGCAGTGCAGGAGGAGATGTCATGGTGGAACATGGAGAACATAACAAAGGGAAAGCCTCTAACACCACCGACCCCAACGGTGACAATCACCACAGACGCATCCCAGAAGGGATGGGGAGCGCACATGAGCAAGCTCAGGGTGAGGGGTCTGTGGACTCCAGCGGATGCGGTCAAGCACATCAACTACCTAGAACTGGAGACCGTGTTCCTTGCCCTGAAAGCCTTCCAGACAAAATTGGACAGCCAGAGAGTGTTGTTCCAGACGGACAACACAACAACGATGTTCTACATCAACAAGCAGGGAGGAACTCAATCTCCGCCGCTATCGAACCTAGGAGATATGGAGATGGGCCATCCCACTAAAGATAGACCTGCTAGCCATACACCTACCAGGGAAAGACAATGTGGAGGCAGACTGGCACAGCAGACAGACATCGGCGTCCCACGAGTGGGAGCTCAATGCACAGGAAACGCTAAGGCTATTCAGAAGGTGGGGAACACCGACTATAGACCTGTTTGCAACACACCAGAATGTAAAATGCCAAAGCTTCGCCTCCAGGCAACCAGGGGAAAGTTCCCTGAGGAATGCCCTATGGATACGCTGGTCGAGGACATTTGCTTACGCTTTTCCCCCAATACCCCTGATACACAGGGTGCTCAACAAGTGCAGGACCAGCAACATGACTCTGATCCTGGTGGCACCACAATGGGCCAGGCAGACATGGTACTCACAGATAATGGAAATGGCACAAGGTGCACCCCACAAGTTCGGGAGAAGAAAAGACCTACTATCCATGCAAAACGGAGAGGTACTACACCCAGAACCAGAGAGCCTCAGCCTAGCAGCATGGTTCCTGAAGACATAGAGTTTGCGCACCTGAGGTTACCGGAGAGCACCCTGCGGGTACTGCGAGCGGCAAGGAGGCCTAGCACACAAAGGTGCTATTTGGCGAAATGGAGAAGGTTCACACAATGGTGCAGCAAGAAGAAGCTACACAGAAAGATGAGAAGGGAGTCAACAGTGCTAAGGTACCTCACGCACCTGCTGAAGGCAAAGCTAAGCTCATCCTCGCTGAGAGTACACCTGGCAGCAATTGTGGCCTACACAAGAGGAGAGACTGGAAAGAGTTTCTTTACGTCACAGGTAGTAAAGAGATTCATGGAAGGGGCAAAAAGGATTGCGCCTCCTAAGAGGAAGCCGCCACCAGCATGGAACCTTCATCTAGTCCTGACAGAGCTCATGAAGGCGTCTTTTGAACCAATTCATAAGGCTTCCCTGCAAATGATAACAATGAAAACAGCCTTTTTGGTGGCTATCACCTCCCTGCGAATGGTGAGTGAACTACAGGCGCGAACGCTACAAGAGCCTTACATCCAAATTCACAATGATAGGTAAGTGATGAGAATGGACCCACACTTCATGCCAAAGGTGGTGTCGAGGTTTCACATCAACCAAACAGTTCAAATACCAAGTTTCTTTAAAAAACCAACCACAAGCGCAGAGAGGGCACTCCACAGCAGCAATGCACTACATAGAAAGAACAAAGGAACACAGGAAGACAAAGCAGTTCTTTGTGTCCTTCGCAAGCAGTTTTCTGGATAGACCAGTAACAAAGGGGACCATGGCACGATGGATCACACAAACTATTCAATTCTGCCACAAACAAGCAGACCAAGAGCTAGCGGAGGGGGCGCGTGCCCACTCAACTAGGAAAAAGGGAGCTACGATAGCCTTCCTGGCAAACACACCCATTCAGGACATTTGCCTGGCGGCAACATGGGCTTCAGTGCACATGTTCACTAAGCACTACTGTGTTGATATACAAATAAACAAGGAAGCACAAGTAGGACAAAAAGTGCTTCAACATATATTCAACAGCCAACGCTCATCTTCCACCCAGCCGCCACAAAAGTAACAAACCGCTACAAAGTCTATGAACAGCATAGTGAATCCAGAAAGATTCACGCTGCAAAACTAATAGTTTCTTACCTGTCGGTGTAGTTTTGCAGCTTGAAGATCTTTCTGGATTCACTAGCGAACCCACCCACCTCCGCCAGAAAGATGAAGCTGGAGAATCAGATGGTAAAAGACAAGGTCAATACTGAAATGGATACCTTGAATGACAAGCGGATTAATTAACTTACTTGAACATTGCCAAGGATTCGCAAAACACAAAACGATAAATAAAGAATCCGAAGATGGTGCCCAAGGGTGGGAGCTTCCGCAGGAAGCATGCCAACGTCATGGAAGGACACCAAAAGGTGGGACGTTGACGCCCACCTGGGCTAAGGAAAAAAAAAAGAAAAGACTACGATTCCGGACCCAACCACTAGACCGCAGAATAATGCAGAGCATAGTGAATCCAGAAAGATCTTCAAGCTGCAAAACTACGACAGGTAAGAAACTATTCGTTAGTAGAGCGTTCACCTAAAAGTTTAACAAAGGGATGTAACTTGTTCTCTTCTCTCCTTGTAGTTTATTGTGGAGTGCCATGGGAATACACTTCTGCCACAGTTCCTGGGCATGTACCGGCTTACGGTGGACAGCGTGGAGACATACATGGTGGTCACGAGGAACGTCTTTAGCCACAGACTTGCTGTGCACCGAAAGTATGATTTAAAGGTGAGATGCTCACACTGGCCTCACTCAATCATTTCACTTATACTGTATCCATAGGCACATTTGCATGTTGTTTGTTGTTCGTCCAGGAGCATTTAGCATATGCACTCTTTTGTGATTGATTTCCAGTGATGGAGAAAGAGTATATTGCTGAGAAACACATACATAATGCTGCCAGAGTACAGTAGAAAACTCTGTCTTTATGATGATGCCATGAAGTGTAAAGAAGTGATTATAGTTATAAAGCTTTTCTTGTGCACACGTACCATTATTTCATGGTTATCATTTCCTTTAGATTGGCATCCTTGTCAGATTAATATTCGATATGTGGGAATCATCAGTTTGATGTAATGCAGTTCCACTGGCACAGTGAGCACGAGGCCCACGCCTGGGCATACATGTTGTACCGAAGTGTGCAACAAAAGTAAAGGGTGGATTTATTGACTAAAACTTAGCCACTGGTAAATAGTTAGTCCTGGGTCCCTTGCTTACTGTGCCACTAGAGCAAAGCTACACTCGACTGAAGAGCCCACTTTTAGGCAAAACCAATTTGGGTTGCTTGTGTTCTGGTTCAGAGAAGACCTGGCCTAGTAGTTCAAGGAGATGTTAAGACTGATTTTAATGCGGCTGGTCCTAGATTGAGGTGTACAAGTATACAAGTAGAAATGGACTGTGATGCATCCCGAGTAATTACCAGTTGCTGATATTAATTCAAGCATTACATCCATCACGTTTTTGTATATTTTGACAGAAGTGGGCCATGCATTCTTCTTAAAAGAATGAGCTCTGCAAATTCTGTGAACAGCTCAGTGATTCCAGGCCATGACGAGCTCTTCAGAGTGCTACTAAGGATGATGTTTACCTAGATCTCGCCCTCACCACTCTTGTTTTATGAGGAGGAGCTGTATGAACAGTGACATCAGCCCTCTGGGCCCTTCAATGACTCATAAATTTGGAGAAAGAGGAAATTCCACTTGCAAATGGAGGTGTGCACATTTATGCTTAGACCCACACGGTCTTTATTCAATTATTCATTCTCAATAGAAAATCCATCAAAATGTATCTTAATTTCAAACTTGAATTTATTTGTTTCATTATTTTCAGTTTTTCAAAACTGCAATTTATTATCTGTGACGGCTTTAGCTTATACATTCAGCATTTACCCAATGCATTTCGGGTCCTATTAGACCCTTCCTCGGGGGTCTGTGTAGAAAAACAAGGAAAATAAAGAGCCACTCAGCTACTATTCACACATCTATCGTAACGGATACACTGTTAACATCACAGTACTACTTTCTAATAATACAGTGTATTTTAACAAACTCGATATCCCAATATGCGACAAATACTCTCTCATATTCCTTCATGGCATTGTGACTGGTACATAACTTTTCAATGGTAAACTCAAATTAAAACGTATTGTCAAGCCTCGAATTGTGCTCGGTTGTTATTCGACATACCCTGGCTTCATAAAGCAAACAAAACTCATTGTGATACAAACTGTTCAAGCACACTTGACTTCGTGTGTACATGTCCCTTAACGCGCAATAGGTCAACTCTGTATACATTTCATAATTCACAAAATTCGCCAGACAACCTAATCAAACGTTTGCTGTGAAAACTTACTGCAGAATGTAATGCCTTTCGCCCCTCAATCCATCCGCCACTCAGAATGTCGATGACAAACTGGGACTACCTATCTTTAGTTTAAAACCATTTGATTGGCTAAAGACGCGATCATGTGACCGGTGTTCTTCACAACTCTAAAAATAATACGTTCTTATTAGCGCATAACACTGTGATCACGAAAAATCCTTAATGATCAATTATGCACAATGTTCGATGATCTACAATTGTTTACAAACAAATATTGAAAAATATTGAAAAAATGTATATACGGGGAAAATCTCTGTGCGTGATCTCATTAGGTAGCTCAAATCAAAACATGAAAATGTCATTGATAATACCTAAATATAAATTGTAAACCTGTAAAGAATACAAAACATTGTATACAAGAGAATTCAACAAATCGTCGGCCATTTTGGAGTGGGACTCAAACTCGAATGTTCCAAAGTTAGCAAGAGTTCAATAAGTGCTTTCCTGAATAATGTTTATAAAAAGCAGGATAATTCTATCCTGTCATTTAATCCTAGCGGTTGTAGGCTACCCATTCGGTGAATCCAGAAGTACTCGGACCTCAACCTCTGTTTATGTGTGTCTGTTTGCGGTTTTATCACCTCTAGTATGGTAAAACGGACTTGAGCTATATTGTGACCTGCTTCAGCCCAATGTTTTGCTACTGTGGATTTTGAGTTCTTCTGTCGAATATTACTTTTATGTTCGGTGATTCTTATCTTGATCTTGCGTTCGGTTTGTCCAATGTATAGCTTACCACATGGGCATTTTATGCCGTAAATCACACCTTTCGTGTCACAGGTAACAATGAAATCTTTTTACCAGTCATCGGATGTGTAAAGATTCTGCGAACCATAACGTTATTGCAATGCATGCAATTTTCACATCTTTGCATGCCTTTGAAAGTTGTTTCGTCTTTCTCAGTTGCTTTTCTTTTGAGTAATTCTTTTAAATTCTTAGACCGATTGTATGCAAAGGTTATTTGATTTTCAAAAAGTGGTGACCTGTTCTCAGGACACCCCCGCGCCGCACTGCCACCAGCTGTGTGTGTGCCCCTCGCTGCTGCTAGCAGCCTCGTTGTGACGTCCGCCTGCCTCCCTAGCTGCCTGCCCCACTGTCTCTCCCCAGCTGTACCGCCGTATTTTTGTTTCCAGCTGTTGTATTTTGTGCCTATTCGTTAATAAGTTGTGGTATTGAGTGTTTTCCCTTGTGCCTGCCCGCCCAGCTGTTCCGCCGTATTTTCGTTTCCAGGTGTTGTATTTTGTGCCTATTTTCGTTAATAAGTTGTTGTATTGAGTGTTTTCCCTTGTGCCTGCCCGCCCAGCTGTTCCGCCGTATTTTCGTTTCCAGGTGTTGTATTTTGTGCCTATTTTTGTTAATAAGTTGTTGTATTGAGTGTTTTCCCTTGTCCCTGCCCTTGTCTGCCCGCCCAGATGTTCTGCCCTATTTTCGTTTCCAGGTGTTGTATTTTGTGCCTATTTTCGTTAATAAGTTATGTATTGAGTGTTTTCCCCTGTGCCTGCCCGCCCCCCGCCGCCGTTCACGCGGCCACGCCCCTTTTTGCTCCGTGTCCTCCCCGCTTCCGCCTCCCAGCTGCTCTTTCCTCCCACTTGTCCTTATATGGCGACCGCGCAGCGCAGGTGAGTGTGACCTGTTCTCAGGACACCCCCGCGCCGCACGGCCACCAGCTGTGTGTGTGCCCCCTCGCTGCTGCTCGCAGCCTCGTTTTGACGTCTGCCTGCCTCCCTAGCTGCCTGCCCCACTGTCTCTCCCCAGCTGTCCCGCCGTATTTTCGTTTCCAGCTGTTGTATTTTGGGCCTATTTTCGTTAATAAGTTGTTGTATTGAGTGTTTTCCCTTGTGCCTGCCCGCCCAGCTGTTCCGCTGTATTTTCGTTTCCAGCTGTTGTATTTTGTGCCTATTTTCGTTAATAAGTTGTTGTATTGAGTGTTTTCCCTTGTGCCTGCCCGCCCAGCTGATCCGCCGTATTTTCGTTCCAGGTGTTGTATTTTGCGCCTATTTTCCTTAATAAGTTGTTGTATTGAGTGTTTTCCCTTGTGCCTGCCCGCCCAGCTGTTCCGCCGTATTTTCGTTTCCAGGTGTTGTATTTTGTGCCTATTTTCGTTAAGAAGTTGTTGTATTGAGTGTTTTCCCCTGTGCCTGCCCGCCCCGCTCCCTGTTCCCCGCCGCCGTTCACGCGGCCACGCCCCTTTTTGCTCCGTGTCCTCCCCGCTCCCGCCTCCTAGCTGCTCCTCCCTCCCACTTGTCCTTATATGGCGACCGCGCGGCGCAGGTGAGTGTGACCTGTTCTCAGGACACCCCCGCGCCGCACGGCCACCAGCTGTGTGTGCGCGCGCCCCTCGCTGCTGCTCGCAGCCTCGTTGTGACGTCTGCCTGCATCCCTAGCTGCCTGCCCCACTGTCTCTCCCCAGCTGTCCCGCCGTATTTTTGTTTCCAGCTGTTGTATTTTGTGCCTATTCGTTAATAAGTTATGGTATTGAGTGTTTTCCCTTGTGCCTGCCCGCCCAGCTGTTCCGCCGTATTTTCTTTTCCAGGTGTTGTATTTTGTGCCTATTTTCGTTAATAAGTTGTTGTATTGAGTGTTTTCCCTTGTGCCTGCCCTTGTGCCTGCCCGCCCAGCTGTAAATTGTTGTGTCTTGTAAAGCGCACTGCTACCCGGAGGCCTCGTAGCGCTATAGACCGCTGGGGAACCCGTCCTGGCTTTCCCTGTGAGATAGTCCCTCCTGGGGGTCTCCAAGGTGAAACCAGGCATCCCCGGCGTTTGTGTGGGGCCGTTGTGGAGATGAGGCAAGCTAATGCCCAGAGTTGCCGAGTGTGATCCCTGGTCGGAGTAGGCACCGATGCGAGAATTATCAGTCCACTGATCCTGGTCCAAGACCCTGCCGCGTCGGGAATCGAACCCTGGTTCCGCCGTATTTTCGTTTCCAGGTGTTGTATTTTGTTCCTATTTTCGTTAATAAATTGTTGTATTGAGTGTTTTCCCTTGTGCCTGCCCGCCCCGCTCCCTGCCGCCGTTCACGCGGCCACGCCCCTTTTTGCTCCGTGTCCTCCCCGCTCCCGCCTGCTCCTCCCTCCCACTTAGCCTTAAATGGCGACCGCACGAACGCGCAGCAGTCACGCGCAGCAGTCACGCGCAGCGGGCGTGCCGATTGTGCGCCGAAGGCGCGCCAAAGGCAAGCCCGTCTGCGCCCGTCCGCACCTGGACCGCGCCCAGCGCCAGGACCCCTGGCCCCCACCGATGCAAGACTACCCGACGGACCTTCGACCCTGCCACCCTCAACGCACTCAATCCCGGCCGGAACCCTGCCTGCTACCAAGCCATCCCGAGAAGCACCCACGGACCCTTCGCCTGCCAAACCTGCCGATTCACCTGCCTGCGGACCTGCACCACCCCCGCCAAGTCGAGCACCAGCAGCAACCACCTGAAGTGCATCCTGCTGAACACCCGCTCCGTCCACAGGCCCGCCGTGGAACTCTGGGACCTGCTCGACGCGACAGCACCGGACGTCGCCTTCTTCACCGAAACCTGGATGAACGCCTCCTCAGCGCCCGACATCGCCATAGCCATCCCGGACGGATACAAGATCACCCGGAAGGACCGTGTCAACCAGACGGGAGGAGGCATCGTACATAAGAACACCATCCGCATCTCGACCAACTCCGACGAAACCTTCGCCGCTCCGAACACCTGCACTTCCAGATACACACTGACCCCAAGACCACCCTCCGAGGCACCCTCATCTACAGACCCCCAGGACCACGCACACAATTCAGCGAAGACATAGCAGACTTCATCAGCCCGCACGCCCTGCCCTCCGCCGACTACATCCTCCTAGGGGACCTCAACTTCCACCTGGAGAACAACAACAACAGAAACACCGCCGCCCTGCTGGACAACCTCGCCAACCTCGGACTCAAGCAACTGGTGAACACCCCCACCCACTACGCCGGCCACACCATTGACCCCGTCTTCTCATCCAGCAAGCACATCTCCTTCAGCCACGCCACCGGACTCCACTGGACCGATCACAGCTGCGTCCACTTCAGCTTCAGAAAAACTACGACCCACCACCACCCGCAACAGGTTCCCCGCCGGAGCTGGAGCAAGATCACCGCCAAGCAGCTCACCACCTCCCTCAGCCAGAACACTCCCTCCAACACAACGGACCCTAACAAAGCAGCCAACAACCTCACCAAGTGGCTGACCGCCTGCGCCGACGACCTCGCACCACTGAAGTACCCTCCCAGCAGACCCGGCAGCAAGAAAACCCCCTGGTTCACCGACGAACTCAAGGAATCCAAGAAGTACTGCCGCACCCTTGAGAAAGCCTGGCGGCTCGACCAGACCATGGACAACAGGACCGTCCTCAAGCACGCCACCCGAAAACACCATCAGCTGATCCGCGCCACCAAGAAGTCTGCACTCAAAGAACGACTGGACAACAACGCCCACGACAGCAAGGAACTCTTCAGCATCGTCAAAGAGTTCTCCAACCCCAGCGCCGGAAACAACATCATCACTCCCTCGCAAGACCTCTGCAACTCTCTCGCCTCGTTCTTCCACCGCAAGATCGCCGACATACAACAGCTTCGACGCACAGACCACGCACCCTACCACCAAACCAATGCCCGCCACCACCACCCTCTGCAACTGGACCCCGATCAGCACCGAAGACACCACCCGCACGATGAACTCCATCCACTCCGGATCACCAACCGACCCCTGCCCACACCACGTCTTCAACAAAGCCGACGCCGAGGAGGAGCCAAGCCAGCAACCGAAATGGGCGCATAGCCGCTCGGCTCCGTGAGCCCTTTCTCCCTGCATGCCCATCCTGTTGTTCGTTCTGAACTACAAAGGTGTAGTTGGATAAAAGAAGGGGAGCGTTCACTTACCACCTGCTCCTGAGATTCTTGCGTGATGTGAAGCCGGAGAATTCCCCTTCCATTGCTCAGCGGCCCGTGCAGTGACGAAGCCGGGGGGTCGATTGCAACTGGCGGCCGGCGGCCGGCGGCGACTGCAACTACAGCGGCCGCCTCTGGTGGTGTGGAGTCGGCCGGAGGGTGCCGTTGTCTCGGAGTGCCGCTGAAGGCAGCATCAGCCAGGTCCCTTGTCGAAGAGCCTTGGGGGCCGAGAGACTTACTGGAGTTGAGGGGGGTGCGTGACTCTTGGCCCCCCTCATCGGACTCCGTGCCCGGACGTATCCAAGGATCGCCCCCGAGACAGGCGGGCAGCCCCCAGGGACTGGCAGGGTCATTTGTTTAGCCTTTTGGTGGCTCTCCCTGGGGAACCCGCCTCATAACTTTGTGTTCCGGGCGTACACTTAGCAGCGCCCTGTGCTGGGGCCGGTCCCCGCAGTGGGACGGGGCCGAACTGACGAAGATGGCGGCTGACACCCCTCATCACGGACCATGTCCCGATCGGATGGCTGCCGTAGACATGGACGTGGGATGCTTGCGGCGCACTGTGGAGCCCAAGGACGTCATGGCCGCCCTAACGGATCTGCGCGAGTCCCTGACTTGCAATGTTTGGGACCTGGATCGAAAAATGGCCGCCATTGTTGTTTCACCGCCCAGTGCGGACGCAGTCCGATTTCAATGGAGTGCCTCTGTGCCCGTTTCTACTTCCTTGGGGAGGACTCTGGACTCGCCTGGATTCCGTGGACTACCGAGTGACCTGGTTGCTTCGTCCTCCCTGGACAGCGCGGATGCACACGTTGGTGCCTCTTTAGGACACATGCCTATCCTGATCCTAGAAACGCGCTGCTGTTCTCCTTTTCGGGCCGCCTCGACAACACCGTGGCATTCGCCAGACAGTGATATTTCCACTTCATGGATGGTATTGCTGTGCTTGGACTTTGTGGCACCCGCGGGCATGATATTGCTGCCCTTGGACTTCGACGGCACACGTCTGGATGGACTCAAACTGCTGAACCCTCTTTTGGTATTATTTGGCATTGATTCGCTTGGATCCTTCAGATCCTCCAAAAAGTACTGTAACTTGATTGACAAGGGATCATTGGGTGGTTCTGTTGATAGACGAGGCCAGGGGTGAGGCATTTTTGGGTTTCGATGGCCCCCACGTTAACTGACAGTGCTTTGGGTGTGTTTGTACTGGAGATGTATCTTTGATGTGCTTGGTACTTGACGCTCTCCGCGATGTTCCATCTTGTTTTTGGACTTCCTCCACGTACAGGGGTGATGGGCGGAGCCGGGTGGCGATTTTGAGGGCCCTCCTCCATCTATGCTCTTTGTCTTTTCTCTTTCTCTTTCTAAATTTCGGGTTCCATTAGGGCGACAGGCACGCGGCTGGGGGGGTAGGCCTTGGCCTTCCGCGGGTGTGCAGGGTGGGGGTAGGGGGGTGGGGTTTGTCCATTTTTTGTTTCCATGGCCCTTTAGACTTCATCTTTTTCTATAGTGTCGTCTTCATTCATGGTTCCTGTAACGTGTACGGCTTTGAGGGGTGGGGTTGGGGATTGCTCTTCATCGGATTTGTGCCAATGTCTCTCCTGATTTATGTGCCGTAACCTCACTACTTTTTCTGTGCTTATATTCATTGTGGATATCCTGATTTGCGTGCTGAGTTGTAGGACCACGTGTGATTGTATGGCACTTCTTCAGCTCCTTATATAAAAATGAACCTCTGTAATCCTGATTTCGGACCTGACCGTATGCCCACGAGTTGTTTCCTGTGTACATGTCGTTCCGGCTTTTGCACTGCTCTGATTCTTCGTATTGCTTGCTACCTTTTTACCTTTTTTCGTGGCCGGCCGAGAAGGTTGTAGGCCCGTACCTGTATCTGATTGCAATACAAATAAAGGGTCACCAAAAAAAGAAAAGAAAAAAAAAAAAAAAACAAAGCCGACGCCAGGATACTCACAAGTAACAGAGCGCGCTACAAAACGGTTTATAACATAACATAACATATAACATCATCGCACCCCATCTCCGGGACATCATCAACTCCTCCTTCCACACCGCCACCTTCCCGGAGAGCTGGAAGCACGCCGAGATTACTGCCCTCCTGAAGAAACCTACGACGGACCCCAACGACCTCAAGAACTACCGTCACATCTCGCTCCTTCTTTTTCCGGCCAAAGGCATCGAGAAGACCGTCAACAGACAGCTTGCCGCCTTCCTCGAGACGAACGGATCCCTCGACCACTCACAGTCTGGGTTTCGGGCCAACCACAGCACCGAGACCGCCCTAATCGCAGCCACTGACGACATCAGAACCCTGATCGACAACGGGGAAACAGCGGCCCTCATCCTCTTAGACCTCTCTGCGGCGTTCGACACTGTCTGCCACCGCACCCTAGTGAAGCGCCTCAGCAACATCGGAATCCGAGAGAAAGCACTGGAGTGGATCATCTCATTCCTCGTCGGAAGAACCCAGAGAGTCTGCCTCCCCCCGTTCAGATCCGAGGCCACCGAAGTCATCTGCGGCGTACCACAAGGATCTTCACTCAGTCCAACCCTCTTCGTCTACATGAGCCCCCTTCGCAGCCATCGCACGCCAACACGACCTCAACATCATCTCCTACGCCGACGACACCCAGCTGATCCTCTCCCTCACCTACGACCCCCACCACCACCAGAGCCAACCTACACGAAGGGATGAAAGACGTCGCCGACTGGATGAAGAACAGCCGCTTTAAACTGAACTCAGACAAGACGGAAGTCCTCATCCTGGGATCATCACCCTCCGCCTGGGACGACTCCTGGTGGCCCCCAGCCCTGGGCACCGCTCCCAAGCCAACTGACCACGCACGCAACCTGGGCTTCCTCCTGGACTCCTCCCTGTCGATGACCAAACAAGTCAACGCCGTCTCATCTTCGTGCTTCAACACCCTACGCATGCTCCGCAATATCTTCAGATGGATCCCCACTGAAACCAGGAAGACCGTCACCCAGGCTCTCGTCACCAGCCGACTGGACTACGGGAACACCCTCTATGCCGGAACCACAGCCAAACTTCAAAAAAGACTCCAACGCATCCAGAACGCCTCCGCACGACTCATCCTGGACATCCCCCGACACAGCCACATCACCGGACACCTGAGAGTCCTGCACTGGCTCCCCGTCAGCAAGAGAATCACGTTCAGGCTCCTCACCCACGCATACAAGGCTCTCCACGACCTGGGCCCCAAGTACCTCAACAACCGCATGACCTTCTACACGCCCACCCGCCAGCTACGATCGACCAGCCACGCCCTCGCCACCGTACCACGCATCTGCAGAGCCACCCCCGCAGGAAGATCCTTCTCCTACCTGGCAGCCAGGACCTGGAACTCCCTCCCCTCCCACCTTCAGCGAACCCAGGACCATCTCTCCTTCAGAAAGCAGCTCAAGACCTGGCTGTTCGAGCAGTAACACTACCCTTACCCAGCGCCTTGAGACCCTCCTGGGTGAGTAGCGCGCTTTACAAATGCCGTGATTGATTGATTGATTGATCAGGTTCTTGCGTGATGAGGGACCAATGTTTTCTCATAATGTTGGTGATCCTGGTAGTCTGTGTGGAATGTTTCAATACGCACACTGTGAGTTTAGTCTCTGTTTTTTCTTTTTTCTGAAGTAAAAGGTCTCTGTTCATTTCCATCACTTTCCTTTTAGATTCTTCAAGTAAAACTTTTGGGTAACCACGTTTGAGATATTTTTGGATCTGATTGTTGAAAGTGGTAGGTAAATCATTAGGATCAGACGTGATTCTTTTCTGACTGATAAATTGGGACAGTGGTAAATGTTTTTTAAGGGAATGATGATGAAAGCTTTTGTAGTGGAGACCACTGTTTCTGTCCGTTTCTTTAGTGTAGACACTTGTATTTATCAACCCTTGGTTGATGGTGATTTTGACATCCAAAAAAGCCAACTCATGTTGATCAATTTGATATGTGAATTTAATTCTTTCATGCTTTGAACTGTGTTTGAATGTTTTCAATCAATTTTTCTTTCGCTCCTCTCCACATTATAAAAATATCATCAATGTATCTTTTGAATACAATGAATCCAGTTGTCCAATTTATGTTGTTGATTATATGGTCACTCTCAAACTTCGCCATGAAGGTATTTGCGTAGGACGGTGCCCCCGCAAAACCCATGGATGTTCCACTACATTGTTCATAAAATTCATCTTCCCATTGCAAATAGCTATGGAGTAACGCAAACTGTAGCAATTCCAGCATGAATACTTTGTCAGATCCTGTGATCTCATTCTCAAGTAGGCACCATTCCATAGCTTCAATTCCCTCGTTATGAGGGATAGAAGTGTATAATGCTGTCTCATCAATTGAACGCAACCATATGTCTTCAATGATTGGAATGTCCAGTGTTGCCAACATGTTTAAAAAAGAGGTGGTGTTCTTTATATGGGTACTCCATTTTTGTACCAGCGGTTGCAGGAACCAATCTAGGTACTGACCTAATGGTTCAGATAGTGATCCACATGCAGACACAATGGGTCTAAAAGGTGGTTTCCTTGCATTATTGTGAACTTTGGGAAGCATGTAGTATTGGGGTCTTCTGGGATATTTGATGTTTAAAAACTGATATGTTTTAAGAGTGATCCACTTCATTTCTAATGCTTTATCCAATATGATCTTTAATGTGGCTGCAAATGATTAGTAGGATCCTCATCCAATTTGTGGTATGTATCAATGTCTTGTAGATGTGTAAGTACATTTTCCCTGTAGAAATCAGTATTCATTACCACTATTGTTCCCCCTTTATCCGCTTTTTGAATTGTTATCTCTGTCATCTCCGTTAAGGAATTTAAGGTTTGCCATTCTTTCCTGGAGAAGCTGCTTTTGGTGCCACTCAAGTAGTTAATCTTTTTCATTTCAGTCTTGATAACTCTTTCGTAAGCATCAATTGTTTTGTGTGAAGTTGGCGCCCAGAACGTGTTTTTAGTTTTGAATTCCTTATTAAAAACGGATATTTCTGTTTCCTGGGCATTTGATTTGTAGACTGGACCGAAAGTTAAACCTTTGTTTAATAGGTTCATTTGTGCCTTTGTTAACTGTCTGTCAGATATGTTTATGACAAGGTCGTCTTCTTTTTCTTTAATCTCAGTTCTCGCTCCGCCTCCGTTTCTTTTGCTTTTTCCTTTTCCCCTCCTTGTTTTGGGGGTTCTTCTGTTATTGTACTCGTTGAAGGTGCATTGTTTGCTGCTGGGCTTGTCTCTAAAAAAGCTGTTTTATCCTGTTGATCTTTTCGTGTTCTTTGTGTGATTTAACCCATTGGTTTCCTGTTCTGTGTTGTCAGAGTCGGATACAACACTCTCTTGTGACGAGCTTGCAGTTGTTGCCATTTTCTTTGGTTATACACTTCTGCCCAACTGTAAACTTCTTCTAACTTGTAGTCTATAGTGTCCCGTCAATATTTTTTGATCTTACTTTCCTCAATTTCTTTCGCGTATTTTTCTAGTTTTTTGTTGGTATCTTCTAGTATCTCTGTTAAATCTTCATGTTTGTTTAATTCATGTTTTATGTCTTCAAGTTCTTCTTCCACTAGTTTTAACAAAGAGCCCTTCAATGACTCAACATACTGATAAACTACAAAATGGGGTAAGCTATCAAGTGGTGGTGCTGCACACTTCGAATCTCACCAGTTTTTAGGATTGACATAAGAACAATTGTGTTGATGGATTACTAATTCGCCCACCTGCAAGAACTCTCCAAGAGAGATCTTTAGAAACTCCATATCAACATCTTGGAAACATGAACCATCAGGAGATGTCTGCAAGCATTCTTACCACATTTTCAGGGGTCATTGATTCTCCTCTGGAAGAAGTGAATGCCTTTGATGATCTACCTGATCAAGCAAGTGGTACAGCGTTCCTTATCTAAGGAAGCACAGCTATTTTGGACGAGGTCTATCAGTCTAGCATATTCCAGACTGCAGAGCCCGTTTCAAGGTCTAGAATGACTGAACTGACACTATGAGCAGATAGATGGAACAGTGCCACAAGTGGGAGCTGAGTCAGGAGAAACCAGACCTATTTTTCTGCCGCTAATGACAACCTCAACCGAATCAGTTTGCAAAGAGGGAGACTGGGATTGAAGGGATGTGGCTTTTCAGTGTCCTGGTATAGAACAGGTGCTTATGCTTTTCCATTGAACCCCCCTCCCTCCCACACACAATCCCTACTCCTATCTCCCTGTACACAAGTGGATCCAAGATGGCCACTGGATGGTCGAGCCCCAAAGTGGCTTTTAAGCTTGGGATCACTTCTCAGTGAATATCCCTGTGTTGGCCAGTTATCGTCACCATCCCTCATCTGCAATCGTTCATCTTGCTTACCTGCTGCTCCTTGTTTGTCTTTTAATACTCTGGTCCCTGTAAATCACCTTTCTCACACATCCCGAAGCTCCAGTTTTTACTTCTTTGGTCCGGAGGCGACCGTCCCGTAGCTGACTTAGACGACGGGGAGCACTGCTCCGACTTGCCCCTGTCTGTTTCTCCTGATGACCTACGGGCCCGGTGGGCTCATCCAGAGTCCTGGGGTCTTTTACTGGTAGCGAAGTTTCCACTATCCTATCGATATGCATACAGGTCGGAACAACTGCCTAGGTACAGCATCCACCATCCAAACCAAGATCTCTGCCAACCTGGTCAACCCCGACAGCATGTCGACCGAGCGCACTATGTCGCAAGCAGCTCAATTTACTCTGCTGTTTCTCTCGGATTAGCTGAGCACTCCGCCATCTTGTCAATGATTGGGCCCGCCCTGCCTGCCACCCACCGGGTGCGGACCTACTTGCCTGCCATCGTTCCTGTGTTTTTGCCGCCTATCTATGGGGTGAAGGCATCACGCTGCCTCCGAGGGATCATTTTTAGTTTTGGGCTGATCCTAAGCGTTCTGCGAGTGAGGTGAGGCACTTCACTCCTCTTTCTTCTGACCATCCCTTCGATATTTAAAGCATTATTAAAGTCCTCTTTTGCCAGACCTCAAGATGGCAGCTGTGCCATACATTAATTGGCTTCCTCATAGCCTGCCAGTGTTAAATAGTTTTAGAAAGGCAATGGTCCTGGGTCCTGCGGATCGTATTTACTTTCTGGGGCTGGTCCTGCAGTGGTGGCGTACTGCGGGCGAGGCGAGTCACTTCACTCCCTTTTCTACCCACCATCTGGCTCACTTTTTAATTCAACATTTGCCTTACTTCAAGATGACTGTGCCATATAAAAACTAGCTTCCTTACAGCCTTCCAACGCTTAATAGTTTGTGAAGGGCAATAGTCCTGGCTCTGGCGGGGAATGAGACCTTCCTCAAAGCATGTCAGCGGTTATTTGATAAGTGCAATGGTCCTGGCATTTGCGGTTTTAGCACTGATGCCCCCCTATGCTGCAATGGGATAGCGAGCCCATTCTACCAGCAAGACAGTAAGACATTTAATCAGTGTTGACGTAGACACAGCACGATTCCGAGAGCTTTCCAAGTGTTCTGCTAGTAGCCACAGCTCTGTGTTTCTATCAGCGTCTCCCACAAGGGCTGGCTTCAGGCCCCTGGCCTTCAGGCGCCCTCATTGGCCGTTCCCTGCCTTCGTCTCATGTTCGTCGAATCTTCACATCGAGTCCTGCTAGGCAAAGCTCTGTTATTTTTTTCTTTCTTTTTCTCCCACGAGTGCTGGCTTCAGGCCCCTGGCAGTCCGATCGGCCACTCTGCCCTCATTGGACCCTCCCTGCCTTCATCTTACCTTTACCTTCTTCATATCTTCACATCACTCTCCTCCCTCTTTGGCCTCAGAATTCATGACATCCAAGGTCCACCTTGCTTGCCTATATTGAGGGCCACACCAACATAGCGGATTACCCATACCAACCAACTTAATTCTCCTGTAGCGCCATGATCACTAATGAAAGGACTTCGAAGCACACGCCCTCTGACACAATAGAAGGACTCCTCCGACACTATATGAGCTCGGCTGCGTTAACGTACCTCCATTCTCAACTGGTACACTTCCTACCTCTCATTTCACCGGTCTTACTGAGGCTCTCCCGAGTTATGTACCTTCTCTTCATAACGCTTCAACTTGCCTTCGCTACTGTTGCGTTGCTCTCCTCTCCCCCTCCACTAATCTCACTGCTCTCTCGTCATCTCTTAACTATGTCAACCAGTGGAGTGAAGTCTGGAGTCAATTGCTTAAAGATAATTTAGCCCCCCCCCCCTCCAATTTGTCCAAAAGCTTCAACAAAAAAGCTCAAACGCAACACCCTTAAACAATTTCCTGACTCCCTCTTCATTGACCAGTTCCATAGCGGTCATTATGGGAGGCCTAAAACTGACCTCCTCTTCACCTACAATATCTCCTCCTGGATTACTATTTTCAACAACTTCTTCAACATTACTTCCTCCCCGTCTATCCCTCACAGGCTCCAGCTAAAAAGCTCCCCTTGTACTTGTTTCAATGGCTCCCTCACTATCTCACTCTATAATAATGGCACGTTCTTGATCCAAGCCAAAGACACCTGTCCCTCTCTATTCGACCTTCTTTATCCATCCCTGGCATTTCGATCCCTCCAGACTCTTTAACTCACTCCTCCCTCCATTCTCTCTCACCTCGCCGACTCACCTAGACACCAGTAGGCTGCTTTCTCAGGACGTTCAAGCCTCCCTCTAGCAGACCTGTTCCCCTCCATCACCCCTGTTTCCCCATTTCCCAATCTCCCCCTCTCCAATTGGGATGTTACCCTCAGCACTCTAGTGATGCCAATGAACTGCACTCTCATCTACCCTTCAACACCATCCTGGAATTCTGACGTAACCCCCCACGTCCCCCAACCAGGCTCATCACCCCCTCATTCAATATCCTTTTCCAACACCCCAACGTCCACGATCGCTTAGTGACCTGTCAACCTCAAGCTCTCGCTTTTCTACCACCCCACCAGTTTCCCCCTCCCCCTTTAACCTAAATCCTAACCAAATCCCCTTCTTCTCTTTGCACCTCCCCCATCTCTCCAGTAATGCTGCTCGGCCCACTGTCCTCTATTAGCAGTCTCTTCCTTTCACCTCCCCTTGCCTAGAAGTGCCATAGTCTTTCTTTGAATACTATCCAGGTCAACCTTCCCCTCTGTGTTTGTTTCCAGCCCCCTTAAACTAATTTCTCCTAGGCCACGTTCCCTCTCGAGACCTTCCTCAATTCTCATCCCCAACTTCCCGCCATTCTGTGACTCCTTTTTATCCCCCACCCTCATTCAGTCCTCGCACCACTGCCCTCTTTCTCCTCTTCATAAACCTAAATTCAATACTTCTTTTTCGTTCAGTGTTTGCCCAGACAACTTTCTCTCTACCACAGTTGCACCGATAATCACTTCAAAGCCACATTACACGAGTCCCCTCCACTTTAGGCTAGCACACCCCAACCCTCCTTCCTCCCCCACATTCCCTCTCCTTGCTCTACCTCTCAAGCTGATCTCCCTCCTGAACCTGTTGAGCCACTTAACACTCCATGCTCAGCCCTATTCTCCTTAGAAAATAAACTAGGTTACCTCTTCTCCTATCTCCCAGTTTGAAGCCACCATCTCACTCCTTTATGCTAAAAGCTCCACCTTAATCAACAACCCAATCCCCCTGAAGAACTTTCACTTCCCCAAACCCCAGAGGCGCACCCGGCTCCCACTCCCCCAAAAAGCCACAAACAATCTGTCCAGACAGACATATCTTATTTATTGGCTTGCTACAAGACCTCTAACGCCAGCTCCCCTCACACTGTCCTCTTCAGTTAATTCTAATCATTGCACTATTCTGACCATCTCCCTTGCACAAACTAAACATCAGGCCTATTATACCCAGGCACCATCAGTCAGGAACTGTATCCCTTTCACCCCTAAAAGCCCTAACTTTCCCTTCACCAAAACAGTCATTTCAGAATTGCCATATTTGCTTCACAATTGCAGATCTGCAAACAACCACAAGTTGGAAATCTCAGACTCCATCACTCTTCACAATCTTGATATACTTCTCCTAACTGAGACCTGGTTCAATGACGCCTCACATATTTCTTTAGAGCTTTTTCTTCCCTCAGACTATTCCATTATCAGAAGTGGCATAGCAGATAGTTTGGGGAGGCGTGGCAGTTATCTTCAGAAACTCCCTTCAACTCAAGGCTCTTCCCAACAGCTCCTTTTGTACATTTGAATGCCTCTCCAGAGCTCCCAAGTACAACACTGCTCCCCGTTCAGGTTTCATGCCATTTATCACCCACCTGGTAACTGCTCGGCCTTCAAAGAAGAATTCACTTACTTTACCAGTGACCAGTATTCTCAAAACGACAGCCAGACTTTTCTTGGAGACTTTAATCTGCATTGGGGCTCTCTGGAAGACTCCGCTGCCAACAGGCTGGCCACTTTTCCCTGATAATGATTTTATCCAACTCAGCATGAAACCGACACACTCTAAGGGCTCCATTTTTTGGGGGGAGAGAGAGAAGAGAATCTTTTTATTTTAACAATGCTTGTAAGACCATATAATACAATGCCATGTACAAATAGCTCATTAGGGAACAATACAGACATCATTCGGGAGTTACACATCAGGGAATTACAATGGTCTTTCATCCGTATAATTAGACTATATTTCCACCCGGGCACCTGCCTCTCTGTATTTGCGCCTTCGCGCCCAAATGTTCGCCCATTTTTCTGTACACCCCCTGCTTTTATATACCTTTTCTTCCGCTCTGACACCAGTCTAGGTCCCGCTGCCAATCCTCCCACAAAGGGGGCGCACGCACTCCCCATGCCCTAGCAATATTTCTTTTTGCTAACCCCGCCGCCAGGGCCAGCTAAATCTCAACATACCTTGACCAGTCGCTGTCCCCCTTAATCAGAAGAAGGAGCCATTTCGGGTCCATCGGGACTGGCACTCCCGCAGCTGTGGACATAGAGTCCGTAACTTTCACCCAGAACGTACCGATTACCCGGCACTCCCAAATGATGTGAAAGAAGGAGCCCTCCCGATGACAGCCCCGCACACAGAGCGCCAACAGACACCTTCCTCATGTATAAAGGTGGGTGCGAAGGTAGTATGTGCGATGAAGGATTTTGAACTGTACGAGCCGAAACCTGGAGCGGATAGCTATTTCTCTGGGCCCCTGGAGCGCATCCTGCCAATCCTCATCATTGAGGCTCCCAAGGTCCTGAACCTAGGCCACTCTTAGACGAACCAATGGATCTGGTATATTGTTTATTAATTTCCGATAGGTAGTGGATGTGAAGGTCCTAGATAGAGCCCCGTTAACCCGCACCCGGGCCAACGGCCGCTCATATAGGAGCCGTACCCAGCTGCAGAAGGTTGGTCCAAAACCCATCTTCTCTAGTACCATGAACAAGTAAGGCCATTCAATCCGGTCAAAGGCTATTGACTCGCCTAGCGCCATCAATGCCGTCTGGATGTCTCCCACATCCTTGGTCATGTACAACACCCTGTAGAGATGACAAAGGTTGTGACGAGTACTTCTCCGAGGCATAAAACCAGATTGACCAATTCTGTGACCACTGATAGCACTCGATCCGCCAGGACCTTAGCGAGAGCCTTCGCCTCCACATTGAGCAACGAGGCACATTGGTCCGCCGGTTTCCCAGCCTTGTGTATCACAACGATCATGGCCTCTCTCTGGTCCGGGGGCAAGTGCCCACGCTCTCTCGCCTCCTTCAGCATCTCCAGCATGGGGGCAGTCACAACTGATGCTTGCCTTTTATACATTTCGACTGAAAGCCCATTTGGACCTGCCGCCTTGCCCGACTGAAGGGAGTTGAGCGCTTTCCTTTGCTCCTCTACCGTAATGTCTGCCTCTAGTCTTTTGCTCATCTCCTCAGTCAAGGCCGGGAGCGCAAAGTCCCTCAAGAAGTCCTCGCAATCTTCCTCCGTTCTAGTACATACAGGTGAGTACACCCTCTCAAAAGTGGGCCGCAAAGACTTCTGCTAACTCTACGCTGGAGGAGCACAATTTGCCCACTCCATCCCGTACCGCCGCTACCCATGATTGATCTCTGTCGCGGCGCTCCAGCCATGCCAATAACTTCAGCGTTTTGTCGCCTACATCGTGTAGCCGGTGTTGCGTGGCCAAAGCATAGGTTCAGGCCTCGTGTTCAGCCAATGCCTTAAGATCTCTGGGTTTCAGTTGAAGCCTGTGGCACGTGTCAACGGAAGGGGCTGCAGCCACCTCACCCTGTAGTTGATGAACCTCACTCTCCAGGAGCTGAATTTGAAGGGACTCCTCTTTCTTTTTCGTCCCAATAAGCAACTAAGCCAGTCCCCTAAGCACCGCTTTTTATGCTTCCCATATGGTAATCTGGGAGTCCACGGATCCCTGATTTTCCCAATAGTACAACTCTGATCCCTCCCTAAGCCTATCACTAATTTCAGGGTTGCAAAGGCGCCAAGGATCTATTCTTGGATAGACCGCTCTGTTTACGACAGGGCCCCTAAGGGAGGTACACATGGTTGAATGATCCGAGAACTCCCTGGCGAGCTGCATGTCACACTGATTAGCAAAAGTAACTTAAAAAGTAATCTAAAAAGTAACCTACATGTAATCGGAGAAGTAACTGAAAATTTCAGAACATTCTTACCTGTAATTCAATCAACTGCACTTGAACCTGCATTTAATTGTAAAATATGGCATAAGATTTTGCAACAAGCAATGTAATAGCAGCCTTAATGCACTCAGTACTCAAAGGTAATCAACATAAAATCAGTGTAACAAAATGAATCAACAATTTCACAATTCAGTGCGCAACGGGTAAGAGGCCCTGCAAGCCTACTGTTATATGACACAAAAAGAAAAATGTCCAGATAGTTATCTGGAATGACCCAATGCACTACTAAGGCGTCAAAGACGTTTCAGCGATAATAGTTGAAACAGTATCAAATGAAACAAAAACAGTACACAAAGTGATACAATAATTAGCACATCTTGGTGTCTTGTCTTCGAAGAAGTTTTATTCACATTCTTCAAAGCAGATGAGTAGAAAATAAACGCGGTGCTTCACAGCAGCATCCAAATGTTTAAAAATCCCAATGCATTTCGGGCAAGACGGGATAGCCCTTCGTCAGGGGAATCTATTAACAATGAAAATAATAAGGTAAATAAACTCTAAACTCATAAACAGGACTCAGCAACAAGAGTAGAGCTCCTCACCCAATGTTAGAGCAAAGCGGCCAAGCGCAAAGATAAAAGCCCGAAGGAAAACCGTGGATACAGCGTGAAAATAGGCAAAGTGTAAAAGGAATCACCGTGTCAACAGTAGCTATCCCTAAACCCTGGACTAAACCGATAGATCAGTGCACGTGCTCAAAAGTGGAAGAGACTGGCTGTGGTGTGGGGAGAGAAACCAAGAAATCTAAAAATATACAGGAAAAACGACCACGAGCTGTCTAGTCATTACAGGAAACACGAAGTTACACATATCTCTAAATGAAGCCTTATACTCACAAACAGCAAGAAGCGTAGGGTAACTTCACTAGGACAACGAGGAAACAGTAGTAAACTACGTCTATGCCAAAAAGCGGGCTGCCAAACAGAAAACAGACAAAATGGTGAGCTACCTATCGCAATGCTTAAAGCTGTCTCTGGACGGTAAAAAAGATATCTGCACACGCTTACCGTGGCGAGTCTCAGCACGAAGGACCAAACTAGCAGCAACTCGGTGCTAACGTAAGCCGGCTCAAAGAACGAGTGAAACCACACGAACGCTGAACTATTAAAAGAGGGACTAATTAAAGACAAACTGAACTTGGCGGCCATCTTAGAATGGGCACAAAACAGCCCAAAACGTCATGAGCTACTGGAAAAGACTACAAGGGACACGACGCAAAAACAGAAAAGAGGAGCCAGTTAGCAAGCAGTGAGAAGGAGGTGCACCAAATAGCATAAAGGAAAGTGAGGAAAGAATAAGTGCGCTGGCACAAAGTTTGCGAAAACATGGGGGCGAAAGGGTACAACACTACACATAGTCGAGGCATGGAAAAAGAGAATACACAAAATGTACAGAGAGGAATACAAGATTTAAAGAACAGGGTGAACAATCAAAAGCAGATGCAACAGGAATAATCTGGCGTAATAAATACGGACAGGTATCCATATTATGCATGACCTAGGTTACAGAAAACATGACAAATCAAATTTGTCGTTGAGCCCTAAAGGGGATAAGGTTTGCAAAAACCAGATCCAGTAAACCTCACGTTGTAGTAGAAATTTAGTCATATCTTTATCTGGTGATGGTTGTTGTTGTTCTAGAACCCCAAAGCGGAGTTGAGCAATGCTATGCCGATTAGTGTTCCAGTGTACAGCAATGGGTGAGCTGGCATAGTTGTTTCTAATACGACTTTTATGCTCCGTCAGGCGGGTACGGAGGTTTCTTTCCATTTTACCCACGTAGAGCAGGTCACATGGGCATTTAAGGTAGTATATCACATGTTGACTGTTGCAGTTAGTCTTATGTCGTAGAATGATCTTTTTGCCAGAGCGAGGATGAGCCAAAGAGTTGCCGGTAATGGCATTGTTGCAATGGGAACAATTTCCACATTTAGATAGCCCTCTGTCAGATGTTGTGTGCTCATGGGGAGATTTATTCAAGAGTTCTCTAAGGTTACGCGATCTCTTGAAAGCAAAAATAGGATTTTCAGAAAATATCCCTTTAAAGTCAGGTTCAGTTTTAAGTAGGGCCCAGCGGTCCAGTTTGCTGGCTTTAACCAGTTTGGAGTGGGTCGAGTATGTTGAGACAAAGACTTGTCTATTGGAATTAGCCACCTTCACAGATTTCTTAAGGAGATCTGTGCGTTGTAAAGCTGTTGATCTGGCAGCCGCCTGGTCAACAACTGTGGAAGGATATCCTCTTTGCAAGAATTTTTCTTTAGCTTTGTGAATGGTCTGCATGCCAACCTCAGTGTTAGAAGAAATGCGTTTGATTCTCAGAAACTGAGAGAAAGGCAGATGGCGTTTGAGCGACCAGGGGTGGAAACTTTGATAAAATCGCGTACCACTTGTCCATAAATTTCCTATTCATCTTAAACAACATAGGTTTGATAGCAATACGTAAGCCGCGGGGAATGCGGCTCGCTTTATGATATTGGATCAGCGTAGTGGCATGCAGGCGCTGATTTATTTCCCTGCGCATTAGGTATTCCAGTTGTCGTATTTGTTGTTGTATGGGTCCTGAGGTGGTGTCAAAGGTTCTCGCCTCTTTGATGAGTCCATAAATGTCATTGGCTTCATCAGATGAATATACTTTAGTGTGTGCTCTATTCTCTGTGAGATGTAATATGTCGTCGAAAGACGACATGATGGAGGTTGCCTAACTTTTTTCAGTGGTGGTGCAAATGATAGCTGCAGGGCAGTGAAATAGATACAACAAGCAATGTAATAGCAGCCTTAATGCACTCAGTACTCAAAGGTAATCAACATAAAATCAGTGTAACAAAATGAATCAACAATTTCACAATTCAGTGTGCAACGGGTAAGAGGCCCTGCAAGCCTACTGTAATATGACACAAAAAGAAAAATGTCCAGATAGTTATCTGGAATGACCCAATGCACTACTAAGGCGTCAAAGACGTTTCAGCGATAATCAATAGTGGAGATGATTACAGTTTAACACTCAATACATAATAGTTGAAACAGTATCAAATGAAACAAAAACAGTACACAAAGTGATACAATAATTAGCACATCTTGGTGTCTTGTCTTCGAAGAAGTTTTATTCACATTCTTCAAATCAGATGAGTAGAAAATAAACGCGGTGCTTCACAGCAGCATCCAAATGTTTAAAAATCCCAATGCATTTCGGGCAAGACGGGATAGCCCTTCGTCAGGGGAATCTATTAACAATGAAAATAATAATCTTAATAAACTCTAAACAGTAGCTAGTATAAGGCTTCATTTAGAGATATGTGTAACTTCGTGTTTCCTGTAATGACTAGACAGCTCGTGGTCATTTTTCCTGTATATTTTTAGATTTCTTGGTTTCTCTCCCCACACCACAGCCAGTCTCTTCCACTTTTGAGCACGTGCACTGATCTATCGGTTTAGTCCAGGGTTTAGGGATAGCTACTGTTGACACGGTGATTCCTTTTACACTTTGCCTATTTTCACGCTGTATCCACGGTTTTCCTTCGGGCTTTTATCTTTGCGCTTGGCCGCTTTGCTCTAACATTGGGTGAGGAGCTCTACTCTTGTTGCTGAGTCCTGTTTATGAGTTTAGAGTTTATTAAGATTATTATTTTCATTGTTAATAGATTCCCCTGACGAAGGGCTATCCCGTCTTGCCCGAAATGCATTGGGATTTTTAAACATTTGGATGCTGCTGTGAAGCACCGCGTTTATTTTCTACTCATCTGATTTGATGAATGTGAATAAAACCTCTTCGAAGACAAGACACCAAGATGTGCTAATTATTGTATCACTTTGTGTACTGTTTTTGTTTCATTTGATACTGTTTCAACTATTATGTATTGAGTGTTAAACTGTAATCATCTCCACTATTGATTATCGCTGAAACGTCTTTGACGCCTTAGTAGTGCATTGGGTCATTCCAGATAACTATCTGGACATTTTTCTTTTTGTGTCATATTACAGTAGGCTTGCAGGGCCTCTTACCCGTTGCACACTGAATTGTGAAATTGTTGATTCATTTTGTTACACTGATTTTATGTTGATTACCTTTGAGTACTGAGTGCATTAAGGCTGCTATTACATTGCTTGTTGTATCTATTTCACTGCCCTGCAGCTATCATTTGCACCACCACTGAAAAAAGTTAGGCAACCTCTATCATGTCGTCTTTCGACAACATATTACATCTCACAGAGAATAGAGCACACACTAAAGTATATTCATCTGATGAAGCCAATGACATTTATGGACTCATCAAAGAGGTGAGAACCTTTGACACCACCTCAGGACCCATACAACAACAAATACGACAACTGGAATACCTAATGCGCAGGGAAATAAATCAGCGCCTGCATGCCACTACGCTGATCCAATATCATAAAGCGAGCCGCATTCCCCGCGGCTTACGTATTGCTATCAAACCTATGTTGTTTAAGATGAATAGGAAATTTATGGACAAGTGGTACGCGATTTTATCAGAGTTTCCACCCCTGGTCGCTTAAACGCCATCTGCCTTTCTCTCAGTTTCTGAGAATCAAACTTATTTCTTCTAACACTGAAGTTGGCATGCAGACCATTCACAAAGCTAAAGAAAAATTCTTGCAAAGAGGATATCCTTCCACAGTTGTTGACCAGGCGGCTGCCAGATCAACAGCTTTACAACGCACAGATCTCCTTAAGAAATCTGTGAAGGTGGCTAATTCCAATAGACAAGTCTTTGTCTCAACATATTCGACCCACTCCAAACTGGTTAAAGCCAGCATACTGGACCGCTGGGCCCTACTTAAAACTGAACCTGACTTTAAAGGGATATTTTCTGAAAATCCTATTTTTGCTTTCAAGAGATCGCGTAACCTTAGAGAACTCTTGAATAAATCTCCCCATGAGCACACAACATCTGACAGAGGGCTATCTAAATGTGGAAATTGTTCCCATTGCAACAATGCCATTACCGGCAACTCTTTGGCTCATCCTCGCTCTGGCAAAAAGATCACTCTACGACATAAGACTAACTGCAACAGTCAACATGTGATATACTACCTTAAATGCCCATGTGACCTGCTCTACGTGGGTAAAACGGAAAGAAACCTCCGTACCCGCCTGACGGAGCATAAAAGTCGTATTAGAAACAACTATGCCAGCTCACCCATTGCTGTACACTGGAACACTAATCGACATAGCATTGCTCAACTCCGCTTTGGGGTTCTAGAACAACAACAACCATCACCAGATAAGGATATGACTAAATTCCTACTACAACGTGAGGTTTACTGGATCTGGTTTTTGCAAACCTTATCCCCTTTAGGGCTCAACAACAAATTTGATTTGTCATGTTTTCTGTAACCTAGGTCATGCATAATACGGATACCTGTCCGTATTTATTACGCCAGATTATTCCTGTTGCATCTGCTTTTGATTGTTCACCCTGTTCTTTAAATCTTGTATTCCTCTCTGTACATTTTGTGTATTCTCTTTTTCCATGCCTCGACTATGTGTAGTGTTGTACCCTTTCGCCCCCATGTTTTCGCAAACTTTGTGCCAGCGCACTTATTCTTTCCTCACTTTCCTTTATGCTATTTGGTGCACCTCCTTCTCACTGCTTGCTAACTCTGGCTCCTCTTTTCTGTTTTTGCGTCGTGTCCCTTGTAATCTTTTCCAGTAGCTCATGACTTTTTGGGCTGTTTTGTGCCCATTCTAAGATGGCCACCAAGTTCAGTTCGTCTTTAATTAGTCCCTCTTTTAATAGTTCAGCGTTCGTGTGGTTTCACTCGTTCCTCGAGCCGGCTTACGTTAGCACCGAGTTGCTGCTAGTTTGGTCCTTCGTGCTGAGACTCGCCACGGTAAGCGTGTGCAGATATCTTTTTTACCGTCCAGAGACAGCTTTAAGCATTGCGATAGGTAGCTCACCATTTTGTCTGCTTTCTGTTTGGCAGCCCGCTTTTTGGCATAGACGTAGTTTACTACTGTTTCCTCGTTGTCCTAGTGAAGTTACCCTACGCTTCTTGGTGTATTTGAGTATAAGGCTTCATTTAGAGATATGTGTAACTTCGTGTTTCCTGTAATGACTAGACAGCTCGTGGTCGTTTTTCCTGTATATTTTTAGATTTCTTGGTTTCTCTCCCCACACCACAGCCAGTCTCTTCCACTTTTGAGCACGTGCACTGATCTATCGGTTTAGTCCAGGGTTTAGGGATAGCTACTGTTGACACGGTGATTCCTTTTACACTTTGCCTATTTTCACGCTGTATCCACGGTTTTCCTTCGGGCTTTTATCTTTGCGCTTGGCCGCTTTGCTCTAACATTGGGTGAGGAGCTCTACTCTTGTTGCTGAGTCCTGTTTATGAGTTTAGAGTTTATTAAGATTATTATTTTCATTGTTAATAGATTCCCCTGACGAAGGGCTATCCCGTCTTGCCCGAAATGCATTGGGATTTTTAAACATTTGGATGCTGCTGTGAAGCACCGCGTTTATTTTCTACTCATCTGATTTGAAGAATGTGAATAAAACTTCTTCGAAGACAAGACACCAAGATGTGCTAATTATTGTATCACTTTGTGTACTGTTTTTGTTTCATTTGATACTGTTTCAACTATTATGTATTGAGTGTTAAACTGTAATCATCTCCACTATTGATTATCGCTGAAACGTCTTTGACGCCTTAGTAGTGCATTGGGTCATTCCAGATAACTATCTGGACATTTTTCTTTTTGTATAAGATTTTGCAAAGCATTTATTTAACTTGCTTCACCAGGCTTGGCTTGGTTCTAGAAATAAAATAGCTAAATAATATTTTTGATACCGTCAAATTGGGCTGAGTTCAGTCTTAGTCTGTGATATCATTTGCTGATTGAGTGTGTGCAACAAATGCTTAACACTACCCTCTGATAAAGCCTTACTGCTCGCCCACACTACCACAAATGGAGAGTAAGGTGCTATCTACTTTTACCTCTGCCTACTTTTGGGGTTCCACTGAACTCTGTTCACACTATACCTCATTTTGGTATAGTATATACAGAGCCAGCTTCCTACAAAGAGGTTGGTAAAGGGACTCCTAATAGAAAAAGAAAAATTATAAAACTGAATGTCAGGCAAAACCTCCACTGCCTAAGGTGCCTTTGTTCGTATAGACTGGGATTAGCGTGTGTATGTAATACCTTTGCCCTATATGCATGAAGGCATGTTTTCCACTAGACGTCTCTCAAAACTCTTTATAAATAATGCATATATTAAGGGAGCACCCTGTAAGCAAAGGGAAGCACTTTTTAAACCTGATATAAACTCTCTTTTCTCAAACTGTTAGAATAAATGGCTTGGGAAAATATCCTGGGGGCCACAGGCCCTACTGTGCTGTATGGTAATGTAACTGATACTTGGAGCCTACCTCTCGTATACTCAGGGTGGGTTACTCACTAAGGATATTGATATGGTTTATGGTCTTGTGGCCCAGACCTCCCTTGACATTGTGCCTTACGAATCGCTAGTGATCTTAATGCCTATATGATACTGGTATGCCAGGACTTATTTTATAATAGTTGCAGCGCAGTACTGCCTGATGTAATGCAACATGCCACTCCGTCTTATTATATTTAGCCGCAAGTGGGTTATAACTATATCCAGGATTGTAAGCAAACTTTCCAGGTCACGAGACCCACACTCAACTCTTCCCTCTGCTAAACAGCCTCTTGGGTGTCTCCTTGTAACTTGTGCTAACATATACAAGCCATTGTGTAACGAACAGGAAATAGACCCTCAAACCACTAGCCAGGTCAACTTACCCGCTGTATATCCTCCTTAGGAATGCCACAGGCGGACACAGACTGCAGGTGGCCCAGCCCTCCTGAAATCCATATACCTAATAAAGACACCTTCTCCCTACTATATTCAAAAGTACATTTTAAGTTCGTATTGCTGGATCTAGGCCTCAAAATGAATTCAAAGAGTTTTTCTTCTCCAGACCATACAAAGAATATGTCATCTATAAACCGTGACCAGTACTTCCCATTCTCAAAAAGGGTGCTCTTTCATTATAGATGTGTTTGAGCTCATATTCACCCATATAAATATTTGTTATGCTTGGGGCACAAGAGGCCCTCATACAGGTCCCCTAAATTTGCTGGTAGATGTTCCTATGGAGTTCAAAAAAGTTTTTTCAAAAGCACACGCTTCAGAGATTCTAAAATTAACCTGTTTGGTCTATCTCCAGGCGTTCTCATTTTTTTTTTTTAAATCTGTTTATTAGCATAGTTTTGTGAGCAGTGATAGCATACAATTACATACATATAATCACAGTGTAGATTCCGTTGGTACATGTATGCGGTTGCTCCAAGCATATATAGAAACATAGTGATATCGATTTTTTCCTTTTGTCGATGAACTAGAACAAACTAACAAACCCCATTCTCATCTGGTCCCGCCCTCCACCCCTTCGGAATCCCACCCGTCACTCTCTAATTAGGCACATAAATGTAATATCTACATGTGGGTCACACTTGACGTATTAATACAAAGTGCAAGGCTTATACACAGGTAAGGTGGGTAGCGTGAGCGATGGGTCGGGGGTACCCGTACCCCATCTCAGTGCACCGTAGGCAGCGGTGGTCGCGCATGGGAAGGGTGGGTCGGGGCACAGTAATACCCTATGTGGTTAATCACTATCCTCCTCTTCACCTTCGTCAGTGCCAGCCTCAAAAACCCCCAAGGTGTCAAACCATTCCAGCGAGATCGGTGTTTTCCGGAGGCCCCTGCTCTCCTCCCTTTGTAGTGCTTTGCCCTCTGCTTTCCCCCATCGCACCACCTCCGCCCGCCACATGTCTGGGTTGGGTGGTCTAGACGATTTCCATCGCATCGTGATGGCACGCTTCGCCAGCAACAAGGCCAGATCAGAGAAGCGCGTCGCCACGGTTCTAGTGCGGGTCGAAGGCCCCAGCCCCAGTAGTGTACGTTCCAGTGTAGGTGTTCGAGGCAGTGTACCAGCTGTCGCGAGTGAGTCATGGACAGTGTTCCAGAAATACCCTAACTTGGGGCAGTGCCACAACATATGTAGTAGTGATGCGTCGTCCTCATCGCATCGGGGGCAGTTGTTCCTGGTCGCAGGGAACATCACATGCAGTCGGTGCGGTGTCAGGTAGGCTCTGTGCAACAACATCAATTGTATGAACTTGTACTTGGGATTCCTGGCCACCTTCCTGGGGAACTGGAGTATGCGCTCCCACTCCTTGTCTCGTAGCGGCCTTCCAATATCTACTTCCCAAGTTGCCCGTAGTGGTGACAGTGGAAGTGCCCTCCCCTTTTTAATGCTAGATGTGAGCCATCTGGTCAGGTGGCCACCCGTTCCCATAAGGTAGAGCATTGTAACAAGAGGGTTCGCGGTAGGCTCCCGCCCATCAGGCGACCATTTGCGTGAGATATAGTGTCGGAGTCCAGCGTACAGGAGAAAGGAGCCGCCGGGGACGCCCTGCGAAGTTCTTAAGTCTTCGAAAGATAGTAGGTGTCCCTCCGCAAACAGGTCACCCACATGTGTCACACCTATGTCATGCCAGGGCTCCAGCAGGGTCATCGTGAGTGTGCCCGAACCAAGCGGTATGCCCAGTAGTGGAATTGTGGGGGCATATGGCGTCCCAGGGGACGTGTACCTCAGCGCTTTCCGCCAGTATGTGATCGCCAGCTTGAGAAGTGGCGGGCGTTTCTAGGCAGATCTGAGCCGGGAAGAAGCAAGATGTGTACTCTCCCCTTAGCGTGGTCGTCCCTCGATATATTAATCTCATGCAGATTACGGCCCGCCACCCAGTAAGCTAGCCATTGCAGCTGACATGCATAATTATAGGCCCTGAGGTCCGGTAAGCCCATGCCTCCAGAGTCGGAGGGGAGTTGCAACTTGGCCAGACCTATGCGCCTGCGGCCATGTCCCCACACAAGCTCGGTTAGTAGTGAGTCGAGGGTCTTAAATGTCGCCGCTGGGATCTGGAATGGCAGGTTGGTGAAGTAGTAGAGAAGCCGGGGGAGCAGCACCATCTTGGAGATTGCCACCCTCCCGGGTATCGAGAGCGGTAATGTAAGCCAAAACTGAATTTGCGCCTTCAGCGCCCTAATGGCCTTTCCTAGATTTCCGTCAATCATCATGCTCGCCTCTCTGTATATCTGGATCCCCAGGTACCGGAAGGTGGTGTCAGCCATCTGGAATTCGTGAGGGGCAAAAGGCAGGGGGGTTGAACCATCTGTTACTGCAAAGGTGAACCCATAGGATTTAGTCTCGCTAATGGTGAGGCCAGAGATCTCTCTGAAATCCTCGAAAACCCGAGAAACCGGACTCAGATCACCTCTCAGGTCGCGGAGATATAATATAATATCATCCGCATAAGCAGATACAATGTGGTCCGTATCGTGTCGCCGTATGCCATAGAGGGGGGCCATCAACCGGAGTCTACAGAGTAGTGGTTCAAGGGCAAGGACAGAGAGGAGAGGGGAGAGCGGGCAGCCCTGTCTGGTGCCTCTGGCAATAGCCATAGGACCTGAGATTTGATTGGAGGTGCGCACTCTGGCCGTGGGGATGGTGTATAGCAATCTGACCCAAGCGAGGAATTCGGGCGGTATCCCGAATTTCAACAGGGTGGCGAACATATAGTCCCATCTCAAGGAATCAAAAGCTTGTTTTAAGTCTAGAGAAATGCATCCTTCGGAGCCTGCGTCAATATTGTCTCCGAGCATGAGCTGAGCCAATCGCCTAAGGTTCATGGCCGTATTGCGGCCCGTCACAAAACCGCACTGATCCGGGTGGACCAGCTGAGGCACGTATTGCATGAGCCTCGACGCCAGCACCTTGCTCAGTATTTTAGAATCAGTATTGAGAAGGGACAGGGGCCTGTAGTCGGCCAGGTGCAGACCATCTTTGGCCGGTTTCAAGAGGGACGTGATCAGGGCTTGCATTGAAGATTGCGGCAGGGAGGTTGTGCGTAGGGCAGCCAAATAAACAGTATGTAACCGTGGGGCTAGCAGGTCTATATATGTGGCGTAGAACTCAGTCGGTAGGCCATCTGTTCCAGGTGCCTTGCCCTTCGGGAGGGCTCTGATCGCCTGTCTGATCTCCGCCACTGAAATAGCACGTTTCAAGTCCTTGTTCTGGCTGGCAGTAAGTTGTGGGAGAACCAGACCCTCCATGAAGGCCACAAGTGCGGGTTCTGATAGGGGCTACGGAGGACTGTACAACGTGGTGTAGTAGTCCTTAAACGCCGTGTTGATCCCTATTTGGGTGGTAGCTGAGCGGCCAGATTGGTCGAAAACCCTCAGAATGGGTTGGCTGATCGGGGAGTCCCTTAGGATGCGGGCAAGTAGGGGTCCGGCGCGGTCAGCCCGTGTATGCTGCCTGTTCGTGTACTCCCTATAGTCTATAAGCCGCAGTTCTTCCAGGAGCTCCGCGTGTCTAATATGTGCCTCCTGTAGTGGTGTGAAGGGAACATTTGTGCCCGCCGCCTCATTTTCCAGGGATGCAAGTGAGCTCTCCACCTCTTTCAGTTCGCTGATCACCTCCCGTTTCCTTCCCACCCTAATAGCCATAGCAGCCCCCCTAAGACAGACCTTGAAAGTGTCCCATTCTATCTGCCGGGAGCTGGCCGTGTGTGCATTGGTGGAGAAGTAGGTATCTATAGTGTCGGACAGGGAGGACCGGAAGACCGAGTCCTCGAGGAGCTCAGGAGACAGCCGCCAAGTCGGGATGGGAGCCAGCTTCCTACCCCACTGCCACGTAATCTCCACAGGGCTGTGGTCCGATAGTGTTTTCCCCATGTGTTGGGCTTGGACAATCTGTGCTGTGAGGGAACGGGAGCAGAAAACATGATCAATTCTGGTGTGAAGCTGGTGGGGAGGGAAGAAAAAGGTGTATTCCCTATCCAGAGGGTGTACGCTGCGCCACACATCCGTCATATCCCAGCCCGCAGCCCAACCTGCAAGCGCAGCAGCCTGTTTACTGCTCTCGGTAGCCTGTAAGGGGGGATGCGACCTATCTAGCATAACATCAAGTACAGCATTGAAATCACCCCCTGTGATCCAGCGATGATCAGCCCAATCTGCAAGTACCCTGTTGACATTAAACAAAAATTCCGATTGATTTGTGTTAGGTGAGTACACACAGCCAATGACTACCGCCTCCCCATCCAACAGTCCCCGTAGAAATACATAGCGTCCCTCCTGGTCAATCCGTTGCTCTAGCAGCTGGAAGGGTAGAGAGCCACAGAGCCAAATTGCCGCCCCCCTAGAGAATGCAGAATATGAGGTCGAAAAGAACTGCCCTCTCCATTTCTTGCGCAATTTCACCGCTTCAGCAGCGTTCAAATGTGTCTCTTGCAGGCAAGCAATCTGTGTCCCCCTTCTGTTGAGTTGTGCTAGGATTCTATGTCGTTTATGCACAGATCCCATGCCACGCACATTCCAGGTGCACAGTTGGTAGTTATTAAGAGGTCCCATCTTCAACTGTGCGGCTCAACAATGTAATACAACTGGGTGACCCTACATGTTCTGCTGTGCTAAGAGGTGAGAGTGTCCCGCAAACAAGTAACCCCTGAACAAAAAGGTCCCTGAGCCAACGTACCCAGGAGCTAAACCATGGTGCCCAACGTGGGCACAAGTCAGTCAAGTTCTTGTGCATACCGGGGGTGGTAGGCCTCCGTCGGTTGACACTGAACTGTCCGCGTGGGCATGATAGCCCCCAATACAATGGGCCCCTGCACATACAACCCACCATATGCGAAGGAGGGGATTAGTCATACGTTACCACCTGGAGAGGATCAATTGCGTCGTCGTTCAGAACTCCTCCGCCATCTGGGCTGTGATCTTCGGGAAGAGTTGCAAGCTGTTGTCCGAACCAGATACCTCAGTGTGGGTGTCGGTAGTGGCGGAGAGTCTGTCTTTGGTTGCTTCCGCGTCGTGGGCGGCCAGTGCCTCCTCAGTTAGACGGTGATGTGGGGATGATGACGTTCGGTTCGCTGCCTGGCGTCCGGGTGGACGCGTCGTAGCCGGATCTCCGCGTGATGAATGATGTCCGGGGCTGTGAGTGTCGCTCCGTCTGCCTTGCGAGCCCCTGCGGGTGTCACTGCGGTGGTCTGCGAGCGGGTCCTGTGATGCCTGCGGGGTCAGTGTGACCTCCATCCACTCCGCCGCATCCTCGGGCGAATCGAAGAAATGGGATCTGTTGCCATGTAGGATTTTGAGCCGGGCAGGGAATAAAAGTGCATATTTCATGTTTCTGGCCCGTAAATTGCGTTTCACCCCCATGAAGTTGGACCTGGCCCGTTGCACAGTGGGTGTAAAGTCGGGGTACACCGATATATTCTTGTCCTCAAAGCGTATTGGCGCTTCCTCCCTGGCCGCCCGTAGGACGGTGTCTCGGTCCCTGAAGTGGAGGAGACGAGGGATCAGGGGGCGAGGAGGCTCCCCGGGTTGCGGGGGCCGCGATGGCATCCTGTGGGCTCTTTCCACACTGTAGAGGGGGGTGAGGTCTCTCTGGCCCACCAGTTTCCTCAGCCAATCTTCCACGAATTGCGTTGGATCCCTCCCCTCGCTTCTCTCCGGAATACCCAGGATGCGGACGTTGTTGCGGCGGGCACGTCCTTCCGCGTCGTCCACTCTACCCCACAGAAGTTTCAGTTGCTTCTCCACGTTTTCTAATTTCGTGGAGTGTTCCGTCTGCTGCGGTATGAGATCGTCCAGTGCTATTTTCTGTTCCGCCACTCGATCCGCCAACTTGTTGTGGTCAGCCTTGAGCAGGGACAGGCCAGTCGCCATATTGTCTATGCGCGATTCTAGCGCTTCGCGCGTCGCGCGTATTTCATTCAGGATGAGATCTAGTTTGGCGTCCTGTGATCCCTTACCGGTCGGCGGGACGATGTCCATGCTGGAGGAGGCCAGTGGGTCTTCAGATCCCGTGGACTGTACGTCCGTTCGGGCACCTTGATCCTGTGGCTTGCCCCTGTTCCTGCCCATGGTTCGTGTTATCAGGGTGGCGTCGCAGCGGTCGCAGCAGCCCGCCGCTGTCCCTCCGAGTGGTCTGCAGTGGATGTGGACGGGCCAATGTTCACTGAGTAGGGGCTGTGGTAGTGGAGACCCCAGGGCCGGTAGGGGTAGCGTGGATTATCTTGGCGAGGTATCAATGTGGGGGTGGGTCGGTGCGCCTCCAGTGTCCCCAGCTGTAGGTATATCCCCAGGTCCGCAGAGGTGGCGAGGGGGGAGAGGCGATGGGTCCAGTCCACCACAAAGCCAGTGCGTCAAGGCTGGCGAGAGCGTGGAAAAGGTCCGGGCCGCAGCGTTGTAAAAAGGCGCCAAAGCGCGTGGCGCATTACCCCACTCCACTGTGGTCCGAGCGTCTGCAATGCGTGTTGCTGCACGTTGTGAGTCCGACCTTGGTCCCCAAGCAGGCAGCTCCGTGGTCCGCAAAGGTAAGACTGCTAGGGTCTGAGGCCTCCACCAGGCCCCGACGCGGTGACAAGATGGCGCCTAGACAATGACAGGGTCCGGCTGCACTGTGTTATGGCGCCGGTACCCTGTGCAGAGGGAAGCTGGACCCACGGCGCCTGCAGTAAACTACACACCTCGCCTGCTCCACCGCTCCTCACCCCCACCGGCGAGACGCCAGAATCCCAACAACCTCGTGGGTTAGCGTGGGGACGGCACTGTGGTGGCCCACGTCCCGTAGGGGCCGCGTTGCGGTGTGGCTTGGCCGTGGCGATGTGTCCAAGCGGGGCAGGCAGTGGGGCCACAGCGAGGGCAGGGGCTCCGTACCTCAATCCCTGGGTCCGGCTTGCAGAGTGTCGGGCGTCGGAAGACCAATCCCGGGTCCCGACTGGACCGCGAAGGAGGCGGGTGGTAGGCCGGCCAGGCCGATCACTTTAGGCCGGGGCTCCGTCTCGGCCCACAGGCCGCAGCAGGCTCCGTCGTTAGAACTCGTCCAAGGAGCGGTTCCAGTGGGGCCACGAAGCACCGCTCCACGCCGCTGGCCCCCGGGGGCAATCTGTGTAGGGATCAGGTGGGTTGCAGGCAGGGGAGTGCAGGATAAATAGCTTATATTCAGGGCGTCGGACGGAGCTAGCAAGCTACACGTCCACCATCGACGGCTTCAGGCCACGCCCCCGTCCTCCAGGCGTTCTCATTGGGGCTCCTCAATGTCTATTGTTTTTTTATGGAAGATGTATGAACATTTTGTAAGAATGTTAATGGATACATTAAGAGACAAAAACTACGATTTTATGATCATGAGAATTGTAAATAGTATGTGGATATGAGATCAAAAACTATTGAAGTATATATTTACCAATTTAAAAAGTAAATAAAAAACTATGCAAATGTATCAACTACAAATTGTTTGAACTTGTTTCTAGTCAGCCCAGTGTGCACTTTGAACTGTAATGGAAGAAATAAAGGCTGTGTGGGATATTGTATTTAGCTTATTGTTTTTGCTTCCCCCTGATCCCAAACCTAAAATGAAGAAAGTAGGGGGTACCTTACTCTCATGTGATGCTCATTTCCTGGCTAGCCAGAGTCATTGTGCATAGAACACAAGACCCAGTGACACCCCCTCTGACAGTCGTGGGAATGTGATCTCAGCCGCCCACTACTCCTAAAAGAATGGAGTAGGCTGCTTGCCTACCCATGTAAAGTATCCGTCAATGCTCAATTCCAATACATGCAACACAATATACTACATAGAATATATCCATCACCAGCTAAGTTGCATAAAATGTAACATGCCACGTCACCCGAATGCCCCAATGTTGTGTGCTCACTGAAGACATGATGCACGTGTACAGGGACTGCCCGATCATCTGCATACCCATAACAAGTGTTTGCATGACCCTCCCACGAACTACCGGCCGTCAAGATCTGGACTGCGTGGCTTGCTACTCGTTGGCCATTGCAAGCGCTGCAGAGCAGGTGGGGTATCTAACAGCTTCATCGAGCTAGCCTTACTGATTTTCCAGCAAGCGATTGCAGTACATTGAAAAGCGTTATTTCCAAGCGCCACTCGAAGGCCAAGCATGCTTATTCCATGGGTCACGGCCAAATCTATCTTACTCCACCAAGAGGAGGCAATGGAATTGAGAAAGTGTCCAATCGCAGCTGCATGGGATGACCTGCTTGTTGCCATTCAAGTGGGCTCTGATGGAGAAACCAGCTCAGCATGAATAACACTGCACACACCATCAATGCCCCCCTCTTCCTTGCCCCCCCATTGCACGTTACCTCCCCCATAGTACAGTTGTGATATGTTAGCAGGCCCCCCCATGCTGCACCTGTGTAGGCAAGTACCAAGATAACTGCATTACCGCAGCTCCTCAAAAGGCGTTGCTGCACCATACTCGATTTGTCCACGTATATTGTAGTCGATTAGGTTTACAGGTTGTTTCTTACTTATGATTATGTAGTTTCACAACAATATGGCTTCACAATGCCATTCTGCCATGTTCTGATTGCTGTAAAGAATGTCCCTTGTTATTGAGATCACCATATTGTACTACTGCATAAAAACCAATAAAGATGGTCAGGGGAAAACTAAGTGGAGCCTTTAAAGAGGCCATGCTCCAGCATTTTCGGCACTCAACCTGATTCACCTGGAACACCATTAGGCCCCAAGGATCTGCAGGAGTCTCCAGTAGGGCTTCCGCCGACCGGTCCACCTTCCCCGCAGTCTGTGCTTTTCAAACCTTGTATTGGGTACTGCCCTAGCTCTGGTCCCGAACCCACCATGATTTCATGGTGGGTTTGGGACCATGGTCTGGTTCCTACAGGAGAATAGAAAACATGCAATACCTTTGATTTTGATTCTTTACCCTTATCACACAGTAGGACCCAGATCTTTTCGGGCACTCATTCAGACAATGACAATTTTGACGAGATGGATAATATTGTTCCCAGTATGATGAAGAACTTGAAGATGGCAGTGTTCTGGGTGTTTTCTTTGAAGCTGGCCTTCTTTCGCTTTCTGGCCTTCCACTGAGGAAAGTGTTTCTTTCGCTATGAGAAGGAAGTTAGAAGTACTAGTTGTACAACTTCTTACTATGGAGGTGAGGGCCAATGTTTTCGCAGAGATCGTCAAGCACCAACAGAACTTCTTTTGCAATATAATGAAGCCCTTACCTGCGCAAAACCATGTTCAGGATCACCAGTTAATAGGCAGATCGCTCTGCGCCATTGCACAGCACCAGACGATTCCGCTTTTCCTATACAACATCCTACACCAGAGAGTTAAGTGTTGCCTTCCCCACCAGCCTTAGAGAGTATAAAAGAATTGAAACTGTTGGTAAACTTTTCTTTTCTTCCATAAGCCCTGCTCTTTGTTCAGTGAATGACAGCTGTCTTGCAGGCGTTACTCCCTTTACCTATGGGACCCAATGGCTCAAATATTGCCTCCTGTTGTGGAAGACCTCAGCATGTCCCTGACCCAAGCTATTCTGGGTGGCCGTAATAAAGCAAAGTGTGTAATCTGATGGTGTGAGCACGACCGACTGTTTTGGTCGAGCAATGGCTACATGTGCAGCACTCCAGTGCTACTCCTGCCTGAGGTCTACGGGCTTTCAGGTACCTTTGATGAACAATCTGCTCAAAGGCTCTTATCTTTTCAGCAAGGCAGATTCGGTCCTGGAACGGTTTAAAGAATGCAGCGCCACAGCACGTTTCTTGTGACTTTCTGACCCTAGCAAGTAGTTCCAACACTTTCACCCCCTTTGTGGCTGCGGCACAGGATTTGTTTCCCTCACTACTGGCCCACAAGGCCTGTTGACAATTTCATGGCTGAAACTGCCAGTTGTGATGTCATTTTTTTGAAAGGTATGCAACACGTTACTCCTTTTCTCTTTGTCATGTGTTAGTGTGAACTTAAGCTTGTCCTGGCTTATTTGATGTACACTCTATGGGAGCCTCTTCACAGCAGCCCTTTATGGTTCCTTGCTATCATGACTATGTTCCTCATCACACGTTTGAGTGAGGTTCAGGCTCTGTGTCCGTTCAGCATACGTTTCCTTCTTCCCAAGCAAACTGGTTTTGCAAATGCTGGCATCCTTCATGTGAAAGTTGTGAGGCTGTTCCACGTTCGCCAAACTATCACTCTGTCGATGTTCTGTGCTTCGCCTGCCCACTCCTAGGAGGAGGAGAGACTCCGTTGCTTGGACCCCAATAGAGCTCTGAGCTGCTACATAGATTGTACCAAAGACTTCCAGGTGAATTATCAGCCCTTGTGGGGTTCTCTGGATCAACAAAGGCTAGACAGTGTAGAAGAGAGCCATCTCCTGCTGGATTGTGCTCTACAACAGCCTCCGAAGGACTGTATGCTAATTCTATCAGGGGTCAAACTGCTACCACTGCGTGAATTCTTAGGGAGCTATGTGGGTGTTCCTCATATATTCACCTATGACAATCGGGTTCACCAGGAGGGGCATTTTGCCCACTCGTTACTGCAGGATTATCTGGTTTCAGTTCATTCACAGACTCACCTTCGTATAGGTATTGCTTTAGTATCTATTTAAATGGTAAGGAATCTCCAGCTAGAAGTCTTTATCAGACGAACATGTTAATTGCCTTCGTAATGATCTTTCTGGTTGACAGACTGTCTAACTTCAGATTCCTTACCGACACAACACTCCTCCTCGTTCTATCATTGGACTCCATCCATTAACAAGATCACAAGTTTAGGAATTTACACACACACTCCAATTGGCTTATCTGAAAGAAACAGGTTAGTATTGGATTCCTTACCTTAGAATATCCCCAGGCGTCAGACTGGATCCGGAAAGTTTTCATCAGCATTACCCCAGCGCGTCGCTAGGCGTCGTCTGCGGCTCCGCGTCCGGCGTCGTGATTGCTGGGATGGCGTCGTCGGAATACTTAGACGCCGCCCTCACGCGCTGAGGTCAGTTCTTCTTTTTTCTGCGCCAGCAAGCGCATATCCGGTAAGAGCAGTACTCTTAGTCATTGTTTGACTAACTTTTTTGATCTATTTTGATCACTTCTCGAGTCAACCTTCGACTCGAGGTGCCCATAGTGATGCCTGGGTTTAAACCTTGCGAGGACTGTTATCGCTTGATGTCGGTGACCGACCCCCACCGACGGTCCCTTTACTGTCTTTGGGCCGACCACGATGACAAGTTGTGCCCCGACTGCTGGGCCTTGACCTCGAAGGCTAGACGGGAGCGGTCCCGTAAGCCGCTCGAGCTCCGGCAGTCTGCTCCACGCCGCTCGAGGTCCCTGTCTAGGAGGAAGTCGAGGGACCAGTCGCAGAGCCGCAGTCATCGCAGCTTGACGAGTCACCACCACTCGTCGGGCTCCAAGTCGTCAGGTAAGTAGAGGCATTCGAAAAAGAAGTCGAAGTGACGTCATCGCTCTTCCGACTCCCCCCGACGCTCGCGCGACGCGTCCAGAGGTTTGAGCGACACCGCCCTCGCGGCTCCGCTGGAGCCGCAAGCGCCGCGTCCAGCCCCACACCCGCCGGTCCCTGGGCTGCACGCGACGCCGGAGGAGATACGTGACTTCCTTGTGGCCATGAGGACTCGCTTCCCTCCGTCGGACCCCGTTGAGGTGCCTTCAGGCCCCGCGGGTCCATCTGGAAGCCCTAGCGGGCCGGCGGCTCCGGCCCTGGCGCCGTCGTCGACTCCGGTCCCGACGACGCAGGGCCCCACAGGATCCAGGCCTGGATCTGGGTCGTCGCCAGTCGAGCTTACGACTCCTCCGCTGGCGCGGACCCCAAGAGTGTTGCCCACAACGCTGTCCCCAGTCCTGGTCCGGCGCCGATGGGTGAGCAATTCACTTACGACCCGGCTCCATCATTTTTCCCCTGGCTATCAGGAGATGGATGACGAGCGGAACTGGGAGGGGTGTGAGGACCCTCTGGCACTGCAGTGCCAGTTTAGCCAGGACTTGGCAGAGGCCGGTGGTCTGGACACTTCACCCGACACTGGATTCGTCTCTCCTCCCTCTGTGGCTATGGAGGATGGTTCTGCTTACAGCGTGGTGTTGACTAGGGCGGTCAAGGCCTTGGCTCTTGAGCTCCCTGTCGCGGCCGTGAGGACTAACCTCCTCACTGAGGTGCTCAAACTACAGGCAAGCTCCTCAGAGCCTCTACTGCCGTTTAACAAGGCCCACGCTGACGTTCTGTGGACACCTGGTCCAAGCCCTCCTCAAGTCTTCCTGTGGATCGGAACGTGGCCCGACGCCACCGCCTGGCTCCGGGCGACCCTAGCTTCCTGTCCGTTCACCCCACCCCGAGAGCCTGGTGATCCAGGCTCTCGGGGTTCCCGACCGCTCCTCCGGATCGGGAATCCAAAAGGTATGATCAGTTTGGGAAGCAACTGTTCTCCTCCTTGAGTTTGGGGCTGCGGTCTGTCAACACCGCCTGCCTTTTGTGCTGTTACACCCACTCTTTGTGGGATACGGTTGCGGAGGTGCTGCCTCAGTGCCCGGAGGAGGCCCGGGCAAAGCTCACCCAAGCCCTGGCGGAAGGGAGGGATGCAGCACGCTTCTCAATACGGTGTGGCTCGACACCATGGACTCGCTGGGTAGGGCGATTGCAACGGCAGTGGTGGTTCGCCACCACGCCTGTCTAAGGTCCGCCAACTTTTCGAGGGATGTCCAGGCCTCGCTCATGGACCGCAGCATCTGCCTCTAAGCCTTCCTAGTCCGGCATTTCAATCACATTCGACGCCAGTGGGCGACAGGGTTCGCCATCACCACCTCCTCCACTGGCGCACCACCATGTCGGACAGGTGGGTGCTGCAAATCGTCCGAAGGGGCTACTCCCTCCCCTTCGAGGCGACCCCTCCAGCCATGCCACCGCAGTACCACCGCATTTCAGGGGATCACTTGAAACTCCTGCAGGAGGAAGTTACGACCCTCTTGGCCAAGGGGGCCATTGAGCGCGTTCCTGGGCCAGAAGTAGGACGTGGTTGCTATTCCCACTACTTTCTGGTACCCAAGAAGGGCAAAGGAGGCCTAAGCCCTATCTTGGACCTACGGAGCGTCAACGGCTTCGTCCGGAAGGAGAAGTTCAAGATGCTGACTTAGGCTCAGGTCCTGGCTGCCCTGGACCCAGGAGACTGGATGGTAGCGTTGGACTTGCAGGACGCGTATTTCCACATCCCCGTCCTCCAGGCCCACTGGTGCTACCTGCAGTTCACGGTAGGCCACGACCACTTTCAGTTTACCGTGCTCCCCTTCAGCCTTACCAGCGCCCCATGGGTGTTCACGAAAGTGATGGCGGTGGTCGCAGCTCATCTGCGCCGATCAGGGGTTTCAATCTTCCACTATCTCGACAATTGGTTGCTGAAGACGGGCTCGCTCCAAACAGTCTTCTCCCACTTCCAGACTACGGCCGACCTCCTGCACTCGCTGGGGTTCTCCATAAACGTGCCTAAGTCACACCTAATCCCCTCTCAGAAGCTCCTTTTCATCGGAGCGGTTCTGGACTCAGCGCTGTTTCGGGTTTATCCCCCTGAACAACGGGTTTGGGATATTCAGACTCTGATTTCAGCCTTTATCCCGAGTCTCGGTCATGTTGACGCTGCGGCTCCTGGGGCTGATGGCCTCCTGCATCCTTCTGGTGCATCACGCCAGGTGGCGGATGCGGGCTCTGCAGTGGGACCTGAAGTTTCAGTGGGCACAGCATCAGGGCAACCTGTCGGACCACGTCCTGATCTCGAAGGGCACTGCGAGTCAGTTGCAGTGGTGGCTCATGAACCGCGATTGGGTCAGCGGCAGATCTCTCTCCCTGCCCCAACCGGAGCATATAGTGGTGACGGATGCGTCCCTCCTGGGATGGGGGGGGCCACATGGGAGAGAGGGAGATCAGAGGCCTCTGGACTCCGGCGGAGTCCCGGCTCCAGGTCAACCTTCTGGAGCTTTGGGCGAGCCGACTTGCACTGCACTGAAGGCATTCCTTCCCTCTGTCCAGGGAAGTGTAGTGCAGGTGTTCAGCACCACTGCAACAAACAGGGCGGGGTGGGGTCGTGGACCCTTTGCGAGGAGGCTCTGAGCCTCTGGCAATGGCTGGAACTCCAGGGCGTCACCCTGGTGGTTCAACACCTGGCAGGTTCCGTGAACGTCAGGGCGGACCAACTCAGCCGCCGGTGCATGATGGATCACGAATGGCTTCTGAACTACGTGGCGCAAGGTCTCTTTCAGCAGTGGGGAGAGCCTTGGTTAGATGTATTTGCCACCGAAGAGAGGGCGCAATGTCATCAGTTCTGCGTGTTGGAATTTCCAAGGCGGCACTCACTCAGCGACGCTTTTCGTCACGAGTGGAGCTGCGGTCTGTTGTACGCCTCTCTGCCTATACCACTTCTGCCCAGAGTGCTGAAGAAGATCAGGCGAAACTGGGCCCAAGTCATCCTTGTGGCTCTTGACTGGGCACGAAGCGAAGATACTGGTATCCCCAGCTACTCAGCATGTCAGTCAATTCCCCGATTAGTCTGCCTCTTCAGGAGGACCTTCTGTCGCAGCAGCAGGGGACGGAACTCCACCCGAACACGTCCAGTCTCCACCTCCATGCATGGAGATTGAGCGGCGACAGTTGAGGCCATTTGACTTGCCTCCTGAAGTTTGCGATGTGATTCTTGCAGCCAGTCTTCCCTCCACAAAAACTGTATACGCCTGCAGGTGGAACAAATTTGTGGCATGGTGCACAGCAAAGGCTGTGGATCCACTCTGCCCCCCTTTCAGAGGTTCTCCTCTTTCTTCTTTCTCTTGCCCAGCAGGGCTCTGCTCTGGGCACTATCAAGGGCTACCTCTCGGCCATTTCAGCCTTCTTAAGGCTTCCTGATCAGCCTTCTCTTTTCAAGTCCCCTGTAGATTCTTGAAAGGCATCACACACATGTTCCCTCCTGTTCCCTTCATGATGCCTCAGTGGGACTTGAATCTTGTTCTAACGTATCTCATGTGCGCTCCTTTTGAGCCACTTCATAACTATCCTCTTCGTCTTCTGACACTTAAAACTGCATTCCTGGTTGCCATCACCTCTGCCAGGAGAGTGAGTGAGCTGCAGGCTCTATCTTCTAAACCTCCTTTCCTCTCTGTCCATTCGGACAAGGTTGTTCTAAGGACTCGTCCTTCTTTCCTGCCCAAGGTGGTCACAGCCTTTCATATCGGGTAGTCCCTCACCATGCACATCTTTTATCCGCCTCCGCATCCCTCGAAAGAGGAAGAGAGGCTCCACCGTCTGGACCCAAAACGTGCGCTCTCATTTTATCTGGACCACACACTCCAGTTCCGGGTGGACGACCAGCTCTTCTTTGATTACGTGGGCGCAAAGAAGAGACGGGTGGTGCACAAGCGGAGCATCTCTCGGTGGGTAGTCTTGTGCATCAAGGTTTGCTACTCCTTGGCGAAAAAGGAGCCTCCAGTTGGGCTGCGCGCCCATTCCACTCGGGCCACGGCAGCTACTACTACCCTGGGTTAGGGAGTCCCCTTGCAGGACATCTACCAGGCAGCTACTTGGGCTCGCTGCACACGTTTGCTAGACACTACTGCCTGGACAGCCAAGTCCGGAGAGATGGCTTTATCGGCCGTTCCATTCTCCAGAACTTTCTGGTGTGATCTTGGTTCGCAGACCCACCACCGGGGTTGGTATTGCTGGGATATCTATTCTAAGGTAAGGAATCTAACACTAACCTGTTTCTTTCAGATTCACAAGTTACTTACCTTTGGTAACGATATATCTGTAAGAAACAGTAGTTAGATTCCTTACCGCCCCACCCATCCTCCCCGTTCTGCGAACCGATATCTAGGGTTAAGGACATCCCTTTCAGGGCCCTAGTTCCATGGCACCAGTGTCTGTTTCTATCATGGCTCTGCGTTCCTGGTGCGGAAAGCTATGTACAGAACTGACGTCAGCGCGCGAGGGCGGCGTCTAATTACTTCGACGTCATTCAGGCGATCACGACGACGGATGCGGAGCCGCAGACAGCGCCTAGCAACGCGCAGGGGTACTGCTGACGAAAACTTTCCGGATCCAGTCTGACGCCTGGGGATATTCTAATGTAAGGAATCTAACACTAACTACTGTTTCTTACAGATATATTGTTACCGAAGGTAAGTAACTTGTGCTTCGGGCTTTTAGCGCAAACAGTATTGAAAGCAATTAGCATCCTCGCATAGGAGTGGTCGGCGCCTGTACAGGCTCTATATGTCATTTCTGGAGTGGAGCAGCGTCACTGCGGAGCTGCATGCCGCCTCTTTCTGCTGAAAAGCTTCCAGATACAATCTGATCCTGGGGATATATATAAAAGCTGAGTAATCTGCAGCTAGGCTCTACCAGATAGAGCATTGCTGAAGGTAAGTAACTTGTTCTTCAAGCTTCTTCCTGCTCACAGTTACTGCAGTCTGTCCAGTGCTCTCTCTATCCCTATGTATGCCACCTCTAAACAGTAGTATACAGCATAGCCTTCAGAAACTGGTTTGGCACAGAAGGGCATTTTGATCAAAGTATAACTCGTTTTTATTCATCAGGATTTAATCTGCTATACACTCGTCATGGAAACGTTCCTCTATCTCCTTGTTCCTTTCAGGAGGCATTAATTCACAGTGTTTTAGTCTTTCCTTTGACGTAGCTGGATCACCCGTTATTCTTTTTTAAATTTATTTTCCCTACGGCCAATGTTGCTTGTTTAATTATTCTTAGTCCTGCTCTTAGATGTAAGCCTTCTGTAAATATAATATAAAATTCTGCAGCATTCGTCTTTCATTGATTCACCTGCTTGAATAATTTCCTGTTAAACTGAGAGTCCCACTGTAATATAACAGCAGTATGGTCAAATTTGTTTGAACTACATTGAAAACGTGATTTAGTAGCCTCTTCACATCACTGGAAATGGACTGAAGGGGGTCCCTTTAAGGAGCTTAGTGCAGGAACATATGGTCACATATGTCAACCTATTTTGCATTCGCAAACCGTGTGAATCGCTAAATTTGACCATTTGTGAATGCAAAATAGCTTTTCAAGTTGTATGAAAAGCTTTGGCTGTACATTTCTGGTAAATAGAGAATCACAATTTGCGATTCTCTAATCACATGTACCAAGCGTTTTCTAAAATGCAAAATGTGCATTTAGGAAATGCTATTACCATTGAATCCAAGTCAATGGTAACCATGTGCAATTTTTTTAAATGCACAAAAAAGCATTTTTTAAAGTGTCATGTCTCGCGCACATGCCCCTAGAGTAAAGGGTGCTTTAAGGGGGAGGTGGGGCTAAGGCTCCCAGGCCCTGTTTGTTTTGCATTACCTAATTTGCAATTACTAATTGGGTAATCACAAATTAGGTATGCAAAATCATTTACACCGATTATGAGTGGAGTAGTATTACCTAATAGTGATTACCCAATTGCGATTGAGACTCTGTAGGAATCTGTATTAGGTAATCAATATTTTCTTACATATAATTTTGCTTCCTTAAATAGCGGGCACCTAAAATTCATTATTTAGGGAAGGCAGAATGGATTTTTGATACATGTTTTCCAACTAAGAACATTTTGTCTTATGGACACTCTTAGATGATAATTTACATATTGTTTTAATATATTCATATCAGGATGGCAGCATCAAAGTAAGTACTCTTTTTACCCTGTTGCAAGCAGAAACTTCATAAAATATGCATCTAATCTATTTTATGTAGCCAATACTCCAGACCAAAGGTAGATTGCAAACCTTGTTGTTATTTCTCTATTAAAAAGTTCCATTGTTATTTTGGCCCAATGGCTTTGGAGGTTGCTATATCGGGTGAGGAGGCTTCCTTCAAATAAAGAAACCCCTCAAGCAGCACTAGTAGAGAGAGAAGATTGATAGGGCAAGATCTTAAAAGTTAACACCATCTCCACAAAGTCTGACTAACAGTCAGGCACCCCCGCAAAGGGGTTTTGAGGTGTCTGTTGCAAAGAAAAGTGTTCCAGGAACTTATCAAACTTACAGCAGAATATCTTGTTTGCTGACACACCATCAATGACTCAACTTATCATTGCCTGGCCAACTTGAGAACCATCACCATGTCAACACCATCTACACCTCTATTCCTCGATGCTCTACTTCTGAAGGTACCTCTGTCAACAACCAGAGTTGCTACCCCATTGAGGATGACTCCACTGTCATTGAAACACTTGAACACATTGACAACAGCCTCACCGACGACACCATCTAATTACTGCACCAGACCAACCCTGAAACCATCATCTTCACCATTAAAACCTCTAAACCCTTGAGCACGATCTCCCCTTGTGCTGGCAAGAAGTTTTTTTACACAAAAGGGGAGTCCCTTGATGAGGGTTGTTTTGAAGCACCTAATAACCCTACTCAACTCCATATAGGGTGGCAAATATGATGAGAAGCTACATGAACAGCAGTCTTGAAGATACTCTAATGATGACAGTTGTAATGAGCAACAATGGATGTCAGACTTTGTTCAGGGGGCCACAGGGCTACATTTCCAACTGTGATAGTTGTGCTCATTTGCCACAGGTGACCTGAGGTCCATCCTACAAACTGGGCCAAGTACCACCGTTTCCACACTTGACTGTTTGTAGCAAGGGATATGTGAACCTCTTGGTCCTCTGGGTCAACCTGACGCCAGCGAGAACAGCCACTGAGGAATGTGCGTAGTGTACCAACCACTGCCTGGTTGCGGAGTTCCTGTGAGAGTGGAACAGAGGCCAGGACCTGAACTTTGTCCCAGGCTCAGCAAACAAACAACCCATACAATGCCCAAACAACAACGTGATAAAGTACTGTGAGGGGTTTTAATTCGGTATTAAAGTAGGGTTTATACATCCAGGAAAATGAACAATAAAGTAAAAGTCAACAATACCCTTCGCCGTTCAGCAACTCCAGGCGGAACCCCTCTCGGCCGACAATGCGAGCGAACAGTAGGGACCAACTGTCCTCCGCAAGAGCCCCTGTCCTGGTAGCTCACCAACAGAGGACACGTGCAAAGTAGCGGCCGAAAATGCCACTCGAGTTCCGCTTGCTGCGGCATGGTAATGGGGTCTTTTCTGTGGGGGTTACAACACCAGCGGTTGAGTCACCGCTTAGAACCCTTTTGCACTTCTCAGGGTCTAGTTAGCTTAGGAGGGCTTCCCAAGGCCCCAGCCTATGGTTCCTGATAATTCCATGGGGGGGGCTGACAAGTTCTGACGCAGAAACGAAGCTGTACGTCGACCTCCGCTCCGCTGACAGTGAAACGTTCCTTAAGGATCAGGAGATCAAGTGGAAACAAAAGGGAGACAAACGCTGTCCTTGCGTTTCTCCCGAGGAAGCTACAGCAGCTTGCGACTGGCAATATCCGACGCTGCTGCTAACTGGCGGGCGCCATTTATGCCGCGCTCGACCGGCGCATGCGTCGCTGGGCATCGTAGTCCCTGTGGCATGGCTGAGACCTCATGCCTGCGCCGCGCGTAGTTTGCAGGCTCGGAAGGCGGCTGCCACGGACGTCGTTCGGTGTTTTCCTCCTCCAGCCACGGTTCCAGGTATGGCGGGGGGGGGGGGGGTTCCTGACAGGATAGCAGTTGCATGCTTCTCAGGTAATGTTCAATTCGGTGCTTATCTGAATGAAAAAAGGTACAGAAACATTTATTTAGTGGTTAACACTCTTTCCACACTATGGTTAAACTTTCCACTAGTACCTTCCCCACTGGTCAATGGTATTAGGCACATGTACAGTCTTCTCAAACGTTTGCCCTGTTTTTAATATGCAGCCCAATTCAGTAATTTATTGTTCCTTAATCTTAGTTTGCTGCTTAGACTTAATTCAATTGATGCTGCAGACCAGTATGCAATTGTGTCTCTTGGCCTTAGGAGTAGGCAAAGGCTGTTGGTGTACCTGCACATCGGTTTTGGTAGTCCTCTGTGGATGTGGACACACCCTTCTCCCTCACAGCTCTAACTTCTTGCTACTAGGCATGGCATCGGTTTCTCCAGAAGTTTACGTTGCAGTGCTCAGTCAAGTTTTATTTGTGGTCTCCGGCTGAAGCTTTTCACTGTGATTATTACAGGCATTTTCAGTCCTTGGGCCAATCATGCTCTCTGCTCCGTGATGATGGAGTTCAACCACAGATGGCTATCGGGTGTGACAAGCTTCAGACACATTTGGTACAACTGTTTAGAGAGCTGGGAGGGACTTTCTACAGGTATTTCTTGGTGCACTCTTCACAGGGAACACAAACTCCTCCTGCAGGGCCAGACACACTCCTTCCTTTCCAGGCAGCCAGACTCCTTTAATCACTTCAAACAGACCCTCTTCTCCACCAGCAGAAATTGTTGCATTTAGGTGATGTCCTCTCACCTCTGGGAGACGGGCTGCTTGGCAGATACCAGACCTGTATACATTTCAGCTATTCGGAAAAGAAGCATAGTACTCACTTCCTTGGTAGGGAAGATCTTGGACTGGAACCAAGTGGTGTGGTTCAGATCTCCCTTCTACACACATTTTCCGACCAGGGGATGTAGATACACTTCAAGGCAGGTTTGGGGCCTCGTATAACTCTGCCCTCTGCAAGGACACCCTGGATTGTTTTGTTGAACCTATTTTTGCTGGCTATGGAAATCTGTGCACTGTACCTCTGCTAACCAGCCCTCCTTTCAATATAACGAACGTGGCGTAACCCTAATTAGCATATTTAAATTACCTATAGCATATGGTACAGAGTATTCAGAGGGCCGAGAGACACATAGGGAGGGCCTATAAGTTAAATGTCACCAGTGGGCCACATCAACCATTGTACCATCCAGGGCAGCCACAAGGCAAACATAACTACAGGCCTGTCTTGTGCAACACATCTATGCAAGTTTAAACTCTAAATTAGACCTATCAAAATAACCCTTTTGATAGGTCTAAACCGACCTTTTAAATATTAAAAAGTGAACCATTAAGTAAGCTTTATTGCCTATAAGCAGGGTGTATGGTATTTAAAAGCAGGGCATGTTATTTTTTAATGATATGTCCTTACAGTGAAAAAAAGCCTTAAAATCTATTTTGACTTTAGCAGGGTTGGCTGTTCTATAGGAAAACCTTGGGATACTATATTAAGTTAATGCATTGGGACTTTAAAAAGTATTTATTACAAGCTCAATTCACTGATTAAGTCGGACTTGTAATAAATATTTTGGAATAGGGCTTTTAGAAAGTTCTCTTTGGACTGCTTGAAATCCCTGGGAGCTAATTCTGAATTTCGTTCTTACACTTCTGCCAGCCAGTAATTAGCGCTTCAAGAACTCTGAATGAGCTGTGAACTTGCTCCCAGGAGAAAGCAATAAGCTGAATGGACAGGGATGACCCATCTGAACCTGACAAAGTAGGCAAGGTGGGGCTATGAGGATGCTTTTTGACTCATTCAAATCCTGCTTGAATGTCATATCTTGCCTGACAGGCCTTCTGGGTGTTTTTATATGACACTTGAGACTTACCTCAAAGAGGCCTTGCATGTCACAGGCAAATGTTATGAAAATTTGTATAGCACACTAATTACCCGTGAAGGTGTCCAGGCACTTGAGCAGGTGTGTAGACATGTGGTCCCTGCAGGGCTCTTTTAAGTGCCCGGCCTTCAGTATCATGCAGAACTCAAGAAGTGAGGAGGAGGCACTGATGTGTTGAGGGAGGTCATTTCATGTTTTGGGTGCGATGTAGGACAATAAGGGGCCTCCTTTTCTGCTTTTGTGAATGCAGGGTGTGTGTGCAAGTGCATGTGAGGCATAGCGTAGATATCAGGCAGGCTGGTGAAAGTGTAAGCAGCTGTTCTGATATACTAGTATAGCTTTGTTTATGGCATGTATGTGTGTGCGTGTGTGGAGTTTGAATTGGCTGAGCTTGCGGATGGAGAGCCAATGCAGCTTCCTCAGGGGCTGTGCAATGTGGTTGTACTGTGGGAGGTCAAGTATGAGTCTGTATGGTCTCCAATCTGTTGGAGTTGTCTGGAGATTCCGGTGTAGAGTGCATTGCCATAGCTAAGCCTGCTTATGAGTGCTTGTATGACGGTTTGTCTGGTGTTCTATATGAGCTACTTGAAGATCTTTTGTAGCATGCGCAAGCTGTGTAAGCAGGAGGTGCTCACTTAGCTGACTAGTACCATTATGTTGAATTTGTTGTCTGGAATGATCTACAGATTTCTTGTGTGGTCGATGGGTGTGAGTGTTGATCCTAGCTCTGATGGCCACCAGGTTGAATTCCATGGGGGAAGTCTTATTTCCGAAGACCAGTACTTCCATATTGTCAGAATTGAGATTTAGGGAGTTGGTTCACGTGCATTATGCTACCATGGTCAAGCAGTTAGTTCTGGTTTTGGTTATTTGTTCATCAGGGAGAGGGCGAGTTGGGTGTCGTCGGTATTTGAGATTATGGTGATGTCTTGGTGTCTGATGATGTTGGCTAGCGGTGTGTTGTAGACATTTAAGAGGGTAGAGCTGAAGGATGATCCACAGGGGACTCCGCAGATCAAGTTCTTGGTCTCTGACATCAAGAGGGCCCTTTGGGTTCATCCAGTGAGGAAGAAGTAGATCTATTTGAGTGTGCTGCATCATTGGATGCGAATGTAGTGGATTCTTCTGAAAAGAGTGTTGTGAGAGACCGTATTGAATGCTGCAGACAGGGCGAGCAGGATGAGGGCCAGGAGTTTTCTTCAGACCAGGATGGTCTAGATGTTGCTGGTGGCCACGATGGGTGTAGTTTCGGTAGAGTGGTTCTTTCTGAATCCAGATAGGATGTAGTGTAGCCGGTGGTGCATCTCAAGGTGGTTGAGAGTTGTTAGCGAACACTTGGCCAAGGCCCTTCTTTTCTCCCCAGAGAGAGACCAGCCTCGGTTACAGTGGACCTCTTTTTGATTATTACAGTGTCTGTTGGATTTACATATAACATTTGGGGCACACGTCAAAGGAGAAAGACAGGAAGCCAAAACCGTGCTTGGGTATCTCCTGTCTGGTTGCTGAAAACTCAGCGTTGTTCTACCTGACTTTTCTCTGATGTTGTTGGGTACAAGGACTGTCTCAAACTGAATTTTTGGTGTTGGATGTTGGAGTACATGAGGATTACCATTGTACACTCCCTCCTTCACTAGTGTGGCAGATGCCTTTGACCATCTTGAAAACGCCAAAAGGGGGTAGGGTTAGCCCACGCGAAACTTTAGTCCATTGGTTGAGGCATCCCCAGTGCTTATTCCCGCTTACTATCCTCTGTCAGGCATAAATGTGGCATCTTCAGGCATGCACTTCATAAGACTCCTGAATCTGTGGAAGATCAGAATAGGAGTGAACGTGTTGTCTGAGATCTGACAAGAGCTTGGAAGACTGGACCTGTTCTCCCTGTATCACCGAGGACAAAGAAGTACGCTCCAAGGGTCATAAGGCTGATTTCCTGGTCAAGCTACAGGATTGTTACAAGTGGCCTTACCTTCTACTGCTCATATAATCCGTGCCAACTGAGCCTGAACATCCTTTGAGTTTCTAAGTGCCTTCCCTGAGATCCTGGGGGGATTTAGAAGTGTAGTCATTTGGTCGATGGGATCTTAATGGACTGACGTCAGTAGGTAAAATCTTTGACCAAGGCAAACCTGGTTAGTATATCCAATCTGTGCTCCATTGAGGTCCACATCAAATTGCCCCTAGGTCCCGGTCTACCGTGATCGTTGACTATCTGTAGCGCTTTGTGCTTCTTGGCACTATTCATTCTTAAAATTTCAAAAATTCAAATCCATCATTTGCCTTATTGGATTTTTGTCCTTTTGACATCATGTTCTTTATTCAATTTTACTCTATTTTTCTAATCCATTTTGGGAATTGTATTATTTTGCATTTTGATTTCATTGCTGTTTTAGTACTCCATCAATACTTTACACATTACCTCTAAATTCAGCCTATCTCTCTGTGCTATAGCTACAGGGGGGTGAGCTCAGGTTTTAGTTACAGTAGCCGATTTACCCCGAAAAAGATTCTGATTGTTTTAGCTGGGTACTTACGCCACTCAAAAAATAACCACTTTTCCTACAGGCCAATTCTCTTTCAAGTATCCTTTTCATGCTGCTCTCCAAAAACAGCTTGGTGTAAAGTGAAGCTTCTTACAGCAAGTAGTACAGGGGTGGTCTCCATACAAGAACACCCACAACATGGGCACGTTCAACATCATTCCACACCGAATTATGCCACTGCATACTAGATATGCCATTAAATAGGGAACATCTATTCGAACACTATGCTGATGAAGGGTTACAAGCCATTAAAACAAACTATGTCCCTGTCAGAGCCCTTGGGATCACTCAAAACACAAGGGAAATACACTTTAAGGGTGCAAATGAATGGATTTACCATTAGTAAGGATGCTTCCAACCTCAAGCATTTCCATCAGTTACTTTAGACAATCATACTACACCATGCCACAATACAGCCTCTGCGCTACCTATGAGAAAGCAGTCCCAGAACAAAGGAGGAAGTCAGCCTAGGCAAACCCCATCACACAAGCTGCACGTCCCAGCTATTTTTGATGTTTTACCACTACCAGCTAGGTCCGGGGCTAGACGAAGCACCACTTTCTTTCTTAAGTGGGCAAAAGTCATCACTTATAAGTAGATTTTTGTGTGTAGCCTGTTAGACGTGCACTTGAATTCAAACAAAAACCTCATATACCACTCACAGGTAGACTTCCCATCAACATCTGCAGTTATTTCAAGAGCGGATTCTTTCCATGATGTCAAACGGTAAGCTGTAGCAGGTCTCCAAAACAACAGCTAAATACAGGCTTTTATTCTTCTCTGGAAAATGGCAGGAGAATCGAGATCCATTCTGGATCGCACACAAGTGAAAAAATACATGTAGTAGCAATCCTTCAGAATGGTCACTCTGTGGGGGTCCAACTGCTCCAACACCAGGCATTACAAGCACCTGCACTTCAAAGTAGCTGAATGCCCCTATCTATTTTAAGTACTGACACTCTTCCTCAAATCAGCGGCAAAGCATTTTACCAAGTATTTTGCCCCTGTAGTAGCATTTCTCAGAAACGGGATATCAATGTTTCTTTTAGAGGGCTGACTAATGAAGGGTAAATCACCGCAGCTAATAAAGCCAGCCACAGACGCACGTCTTAAACTGCTTCAGATCTGGGCCTCACGCCCAACATTACCAAATATCATTTGAGGCATACAAGGTACATTCAGTTCCTAAGAGCAGAACTAGAGGTCTGTTGCTTCAGCTGCCCAGAAGATATTTATCACGGCCAAGGCGACGCTGGAATTGTGGCTAGTGCCTTACAACATGTTAAAGGGCTTGCCATTTCAGTCCCAGCCATTTCATTTTGTGATGCCAGCCGATACATCATTAGATGTTTGGTGAGTTCATCTACAAGATCTATAAGTCAAAGATCCTGGCTTGCAGAAGGAGATCAGCTTAACATAAACGTCCTGGAGCTCAAGGTTGATAGATTAGGCCTTCAAACTTTTCTTCCAAGCCAAGGTTAAGCAACTCTTCAAAAGTGCTGAACAGACTATTCAGCAACTATATTCTGTACAATTAAACAGTGTGGTATCAAGTCCCTAGCTTGGCCATATGATTTTAAGCATCTAATGAATGGGGGCTTCAGTCACGTCATTTCTCTTAACAGCGGAGCATTTATCATGATTGAGCATGGATGGATGTTCTCAGCAGGGCGGTGCATGTATATCGTGAATGGGCGTTGAACCAAGATCTAGTAAAATCCATCATCAGTGGCAAGCACCAGTGTTTGATTTGTTTGCAACAGTTCAGAACAAGAAATGCCAGTTGTTTGCAAGCAGTTGGTGGTACCCTGGCACAAGAAAAGGTACTTGCAATGTCATGGTCATCAGGAAAATCTAGTGGAAATTGTGCAGACTGATTCCTCTAGTGCCAGAATCGCCTTCTGGCACTTCTCTCCAGAGAGGAAAGCTAGATTTTTTTATCACAGTGCGGGAGCTATTGACAGATTGAGCCCTGAATGCATGGTATTCTCTAATTTTACTCTCCCTTCAGACAGTTGGCATATACTTTACCTAGCCAGAGCGCCATAACCTGTAAGAACCTAACAAGCCAAAGAAGTTCTGCATTTGCTGCTTACCTTACAGCCTCTCAAAGTATATGTTCCTGTATGAGATGATTCTCCCCCATCGAAACCCACAAAGTACCAGAACACAAACCTCTCCAGCATTGGTATCTCTCAGATTCATGTTTAACCATTCCTTTTCACAAGTCGTAGACTGTTAAGTTTATTGTTTCACATTTATGCTTTGAAAATCTATTGGTTGGCCTCTGGGAGAGTAGAAATTGCTGTGCCTTCACCTGTTTGGTTGATCTTTTGGATCATTTATAATGCTGTAAAGTGGCTACTAAATGAAATGTTTTCAATTCATTTTTAAAGACGTTTGACCTCACTTATATTGTTGTAATGTTAGCAGAGGACTCCGAACATCATGACTGGGAGTGATTCAAGCGTTATTAATCCATGTAAGATGCCAACAATGTAGAACTGCAGTTACAGGTAAGTAATGTATTTCTTAGATAAGTGTGAAGAGACCTGAGGAGTACATGTACTGCAAGAGTGAGCTGACTACTACATTTTTGTAACCTAACGTCCCCTTGAAATTTTATTATAAGTTCCACTGTAAACAGTATCACATTTGCTATATTATATAGTGCCCAATTCCCATAGGCCAAGTTGTAGTTGCCGATGTGCAGCAATGATAGTCTTGTAGTCTTATGGCAACTGCAATGAGCCCTCTGAAGAGGACAAGTATGCCTTTGTTGGATTAAGTTGTAAACGCGGCCTAAACTCTTAAGTGGGCCCTGGCAAAAAAATTCAAAGTGATGCTATAGATTAACTACTTTCTGCTCGTGCTGCAAGTTCTGTTTACTGCTTTTAAATCATTTATTTTCATTACTCTCCTTAGGGCTCAACGGTTTCAAGAGAAGCCAGTGACAAGGAAAAGGTATGAAATAAACTATGATAAATGTATTTATTTATTTTTAACAGATAGCATTTTGAACTGAAATGTGCAAAAGTGTACCTTCTGCTACATAGAACAATAGGTAATTTGTGTGCAGATATAGGAAATGAGGCAGATATAACTAGAAGGCATAAAACTGTTTGGCGTGTAAGAACAGAATGGAGAAACGTGCATCAGAAACACTGTAGAATATATATAAATAGAAAACAAAGATCAGCATACTTACATTGTGGGGCCCTTCCACAGTAAGCATTTACTATGTGGCCTTCCGATTTCAAGAGAAGAGTTTAGTTTTGTTTTTAAAATCATGTAAATTTGGATTGATCTGATGTTCAGTGAGTGGGTTCAAGAAGGTAGGACCAAAATCGCTTTGGTACTGTCAGGTTGTGTAGGTTGGGAGCTCTTGAGTTGCCTGAGAGAATGCTTTGGGAAGTACTTTGGACCCTTTTAAGGTTTTGAACAGCAATGTTAGGAGTTTATAGATGGTTATTTGTTTTTTGCAGGAAGCGTGCCAGCTTGATGTTGATAGAAATAGTATGTAGGATTGTTTTTGGAAAGAGTGAAAAATACTTTATCGGGAACGTTTAATGCTTTGTCAAAGGATGTATAATGAAGAAAGCCCACAAATATACTGTTGCAGTGGTCTAGTTCACAAGCAGTTACTTAGTGTGTTGGCAGTACATAAAGAAGATATGTGGAAGGATTTTCTGTATAATTAAGATTTAATACCTTGTTGTAGTGGCTTTGATCATAATGAAATAGTACATCCATATGGAGTTGTTGAAGAGTACGACTTAAATTTGGTTTTTTGTGGCAATAGTTAACCTCTCTAGTGCACAGTAGATGAAACTAGGAGTTAGGAGACTTCTATAGAAGAAGGGAAATTATAGCACCTCTATTTTACCAGAGGAGTTCAGCATGAGGGAGCATAAAGCCGTCCAAAGACCAACGATAATCAGATAATCGAGATTGCAAATGAGATATGAAGTACAAAGAAATGTTGGACATACTCCATTGGTTGGAAACTCAAATGAGGAAATTATACCATCAGTGAGGTGGTGTAGGATGGGCTCCAGGACAGAGTTTTGGGAAGCACCTTCTGGTAGTGGGGATGGATGAGATCTGATGACTTGCTAGTTCACAGAGAAGTTCGAAATACCTTAACTTCCTTAATCGGTTTTAAAGAGCAGTGTGCAATAGACTTCCAAGTATTTTGTCATCATTACCGTCTGACCCAATGTGAATATCGCTATATGATTTAAATGCTGCCCGCATCGCTATGTGATTTAAACGCTGCCCCCTCACCCATTGTAGAAACAAACCTGCAGTTGATGCAAAGGGACTGTGTGTGGGCTGGGGATTTTAAGGCTGGATGCCTAAGTTGATCTATCTTTTTATTATAGTCTTTAAAGAAAAATCCTTTACAGCTATACAGCTACTCTAGGAGGAGTGGAGGAAATACATTTGGAGAGAATGCAATATCTTTAACGAAATGTTGCTGTGACAGACCTTGCGGAGAGAAATTCGTATTTTTCACTAATCTGTTCTTGTTCAGCAGTGGTGGGTTGCCCCAATTGATTGTGTCATTGTTTTTCGGAGCTATAAGATTTTGTCCAGCAAGTTTGCCACCCTGCATTTTACTGCAAATATTTTGTCAGTATTGCAATTAGTTATTAATGACATGCTCCACATCAATAGATAAATCCATTTGTTTTACAAAGTAACAGTTCCAAAGGTTGCCTCTATATGTCTTCCGTTTTTGTAACAAAAGAGCAACTGTCCACTGAACATCTGACTCCTTTTATTCATGAAATAGTATTCTCTTTCGTATGTTAGTATATGTATTGGAAAAATCATTTGCTCTGAGCAAAGGAACTATAAAATTGTACTAGGACTAGATCTCCAAGGTATTTGCATGTGATAAATATATATATATATATATATATTTATTTCTCCACCATTACCGGCATAAAGATCGATCGCTGTCGCAGGGCGGTCCGAGTTGAGTAGCCGGTACCCCAGTAAATTCTTTCCACAACACCACCAAGTAAGGATAGTACTCGGACACCCGGATTGCCTTGCGAGTGAAAATTTATTCAGCAGGTAAAAAAACGACGCGTTTCGCCATTACGGCTTGCTCACGTATATATCCACTCATTCTTCAATGCAAATTGCTATATATATATAATGCATATTTAAATAACGAAGCAAACCACATTCACTGGATGATGTCATCAGTGATGTCACTGACCATGTCATGAATGATCTAATATGTGACATCATCAGCAGTGGATTGCGGGTGCGCGAAATATAGTTAGTACAACTAACTATATAGGAGCAATTTCAATGGTTTGGTATCGGTGAAATGTCCAGCTAACTATAACACCCCTAAAACTTATAGTTTTTTTGAGTGAATTTCAAAGGTTTTTTAAATGCTAATTCCTAACTATATAAGGCCTTAAACCTATTTTTTTTTCAGTGAATTTGCAAGGTTTTTTAAATGCTAATTCCTAACTATATAAGGCCTGAAACCTATGTTTTTTTAGTGAATTTCAATGGTTTTTTAAATGCTAATTCCTAACTATATCAGGCCTGAAACCTATGGTTTTTTAAATGACAATTTTTAAATGTATTAATTGTTATTTTTTTTTATACTGATTTACATTTTTGCAGCAGGTGTTCAGAGGGCACGCCCCCTTTTTTGTAACAATCTGCAGCGCAGCTCCATGGCGCTTACTGGAGATACCTGTTGGACTAGTTGCCTTCTAGGGGACCTCTGGATTGAATAAGAATTAAGTCCCCAACTTAAAACATGCCACAGGGAAGTGTCATGAAGCCATGCCCCTTTTTACACCTCTCTGCAACGCAGCCCCCGGGCGTGTTTGCAGAGGGGGAACTAATTCCCCTTGCATAATGGGGGTCCCTGTGGGCCAACTAGCCCACCTGGTACCTCCAGTATGCGCCAGGGGGCTTCGTTGCAGAGAGGTGTAATGAGGCCACACCCTTTTTTACACCTCTCTGCAACTCAGCCCCGGGCGTGTTTGCAGAGGGGGAACTAATTCCCCTTGCACACTGGGGGGCAACTAGCCCACCAGGAGCCTCCAGTATGCGCCAGGGGGCAGCTTTGCTTTGCCCCGGAGGGCGGCGGTCCCCGGGGCAGTGTGGGGGATTGGGCATTCCCCACACTTTTTTATCACTATGCCCCCACGATTTGGTCCCCCGGGGGGTAATTTTTAAATAAACATACCGGGTTTTTTTTTCAAATTTTTTTTGACCTTGGGGGTCCTTGTGGGACCCCCTGAGCAGGCCTAGGGGGTCAGGGTGCTTCTACCCTGCCCCCTTTTTTTCTACACGTTTGTTTTTCTGCTTTCTTGTGCCTCGGTCTACCTAGCACAAGATGGATGCCAACACTTCCTGGTTAGAATGTTGACAGCCAATGAGCATGCTGCTTTCTCGGGAAGGCATGCTGATTGGCTGCCACTGTCTGTCAACACTCCAAACCAGGAAGTGTTGGCAGCCATCTTGTGCCTCGGTAGAACCAAGGCCATAAAGGACTCTCCTTTTGTCCAGAAAAACACTTCAATCTTGTTGAAACGAGAATTGATTTCTATAAATATGTCCGCAAACTGAAATTAGCTAAAATACACGAACGACCAAAACAAATTGCAAATGTTGAAACAACAACAACACCGGATGAAGAATCAATTTGGCAGACCCAAGAGATCCCTGATCTGCAGAATATTTTTGGATTACTTTATGAGGAGGAAACCACATTAAGATTTGGATATAAGAACTGATCGGAGGATCAATAGTGGCTTAAAAAAGAAATCTAAATTCTGTCCGATACTATCACCTGGTAACAGAATAGATATGTTATCTGAAGCAGTGGTAGAAGAGATAGATAAACTCTCAAATCTAAGGAAGAAAAACAGAGAAAACTTAACAAGCAAAGAAAGGAATGCCATAAAAACATTAAATGACGACCCCTGCCTGACAATAAAGCCAGCGGACAAAGGCGGCAACATAGTCTTAATGGAAACACAAAACTATATCATAGAGGCTAACAGACAACTAAATAATCCTACCAACTACAGCAAATTGAAAAAGAATCCAATGAATGAGATGACACTACACTTGAATGGACTACTAGAGAACTGGCAAAAAAGTCGATTACTAACTGAAGATGAGAGGAAGTTCCTCATGAATGAATTCCCAGTAATCCCAACGATCTACTTTTTGCCAAAAATACATAAGACATTGATCGATCCACCAGGGAGACCAATTGTCTCATCGTGCTCAAGTCTATATGAAAACTTTTCACAATATGTAGACTTATTTTTAGCCCCCATTGCGAAAAGCCAAAGTTCATACATCAAAGATACTGGTGACTTTCTGCGAATATTAGAGAATATCTTGTGGAATGAAAATTATCTAATGGTGACAATTGATGCAGTCTCCCTGTATACGTCTATAAAACATGAAGTAGGATTAAATGCCTGTCACTACTTTTTGAAACAAAGGAATATCAGCAATCTCAAACATACAGAAATGTTAATGACCATGATCAATCTATGTCTCACGAATAATGTATTCTTGTTCAACCAACAACTCTACAGACAAGAGTGCGGAACATCCATGGGAATCTCATTTTCACCTAATTATGCTAATACCACCATGGGTTGGTGGGAAAAAACTATAGAATGGTACCCCATAAACCAAGCAGACCTGGAGAAACTGATCTTATGGGTCCGGTATATAGACGATTTGTTTTTAATATGGAATGGCACAAAAACTGAATTTGACCTCTACTATTCCAAACTATGTAACAACAACATTGGATTAGAATTCACATATAACACCAGTGATAAAGAAATAGACTTCCTGGATCTGAAAGTTTATGTAGAACATGACCGGATACAAACCACTCTATTCCGGAAAAAAACTTCCACAAACAGCATCCTACATGGGACCAGCTTTCATCCTCAACCGCTACTTGCAAGCATCCCATATGGCGAATTCATTCGCATGAAAAGAAACTGCTCAGATGAAAAAGATGCAGGAATCAAAATTGAGGAAACTGTTGAAAGACTGAAAACACGTGGATACAATGAACGAACTTTGGAAAAATGCAAAAAGAAAGCTGCTAAACAAAACAGAACAACAATACTCATTCCTAAATTAAAATCCAATGACTCCCAAGGATCCCCGCGCTTTGTAACGACATATAACAAAGAAAGCGGAATCATCAAAAGTAAAATCAAAAAATACCGGCACTTGATCTTAGGGGACCCTGATATCGGAAAGATAGTAGGAACTGAACCAACGATAACCTACAAAAAACCTCTTCTCTCAAAGACAAACTAGTGCATAGCCACTTTAAAGAGAAAAAAATCAATATCAAAATCAATTGGCTCACAGACCAAAAAAATGGGTTCAAAAAATGCAACGCTTGCAAAGCATGCAAAATTGGCCAAAATAAAACAAACTTCGAAGAAGCTGATGGAAGAAGCACCCCGATCTCTGAAAAAATAAACTGTTCATCTACACACGTAGTATACGTTATACAATGTAAATGTGGATCTAAATACATAGGAAGTACAACTTGCGCTTTGAAAAAACGTATTTTAGAGCACATTAGAGCAGTTAAAAACAAAAGAAATGTCATACGCCACTGCAGAACACATGGCAACCTGTCAAAAAAGTGACTGGAGAGCTATGTCCTATTATGGCATACATATGATTGATGTGGATGAACGTGGTGGCAACAGAAAGCGCAAACTGCGACAGATTGAATCAAAGTTTATAATCAGACTCAAAACTAAAATGCCCAGAGGGATGAACTTTGACGAAGAACTTTATGTACATTTATGTATTAAATATTTTATTGAGCATAAGCAAAAAATGCACCTCATCGATTTCTGCAAGGGCCGCCACCAGTCTAGGGAGGCCGAGATCAGCGACCCCGCGGACGCCCCGCATAGGGCCAGCGGATATGTCATCTTATTAACACAGCAAGCCGCCTACAACCCAAAGGGCCGGCCGCGTCTTAAGAGGTGCTACAACGGTGCAAGCTGGTCAGTGCTAGTGCATTGTAAGAAAACGAGAATCAAAGAACTGTAAACAACCCCGCCACCCACCCCACCCCACCCCAGCCCACCCTTCTCCTTGTCCATTTCCGGGAACTAGCTATAGGCCGTGAACCACCCTCAACAGTCAGTGGATGCCACGCGCGTGGGGCCTGTGCGCTTACGGGTATGTGATTTGGGGTCCGGGAGAGGTGTTTCCGCCAAGCGGAGCAGACGCAGGTAGCGTGGACAGCTCACCTCCCGAAACTCCCCAGTAAGCAAGGCGAGGAATGGCCGCCAAAGCTCCGCAAAGTCCGCCCCCCTCCCCGCTGCTGCCAGCGATAGTTTCTCCATTCCCAGGATTGCCCACAGACGGTGAAGCCACCCCAGTTGCTGCGGAGCCTGGGTCGCCCTCCAGTGCGCCACAATGTTCTGGACTGCAGCCCCAAGCGCAAGCGCGATCAGGCGCCCGCGCCAGGATTTCAGAGGATACATGAGTGCGTTTGGGAGGCCTAGCAGAATGTACGCTGGGAAGCGCGGCAGTTGTGTGTCTAGATGTGCATCTATAAGATCCAGGATAGGGTCCCAGTAGGGGCGCAGTGCCTTACAGCTCCAAAGCAGATGTTCCAGTGTCCCTAGTTCCCCACATCCCCTCCAGCATCTGTCACTGATTCGGGCATCCCAGTGGTGTAGTCTCTCAGGGGTGTGGTACCAGTATGTTGCTACCTTCGTCAAGGTCTCGGTAAGGCCAGTGTGGTGCGCCGAGTGTCTGGCTCTATGGTATACCCCCTCCCATTCCTTCCTAGTGAGCTGCCTCCCCAAATCCCTCTCCCACCGGACCTGGCCCGCATTGTATGTGTGTGCCTGCGTGAGCAGCAGCTGCTGATAGAGGTCCGATATCAGCTTCTTGTCGGAGGTGCGTGTCAGCAGCCATCGTTCATAAGGCGTGAGGTGTCGTTGGGCTCCGGGCTGGACCGAGGGATGGAGCACCCAGTGGCGCACCTGCAGGTACTGCAAGCGTTCTGATTCGGCCACGCCGTAATCTGCCTTGACCTGCTGGAACGACAGTACGCCCTTGAGATCGAACATGTGTCCTGCCGCGCGGCAGGGTGTCGTCCGCCACGTCGTGAACGTGCCGGCGTCCAAGCCCGGTGTGAAGTCGGGGTTCTCAAAGATAGGAGTCATGGGTGAGGGGAAGGTGGTCAGCCCCTTGGCCACGGCCACTCTATCCCACACCCGCAGGGCTGTGCTGGTGATTGCAGAGGCGTACAGGTTAGGAGGACGGTGTCGGCGCGGGAGGAAGGGCACGCCCTGGAGGGTACGGCCGGCCACTGCCTGGTCGAGGAAGAGCCAGTGCTTACCGGACTCCAGCTGGAACCACTCCACAAAGGTGCGCAACTGAGCCGCCTGGAAATACAGTGTGAGGTCTGGCACCCCGACCCCTCCGTTCGCGGGGGGTAGGGTGGCGAGGGTGTGCTTGAACCTGGGTCGCCGGCCGTTCCAGATGAACCGTGACAGTTCCGATTGCGTTTGTTGGAGCCAACCCGTCGGGGGGTCCAGGGGGAGCGTCTGGAACAGGTACAGAATCTGCGGCAGCAGTGTCATTTTGACTGCGGCAATTCTTCCTAACCACGACAGCGTGAGTGGCTTCCAGCGTCGGAGCTGCTCCCGGAGCTTGCGGGTGAGGGCCTCGTAATTGGCCCGCGCAGTGTCTCGGACAGTAGGAGCCAGGCGAACACCCAGGTATGGGACGGATGCGCCCGACCATTGGATCTGGAATTCCGATTTAATCTCGGCCACCACGTCCGGGCTCAGCGAGACATTCAAAGCCTCAGATTTGGCTTCGTTGATCTTGAAGCCCGAGGCCAGGGCGAAGGTGTGCAGCTCCACGAAGAGAGCACGCAGGGATCGCATCGGGTCAGTGAGGGACAGCAGGACGTCGTCGGCGTACAGGCTGATCTTATGCGTGTCGGCCCCGAATTTGATACCTGAGATGTGAGCATGTTGCCGCACCCTCTGGGCCAGCGGCTCCATGTATAATGCGAATAGGAGCGGCGACAGCGGGCAACCCTGGCGTGTACCCCTGCCAATGTCGAACCTCGGGGAGGTGTGACCGTTCACCCGTACCGCGGCGTTGGGCCGGCGGTAGCAGTTGAAGATGCGGTGGCGGAGTTTCTCTCCAAAGCCGAAGTGACGGAGGGCCTGGTCGAGGTATGGCCAGTGTACTCTGTCGAAGGCCTTCTCCGCATCAATGGTGAGCAGCATGCAGCCGGGTTTAGTGCGCGATCCGGCCTCAATGAGGTGCAGCACCCGCTTGGTGTTGTCGCTGGTCTGCCGTTGGGGGATAAAGCCCGCTTGGTCGGGGTCTATCAGTTGTTGCATATATGGGGCGATGCGGCTCGCTAGTATGCCAGTGTAGAGCTTCAGGTCTACGTTCAGTAGCGATATGGGTCTGTAGGAGCCGCAGACTGCCGGATCGCGACCGGGTTTGGGAATAACAGAGATCGACGCCTCTAGCAGGTCCGGGTGTATGGCGCCAGGCGTGTCAAACGTGTTGAACAGGTCGCGTAAGAGGGGGGCAAGCTGCTGGCAAAAGGTCTTGTAAAACGCCGCTGTATAGCCGTCGGGTCCCGGGGATTTCCCGACCTTGAGGCGGGCAATGGCCGAGATGACCTCTTCTAGGCCTATGGGCCGCTCCAGAAAGTCCGCCTGGGCTTGGGTAAGGGCGGGGAGGTCCGCACCCCGCACACAGGCTAGGCCGGCGTCCGGATCTAAGTGATCCGCTTCGTAGAGCGCCGCATAGAAATTGCCAAAAGCCGTCGCAATCGCAGCGTTTTCTGTGACCAGGTCGCCGCTGGGCAACCGGAGCGAGCGCACCTGTTGCCTCTGGGTTTGCGCCCGAAGTCTACTCGCCAGCAGTCTCCCACAGCGGTCGCCACCGGTATAGTAGACGTGTTTGAGGCGCATCGCGGCGTATTCCGCCACATCTTGGTCCAAGGCCGCTAGCATTTTCCGCTCGGCGCATAGTTGACGCCACGCTCTGGCTGCCCCTGTGCGTTGGTGCATCTGTTCCAATTCCGCCACGCGTTGGGAGAGCTCGGCACGTTTCAGCTCCCTCTCCTTGTTGTTGGCCGTGGCGATGGAGATGATTTCCCCGCGTAGGACCGCTTTGAGGGCTGCCCACTGGGTCGCTTTGGTAGTGTCATCATTGGCGTTGTGCTCCAGGAAACGGTTAATCGCCGTCGTGAGCCGGGCCTGGGTGTCAGGCAGGTGTAAGAGACCGTCCCGCAGCCTCCAGTGCCGTTGTGGAGTCGGCATTGCTCCTACCCGAAGCGTCGCTGCCACCGGGGAGTGGTCCGAGAGCGAGGCTGGCAGTATCTCCACGCTCTCCACTTGTAGCGCCAGCTGCGAGGAGCCCAGAAAACAGTCCAGCCTCGCGTATGTCTTATGCGCCGCCGAGTAGTACGTGTAGGCGGTAGTTTGGGGGTGTGCGTGCCGCCAGAGGTCGATGAGGCCCAGGTCCGTCAGGTGTGCGTGACCCGCCGCCGTGAGCGCTCCTACCTGACCGGATCTCTGAACCGAGCGATCCGCTGTGTTATGAAAGACTATGTTGAGGTCCCCCCCCAGCAGCAAGTGAGTGTGTGTGGTGGCTGTAACGGTCTCTAGAGCTGTATGCAGGAACCTTTCCTGACCCTCGTTCGGGCCATAAACAGAACCCACCAACAAGGTGTGGCCCGCGATTAGGAAGCTATAGAGTAGGAGCCGCCCTTTAACTTCGGCCTCTTTTTGGAGGACTTTCCCCTCAAAGGACTTAGCCACTAGGATCGCCACCCCTGCAGATTTCTTCGGGGAAGAGGAAAAGAACTGCCATGGGAACGCGCGGGATTTAAGTCTATGCTGGTCGCTGCGCACAAGGTGTGTTTCCTGAAGAAGGCAGATATCCGCCTTGGAGCGCTCGAGGTAGGATAATATCGCCCTGCGTTTATTCGGGCTGTTGAGTCCCCGCACATTAAGCGTAAGCACTATGAGGTGTCGTGGCATAACAGGAGTCGTACAAGGAAAGCCAAGCCTGCCCTGCGGCCGGGATCGTGGGCCCGCGGGTCGCGGAAGTCACTGCGCTAGGGATCGCGGCAGAGCACCATTTGGCGACCGAAGCCTCTGGACAAGGAGAACCCCCCCGCCCCTCCCCCCTCTCTCCCCAGGAACCCCCCAACTCAACCTGACCCCCAATCGGAGCAATCGTCCCGCCTGAACCCCCCCCCTCTGTAGTGCAAACTCCCCCCGCTCAACGCCCCCCACCCGTAACCCCCCCAACCCCTTTCCCCAACAAGCAAAGAAACATGGTCTATCATTGTCCCAGGTCCAGCCCCATGGCCGCTGGACCCGTGGTAAGGTAAGTTCGTAGAATGGGAGCAGTGGCGACGTCGCAAGCAGGTCCGCTCACTCAGAGTGCACCAATGCCGGTGAAACGTCAGTGTCATCGGTAGGGAAGGCCAAGGAGCGCGTTGCCCGCGCCCCCGCCGCCGGGCTAGCGGAGCCCGGACCGACTAACTCCTGCACCACCAGTGCGTTGCTCCCCCATCGGTCAGCCATTGTTCGCAGGCGCCAGGCCCTGTGCTACCGTCTCCACCGCCGACCTCCGCCCCTCCTCTATCTCCGTGTCCGCCGGGCGTCGCGGCCTGCGTCTGCGCCGCTGTTGCTGCCAGCGGCCTGGGCCCGCTTCATTAGACGATCTGTCCCCTGACAACTCGACATCAGCTCTCGGTTCATCCAGTCCCAGCACCTGGCAGGCGTCTCGAAGAGTGCGTGGTTGGTGTAGGACATTGCCCAGCCGAAACACCAGTCGGAAGGGGTGCCCCCAGCTGTAGGAAATGTTGCGCTGTCTCAGCTCCGCCGTCACCGGCCGGAAGGTGCGCCTCTTCTCCAGAGTGAGTGCAGCCAGGTCTTGGTAAAGCACCGGGGAGTGCCCGCCGAAGGAGATCTTCTCCATGTGGCGAGCCTTGTTCAGGATTTCCTCTTTTGTCTTGTAGTCTTGCACGCACACCAGGATGTCCGGCGGGTTCGTCGCGTTGGCCCTCGGCGGGCCCGTCCGGTGGGCTCTGTCCAGGTGGAGGGGGGCATCCGCTTGACGGCCCAAGACGTGATTGAAGAGACCCTGTGTGAACCGGAAGAGGTCCTCTGTGTCTGGGGACAATTTCACTCCTCTGATCCGAATATTATGCCGCCGGGAGCGGTTTTCTAAGTCCTCAGCGTGTGTCTGGAGGTCCACTTGCTGGTCGTGGATGCGAGCCAATTCCTGTCGTAGGGCCTCTATTTCGGCGTCTCGTGTGTCGCTCTTGGTTTCCAGGTCTGCTACTCTCTCCCCTATGGCATCGGTGTCACGGCGGACCTCCCTGATCTCATCCTGAAGTTCCTTCTTTAGGGCATGGATGTCCTCACGCAGGCTAGAGAACAGGGACTCCGAGAAGGACCGCGTGACTGGAGCTTCGGGGTCTGCTTCCTCGGGGGGCGATGAGGCCCCCACCTTCTTGTCTGTGTCCACTCGGGGGGTAGAGCCCGCGGGCCGTTCCGCTTCCCCGTGGTGGGGGGGGGTGAAGAGGTCCTTGATGGAACGGTCTTTTCTGGGCCTCCCGCCGGACATCTCGCTTCAGGGCCCTCAGGCTCGCCCCTCCGTCGGCTGCGAAGCAAGTCCCAGGCCCTCTGGGCGCCAACCCGGGTCCGGGTGGCTAACGTTGTGGAGGCGGGTCCCCCGCGTTCCCCAAAATCCAGGCGGGCAGCGCAGCGTCGCAGGGCGCGGTAGGGGTGCAGGAAAGGCGTAGGGACTCCGGGTCCAACGGCGAGGCGGGAAATGCCAGCTAGGGAGCCGCCAAGATGGCGTCTGCCGCGTTCCGCCCTGCCTCCTCCAGGGCCAAGAGCGCAGCAAGGTAGCTGGGCCTCCCCACGTCCAGTAGGCCTCCTTCACCTCCGCGGGGGCTGCTGCGGGCGTGCGTGGCTGCTGGTTTTGGTGTCCCTGGGGTACACTCCGCTACAACAGGCAGGGCGCCACGCCAGGGGACGAGGCCTGTAGGTGCAGTCTATATGGGGGCAATCCCGCAGGGGCAGGCCCGCTGGGGGGGGGGGGGGACGCCTGACCTCCCCCACTCCGCACTCCCCCACTCCGCACTCTTCTCCCCTGGGCTCCCCTGGGCTCTTCGGGCCGACTCCGGGCCAAGCTCCGCGGTCTCCTGGTGCCCCACAGAGCCTCCGCGGCGTGGCGTGTAGCGCTCGGTGTCAGTGGCAGCAGTGTGCAGCGGGCAGGCCACTCAAGCCTGTGGTCCCTTGGTGCGGGTCGCTCCACCCCAACCGGGTCAGGCGGGAAGCGGGAGCTCCGCGGAGAGGGGGGGGGGGGGGGCCGGCTGCCACTGTCCTACCCCCCCTGGTACCTCCGCTCCGCTGCTACGGGTCCGCCTCGAGCCGGGGACACGCGTCTGCTCCGGGGCCTCACCTCCGCGCGCCAGGCGCCGCTGCTGGGTCTTCAGGCGGAGGCCGGTGGCAATCTGGGCAACGGTCACTCAGCTGTCCCGGGTGTGCTGCAGGTCCGCAGAAGCCCCCACAGACCGCTGTGAGAGGCCTCGCGCAGCTCCGCGCGGGCCGGACCTGCAACTGCCGATCCTGGGCGACTCCGGGCGGCACCGTGGCTCCGCCCACCTCGGCCTCGCTCTCGTCTCCGACCAGGGCTCGGGAGCGCGCTAGGCCTCAGGCGCCGTCGCTCTCGCGGTCAGCCGCAAAGGGGATCAGGCTGTCGCTGGACACCAGGCCGGCCCAAAAGTCGTCGCTGCCGCTTCACTGGCGTCGGGTGGTCATCGAGGGTCAGTTGCGGCCGGGTAAGTGCTGGAAATGTGCTTAATTCAGTGGCCGGCGGCGGGAGCTCGGCAAGGCACGTCTGCTCACGCCGCCATCTTGGCCACGCCCCCCCCTTTATGTACATTTAGATTAACAGAGAACTGCTATATGAACTGTTAAGGTTAAATGTAAATACATTGAATTGCTTACAAATTGGGTACTACACCAATGTATGAAAATGCACACGGGAATGATGTTTAATTAAGGTACTATACCACTACAGAATTCATCAGTGCTTATGTGCAGCAGATAAGAATTATGCACCCATATTGTGATTATCACAAGTTAAACATTTAATACTAAAGCACCGTCACAGTACTTAATAGTGAGATTAATGTGCTTAAAACGTTGTATGTCAGAATCATGTGAAATAATTGTTTTATAATTGAACCACTAGTCCCACAATGCACCTTAACAGCCAGGTGGGATAAATAGTAAACATAGTTAGCTGCTCACTTACCGTGAACAAAGCCTGTTCCCAGGCTGAAACGCGTTGGTCTGAGCTGGAGTAATAAACCCTTGTGAAAAACCCAGAACTTTGTGTGCCGCATTCCTTGTTCGAAAATTGTAATTCGGGCCAGGATCCGGTCCCCATGCAGAACACCCACAATAGCGCGCTCTGAGTCGAGAGGATCACTTTGGAGAGTTGATATATATAGATATATATATATATATATATATATATATATATATATATATATATATATATAATGAAAAAATACTCTAGCACTCACAGTGGACTACAAGTTGAGCAACTCAATCCTAAAAGTCCCATATATGTGTCAGTTCCTGTGCATAAGGCCTCCGGGACCTGCTGTTATTGGGTCCCACTGGAATTTCAGAGAAAGAACTTCAAGAAGCGTAGTGGCAGCACCAGGTATGTAGTCAGAGAAGAGCCAGAAGTAAAGTTTGTCAATATTCTTTTTATTCTTCTTCTTATAAAATGGAACAGCCAACGCGTTTCGTTCCTGTCAAAGGAACTTCGTCAGGGCAAAAGAGTATGCTCCTGGTTATGTGCTAATTAGCCCACGTTAGGACGTTTTCGGTTTATTCCAACTTAAATCAGTGCAAATGCCATAAATATGACTCCGTTCATAGTGTATCGATTCCTTATTGATCCAAGTAGGTAGGGAGTCACTTCTAAATAGACAATAGTATGTAACTTGAAATCGTATAATCCTTCAATCCTTTTAAAATTTCCAGACCCAAATGTGGCCAAAAGCGAAAAAAATAACAAAGTTGTATATTAGTAATCAATTTGGTAGACACCCCAACTTCCAACTGTACAGACACGGGATGATGAGAATGGCCCTGATACGCCACCAACGTTCCCAATCAAAAAGGGCAGATGTCTACCATGCGTTCCCGAATCCTGAAAAACCGGATGGCGTGTTGGATCGCTTCTAGGATAGCAGAGCTACAACCAGGTCCTTGGCCCTATCCATAGCCCCTTGCTAATCCCAGTACGCCTTCTGTCCATTTCATGGCTACAGAAGGGGTATCCAACCACTTTTCATCCCTTTCAACCACCAAGGCCTCGAGGCTTCCCATTCTTTTAGTGCCAGAGGACGTATTTCCCATAAACAAAGTGGAACAACTGTCCACGGTCGCCGAGTCCACTACTCCCCCCCTCCCCCCCCCCCCCCCCCGGCTGCTGCAGCCTCAAAACACCTTCAGTTTGTCCTCATACCACCACAGGCATCCAGTGGGGGGCAAGATATGCCATCACCTTCACAACTGACAGCCAATAACATCCAACAGATGGGTTTTACAAATAGTTCAAAGGGACTATTCCATCCCATTTCTAGACACCCTTCCACTCAAACTACCTGCTTACGACCAGCTGATGGAGGACCATCTCTCCTTACTTCTTCAGGAAGTATTGACTCTTGTCCAAGGGAGACATCAAGAGGGTGTCGGCATCATAAGTAGGTCTTGGTTGATATTCCTGCTACTTTATGATGCCCAAGAGGTATGATGGTCTTCGTCCTATCCTAGGCGTGCGCCTTCTCAATCTCTTCCTTAAAAAAGAAGTTACAAATGCTCACATTAGCTCTATTTCTGTCTGCCCTGATGACTGAAAGGTAGCGTTGTACTAGCAAGTAGCGTACTTGATGTTAGTTGTGGTTCGGTGGGCCATAAGCACTCAGTTTGCTGTGTTCCCATTTAGCCTTACAAGCGCCCTTCGGGTGTTCACCAAAGTAAAGGCGGTGGTTGCTGCACATCTGTGGAGGTCAGGGGTTCCAGTCTTTCCCTACCTTGACAACTGTCTATTGCAGTTTTGGGCCACCACTAGCAGCAAGTACAGGATATTCTGTCTATGATACCTAGGTTTCAGCCTCTATCTTGGATTTTGGTGAGACTTACTCTGAGGCTGTTTGCGATCATGGCCTCCTGCATCTTTCTTGTGATGCATGCAAATTGTAATATGCGGTCTCTGCAGTGGGACCTGAAGTTCCTCTGGGCATGGCATCAGGGGAATCTCTTCAACACGGTTCAGATATTGGAGGGAACTGAAAAAACCTGCAGGGGAGGCTGACCACAGCAGACCCCTCTCCCTTCCGCAGGCAACTGTAGTGATAGATGCATTACTCCTGGGCTGGAGCGCCCTCTGGGAGAGGTGGAGTTCAGAGGACTTTGTTTTCCAGTGGAGTCCAGACTTTACATTAACCTGTTGGAGTGCCAGGCGATCCAGTTGGTATAATAGCCTTTCTACCTTTGATCAATAGAAGGCTAGTTCAGGTGTTCACAGACAACACAACTGCTTGTGATACTGCAACAAACAGGGGAGCGTGTGGTTGTGGACCCTTTGTCAGAAGACTGTGCATCTCTGTACATGGCTGAAAGACCAGGGCACTTCCATGGCAGTTCAACTACTTGCAGGCTCTCTAAATGCCAGGGCGGGCAAACTCTGCCGTAGATACCTAGATGATTACGAATGGCATCTCCATCTGGAAATGGTACAAGATCTCTTTCAAGAGTGAGGAGAAGCTTTAGATCTGTTCGCCGCCACTGAGAACGCAGTGTCAGCGTTTTTGCACGCTGAAGTTACCAAAGCGGTTCACTAAGAGATGCTTTTTTTCATCTCGACTGGAGTTCCGGCCTCCTGTACGCCTTTCTGCCAGTACCACTCCCTCCCAGAGTTCTTAAGAAGATCAGGAACGACCCACCCACGTCATTCTTGTGGCTCTGGATTGCCTCTGGAGAGTCTCTCATCCCGAGCTACTTGGCATAAGAGCTCCTCCCGTTAGGCTGACTCTTTGGGAGGAGCTTCTGTCGCAGTAAAAGTGAAGGGTTCTGCACCAGAACCTGCGCACCTTGATCATCACCTTTTGATAGCTTTAGACCTTATCCCAGAAATCGGCAATTTTATTCTGTCTGCCCAGGTGTCCAGGTGTCCATCTACCAAGACAGTCTATTGCTGCTGTCACTGGGACAAATGTGTGGCCTGGTGTGCATCCAGGATCTTAGACCATCTATCTGCACCCCTTTCCTAAGTTTTACTGTTTGTACTGTATTTAACCCAGCAGTTTTCTCCTCAAGGTACAGTTAAAGGCTATTTCTCAGCCATTTTTGCTTTTTTGCGATTGCTGAGCTAACTTTCTTTCTTTGTTACCTGTTGTGACTAGGTTCCTGAAAGGTCTCCAACATTTGGTTACTCCCAAACCATTTACATTCCCCAATGGGACTTAAATCTGATCCGGACTTTGCTCATAGGCACAGCTTTTGAGCCCACTGTGTTTTTTAACCCTCAAGGCAGCTTTCTTAATGGCCATTACAACAGCCAAAAGGGTAGGTGAAATGCAGTCACTCTCTGTGCACCCTCCTTTCACCATTTACCCAAACAAGCCAGTTCTCAGGATTCTGGTCTACTTTCTACCGAAGGTTATAACCCCTTTTTTATGAGGACCAGACCATTAACCTTCCCTACCTTCTTTGCTCCGTGTCATCCTTCTGAGGAAGAGTAGCGGCTCCACTGTCTGGACTCCAAAAAGCACATTTTCATTATACATTGACCGAACTAAAGAGTTCCAGGTGGACGATCAACTCTTTCTAGGTTATGTTGGAACTAAGAAAGAGACGGGAGTGCGCAAACGGACCATCTTAGGAGGGATAGTGCTCTGCATAATGATCTGCTACGCATAGTCCATAAATAAACCCCATGAGCGTTTCTGTGCTGACTCCACCACAGCCAAGGTTGCGACTACTGTGTTAACTCAGAGTCCCTGCCCTGTACATCTGTCAGGCAGCAACGTGGGAGTCACTAGACACGTTCACCAAACACTACTGTTTGGACCATCAAGTCTGCAGTGATGGCCATTTTGCCCCATCGATCCTACAGGACTTCTTGCTTGGGTATTTAGCCTAAGGTTAGAAATCTGAAGCTAAAAGTCTCTATTAGATGAACAGGTTACTTCTCTTTAGTAATGTCTTATCTATTAGAGACTGTCTAACCACAGATTCCTTATTTGATCTACCCACCATCCCTGCTCTGATACTCGGCTTATAGTGTGAGGGTCACCCGTCTAAGGGCCTTAGCAATTCACACCAGTTGTCCGTGTTCTTCGGACCTCCACACTCCTGATGTGGAAAGTTGTGAAAAGAAACTGATGTCAGCATGCATGCTTAGCTACATTAATTGAATTAGTGGGTATGGTGGAGGAGGAACTAGGAGAAGAAATAGCTGCCCTTAACCCTGCCCACCAGCTTGAGCCATTTTTTGCTGTTGGTGGTAGAAAAGGAAGTGGGAGAGAGGGTGGTAACAGTAGTCCATTTTGAAACAGCCCTTACACAGTTCTTCAGATGAGAGAGTGAAACTGTATAGTCAGATTTAAATGGCAGCGCCTAAGCAGGGAATTTATCACTAAAGTTATTTCAGTGACTTGCAGGAAAAGTGGAGAAGTCCATGCTTCCTGAGTGACTGAATATATATTTTGTTTTCCGAAGAACTAGTCTCCTCTTCTGTGTTAGTTCTCCGTGCTGCACAATTGTGAAGTGCTGCTTGGTCACAGACAAGTTTCAACTTCATCATTTACAGAGTTGTATCATCATTCCTTTTCCACACTGTAATTAATTTGACAATCAGATTGTGAAATTTGCAGGTTTTGTTTTGGCTGTGAATGTACTTGGCAGCATTCCTTTGAAGTGGAAAGAAAGAAAAAGTTGAGGAAAAACTATATTCTGTTCCACATCTTTTGGAAGGGTGGACTGATTTCAACATATACCTCAGCAGTGCTCTGTGGGAAAGCGCATGGATCTCCCATAGCTAGTAGTCAAGCTTCTTCTTTTCAACAAGTTTTATAAGGATTGTCAACACATTTATTTTTAAGTAGATGTTTAATCTTCACATTAACATCCCAGATGCATCAGCTACAAATTGTCCCAGTATTCCTATATAAAACCATATAAAAGCAAGCATTTTATAAAGTAAATAGGAAATAAACCGATGAAAATAACAGGGTAACTACACCAACAGTAATACATTTCCCCCTGCCTCTTCTATCCCACCTCCTTCCCCTCTAACCAGTATCCGTTAGTCTAGTATAGATTTAGTTGCATAGGGTATTAGACTTAGTTGGTCATGGCCATTTCCTACCTTGTAAGCCCATCACAAAATGGTGTATGCTCATCAGTCTTCATCTGTACGTCCTATCTAAAAAAGCTGTGAGGCTTTTAATCTTGGTGCGCGTACTGTAATTGGATTTCCCTATGATAGAAACTCATGAGCATGTTCATAGCGAATTTGTCCGACTGTCTGCTCTACCAAAGAAAGATAAAGGAGGATCCTTCTTTTTTAGACCACATGGCTATTGCCCTAGGCAATTCCAATTTATAATCCTATCATCTTTATCCATGCACATACATTCTGATAGATACATCTGCCAGTGGATTCCTCACCTTGTAAATATTCCCTGCGCAGCAGCCAATCGGAAACTTTTGTAGCTCTCCATGCCGGCGAGGTCATGGACGACGTCACAGAGGGTACGACTCCGCTCGCGACCCCGCTGACGTCACTGGGTCCATAATAGGGCCTCGTCGGCGTGATGACGTCAGTTCCCTTTTTTCCGCTCCGTCGACACCAACGTATTCTTGGGACTCTCCGTAGTAACATTGTTGTTGTAGTTGTTCTTGTCTGTTCTTCTCGTTTCATTTCGAAGATGTCTGGAAGAAAATCTGGTTTCAAGCCCTGCAGGGAGTGCGGGAAACAGATCTCCATCACTGACCCGTACGAGGACTGTTTATGGTGCTTGTCTTCCGATCACAACGTCGATGGCTGTGCGTGTTGCAGGAAGATGACCTCTAATGCATTGAAGGCAAGGGAAGCAAAGTTATTTATCGCCTAAGTGAAGAAGAATAAGAAGGTGAGTAAAAGAAGATCGAGGTCTTGTTCCGAATCCAGGTCGGGTTCGAAGTCTGCGTCGGGACATTCGAAGTCGAAGAGACATAAGAGAAAGAAGCACTCTTCAAGGCGCCATTCTGTTAAGGAGCCGGCGCCAAAGTCATCTTCTCCTCGACGTCGCAGTAGTGAGGTCGATCCTTAACATTCAAATCCGATCTCGCCAGAGAAGGAAGTGTCTCCTGAGGTCGAAGTCTCTCGATCACCGACGCCTGCTCCATCGTATTCGGTCCATTCTTCGGATCCAGGTGAAGCCGAGCCAGAGCAAGAAGACCAGGAGCAGCCTGAAGAGGTTCCTTTGTCAGAGCCGACGGGCCCGACTCCAGGTACACAGGCTTCAGAGCCGGCGCTGGGAAATTATCCCCCTTTCCCAGCTCCAGGCCAAGACCGATCACACTATCTGAACGCTATGTATGGTGTCTTTGCAAGGGCCATGTACCCCTCTGGTGCGCCTGCGGGCCCCATGTGTCCTTTTGCCTTCAATTTGGGTGTCCCTCAGGCATATGCCCAGGCTCCATTTATGCCTTTTTCTTCCAGCGGCGCCGTATCGAGAATCTCCGGCGCCGTATCGAATCTCCGGCCCCGCCTGTTCGTCGCTAGTGGTGCCGTCGGATCCGCGTTCAACGTCGGTCCCGAATCCAATGGAATCGGTTGTGGATCCATCGACTCCAGTGCCGAAGATCCGCACTTGGAGGGAGGCCCAGAGAGTTGTGGAAGAGGCACGCTATCAGAAGGACTTGGAGGAAGGTGAACTTCCTGATTCTGAGGACTATTTTGCGGAATGAAGAGATGCAAGTGGTCTTGATGTCTCCCCTGAGTGGGGCTTTTCTCTTGATTCAGATGCTCCTTCAAAGGAGGTAGTCCCATATCACACAGCTGTGAGAAAAGCTGCTGAATTATTGGACATTAATCTGCCTACCACTGAATTTAAGTCCAATCTATTGACTGAAGTGTTGAATTCTCCATCTTGAGTGACTGAGCCTTTGTTACCATTTAATGAGGCAATTCTGGAACCGGTGTTGGAGGTTTGGAAAAAGCCTTTGTCTGCCCCTGTAGTCTCTAGGACTGTGGCACGGAGATATAGAGTGGCACCGGAGGATCCAGAATTTTTGTCAGCTCACCCATCACCTGAGAGCCTTGTGGTTCAGGCGGCTTGTTCAAAGAAGTTTTCAGGAGCTTTCCCGCAGGTTCCAGCTGACAAGGAGTCAAAAATGATTTACCAGTCTGCTAAGAAGGTGTTCTCTTCAGCGAGTATGGCACTGAAGTCATCAAATGCAACTTGCTTGATGGGAAGGTATATCCATAACTTGATGGATTCCTCTAAACAGTTGCTGCCAAAACTGTCTGATGAAGACAGGAAGAACTTTCAGGAGGTTTTGGATGATACACAGGCTGCTGCGCGCCAGGTCATTCAAAGTGGCCTGGATACAGCTGACTCGGTGGCAAGAATTATGGGCTCTGCAGTGGCAACGAGAATGGGTGCTTTGTTGAAGTCTTTTCTCAAGATGTGCAGGCTACTTTGCTGGACTTACCATTTGATGGTATGGGTCTGTTTAGTAAGAAGGCTGATGCTGCACTTGAAAGATTTAAAGATAGTAAGGCCACGGCAAGATCACTTGGCTTGCAGTCCCAGCCCAGAGGATCTTTTCGTGGGTACAGAGGATTCGGAAAGTCATCATTTCGTTCGCAAGGGCAGCCTCGTCAGCAGCAACAGCAGCAGCAACAAAATACGCTGTATAAATCTTATAGAGGAAGAAACCGAGGTCTCCACGGGGTCGTCAACCGTCCTTCTCCTCTTCCTCTTCCTCTCCTCCTATCGCCGCAGCAAAGCAGCCCTAGTTTCCCCATTCCCAGTCATGTTGGTCCTGTGGGGGGTCGGCTTACCCATTTTCTGCGGGATTGGGAATCGGTCACTATAGACCAATGGGTTCTCAATCTTGTGGCAAATGGGTATGCTCTTCCCTTCAGGGAATTCCCTCCAACTTACCCTTCTTGTCAAGGGTCTTGCTCAGAGGAACATCTGTCTCCTTCAGGAGGAGGTTCTGACCGTGTTAAAGAAAGGCGCGATAGAGGTGGTTCCAGAGCAGGAAAGGGGTCAGGGATGCTACTCCCGGTATTTCCTGATTCCCAAGAAGGATGGCAGGCTTCGCCCAATCCTGGATCTCAGGATCTTGAATCTTTATCTGAAACAAGAAAAGTTCAAGATGCTTACCCTTGCGCAGGTTCTTCAGGCGTTGCTGGAAGAAGACTGGATGGTGCTGCTTGACTTACAGGACGCTTATTTTCATATCCTGATCTTGGAGTCGCACAGGAAATATCTCCGTTTCACGGTGGGGTCGCAACATTCTCAGTTTGCGGTCATTCCGTTTGGAATTACTACTGCACCTCGAGTCTTCACCAAGGTGATGGCAGTGGTGGCAGCCCATCTCAGGAGGTCGGGGATTCTGGTATTCCCCTATCTGGACGACTGGCTGATTAAAGCAGAGTCTTCAGAGAAGGTGCTCCATCATTTGCAGGAGACAACTCAGTTGTTGTACAGGTTGGGTTTTTTCGATAAATGTACCCAAGTCTCACCTGGTGCCCTCACAGCGCAACCTGTTTATAGGGACAGTACTGGACACTACTGTTTGTTGAGCATTCCCTCCACCTCAAAGGATTCTCGACATTCAGGAAATTATTCCTTTGTTTTACAATGAAGCGGTCGTTCCAGACCTGAAGGTCCTTCGCCTGCTCTGTCTGTTTGCTGCCTGTATTCTGCTGGTCAACCATGCACGCTGGCACATGAGGGCGCTACAGTGGTGCCTCCGCAGGCAGTGGTATCAGCACAACGGAGATCTCAGGGACAGATCCGCTGCAGTTTCTCTGGAGCGGATCTCCAGAGAAACTGCAGCGGATCTGTCTTGGTGGAGCGTGGAGGGCAAACTGTCTCATGGAAAGCCCTTTCATCTGCCTCCATCGGTTGCCACAGTTATAACGGATGCCTCCACTCTAGGGTGGGGCTGCTCATCTGGGGGATCTGGAAATCAAGAGTCTTTGGTCTCCAGAGGAAAGGTTGCTTCACATCAACCTTTTGGAATTGAGGGCGATTCGTTTAGCACTCAAGGCCTTCCTCCCTTCCCTTTGCGGTCAGTCGGTTCAGGTCCTTACGGACCACACGACCACGATGTGGTATGTCAACAAGCAGAGACGAGTGGGGTTGTATCTTCTCTGCAGAGAAGCTCTGCGTCTCTGGTCCTGAGTTCAGGACTGCCAGATTTGTCTGATGGCAAATCATCTGGCCGGAGTTCTGAACGTTCGCGCAGACAGTCTGTCGGCAGTTCTCAGCCGACCACGAGTGGAGGCTTCACCCAGTGGTGGTCCCACACGTCTTCCGGACGTGGGGGGCTCCTCGGGTGGACCTGTTCACCACTCACGAGAATGCTCACTGCCCCTCATTCTGCATTCTCCAGTATCCGTCGCAGAGAGCTTTGGGGGGACGCGTTTCAGTTGAGTTGGGGTTTGCAACTCCTTTACGCGTTTCCTCCCATACCCTGATCCCTCGGGTACTGAGGAAGGTTCGCCAAGACCGGGCCCAAGTTATATTGATCGCCCCGGATTGGCCAAGAAGGGTGTGGTACACGGATCTTCTCCACTTCTCCTCGTGCCCGCCGCTCCGACTCCCTCTCAGGGCAGATCTCCTCTCTCAAATGGAGGGGCAGGTTCTACACCCCAACCTCCAGACCTTACACCTTCGTGCCTGGAGATTGAATGGGGCAACCTGAATTCTTTTTCTCTCCCGCCTGATGTGTTGATGTAATTCTTTCAGCCAGGCGTCTATCCACCAAGTCAGTCTATTACTATAAGTAGTCCAAATTTGTTTCCTGGTGTGGAGAGAAATCTATTGACCCATTGAAAGCTCATTTGTCAAACATACTCCAGTTAGCTCTTTCTTTGGCCCAGCAGGGTTTTGCTGTGGCGACTGTAAAAGGATATTTATCGGCCTTGTCGGCATTCCTTTGTTTGCCGGACCAGCCGTCTTTATTTAAGTCACCTATTGTTTTACGTTTTATCAAAGGTCTTACCAACAAATTCCCTCCATTTATTATGCCTCAATGAGACTTGAATCTTGTCTTAACCTACTTGATGGGTTCACCATTTGAACCCTTGCACAAGTGTCCCATGAGACTTCTGTCTTTTAAGACTGTTTTTCTTGTAGCAATTACCTCGGCAAGGAGGGTAAGTGAGCTTCAAGCTCTAAGTTCTAAACCCCCATTCCTGACTATTCATACTGAGAGAATGGTACTTAGGACCAGGGCTGCTTTTCTGCCTAAGGTGGTAACTCCCTTCCATCTGGGGCAGTCCATTACTCTCCCTACCTTTTATCCTCCCCCTCACCCTTCCAAGGAGGAGGAGCGGCTTCACCGTCTAGACCCTAAGAGGGCGGTGAGTTTCTACCTCAATAGGACTAAAGACTATTGTGTGGACAACCAGCTTTTTGTTGGATTTGCTGGCTTAAAGAAAGGAAAAGCGGTGCACAAGCGCACTTTGTCGAGATGGATAATCCTGTGTATAAAGATCTGCTGCGCCTTTGCTGGTAAGGAACCTCCAGAGGGTATAAGGGCTCACTCTACTAGAGCAAAGTCATCAACGCCTGCTTTATCTAGGGGTGTACCTGTAGAGGATATTTGTAGAGCGGCAACTTGAGCCTCCCTCCACAATTTCGCGAAGCATTACTGCTTGGATTCCGAGGTGAGTAGGGATGGCCTCTTTGCGCGCTCTGTCCTCCAAGATTTCATGATATAGCAGAGTGGACACTCTCCTCCGGGAGTGGGGACTGCTGTGGGAATCTATTCACAAGGTGAGGAATCCACTGGCAGATGTATCTATCAGAAGAACAAGCTACTTACCTTCGGTAATGCTTTTTCTGGTAGATGCAGTATCTGCCTGTGGATTCCTTACTGACCCACCCGCCTCCCCGTTGTCCACTCTTCTATACCGGCTAAGTGTATGTTTAAGAAAAAATGTTAATGGGTATATTTATATGTTCATACATATTGCATTGATTTCACACTGTGTGTGCTGTTTTGAATACTGTGTACTATGTATACTATTACTGTTTATGTCGGTCCGCCCGTGTGCCTCGGTGGCACGGAAAAAAGGGCAGAACTGACGTCATCATGCCGACGAGGCCCTATTATGGACCTAGTGACCCTCTGTGACGGCGTCCATGACCTCGCCGGCGTGGAGAGCTACAAAAGTTTCCGATTGGCTGTTGCGCAGGGGATGTTCACAAAGTGAGGAATCCACAGGCAGATACTGTATCTACCAGAAAAAGCGTTACCGAAGGTAAGTAACTTGTTCGTCTGGCTGTCGAAGGCCGTGCGAGAACAGATTGGGTGTGTGCAGTAGTGGAAATCCCAAAACCTCGTTATGTGAACCAGCTACTTCCTTTCAGAATTGCTGCATATACAGGCACTCCCACCAAATATAAATCATTGAGCCTCTTGGTCCACATTTCCACCAACAGATATAGCTTGCATTTGGGAACATTCTATGCACTTTGGTAGGATGATGGTGCCAACCATAGAGCATTTTGTGTAATTTCTCTTGTTTTCATGGAAAATGTGCTTATGTTGGTGTCGCCCAAAACTGTGCGATTTCTTTGTCTGTATCTTCTCTCAATTTTTAGAGGCCTATTTAGGATTAGATTTAGATTCTAATATAGCATATATTTTGGAGATAAGGCATTTTTGGGATGTTAGACTGGTGAGAAGCCTCTCAAACTGCGTTTTTTCTATTGTAGCAGCCACCGCATGCATTAATCAACGTCTCATTCATAGTGTCGCTGCTCAGATTCCTACAACTGAAAATCCAATTAACATTGCATAAATTATTATTGCTCCATTGTGGAACATGTCTGATATGAGTTGGCATCCACCCTCCCTTCATTTATCAAAAGGGCCATATTGTAGCACTGAGAAAGAGTCTGGGTTAAAGCAAACGGTGACGGAATATGGTGATGTGAAAGAAGTGAGATGTCTCCACCTTGATAAAGTACCCCAGAATATTTAAGGTTGTTCTAGTGGTAGTGCTCAGGTATGCATTTTGCAGTCTGTGTATTCTTCATAGCCAGCCACATCCCATAATGACCATGTCACGATCACCCTTTCCATTTGTATCCATCAGATATCTGTTCCTCTTTTGAACATTTCATTAAGCCCCTTAATGTGCTTCCATGTTTTATAATCCGAAGTCTGGTAAAGCCAACCCTCTATGGTGTTTACTCATATGCAGCAATTTAATATGTATTCTGAATCTGGTGGCTTTCGAGATAAGTTAATTAATTGCATCTAGTAGGGCTCCAAAGAATTCTTCCTCCACTTGGACTGAGAGGTAAAGGGTCAGTGGAAGGACATTCATTTTAATATCATTCATTTGTCCTACGCAAGATTGGAATAGAGGAGCAGTCTGTTCAAATCTTGGCTTATTTCAGTAAGGCTGAAAGGATAAATCGCTTTTTATAGTCTGATTTTCATCCTGGAGTACTTCACCGGTGTTGAAGGGAATTTTTATTTGCAGAATATTTGCTTCATCTTGGGGTAAAGTAAAATGAAAAATGTCAGATTGTGTTATTTTCTACCCCACCAGTCATTTCAAGTCTGTTTTTAGTTATCCTTCAGGGAGAGGTATGCACCCTCCCAGTGTGAGAATGTATCATCTGCGAAAAGGGCTAAACTATGTGTTTCTGCTCCAAATTGCATTCCCTGCATATTTTTTGATCTAATGTCAGAGGCTATAGGCTCTATGCTTAGGGCAAATAAAAGGGTAGAAAGGGGTCTGTCTAGGCACCATTTTAGGTGAGAATGTTTGATAAAAGCTACTGTAAGGCCGTTTGGGCCTGGAGCTTTTAAAAGTTTTAGTTGGGCTATAGCGGTTTTAAGTTCATCCGTTATGTGTTCATTTGTTTTGCATAGTCTCGGGGGATTGTATTAAGATGAGTGTTATTTATATTCTCTCTCTGGCAGGAGCAGTAAATTGTTTTCCTTTAAGATTATAATAAAAAGGTCTACATTACGCCAGCTTATCAGGTTCCTCTTACATAAGTATGGCTTCTTCCAAAAGCAAGTCATATGACATGATTTTTTCATTTTTGCGCTCAGTCAGGGGCCAAGGTGGGAATCTATCCTATTATTGTTTTGTATGATTGTAATTTAAGGTGGAACAGGGATATTTCGGCCTTTTAGTTATTATTGCCTTATGTCGACCTTTCACAGTTGTGATCTTCCGTAAGAGATTCAATGAGGGATTATTGTTGTCTTTCCTGGTGAGGGTTTGTCATTCTTTTTCCTTGGTGTTAAAGTAGTCTAAGATTTGCCATACTACAGATCAATCTCACAGGTAGGGCTGCCTTCAAGGTATCCCATGTTATATCCGCCAACACCTTATGATTTTCATTACGGATCAGATACTTTTCTATGCATCCAATAATCTGTTGGCTGAGTACTAGGCTATGTAGCAGGAAAAGTTAGTCTTCATCTCCACATGGACCTCTCTTCTGTGGCATATATTCAAATGGATACAGATTGGGGCATGATCCGAAATGGAGATCTGACCTATATTTGATTTAATTATCCTCGGTTGCTGACCAGTAAGTAATCTATTTGCGGTTGCATTTCAAGGACAGGAAAGAAAGAAATATATTCTTTGTTCGTACATGTTGTTCATGCCCAATATCCCACAGCCTATAGAGTGCAATTTGGTTTTAAACTTTTTAGTGATAGACCCAAAAATCCTAAGAGAAGAGTTAGAACTCTTTAGGATTTCGCCCCATGCCATGTTCAAATCTCCTGTCAGAATAATCTCTCCTTTAGCAAATTCTGGCATATTGTTCCTCGAAACGTAGAATGAATGAATCTTGACCTTTATTTGGGATGTACACTGTTGCGATTGTCATAGTTTTCCTCCCTTCTGGCTCTTGTTATTTTATATTTGCCTTCCTTATCTCTCATAGTGTCTTGTATATGAAGATATCTCTTTGAATGGAGACAGCCACCCCTTTGAGTGTGTTGAATTGTTTAGCACCATGTAGCTCTTTCTCATTTTAAGTTGGTCATCTTTCTTTAAGCGTGTTTTTTGGAGGCAAATTATTGCTGATGGGTCTCCTGTGAGACACTTCCATACTGAAATTATAGTTATTATTGTAATCAGTTTCAGCTCTGTAAATGTCACAGTGAGGGTGTTTAGTGTATTGCTATGCTCTGCTATGTAGATTTTTATAGTGCTCTAGTCAACCATGAGGGTATCTAGGTGCGGCCAGTGGGTAGGTGGGTATTAAAGTGTATTGTAGTCAGTCTGCCACGCCTGTTAAGTATAAAGCAAAATGTTAAGTTAGCATTATGTTAACACATCTGAATCTCAGAGAACTGTTAAAACTAGAAAAAAATGCTCTGAATCGATATTAAGGTTATCTAATATTGACTATAAGGAGTATAGAGTGAGGCAACATAGGGAAGGCAATACCGAGAGAGAGTAGTATGTTGACCTGCCGGTTGGAGTCAGAAACCCCTAACACTGCCATCGGTTTATTATGCAGGGGCACAAGGGAGATTTGTAATACTCATGGGCAGCTAACACTGAATCCACTAATTATTACATTAAGCTTTCTAACAATATTTCAGTCAGATCAACTCACCTGGTGAAATCCTCCTTAAATAGGATACCTCGGCCTATTCCTTCGGTTGAACAGTCAGCTCCTGGACATGATAGAAGAGCTCAATAAAGCAATTGAGCAGTTGGCACGAGAGAATACTTCTGGAGATGATGGGTTCCCAGTTGTGTGATGTGCTTGTTTCAACACCCAACTGACTCCTAGGTTGTTGAGCATGCGCCAGGTGGTTGAGCAGCAAGGAATTTTACCACAGTCAATGAAGAAAGCAATCATTACAGTGTTGCCAAAAGCATTTGCTGGCGTCCTCTTTACGTTTTTCAATTTCAGCTACAAGATCCTTTATATACTGTGCATTATTACGCCATCTAGTGGTTGGGTCCGGAATTGTAGTAATTTTATTTTTTTCGTGGCCCAGGTCGGCGTCGATATACCACCATTTGGTGTCCTTCGTGACGTCGACGTGCTTCCTCCGAAAGCTCCCACCTTTGGTCGCTTTCTTCAGATTCGTTTTTCCGCCGTTGGGTCTGGATCTTTGCTGAAGAGGAATCAAGGAAAATAGTAGAAAATCGTCGAAAATCAAGTTTTCAGCTACACCGGACTACAGGTTAGGTAACCGGGATGACGAGGGAGAAGGTTTTCCGACCGAGATCTTGACGTTCTACGGAGAATGCGCTCGCAGGGGGCTCCCTGAGCGTGGAGAAGGACAAAACACTGTTCAAGTTTTGCACCAATTGCCACCACAAATACTCCCAGAAGGACCAGCATCCAGTCTGCAACCTCTGCCTCCCTCTCTACCACAGCAGCGAAGACTGCAACACGTGCTTGGCGTTCACACCCCAAGACCCTCAAAGTAAGGGAGAGGCAGAGACTCGCAAACCACAACATACAGGGGCCACCTCCATCGCTCTGAGTCTTGGGCCTCTCCAGTGGGGAGGACGACAACACTGCCGAAGGACCTGAGGACTGCATGATGGTCGAGGTACGTAAGAAGACGTCGAGGTAAGGGAGTCGTCGACCCCTAGACACTCGAGCGACACTTGAAAGGGAAATCTAAAGCCCCGAGCGACACTCGTAGGAGTAAAACTAAGTCCTCGAAGGGAGCATTGCTGCCGAAACACTCAACGAAGGCAACAGCAACCAAGGACAGTCAGCCGAGCGGATCCTTCGAAAAGGACTCCCAATTGGTAAAAGCCCTCGAAAAACCTAGAACGTTGCCCTCGAAAAGGACACGGCGCCGAGGAAAGAAGGGCCTACATTGACGTCAACGGCCTCGAAGCGAGGCGGTCTAACCCTCAACGCTGAACTTGACGCCGAGATGGAGAAGAAGAAGAGGAGGCTCAAGGCCGAAATGGCGAGCATCCTGCAAGGGAAAAGGGACTTCGATGAGAAGATGAGCCAATACACCATCCCGCCGAAATTCGTCCTCGAAGTCGAAAGAGGCAACTAGGAAGCCGAGCTGCCGAAAACGCTTGAACCGGTCAAGGAATAGGAGGACAAAGTCTGTTATTTCGAGGGGGAAATCGACGAGGTTCAGCAATCCTACTGGGACTCAACGTCCTCGGAGGCACAAGACATAGAATGGCAAGATCTCGACTCAGAATCGCCGGAAGAAGGCGCAGACACTTACCCTTTGTGGCCCTCGCCACCAAATGACATAGGGATCTACAATATGGTTGTCCTAAAGGCTGCACAGACTTATAGAGGGAAAATGGAATAGGAGAAGCCCAAGGCATGTTTTCTCCTGGAAACTCTACTGCATCAACAAACTAGGAGCCAATTCCAGCCCATGTTCCCTAGTGTGCTGGATCAAGGAAGAGAGGCCTTTAAGGAACCAGCAGTATGCAAGGCTGTGACTTCAAGAGCGGAGAAGAAGTATAAACCTTCATCAAAGGACCCTGCATACATTCAAGGGTCAGTACCAGCCGACTCAATTATTGCAACAACGGCTAAGAAGAGGGCCAATGTGCCCTCTAATGCCAGACCACCTCCAGACAAGGAGAGTAGAAGGATGAATCTCACAGGGAGAAAGGTGGAGAGAAATGCGGGAATCCATTGGTGCATCGCAAACGCCAACACCCTGATCAACCGGCACGCATACCAACACTGTGAGGAAGTGGGGCAACTCCTAAAGCATCTACCAGATCAGTACCAACAAAGAGCGGCTCACCTGGTAGAAGAGGGCAAAAGCATTGCAAACACATGCTTAAAATCGGCATTGGATGCTGCTGAAATATCCAGCAGACTAATGATGATAGGAGTGACCGAGAGAAGACCAGCATGGCTCAGAATTTCTGGTTTTAAGCCAGAGGTGCAAAGCAACCTCCTGAATACACCTTTTTAACGGAGCGCAACTGTTTGGCACACCAGTTGACATCAGGTTGACGCAGCTCAAGAAGGACAACGAGACAGCAAGGCCCATGGGAGCATTGCAGTTCAGAGGAATGAGAAGAGGTACACCCACAAGAAGGCAAAGTGGTAGGGGAGGCAACATGCCTACCACATCGCACCAGACGTTCCTGCAAGGCTACCAAGGGAACAACCAAGGCCAGCAGCAGCAGCATAACTAGCAGTACCAGCCCCGGGTTACAGTCCTTTCGTGGGCGCGCAAACGGACGAGGACAAACATGAAGAGGAGGCCAACAGCCTTCATCCAAGTGTCTTAACCAGGAAACAAACACCCACACCTCCGGGTGGGCAGAGAGACATAAGGAAAAGCTGCAACTGAACGTTCAACGACAAACAGTACCTCCAACACACAACATCGGGAGGGGGCAGAATAAGAGACTTCATCCAGGAATAGAGGAAGGTCACATAAGACAAATGGATACTAAACATCATACAATACGGATACTGTATAGAGCTATAGAAACAACCTCCAAACAGAAAACTAAGAAACAAGGCACACTCAGCAAAGGAGCTCTCGTTATTGCGACTGCAGGCACAAGAACTGCTCAGCAAGGAGGCAATAGAGGTGGTGCCGCAGAACCAAAGAAACAAAGGGGTTTAATCAACTTACTTCCTGATGCCGAAGGTGGACGAAACACTAAGACCTATATGGCTGAGATACCCGCCACCCCCTCTCAACACAATCCCCAAAAGGAGGGAAACCGGAAACAGTTCTTAAAGTTTTTGGATGTGGGAGGGAGTGACCCTCCCGGCCGTATTTATTAAAACAAAAAATTAAAACATTAAACGTTTCATGTTATGTACAATTTCATTATCACATTGCGATGTTTGGCTAACCTTAACATATTCTCTAATACAGAGGTTCTCCTAGCCGAACTAGCATCCTACAAAACATTCTCTAGAAACACTGAAATTGTACATCCTAACGTTTAAGGGCCAACGGCAAGGTCATAACCGGTGTCAAGATCCCTAACCAGACTTACCCCTCCCACTTGGGAGGGGCGACAGCACAGAGGCTTACCTCAAGTGCAACTACTAACAATTTCCCTTGACTTGACGGGGGCACTTAAGACTCGACGCCATTTAAAGGTCGTTCGAAGACTTGTGTGTGGTATCTGGAAGGTATCGTGGACCTCCCCCCACCCCACACAACTTACCGCATCTGCCGTCGCAGATGACACTGGCCCCGGGAAATTCCCCCAGGAGGGGGCTGTAACCCCTCCTACAAAGGAAGGGGCCTTGACCGCCTTTCCTTTACTTCCGGCGACCCGCCCTTAGACGGGACCGCCTCCCCCTTGAGGGGCCAATGGCCACCTCTCCCGAGCGCTCCCATCCGTGTTGGGTGACGCCCACTCATAGGGATCTACCAATTAGTGCTCACCGATCATGACCTTACCGCCTACCAAAAAATAAATACGACAATTCTTATTCAAACCCAGGAAAACATTGGTCGCTACGACCCAAAGAACATGCTTAAAATGCAACACTACATCAAAATCATTTTAATCGTAACAACTTACACGATATTCACCATACTTTATTATGATCAACAACAAACTGATACTTTCACAGCCTGTAAACGAAACGGAAAACATACTTATAACATTCACTTTATTGCACGATGACTTGCTGTCCTCAGGGGCTGGTGGGTGGGTCAAAATTGGCTCTTCGTTCTGTCCCGAGCTCACGGGTAGCGAGGATGTGCAGCTTCGGAGCACAAGAACAAGAGGACGTCTTCTGGTCTTGCGTCTCTCTTTATCCGTCTTCAGGGCGGGCGAGAACCCGCCCCTGCCTGCCCCTAGGGCGGGGCTGGCTACGTCGGTGTCTAGGCCAGCCCACTCTAGGGCGGGAAAAAGCGCGCCCTGGCTACGCCGCTTCGGGCATACCAGCCGAGACGCGCCTCCCGCCCAAAAAATGGCTTCCCGGGGGGATCGAGGCACTCCGCCATACGTTCGGGGGGACCGAGTGGTCGCCCCTTTTCATATGGCTGAGATACCCGCCACCCCCTCTCAACACAATCCCCAAAAGGAGGGAAACCGGAAACAGTTCTTAAAGTTTTTGGATGTGGGAGGGAGTGACCCTCCCGGCCGTATTTATTAAAACAAAAAATTAAAACATTAAACGTTTCATGTTATGTACAATTTCATTATCACATTGCGATGTTTGGCTAACCTTAACATATTCTCTAATACAGAGGTTCTCCTAGCCGAACTAGCATCCTACAAAACATTCTCTAGAAACACTGAAATTGTACATCCTAACGTTTAAGGGCCAACGGCAAGGTCATAACCGGTGTCAAGATCCCTAACCAGACTTACCCCTCCCACTTGGGAGGGGCGACAGCACAGAGGCTTACCTCAAGTGCAACTACTAACAATTTCCCTTGACTTGACGGGGGCACTTAAGACTCGACGCCATTTAAAGGTCGTTCGAAGACTTGTGTGTGGTATCTGGAAGGTATCGTGGACCTCCCCCCACCCCACACAACTTACCGCATCTGCCGTCGCAGATGACACTGGCCCCGGGAAATTCCCCCAGGAGGGGGCTGTAACCCCTCCTACAAAGGAAGGGGCCTTGACCGCCTTTCCTTTACTTCCGGCGACCCGCCCTTAGACGGGACCGCCTCCCCCTTGAGGGGCCAATGGCCACCTCTCCCGAGCGCTCCCATCCGTGTTGGGTGACGCCCACTCATAGGGATCTACCAATTAGTGCTCACCGATCATGACCTTACCGCCACAGGTCCGGATAGTTGACCGGCTATCCGGACCCCCCACAAAACTCCTACCTAAAGGTCATGTTTTAACGACTTTAACCAAGCTAAGAAGTCTCCTATGAGTAACTCATTCCCCACCCTTGACAAATGCACACCATCCCCCAGATACATACTGTCATCATTAATACAACTATGCGAGATCGAATGCAATGTCTTGGCACGGAACAACCTACTCACTTTGTTATTCAATTTTCTAACAGAATGATTCAAAGCAGGGATCGAGATAGCCCCCCGCCACACTTTTCGTGGGATCATATGAGACCACGCAATTATGCACCCCGGAACTCTCCTCGCTAACCAACTTACCGTGGAAAGCATAGCCTCCAGGAGAAGTCGTCTACCGGTGGTGACCAAATCATTGCCCCCCAAATGCACTATGACTATGGACGGCGGTGACCTTATCCGCTCTAACAGACCCTCAAAGAATGCCTGAAACTGGTCAATACAGAGACCGCCCCCTCCGTAGAAGGACACTCTGTACCCGTATTCCCCAGGTACGTGAATCATGTCACCTGCTTTGAATACGTCTGCGGCCCGTCTCACGTATGAGTGGCCCACGACCCACACCTCCTTCTTCACAGCCGGTGACGTGCGACCGCTGGCCTGGTGTTGGGTCGACTGCACAGTCCGCCCTGCCGCGTAGGCTTGCGCAACTGAAAACAAACAAAAGACAAGAAGCGTGAGTACATGATTACCGCTTCACAACATGTGCAATCGCACGTACCTCTTATAACAATTGGAGGACCAGCGCCCCACCCGTTTCACTTGTTCTACATTAAGACCCCTGGCTGTAGCTTCAGTGGCAGCCCCTATTCGAAAGGAATGGGTCCCAAATTCGCCCGGGTCCAAGCCCGCTGCGGCAATGGCCATTGCAAGCACCCGCTGAAACTGAAACCTCGTCAGCGGGGTGGCGTCTGCATGCCTCAACAATGTCCCCCCCCATGATGCCACCCTTCGTGCTAGGTAATCTTCTAAGCACTGTACCGGACACATGGATGACCCGGGGATCCTGCGAATGATCGTGCAGTCCCCCCTCCCATCTTGGTCGGTCTTGGACCTGAGAAAGGAGACAATCATCGCATCGCCCCTGATCTGAACATGTTCACTGCACAAGCCCCCCGCCACATCCCGTTTGTTCCTTGCAACCAGCTCACTAACTCTCATAGCCCCGTGAAATGCTAGCGTAAATGCAGTCCGGAACAAACAGGTCTCGAAAGGAGACGAGCATGTGTCAGGGAGTGAGGCCAGTAACTGGAACAACCTATCCAGACCTATCGGTCGTCTTACGTCAACTCTGCGACCCTCTAGGCGTTGCCACCCACGCAGCGCCCTTTGTACTGTAAAAGACGCTGTCGGGTCCTGGATGCCATGGGCCCTGGCAACAAAGGAAATGGCGGCACGATGCCTTTGGGCCGTAGCCACCGATTTCCCAGCCCTCCGTAAAGACATCAGAAAAAGTACTACCCACTCTTCCTGACCCCAAAGTCCCCCTCTCTCTGCTCCCAAAAAGGCTAAATAGGCCTGAAACGCCCCTTCATATGCCTTCCTTGTCCTGGGTGCTAGACTCTCTCCCACGAGGTGACGAAGTTCGGGGCACCGAGAGACCAGAGAGCTTCGGGGAAGGGTGCCGGCTCTGGGTCCGCTGAAGGAAGGAAACCCGAGAAAGCCTGCATGTAAAAACGAGACAGTGCATCAGCCGCCTGATTCATCACCCCTGGGACATGTTGTGCTCTGAATATCACGTTCAGTTGCATACACAGTAAGACAATTTCTTTGAGCAGCCTCAAAATCAATTTACAACGGGCTGCCTGACTATTGATGCATTCTACCACGGTCATATTGTCGGACCAGAACACGACAGAATGATCTCTGAACCCTTCTGGCCAGGTTCTCAGGGCCACCAGAATGGGAAATAGTTCAAGGAAAGCAATATTACTCGTCAGCCCCTTCTCGTGCCACCATAGGGGCCACCTTTGTGCAGACCATTTTGTGCCGAAGATGGCGCCAAAGCCTATGCTTCCTGCTGAATCCGTCCATAGCCCGAGCTCTTCGGAGGACACGGCTGGCTTGTTCCAGACGACTCGGCCATTGAAGTCCGCCAGAAATGCTAACCAAATCCGCATGTCCTGGCGGACCTCAGCCGATAACCTTGTGCGATGATGACCCTCCTTTAGGCCGACCATCGATTGGGCAATTGAGCGGGAAAAGGGGCGAGCCATTGGGATCACCCTCAAGGCAAAGTTCAACTTTCCCACTAATTGTTGCAACTGATGCAGTGTAACCTTAGATGCCTTTAAACATACTTGGAGGGCTGTCCTGAATTTCAACACTTTGCTGGCTGGTAAACGGAAACACCCCTCCCTTGAGTCCAACTCGATCCCCAAAAACTCGAGGCAAGTCGTGGGACCCATAGTTTTACCCGGTGCCAATGGCACGCCAAAATGACCCATCAACACACAAAATTCAGCTAAGGCCTGGGCACATTCGGGATTTCCGGCGGGGCCAAGGAACAAAAAATCGTCAAGGTAGTGCATTACATTTCGGAAACCCGTTTTCTTAGTAAACACCCATTGCAGGAAAGTACTGAATTGCTCAAAATAAGCACATGATATAGAGCATCCCATTGGCATGCACCTATCCATGTAAAATGACCCCTGGAACCCGAATCCCAGAAGACGCTGATCGTCTGGGTGTACCGGGAGCAACCGGAACGCTGACTCGATATCTGATTTCGCCATCAACGTCCCGGGCCCCAGGCGATTCAAGATGGCTACTGCCTCATCAAACGATGCGTATCGCACCGAACAAACTTCTGGATCAATTGCGTCGTTCACCGAAAGACCATGTGGAGCAGACAGATTATGGATCAAACGAAACTCACCTGGGTCCTTCTTGGGGACCACCCCTAACGGAGAACAAACAAAATCCGGTACCGGGGGTACACAAAACGGGCCGGCGACCCGTCCCCGGCTAACCTCTTTCTGAATTTTCTCTTGCACTACAGATGTATGTTGTAAAACGGAAAGTTGATTTTTGCGAATCCCTACACCCTGAAAGTCCCCCACCGGGATGCGGAAACCATGTGTAAAACCGTTCCGCAGCACCCCGGCAGAAGTACGATCCGGGTATTCATTGAGCCAGGGAATCATTGCCAAGGTATCAATCGGGGTTGGTAAAGGCGCCCCTCGGACTAGTTTAGACCTGTTTGGCGCCTCCCTTACCCCCATTCTCACCCGTTCTGGCTCTGCACGATGACTCAGGATGGGACGACCCACACGTACTACACTCGTGCTTGAATTTACACGATCCCGGAGGCCTGGTACATTTCCCTTTGTTGTAATTAAAGCAGAAACCCTTTCTCCCTGTATTGCCTGCGGGCCTCGACTGATCGTCGGTGCTCGTACTTGGTCGAAAGGGCGTCCCCACATTTTGGCGGGAGTAATCAACAACATTGCTCCCAACCAATGGCATTTTTAACATTCCCGATTCTTTCATTTTATCCCATGTTACAGAATCGTAACAATCCCAGGTCAAACTCTTGTTATGTTCCTTTTCTTTCCTGAACAAATTGTCATAACAAAACCAATGGTTACCTTGATACGCTGTCGAGTAACCCATAATCCGTGATTGATAAATGGGAAACTCAGGAAGCAACTCGGGCCTACGTTCCCCCAAAATCGATGTAAAAATACCCCACGCATTGCCCCAGTTGCCAATATTCTCATTTACCTTAAAGGCGGCCATTTTTGCGCGCCAAACACTCGGATGCATTAGGTCCTTCTGACTTCTAACATGCTCCACCTCATAATGATCAACAAGCAAGGAGAAAATATTCACGTACTCCCCAGCCCAGATCTTTTCCTTTATAGCTAAAGGTACATGTTGTCCCAATCTCTCTCTACGAGAGGGTGCTGACTCGTCCCTTGCAATCGGCAATGGCCGCTTACCTGCACCGGACGCAGCTTCTGCCGCTTGCGGCTTGTCTATTCCCGCCAACGGCGCAGTCACTGTAGCTGCATCTCTCTTCTCACGAAGCCCTCTTATCAGCGCCTGTGCCTCGGCAGCCGTGGCGCCATCACAACTATCCCCCAACCAAGCTGCTAGCTGTGCTGCCAGCTCGGGGGGCATGTCTTCCTTGGATGTCGGGGTGACGACAACGGGGATTGGATTCCCCTCTATCGGTACTGGTGTCGGTGCCTCGAGCGGGGCAGAGGGAACCGGGACATCTCCACCGGCTGGAACCCTTCTCGGCCTCTTAGGTCTCCCTCCAGCCGGCGCAGAGCCCGAACCCTCCTCCCCGTCTCGCTCCGCCAACCGTTTCTTTATGTCGGACACCTCTTTGCAAAGGGCCCGCACCATCTGTTCGGTCGTCATTCTCTTTGCGCCTTTCTTGGGCATCTCTCCGACGAGGTATCTAGAAGACAAAGAAAAAGATCAAAACGCTCAAAATTGGCTCTTCGTTCTGTCCCGAGCTCACGGGTAGCGAGGATGTGCAGCTTCGGAGCACAAGAACAAGAGGACGTCTTCTGGTCTTGCGTCTCTCTTTATCCGTCTTCAGGGCGGGCGAGAACCCGCCCCTGCCTGCCCCTAGGGCGGGGCTGGCTACGTCGGTGTCTAGGCCAGCCCACTCTAGGGCGGGAAAAAGCGCGCCCTGGCTACGCCGCTTCGGGCATACCAGCCGAGACGCGCCTCCCGCCCAAAAAATGGCTTCCCGGGGGGATCGAGGCACTCCGCCATACGTTCGGGGGGACCGAGTGGTCGCCCCTTTTCATTCTAGATCTAAGGTTCCTGAACAAATTAATACGAACTCCGATTAAAGATGACTTCCCTACAAGAGTTAATACCACATTTGCAACAAGGGGATTTCATGGCAACTATAGATATAACGGACACATACTTACACATCACCATCACCCACAAACTCCTACCAAGGTTTGTGATCAACATAAGCCACTACCAGTTCATAGTACCGGCATTCGCTAAAATCCTCACCAAGGGTGCAGCACACCTACGAAGGCAATGAATACACATATACCCCTATCTCAACAACTGGCTCGTAAAGGAATGTTCGTACAGCCAATGCAAACACCACTTCCAGCCGGTCATACGAACGCTGACACGACTGGGGTTCTCAATCCATTGGGAAAAATCGTCAACAGAACCAGAGCAAATCAAGATATTCTTAGGGGCAGAGATTGACACCTTACAGGCCAAAGTGTTCCCCAGCAGGAAGAGAACATTGGCGATACTGAAAGAAATGCTTCATTACCGCAAGGGGCAAGTTCTGACAGTGAGGACGGTGAGCAAGCTGATGGGAATGATCGTGTCATGCATTTACCTAGGCCAAAATATTCGACTGCGCATGAGACCATTCCAGAAATGGATACAGCAGCAATGGTCACAGGCAACTGGGAGTTGGGAAGATATAGTGATTGTCACACATGCAGTGCATCAGGAAATAGCGTGGTGGAACAAAGAAACATATCACAGGGGAAACCATTCACACAACCAACTCCAACACCCCAGCAGTACGGACGCCTCCCTGCTGGGGTGGGGCACGCACGTTAACAAGCTCAAGGAGAGGGGCTATGGTTGCAACAGTAAGGGGTCAAGCACATCAATTACCTGGAACTAAAGACAGTGTTCCTAGTCTTAAAAGCCTTTCAGAAGGAGCTGTACGGAAACTGGGTGTTGACAACACCACAACCATGTTCTACATCAACAAGCAAGGAGGAACACAGTCAGTAGCACTATCAGGGCTAGCACAGGAAATATGGACATGGGCCATTCCACTGAAGATAGACCTACTAGCAATACACCTCCCAGGGAAGGACAATGTGGAAGCAGACAGACTCGGCAGACAGACGTCCGCACCCCTCAAATGGGAGATCGACCAACAGGAAATAGAGTATTCCGGAAGTGGGGTACACCGCAAATAGACCTATTTGCAACACCCCAAAATGCCAACACTTCGCAGCCAGACAACCAGATCATCCGTCACAAGGGAATGCGCTATGGATAAGTTGGTCAAAGACATTTGCATACGTTTTTCCCCTGATATCCACTAATACACAGAGTACTCAGCAAATGCATAATAGCACCTCAGTGAGCCAGACAGTCATGGTTCTCACAAATAGTAGAGATGGCACATGCACCAGCACACAGATTCCCAAAACGAAGGTACCTGTTACCAATGCTGAACGGAAGGGTGCTACATCCAGAGCCAGAGAGCCTCAGCCTAGCGGCATGGCTCCTGAAGACCTAGAGTTTGCAAACCTCAAACTACCGGCGAGCACAATAGCAGTGCTCAGGGAGGCAAGAAGACCTAACACAAGGAAATGATACGTAGTAAAATGAAAAAGATTCTCCGAATGGTGCTTTAGGGAGAAACGGCAAAGGAAAATCACAAAGGAGTTAACGGTACTAAAATACTTAACACGTCTACTGCAAGGTAAACTAAGCTACACATCCCCAAGGGTACACTTTTTCTTCACCTCCCAAGTATTAAAGCGAATTCTAAAAGGAGCGAAGAGAATCGCACCTCCAAACAGAATGCCATCACCAGCATGGAACCTTAACGTAGTGCAACTTAATTGATGAAGGCACCATTTGAGCCGATTCACAAGGCTAGACTGCACATGCTCATACTAAACATGGCCTTCTTAGTCCCTATCACATCACTATATACAATAAGTGAATTGCAGGCACTAACACTTCAAGATACCTACCTGCAGATACACAGTGATAGGATTGTAATGAGAACAGACCCACACTTCATTCCAAAGGTGGTGTCTCGGTTTCACATCAACCAAACAATCCAAATACCTAGTTTTTTCCAAAACCCAAGCACAGAAAAAGCACTGCACACACTGGACGCCAGGAGGCTTGTGATGCACTATATAGAGAGGACAAATAGTGCAGAAAGACAAAGCAACTCTTTGTTTCCTTTGCCAGCAGTTTTTTGGGACGACCAGTTACCAAAAACACCATTGCACGGTGGATTGCACAAGCCAAACAACTATGCCACAAAAAAGCAGGGCAACTATTACAAGGAGCAGCTCATGCTCAGTCAACAAGGAAGAAAGGAGCAACAATAGCGTTTCTAGCCAACACACCAATTCAAGACATTTGCCAAGCTGCAACATGGTCTTCTGTGCACACGTTCACTAAGAACAACTGTGGATATCCAAATGAACAAATAAGCGCAAGTGGGACAGAAGGTCTTATAACACATATTCAGTAACCAGAGTTCATTTTCCACCCAGCCACCACAATAAGGACACATCCCTACACTGTCTATGCACAGCATAGTGAATCCAGAAAGATTCACGCTGCAAAACGTATAGTTTCTTACCCGTCGGTGTAGTTTTGCAGCTTGAAGACTTTCTGGATTCACTATGCTGGGTTACTCATGGTGAATATGATGATTGCTTATAATAGGCTGAAACTCAGTTGCAGTCTTTTCCTTTTTCTCCACCGCCTCTTTGTATTAACCATGTGGTTAATGTATCACCCCACGTTTAGATTAGAGAGAGGGACAATGGCGCCTCGCACCTGTTTGCATTATATATATGGGGGTAGAGGGAAAGAAAGACTGCACCCAGCAACGCGGATTACTATGGAGGTCTGAGAGAGAGCGACTAGGACGATTGGCTGGACACACAAACCAACGAAACAGAGCCCGATATGGCACTGCTCGTGGCTAAAGGAACTGCATAAGCTGAGGGGGTTTAAAGGGTGGGATGACATTGGAATCTCCATATTGGGAGACTTGCTGAAGAGGGGACACCTGAAGTCCTTCCAGACACTGAGGCTGGAATACGGATTGCACCACACTCAGTATCTGAAATATGCACAACTGCACCATGCATGGAGGGCAGAGAAGGCGCTTTCCTCTCCCTTGCCAGAGTATGCCCCGATTGAGGGCCGCTTACTACAGGAGCAAATCCCATGCAAAATAGTTTCCCTGACTTTGATCAACAATATGCCTGACGGACTAGAGAAGCTTAGAGAAACATGGGAACAAAACCTGGGGGAGATGGACACAGTGGACTGGGAGACAGCCCTGATGCATCCTAGCGAAATTGCAATTAAGTCCGTCTCCGGCTCATACAATATAAAATTCTCCATTGGGTATATTACGATAGACTACAGCTGCATCGTATGGGGCGGGCTAACGACACTAACTGCCTAAGATGTGGTTATGCTCAGGGGGACTTTTATTATACTATCTGGGAGTGCCATATAATTCAGGAAGACTGGACTAAGATACTCAGGGAACTGAGTAAAATACTGGAGACGGCTATCCCGGCGGAGCCCAAACTGGTGCTGCTGGGAATAACCAACGATGTCGATCTGAATTGCCCACTCCTGATTTTTGTAGCACTAGCATCAGTGGTGGCTAAGAGAGACGTGGCTCCCATACCTCCTCAGATAGGAGACTGGAGAAGGGGCTTGGATATGTATATGGCAGCAGAGAGGGTCACATACAAAGCTCTGGGATGCCCCAAGAAGTTCACTATAGTATGGGGGAAATGGAGAAGATATCATGGTTTAGACGGCTGACTGTGAAACGAGAAGGAGGAGATAATGTTATCCATGTTGCATGAGGGGATGCCTCCAAATGAACTTTGCAATACAGAGACTTGTGGGGAACCATTTTATAGATTTGTCGAGTTACTAGTGGGATTGCGGTTTTGGCGGGTGGAGGGAGGAGGGAGGAGGGTGGAAGGTGGCGGGTGGGGGGGTGACTGGGTATGGGAGATGATTACAAATGACATGCCTGTTATGTTTATGCACTTTAAAAAAAACAAATAAAAAAATATATTTCTTTTAAATGTGGTTATTGTTATCATGTAGTTTGATATGATGCGATGAATGTTCAGGCTAGGATAATCTGATATGAACATTAAGAATGTTAATTTGAAAGTCATATAAAGAGCTATGAAAAAAATCTTACCTTATGTAGACATAATTTATTTGTAGTGTTTCAAATTTGGAACAAAATCACAATCTCAATTGGCACGGTGGTGTCGACCTATCAACTGGTAGTGGTAAGTGGCATCTTTTTAGGGCTCAGCGGTTTCACCCCTCCCCTGCCATGCAAAATAGAAAGCCAAATCCCACTTCATCCATGTAGGCACCTTGAAAAAGGTTGTTTCTGTGAAGGTTTGTATTGGGGCCATGGGAGGACACAGATCACCCACTCTCACTTGTTGTATTGGAGCTCCCCATACCTCGAGATGAAACCTTGTGGTAAATAGTCTTCAAATAGTATGCGCTTCCAGCAGGCTGTTGTTAATTTGAATCTCTGTTGCGAATGTTCTCTTTCCAGGAGTGGTTTTCTATTTCTTAACGCTTCACTAGCACATTTTACAAAGTCATTGCTAGCCTTTTTAATTCATGATCCGTAGCGTGACATCCTGAGACGCGGTTCTCCATCTCAGTTCCCAGGTAGTTATCCTCGTTCTCAATAAATCTACTTACGTTCTGAAGTTTTCTAGTGTAGGATTCGGTCGTCTTTCAGGCCGTATAGTTAATATTGTAGGTCCTCCTTAAGCTCTCTCCTCAATGTGGCCAAGCTATCCAGAAAATCTGCTTTCATGAGTGACATATTTTCCAAGGATTTTCCTTGATGGGGCTGGATCTCCGATGAGCTGTGGGTAGATAGAGTAGCAGGAAAGCTCAGCAGGCTTTTCTGGGCGGTCCGCTTTGCGGAACATTTGTTTAACTGGTAATCTTTACTCTGGGAACATATGGTGGGAAGTGCACAATTAAGTGACCACACCAGAGGAGCTTGGACCTTGTATTTTAGCTTTTCTTATTTCAGTGAGAGAATATCTTCCCCCTTTTTTCCCTCCCCCATGTTGTGGGCTTCTGTCTGGTAAGTTGGTGCATGTCCTACAGGGCACACTCAGCCATATGGATCGTCCCCCTGTCTACCTTCAGCATTACTCTCCTGATAAGCACTGCAGTCCAGTGCCCCCATCGATAACTGGCAACAATAAGTGGTACACAATTTGATCTAGCGTCCCTGCTTCAATATTGTGTGGCATCTTCCACGCCGCTATTAAGAACTAAAGGAGGCCTCCTGCCGGATCCCCACCCTCTTCTATCGGAGCCTTCTTCTAGTACTCAAATGAAGAGGGCCCAGGTAATGAGAGGTAGCTCCATTTCTTCATCTCCCTCTCCACCCTTATTTAAGGTAGCCTTGGCACTGAGAGGGACACTTCCTCACAGACAGGCACGTCAAATCTGTGCGGCCACCAAGTTGATTGTAAGCCCGCCAACCACCAGTGCTCTCCCTACGAATCTCATAGCATTTGCCAGTTCATTCGACCCATAGGTCCCACCATTTATTTATTTATTTTATTTATTTAAGCTTTTACCGCGCACAGCTACCCACAGTGGGTTTCCCGGCGCCAGGGACAGACTATAGAAGAAAGGACAATGCGGCACCTGACTTGAGGCCACAACCAACTATTGACTGCGCTTGGTGAACAGAAAAGTCTTCAGAGCCCTACGGAAGCGGAGTAGGTTGGTCTCTGACTTTAGTGCTAGTGGGAGGGAGTTCCAATATTTCGGGCCCAGAATAGAAAAGGAGCGGCCTCCCATTCTTGCCAGCTTACATCTTGGCACTGTGAAATTGCCAGTGTCCGATGACCTTAGTGAGCGCACGGGTGTGTAAGGTGTTACCAACCCTTGGATATAAGTTGGAGCGCTGCCCTGCTTGGCCTTGAACATGTAACAGAGTGCCTTGAATTTAACACGTTCAGGAACGCTCAGCCAATGAAGGTCACGCAATGCGGCAGCAGCTGAAGTGCGTCTCGGGACGTTCTTTAGCAGGCGCGCAGCCGCATTTTGTACAACCTGAAGCACATGTATGGTGGCTTTATCTGCGCCCAGGTAGAGAATATTGCCATAGTCCAGGCGTGATGTTACAAGTGCCTGGACTACGGTTCTGCGAGAGGAGAGGGGGAGCATCCACAAAATCTTGTGAAGCCACCGCAGCGTTGAGAAGCAAATGGCTGCAACCTTAGTAGCCTGTTGCTTCATAGTTAGCCTGTCGTCAATAATGACGCCCAGGTTACGAACTGCAGTGGATGGCGTAGGTGCATTGCCCAGTTCAATGGGCCAATGACGGGGGCCCCAAAGATGTTTGTTCCGACCCAGAATGACCACCTCGGTCTTCTCCCCATTCAGCTTGAGACAATTTCTCCGAATCCAGTCGGCCACAAGAATGAGGCCAGACTTGAGTGCGGAGGTGTTGTTCTCGTCTCTCCCTGATAGGGAGAAGACAATCTGGGTGTCATCTGCATAGGAGAACAAGGTTAGCCCAGCCTGTTCAACTATGGTCGCCAAGGGTTTAACATAAATATTAAATAATAAAGGGCTAAGGATTGAACCTTGGGGAACGCCACGGGTAGATGGACAAATGGTGGAAGCTGCTTTAGGGGAAAACACTTGAAAGGTTCGGTCGCTAAGGAACGACACTACCCAGGGCCTGGCCTGCCACACCTAGGGATTTCAGAGAGTCGATAAGGATGGAATGCGACACGGTGTCGAAGGCTGCGCTCAAGTCCAGCAGGATGAGCGCCATGGTGTTACCCTGATCGACACCGTGCCTAAGACTCTCTGTTACCCCCAGGAGGGCTGTCTCAGTTGAGTGTCGTGGCCGAAAGCCCGACTGCGAGGGATGGAGAAAGGCAGTGTTTTCGACTAGTTTGGAAAGCTGGGAATTAATGTCTCTCCAATATCTTCGAAAAGATAGGCAACAGTGATATAGGGCGGAAATTGGCAGAGTTGGAGGAATCTGCACCCAATTTTTTCAATAAAGGTACGACCATGGCGTGTTTCCAAGGTTGGGGGACATGGGCCTCGCTCAGAGAAGCGTTTAATAGATTAATGATGATGGGGTGTGTGAGGGGATCTAATTGTTTTAATATTTTGGCTGGGAGAGCATCCCGTGGGGAGCCCGATCGCACACTATTTAAGCAGGAGACAAAGGAGATGGCATCTAAAGGCTGCCAAGTAGTAATTACTGCATCAATGGCGGTGTTTACCGGTTCCTGGACCATGTCAGGGGCAATAGAGGTAGTCTCTGGGAGTGAGGTGAAATGGTCGTAGATAAGATCAACTTTCTTTATAAAGTAATCTGCCAAGGATTGACACTGAGCGGCATCAAGTGCCGGAGAGGGAGGAGTGGAGTTGGCACCGGTCAATTTTTTAACAACAGAGAATAGCACCTTAGGGCAATTTCGTGCATCAGTCACAGTTTTTTTAGTATAATCTGCTTTAGCAGTTTTGCAGCTATTGTGGTACTTTTTCAAGGCTTCTTTATAGATGATTTTACGTGAGGGGGAATAACCTTGTCTCCATTTACGCTCCAAGGTCTTACATTGTGAGCGGAGACATTTAAGTTGTTCAGAGTACCACGGAGCCGGGGGATGATGTAAAGAAGCAGACTTCGATGTCATCGGTAACGCCAAATTGACAGCATTAGTTAGCCAAAGTTCAGTGGCGCAATTGAGTGCAGCAACTGGTAGTTCAGTGCACGGAAGTGTTGTGATCAACAGATTATTGAGTTCTGGCATGTTGATCTTACCCCAGTTCCGAGCTGGTCTAGCAGTTCCCACCTCAGGTCTTTTTACTGTTTCAGACATATCTAAAGAGAAAGGGACGGCTAAATGGTCGGACCAGGCAATTTGTAGGGCTTCTCGAGAACAGTCTAAGGGAAGATTGGACAGAATCGGGTCTAATAGATGGCCGGCGCAATGTGTGGGGCCTGTGTTTTGAAGTTGAAGATTAAAAGCTTCCAAAATGGAGAGAAACTGATTTCTGTAAGGACACTCATGGTCTTCCAGATGTATATTTAGGTCTCCTAAGATCGTAAAATTCGATGCTTTGAGCAGTACTGGAGCTAAAAAATCTGGTAATGATGTTATCCATGAGCTCGCTGTCCCAGGGGGACGATATACCAATAGTCCTGACAACGTCAATTGGGGGGTGATGGTCAGTTTAAATAGGGCCGCTTCACAATCTTTTTGAGTGGCATCTACCAGTTTACAAGTGTATACATTCCTGTAGACAATTGCAATTCCGCCACCCCTGCCAGAGACCCTATCCTGACGAAGAATGGCATAATTGAAAGGAATTGCATCTGCAATATCCGGACCTGAGCAATCCCGAAGCCACGTCTCAGTCAGGAATATTGCATCAGGTTGATTTTCAACAAGAAAGTCATGGATGTTATATCTGTGTTGTGGCAAGGATCTGCAATTGATACTCCAAAATCTTAAAGGGGGGCGAGTGGAAGCTGTCCTAGAGTTTGCTTGCCTCTTTCGTCTACCTTGGTGTTGAAGGGTTCTACATTTAGTAGGAGTTCGTAAGGAGAAGCCGCACCGAGTACAGCTGAACTTGTGAGGAGGAAAAGGGTAAATAGAGCAGTTATTATTAGGAGCGCCACGTAGCGCATACAACTCTTCATATGAGTATGTGAGAATCATGATGAATAAATAGATTTACTCACCGAGAAGGAGAGTGTGCCAGAGCCCGAAGCCCGTCCTAGCGCGGACGGGCAGGACTCTGGCTGGACTCAGGCGCTGTGAAGGCGCTCCCGCTGCGCGGCCAAGGGAAGGCTGAAATAGTCTCTGCAGGCCGAAATCTCGCGAGAATGCGCGAGAGTGCCCCAGCCCAATCCAAAATGGCGGTCCGAGTAGTCCCTGTTGCCCCGTGATCCCGGACCCGCCAAAGGCGGTGGTGATGGTCCCAGGAGGGGTTTTATGGTGCAAGAATGAGGCCAGGGGGGGGGCGCAGCAATTAAAAGCAAGGTAAGAATGAAAAAATAAGAAATTAAATACAAAACAGAGGAATTAAAATCAGCTCCGGTAGGATAGGCAGAGAAGCGCGACTAGCGCTAGCGATAGCCATCAGAAGCCTCTCTATTCTGGTATTGGTGGTGGTAACCTGAGAGCGACTGAGAAGCAAGTCCACTCAGGTTGCCATTTTAGCTCCTTCCTAAGCAATTTTCTTTTACGAGGCACATCCTCAACAATTGTCAGTATGGATTTCTTTGATCAGTGTCTGTTACATTTTTTGCACTGAGTTCAGTCTGACCATGGGTTTAATTTACGGCTTGCCAGGGGTCGCGGCTGGGACCCCTGCCCTGCATCTTGCGACTTCTGTACTCAAAAGTGGCGAAATCAGTGGCAAGAACACGAGTGGCTCCACATTCATGAATATTTGCCTGTTTTTCATCATACTAATAGTTAGTAATAATATATTATTCAGCATTAGTGTAATTAAAAAATGGAGCATACGTAGGACCTATAGTGGCAGCTGTGTTGCGTAAAAATAGTTTTAAATGTATGTTGTATGAATACTTGTAGATAAATGTGTTTAAGTGAGAGAGAGCATGCGTATGTAGGAGCAAGTTTCTTTATGTGGAAGCATATGTGTGCGAGTTAAAGTGAGTGAGAATCAATGGGCAGGTAGTGTGCAAGTTTCGGGCCCAGAATTTATATTCTTTGGTGCAGGGCAACCCTGCACCATAGTTGCTGCGCTGCTTTGCATCAAAGGGGAAGAGAAAAGATGTGCCATGTCTAAAAAGATGTGGTTTATTTTTCGCTCTCCCTGTGCACTGGCACACTTTTGGAATTCCTGCGGCAATGCTCACACCCTTGGATCATAGTGCAAGGGTATGTGCTCCCCCTGAAGCATCAGTTTAGCCCTGGAAGAGCAAAGAAGGGCCAACAACTACTTTGACGTCAATGACCTCGAGGAGAAGCGCTCAATTTCCTAATGCCAAACAGGCTGCAGAGATGGAAAGGAAGAGGAGGAGGCTCAAGGCAGAAATGGAGAGCATCCTGCAGCGAAAAAAGGACTTTGACGAAAGGATGAGCCAGTATACCATCCCGCCGAAGCCCGCACTTGAAGTCGAAAGAGACTACGAGGACGCAGATTCACCGAAAACGCCTGAACCAGTCGAGGAACAGTAGGAGGAAGTCTATTATTTCGAGGGCGAAGATGACTAGGATCAGTAGACCTACCGGGACTCGACGTCCTCAGAGGCACAAGACTTGGAGTTGCAGGACCGTGATGCCAAATTGCCGGAAGGAGGAGTAGACACCTACCCTTCGAGGCCTTCACCACCAGGCCACATAGGGATCTACAATATGGTCGTCCAAAAGGCTACACAGACTTATGGGGTTAAATTGGAGGAAGAGAAGCCCTGGGCATGTTTCCTCCTGGAAACTCAGCTGCCTCAACAAACTAGGAGCCAGTTCCTGCCCATGCTCCCTAGTGTGCTGGACCAGGGAAGGGATGCCTTTAAAGAACCAGCAGTATGCAAAGCTGTAACTCCTAGAACAGAGAAAAAGTATAAGCATTCCTCAAAGGACCCTGCTTACATCCAGGGGTCAGTGCCAGCCAATTCTATTATCACAGCAACGGCTAGGAAAAGTGACAATGTACTCACAAATGCCGGACGACCTCCAGACAAGGTGAGTAGAAGGATGGACCTCGTAGGGAGGAAGGTGGAACGGAGTGTGGCAATTCAATGGCTCATCGCAAACTCCAACACCCTAATCAACAGGCTCGCATACCAGCACTGGGAGGAAGTGGGGCAACTCCTGAAGCATCTACCAGACCAATACAAACAAAGGACAGCTCACCTGGTAGAAGAGGGCAAAAACTTGGCAAATGCATGTTTAAAATCGGCCTTGAATGCTGCGGACACGTCCAGCAGACAGATGATGATCGGAGTGACGAAGAGAAGACATACATAGCTTAGAATTTCAGGCTTCAAGCCAGAGGTGCAGAACAACATCCTGAACACACCTTTTAACAGTGAACAACTGTTTGGCACACCAGTTGATGACAAGTTGACCCAGCTCAAAAAGGACAAGGCAGCAAGGTCCATGGGAGCGCTGCAGTTCAGATGGATGAGAAGGGGTACACCCGCTAGAAGACCAGGTGGTGAGGTGGCAATTTGCCTACTACATCGCACCAAACGTTCCAGCTAAGCTACCAAGGGAACAACCAGGGCCAGCAACAGCAGCAGAACTAGCAGTACCAGGCCCGGGGTCAGTCCTTTCGAGGGCACTCAAACGGGCGGGGCCAGACATGGAGAGGAGGCCAGCAGCCTACCCCCAAGTGACTTCAAAATAAAGCAAACGCCCACCCTAACAACACCTCTGGGTGGGCAGAAGGACATACAGAGAAACAAATACTAGGCGTTCCACAACAAACAGTACCTCGAACACACAACACCAGTAGGGGGCTAGAATGAGAGACTTCATCCAGGAGTGGAGGACGATCCCAACAGACAAATGGATAACTAAACATCATACAATACGGATAGTGTATAGAGTTAGAAAAACAAAATCCAAACAATAAACCAAGAAACAAATACAACCAGCAAAATAACTTTTGCTCTTGCGACTAGAGGTGCAGGAACTGCAGGAACTGCTCAGCAAGGAGGCAATAGAGATAGTGCCACACAACCAAAGGAACAAGAGGATTTCCACCACTTACTTCCTCGTGCCAAAGGTGGACGAAACACTAACACCTATCCTAGATCTAAGGTTCGTGAACAAATTCATAAGAACTCAAACATTCAAAATGACTTCCCTACAAGAGGTAATACCACAAATACAACAAGAGGATTACATGGTTACTATAGATTTAACGGAAGCACAAACGTCTACTAAGGTTTGTGATCAACCAAACTCACTACCAGTTCACAGTACTGGCATCCGGGCTCAAATCCGCCCCAAGGGTGTTTACAAACTGCCAAGCAGCTGTCGCAGCACACCTACGAAGGCAAGGAATTCATGTATACCCATATCTCGACGACTGGCTCGTAAAGGCAAGTTTGTACAGCCTCTGCAAACAACACATCCAGCAGGTCATACAAACACTGACCCAACTGGGTTTTTCAATCCATTGGAAAAAATCGTCAACAGAACCGGAGCAGATCAAGATATTCTTAGGGGCGGAGATCGACACCATACAGGCCAAAGGGTTCCCCAGCAGGAAGAGAACATTGGCGATACTGAAGGAAGCACATCTTTACCGCAAGGGGCAAGTTCTGACAGTGAGAACGGTGAGCAAGCTGATGGGAATGATGGAGTTGTGCATTCACTTAGTTCAAACTATTCAACTCCACACGAGACCATCCCAGGAATGGATACAGCAGAAATGGTCACAGGCAACAGGGAGTTGGAAGATCTAGTGGTTGTCACACACGCAGTGCATCAGGAAATAGCGTGGTGGAACAAAGAAAACAAATCACATTTACACAACCAACTCCAACAGTGACCATCACAACAGACGCCTCCCAGCTGGGGTGGGGCGCGCACATGAACAAGCTCAAGGTGAGGGGGCTATGGTCTCAGCAGGATGCGGTCAAGCTCATCAACTACCTGGAACTAAAAACTGTGTTCCTAGCCTTAAAAGCCTTTCAGTAGGAGCTGTACGGAAACGGTGTTGATCCAAACAGACAACACAATAACCATGTTCTACATCAACAAACAAGGAGAAACACAATCAGTAGCACTATCCGGCCTAGCACAGGAAATATGGAAATGGGACATTCCACTAAAAATAGACCTACTAGCAATACATCTACCAGGAAAGGACAGTGTGGAAACAGACAGACTCCGCATCCCATGAATGGGAGATCAACCAACAGGAAATACGGAAAGTATCCCGAAAGTGGCGCACACCACAAATGGACCTATTTGGAACACACAAAAATGCAAAATGCCAACACTTCGCATCCAGACAACCAGACCATCGGTCACAAGGGAATGCCCTATGGATAAGTTGGTCAAAGACATTTACATTTGCTTTTCCCCCGATATCACTGATACACAGGGTACTCAGCAATTGCAGAATCAGCAACATGTTGCTGATACTAATAGCACCTCAGTGAGTCAGACAGTCATGGTTCTCACAAATAGGAGAGATGGTGCATGCACCAGCACACAGATTCCCCAAAGGAAGGGACCTGTTAACAATGCAGAACGGAAGGGTCCTACACCCAGAGCCAGAGAGCCACAGCCTAGCAGCATGGCTCCTGAAGACCTAGAGTTTGCACACCTTAAACTACCGGCAAGCACAATGGCAGTGCTCAGGGAGGCAAGAAGACCTACCACAAGGAAATGCCACTTAGCAAAGTGGAAAAGATTCTCCGAATGGTGCATTAGGGAGGAAACTGCAAAGGAAAATCACAAAGGAATCAACAGTACTAAAATACTTAACACATCTACTACAAAGTAAACTAAGATACGCATCCCTAAGGGTGCACTTAGCTGCAATAGGGGCTTACACAAGAGGAGAAACAGGGAAAAGTTTCTTCACCTCCCAAGTAGTAAAGTGATTTCGTACCAGTCGTGTAGTTTTGCAGCTTGAAGACTTTCTGGATTCACAAGCTAACCCACCCTCCTCTGCCAGAAAAATGAGACCGGAGGAAAGGGATTCAAAATGGAAAAGACCTTTGAAAATAAGAGGGAAAAAAGAATAACACAAGACCAGAAAAAAGAATCTGGAGATGACGACCAAATGTGCGAGCTTCCGGAGGTGTCAACGCCCACCTGGACCACGAAAAAAAAGAGAAAAAAGACTCCAAATCCGGACCCAACCACTAGATGGCGGAATAATGCACAGCATAGTGAATCCAGAAAGTCTTCAAGCTGCAAAACTACACTGACAGGTAAGAAATTATTCATTACCTGTCTTCTTCCCTCAACCAGATACTGTTGCAGAACGTGCTCTTCACATCTTAGTTGTTAAATGAGCATTACTATACTACATTGAAAGGACAAAACCTTTGAGGAAGCCCAAGCAACTTTTTGTTGCTTTTGCTCCACCACATAAAGGCAATCAAATATCAAAATCCAGTATTGCAAGGTGGATAGTTAAGTGCATTCAAATATGTTATGCGAAAGCAAAACACACAATAACAATTCCCCCCTAGAGCTCACTCTACATGCACAATTCTCTGTTAAAAGCCAAAACTGAGTATTTCTCTGGCAGAATCTTGGCAGCAGAAAACCAACCCAAGGAGATATTCAACACCATTCATGAGCTGGCTGCTTCTGACAGGGCGATCTTTAAAATCCCCCCGTCCCAAACACTTTGTAATTCCCTTAACTCTTTTTTCTTTGAGAAGATTGCCCTTATTAGGGCCAACATTCCCCCCCCCTCCAACGGTACTCTCTGCTGTTCCCCCCCCCCCCTACCCCCTCCTTCACTCAGTTTCCCCTCCTCACTCGAGACTCTTTGCTTCCTCTTTTAGCCCGGATCAAATCAGGCTCCCCTCGGGATATTGGTCCTGCTTTTGTTCTAAAAGAGCTCTTTTCTAACTGCTATTCTCCACCACTAACCTTTATTAATCACTCTCTTAACTCTGGTATTGTCCCCCTTGCCCACAAGTCAGCAGTCATCATCCCTATCTTGAAAAAGCCTGGCACCGATCCTTCTGTGCCCGCCAATTACCGCCCTATCTCCCTCCTTCCTTACCTCGCAAAGGTCTCAGAGGCTCATATCACCAGGTCCCTGAGTTCCTTTGTGGAATCCACAGGCTGCCTTGCCGCCCGCCAGGCGGGCTTCCGCCCGCTGCACTCTACCGAGAAGGTAGTTGTGTCGGTGATGGATCAACTAAGAGAGGGTATTGATACTGGCCGGCCACAGTCTCTGGTCCTGTTAGATCTGTCCGCCGCGTTCGACACGGTGGACCATGACATCTTGTTGACCCGTGTCGAAGCGGCAGGTATTGGGGGCACGGCCTATGCTTGGCTCCGTTCATTTTTGACGGACAGAGAACAGGCTGTCCATCTTGCCAATTTCACTGCTCCCCTTAGGAGGGTGACTTGTGGAGTCCCCCAAGGCTCTTCCCTGTCCCCTTTGCTTTTCAATTTATACATCTCACCCCTTATTTTTACTTTACAGCAGATGGAGGTCTCGGTGTTTAATTACGCCGACGACCTCCAACTTGTTTTCAATCTTTCCTCCTCCCCTTCCTCAGCTTCTAACTTCCAGAAGGTTATGCTTTTTATCCAAGGGTGGATGAACTGCAACCACCTCAAATTGAACCCGGACAAGACCGAATTGGTCCTGACGGGGGGTGGTTGCAGTCCCTGGTCCCCTTCTTTCTGGCCCTCTGCCCTTGGCCCTTCCCCCCTTCCTGTTTCCAAGGTTAAAACCTTGGGTATTTTCATCAATCCCATGCTTACCCTTCATACGCAGACCAATGCAGTTGTGTCTGCTTGTTTCTTCTCCCTTCGGATTATCCGAAGGGTTGCCCGCTTTTTCTCAACTGCTGCACTCAAGCTCATTCTCATGGACATGGTGCTTTCGCGCCTTGACTATGGGAACGTCATTTACAACGGTGCGCCGGCCTACTTGCTCCGTCGGCTCCAACAGATTCAAAATCAGGCGGCCCGCCTGATTTACGGACTCCCCAGGTTCAATCATACGACCCCCCTGCTGCAGTCTCTCCATTGGCTTCCAGTGAGGGAGAGGGCCCTTTTCAAGCTTGGATGTATCACCTACCAGGCCAGATCAGGAACCGCCCCCGTTTTCCTGTGTGAAGCCATTTCCCCCTACCTACCTTCCCGAGAACTCCGTTCTACTCATTTGGCCCTTCTGTCAGTTCCTCGTTTTAGAAAACAGAAGTCCGGTGGGGCCGGATTTGCAGTGCTGGCTCCTTCCTTCTGGAACTCACTTCCATTTACCCTTAGGTCGTCATCTTCCTACTTGGAATTTCGCAAGCATCTTAAGACCTTCTTGTTCTCCAGATCTGTAGCTGTATAGCCCTGTTCCCCGCATCCACTGGTCTTCTGCTATTTAGCGCCATGAAACCGATTCTGGTATAAGAGCGCTCTATAAATATTTTAAAATTCAAAATTCAAATTCAAATAACAACTGTCTTCCCTTCATTCAGTGCGTACCTTGATACTTGCCCATATCCTCCAGCTATACATTCGATTTCCCTAATTGCCTCTATCAGATCGGTAGTTAACACAGCAACATCGTCGGCGTATGCTAGCACCTTGGTCTCGTACCCCTTACTTGCCATGACTTAATCTCCCGGCTTCTCAGCAACTTTACCTGCAAGGGGTTTATATACAAAGCAAATAAAATGGGAGAGCAGGGGCATCCGTGTGTGGTTCCCCTTGATATTATGTTTCCTGATTCTCTCTCCATCAGTTGCAATCGGGCTCTTGGGTCGGCATACATGGCTTTAATTGCCTTTATAATTTGCAGTCTAAAGCCTTTTAACTCCAGTACCCCCCACAAAAACCTCCAAGATACCTGGTCAAATGCCTTCTCTGCATCGAGGAGGATCATAGCCATCTGCCCTCCAGTCCCGGCCATGATGTGAAATAGCCCTCCGGATGTGATCCGTTTCTTTTCCCTAGATGAACCCATGCTGCCAAGGGGAGACCAGATGTCCTGTAACCCTCCCTAGCCGGTTATCCAATGTCTTCGAATACATTTTTATATCTGAGTTTATTAGGGATATCGGCCTATATGAGGCAGGGTTGTCTGTTGGTTTTCCTTCCTTTGGGAAGATAATGATATCTGTCTCTTTCCAGGATTCTGGAGAGCATCCACTATAATATATACCCTTAAAGAGATCAAGTAGCAGGGGGTTATCAGAGTTTGCATTATCCTGTATAGGTGTACGGGGGATCTTCTCGGGGCCAGCATCCTTCCCTCATGCCAAGTATTGAAGTGCTACCAGAACCTTCTCTAATGCGATGTCCTTTTCTAAGTCGTTCTTAGCTGAACTATCCAACACCTCCCCAGGACCTGCATTAGTTACTGTTCGGGATATATCCTGTGATGTTCCCACTGTTCCCGTGTCATCTTTCACAACTGTTGATGATAGTCCTGAAACACCCCGAATATATCATTTGTGTCGGTATACGTTTGGCCATCGTTCTCAATTGAAGATATTACATTCCAAGCTGTTTTCTGTTGGGTTTGTAGGACTTGTCTCCTCCCAACTAGTTCACCATATTCATAAGAGTTATTTTGCTGGGTCTGGAACTCTTCTGCCAATTTCATAGTGAGCCAGCAGTTAATTTCCACCTTAAGGTATATGATGTTTATTCTGAGCCACCTTCCGACCCTGCGCTATTAATAACGCATGTTCTTCTGCATCAGCTAGGTTACCCTCCAATTGCTCATTCTATGCCTCACTCTGCTTCCTTGCCCTGGTGACAAAGCTAATCATTTCACCCCTATGGCCTGCCTTAAAAGAATCCCACAGAATACCCCTGCCAGCACTATATCTATTTATATAAAAAAAAATCTTGGGACTATTTCTTGATGTGCTCAATGTAGACAATATTTACAAGGAACTTCCTATCGAAGGTCCATTTATTTCGAGTTCTTTTGAACCTTTGAACTTAGAGTTCCAAAGTTAATGGATTATGATCAGGGATCACCAAAGGGAGTTTCCTAATATCAGCTCCATTACGTAAGTCCCTCATAACTAGGAAATAATCAATCCTGGCATATTTCCTATCGGAGCAGGAATAATAAGTGTACCCTGGGTTGTTGGGGTTCTTAATAGTTCATATGTCGACCAGGCCATGGCTGCTCATGAGAGATGATAGAGACCTGTGCACTCTCGGGTTTCGCCCTTAGTGCGTCCTTAAGAAATTGAAAGAGGGTCATGTGAGAGGAGCAAGATGGCAGCACGCAGACCTCTAGAGAGCCCCTACTAGTATATGCATGCGGACTTGAGGAGATGACTCTCAAAGTGAAAGGGGAAGTTCTACGTAGAACCCTTAGAGTATTGGGGTACAGTACGGTACAGTAGTCGGGCTGGCGATTTTGAGACACCTTAACAACTGATTAGATTGGTGCCGGGGCACCGTCTCTGCGACTCTCTTATGTTATCGATACACCAGCTCCTGCATCAGTGGACGACATTGGCCAAAACCAGCCAGCGTAGCCACAAAAGTGAAGACTGCTCGCCCCACACTCAAGGGTCATCTGAAGGTTGGAGAGACCAACATCGATGCTGCAACACATCGACAGGGGCGCAGAGGCCTACAGGCTGAACAGCACAAGCAAAATCTGGAAAAGAGAGGAAGAGGCGGAGCCGCCGGGAAACAGCGTCTGGCCGGCCCTACACTTGTTGAGCTTCTGCAAGGTCCTGCAGTGAAGACGGCACAGACTGACGGCGGTACAGTCCTAAGCAGCGCCATCCCAGAGTAAGTGGAGGAGATGGCACGAGAGGCAGACTGCTCCCCAGTGACACGGGAGGCAATCAGGAGTCTGATTCAACCTGGACGGAAGGTAGGCCAGGAAAGGATAACCCCCCTCTCCCACTGACTCTTGTATTGTATTGTATTGAATATTGTTGAATAGTGTTGAGATGAACGTACAGAAGAGAGGAAGAAAAACGGGAGATTGAGACCTCGCATGGGACTATACCCCTACAAAACCAATTTGTTGGGCCCTCATCCAGTGGGCCATCTGTCTCGGATTTAAACTGACTGATCCCCCTCTCCCACCCCCCCTCGATGCACTGGGATGAGACACGACAAGATGGCCGTAAAGCCCAATCAGCTATGCGAAAGGTGCAGGGAGTGATCAGGAAGTTGACCAAAACCTGCAGTGCCTTTGGGGAACAGATTACTGATTTTGAGTCAAGGATTGCTACCACGGAGTCTGATCTCACAGCAACCCAAGCGTTAACTAAGTCCCATGAGTCCCAACGAATTGACATACAATGGAAGCTGAAGGAACACGAAAACCGCTAGAGATACAATAACCTACGTGTGCTTGGGGTACCCGAGGGGGCAGATGCTCGCTTGTATGTTGTGGAATTACTAAGGGATGTGTTCCCTGAGTTATTGGACTGGAACTGGGCTCAAGAGGTACAACGTTTCATCGTGTCCCATTTGTACAAAAGCAGCCAGTAAGGCACAGTTCTTCAAACTGTGGGGCGCGCCCCCCTGGTGGGGCATGGATGGGTTCCCAGGGGGGGCGCAAAGGCCTCTGCAAGCACATGTAAATGAAGACACCTGGAAGTGCAGCGATGTTTATTTGCTGTATTTCCAGGCTGTCTTCATTTACTCCAAAGCCCTCAGAGTTGCCGTGGGGCCAGAGGTCAGTGGGGGCTCGGCAGGCAGTGTCTGGAGTCTTATTAAGACTCCAGCACAACTGAGTATTTTGCAGGTCTTTAAAGACCATTTAAATACCTTCAGGAACTGGTTACCGAAGCTTATTTTTTTTTCTTTTTCCTGGGCCCCGACTCTGCCTATTCCTTACAATTGTATTATAAATTTACTGCTGTAGTGAGAAAATGCATTTCATGAAAAGGAGTACAAAAAAGGGTTGCCAGTGGGAAAAATGCCAGCCTTGTATGTTTAAAGAGCCTGCAAAGACCCTGCTTTGACACTAAATATGGTCTTAAATAAAAAAAGTATGTATTCATTTGTAAATTGACTTTGTCTATTCCTTTTATTTTCAGTCATGAATCATTCAGGCAGCCATAGAACACATTTAAGAGTGCTTTATATTTGCTTTTAAAAGTACGCACAGATAAGTGCTGAAAATAGGGCTTTAGGTTTCAGGCAGCCTTAGAACACATTTAAAAGTGCTTTATATTTGCTTTTAAAAGTACGCACAGATAAGTCCTGAAAATAGGGCTTTAGGTGAATGTTTATTTTTGTAATGTCTGCAACATCAAAATAATGAGCTGGCAACCCTAATCAGAAGACTGGAAGTTTATTGCGGGATCAGCACATTATTTATTTCACCCTCGATTCCATGATTAATTCCATAATAGCAGTAGATTAATTTATATCTGAAACCTTACACCACATCAATAACATGCTGATTAACTTCAAGTGTCTGGGAATTCACCCTGCATTCAAACAACTCACTGCTCATTCTCACCCTTCACTATTACACTCATCCTGCACTCTCAGCACATAGGTAGGGTTTTCCCTCATTTGCCACATAATCCATCATCTGCAGCATAATTTGCAGATTTAAAAATACAGCAACACATATTACCACGCAGTGGAAGGACCTTTCTAAAGGTAGACTGGTCATCTTTCTGTTGCTTATTGCTATATGTTTGTATATATGTATTGCTCCTTCCCCGGTCCACCACGGCTTGCCGATGGATGTGGAGGGAAGTGAGGATTAGTTCTGGCCCCTCCGCCGTATTTCCGGCATCAGTGCTGTGGGACGCGCTCTAGTCTTTCACTGTTCCACCCTACTTAATCATATGCTGGCCCGGAAGCGCAGCGGACGAGCGTAGCGGCGCGCCAGAGGCAAGCCCGTCTGCGCCCGTCCGTGCCAAGTCTGCACCCCGTGCCAGGAATCCTGGCCAATTCCCCCTAAACATAGGAGATCGTTTGATCTATACCAGGGAGCGGCTATTGGATCTGCAACCTCAGGAGCAGGGGGCCTGTCGGTCTGTTAACACACTGACTGTAAAGGATGCTCTCGGGTTTAAATGTGTTAACTGTGAGGCATCCTTTCCACTAGGGGCTGGCCATGACTCTCTTAAGGATGGATCTGATGAGACTAACCCTGTCCCTGTAAATCATATGTTCACTGGGTATCTTCTTAATGCTAGGTCCTTGATTAAGCATGCCATCGAATGTAATGATTTTGTGGCCCGTCAAAACCCAGATTGGGTGTTTATTACAGAAACCTGGGCAAGAAATTTCTCGGGCCCTGATCTAGTAGAGGCAATTCCCTCAGGGTACCTCCTTATGAGACAGGATAGGGAGGGGAAAATAGGAGGAGGTCTTGGGATAATGTATAAAGATGATTATTCCTGTTTTACAGAGGACCTTACATCGCCCACAGATGCCTATCAGGCTCTTTATTTTTCCCTAAAAGTTCTTCCGACTGAAAGCTTTAGTGGAGTGATTACATATCGACCTCCTGGACCAAGAGCTTTGTTTCCCCAGAATTTTAGTTACAGAATTGAGCCTTATCTAGCTCTTTCAAAGGTTACATTCCTGGGGGATTTTAACTTTCATTTTGAGAAAAAGGAGTGCCCTGAAACACAGGCCTTTCTGGAAGTCATGAATCTTGTGGTTTCCCTCAGCTAGTGAAGAGTGCCACACATACGGCAGGACACATCCTTGATGGGATTTTTTCCAATGACCCGAGGGTCATGGTATTGGAGCCTTTTCCCCTCTCCTGTTCTGACCACTTCGCTATTCCTTTTACCCTTGTAATGCCAGCACCTTCTCTGGATACCTGTGGCAGTTAAAGGGTTGAATGGAAGAGAAATCTCAGACGGGTTAGTAAAGAGGCTCTTCTTGATAAACTTGGTGAATACTGTCCCTCTTCCTATGCTGATAATGTCATGTACAGCGAGTTTATCAATTGGCTGATAACAGCCTTGGACTCTCTTGCCCCCTTTAAAAAGCATTATGAGGCAAGAAAACGTCCTTCTGCCTCCTGGTTTTCTGAAAGATTGAGGAAACTCAGGCAGGTCTGCCGTCAACAGGAAAGAAAATGGCGAACGGGCCTTTCAAGAGTAGAAAGAGAACTGCATAAAAGCCGGCTAAGGGAATATAAGGTAGCTATTAAAGAGGAAAAGGTTTCTTTTTTTTTACCCATGACTGAATCCACCAGATCCCCTAGGGAATTTTTTGCTATTATCAACTCTCTCTTAGTCCCTGTGAATAGTGCCAGCACCGAGGTTTCCCAGGATCTCTGCGATAAAATGGCAGACTTTTTTCATACCAAAATCAAGGAAATTTATACCGCCCTAGAGAATTCAAATCTGGGTAAGGATAAAACATCTTTTCCTATTGATTCAGTGAAAGTTCCTATGGGGAACCGTCACTTACGATCTTTTCCACCTATCCTTCAAGAAGAAACTGATTCGCTGTTAAGTGGGATTAGGTCTGGGTCCCTACTTGAACTGTGTCCTCTTAAGATCCTGAAACTGGGAAAGGAGGTAGTTATATCTCCTCTAACAACCATTATCAACTCTGCTATCTCTGCTGGCCAATTTCCCACTGCGTGGAAAACTGCAGTAGTAAAACCCCTGCTCAAGAAGGCCTCCCTTGATCCAGCTGAATCCAAAAACTATAGGCATATCTCGTTGTTGCCTGTCCCTGGCAAAATCGTGGAAAAACACCTTAACCGCCATCTCAGTTGCTACTTGGAGGAATATCAACTGCTCGATGGTTCACAGCATGGGTTCAGGAGGGAGCACAGCACCAAATCAGCTCTAACCGTTGTCTTTAACAACATTCGGCAACAGGTTGATGCTGGTCACACCACCTTGCTGATCCTCCTTGATCTGACCACAGCCTTCGATACGATCTCCCCGAGTAGGCTGGTTGGTAGGCTCCAGGACATTGGGATAGAGGGATCTGCACTTAGCTTGTTGTCCTCTTTCCTCATGGAACGGTTACATATAGTTAAGATGGGCCAATTCTTGTCTGCCCCCCCAAAAAAAATTTGTGGAGTACCCTTGGGATCCTCATTGAGTCCCACTCTCTTCAATATCTATGTAGCCCCGCTCGCTGCTGTGGTTAGGTCTTTCGGTTTAGAAGTCCTGTCCTACGCTGATGATACTCAGATTCTGATTTCCATCACAGAGTGTCTCAGCCTCAGCAGCAAATTTTAATAATTGCATGCAAGCGGTGGCTGCATGGATGGTGGAGAATTATCTAAGACTCAATGGGGATAAAACTGAGGTTATCATTTTTGGAGACAAGCTTGATATTTGGTCAAAGGCCTGGTGGTCTACTTCTCTAGGAGCCCTGCCATGTTCCCTGCCTAAGTGCCAAGAATCTAGGCATTATTGTAGACTCCTCTCTGTCATTAAAGTCACAAATAAATAGAACTGTTGCAACCTGCTTTGGGATGCTAAGGACTCTTAGGAAGATCTTTCCTTTTCTCTCCCTCTCAGCTCGGAAACAGGCAGTGGTTGCCTTTGTGGAATCTAGGTTGGATTATTGCAATGCCCTTTATTTAGGAATAAATGGGGGACTTTTGCACCGACTCCAACTAGAGCAGAATGCAGCTGCTAGGCTGGTGATGGGTCTCCCTAAATTTCATGCCATCTCATCCACCATTAAGAGCCTTCACTGGCTCCCGCTGGGGAGGAGAATTGCTTTTAAAGCACTGTGTATGGTACAACAAGGGTGCGGAAGGCATTAATAAATTGTTTCACCGTTACATTCCGAGCAGGAATCTAAGATCTGCTGCCAGGAATTGGGTAACAGTTGCTAGGTTCGGGAAAGCCAGATGGGGAGGGAGGGCTTTTTTGCTGTTGTGCGCGAATTTGTGGAATCTGCTTTCTCTCTCAATCTCTAATTTGGAATTGCATCCTGCCTTTAGGAAATCTTTGAAGACCTGGATTTTCTCTTGCTCCAGTCCTCATATCCCTTAAACCCTAAGTTTTAGTAATTTGTGAACTTTGATATACTGACCCTGTCTGCAGCGCCTTGATGCCTTCGAGCTAGGTTCGCGCTTTAAAAGTTTTATATTCATTCATTCATTCATATGTGGGTGTTAATGTGGTACTTATGAGGGGCAATAAAGGCCAGGACAATGTTAACAAGTGTAAAAATAGCAAAATAGTGCAGTAATGCTATCACAAAATATACAGCATAATTCGCCTTTGCTTGCTGCAGAATTGTCAACCATGCTGCATAATTTGGCCTTCTCCTGACGCATAATTCCAATGGCCCTGTTTATAGTGCTATGAGGTCCCAGACTGTAGCAGAAAGTACTGTGAATATGTAAGTCATTATTTTAAAACAGTATTTACATAGTCTAAGCTAGGCTGCTGCAAAATGATGCAGTGATTGAGATAAAACAAGTTCTTACAAAATATACATTTTAGTAATAAGTAATCAAACTGTATCTAATGCAGACATTTTTGTAAGTGTCTCCACTATTCCAGATCCCAGCTGATAACTCCTTTACATTACATCTTAAAAAGAATAGATCTTTGCCACCATAAAGCTTAAAGCAGATCCACTGGAATTATTCAGCAGAAGAGGACAACATTGTGTGGCAGGTTTGACTAAATTATGCGGCAAGAAAAGGTAAATTATTTGGCACAATCAGCCACAGTGTGTGGTTAGCATTACTTCATTATTTTGTAATTTTAACTCATGGTAACGCTGTCAGGGGAAATATTTCACCTCATTAGTACCAGTTTAACACCCAAAGTCAGCAGAAAGCGACTACAAGATTACCAGTCAATCTTTGCAAAGGGCCTTCCACTGCTCCGGGACATGTAGCAAATGCACTAAACTGATAATTATGTGGAAAAAGCTGCTGCTGCAGAAACTCCTCATTCCAGTGGCCCTGGCTTTAAGTGACTCAATCAATTAATGGCTGGTAAGAAGGCCGGTTTCTTTTTTAACTTTCTGCACTACTGCCACACACTTCGTTTCAGGCACCAGCATCTCAAAGTCAGTATTAACCATTCAGGGGAAGTTTTTTTGTGAAAGCAGAGTCCATGGGGTGGCAGGTAGAAGGCCAGCAGGGTTGCATTCAGATGCAGAGCCCTAATCCCCTCGATCCTTGGGGCCTCACAGAAATTGTCTAGGAAAGGAGCAAGGTTCAAAGATATTGTCAAAGAGAAGGCCCAGAATAAGGAGCACTGTATGCAGACTCATTTTTATGTTTACAAATGGCCAGAGACCGCTTCTTCAGAGAGATACCCCAAAGAAGGTGACAATATAAGTGTTTTTGGTTTTTTTAAAGGGTCATTCATTAGTGAAACTGGTACTGCTGCCAAGTGTGTAAGTGGCCACTGCTGGTTATCATAAAGGAGCAGATGCAGCAGGACTGGGGGCCAGGAATTTGGGGGGCCCACGGCATCACAAGTATGACTGTCTACCTTTAAAAAAAGGGGCTTCAGAGCCTATTGTTCTTTCAAGCATTAGGACAGAGGTGATGATCCATCATGGTGGGGACGAGGTAAAAGAGGCAGAGGAGATGGCCTGGCACTCAGGACTGCAGTTATCATTAGTGCAGCAGGTATTGTTGCATTGGGGTCAAAGAGTATGAGGGGCTCACAACACCCCAATTATGGGGAGTAGTTTTTTTGGGATATCTGTTTTTGTTTGATGCATTTGCTGTTTTATAAGTCTCATATTTGGTGCGGTTCATAAGCTATAGAAAAAGTATTCCTGAAATCATCTCATAAGCCCGCTCCCTGCCCGCAGCCAAGTCCCTCGGCTCCCCCAATCCTTCCCATAAAGTTTTGGAGGGGGGCCCGACCTCAAAACATTTTGCTTAGGTGGGGCTCAGAGTAAAAAAGTTTGAAGACCTCTGCAGTAAGGGAAGGAGCAATCCCACGAGCCATTCTAGTATACTTCAGGAACTTTTTACTGCATCAAGCAATCTCTGAAAAAGCCAGACCCGAAGCAAGGAGGACCAGGGGTGGAGTCTCGTTTTTCATTCGACCGGACTTTTGCCACACTATCGTCGAAAGGCGCTGGTGGCTACGGAAACTGATCAAACCTTTCCAGAACAAAAACGCACAAGCCTTCTTAAACAATCCCGCTCAGCTAAAAGTGATCTGGGGGGGACAAACACTTTTTTTGTATTGGAAATTACAGCTAAAGAACATTTGAATAGCCTTACAATTTAGAAATGGCTAGACTAAGCTAACCATAAGAAATGAGTTGATTACGGAAGTTTATATAGAAGCATAAAATCAAAGTGGGAAAGTAGGGGTTTAAGCCGGTGGATCTTCTCTCTTAGGGCAGCATGTATTTTGTTGTTGAACATAAGGGTGAGAATGATACGGCTCTCGGCCTGGCACGTCACATCCATCGCGCACAGGCTACAGTCTGAGTGCTTCTCAAGGGTGGTGGGGGAGGGGGATGGGTGGAGAGGGGGTTGGGGCAATGGCTGGTGCAGGGGAGGTGGCGGTAGAAATTTAAAGAAAAAACATACCCAGCAACGAGATGGAAATATTTCTGCAGAAGAATCACTTTATGAATGGATAAAAACTAATAGACTTATATCAGGTGGGTACGAAGTTAGGTACAGATGGGGAGGGTATTTGCTCATTGAATGTGGGGGGACTTAATGATAGAGGGAAACGGTCATGGTTGGCAGAGCGTGTGAGGACGAGTGCCTTTGATATAGTGTGTCTACAGGAGACACACATTCCTTGGAGGAAGAGGGGTCTGATGGGCATTGAGGACTATAATATGCTGGTTTGCACGTCTCCGAGCTCTAATATTTGAGGTGTGGCAATCTTGGCAAAGACTGCCTTATGACAGGCTAAACGCAAGGCTTCAGACGCACTGGGAAGGTGGACACTGGTGAAGTTACATGCAGGACTTACAGTTTGTGTGGTGTATGGTTCAAACCAAGACGATCCAAAGATCTTTGAAGACCTTGAGCTGGAGCTGGCGGCATTTTAATATCTCCATGAACCCTCACCGTGGGAGCTGGAGAAGATTTTCAAGTGTGACCACGTGAGGAATAAAATACACCCAGCCATACATAAATAACTTTCATCACTTTATTCGTCATGTTTTCAAAATGCACAAAGTCCATTAATAGATTATTGTAGCAATAGTTTGGAAATAACTCTATTTCTTCAAAAAATGTTTTACAGCTATTGGTAAGAATACTTTCGATTGAAAAACACTTTTCAAATAAACCTGCAAAAGGTTTCCACATTCTTTATTGTACTCTTTCTTTCTTGTCTGTGTCTTTAATTGCTTAGTGATAAGTAGGGAAATCTGTCATCTCGCTGCTAGCCTTATAGTTTTAGCCCACCATACTGCGCTTGCTTCTGTTTTTTTCCAAAGCTTTTTGCATGCCAATGGGTACTACATGGCTAAGGGCATTGGAAAAGCGAATACGTCACAAAGGCTAGACCTATTGGCTTTGCCAATGCTTGTTAGTGGTGCTAATCGAAACATGAGGGAAAATTGAATACTTTCCTATAATTTCTGTATTCCATTCTGTGCACCTTTATTGTGCCAGTTGTAGCACAAACTAATAGCTCACCCTCCTCCAAAGTAGGTTTGTCTTAAATTCTGTGAATTTTTAACTCTACATGTGAGAGCGCAACTGTTGGAGGATGTACACCAGGCCACAGGCTTCACCAGGTCATTGTCCTGTTTGCTAGCCTTTGAGAAAACTGACTCATATCCTTCCTTGCTCAGTCGACACATCCTGTTTCTCGACTCTTTTCAACTAAGTATAGTCTGTGCTAACATCTTTACCATCCTCACACTGTTGTCTCTTTGCAGCCTAACTTGTTGTCTACGTTTAATCAATGGAAACATATTTTAGCCCGGTTATGTGGCACGGGCACATTAACTGTAGCCCCTAGGCGCCTTTATTGACTGTTAATTGTCTCTGGCCTTCTAGGTAGGTGTCTGATAGCCTCCTATGCTCTTTGTAGTGTGATCTATGGTGTATGTTCCTGGCGATTCCAGAAAGAAGATGTTTTACATGTACATAATCGTTATTTCTTTCAGTGGGCAGAACAAGTTGAACTAGCTAACCTTCGGTACCAGCCAGCTGTTAAATCTTTTTGCTGTATGGCCCAGGCTTTTTAGTGTACTTTGTGCCATCTCTCCTTTGGGACCGTTTCTTTCACTGATCCAGCTGGCTCAGGTGACCTACAGGCGGTGACTCAGCTTGAAGGCAGTCCAGGCTAGACATTGCACAATACTGTTTTTACAGTCAAAGTAGTTATTCTCCTGTTGCGTATCGAGCCTTCAACAAAGACCCCAGCCATCAAAGTCATTGGTCACGTGGACAAACCAAAGGTTCTTAATTCCAAAGTCTTCTATTCGGGAAAAAACATGAATTCTTACTTGTTTGGGCATCAAAGGACAGGATTTATTTTATTTATAAAGTTTTATATAGCGCTTCACAATTGGCAGGAAGAAAGGTAATCATTGCAGTACAGGCGTCAAATAAGAATACCAAACAAAACCATTACAGAAGGGGTCAACCGAGAACAACGCAATAGCTGGTACATAGCGAATTGGGAAGGGAGCAAATGATTAATTAAAGAAGTATAGCAACCAGCTCATGGCTTAAAGGTGCAAGTCCAGTAACTTAAAACAGATGATCCAAACCCATTTAAGGTAAGAACTTGTTCATAAGGAATCTTTTAACTTCCAATTTGAAAGCAACCGTGGTGGAGATTCTACGTACTTCCGGAGGGAGAGAGTTCCAGATCTTCGTAGCAGAGCCGGAGAAAGCTCAGTGACACGTTCTCTTTTTGCGAAAGATCTGTGGTTTCAGGAGGAAAGAGTTAGCACTTCTTGAAGTTCTACGACCTCTGGATGATTCTAGCTTTTGAGCTAGATAACTGGGGGTTTTGAAATGGAGGGCTTTTTGAGACAGGCAGGCGATCTTTAGCTGTATTCTTGCTTCATAGTGCAGCCCATTTAGGGATTTTAGGACTGGGGATGTGTGTGCATTTCTTTTTGTACCCATAACGAATCTGGCAGCAGCATTCAATGAAGCCCTTAGTGGGGCCAAGGTATATTTGGGGAGGTCACAGAGCGTAGCACTGCTATAGTCTAGCCTCGGCAAAACAAGCGCTTAGGACCACTTGCTTTAAGTCAGCTTGTGGAAGGAATGGTTTCAGATTCCTGAGTAGCTTCATCAGGTGATTAGCTCCCTTGCACACCTTGCTAATATCATTCTTCATGTTCAGATGCTTGTCCAGGGTGATTCCGAGAGATTTGGCTGAGTCAATGAGGGGGGAGCAGTTGAAAGCAGTGAGGTGGTTCATCCAGAGGTTTACTGTGGGAGTGTGTTTCGGAGGGGAAATGAGAAGGAATTCTATTTGGAGGTGTTGAGCAGGAGGTGATTCTCAGTTAACCAGTTTTGAGTATTCGTTAGGGTAGTGTTGAGTAATATGAGGTTATAAGGAGAAGTGATTTTCAGATAAAGTTGCGTGTCATCCACATACATATGGAAGAGAATGTTTGTGGAATTTAGTGCATTAGCTAATGGCTCCAAGAACAAGTTGAAGAGTGTAGGAGATAGGGCGGCCCTTTGGGGACCCCCATGGATGTTGGTGAGGGCTGGGATAGGTAGTGTTTCGCATTTACTCTTTGGGATCTGTGGTGGAGGAAGGACGAGAACCATTGCAACACCAGACCAGAAAGGCCTATCCTGTGCTCCAAAATTAATAAGAGGTTGTTGTGATGGACCGTGTCAAACGCAGAGGAAAGGTCAAGGAGGATTAGGAGGCAAGATTCATTTTGGTCAAGCATTTTTAAAATGCCATCCATAACATAAGTGAGAGCTTATTTGGTGCTGTGCCCGATCTGAAAGCCAGATTGATGTTGGTCCAGGAGTTGGAAATTCTCGATGTGAGCGCAAAGTTGTGATTTGACATATTTTTCTAGGAGTTTGGCTAGAATGGGGATGTTAGAGAGAGGAAGTTGTTAAGGTCAGCACCATCTGCGTTAGTTTTTAAAAAAAATATAGGTGAAACCTGAGCTGCTTTAGGCAATCCGGGGTCATGCCTTGTGGCAGTCAAGCGTTGACAATCTTTGTCCAAATGGAGATGACGACATCCTTGATTTCTTTGAAAACGGAAGGTGGCAGCGGGTCGCTGACATGATTAGATGGGTTAATATTCTGAAGAATCTTGTTAATATCTCTTTCACTGAAGGGAGTAAAGGTACCCCATGAGGCATTGTTCTTGGTGCTCAGGCTAATTGGTTTGAGCTTCTCTTAGAGGGCCGGAGGGTGCGTAAACCCATAGGATGGCAAAAGAACCTCCTTGGAATCAAGTTCAATATTGATTTCTCAGTAAAGAAAGCAGCAAGTTTGTTGCAGTAAGGTGGGCTGACTAGAGTCAGAGCGGTAGGGTGCTTCCACCGATTGTTTAACAATTTCAAAAAGTTTCTTGGGGCGATTAGAGGCTTGATTAAGTTGGGATCTGAAGCAGTCAGCCATATTATAGGTGCTCCTTATCGATCTAAGGACTTTTAGCTGCTCCGAGGATGGTTTGGATCTACAAAATCTTTCAATTGCCCTTAAGGTTGCGGCGTTCGTTCTGAGTTTAAGTTGTCATTGAACCACAGTTTGGATATTTCTGTTGAGGCATTTTTTGGTTGGAGTGTTGCAAAGGAATCCATGATGCTAGAGATAGTGGAGTTGTAGAAGTCCGTGAGTACATGAACGTCAGACATGTCAACTTGGGAAGAAAGGGTATTTTTACAGTGGGTTGCTAGTTCAGCTGTATTGATATACATCTGAGGTGCCTTTTCCATATCTTCAATTTCTTTGGTTGAACATTCCTCAGGGACACCTCACTGTTAATATAAAAGAAGATGGTGTGATGGTCGGACTAATCGCAAGGCATGGTGTTTCCTTTGGTGATGATAAGATCCAGATTTTCTCCTTTATTATGAGTTGACCGGTCACAGTGTTGAATCAGCTCGTGATCACTTGAGAATGATTTAAGGCAAGTTACAGCTTGGTCATTGGGGTTAGACCAGTGAAGTTGGAAATCACTGAGGAAGATTTAGGACATTATGGAATCGACATTGTGTTTTTAATTAATTGTTCGATGAAGGAGAGATTGTCCCCTGGGGTTGATAAAATGTATGTAGTTTGCAAACCGGAAGGGTGTCACTTAAGATGTTGATACAAAAGTATTCACTGGAGGATGGCGTAGAGGACTCAGAGTGGGAAATCGAGAGTGTGTCCGATGTATACAAGCTAGTCCACCGCCCAGCTTCTTAGCTCTGTCTAAACAAATTGTCATAGGTAAGAGGTCTAGGATAGGAGTGGAAGAGGGATTGAGCCAAGTTTCAGGTTTCTGACTCACAATGGTTATTGGCATGGATTAACTTTACTTATGAGCTTCGGTTTAAATGTCAAAATGCAAAGAGCATTTTTGTATGAAGTACTTCAGAAGCTACTCTTAATGCCACCCCCACCATCTCTTAATTTATCCCTGATGTTAACATCCATTTTTCAATTTACTTTATAGAGAGCGTAATGCTTGGTGTTCAATCAGGATCTGTACAACCGTTCTGGAGGTTGTGCATTTCTGCATTTGTATATCTTACTAGAGAAAAATGTACTTCTGCACTACTTTATTTTTCTCCTTCCCGTAACCAGTCTTTCACCGGTTGTGAGATCTCTTTTTATTTGCTTTCTGTGGTTGCTAGTGATATGACACTGGTACTTCAGTTACAAATGTCTTGGCATGCAGTATGCCCACCTTCCGTCCTATATGCTTATAAGCTTCTGCTGCTCATTAAATAATTGATACCTACAGTATTAACATCAACTAGAGTTCAGAGCAAGTTACTTGGTTCTTGCTGCAGACTGAACTCACAAGTTATTTGATCCATAACTCCTAGATCTTAAGCATCTGTATGGACTATGTTTATTTTTACACACTTTACATTCACAATTTTCCAGAGAAGTTTCCGGTGGTGGGGGCTCAGCTGCACAGACGCTCCGGGACAAATCGCTTCATAGCGGCCACGATGGAAGTGCTTAGAACCAGAACAAATAATACAGTGCGCTACAAATTCCTATCCCATGAACATCCAGTAGAAACTGGAAGGAGGGGCGCTAATGACTTCCCCCTCTCCGCTTGCAGCGCTGGTGTGTTTACCCGCAGGACTCTAGGAGCTACATGCCTGACTTTGTCGCTGGGATTGGCTCTCGCCTGTTTCCCTATCATTCTCTATAAGCTGGTGCATATTAATAAAAACATGCTCCCTTTCTGTTTTCCTAGCTTCAGCTGTAACTTGTTAATACTGCAGACCTTCTTTTATATTTGTCTTAATCTGTACATTTTTAATTTATGGCCAGCATTCCACCCAGATTCAGCTGTAGGTCTCTCCGTAATTTGTGGACGTGACACTTCGTCAGTAAGCTGTTGGTTGTAATATTCCTTTATGGCTGAAAGCTTTAGTGCTATTATTAGTTGAAAGCAATATTTCTAGCTTGTATTTATTCTTGGTTAACAAGAGAGTTGAGTAATGTAATGTGCGCTTGGAGAGTGCATCACTGACCCCTTCTGGCACCATTTACAAATAAGACCTGTTTATTTCTCAACCATGTGCTCGAAGGATGCGCTTCTGCGGGGAGTTAGCTCAGACCACTGGCCGTCTCTGATCTTTGGTCCTTCAGATTCCAGGTTTAAGAGTCTGCTAGTTACACTGCTGCCAGTAAGCCCCATCATGCCCGCTTTCATCCAACCCTTATTATTTAGCTAAGAGAATGTTGTATGCTGGGACTTGTAGTTTTGCCGTACTTATCGTAGTTTGTGATCTACCAGACCTGGAAGATGACACCAGGTTCAGTATGCAAGAACAGTATAGGACAGTACTTGCACTTCTTGGCAGGTCTGATCAATATTAGAAAGTACCAGCACTTCTCCCTGTGGCTGCTCTCCTAGCAATGCTTAGCTCCAGCACTTGCCGTCATGGATGCAATGAGCAGTGCCAGCACTTTTCAGCAGGTCAAACTCACAAGTAACCTGTAGCACGGCACGTCAAAGCAGGACTGCCCGACTTGCAACTGACAGCAGCAGCACTCTTGTGCATGGCCGCAATGGCAAGCATCTCTCAGCCGTTTTGTGTACAAGTAATGGGCAGTACCAGCAGTTCTCTCAATGGCTGCTGTGGACAGTTCCAGCAAGACATTAATACTCTGCCTGTAATGGGCAGAAACAGCCCTCCCCCATGATTCCACAGCACCACCACTCCATGCTTCCATAGCACCACCACTCTATCCTTCCACAGCACCATCCTTCCACCGCGCCATCCTTCTACAGCACCACCGCGTCATCCTTCTACAGCACCACTGCGCAATCCTTCTAAGGCACCATTCCCCCATGCTTCCACAGCACCACTCCCATATGATTCCACAGCACCACCACTCCATGCTTCCATAGCCCCACCACTCTATCCTTCCACAGCACCATCCTTCCACAGCACCACCTCTCCATCCTTCCACAGCACCACCTCTCCATCCTTCCACAACACCACCTCTCCATCCTTCCACAGCACCCCCTCTCCATCCTTCCACAGCACCACCGCGCCATCCTTCCACAGCACCACCGCGCCATCCTTCCACAGCACCACCGCGCCATCCTTCCACAGCACCACCGCGCCATCCTTCCACAGCACCACTGCGCCATCCTTCCACAGCACCACCGCGCCATCCTTCCACAGCACCACCACGCCATCCTTCCACAGCACCACCGCGCCATCCTTCCACAGCACCACTGGGCCATCCTACCACAGTCTGTGTGTGTGTGTGTGCGTGGCTCTGTGTGTGTGTGTGTGCGTGGCTGTGTGTACGTGGCTCTGTCTGTGTCCGTGGCTCTGTCTGTGTCCGTGGCTCTGTCTGTGTGCGTGGCTCTGTCTGTGCGTGGCTCTGTCTGTGCGTGGCTCTGTCTGTGCGTGGCTCTGTCTGTGTGCGTGGCTCTGTGTGTGTGCGTGGCTCTGTCTGTGTGTGCGTGGCTCTGTCTGTGTGCGTGCATGGCTCTGTGTGTGTGCGTGGCTATGTCTGTGTGCGTGGCTCTGTCTGTGTGTGTGCGTGGCTCTGTCTGTGTGTGCGTGGGTCTGTGTGTGTGTGTGTGTGTGCGCGGCTGTGTGTGTGTGTGTGCGTGGCTGTGTGTGTGTGCGCTGCTCTGTCTGTGTGTGTGTGTGCGCGGCTCTGTCTGTGTGTGTGTGTGTGTGTGCGGCTCTGTCTGTGTGTGTGTGTGTGTGCGCGGCTCTGTCTGTGTGTGTGTGCACAGCTCTGTCTGTGTGTGTGTGCGGCTCTGTGTGTGTGTGTGTGCGCGGCTCTGTGTGTGTGTGTGTGTGTGTGTGCGCGGCTCTGTGTGTGTGTGCGCGGCTCTGTGTGTGTGTGTGTGTGTGTGTGTGCGCGGCTCTGTGTGTGTGTGTGCGCGGCTCTGTGTGTGTGTGCGCGGCTCTGTCTGTGTGTGTGCGCGGCTCTGTGTGTGTGTGCGTGGCTCTGTCTGTGTGTGTGCGCGGCTCTGTCTGTGTGTGTGCGCGGCTCTGTCTGTGTGTTTGTGTGTGCGCGGCTCTGTCTGTGTGTTTGTGTGTGCGCGGCTCTGTCTGTGTGTTTGTGTGTGCGCGGCTCTGTGTGTGTGTGTGTGTGTGTGTGTGTGTGCGCGGCTCTGTGTGTGTGTGCGCGGCTCTGTGTGTGTGCGCGCTGCTCTGTCTGTGTGTGTGCGTGCTCTGTCTGTGTGTGTGCGTGCTCTGTCTGTGTGTGTGTGCGCGCGCGGCTCTGTCTGTGTGTGTGTGCGCGCGCGGCTCTGTCTGTGTGTGTGTGCGTGCGCGTCTCTGTGTGTGTGTGTGTGTGTGTGTGTGTGTGTGTGTGTGCGGGGCTCTGTCTGTGTGTGTGTGTGTGTGTGTGTGCGCGCGCGGCTCTGTCTGTATGTGTGCGCGTTGCTCTGTCTGTATGTGTGCGCGTTGCTCTGTCTGTGTGTGTGCGCGTTGCTCTGTCTGTATGTGTGCGCGTTGCTCTGTCTGTATGTGTGCGCGTTGCTCTGTCTGTATGTGTGCGTGTGGCTCTGTCTGTGTGTGTGTGTACGGCTCTGTCTGTGTGTGTGTGTGCGGCTCTGTCTGTATGTGTGTGTGCGGCTCTGTGTGTGTGTATGTGTGTGTGTGCGGCTCTGTCTGTGTGTGTGTGTGCGTGGCTCTGTATGTGTGTGGGTGGCTTTGTGTGTGGCTCTGTGTGTGTGTGCAAATGCAATAGGTCTTGCATTTGCGAGCGATTAAGCTTATTTGCATTGTAAATGACAATGCCATTTATTTACGTTTTAAAAAAAAACATAAATAAAAATGTCATGAGCAATGCCAATAGCTCTAACTTTAAAAATGCTGAGACCATTGCATTGTAAATGCTTGTTGAAAGTTAGCATCTATTAAGAAAAGTAGTTATTTTTTCTAAATTTAATAGAAATTGAAAATATAGTTGACAAATCATAAAGAGGAAACTGGAGAGAGATAAGCACTATATTTATCTGGGAATGTTTTCTCTGCCATGTAGCACAGAACATGTATATATTCAGTAGCAAACAGTGCGGGCTTAATCACATGGTGATGGAATATAAAAAAAAGTATAGTACTGTGGATAAAATCTTCATTCGTTAACGGTGTACACGATAAAAGTGCTACCAACTATCCTATAAGCTGTTACGTTCCTACCGCCTAGGAAACTAATTCTTTTAAACAAAATTGAAGGAAGAGTTTTGAAGAGATTTAGTACCCAGCCATATGAGAGTCAGTCATGACCCTGCTCCCTATGGGAACAGTCCAGCCTAAACTGCCTGGCCAGGTCCTTCCTGACCGACATCGTAATCAGGCCCTAAGTGGCTCGGGTATGCCCAGACATGGGTCCCTTGCTTGCTGCGCCGCTGAATTAAAGTTAGTCTGGCTGATGAGGGGTGCTTGTTTCCAGTTCAGGGAGGACCTGGTCTGGCAGTTTGGGCTGGGCTGTTCCCATGAGGAGAAGGGTCAATACTTATCTGCATATGGTTGCGTCCAAGCTGGTGTGACGTGGCGAGAAAAATAACAATGGGGTGGCATAGTGATCAAAAGAAAGATGGATTAAAGCCAGATCTCTTGACTGGGGACTGACCGCACTCCGTCCATAATCTTGTGTTTTCTATATTCCTGTACAAATGCAAAAACAGCTGATGGACAGAATGCAGAACAATGTCATACATTCACCGCAGTACAGAGATCTGGGCCTAAATCCATTGTTGTTTTGCTCACCATGCCATTCCAGTTTGACCCCAGCCAAATGAGGTTCAAACTGGAGTGGCATGGTGAGGCAAAAAACGATGGATTTAAGGCCAGATCTCTGTACTGGGGTGAATGTATAACATTGTTCTGCATTCTGTCCATCAACTGTTGTTTTTGCATATTCCTGTACAAAGCAAGGTGAGGAATTCTTTACCAGAGATGAAGCTAAAGATTAAGAATGCTGTACCAAAAGGAAGTTATTTGTCTGCTGGAGCATGATGCTTGTGTCTTCAATCATGTACATGAATTCTGGAATCTGCTGGCTTTTAAGAACTAGAAATTTACTATAACAGTGTACATTGGGTAGTTGGCAGAACGTTACTGCCCCAGATAATAGTCGCCCTCTTTGTGAATTAAGTACTCAAGATTTGAATCCTGTTTTTATTTTTTTGTCCAGTGAGATATATCACATGGCTAATATTTTTTAAGAAAATGTCGTTAGGCAACAATGTGAGGACTGCAAAAGAAGCAGTAGATTGTATCCTGAATAATACTCCCTCGTACTGCTACCACATGCTGAATGTTTTTCAAATCCTATTTACATTTGTATTAAATGTGAATTTGCCATATAATCTGTTGTACAACTGCTATGTGTATGGAACTTCTCTACAGTTAACAAATGGTAAACGGACTGCATTTTTCAGATTTCTTAAAACATCAATAGGGGTTTAGTTAAATGGTACAGATTCACAAAATCTTGACAAATCAAATTATTGGAAAAGAATAAACTAGTGGTCAAAAGAACAGAAACTGGTCATGAAATTGACATAAGAAAGCATAAAAAAGTAGATTGGTGGGAGCCTCAAACTGAGAACAAAATCAGGTAGTCGGAATTAAGGAGAAATTGTTCTTTATTTTTTACAATGGAACACAAATAATGGAGAATGTAATAGAAAGAGGTGAGTTGCATTTGCCAACAAGTAGTTGACCTTTCTACATTAAAGCACTAAAGAGGTGTTAGTTTTGGGAATTCACCTCTCCTAATCATGGCTAAGAAAGTGATTAAAGCTAATAGTTGTGGTGAAAGAACAATATGTTAAAATAACATGGAAGTGAAACACTAACTTGTGAATATGTGGAGGTTGAGTTTAAGGCGGAAAGAGGAGATTGTTTGTGCCATTGTTTATACAGCACCCCACTAAATAAAGTGTGTGTGGCTTGACACTTGTGGTTCTAACAGATTCTAATTACTGAAAATGTCATTTTGGTGCACTCTCAATGTTTAACTTGAATCAGTGAATGTCAGAAGATGAATGCAAGAGTGAAGCTGGAGAATGAGATGAGGATCATATAATCTCTCATAATTTTATCTGGTCTACTTGAATCTAAACACTAACCAGTTTGTCTCCACATATTTAAGGTGTAGAGTAACCACTGGAAGGAATAGTAATTTTCTTGGATGCTCCGTGCATAGTATTTAGGGGAAGCTTTCCACAACACAAGTTCTGTTAGTAAATCTTAATATAAAAATAAGGCCCACAGAATGTGGGGTACCTTTTCTGAACTGCTCTTTCTCTGACTAATCTAATTAGGCGAACTACAGAACAATAATAAGTCTGATATCACAGACCATGAGTTAAGTGTACTCAAAATGGTCAAATTGTAATGGATGAAATCACGCTCTGTGAATTTTGTTAAGGGGACAACCGGATCGGAGGAAATATCTGACATATGTATTTGGGATGGGTGCATGAATGTGTTCCTCAGGGTAGGTTGATTTGATTCTGGATATGTGGACCCAGCTCTGTTTTGAGGTAAATGAGATACTGTGCCTCTTATATTGTATCCTACTCTGGTTAGAAACATTGCTTTGAAATGGAAGTCACTGAAGTGGGGAATGTGGAGCCTTTTGAAGAAAGAGTGCTTTTCAGCTGTTCATCATTTCATTCACAGGCAAAGGAACTGCCAACTTTCAAGGATAACGATTTCATCAACGAGGGTCAGAAGCTGCATGTGGAAGAAGAGAACAAGAAAGCCTTCCTGGAGAAGCTGAAGCGAGATGTGGAGGTGGGCAGCTGCTGCTCTTAAAGACGAGGGTTGTCCTTACAAGGATGGCAGTGTTGCTCCTCCATAACTGTTACTTTGTTCATCTTTTATACAGGCACTTTCAGCATAGTACATATTTTGTCTAGATCCGGACTCAAATTGCACTTGGATATTTTTGTATTTAAATAGGCAATATGCTTCAAGTCCTCTTTCCACATCGAGGTTCAACTTTATTTTAGTTACCAATAGCACAATTTCCAGTACACGGGTAGAAGGTCTGTGTGCAGATGTGAGCCTGTTCACCTAACCACCATCTAGAAATGAGGGCCTCAGTGAGAAGGAGGTTAACTCTCTGCCACTCTCAACACTGCATCATACAATGAGTCAACCTGTATTGCCATACTTGCACACACAGAGGACCGCTGTATCCATGGTTAAAAGCCCAGATCCACCTGTAAAGGATGTGTGTTCCTTGCTGTCTGCGCCACAACTGCACATCTTTAATGAGAAATTAGGTGATGTTCGAGGAATATGAGCTGTAGATCCTATTCTTTATCATAGATCGCCATCTGGTGTTGGGTTCAGATCTTTGCACTTTGTTTTTGTTTGAAAAAGTCTTTTAGTCACGAGGTAGGTGACTCCTCCTTTCCGTGATTGTGTGCATGGGCATCGGCTCCATCCCCAGATAATTTTTTCCGCCATCTAGTTCGGATATGTATTGCTGTGCTCTGGTTCGGTATAGTTTTCAAACCCCTTCGACGCGCAATCCTCTATCCTCGACGGTATTTATTTATCAATCGCAGTTTCCATTTGGCGCGCATCCTCTAAAATCTGACACTTTCGATCGGGAACTTCAAGGCGGGCCGTCGGACCTACCTGTGCTGACCACGCCAGCAGTCGATGTAACGTACTCCATTCAAGTTATTTCCCAGGTGTCATGCTAAGTTTCCACGCACCGACTTGCACGATGTCTACAACCTCTGCCTCTCCCTGGAGCATGACTAAAAGGACCGTGAGGCATGTCGATCATTCCAATCGAAGAAAACAAATTTTGTCCGTCTGGCGCGGCGCCACAAGATGAACCACGGCAGCGGATCCGTACCAGACATCTTCGGTGAAGATACTGACTCCCACCAACCGGATCCAGAAGCCGAGGAAGAACTGGTCTCCGTGTCCGAAGCAGATTCCGACATGGAAGAAGAACCGACCATCACTCAGGGTCAACGTAACATGAGTACAGATCCCCCCCCCGCCCCCCCCAACCCACCACCATGCCCACTCACCCAAAAACTGCGGCTCCGGTATCACCTTTGCCCTCGGGCACAGGCCGGCACCGAGACAAAGTTTCAGACGCCTCGGGCTCGGCTACAAAACACAAGAACAAGCCTTCGGGCTCGAGCCAGCCTCATTCTGGTGCCGAATCAACACCTTCGGCACCGAAACACAAAGCTTTGCCAGTATCCACAACACTGGCTCCGAAAACACCTTCTACGCCGAAGTCCTCCGAGTCAAAACTGACAAATACAAAGACCTGGAGCCGAAAGCCTCCAAGCCTAAAGTTTCGGAGCCGAAACACGCGCCTGAAGCCTCAGAGCCGAAATCCACACCCAAAGCTTCGGAGCCGAAATCTGCTCCAAAAGATTCGGAGCCGAGATCCACACCTAAAGATTCTGATCCAAAACACACCTCGCCTAAATGCTTGGAGACAAAACCTGCAAAAAAGCACTCAGACTCAAAACACTCGGTGCCCAGAGATCCTCAACCTAAATCAACTTGTTCCAAAGTATCTCTATCTAACAGCCCCCTTGAAACTCAAACAAAAGAGACTCAGCATTGATCCTAAAACTGGAAACCTCCAGTTCATTCTTCCGAAAAAACGGAAGCTGGATCTCAGAGGATCATCCTATACTTTTAAAAAAGGACATGGGGTACTAACCCTTCTCCCCCTTACATACCTCCCTCTCCTCCTCCACATACCTCCCTCCCCTCCTCCCCATACCTCCCTCCCCTCCTCCAATCAATCAAAGACATTTATATCGCGCACTACTCACCCGGAGGGTCTCAAGGCGCTTTGGTGGGGGGGAGGGGGGGTCAGGGCCGCTACTGCTCAAACAGCCAGGTCTTGAGCTGCTTCCTGAAGGCGAGGTGGTAGCAAAACGGGCGGCAGAATACTACCGTGGACGGCGGAGCCGGCCCAGGGGGGGGGGGGGGAGCGCTCACAGTGTGCGAGCGTAGCTTCGCAGCAGGACAGGCCGCAGAGGAGGGCAGACCTGCGTGGCAGAGCGGGCTGGGAGCAGCAGCGAGGGGAGAGGGCACCGGCACAGCTGGTGGCCGTGCGGCGCGGGAGTGTCCTGCGACCTCCTCCCAATCCAAATTTGATAATTACACCATCAAATTCACCACCACCTCCACCTAACACACAGGACGAGGACGATGGGAATGAGGACCATTACATACCACATGATATACCACAGGATTCCCCACTAGCACGGCAAATTTAAATTGGCATACATGCTATTAGTTATCACACCTCAATTGACGCCCAGATCTTTTCACATGCGCCTATGGTACATGATCCATTGTACAATGACTGCAAGGAATGGCTAGGGAACACGATATTCCAGGGGGAACATGTAGCCCCACACAACGATGTATCGCCATGTCTATCCCTGAGCTGTCACCAGTACTGGACGTCATCACACATATCGGAGTATAAGATACAGTATATCCAAACTTAACAATGTATTTGCCAGACTGCCGATATGCATGTGTAGTTTACTTTCACACCGTTATTGAATAATGTAACCGCTATGATATCGTGAAATTTGCAGAAGATATACGTTTCTCCTTCTCCATAATCCTCTGATGACTGTTATTGCCTGTATTGAACATAATTGCAATGTTTAAGAAATGCTAATAAAATATATACAAACAAAAAATGGTATACCACAGGACACTGATCCCTGGGCCAATTATGATAAAGATCCAGACCAGGATAACCATCCCGACCTGTATCCCTCCAGACCCTTCCCACCTGATGATAACATCTGTTTTGCACAGCTTATTAACAGGGCTGCTCAATATCACGGGGTGGAACTACACTCAGACCCTCTAGAAGAGGATTTCCTTGTGGAGACATTCACACATTCACAAAGGGCTACTAACACTTTATCAATGCTCAAAGGCTTACTAAAACATACTTACGAAGTATTCAAAGACCCAGTTAGAGCCAGATTACTAACACCCCGAGTGGACAAAAAATAAAAAATCGCGCCTACAGACCTGTCCTATATAAAAGGCCAGTTGCCTCTAGACCCTCTTGTTGTAACCAATGCCTGTAAGAGAGCTAATTCTCAAACCACAGGCGACACCCCTCCGCCTGATAAGGAGTCAAAACGTATTGATGCCTCAGGCAAAAGAGTTGCTTTCCAAGCGGCTAACCATTGGCGTATTGCCAATGCACAGGCTCTGTTAACACGCTATGATAGGGCTTACCAGGAAGAGTTGGAAAAACTCATGCAACATCTACCAGATGAGTATAAGACTTAAGCTAACAACCTCATCCAAGAAGGGAAGCTCATCACCAACACTTGCATAAAATGCACGCTCGATGCAGCAGACTCAGCATCCCGCGCCATTAACACTAGCATACTGTTACTCAGGTATGCTTGGCTTCGAATCTCTGGATTCAAGCAGGAGATACAATCCTCCATACTTAACCGGCCGTTTGAAAAAGAGCATCTATTCGTGCCATCAGTAAATAACTCATTAGAGAAAATGAAGAAAGACAGTGAAACAGCAACAATCATAAGAGCTTTATAATTGCCCTCTAACCTGGGGTCTTTTCGCCGTTCCTTTATAGGGGTGGCTCAAAAATAGTGTCATCAGAAAATCCCCCCTCCTCATATAAAGGTAACAACCACTCTAACTGCCCCAGATGATATTTTAGAGGAAACTACAGAAGAAATAACAAGGGAAGAGGCAACTCCACCCACATTTTCCCTGCCAATAAGCAGTGACTTCCCTCTGCTACTCCCCGATCATCCCACTCCTGTCGGGGGACGTCTCTCACAGTGCCTACATGTATGGAATTCCATTACCTCAGACAGGTGGGTAATACAAATGTTCCAATATGGTTACTGCCTGGAACTTACCAGCACCCCCCCAAATATTCTTCCAAAGCAACTTGTAATGTCACCAGAACATCGCACACTCCTAAAGCAAGCAATTTTTCTGGCATTGAAAGCTTTTCAACTCCATCTGGAAGGCAAAGCTGTCTTAGTCCGTACAGACAATGGCAGCAATGTACTACATACAGAAACAGGGAGGAACACACTCTCTACAGCTTTTACAACTTGCTCAAAATATATGGAAATGGCCATAGCTCAAAAGATATATATCCTTGCTTAATCCCTCCCAGGAGTAAACAACCAAATCGCAGATATGCTCAGTCGTCAAAAACAACAGATGCACAAATGGGAACTACATCTTCAAGTTCTGATCCCATTCTTTCAAATGTGGAGCTATCCAGAAATACATCTGTTTGCAACACACCTCAACCCAACATGCCCAAACTTTGCATCAAAGTATCCACACCCATCATCCAAAGGCAATGCGCTATGGATGAATTGGTCAGGTAGATTTGCTTAAGCTTTTCCACCTCTCCCGCTAATTCCATTAGTGGTTCGGAAGCTAAAGCAACAGTCTCTCGCAATGATACAAGTGGCTGCTACATGGGCTTGACAACCCTGGTTCACAACCCTATCGGAGCTATCAGTAGTTCCTCATCAGAAACTATACCTCTCCCCCAAGCTTCTCACTCAGAACCATGGAGAGATGAGACATCCAGATCCCAGTCAATTCAACCTTGCGATCTGGCACCCGAAATCAGTGTTTGGCTACCTTAACCTGCAACCAGACTGTATGAACGTCATTAATGTGGCTAGACGCCCTACCACTAGAGCATGCTACGCTGCAAAATGGAAGCCATGTGTAATTTACTGCACAACAATCAAATCAATTCACTAGATGTTTCAATCCAAAACCTCATTTGCTACCTATTACACTTACAGCGTTGTAATTTAGCCTTTTTTTAGCCTATGCATCCATACGTTTACACTTGTGTCTGCTATCAAGGCATTTATGGAAGGACTTAAAAGAATCATCCCTCCTAGACTTCCGCCTTCTCCAATGTGGAATCTTAATATAGTCCTTGCAAGACTCATGGGTCCACCATTTGAGCCTCTGCACAAATGTGAGCTATAATTTCTCACTTGGAAAGTAGCCTTTGTTAGAGCCATCACATCTTTCAGAAGAGTTGGTGAGCTCCAGGCTTTAACAGCATTTGCCGGTAGGGGGTCTGTGAGGTGATTAGAGGGCTTCAAGGTGCCGAGCAGTTTGTGAATTGATTCTTCAGAGTAGGTATCGAAGGACGTCCATGACGCGTTGTTTTTAGGTTGAGTGTTAGTTATGTTGATGGTGATGGGGCTGGAGTATCGGCTTACGTCATTGAGGAGATCACTTCTTATATTGTCGGTCTTTAGCTTAAAGAAAGCAGAAAAGTCTTCACAGCTTGGAATATCACTTGTTGTGCTGATTGATTGTAGGGGTTGCATCTAGGTTTGAGTTTTGACTAGTTCGAACAGTTTTCTCGGTCGGTTTTTTGCTTGGTCCAGCTGGTGGCTAAAGAAGTCAGATTTCGAGCGCTTGATTTTCCTAAAGTAGGCATTTCTCTTATTCTTAAGCGTTTTAAGGTGCAGTGCTGAGGGGTCAGATCTCCAGGTGCGCTCTGCCATTCGCATAGCACGCCTGTCTTCATTGAGTCTACCATCATACCATGGGTTCGAGTTCTTGGTGGAGACTCTCTTCAGTTGCAGGGGGGCGGCTTCATTGATTATTGAGGTCATAGAGTCGAGGTAGAGGTCGGTCAGAGAATGAACATCAGAGACGCCCGTAGGGGGAAGGAGGAGACTGCGGGTGTGGGAAGGCAAGGAGTTGGGGTTAAGATTCTTCATGTCCCTTTTCCAGATATTGGTTTTGGTGGGTTGAGCCGGGTTAGGTTTGACCTTTTCGTTGATGAAGAATGTGATAATGTGGTGGTCTGACCAGTCACAGGATTGGATTGCCTCCAGGTGGGTAGAGTCCTCTTTGGCGATGATAAGGTCGAGGATAGTGCCTTTGTCGTGTGTCGGACTGTTGCAGATTTGGGTGAGGTCAAGCGCATTAAGGAAAGTTTTGAGACTATTCACCACAGCATCTTTCTGGTCGTTCCAGTGGAGGTTGAAGTCACCCAGGTAGATTTGAGTGATCTGTCGCCCGGCGTTGGATGTTATCGTGTCCATGAGTTGTTGGGAGAAGGTGAGGTTGTCCCCGGGTGGGTGGTAGATGACATGCAGGGAGCATACAGGTTTGCCCTCGCTGGTAATATCGAGGCAGATGAGTTCACAGGAGGTGAGGGAGGGGGAGGTGGCTTTAGTAACAGCGAGGTTGCTCCTAAAAATGCATGCGATGCCCCCGCCCGTCTTGCCAGTTCTGTCGAGTCTAATGATGTGATAGTTGGGGGGGACTCGTATGTCCATTATAGGTGTAGAGGCTTCAGTTGCCACGTTTCAGTCAGAATGGCTAGGTCAAGGTCCATTGTTAAGATGAGATCCGCGATGCCGGAGGAGTGTCTCGGGGCCGTCTGCAGTTGAGAAGGAGACATTTGGGTCTGGGAGTGAGAAGGGTGGTCGAGTGTTCTAGAGAGAGGGGGACTTTTCTGAGATTATTGGGGACGGAGCTTCTGTTGCTCAGTGTGGGGGGACTAAGGGGATTTGTGAGAATTGTGGGTATGGGAAGGTGTGTGGTGGTTGTGTGTTTTGTGGGACCTGGGCCATATGAGCGAAGGAGAGTGTATAAGTCGCGGTCAGAGAGGGGGTTGAGGGTGCGACGGGGGCGGTAGGTGATATTGCGAGCGGGGATAGAGGGCCAACGCGGGGAGTAATGCATGAAAGGGTCTCTGGGGATGGTGGGGGACTTGTTGAGGATGGAAGTGGTGGGTAGGGGGTGTCTGGGGTGTGTGAAGAGAAGTTCTTTGATGGTGTGGAGATCTTCTTTGACTTGTAGGAGGGTGGATATAATCATGTCCAGGGTTGGATTGGGGATGGTATTGGGAATGAGAGCCGTGGGCGAGTGGTTGAGTAGGGCGCTGGAGTGGGAGCTGGAGCCGAGGGGGAGGGATGTGCTAGCGACGGTGCAGGGCTCTGCGGCAGTAGTAGGTGGGGTGGAATTCGATGGGTGAGAGAGTTTGTGGGTAAGGGGTGTGGATGAGGTAGGGGGGAGGTTGGTAGCATAGGTGATGGTGCTGGTGGGAGGCGGCGCAGGTGAGTTGAGGGGTGAGTGTAGGCTGGAGATGGTGGGGGTGCAAGTAAGATAGTGGGGGCTGAGAATGGGGGGGGAGAGAGGATGAGGGGTTAGGGTAAGGGAGGTGGTGTGTTCCGTGAGTCTAGCTGGGAGAGTGAGAGTGGGGGGGGAGATAGGGTGAGAGATGGCCCTGCAGCGGGGCGTGGGAGATATGTTCAGGGCGGTGGTGGGTTCTGCGAGGCTCGGTTGAGGTGTGAGGTGGGGTGTAAGGAGGTTGGGGGTATGGGGGATGTATGAAGGGGAGTGATCTTCGCCAGTGCCTGAGGGGTGTGGAGAAGTGGGATCGAGTGGGTGACTGATTACAGCGCTGGGGGGAGGGGAGAGGTGTGTGTCGTTCAGATGCTGTGATAGGTTAGGCATGTTAGATTGACGATTGGAAGTTGAGGGTGTTGTGTAGTCCGCGGTGTTAGGAGTGTAGGTCCGCCGGTGGAGATATGACCTATGAAGGTGGGGAACAGGTTGTCGAGTAGGTCAAGGTTCCTATCTGTGGATTGGAATAGGAAATTGCCTGTATGACACACTCGGCCGTACACCACAAGTCACCCAACTACCTCACTCAAAAGCTGTCTATATCAGGAGGCTCGAGATCCAATAGAAGCACAAAAAACCTCCTCCTGAAACCTAGAAGATTCCGGAAAGAAAATACATAAAAACGCTCCTTCTCAGGAATGGCACCCAGGATCTGGAATGCACTCCCGCCTGAAACCAGGCTTATCTCCTCCACTGCATTTTTTAAGAAAGAGGTAAAAGCCATCCTTATGATTAAGTTCACCTGAACTCTATTGTTACTGGATCAAAGACATTGCACGGCTTCTGTATTATTGGTTTCCTGATTGTTTATTGTGTTATACTCCTACTTGATTGCTTTCCTACATTGCAACTCACTTACTACCGACTATTATATTGTTTTCAATAATTTGTTTAATCACCCCCTTGTTGCCCCTACCCTCTGTTTCTGTAAAGCGCTCTGATATCTGCAAAGATCTTGTTCGCGCTATATAAAACTTTGAATAATAATAATAATAACCATACAAGTAATCAAAATAAACTGGTTCTTAGGACTAATCCCAAATTTCTACCCAAAGTCATTTCTGCCTTTCATCTCAACCAGTCTGTTGAGCAACCCATATTTTTTCCTCAACCAGACTCAGTGGCAGAACCTGCTCTTCACACATTAGATGTAAAAATAGCAATAATATATTACCTTGAAAGAACGAAATCTTTTTGAAAAGAAAAACAACTCTTTGTTGCTTTTTCACCACCACATAAAGGCAATCCCATATAAAAAGCAGGTATTGCACAGTGGATCGTTAAATGCATCCAAACATGTTATATTAAAGCTAAGCACACATTAACAGTTCCCCCATACAGCGCACTCTACATGCAAACTAGGGGCTTCTATGGCATTCTAAGGGAACATACCCATAGATGACATCTGCAAAGCAGCAACATGGTCTACACCACACACAGTCACACCACTATTGTGTAGATGTGTTAGTGAAACAACAAGCTAGTGTGGGTCAGGCCATTTTAAGAACACTATTTCAAACCACTGCTACAGACACAGGTCAGCCAACGCTTGGGAGGTAACTGCTGTGTAGTCCATGCTAAAGCATATGAACTAAAGCTCATATACCTTGAACGGAAAATGCCACTTACCCAGGATGCATCCGTTGTTGGCATGTAGAGGTGTAGATTCATATGCGCCCACCTGCCTCCCCTGGTACCCTTGTCCGTTGCAGTATCATCTTACTTAGATACAATATACATTGACATCTTTTTCTAGTCTTACTAACTCCATCATCACCCTTACAACAAAACAATCCAGGGATGTAGCCGATGCCAATGTGCACTATCACCGAAAGATGGAGACACCTACCTCGTGACTAAAAGACTTCTTCGAACAAAAACAAAGTTCAAACATCCGGACCCAACACCAGATAGCGACCTATGCTAAAGCCTATAAATCTACAGCTCTATATGCCAAGAACAGATGCATACTGGGTAAGTAGCATTTTCCTTTCCTTTCTCTCCAAGTCCTTCCTCCTTTCACAGAAGCGCAAGTGAATTTGGATAGTTTTATATTAATTGTTTGGAGTTTTTGTGTAGGATTAGTTCCACTTTTGGCAGCGATTTCAGATTGCTTAAAGGAAATATACAGGGTGAATTTGCAAGTAAGACTAGTGTTTTTTTCTGTGCAAAGAACATGTCTGTACTCTCTCATATATTCTAGAACCCTTACGTTGTGATGGGACAGTTTCATGAGTCATAACAGTGGCAAGCATTCTATTCGTTTTATAACTGGCCTTTTGTTCATGAATCGAAATTTGCCTAGCTTAGTAACGGTAAGTTTAAATTCTACACGGAGGTGTGGATTATGCTTTTCCTTCTTCGCTCTTTATTTTAGTACACAACTTACAGCAGCCTAGAAAAGCTTAAACAAATGCTTATATCCCACAACAAAGGGAAAAAGGCATTAAACAATGAAAAAAACATTCAGTTCTCGAATAATCCAAGTCCCATCAATCCACTACGGTAGTGCACAACGTTAGTCCTTTGACAGTGTCCATGACAGCTAGATAGGATGTCCATCTTGTGCCATTTTCCTCGTTCTGCGCGCGAGTCACGCCAACATCCTACTGGTCCTGTTTCGAACCTTCATTCCCTAACGGAAGAAACACAACAGCGTAAACGTTGTAAATAAATCTACTCGCTTAAATAACCCAATGCCGAACATTACAACATCTTGAGCAATGCACAACCCACAGGTAAATCAAAACCGGACTACTTACTGCAATACAGGCGGGATCGCACCCGATGGTAATCTGGGAGGGATAATCCTCGCCTCTGTGTCCTTAATAGAATTGAAACTTACTGTTACTAAGCTAGGCAAATTTCGATTCTATGTCAGGACCGGAGGCCTCCAATTATGCTAGTTCAAAGCTTACTTACCACTAAATGTGCAATTTCCACCACTGGTTTAAAATAAAACCTCTTGAAGGTGGAATCCAAGGACCAATCCGCAGCGCGCATCAAGTCTTCCAACCGAGCACCCAAAGGAAAAGCTTTAGAAGCCATAGCTCCTCTAGCCGAGTGAGCTCCAAACAGTTTAGGGTTGATACCTGCCTCCTGCATGACCCATGTGACTGCCTTGTGTGGCTTTTGTAAGGCAATAAGCAATTGTTGTTCGCCCGGAGGACGAAACTCCAACGTCATGTCTTCGTATGCCTTTTGGCATTGAACCACGCACAGCTTGGAAGCGTCTACAAATGCTGGGTCCGAAATTGTCCTCGACGCAGACTTTGTGCGACGTCCCACTGTAAAGGTAACCCCCTCCGGGGGAAAAACTCTTGCCGAAATGTCTAAAGCTCGTACATCAAAAACCCTACGGCAGGACACCAAACACAAAAGCATGGCCAACTTAGCTGACAGCTCTTTCAAAGAAAGGTACTCGTTAGGTAGCCACAATAGAAAAAGATTCAGAACGACATTGACATCCCAAAGGACTGAGTAACGCGGTTCTGGGAGTAATGAAAGGCGAATACCTCCTAGGAGTCTACACACAAAAGGATGTTCACCAACCGGGGCTCCCTCTACCGGGTGGTGAGCTGCCGAAATCGCAGAACGCACTGCCTTAATGGGGCAGTAGGCCAGGCCGTCTGATGCCAATTCCGCCAAAAAATTCTGAATGGGAACGACGCCTGTTACCAGGGGATCCAGATCCCGTGGAAGACACCAAATCTAGTCCAGGCAGATCGATATCGCTTCGCGGTACTGACTGCCCAGGCTTCAGACAAAGGGTCCTCCGCTGATCTCGAAAGGCATGGGAGCGAACAACGTCGCCGGAAAGCCACCATGCGGTGGAGAAAACCCTGTGTTATAAGATGATGCGACTCCCCGTCTGGATTGAGCAGAAGACGAGGAAACCGGGGAAGTAGGATTGGAGAATCCCAAGAAAGTTCCAGAAGAACTGGAAAAAAAACTTGGTACTTCCAGAAAGGTGTCACCACCACCATCTCAAATTCTGGCGGCGAAGCAGGTCCACCGTCCACACCACCATCGAAAAAGGAGGGAACGCATAAGCCTTCTGTTGACTGCAATCCTGGAGGAAAGCATCCGTGGCCTCCGCGAGAAGATCCGGCCTCCAGCTGAAGAACTGCGGGAGCTGATGATCCAAGCGAGATGCAAACAGGTCCACTGAGAACGGACCCCAAAGACCATTCAGCCATCGGAATACCTGGACATCCATCTTCCACTGGCTGGAGTCCCAAAGGTGTCTGGACTGCCAATCCGCCAACTGATTGGCCTGGCCCGGTAAGTACTCGACTGTCACAAACACATGGGGGGGCCAGACAATCCCCAAATTCTTTGGCCAAGTTCGCCAGAGCCTGAGGACCGCCCAGATGGTTGACGTATCGAACCGCTGAGGCGTTGTGCATTCTTAGAAAACACATGACCGCACTGAGTCTCTGGACCAGCAGCGTACTGCGAAGGACCCCACCAGAAGCTCTAAGGAGTTTATGCGCAACTCCTGTTCCTCTGACAACCAGGCGCCGTCTGTGGTGAATTCTCCCCACTAGGTCCGGAACCAACCCGAAGATCGCTCGGCCGTTCCAGGCCTCCATATGAGTAAGCCACCAGGACATCTCTCCCGTCACTTCCCCTGAGAGGGGGGCCAACTGGTCGTAAATCATGCCCTTCCTGAGATGGTGCGCCTTGAGACGCTGGAGGGCTCAATAATGAAGGGGGCCTGGGAAGATTGCCTGGATGGAAGAGGAGAGGAGCCCCACCACCCTGGCAATCTGGCGGAGGGAGATATGAGATTTGGAAATTGTCTGTCGCAACACATGCAGAATCTTGGCCATCCTCTGGGACGGAAGACTTAAGGAGGATTGGAGAGAGTCTACAACAAACCCAAGGAATACCACGCTCTGAGATGGTGAGAGAACGGACTTGTCCTTGTTGAGGACAAACCTCAGCCCTTGTAGCAGGGAAACTGTCTGTTGAAGCTGAAAGCCCAACTTCTCCGGGCATTGGGCCATCAAGAGGATGTCTTTCAAGTAGACAATCATCCGAATATCCTGACTCTGCAGAAATTCCACCGCTGGGTGAAGCAGCTTGGTGAAATACATGGGGCAGAAGAAAGCCCGAACGGAAGGGCAGTGAATTCGAATACCTGATCCTGCGGGATAAACTGTAGAAACCGACAGTGTGGGGGATGAATGGGAACCACCAGTGTGGGGGATGAATGGGAACCACCAGGTACGCGTCCTTGAGATCCAAACAGACCATACAATCGTTTAGCAGAACGTCCCAAAGAAGATGGATTCTCTCCATCTTGAAATGACAGCAGACCAACCACCTGTTGAATTCCTTGAGGTTGATTACTGGACGTTTGCCTCCATCTGGTTTTTCCACAAGGAAAATATTGCTCAGAAAACCTGAGGGATGTCGAGTTGACCGGCGAATGGCCCCTTTGCTCCGAGACCTCTTTGTCGATCAACTGCGCATCGATCATTGAAAAGACTATAGGGCGCGGAGGCCTCGCCTGGTGAGGATGATCGTAAAACTCTGTGAAAACCGCAAATAGTCTGTAAGACACACGCATCTTCAGTAACTGCTGCCCAAGCCTCTGGGAAGGCCACTAGCTGGCTGCCAATTCGAACCTGGTCTGCAGGGATAACACTTACCGTTGGAACTGTTGTTGCAGGAATTATTCTTGAAGCAAACAAAAAAAAGGTTGCTTTTTAACCATAAAGAAACTTTTCAATAAAATAAAATTTATATATTTTTGTACCATGCACGTTGTTCAAATATAATCATTACTATCTGATGTCAGGTCTTGCCCGCTAGTTAAAATTGTTCCTAATTATCCTGTTTTTCCAATCATTTTGTGCATCCCGAATTAGGAACTCTAGTCGGGGATACCCCTTCCTTTTCTTGCATATATTATTCTTGAAGCCACCTCGACCTCTGACCTCTGTCCTTTGGTAGGATAGAAATTCATGTTGGTGGCAGAGGTGTTGTATTGACCTCACCCGGAGTCTTGACCCTTGTTGGCAAAATTTTGACCGCCACAGCCGGTCGCGCGGCCCTTTACCGCGACCGGCCCCTTGAGAGACATGTTGTTGAAACACTCTTTCATATACTGGACTGGGCCTTGTCCAGGAATGTAAAGGTCGAAACAAATTTACGTAACTCCTTAATGAAGGGGTCTCGGAAGAGACCCCATTGGGCCACCGCACCTACCTCCGAGGAGGCCCAAGTCACTCAATTTTGGGTCTAACTTGATCAGGAGCGATCGTCGTCGTTCGGTCGAGAGGGCGCATTTGGCGTTCCCTAAAAAGACATCCACCCTTTGCGCCCAATTCGACAGAACGTCGGGGCAGATGACAGAACCTGTTGCTTTCGCTTCCTCCGCCATGTCAAGGATTTTTGTGATGAGCCCTATCGAATCCAACAATTTATCCTGACAGTAGCGCCAGGAACGGTCAATGCTTTTGCGAGGATCTTTCACGAATTTCGCAAGGAAGGTGGCCATTTTAGAGTCTAACTCTGGTGTCAGAGCCACCTTCCCTTCCAACGTGGGCCGTGGACACTCCCCTCGCAGACAACTTCTCGCCTCCTTCTTCAAGGGTTTGCGGAGGCGTCCCGCAACAAACTTCGCCACCTTGTCCCCAGGGGTCCGGGGTCCAAGCTGCAGACCACGGATGGATTATTTCATCCGGTCTAACATGCCTGAACTGGCCCGCAGTACCTCGGCGGCTGAGCCACACCAGCGCCAAGAACGCATCGACCCCTCGTCATCATCCGTGTCTGCTGGTGACACCTCCCCAGGGGATGAGGGAGCCATACCCATAGATACCGAGGGATCGGGGACCGGCAGTGGCGCAGGGGTAAGAGCGGTCGCCTTAGCCAAAAAAGCGTCACGCAAACACTCAAAGGCGTCCCTGTCCACACCCTGCGTCCCTACGGAATCCTCCTCTCTACAAGCATTCTTAGGGGCATGGGGATCCTCTCCTATGGGATATGGGGCATTGACGGCGCCCCTAAATGTGCTTGCGGCAATTTTGCGCACTCCTCCACAATACGGGTGGACAGGCGCTCCTCCATGGGGCCTACTATCTCCGTGACACAGCAGTAGATCGAGCTATCCACCGCATTGAAAAACTCATCATCATTAAGGTACTGATGAGTTTCCTCTTCCTCATAATAGCCCTCCTGCTCCATGCCTAGGTAACCGTTGGAACTCTGCAGCCTCAGGCAATAATCAAATATGGGGGACTGAGGAAAGGCTGTGGAGAACAGCACTGGTTGTGGGCAGGCCTCAGGCCAGCTAAACTTTCAGGGTCGGTTGAAAACCGGAGATTGAGGCAGCACCAGCCCTAGGGCGTGCTGACCCTCTTCAAGAGACCGGGTCTCAACCGCCTCCCTGCCACACAACTCTACAAAAGCCTAATCCTCTCGTAGGTGTCAAACGCTGTAAAAAAACCTGCTGTCAGTGCTGAAATCGTCCGCAGGCGTTGAACGCGGTGA